>NC_092139.1:27390879-28635879 GCF_043159975.1 Macaca nemestrina
TACACACCACACACACACCACACACCACACACACCACACACACACCACACACACACCACATACACCACACACACCACACACCACACACATACCACACACCACACACATACCACACACCACACACCACACACCACATACACCACACACACCACACACACCACACACATACCACACACCACACACACACCACACACCACACACACCACACACACACCACACATCCACACCACACACCACACACACCACACACACCCCACACACCACACACATACCACACACCACACACACACCACACACACCACACACACACCACACATCCACACCACACACCACACACACCACACACATCACACCACACACACACACCACACACCACACACATACACCACACACCACACACACCACATACACCACACACATACACACACCACACATCCACACCACACACCACACACACCACATACACCACATACACCACACACCACACACACACAGGACACACACCACACACACACCACACACAACACGCACCACACACACACACCACACACACAACACACACTACACACACGCACCACACACACACCACGAACACAACACACACACGCACCACACACACACCACACACACCATACACACCATACACACACACCACACACACACCACACATGCCACACACCACACACACACAACACACACCACACAGACACCACACATGCCACACACCACACACACACAACACACACCACACACACACACCACACACACCACACACACCATACACACCACACACACACACCCCCCACACACACACCTGTGTGCACAACTCACAGGAGCTGTTCTGTATGTGTGGACCCAACGAAAATGTAAAGGAAATCACCCCAGGGTGGGAGTGAAGGATCAGGTACGGTGGCAGAGACGATGCCCTGACAGCTTGTCACATACTGGTTCACGTGCACAGACCTATGAGCTCACACACATACAGCCAGGGCAGATTTCAGAGCGCCTTAGAGACTGGCGAGAACAGGTGGGAAGGAGGGAGAAGTGGAGAGACACACACACACACACACACACACACACACACACACACACACACAGAGGCCAGTACACGGGAGAGATGAAGGGGTGTTGATCGAACTGAGGGACAAGTGCAAGGGACTCAGAATGAACACAAAAGCCAAGGCCTGCAGAAAGGGGGTCAGGCAGGGGCTGCTCTGACCCTCCACACACACACACACACACACACACACAGGTATGCACATTCTCTCACACACACACAGAGGCAGGAGCAGCTGCTCCGAGATGAGTGTTTTGGGAAGAGCTGTGAAACTGAAAGAAACAAACCCCCAGCCGATGGCAGCGACCCCCACACTGGAGCAAGGGAGGCAGCTGCTGCCCACGCCAGAATCCCACCGACCTGCAGCCACAATGGGGAGGAGCCTCGGGGAACAATGAGGAGCCAGACCTGTTAGCTGCACATACACATGCGCACGCCTAGGAGGACCCTACGAGTGTGTGTGTGTAGGGGGTGCTTAGGAAACGAATGGGAGATGGAGTCATGGCCAAACCTGTTGGAAGAGAACAAGAACACAGACACACTCATTCATACACATTCACACGCGCACACTCACACTCATACACACAGTCACACACACACAAACACACACTTATGTACACACATACACATGCACTCACATGCACTCAGGCACATACACTCACATGCACACATACACACACACATACACACGTATACTCACACAGGCACATACACTCACATGCACACATATACACATATACACACATACATACACACATCCACATACACACGTATACTCACACAGGCACATACACTCACATGCACACATATACACATATACACATATACACACATGCATACACACATCCACACACACACGTATACTCACACAGGCACATACACTCACATGTACACATACACACACGTATACTCACACAGGCACATACACTCACATGCACACATACACACACACGTATACTCACACAGGCACATACACTCACATGCACACATATACACATATACACACATACATACACACATCCACATACACACGTATACTCACACATGCACATACACTCACATGCACACATATACACATATACACACATGCATACACACATCCACACACACACGTATACTCACACACGCACATACACTCACATGCACACTTTCACACACACACCCCACACACACATACACGACTTTTCAGCCACTTCCTAATGGGAACAACTAATTAGTGCCTGAATGGGTTTGGCTAAAACCAAGAGGCAAAGATAGAAACAAAGAGACAAAGACTCAGACAACAGAGAGAACAAAATAAAACAGAGCCAGAAAAAGACGCAGAGACGGAGCCAAAGACAGGAAAAGAGAGAGAAGGAGACAGAGAACGACCCAGAGAGAGAAGCGCGCCCTGGCCACCGGGGCTGCCTCATGGGAACGGCTCAGTCAGGATTTTACAAAGGAGCAAGTGAATGAATGAAAGAAAGAAAGGAGGAGAGGCCTCAATGGGTGGGAGGGGCCTCAGCACAGCCCTCACTGGATGCAGGCAACAGTAAGGGACCACAGGCCGCGGCCACGCCACACACATGCCATGCTGCACACACACTGCACCACATCCACACCACCCAAACCACACAATACACAACCATGCAACACACGCACCACACACCGCAGACCACACTCACAACTGGACTGCGGTAGAGAAGGTGTGGGGATGGAGGGGACACACGAAGGGTGAGGAAGGGGGGACCCAGACCTGAGCATGCCACGTGCACATGCGTACACACACACTCACTCATACACGGACACACACACACAAATGCAGGCAGCCCAGAGAAAAGACAAAATGCCAGCAAAACCCCAGAGAGGAGAGGGAAGGAGACGGAAGGCCAATACAGGAGAGATAGGTGCCGGCTGTGCACTTGTCATCCTCTCTTGGTGTCTGTCTGTCTATATGTTGGCCTGGCCCTCTCTCTCACTCCATCCCATACACACACACACACACACACACACACGCACACTGTGCTGGGCAGGAGCAGCTGCTGCATGGTGTTCTGGGAAGAACCAAGGGAGAGAGGGAAAACAACCCCACCCATGGCAGTGACCCCAACGCTGGAGCAAGGTGGGGCGGGCAGGCAAAGGGTCGGGAGCAGGAAGCATGGCCCACCCTGGAAAGCTCACAGCCTGCAGATCTGGGAGGGCAGGAGACCTGGGGAAAGATGAGGAACCAAGACCCCTGCTCCCTGGCAGACATGCCGACACACACAGGGACAGGTGTTTGTTGCAGGAATGAATGAATGAATGAATGAATGAATGAATGAATGAGAGGACTCCGGAGAAAGAGACAAACCTGTTATGGTGAAAGAGACGAACACAAGCCAGGCACAGTGGCTCATGCCTGTGATCCCAGCACTTTAGGAGGCTGAGGTGGGTGGATCTCTTGAGCCCGGGAGTTCAAGACCAGCCTGAGCAACATAGTGAGACCCTGTTTCTATTTAAAAAGAAAATAGCCAGGAATGGTTGTGCACGCCTGCAGTCCCAGCTACTCAGGAGACTGAGGTGGGAGGATCACTTGAGCCCAGGAGGTCAAGGCTGCAGTAAGCTGTGATTGCACCACTGCATTCTGGCCTGGCAGATAGAGCAAGACCATGTGTCCAAACAAACAAACAAACAAAAAACATAGACAGATGGACACAGAGATGAAGAGGGAGGATGTGGCATGCGTGTGTGCGCGCACACACACGCACACATACATACACACACACGCATCGTCTTGCTTTGATGCACTCACACAAGGACAAACTGCAGGAGCAAAATGAAGACGACAGACACAGAGAGGGCAGAAGGTGGGCAGCATCCACAGCCTGCCCGGCACGGCATTCGCCCAGGCCTGGCAAGACGAGGGACCCAGTGAATCTGTAGCCCAGGCACCATACTTTTGGGACCCCAAGAAAAGGTTTCAATTTCTTTTAAAATCAGAAGAAAAATGAACTTTTAACTCAAAGAAAATGTTTCAGTATGTCCTATTAATATATTCATGTTGATATCAATGCTATCGTAACATGTAATTTTAAATTTTCTTTTCTAAGGAAAGGGCAAATGTGCCTAGGCCCACAAAAGTCCAAATGGGACTCCAGGTGGGTGCCCAGCCTGCGACAAGACCAAGGTCAGGACAGATCTCACTGCAGGGAGTATCAGAGACAAGGGAACCCAGCAAAGGGGGTTATCAGAGGGGCTTCCCAGAGGAGGTGGGATTTGCAGGCTGAAGAAAGGAAAGACGTTGGCCAGGCGCGGTGGCTCATGCCTGTAATCCCAGCACTTTGGGAGGCTGAGGCGGGCAGATCACGAGGTCAAAAGATCAAGACCATCCTGGCCAACCAACAGGGTGAAACCCCGTCTCTATTAAAAATACAAAAATTAGCTGAGCGTAGTGGTGCACACTTGTAGTCCCAGCTACTTGGGAGGCTGAGGCGGGAGAATTGCTTGAACTCAGGAGGCGGAGGTTGCAATGAGCCAAGAATGCGCCATTGCACTCCAGCCTGGGCAGCAGAGTGAGCCTCTGACTCAAAAAAAAAAAAAAAAAAGAAAGGAAAGATGTCAGGCAGAGGCACCGTGAGCAACGCCTGCATGGTCGGGATCAGGATGCCACAGGTCAGCCGGAGCCAGGCCAGAACGGCAGGTGAGGGAGACACAGGGATCTGAGTGGGGCCAGAAGTGGGAAGAGGAAGTGAAAGCCACAGCAGAGTGTAAGTGAGAGACAGCTGAGCCACCCAGGGCACGTGGCTCTGTGCTGGAGGTCCCCCTGCAGACACAGTGGGAATGGACAGGTGAGTTGAGTTTTCGGAGGTTGCAGGTAAGATGTCCAGGGATGGTTGCCAGGGAAACTGTCCAGGAGGCAAGCCTTGAAGCTGAGGCTGGACCAGGATGGGGAATGAGGAGAAGAACACCCCAGAGGCCAAGTCCAGGGGCCTCTGGGACAGGGGAAGTGAGGTGAGCGAGCGATTCATGCACAGACACACATGTACACAGATGCACACAAACACTGACATGGCGGCAAGAACAGGAGGGAGGGAGAAGGGGAAGTCAGGTGGGAGGTAGATGGACAGACACAAAGGCACAGAGATCTGGACACATGGACACAGGCACATGTGCCCATACACACAACCTGGGGGTGGAACAATCAAAGAAAGAGATGAGCATTTAATGAGACCACAGCAAGAGGCAGGCGAGAGGCAGAGGCTGACACACAGACGGACAGATGGACACAGCCCCAGGATCCCAGGAGACACGCTCCAAGGGCTGGGTGGGAAAAGCAGCAGAAAGGGGAGGGCTGCGGGGAGTGAGAATCGGGATGGACCTCACAGACGACAAACAGATGGACAAAAAGTTTCTGTGCCTATCGCTCCCTTCCCACCCCCAATTCCAGCCCCTCTGTCTCCATCCCCTTTTCCTGTCTGTCCTGTCTGAATCTCTGAGTCTCTGCTTATCTCTTTTTCTCTCTATGAACCACAGCGTTTCAGAGCCTCCGAGAGAAAAATGGGAAAAGAAGACAGAGATGATAGAAAATGCAGAGAAGAAACTCTGTGTGTGTGTGTGTGTGTGTATGCGTGTGTGTGTGCATGTCTGTGCGTGTCTGTGCATGCGTGCACCCAGCATGAAGTCTGGTCTGGAGAATGTAACTAGGGTGGGAGGAAGAGAGGGGATGAGAGAAGCAGAGGATGAACAAAGAGACTTTCGAAGCTCATAGGACGAAGCCTGGGAGGCCACAGGAGCAGGGACACGCATATGCCGCACACCCCTACACACACCACCCACCACACACCCCCTGCACGCACCCTAGAGACATGCCCCAGGCTCCAAATGGGAGGGGCGGCGCAGGGGGTGTGAAATGTGGTTGGTTGGTTTGTGTTTTCCTCTATCTTTCCTACTTTGCCAGAAAGAGTATATATTATTTTTTGTCATGGGGGAAACATTTTATTTTTCTCAGAAAGAAAAAAATGCATGCAGAATTAACAGTAAAACCAACTGAAGGCAGAAAAGGAAGGTTGAGGGGACATGGAGCTCTGGGGTAGCATTTCCCCTGGAGACACCTGGACACTACACAGGGCTGAAGGAGGGGACGGTGGGGCCAGGAGACTATGGCCCAGGCAGAGTGGATGACATCTCTTGCCTCTACACTGCATCTCTGTGTGTCTATCTCTGTCTCCCTTACACACCGAGTACAGTACAAGCCAACTGGATGCAGGCCCAGAGTGAGGAGGTCCCAACCAGAGAAGGAGCCAGAGACAGGAGGGGGAGAGAGAGAGCAACTTTCCCACCTGCCTCCCCTGAGTTACCCATGTGGCCAGGCCTGGGATCATCAGGGAGAACGTCACCCAGTCCCTCAAGTGCTTGTTCTAGTGGGCAGGCTGACAACCTCTGCGGATTCCAGGGCATCAGGGAGAGCTCCCAGGGCCGGTCTGTGGCCTCAGAGATGTGCTCTGCAGGATGAATAGGAGTTTGCCAGGTTGTACAGCGGGAAGAAAGGGCATTCCCAGCGGTGAAAACAGCCTGGGCAAAGGCATGGAGGTGTGGGAGGGCCTGGGAAGAGTCAGAGATGGGAAGAGGTGGATGGGGAGAAAAATGTGAGAGGCAGAAAGGGAGGGTGGGGACTAAAGAGAGACAGCATCCAGGCAAAGAGGAAAAGAGACAGAAATTAGCAACAGTGAGACAGAAAGACACATAGAGAAACAAAAGGAAAATCAACCAGGCGCAGTGACTCACGCCTATAATCGCTACACTTTGGGAGCCCGAGGGGGCAGATCACCTGAGCCCAGGAGCTCAAGACCAGTCTGGGCAACTAGCAAGACCCCGTCTCTACACACACACACACACACACACACACACACACACACACACACACACACACACACAATTAGCCAGGGTATGAGGGCGCGCACCTGTGGTTCCAGCTACTCGGGAGGCTGAGGCAGGAGAATGGCTTGAGCCCAGGAGGTGGAGGTTGCAGTGAGCCACTGCACTCCAGCCTGGGGACAGAACAAGACTCCATCTCAAAAAAAGGGAGGGAGGGAGGGGAAAGGGAAATAAAAGAAAAGGAAAGAGAAAGAAAGAAAAAAGCAAGGAAGGTGGGGTGTGGGATTTTTAAAACTTACATATTAGGTACAACGTACGCTACTCGGATGACGAGTATACTACAAAATTCACCCGTATATAATTTATCCATGTAACCAAAAACCACTTGTAACCCCAAAAGCTATTGAAATTTTTAAAACTTAAAAAAGAAGAAACAGGAAATTGATGTAAGGCCAGAGAGGGCTGAAGAGCCACTGACAGACAAGAGAGAGGAAGACAGAGAAACGCTCAGACGGACAACGAAGAGGAGAGAGGCCCCGCCGTGGCGGGTCCCGCCTGTGCCGGCGCGGGGGGTTAGGGTTGGACCCTGCCACGCCGCGCATGCGCACTCCTGACCTGCCGCGGCAGCACGGGCGAGAGCTTTGTGCCCGGCGTGCTCGCACGTGGCCCTGCGCCCCCGGGCACACGTGGGTCCCGCCGGGAGTGGCCAGCGCTGCGGGTGGGAGCCCAAGCTCACACGGGTCCACACGGGCACGCATGCTGTCCCCACCCACATCCACGTGAACCCAGCTGCACACCTCGGTGCCCACACACCCCAGGAGCCCACAGGCTCGTGAACCCCGTGGATCTGTGTTCACACAGTACACACACAGCCAGAGCAAGCGGACCGGCTCACCTCATCCCGTTAATGCCCAAGCACACACATCTGGGACACATCTCCATGAGCCCAGGCTCACAGACCACCTAGACAGCTGCTCACACACAAACATCCAAACACCATGTCTGCGAACAGAGCCCACGCACATACTCCCATGAACAGAAAGGCGCACGCATCCAGGTACGCTCCCACCAGCAAGCAGAGAACACCTGCCACAACCTCACATCCAGATCATCTCTACTCCCGAGACACACACACCCACACACACACCCCTGTGATCTCCAGATGCCACCCTGACCCGGACACTATGATTTGTTGAAATTCGTTTTTAATTAAGCGATGTTGCAGCCAGAGTTGACTCCGGTGTACAGGTGTGTGATCTGATGTATATTTGTGTAAAATAAATGTGTTCGTATAGACAGTTGCAAATCAACCTTCAAGACTGCGTGCTTTGGTGGTGGGGAAGGAGGGAGGAGGGGAAGGGTCTTTGGGTGTTTCTTCAGCATTTTCAGGACTTTTGTGGATCAATCCAGCACCCCTGCCCTGCACTCCTAGGAAACACGTGAAGAGCACACACAGTGGCATTCTTGTCGTGTATTTGTGATCTCCTATAGGCAGGCCTGACAGCCCCAGCCACTTCCCAGTGTCACTGCTACCATCCACCACGGACATTTGAGTCCTGAACTTGTCATGCTCGGGGAAGTCCTGTGATGTGCCTTGTCCTTCTCCCAGGTGCTCACCCCCAAACACAGGTGCAGATGTGCACAAACAGCCACATTCTGCCGTAGCTGTCTCCAGTCTGATCATGTCACCCCTGCCTTGGCCTGAAGCCCTCCAGCTACTAGTACTGCCCAAAGACCCCTCGAGGGGCAGTTTGTTCTCGCATATTCCGCCCCATCTCGCTCTCCAGCACACAGTAGATGTTCAATAAACTGTTGATCAAATTCTGAGGTCTGCTTGTGTTTAATCAGACAATATGCAAAGTATTTACAACCAATTCTGGATACCCCCACCCCCCCATGTCTGGGCCTTGGAATTTGGGACCCCCAGACCCGGCCCAGAGCCAGGGGTCCCCCAGGCCTCTGCATAGTCATCTGAAATCTACAAAACACTGTTTAAAAAAAAAAAAAAAAAAGGACAGTATTAAGACACCTTACACAAAGGGCCTTAGGCAGTTGGAGAGGGATTTGAGAACTCGCTGGGGTGAGTGAGCCCAGACTTGACTGGAATGGACGGGAGAAGACTTGGGTAATAAACATGTACGAAAGGAAAAGTTGAAATTTCATAGGCAGGCACTGCTTGACCTCCTTCCCCACTGGCAGGGCCTGGCTGGCTCAAGAACCCTTGGCAGTGGGAATGTTATTGCTATGACGAGGGGGCCATGGTGAAATGTACATGTTTGGGGGACGGAGCAGGGGGGGCATTTTTACATGTTAAATATGGACGCACATGGAGACACACACACATGCACACGCACACACACACAGGGATCCTTGGCAAGATGCCACAAACTGTCAGCTGCCCCTTTACACATGGGCACACTGAGGCCCAGGGAGAATCTACCACACACCCTAAGGCTGAACAGAGCCAGAGCCCAGTCTCCTGACGTCCCAGGGCTGGGCTCACCATGGATGTCCTGCCACAGGGCCTGGACTGGAGCTGAGCAGTTGCAGAGGCCATGGCCACATGTGGGGCAGACGCTGCAGCCCAGAGAGAAAGCAGGGGCCACCCAAGGTTACACAGCCAGTCCTGGTGCATGGCAGTGGGTAACACGTCCTCTTTCACCCCTGCCTAGGCACTCTTTTCTCTCCTGATGAGTTAAAGGGCGCCAACTTGGGGAGAAGAACAGGGCCAGGAATTGAAATGCCACAGGACAAAGTACGGGGAAGGAGGCCAGGACCAGGGCCTCCTGGACTCTTGGCTCTTCTATGTCTGTTTGATTGCCTCCAGAGCCCCGGGGCTCACTCCCTTTCATGGCCGGCTGGCTCTGAAGGTCAAAAATCACCCACAAGCTGATTGAAGCCTCTCTCTCCACACTTGCACCTTTCACCCTGATTCCCAGCTCAGCCCCACATCTGCCTCCATGCTGTTCCCGACAGCTGGGCTGAGCGGGCAGCGGCAGTGGGAATCTGCCGTCTCGAATGCATCCTCAGACCCCTTGTCTCCTGGACTGTCCCAGTCTTTCCATGATTCCTCTGACGAACTGTTGGTTCCTGAGGAAGACAGAGGGAGCACCAGGTTCCAAGCCCACCTCCACTCTGAACTGCTCCGTGGCCTTGGGCATGTCACATCCCCTCTCTCGACTGCCTCCCCATGGGTGAAATGGGGGCAAGGAAGTGATAATCTCAAAGGGTCCATCAGGTCTAAGGAGGGCAGGGTTTGAGGGGGTACTCATCCCACCCACCCACCATCATCAGGTCAGGCGAGGCCTCGTGCTGCCCAGCCTGGGAGCAGCGGCAGAGGGTCTGTCTCGGCAGCCTCCGCCTACAGGTGTTTCCAGAACGGATGGCGAGGGGCAGGGTGGCAGGCAGGCAGGGCCAGGGCCCTCTTTGGAAAGGCTCTTTGGCCAGCTCTCGACATAGACCGGCGGTGGCACAGAAGTGGGGAAGGAGTTCGGTGAGTGGAGTAGGCTGAGGCTGGAAAAGGGCACCCTCAGCCCCGGACCCAGCCCTTCTCCCGGTTCTTCTTCCAGAGACCCACAGAGCTCCAGGAGGGAGTGCGGGGAGGAGCGTGCGGCTACAGCGGGAGCCGGACAGAGTCACTGTGCTGGTCTCGCACGCCTGCCGCCCTCTCGGGCCACCCTAGGTCCAGAAGCCCCTTCCATGCCACCAAAGAGGGAGGGGCCTCGCCCCTGACAATTCAGCCCCACAGAGAGAGGACCAACAGCAGGCAGGCAGAGCGAGGCAAGCCCCGAGACAGGGGCCACCCAGCCCAGAATCCAAGCCGAGAAGCCGGTCTGGGCCCGCCTGCACCTAGAGGTTCTCCCCGGGCTGGTACTGGGGCTCAGTGGACGTGAAGTAGTCCTCCAGGAAGGCCTGCAGGTACTCGAAGGTGGGCCGCTCCTCAGGCTCCTTCCGCCAGCACTGGCACATGAGGTCGTGCAGGGACTCGGGACACTCCGGTGGGCAGGGCATCCGGTAGCCCCGTTCCACCTGGTCCAGCACCTCGCGGTTCACCATCCCTGTGGGCAGAGCAAGGCATGGGGAGCCCGGCTCCAGTGAGGAAAGTGGGGTGGGGGAAGCTGATGGGGAGGACAGCGAGGGCTTCCTGCCTAGGACAGGTTGAGTGTGACCATAGGTAGGTCCTGTCCCCGAAGCTGAGAGCATGGACCATCGGGAGAGCCTAACATCAGATGCTCAACTTCTTTGTTGTACGGATGGGGAAACGCGCCCAGCAGGAGTCATGACTTGCCCAAGGCCACCAGGGCAGACGGGTTTGGGGACTAGAGACGGGCCATGAGGACCTTCTTACCAGGGTAGGGCACCCGTCCCTTTGTGGTGAGCTCAGTCAGCAGGATCCCAAAGGACCACACGTCCGACTTGATGGTGAAGCGGCCATACAGGGCAGCTTCCGGAGCTGTCCACTTGATGGGGAATTTGGCACCTGCAGGAATGAGAAAGGTCGGGGCAGCTCTGACCTCCTGTCACAACCACTCTGGTAGATAAGCACCATGAGGAATGACAGATGAGGAAACAGACTCGGAGCGGGACGTGACCTGTCCCAGGCCAAGCGCAGCATACCACACAGTCCCTGCTCACCTT
This sequence comes from Macaca nemestrina, assembly GCF_043159975.1. NCBI lineage: Eukaryota > Metazoa > Chordata > Mammalia > Primates > Cercopithecidae > Macaca > Macaca nemestrina. The sequence goes on from NC_092139.1 coordinate 27,402,407, forward strand.
GCCGGGCCGTGTACTCATTGTCTTCGATGAGCCGAGCCAGCCCGAAGTCAGCCACTTTGCACACCAGGTTCTCTCCCACCAGGATGTTGGCTGCACGAAGATCCCGGTGGACGTAGTTCATCCGCTCCACGTATGCCATGCCTGAGGCGATCTGCAGGTGGAACCGCGGGAGCCCGGCTCAGGTGCCACCCATGCCCTCCCAGGGCCACATAGCACCCCGGGGCTGGAAAGCCAACCACCCCTTCCCCACCCTCCCCACACTTCTTCAGGCAAGTGAGGTCAGTTCACAGTAAATGCTGTTGGCATCGAAAGCAGGAGCAGTGCTCTGCGGGAATAGGGAGCACAGGGCAGAGGGTAGAGGGCAAAGGTCAAAGGGAGGCACAAGATTAGATGCAGCCAGGAAAGCGAGGTGACCATGGAAAGAGGCCCCAGCGGACCCAGACACAGATGAGTGCCAGGTCCTGCCTGCTGCCCAAGTCTCTCTGAGCCTGTTTTCTCATCCGTCCAGTGGGAATAACAGCCAATCCTCGTCACTCCCGGTCGTGATGAGGATTAAATGAAAAAAAACACTTGTTGAGCACTGCCTGCAGCCAGCGCGAACACATGTCTGCTGAGCGCTACATGACCTTTATACAGACGACAACTGAGGCCCGAGGTCCCACAGTAAGTCAGTGACCCCTGGTGCCCAGGTAAGGGCTTTCTGTTGCCCAGAATCACCACTCAGGGCATCTGTAAGCAGACCTGGTAAATACGTGCAGCAAGATCAATGAGTGTAGAGGCAATCAAGGTAGGCTTCTTGGAGAGGGCACTCAAGAGGCCAGAAATGGCTGCACCAGATGGGATTGGGTGCTCGAGGACCAAGGGTGTGGGGAGGCGGGAAGGGCTGACTCACCTGAGCAGCCATGTCCACCAGCTGAGGTAGCCGCAGGTACTTGCCCGTCTCCCCCTTGAGAAAGTCCAGCAAACTCCCTGGGCAGAGAGAGATCCAGCTCCAGCTCCTGCCCTGTCCCTCTGCCAGGATGCAGTGATTCCCAAAACCCGTCCTCCCAGGTGGCTGGCCTTGCTTTAACCAGCACAGCAAGGCCTCACTCAGTGCTTCTCACTCAAAAGGCAAGCAGGACGGGAAACAACCAGAAGTCCACCTCCAGGTGAACAGGTAAACTGTACTAATGCAGACAGCAGAGTCCTGCTCAGCGACAACAGGAACAAACCACTGGGAGACACAACAGGGATGCATTTCAGGCCGAGCGTGGTGGCTCCTGCCTGCAATCCCAGCACTGTGGGAGGCCGAGGCGGGAAGATCACTTGAGCCCAGTAGTTTGAGACCAGCCTGAGCTACACAGTAAGACTCTGTCTGTACAAAAAATACCAAAAAAAAAAAAAAAAAGTAGCTGGGCAGGGTGGTGTGCACCTGTAGTCCCAGCTACTTGAGAGGCTGAGATGGGAAGATCAATTAAGCCTGGGAGATCAAGGCTGCAGTGAGCTATGATCACACCACTGCACTCTAGCCTGGGCAACATAGCGAGACCTCATCTCAAAAAATAAAAAATTAAAATTAAAGAAGTAAAAAAAGGATGCATCCCAGATGTAAAAGATTCCATGTAATAAATTCTAGAATAAATAAAACAAATCTATAATGACAGAAAGCAGATGAGTGGGTGCATGGGTTTGGGGCTGGACGGTACTGTCTGCAAAGGGCACAAGGAACTTTCTGGGTGATGGAGATGTTACATAATTTCATTATGGTTAGGGGTACACAGTAAATCCACTTGTTAAAACTCACTGAACTGAACACTTAAAAGGGGTATATTTTATCATATGTAAACTATACCTTCAAAAAGTGGAATTTTGAAAACTAACTAATTAGTTTAAAAATTACTATGGCTCACACCTGTAATCCCAACACTTTGGGAGGTGGAGGTGGAAGGATTGCTTGAGCCCAAGAGTTCGAGACCAGCCTGGGCAACATAGTGTCCCAACTCTACAAAAAATAAAAAATTAGCTGGGCCTGGTGACATATACCTGTGGTCCCAGCTACTTGGGGGGCTGAGATGGGAGGATGGCTTGAGCCTGGAAGGTTGAGGCTGAAGTGAGCTACGACTGTACCACTGCACTCCGGCCCAGGAGACCCAGGATTTGGCTCTACCGCATTTCATCTTTGAAGATGCCCATTCTAGACATGAGGGGAAACGAGGCTCATGCCCCCTGCCCCTGCCCGGCCGCCCAGGCCTCACCCTTGCTCATGTACTCTGTGACGATGTAAATGGGCTCCTCCGAAACCACAGCATACAACTGCACCAGCTTCTCATGCCTCAGCTTCTTCATGACCTGGGCCTCCTGCAGGAAGGCCTCTGGAGACATCGTGCCAGGCTTCAGGGTTTTGATGGCCACCCTAGTAGTGCCGTTCCAGGTCCCTGTTGAGGAGGGATGCAGGCTGCCTCAGTGGAGCCCCTCAACTCCTACTGCACAGGGATCCAGGATCTGCTCGCCTGGGTGTTGGTGTCAGCTGTGGCCTCCACAGCCATGTGACAAACCCAGTCAAAGCCTGGGCCCTTTCTGAGCCTCAGTCTCCCCATCTGTACAATGGGTACAATGGCAGGGTGCTCCTCACAGGATTGTTACTAGGATTAAATGCTCAAGAACCAGTAGCTGTTGTCGGGACTGTGATTGATTGATTGATTGATTGATTGATTGATTTTTTGAGACAGAGTCTCGCTCTGTCGCCCAGGCTGGAGTGCAGTGGCACGAACTTGGCTCACTGCAAGCTCCGCCTCCCAGCTTCACACCATTCTCCTGTCTCAGCCTCCTGAATGGCTGGGACTATAGGCGCCTGCCACCACGCCCGGCTAATTTTTTTGTATTTTTAGTAGAGACGGGGTATCACGGTGTTAGCCAGGATGGTCTCGAACCACCCGCCTTGGCCTCCCAAAGTGCTGGGATTACAGGCGTGAGCCACCGCGCCCAGCCTGGACTGTGATTATTAAGAATGTCCAGGCTGGGCGTGGTAGCTCACGCCTGTAATCCCAGCACTTTAGGGAGTCGAGGCGTGTGGATCATTTGAGGTCAGGAGTTCAAGACCAGCCTGGCCAACATGGTGAAACCCTGTCTTCACTAAAAATACAAAAATTAGCCAGGCGGTAGTGGTGTGTGCCTGTAATACTGGGTACTTGGGAGGCTGAGGTAGGAGAATGGCTTGAGCCTGGAAGGTGGAGGGTGCAGTGAGCCGAAATCACGCCACTGCACTCCAGCCTGGGTGATAGAGTGAGAGCCTATCTATAAGTCCTTAAAAGCAGCTTATTAGCATGACAGATAGGGGACCAAGGTTCCAACTCAACCGGTGTCACTCCTGGGTTGGTCATGTTCCCTCTGGCAGGACTTTGAACGTGCCTCATGTGTTAGCATGCAATATGTACTGGTGGAGGCCAGGGGTGACGCGGAGCTGGCCCAGGGACTGCGGAGGCTGCTGCCAGAAAAAGAGGTCACCTCTGGAGCCCACCCATCCCAAAAAGTGAGACACTGTCCTAAGCATGAGGGTTTGGGGGTCAGGCTGGCCAGAGCCTGACTCCCACCTTCACCTCCAGCCAGCAGAGAGACAATGGGAGAGTCAGTTCCCCTCTCTAAGCCTCAGTTATCTCATCTGGAAAATGGGGATTCCACAGTGTCTATTGGTGGAGCTGTTTGAGGACTGAATGAGATTTTAACCACTGGGCCAGCCCCACCGTGAGGGCTCAGTAAGTAATGCGGTTATCGTTTCACTACTATCTGCTTTTCTAACTGGGGGCTCTGGGGGAAGCTGTATTCTAGACCAGCATGTTTAATCCAGGTTCTTGTGCCAGCAGGACTCAAGGTTCCTTTGCTGTGTGACCTTGGGCCCATTCCTCCCAGTCACTGGGCCTCTCTCCGAGGGTTAGGGCTCAGGCCCACCTCTGTGGTCCTCCTGGCTCAAGCCATCTGCATGTGGCACTTCATGAGTCGACCTGGAGCACCCAGGGAGGAAGTGAGGCCCTTCCCAGGGTCATCACCACTCACCGAAGCCAGAAATGAGTTTTGCAGCCACCAGAATGGCTGACGCTGTGCATTCACCCAGGTTTCGCTCAAGTCCTCACTTTGTGGCTGTGCTCACACCCTGGCTTCTCACCCCTCTCCCCTCTCACCAGCTCAAAGCCCATGCCTCCCCCTTCCAGACGGCCTGACCTCCAGCCTCCAGGCCTCTGTCCCTGCAGTGCCTTCCACCCAGGAGGCCTCTCTGCTGTCCTCCATCAGCACTCTGGAGGGTGGAGAGTGGAGGCAGTGGGACTGAGTGGAGATGCGGCTCAGATGAAACCACCTTGAAAACAGCACACCGTGATCCCCGCTAGCACCATGGGCTTACGGGTTTACAAGTGCTGTCCCATCTCCACCCTGGCCTCTGGTCCCTCTGTGTGAGCAGAAAGCAACTGGTGGACAAGGGGCCTGGGTTTTGTCAGGGCTGCACGGTGCTCATGCTTTGCTGTTTCTCCAGGGTTAGACAGGAAATCACTAACAGGCTCAGACCATGCCAGAACTAAGCTTCCCAGCACCTCCTCCCACGAGCCAGGCTTCTCTCTCCATGGCTAACAGCTGGTGTGTGGACAATGCACTGGGCCAGGGCCTCCACAGCCTCCCATAGGTCCCACTGTCACCAGCCCCATTCATAGTCAGGAAGACTGAGACTCCGAGTGAGGCCACCGGGCCCAGCCTACACAGCAGGTCTGTGCAATGCCCAGCCCTGTGCGGATCTTGGAATCAGGTGCTATGGTTTACACGGTCTGGGGCACAGCACTTGGGGGGCCACATCCCAATTCGGTGCCAGCCACCGCTGGGGGGCTCCAGATTTACAACAGGGCCCCGTCGTCCAGCAGAGGCAGCTAAAGGCAAAGGGACCAACAGAGCCCAGAGCTGCCACACGGGGTGGGGGATGGATGCCTCTCCCGAGGGCAGGGGCCAGGCCTTACCCATCCACACCTCGCCAAAGCAGCCCTGGCCCAGCTTGACCTCCAGCCGCAGCGACTCCCGAGGGATCTCCCAGGCATCCTTGGCCAGGCCCTGAGTCTGAGGCTTGGATGTGGGGCACACAGTGGTGAGGCGGTGGCACAGGCCATCGGCGTGTTCTGAGGAGGAGGCAAGAGGAGCAGTTAGGGGGGGCTTCTGCCCTGGGGCCTCCCTGCCCCTCAGTGTGTGTCACCCTACATGCCAGATGCACGCAGATTTCAGGAGACACCCAGGGTGCCCTCAAAGCCAGGCATCTACATCTATGTGCACACAGTCCCACCCCCACACAGGCCCACAGTGCTTTATGCATCTGCTGAGTCAGTCATTCAGCAGACAGTAGGGGGTGCCAGGGACCCTGCGGGGAACAAGTCCAGGGAATCTACCCTCAGGAACTCGGAGTCCAGGGAGGAGCCTCAATTCCCTAATCACCTCCCAGGACCACAGACATGAATGTGACTGGAGGAGAGCTGTTTGCGCAACAGCAGGAGGGTCCTGGGAGGCTTCCTGGAGGAAGCAGCAACTGAGCTTGGATGTGCAGGAGGGTGAGGGGTTAAGCAGGGAAGAGCCCTCCAGGCAGGGGCACAGCCAGAGCAAAGGCTCTGAGGAAAGAATAGCTGCAGGGCTGAAGAAGCGGAGGCAAAAGGAGCTGCAGGGAGCAGGTGGGGAAGGGCGGCACCAGGCAGAGGTGGGGAGGCAGCTGGGATTAGACCACTCGGGGGCTGGTGGGGGTCTTTATCCCAAGATTCCAAGACAGCCCCTGGAGAGTTCTGATCTGAGGGAACGGGGTTCAGCATGAGCCACACAGCGGTGGCCGAAGAGACAAGAGCGTGGTGGGTGATCCCAGAGGAAGTCAGGAGGCCGAGCTGAGAGGAGGAGGAGACTTGGGGTGGGAAGTGGACCAACACCTGCACACAGAGGCCACGCGTGCCACAGACACATGGGCACACAGGCACCCACAGGCACCCACAGGCCCCGACACTGCAGTCAGCTCCGGACGCCCAGGTGGGTGGGCTACAGCACTGCGCCCACGCCCGAGCCCTCACCCAGCACGCAAGCCCCGCGAGCTCCCTCTGCCGCTCTCTCCGTCTCTGCTGCAATCGATCTGGCCGCCCCCTCCTCCTCTCCCAGCAACCGGTTCAGACCGGTCCTAGGGCTACATAGACAAACGACACCAGCCTCCGTCCCCTCCCTTCCAGCTCACTCTTGGGCTCCTCAGGGCAGCCCCCTCCATACCAGCCAGCTGCAGAGCAGGAGCAGGGAGAGACGGGGACTGGGAGGAGCGGGTCAGGGGAAAGAAGAGGAAGAAGAAGGAGACGGAGGAAAGTAGGGAAAACGGAGGAGAGAGGAAGGGAAGGGGGAGGGAGAAAGTGGGGAGGGGAGCAGGAAACCTGGCATCACAGGATAACAGAAGACCCCACCCTTCTAGGCTCCAAAGCCCCTCCCCAGGGTCTGCAGCTGAGGCTCTGCCCGCCCGCCCTCCGAGGCTGGCTCACTGGAGTAGTAGGCCACCAGCTGCTGCAGGCTGTTGAACTGGGTGCGGGAGGTGATGTAGAAGCCGCCGCTGTCCAGCTTGCGGATCTTGTAGTGCTTCACGTTGAGGCCCTTGGCGTTGTCGAAGTCGGACACTGAGAGGCAGTAGGCACCTGCGGGGCACAGAGGGGAGCCGTGACCGCCACGCCCTCTCTCCTGCAGGCCGCAGCACTCAGCGCTGCTCTGGACACCGTTCTGTGCCTGCCTGACATTGGAGGGAAGGGAGGCCCAGGCGGGGCCCCCGGCCCACCCTGTGTCTCAACAGCCAGCCCCGGGGCAGCCACAGAGGTAGGGCCAAGGGACCCAAGAGACACTTGATTGGAACGTCCTGCCACGCACCCTTGGCCCCAGCAAGACCCCCATATCTCAGGTGGGCATCCTAGCTATGGAACTTGGAGGGGTTGCTGGCTCTCTCTGGGCCTCAGTTTCCTCCTCTGCACAATGCGGGTGCTCCCAGGGCTGCTGGGGAGATTCCATGCCACCACATATAAAAGGGCCAGGCACACAGTAGGCACTCAATAACTGTTTGCTGGGAGCCTGTGAGTGGCTCCCTGTTGCTGTGTGGCCCTGGCCTAACTGCTTTCCCTCTCTGGATCGGCTCACGGGGGCACTGTCCGTGTCCCCCCTCCGACCTCCTTTCTGAAGACAGGCCCAGGGTCAGGCGGGAGGGGGTGGTTGGCAGAGGCTGGCTGTCGTGGGCAGGAGACCACTGGCTGGGTGTGGCCTGAAGGCTGCCTGGGTCAAGCAGAGCCAGCCCTGGTGCCTCCCCTCTTTCTCTTGAGCCTAGAAAAGCTTTTGGCCAGAAAAGTTTCCTCCCATCCAGCAGGCCCAGGTAGGACCAGAGGCCAAGAGACGCCCAAATGGCATCAGGGAACAAGGCTGAGCCCTGGAGGCAAGGGCAGAGGCTCCAGCGGCCAGGAACGGCCTTCCCAGGAGCCTGGCCAGGCAGTGCATAGGCATGGGGGAAGCCCAGCCCTCCTAGCCCACAGACCTCCCCTTTGCAATCTTCAGGAGGAGGTTACGATCCCAGCGTACAGAAGAAATGAGGTCCAGAGAGGGGAGTGGCCAGCCTGGGGTCACCCGGCAAGCCAGAGACAGGGCTGGGGCTCAAACCCACACCCGAGGACTCAAAACCTGCCTTGGGCGACCGTGATTTTCTACGGACGGCCTGGCTGGTGCATGTGGAAGCCGCAGGCCTGAGACTGAAGCCAACCCTGGCCATATGTGCATACACATACAGGCATGCCCGTGCCCAGTGGCCACATGCTCATACAGGTACACGTTCCCCAGGCCCTCGGGCACCAGACAAACCACAACAGTCCATTCCCACACAGCGACACACAGACAATTCCACCCCACATGCACACACACACACACGCCCAGACGTACACACAGCATGCACACCCACACACGGCCGCACAACTGTACGTAAATGCACGGCTCGACATGGATGCTCTGCTCCCCATCTCCCGCTGAGCCCCAGGCCCACAGGAAGCAGCCCAGCTTGGTTGCCATGGTGATGGGCGCCTGCAACCCACTCTCAGAGGGGCTGGAGAGAAAGGGGATGGTCTTCATTCTCTGGCTCAGGGGAGGGACATGAGAGGGGCAGGGATCAGGACTGCGGTTGGGGGAGGGCAAAGCCAGCCTCCAGAATCCAGTGCAGCCCAGGGACCCCTGGGGAAGGGGAAGAAGCAGGGCTCTTTGTAGCAGCACCTACCCTGGGAACAAGCCTGTTACTGTGTGGCACTCAGAAAAACCTCCAGACAACCTATGCCCATCTTTCATTTGAGAAAACTGAGGCCAGAGAGGCTAAGCCTCATCTTTCTCTGGACATCTGGCCACCGCAGGTTACTCAGCGTTCCTCAAATGCACCTCCCTGACTTTGATCCTGCCATTACCTCCACCTGGAAGGCTCTTCCCTCCCTACTCCACAAACCAAACTCCTGCTCATTCCTCAACACTCAGCTCAAACCACTCACAGAAGACTCAGTATCCATTGGCCAACGAGAGTGCTCGTACCTTTTGTGGTCTCACTTTCTCGCACGAGGAAGGTCCCTCTCGGGTTCTCCGCATTGAGCAGTAACCGCTCTGACTCCCGTCTGGTGATCTTGCCAAAATACCACCTGGGAGTGGGAGGACGGAGGATGTTGCTGACTGTCCGGGCTTCTGCCCACTCATAGCACTTCTCCCTGGATATGGCTGGGGCGCTGGGCAGCCAGACCTCCCACCCCAGCCCAGGAGAGGTGCTCTGCACCGGCAGTGTCCAGGGACGACGGGTAGAGGCAGCCAGAGACAGTACTCACTCCTCGGCCTGGATGGAGTCGGAGGGCGCCACGTAGTTGCTGGGAATGTAGCCTGTCTGTCCCGTGCTGAGCGAGTGGGCCAGCCACCAGTCTCCCTCTCTGAGCAGGGACAGAAGGAGGGAGAAAAGGAGAAAGGAGCCGTCAGCCACAAACCCAGCACCCACCATCCTCCTAGGTGCTGTGCTCAGGGCTCTAGTGGCTGAGGGAGGCCCAGGGAGGTGGTGGGGCCAGCATGAGTCCCCGCAGCATGCCAGGTCCAGCTGGCCTGGAACTCCTCCCCTCCCTGGCCCAGACGCCTTTCTGCCGAAGCTGGATCAGATGGACTTTGTCTAGGACCAGGGCAGGACTGGCCTTAGTCATCTGAGGCTCAAATCCACAGGGGAGGAGTCCCGGGACAGGAAGAAAGTCGCTTCCTTTCAGATGTACCAAGACATCTCAAGATGAGGAGAGCTGCCTTGGGAGGGAGGGAGGGAGCCCCCTGTCTCTGCGGGCAAGCAAGGTTGTAATAGAAGAGATTCCTGCCTGAGAGAAAGTCAAGTGAGACTTGAAAGTGTCCCCATGCTCTGAGATTCGGAAGCCTGCTCCTGGGAGCTGGTGAGACCTGGGTGGAGGCAAGCAGGGCCCTTCTGGGACCCAGTGACCATCCAGGCCCCAACCCTGCAAACGAGAGCAAGGCTTGCCTCTGTCCCAAATCACGGGTCACACCTAAAGGGCTCCTCAGTTGAAAACTACAGGCCCCCTCCTCCAGCCTACCCATCTGCAGGGGGAAACTGAGGCCAGAGGGGGCTGGGACTTGCCCAAAGTCACACAGTGAGCCCTGTCAGAGGGGGTGAGGTGGCAGAGCCCCGATGCCCAGGGCACTTCTATGCGAAAGTGAGGAAAAGGGGGGGGGCGGGTGATGGGGATGGGGCAGGAGGAGCTCCCGGCGTGGTTGGGTCCCCTGGGCCTGGGTGGGAGCGGGGAGGGGCGGAAGTACCTTTGCAGCCATCTGAATGTGAACCAGGTCTGGCTGGAGCGGGGGTCCAGAGACACAGAGGAGGGAGGAGAGAGCGAGAGCCCAACAGGAGAGAAGAGGCAGAGATGGGGGTGGTGAGAGGCGGAGAGTGGCAGAAAGAGCAGGGGAGAGAGCGGGAGAGCCAGGCGGTGCTGGGGACAGGGGAGGAGGGGGCAGCCACAGAGGCCTCACATCCAAAGCAACCAAGGGGACAGGGACAGGGTCCACAGGGAGTGAGGAGAGGTCAATGGGCAGGGAGACCTGGGAACTAGGGTCCAGCCCCCTCTCATTCCCACTGTACAGCTGGGAAGACTGAGGCCAGAGAAGCAAAGGCCTCTTTGCTCAAGGTCACACAGCCAGGCCGGGGCTCCTGACTCCCAGATAGAAGGAGTGCCCCCTACAGGGTGCAACAGGGCTTGACAGCTTGCTGGGCTCTTCTCAATCCAAGGCCACTTTTGCACTTCACCACGACCCTGAGAAGACACGCTGCAGGCAGGGTGGCCCCCACCCACCACCAGGGCCCAGAGAGAGAAAGGCCCTTGCCTACAGTCACACAATCTGAACTTGAACCTGGATCCCTGGCTCCCAGTTCTTCTGAGCTGCCCCTGGCCATATTCTTCAGCCCATATAGAAGATGGAGAAGTTGAGGCCAGGAGGGAGCAGAGCTTGGGGAGCTCTCCAGGGACCTGTCAGAGGACAGGTGAGCACCTGAGACCCTGGGGTTCTGCCAGAAGTGAGCCAGAGGGTGTGGTGTCCCCTCCTGATGGAGTGAGGCGAGGGCGTGTGACTGGGGCTGTGTGGCCTGTCTCGGCTCTGTGATGGCTGGACACACACTCAGGCAGGGAAGTAAGCTATGTGGGGTTACTGGAGGGAGGACCCTGGAGTAAGGGGGCAAGATCCACCTCAAGGAAAGAAGCCTTTGGATGTCCCAAATCCCCACCTACCTCCTTGTTGTATACCCACCCGGGGTGTCCACACTTGTCTCTCCCACTGACCCTCAAGGCCACCCTGCAAGGGAGGAAGGCAGGGCCCCCAGATGAAGAAACTGTAGCTCAGAAGTGTCAAGGGATCAGCGCAGGGGCACACAGCACCCAGGCCAGAGTAGCCCAGCACTTTATTTATTTATTTATTTGAGATGGAGTCTTGCTTTATCGCCCAGGCTGGAGTGCAACAGCGTGATCTCGGCTCACTGCAACCTTCACCTCCTGGGTTCAAGCGATTCTCCTGCCTCAGCCTCTCAAGTAGCTGGGATTACAGGTGAGCGCCATCAAGCCCAGCTATTTTTTGTATTTTTAGTAGAGACGAGGTTTTACCATGTTGGCCAGGCTGGTCTCAAACTCCTGACCTCAAGTGATCTGCCTGCCTCGGCCTCCAAAAGTGCTGGGATTACAGGCGTGAGCCACCACCCCCGGCCAGCACTTTCTTTAGAGAGTTGGGGAAACTGAGGGACAGAGAGGTGCAGGGACTTGCCCAAAGCTACAAAGCAAGGACTCAAATCACAGAAAACAGCTCTCTGAGACCTTTCAGTTCAAAGCCTCCATTTACCAATGGGGGAAAACGAGGCACAGACAGGCCAGTGATTTGCCACACGGTCAATCAACGGCAGAGCAAGAGTGGGAAGCAGTGCCCCTGACTGTCCACAGCCAGGCACAGTAGGCCTCCCCAGGCCCCAGAGAGGCTGAGACCTTTGGGAAAGTCAGTGGCAGATGAAAGAGGAGGCTGCAGGGCTGGGGCAGAGGACAGGTCACAGTGGGAAGGGGCCAAAGTCTAAGGTCAGATGCTAAAAATTGAGGCCGTTTGACAAAGCTACCGTCTGCAGGCTGGTCAGCCTCTGGGGAGCCTCCAGTCACCCACTCAGAGTGAAAGGCTGGCAGGAGGCCTATGATCGGAGGCCAGCCAAGCAGGGCCCAAGAACGAGAGGAGCGCAGCTGACACTACCCAGATTTCAGTAAGCAGGGTTCTCACTCCCCAGAGTCAGCCCACCTGTGAGTCTGGGGTTTCATGGTCCAGTCCGGGGGTTTCATTTCACAGGGGACAGGGAGAGAGATGAGATGCACTCCAGTTTTACTGAAGGACCCAAGATCCAGTCTCAGCCTGGCCCCTGATTTAGAGGGGTCTGAGGGCATGAGCTCCAGTGCTGGGCTGCCCTAGACACCATCCCAGCTCACCACTTGCTGGCTGTGTGACCTTGGCCCCTCCACACCACACTCAGCAGTCTCAGTTTCCAAATTTGCAGGGTTAGCCATGTCTCCCTCCCAGGATATAAAATGCCAGAACAGACAGTGCACGGTGGCTCATGCCTGTAATCTCAACACTTTGGGAGACCGAGGTAGATGGATCACTTGAAGTCAGGAGTTCGAGACCAGCCTGGCAACATGGCGAAACCCCTTCTCTAATAAAAATATAAAAATTAGCTGGGCGTGGTGATGTACATCTGTAATCTCAGTTACTTGGGAAGCTGAGGCAGGAGAATCACTTGAACCCAGGAGGCAGGGATTGCAGTGAGCCAAGATCGCACCACTGCACTCCAGCCTGGGTCACAGAGCAAGACTCGGTCTCAAAAAAAAAAAAAAAAAAAGCTGTATCAGAGCCCAGCACAACATGCATCAGTTGTTAGATCTGGATTTAGCTAAAAAATAAAACTAGAAACAACTAAATCGATATTTCCACAGTGCCCCTTCCTACTCCCCAAAACCAAAGCAGCACAGTTTTAAAAACCAAAGCAGCACAGTCCTGGTCTCCAACAAAGATTTGCTGTGTGACCTTGGGCAAGTACCCTGCCCTCTCTGGGTCTTAGTTTCCTCATATGTAAAAAGGAGACAATATTCACAGAATCTCCCTTGCAGGCAAAGTGTGTAAACAGTGAGCGTCAAGCTGGGCTCAGAGTAAACTGAGATAATGACCGTGATGATCATCTGAGCCTCAGTTTGCCCACCTGTGAAATGGAGGTATCAATCCCCATCTTCCCATGTCAGGGGCTTGGGAGGCTCAAACCTGCCTCTGGTGGCTACGGTCGTCAGTCACAGCAGCATCAAGCCATCAGGGTGAGGAGTTCTACTGCATCCAGCACCTTCCCTGGGGCCTGGTCCTCATAAGGCGGGCAGCAAGCAGGGAAGGAAGGGAATCGCGCATTCCTGCCCGACCCCTTGCCTTCCCACCCGTGGCTAGAAGAGGGGCCAAGAGTCCCAGAGCTGTGATTTTTCACAACTGCTGGTCACCAGCTGTGTGGCCCTTAAGCAACTGACCTCACCTCTCTGAGCCCCAGGATCCTCTTTTGGGGCCCTAATCCTTGGGTTCCAGCCAGGGTGGCATGTGGCTCAGGGGCACGGCAGCTTTGGAACCCAGGACATATGCCAGCGTGGGCACTGACATTCGCTCCCTTGGGCTGTTGGGACTGGTTGGGAGGGCTCTGCGGATGGCCGCTGAGCTGGTGCACCACGGCTGAGGCTGGCCGGGCGGGCAGTGGGCAGGAGGCCAAGTTTCCAAGCCCCAAGGCCTGGGGCACATGGTCTGTGGGGTGAGGGAGGAGCGAGGCAGGGGTGAAGCCAGCACAGGTCTCTGGAGGAGAGCATGAAGGCAGGGCCCCGAGGCTCTGGACTCCCGAGGTGCCCCCTGCCGCCATGAGCAGGGCAAGGAGGCAGAGGCCAGTTGAGGCGCTGCTGCCCGGAAGCGCCGGCCAGAAAACTCCCAAAAGAAGCTCCTGGAATTTGGGTGGGAGGAAGGGGCAGTTCAGGGAGCAACCGAGAATCAGACCCAGAGGAGTCCTGACTCCTGAGACTCGGATGTCAGGTCAGGGAGCTTGAGGCAGTCAGACGTCAGCCCCAGAGGGCTTCCTCATGCCCAGGGCCACATGGTACCCAGAACACCAGGACCCAGGGCCACGTGGCACCAAGATCCATGGCGGGGGGTCTCTGGGTCTGCTACTGTGAGGACTCCCACTTAGCCAGACCCCATCCACAGACAGGTTCCTCCTCTCTCTCTACTGCCCTGACAGCCAGCTCAGCCCCCACACATGCCTGGGCCCCATACTAGATTCAGAAAGTCCCTCACTCTTACAGGGTGGGGGAGGCACTACACAGTAATAGGCCCTGAGCACTGATGGCGGAAGGATGTGCATGCAGGCGGGACCCGGGTGAGGTGGGAGACTCGAACACCTAAATTCAGGTGGCCCATCTCCTACCAAGCCCCGCCCCCAAATCCCTTTCCCTCTCCTCTTCTACTAATACCAGCCCCCACCTACATCCCACTCCTTCACTTCTTTTTTTTTTTTTTTTTTTGAGACAGTCTTGCTCTGTCACTCAGGCTGGAGTGCAGTAGCATGATCACGGCTCACTGCAGCCTTGAACTCCTGGCTCAAGCGATCCTCCCACCTCAGGCTCCTGAATAGCCAGGACCACCGGCACGCACCACCACACCTAGCTAATTTAATTTTATATTTTGTAGAGGCCAGATCTCCCTATGTTGCCCAGGCTGGTCTCAAACTTCTCGGTTCAAGCGATCTTCCTGCCTCAGCCCTCCAAAGCGCTGGGATTACATTTGTGAGCCACCGCGCTCAGCCACCATCTCTGACGTCTAAGTGAAGGAACATTGGAGCACTGTGATATGAGAAGGGGCTCCCAATCCACCCACCCCCATCTCCCAGTCTACCCAGGGTCTTCCCTGAATGAGATTCCATCACTTCCAGGCCTCCTGGCAGCCCCAGCCTCCTGGCCAAACCTCCCCCAGCGCACCCACCCCTGGAAGGCAAGAAGAGTGGAGGGAAAGGGCTGGAAAAAGGCAAGCATGGGGCTGCCCTCTGACTCCAGGTGAAAAAGGCAGAACCAAAGTTATCCAAGCCCTTCCTGCCTCCACACCTCTGCCCCAGCTGTCACCCAGTCTGAGACGCTTGGTAGAGACTCCACCAGGACTTCAAAGCCATCCTGCTGGCGCCCCTCCCCTGCACAGGCCCCTCCCGCCTGTGGCCTCTGCTGCACCTCCACTGAGCCTTTCTGAAAGGACCATGGGTCGGAGGGCCAGCCTAGTCTTCCAGCTCTGCCCCTACTAGCCATGTGACCTTGGGCAAGTCATTTCACCTCTCTGGGCCTCAGCTTCCTCATCTGTAAAATGGTGCAAGTAAGACTTCCCATTTCTCAAGGCTATGGTGATGCATATATAAAATAATGCGACTTCAAGCACTCAGCAGGCTCACATAGAGAGCACAAGAAATGGTGACTTTGTCACTGCTGTTCATTCATCCTGTTCACCATCACCTGCTGGGCACCCGCCACTGTGCTGAGTTACAGGTGCTATGGGGACCCAGAAGTGAGGTGCACCAGAGAGCTGCCCTCCAGCAGCTCCCAGTTTAGGGGGGAAGCAGACACAAACAGCTGGTGACAATAAGAAAACTGTAGCTTCGCACCAGGACTCTGTCATGCAAGGGGGGAGGGGGAGCTGGGAGAGCCCCTCCCCTCCACGCACCCCCCCTCCCCCGCCGCCAAGAGCAGCTTGAGGAGGGCAGAAAGTTGCTGCTTCAGTTCCAGTCCTGGCTTTGCTACTTGGCAGCTGTGTGACCTTGGACAAGGACCTTCACATCGCTGAGCCTCAGTTTCCTCATCTGCAAAATGGAGACAGCCCCTCCCCGATCACTTCAACCCTGGCTAGACTGCAGAGAGGAGTCAATACGAGGACACGGGTGGAGACGACTGGCATGGCAACTGGCACCTCTGTTCCCTTTTGCCCCCTGAGAAGGCAGTCCTGCACTGATCTTGAGCCATGAACAGGAGTTCTCCAGGCAGACACCGGAGAAAGGGCATTTCAGGCAAAGGGAAGAGCATGCGCAAGGCAAGTAAGTGGGGTATGAGCAAGCCAGACACGCTCGGGGCAGTGGAAACCCCCAACTTCCTTAGCCAGGCCTTCGAGGACACCCAGGGATCGATTCTCCTCCGCCCTCTAGAACCTCTCTGCCTCTCACACCCGCGAAGGCGTCAGCCCCCTCCAGCCCGGCCCCCTCCCGCAAGCTGCCCTTCCACCACTGCCACCTGCCAGAGAACTTCACTGGCTTTCCTTTGAGGCCCTTGACCCTCCCAATCCCTGTGGTCATCACCAGAGACAGGCCCACAGCAGGGGCTCCAGGAGCTGACTCTGGGCTTGTCCACTGCCTGACTCTTGGCCTGGACTGGGGCCATGGGCTGTCTCCCTGGCCACATGCTGGCTCCAGGAGGGCGTGGCCAAGGCCTTCTCCACCCAGGCCATCCCAGTCACAGCACTGGGTCCTGCATGCAGCGGACACTTGGGTGGGCTGACGGGGCAGAATGGGAGGGTGAGTGAGTAGGAAGGTGGATGGGGAGGAGGTGTGCAGGAGAGTGCAACGGAGGGGCCCCTGATCACAGCCTGGGGTTAAGGTCCAGGACCTAATCAATTGGTGAGGGGGAGAGGAGAAGCTGGGAGGTGAGGAGCAGCCAAGAGAGCCAGAGATCACAGGCAGGGAGTGGAAGCACATGCAGACAGCAGCCCCCACCCCCCGCAAAGCACCCTGCCCAGCCCGCCGCCCACAGAGCATGTACACACCTGACATCCACCTTCCTCCTAAGGGCCAGCAAGAGAGAAGCAGAGAGAGGGAGAAGCTGAGAGAGGGCTGGAGGGAGCAAGCAAGAGCCAGGGATTGGGAGGAGTTCCCCACAGCTGGGGGAGCGACAGCAGGTGCTGCCCAGGGCGAGAGTGCAGCAAGCGCCCGGCTCCGCACTGCCCTGGGCTCCACACTGCGCTGCCCTGATGCCAGATCCTGCATGAGCCCCTGCCCGCTTTGAAGTCCCACCACCCAGCCCTGACGGGCAGTAGGGAAGGGGGCACTCACGTGTTGTTGACAATCTGGAGCCGCTCGCCTTTCTTGAAGGACAGGTCTGTCTCCGTCCTAGACTCATAGTCATAGAGGGCCACAAAGGTGGTCACTCCACCTGCAGAGAGGGGTGGGGTGTGTCAGAATGGTGGAGCCACACCCAGGGAAGGCGTGGGCAGGAGGGCCCTGTGCCCAGGAGGAGTGGGGATTTGTCTCCCACACACCACAAGCGCCCAGCCCAAAGACACGGTCAGGTTCAGTGAAGATGGGCCTGTGCATGTGTCCACTGCATCCGTGTGTCTGCGCATCCCTGCAAGGGCATGTGGGAGCGGGAGCATCCCTTCCTGTCCGTGTCCGCCCCCGGGGCTTTGGGCAGTGCTGGGTCCCGGCTTATCTGTTTGGTGCCTGTCTTACTCTAGGACCAGAAGTCCCCAATAACAAGCATCTTTGTTTTGTTTCCAGAGCCAGGCACATAGTAGGTGCTCAAGAAAGAGCTGTAGGCTGAACAAAGCAGTGAATGAAGAACACTGCCCCAGGGAGACTTGCTCTCTCTCCGTAAAGTGTGTCACTCTGGGCGCTCCTGGTGTCCAGGAAGATTCGGCTCCAAGTAACTGTCCCCTCAAAAAGGCCCCCGTACCCCCTTCCACCATTTTAAGCTACAGCCTCCACCTCCACACATCCCCCAGCCCTCCCTCCCTGCCTGTTTTGTGTCTTGGCCGCAGCGCCACTTCTAACGCCCTCCACAAGCTGCCCTGTGCTTCCTTCCCCCAGGTGGGTTCCGTCTGCCCAGCAGAGGAGCCCCGGCCGGTAGTAGGAGCTCCATATATACTTCTTGAACAAATGAATGGTGTGTCTGTGGATCTGTTTCTCTCTCGGGCGTGCGTCTGCATCTGAGGGGTCCAGCCCTGTCCGTGTGTCTCTGAGTGTTCGCATGTTCTCGATGCACCCGTGTGCATCTGTCGTCTGGGCGGCCACGATGGTGACTTCCAGCTGAGCATGTGTCTGTGTCTTGTGTGTGTCTTTGAATGCGCGTCTGATGGCATGCGCGTGTGTCTTCATCTACAAGTGTGACGTCACCTGTGCATGTATGTGAGTTTGTATCTGGGTACATCTGCGTTGGGGATGTGTCCGCGGGTGTCTGTGACCCTGTCTCCACTCCGCATGTGTGCGTGTCCCGGGCAGGGGTGTAGCCGTGTGTGTGGCCCAGCGTGTGAGTGTGGAGAGAGTGCACGGGTCTGAGTGAAGTCTGCGTGGAGTGTCTGGGGCACGGCCGCGGCTCTCCAAGCGGCCCTCTCCGGGGCTGCGGTGACCGCAGAGCGCCAGCAGAGGGCGCAGGGGCGCATCCTGGCGCGGGCCCAGCCGGGGCCGCCCGGTGCCCAGTTCACGTGGGCCACGGGTCCCGACTCATTTCTGGGCGGACCGGGGCAACGAAAAAGGCCTGGGCGCCAGGCAGCAGCTTCAGGCCCGGTCCCCGCGCCGCCCCTCTCTCTGAGCCTCAGCGTTCCACTAGGTTCCCTTCACCAGACCTCGCGTCCTCTGCGCCTGCTCCACCCCAAAGGCCGCGGCGGCGGCGCGGAGCGCTTCACAGTGGGTACTGCCCTCCCGCACACCCAAGTCACCCAGGGGCGCTTCTCCTGGCTAGAGTAAGGGCCTGCGCAGAGGAGGCGACCCCGGGCACACAGCCCCGCCGCCTCCCCGCCGTGGCCCCAGGAGGGCGAGGACCCAGCGCCGCCCGCGCACTGACCGGCCAGCGGGCCCGCCCTCTGCGGGGAGGTGACGGTGTCCGAGGAGTTGAAGCCTCCGAACAGCTTGGGCTCGGCGGCCGCGGGGGCGAAGGCCGCGCTGGGGCCGCGGTGGCCGTCGGCCGAGGCTGGCTTGCTGGGGGTCTGGGAGGCGGGGAAAGCGCCCCCGCCAGCGCCATGCGCGTTCTCGGCGGGCTCCAGGCTGCGGCGCCGCTGGCTGGCATCCTTGGGCTTGCTCTTGTTGCTGCCCATGGTCCTGGCTGGAAAGAGAGGAGACACTGGAACAGGTAGGGTTGCCGGGGCCCCTTGGCCGGCCTCCCTCCCACCCATCCCACAGATGGGGAAAACGAGGCCCAAAGAGAGGCACCAGGGCCCGGCACGGTGGCTCACGCCTGTAATTCCAGCACTTTGGGAAGTCGAGGCGGGCGGATCACTTGAGGTCAGGAGTTCGAGACCAGCCTGGCCAACATGCAGAAACCCCGTCTCTACTAAAAAAAGAATCCAAAAATTAGCCGGGCATGGTGGCACGCGCCTGTAGTCCCAGCTACTCAGGAGAACCGCTGAACAGGGGAGGCAGAGGCTGCAGGGAGCCCAGATCCTGCCACTGCACTCCAGCCTGGGCATCAGAGGAAGCCTCCGTCTCAAAAAAACAAAAAAAGAAAAAGAAAAAACCGGGGGGACGGGGGCACCAGCCTCTTTGGGAGAGTTAGCCTCTCGAAACCTCGATGGCTTCATCTGTAAAATGAGCGTAAGGATGGCATCCATCCACAAAGGGCCTCCTCGGTCCAGGGCCAGGAACGGAATAAATGCCTCATAATCAGAAGCCCTGACCTTACCTACCCACCTCCCCCTGAGTCACTGTTTCCCTGCCTCCTGGCAGGGACAGTATCTGAGCCACGCCTATGTCCCGGGCACCTAGCACATGGAGGGGGCTCACTGAGGGTTTGTTGAATGAATATGTGGCTGATGGGAATTGCCTAATGCTGGGGAAAGGTGCTAAAAGTGGCAGTCAAGGCCGTACAGTGGGAGGTTTGAAGCAGAGATGACTGGCAGCTAACTCCAGCCACAGGGCCTTCGTGCATACCATTCCCACTGCCCAGATGCTCTTGCCTGGCATTTCATCGGGGTAACTGGTGCTTCCTTCCGTTCTCAACTCAAAAGTCCCCTCCTTGGGAAGTGTCCCCCAAACCCTTTCACTGGGTCCCCCTGACTTCTGTCTCTCTTTGATAACATGTGGTCCTGTTTTGTTTTTGTTGTTTGAATTCATGTGGTTATGTGACTACTGTCATGGGCTTTTGTTCATCTTGTTCACTGCTGTGCTACCAGTGCCTAGCATGGGGTGTGGCACACAGTAGGTGCTCAGTAAACAGTTGAACGAATGAATTACTATTTAAGAGCTAAGGGACTTTAGAGCCAGAAACCTGGGAGCTCCAGAGAGAGGGAAACACAGAATAAACCAAGTTGAATACTCCCCCTGACACCCACAGTCCTGCCACCACCCTCTGCCTCCCACTTCCCCATCCACAGGCCCTGGACCCTGGCTGGTCCCAGCTCCCACTCAGACTGGCCTGGGTCTCCCCACCCATCTTGAACCCTGATAGGGCCATCATCTCACCTGGTAGAAGGCAGGGGCTGTCCCAGAGGACCTGGGAGGCAGCCTGGAGTCTTGGCACGAACACCAGGTGTGAAGTCAGGGGTCTCGAACTAGAAGCCCTCCTCCACCTCTCCCCGCTGTGTGTCCCTAGGCAAGTGACTTCCCCTCTCTGAGCCTCAGTGTCCTCATCTGCAAAGCAGGGATAAAGCAGACATCTCAGCACTGTTTTGAGGATGTCGTTAGAAAGAGAAATCCCAATGGCGTCCACTCTCCAATCACTGTCCATCAGACTGTGGCTCTGGCCCAGTGCTGAGTCTCCTAGACCTAAAGTACCCTTCAACCCTCCCAAAGCTCTTTCAACCCTCTCAAAGCAAGAGTGAGGCAGGGTATGGCATGGCGCTGAGCGTGGCTCTGGAGCTAGGCTCTCCACGTCCAGATCCTGGCTCTAACCCTAAATAACTATGTGACCTTAGGCATGTGACTTCACTTCTCTCTATGCCCTGTTTTCCCATCTATAACGATGGGGTCATTGTGGTAAGTGCATGAGGCACTGTAGAGTGCTAGGGGCATAGCAGGTCACCCTGCACCTCAGCCGTTATTGATATTGTGTGATCCTGGACACACCAGGGAGGTGGGTTCCAATTATTCTCTGGGGAGGCAGATGGCCTGGGAATTAGTCCAGAATTTCCTCTGAGAACCCATGAGTGGGGAAGACACCCGCTGGCTGGGTCCTCAGGCAAGACTGTTTGCCCTGAGCACCCAGTCCAGCTATGAGACGCCCCTGCCTGTGTGAACTGCAGCCTGTCCCCTGTTTCCGCGGGGCCTCCGGCTACCCAGCTGCACAATGGGGATATGGCTTGCATGCTCCTTGGGGACCACCCAGCTCTGAGAATGTGGGGTTGGGGAGGCCCTGGGGAGACCTGCTCAACAGCCCAAGGGTTTACCACGGTCTCCTGAGGGACACGTCAATGAACCTGGGGATAGGGAAAGTCAGTTTCTATGGCAACCCATTCCATTGAGGTCACGGTGCCCATCAGCACTCACCCAGCTGGTGTCCCGCAGGACCTGCTGACCTGGTTACCTGCAGCCCGAGGCTTTATGGGGGCCCAACCAGCCCACCTCCTAGCCACTTGCTTCTTGGTGCAGCATTTATAGTGCCTACTAGCAGGCCCTGTGCTCCTCACTATAGGGGGACATAGAGACGAATTAGCCAGGTCCTGCCTCAGGACCCCAAAGCGGAGGACTTGTTTATGTGACCTTGAGAGGAAGTAAAAATTTTTAAAAAAAATTTTATGTAGGAAGAACTATCTAAGAGCCTGAATTTTCTTCAGAATAAAATAAATGTTGAGGAGTGAGCTCCCTGTCACTGGAGGTAATCAAAGACAGGAGAATGGGTACTTGGCTGCTATGCCATGAAGGGAGACAGAGAGCCAGGGCTAGACCTTGAGGGCCCTTCCAGTATCAAGGATACATGTCCCCTCTTGGAAGGGGACAAGAAGAAAAGACACAGCCCCTGACCCCTGCACTCTTACATGAACACGAAGACCATTCCCCACTGGGGCACTCAGAAAAAGCATAACAAGGACCTTTAAGACGAAGCTAAAGGGACCTGAGCCACCAAGTACAATGTTTGTTGCTTTGTGGGACAGTTTTTTTGGTCTTGGTGCTTGGTCCTGGTGTTTGTGGAGAGGCAGACGGTCGAGGTTAAGAGCTGGAGTGCTGGACGGACTCCCTGGTTTGAATCCTGGCCTGCCGCCCTTCGCCTCAGTTTTCCTCTCTATCGATCGGAGATAACACCCATGTCAGGGCTGCTGGGAGAATCCGTGAGGGAAGTACACGGAACACGCTCAGGATGGCGCAGAACGTTGCCAGGCCTCCGTAAATGGTAACTTTTATCATTCAGAGTGGACTCTTTGGGAACTACCGGAAGATTTAAAAAAAGAAGAAAAAGAAAAGAAAATGCCCCAGAATTCTGCCCCTACAAGACAACCACCTGGGTGTGGTGGTGCATTTCCTTTCAGCTTCACAGCAACGCAAGACTCAACAAACTGGGGTCCACCCAGTAACCTCCACTGTGCACCTGCGACTGGCAGGGCCAGGCAGGATCCATCTCCAGGCCCCCAGAGACCGGGATGGGCCTGACACCCACTAGGTGCTCTGGAAATATTTGCAGAATAGACAAAAGACTAAATGAGCATGGATGTATAATTTGCATCCTGTTTTGTTCCTGCAATGCCGCACTGAAAAGACTAAATATCATTCCGTGGTATTCAAACACTCCCAGAGCTCAGACCTTGAATTGGACCTTGCTCTAAGTACTTTGCAAACATTGACTCATCGGCTCCTCATGATAATCTAGGAGGTAAATACTAATCACGTCTTTATCTTACTGTTGAGGACATTAAGACACAGAGAGGTTGAAGAACTTGCCTGAGGTCGCACAGCATGGGTGAGTGAAAAGGGGCCAGGGAACTACACTGGGCAGGTGGGAATCAGGGGCTGCTCACCGGGTCTGGTGGGGAAACTCTCGGGCCACACCTCCTACCTCCGGGGACTCTCTCTCACAAAGCAGCCAGATGGCCTTGGCAGAGGCGTGAGAGAATAAAGCAGCCCGCCCCAGTCCAAGAGAAAGCCTGAGAAAGCTCCAAGCAGAACGTGCTTGAGCAAGAATGGCCCACTGAGGGTCATGCGGGTAGCATTGTGGCCCCCACTTTCCAGATGAGGAAACTGAGGCCTGAGATACCCAGAGGAGATTCTACACTGCCGCCTCCCTCTTTTCACTTAGTGTGTTAGTGTGTTTGGAGCATCTTCTCAGGCCACTTTGAGCTCTCTCATTCTTTTTTTTTTTTTTTTTTTTTGAGATGGAGTCTCACTCTGTTGCCGAGGCTGGGGTGCAATGGTATGATCTCGGCTCGCTGCAACATTCGCCTCCCAGGTTCAAGCAATTCTACTGCCTCAGCCTCCTGAGTAGCTGCGATTACAGGTGCCCGCCACCACTCACAGCTAATTCTGGTATTTTTAGTAGAGACGGGGTTTCACCATGTTGGTCAGGCCGGTCTCAAACTCCTGACCTCGTGATCCACCCGCCTCGGCCTCCCAAAGTTCTGAGATTACAGGCGTGAGCCACCGCGTCTGGCCATGCCTCGCTAATTTTTTTTGTATTTTTAGTAGAGATGGGGTTTTACCATGTTGGCCCGGCTGGTCTCGAAAGCTGCACAGCTATTCACTCGATGACTCAGTGAGGGTGGGAGTTAGTCTCGGGGGGCTGCTTCCATGCTGTGGGACCTCAGGAGAGACCACCCTCTTCCCTGACGCAGAGCTCTGTCCTTGGGCTTCCTGATTCTGCGGCCCAACCGACAAGTCACCATGAGTTGCTCCTTGGAGGGGGGCCAACCTCCCCTCATCTCTTCCGCCACTTGCAGCCTCCAAGGTAGAGATAGACCCTTGCGGGGGTCAAGGGGAAGCAGTGGGGGTCCTGTACTGGGGCTGCCTGAGGTTCCCAGGGAAAGGTGGCCCCTTTCCTTTGGGAAGTCACTCCTCACCGCGGGCTCTGGACTCCTCAGCAGACAGGGCCTGCTCTATGCCTCGCTCCCTCACGAGGTGCCGGGTTGCTGCCATACGAACTTTTCCCTCAGTGTTCCCAGTGCCTTGAGCTCAGCAGGTCCCCAAGTGGCCAAGCACCTCCCGCTAAGCCTGCATTCCCCCCACCCCCATCCCCATCACTGACTCAGCGACACCACTGCACGTCCCATCCCAGTCATTCCCCAGGTGTTCGCAGAGCACCTGCCATGTGCCCAGCCCCGCACAGGGCGGGGAGAGGAGGAGATTCTACACTGCCACCGCCTTCTTTTCACTGAAACAGTGTGTTGGGGCTTCTTCTCAGGCCACTCTCAGCTCTCATTCTTTATAATGGCTGCACTGCTGTGCACTTGGTGACTGCAGCCCCTTTATTTAACCAGCCCCTCTCTGAGGAACACGTAGGTTGTTAGTGGCTTTCCGTGGAGAGTTTTAGGCGGGGGAGGCCCGGCTGTCTGTGAGGTTTACGGAGCCGCCTCTGGCTGCGGGGGGAGGGTGGGCTGGAGGGACCCACACTGCTGTGTCCAGGCCCAGGACCACAGGGCCCTGGCCTGAAGGACTGGAGATAGACAGCGTGGCGGGGAGGGATGCGCTTGAGGAAGATTCAGGAGCTGCCCCAGGGCTCCCCACAGGCAGAGCCCCGCACAGGGCTTGGCACATGGCAGGTGCTCTGCGAACACCTGGGGAATGACTGGGATGGGACGTGCAGTGGTGTCGCTGAGTCAGTGATGGGGATGGGGGTGGGGGGGATGCAGGCTTAGCGGGAGGTGCTTGGCCACTTGGGGACCTGCTGAGCTCAAGGCACTGGGAACACTGAGGGAAAAGTTCGTATGGCAGCAACCCGGCACCTCGTGAGGGAGCGAGGCATAGAGCAGGCCCTGTCTGCTGAGGAGTCCAGAGCCCGCGGTGAGGAGTGACCTCAGTTTCCTCCTCTGGAAAAGGGTTGTCAGCAATCAAACATGATAATGCAGGCAATGGGCTTAGTGTGGTGTCTGGCCTGTAGCAAACATGAGCTGCTATTATCTCTCTAAAGAAGATTGCGCCTGGGCAACATAGTGAGACCCTATGTCTATAGAAAATTAAAAATTAGCCTGTAGTCCCAGCTACTTGGGAGGCTGAGGTGGGGGGATCACTTGAGCCCTGGAGTTTGAGGCTGCAGTGAGCTGTCATCACGCCACTACACTCCAGCCTGGGTGAGAGAACGAGACCCTGTCTCAAAAAGAAAAAAAAAGAAGAAGAAGAAGAAGAAAGAAAGAAAGGAAATTGCACACATACATGCACTCTGCCTGGGCGACAGTGTGAGACCATGTCTCAAAAAAAAAAAAAAAAAAAAGTAGAATTGGATTGTTTGTAACACAAAGGAATGATAGATGCTTGAGGTGACGGATACCCTACTTCCCCTGATGTGATTATTACATAGTGTATGCCTGTATCAATATATCTCATGTACCCCATAAATATGTACACCTACTATGTACCCATACAAATTAAAAATTTAAAAAAACTTTTAAAAAAGAAAGCTCTGGAAGGATTCCAAATTCATCACAATGTTTCATCTCAAAAGTGTGGGATGGGGAGAGGAAAATCCCTTTTCACTTTACACCCTGTATCAGTTGACATTTAGAAATGACTTTGTCATGATTTTCTAAAATGAGAATTTTTTTTAAATATTCAAGAGCTTCCCATCATAACCCTGTGGATGAGGCCTAAAGCCATCACCTGGGTCACACGGCCCTGCAGCTGGTGTTGCTGCCATCTCCCACAGCGTGTCCCATCCTCCCACAGCATGTCCCATCCTCCCACGGCGTGTCCCATCCTCCCACGGCGTGTCCCATCCTCCCACGGCATTTCCCGTCCTCCCACGGCGTGTCCCGTCCTCCCAGGGCGTGTCCCATCCTCCCACGGCGTGTCCCATCCTCCCACGGCGTGTCCCAGCCTCCCACGGCATGTCCCATCATCCCACGGCGTGTCTCATCCTCCCACGGCGTGTCCCAGCCTCCCAGAGCGTGTCCCCTCCTCCCATGGCGTGTCCCATCCTCCCATGGCATGTCCCAGCCTCCCAGAGCATGTCCCAGCCTCCCACAGTGATCTGCCCAACCACAGGGCACCACACACTCTCTCTCACCTCCTGGCTCACAGATGCTCAGACCACACTGCTGTTCAGCCACTACACACCAGCCCCTTCCTTCCTGACACTGAAGAACATCATCTCCACCTCTTCTAAGGGTGGAGAGCAGGCCAGGAGCTTAGGAGCTGAGAGTGAGGACTCCAGTCAAACCTGGGTTCGAGTCCTGGCTGCACTTCTTAGTAGCTACATTTTCTTGCGCAAGTCACTTTGCCTGTGAGTTTCCTGCCCTTTAAAATGGGGTTAGAAACCTAACAACTGAAAAGTACGAGTGAGAGTCCATGTGGCAGGAAAAGAGTAAGTGCACGATAAACAGCACACGATGTTGTTTACTGTTGTTATGATCATTCCAGGGAATAAGAGGAGGCAGTGGCAGGGCCTTGAACACCAAGCACAAGGCTGGGCACTTTAGCGCTTTACACACGGCTGGTTCTTAATTGTCCCAACAGCACAACGAAGCAGGGACTGTAACTGCACCCATTTTACAGATGGTTCAGAGAAACTAAAACCTTGTCCAAGGCCACACAGCAAGTCAGTGCAGCAGAGCTGGGATGCTCACGGTTCAGGAGAGAGGTGTCAGAACCTACCTCTGGTGCCCCGCCCACCGTGCCAATGACCCCACAGCCCAAAGCAACACGGGGGTCAGAGGGCAACCTATGACCTCATCGCCCACATCTTAGACCCTCCAGGGAAGCAAAAGCATCACAGAGCAGTCAAAAACTACAGGTGGAGCCGGGCGCAATGGCTCATGCCTGTAATCCCAGCACTTTGGGAGGCCAAGGCGGGTGGATCACCTGAGGTCAGGAGTTTGAGACCAGCCTGGCCAACATGGTGAAACCCCGTCTCTACTAAACATACAAAATGAGCTGGGCATGGTGGCGCACGCCTGTAATCCCAGCTACTTGATAGGCTGAGGTAGGAGAATCACTTGAACCAGGGAGGTGGGGGTTGCAGTGAGCAAACATTATGCCATTGCACTCCAGCCTGGGCAACAAGAGCAAAACTCCATCTCAAAAAAAAAAAAAAAAAAAATTCAGGTGGCCTGGGACCACAATGCCAGGTTCAGATGCCAGCTTGCAACTTCCTAGCCATGCAGCCTCGGGAAATGGGAACTGGTGTGATTTTTCCTACATAATTTGGGGCTCACTGTGAGGAAAGCATGGCATCATATTTGTAAAGTACCTGGCACATAGAAAGTGCTCAATATCTAATTAGCAATTATTATGATTTCTGTGGAAGATCTTGTTCAGACACTTGCTCTCTTTTGCAGTCAATTTCATAGTTAGGCCTCCAAAATGCCTACTATATGCGCCATGCCCTGTGCATGGTCCTGGCGGGGCTTGTCTGGTGGAGTTGATTAGGAGCCAAGGCCTACAAATGCCACTTTACAGGGAAAGAACCCAGAAAAGACAAGGATATCACTATGGACTGAATGCGTTTCCCCCACCCCAGATTCACATGTTGAAGCCCTAATCCCCAGTGTGATGGTGTTTGGAGGTCAGCCTTGGGAGGTGATTAGGTTCAGATGAGTCATAAGGATGGAGTCCTTATGATGGGATTAGTGCCCTTACGAGAAGAGGAGACCAGAGCCCTGTCTCTCTCTGCCATGTGAGGACACATTAAGAAGGTGGCCGTTTGCAAACCAGGAAGACAGTCCTCATCAGACACTGAATCTGCTGCCACCTTGATATTGGACTCTCCAGCCTTCAGAGCTGTGAGAAATAAATGTTCATGGTTTAAGCTGCCCAGTCTATGGTATTTTGTTATAGCAGCCTGAATGAACTAAGATACAAGTCCATCAGTTAACCCCACTCTAAGATACTTGTCAATACAATTAGCTTAGAAAAAGAAGGCTGGGTGTGGTGGCTCACACCTGTAATCCCAGCACTTTGGGAGGCTGAGGCAGACGGATTGCTGGGACCCATGAGTTTTCCTGGGC
Source organism: Macaca nemestrina (assembly GCF_043159975.1). Classification (NCBI taxonomy): domain Eukaryota; kingdom Metazoa; phylum Chordata; class Mammalia; order Primates; family Cercopithecidae; genus Macaca; species Macaca nemestrina. The sequence continues at coordinate 27,430,034 of NC_092139.1, forward strand.
AACATGGTAAAACATCATCTCTACAAAAAAACACAAAAATTTGGCCAGGTGTGTTAGCTCACGCATGAAATCCCAATACCTTGTGAGGCGGAGGCAGGAGGATCGTATGAGACTAAGGGGTTTCAGACTAGCCTGGGCAGCATGGTGAAACCCCGTTTCTACAAAAAATACACTAAAGAAATTAGCCAGGCATGATGGCATGCACCTGTAGTCCCAGCTACTCAGGAGGCTGAAGTGAGAGAATCGCCTGAGTCTGGAAAGTTGAGGCTGCAGTGAGCTATTACCGCACCAGTGCGCTCCAGCCTGAGCAACAGAGTGAGACTGTCTCAAAAAAAAGGAAAGAGGCCGGGCGCCGTGGCTCATGCCTGTAATCCCAGCACTTTGGGAGGTCGAGGCAGATGGATCACCTGAGGTCAGGAGTTCGAGATCAGCCTAGCCAACATGGTGAAATCCCATCTCTACTAAAAATACAAAAATTAGGCGTGGTGGTGCACACCTGTAATCTCAGCTACTTGAGAGGCTGAGGCAGGAGAATCATGTGAACCCAGGAGGCAGCGGTTGCAGTGAGCGGAGATCATGGCACTACACTCCAGCCTGGGTGACAGAGTGAGACTCTGTCTCAAAAAGAAAAAAAAAAAAAAAAGACTAGAAAAAGAAATTGAAGAATAAAATGGAATTAGAAAAGAGAAAGTAAGAGTATTATTATTGGCCAGGTGCGGTGGCTCACACCCGTAATCCCAACACTTTGGGAGGCAGAGGTAGGTGGATCACCTGAAGTTGGGAATTCGAGATCAGCCTGGCCAACATGGTAAAACCCCGTCTCTACTAAAAGTACAAAAATTAGCTGGTGTGGTGGCACATGCCTGTAATCCCAACTACTCTGGGGGCTGAGACAGGAGAATCGCTTGAACCCAGGAGGCAGAGGTTGCAGTGAGCCAAGATTGCGCCACTGTACTCCAGCCTGCGCAACAGGGCAAGACTCTGTCTCAAAAACAACACCAAAAAAGAGTATTATTATAGTATTTGGTATAGGTATAGATCTGGGAAATCCAAGATAACCTACTGCAAAACTATTAAACCAAAAGCAAATTAAGTAAAGTGGCAGGGAATTAAGTTAACATTCCCAAATCAATTATGTGTATATATACCAATTGTAATTAGAAAATAAAATGAAAGAAAGCTTAGCATTATAAAAATATTGGCCAGGTGCAGTAGCTCATGCCTGTAATTCCAGCACTTTGGGAGGCCGAGGTGGGCGAATCACAAGGTCAGGAGTTCGAGACCACCCTGGCCAATATGGCGAAACCCTGTCTCTAGTAAAAATACAAAAATTAGCAGGGTATGGTGGTGCGTGCCTGTAGTCCTAGCTACTCGGGAGGCTGAGGCAGAAGAATCACTTGAACCCGGGAGGTGGAGGTTGCAGTGAGCCAAGATAATGCCACTGCACTCCAGCCTGGGCGACTGTGCAAGACTCTGTCAAAAAAAAATTATTCATAAATCAATCTAAAAGTTCAATGTGATCCCAATTAAAAAAAACCCAACAAGATTTTTTTTTTAACTAGGCAAGTCAATTTCTAAATTTGTAAGTAAAAATATTGAATAAGAGTAGCCAGAGAATTCTTAAAAAGAAGAGTAATGAGGGAGAAACAGCCCAACCAGACAGTAAACCTTACTACAAAGATACAGTAATTAAAACTGTGTGCTATTGGCACATGAGTAAATCAGGGGAACAGAATAGAGATTCCAAAAGTTGTCCTGAAACATACGGGAATTTACTATATAATGAAGATGGCAGTTTGTACCAGTGAGAAAAAGGTGGATGATTTTTAAGATGGAGTTAGGACCAACAGTCTGACATCAGAAAACAAAGCTGGATCTCAGTCTCACTATATATGCCAATAAATTACAAATCAATCAGATTTAAACCACAAAATACTCAAACCATAAAGCTCTAAAAAGGGGAGGAGCCAGGTGCAGTGGCTCACACCTGTAATCCCAACACTTTGGGAGGCCAAGGCAGGAGAGCTGCTTGAGTCCAGGAGTTTGAGACCAGCCTGAACAACACGGCAAAATCTCATATCCACAAAATATGTGTGTGTGTGTGTGTGTGTGTGTGTGTGTGTATGTGTGTGTGTGTAAAGGGGGAAAGATAATAAATTTTCTTATCTCTGAATGGGGAAAGCATTCCTAAACATGACATAAGACCTGGAAATCATTCTTTATTTTTTTATTTTTATTTTTATTTTTTTTGAGACGGAGTCTCGCTCTGTCGCCCAGGCTGGAGGGCAGTGGCCGGATCTCAGCTCACTGCAAGCTCCGCCTCCCGAGTTTACGCCATTCTCCTGCCTCAGCCTCCTGAGTAGCTGGGACTACAGGAGCCTACCACCTTGCCCGGCTAGTTTTTTGTATTTTTTAGTAGAGACGGGGTTTCACCATTTTAGCCGGGATGGTCTCGATCTCCTGACCTCGTGATCCGCCCGTCTCGGCCTCCCAAAGTGCTGGGATTACAGGCTTGAGCCACTGCGCCCGGCCAGAAATCATTCTTTAAATGATAAATCACTCTATATAAAAACTGAAACGGTTGTGTAGCTCAACAGTAAACAAGTTCAAAGGACAAACAACAAACTAAGAAAAATAATTGCAACTCTATGATAGGTAAGGGTGTTTTTTTTCTTAGCATGTATATAATAAGCTCCCATAAAATAAGAAAAACGACAACATATAGTTTGAAGAAAAAGCAAACAAATGGCTCACAAACATATGACAAGATGCTCAACCTCACTCATAAGATAAATGCAAATTCAAATCATACCAGCCACCCAACAACAGCAGATACACGTTCTTCTCGAGTGCACATGGAACATTCTCCGGGACAGACCATATGCTACACCATAAAACAAGGCTCAATAAATTTAAAAGGAGTGAAATCATACAAAGTATGTTTCCAACCACAATAGAATGAAGTAAGAAATCAATAACAGAAAGAAATTTGGAAAATTAAAATATGTGAAAACTAAACAACACGTTCCTCAATAACCAGTGAGTCAAAGAATAAATCACCAAAAAGCTTAGAAAATACTTAGAGATGAAAGAAAATGAAGATGCAACATATCCAAATGTAAGGATGTGGTAAAAGAGAACTTAAAGGGAAATTTCTAGCTGTAAAATCCTATATTAAAAAAAAAAAAAACCGTCTAGATGTGGTGTCTCATGCCTGTAATCCCAGCACTTTGGGAGGCTGGGGCAGATGGATCGCTTGAGCTCAGGAGTTCGAGACTAGCGTGAGCAACACAGTGAAACCCCTGTCTCTAAAAAATAAAAAAATTTAAAAAATCATCAGGCGTGCTGGCACCTGCTAGTAGTCCCAGCTACTCGGGAGGCTGAGGCGGGAGGACTGCTTGAGCCCTGGAGTTCAGAACTGCAATAAGCCATGATCATGCCACTTACACTCCAGCCTGGGCAACAGAGTGAGGCCCTGTCTCAAAAAATAAACATAGGCCAAGTGCAGTGGCTCACGCCTGTAATCCCAGCACTTTAGGAGGCCGAGGGGGACGGATTACCTGAGGTCAGGAGTTTGAGACCGGCCTGGCCAACATGGTGAAATCCCATCTCTACTAAAAATACAAAAATCAGCAGGGCGTGGTGGTGGATGCCTATAATCCCAGCTACTCGGGAGGCTGAGGCAGGAGAACTGCTTGAACCCCGGAGGCAGAGGTTGCAGTGAGCCGAGATTATACCATTGCACTCCAGCCTGGACAACAAGAGTGAAATTCTGTCTCAAAAATAAATAAATAAATAAAAATAAAAAGGAGAAAGATTTCAAATCAATAACCTAAACTTCTACCTTAAGATACTGGGAAAAGAAGAGCAAACTAAATCTAAAGCTAGTACAAGGAAGGAAAGAATACAGATTAGAGCACAAATTAATGAAATCAAAACTAAAAAGCAATAGGGAAAATCAACAAAACCAAAAGGTGATTCTTTGAAAAGATCAACAAAATTGACAAATCTTTAGCTAGATTGAACAAGAAAAAAAGGGAAGACTCAAATGACTAAACTCAGGAATGAAAGGGAAGACATTATTACTAACCTTAAAGAACCAAAGATTATAAGAGACTACTGTGAATAATTCTATGTCAGTAAACTAGATAACTTAGATGAAATTCCTAGAAATAAACACAAATTATCAAAAATTAGAAGAAATAGGCTGGGCGCGGTGGCTCACGCCTGTAATCCCAGCACTTTGGGAGGCCGAGGCGGGCGGATCACCTGAGTTCAGGAGTTCAAGACCAGCCTGGCCCACATGGTGAAACCCTGTCTCCACTAAAAATGAAAAACCAGCTGGGCGTGGTGGCACGTGCCTGTAATCCCAGCTACTCAGGAGGCTGACACAGGAGAATTGCTTGAACCCAGGAGGCGGAGGTTGAGGTGGGCCGAGATAGTGTCATTGCACTCCAGCCTGGGCAACAAGAATGAAACTCCATCTCAAAAAAAAAAAAAAAAGAAGAAGAAGAAGAAGAAGAAATAGAAAATTCGAATAAATCTAAAGCAATAAGGAGATGGAATTATTAATTTTAAATTTTCTCACAGAAGCAGCCCAGGCCCAGATAGCTGGACTGGTGAATTCTACCAAATATTTGAAGAAGAAATAATACCAGTTCTTCTCTAGGAAATATTTCCCAACTCATTTTCTGAAGCCGGTATTACCCAATCCCATAACCACACAAAGACATCACAAGAAAAGAAAATTACAGACCAGTAACTTTTATGAAAATGAATATATGTATTACATACATATAAATATTCTACAAAATACTAGAAAACTGGATCCAGCAACAAAAAACTTTTGTTTTCCAAAGAACAACCAAGAAAGTAAAAGGACAGCCGGGCGCGGTGGCTCAAGCCTGTAATCCCAGCACTTTGGGAGGCCGAGACGGGCGGATCACGAGGTCGGGAGATCGAGACCATCCTGGCTAACACGGTGAAACCCCGTCTCTACTAAAAAGTACAAAAAACTAGCCGGGCGAGGTGGCGGGCGCCTGTAGTCCCAGCTACTCGGGAGGCTGAGGCAGGAGAATGGCGTGAACCCGGGAGGCGGAGCTTGCAGTGAGCTGAGATCCGGCCACTTGCACTCCAGCCTGGGCGACAGAGTGAGACTCCGTCTCAAAAAAAAAAAAAAAAAAAAAAAAAGAAAGTAAAAGGACAACCCACAGAATAGGAGAAAATATTTGTAAATCATATACTTGTATCTACAATATATAAATATCTCTTACAGTGGCTCATGCATGTAATCCCAGTGCTTTGGAAGCCAAGACAGGAGGATCTCTTGAGGCCAGGAGCTTGAGACCAGCCTCGGAAACATAGTGAGACCCCTACTAAAAATTTAAAAAAAAAATTAGCCGGGCGTGGTGTTGCATGCCTGTGGTCCTATCTACTCAGGAGGCTGAGATGGGAGGATTGCTTGAGCCCAGGAATTTGAGGTTACAGTCAGCTATGATCACACCATTGCACTCCAGCCTGAGTGGCAGAGTAAGATCCTATCTCTACAAAATTAAAAAAAAATTAAGCCAGGCATGGTGACACACGCTTATAGTCCTAGCTACTTGGGAGGCTGAGGCAGGGGGATCACTTGAGGCCAGGACTTCTAGACTAGCCTGGGCAACATAGTGAGACCCTGTTGCTAAGACAAAAAAAAATAGATTACATTAATAATAAAAGTAGGCAAAGAACTTGAATAGACATTCCTCCAAAGAAGATATACAAATGGCCAATAAGCACATGAAAAGATGCTTAATGTCACTAGTAATTAGGGAAATAAAAATCAAAACGGCTGAGTACAGTGGCACATGCCTGTAAACCCAGCACTTTGGGAGGCCGAGGTGCGAGGATCATTTGAGCCCAGGAGTTCAAGACCAGCCTGGGCAACACGGTGAGACCCTATCTCTACAAACTAAAAAAAAAAAAAATGAGCCTGAGCCAGATGTGGTGGCACACACTTTTGGTCCCAGCTGCTCAGGAGGCTGAGATGAGAGGATTGTTAGAGCCCAAGAGTTTGAGGCTGCAGTGAGCCTCGGCAACAGACTGAGACCCTGTCCAAAAAAAAAAAAATCAGAACCACCATGAGATGCCACTTCACAGACACTAGGACGGATGACTAGAATCTAAAAGACAAATGTTGGCAAGGATGTGGAGAAACTGGAACCCTCAGACATTGCTGATAGGAATGTAAAATGGTGCAGCTGCTTTGCAAAACAATCTGGCAGTTCCTCAGAAAGTTAAACATGGAATTACCATATGATCTAGCAATGCTACTCGTAGGTACACACTCAAGAGAAATGAAAAACATATGTCTACACAAAAACTTGCACATGAATGTCCAGAACAGTATTACCCGTAATAGCCAGAAAGCCCAAATGTCCATCAACTGATGAATGGATAAATAAAATATGGTATATCCATATGATAGAATATTATTTGGCAAGAAAAAAAGAATGAAATATTGATCCATGCTACAACATGAGTGAATCTTGAAAACATTATGCTAAGTGAAAGAAGTCAGCCGCAAAAGAGTACACTTGAATGATTTCATTTCTATTAAATGCCCAGAATAGGCAAATCTATAGAAACAGAAACTAGATTAGTTGCCGCCTAGGTCCAGGGGAGGGAAGTTTAGGGGGAAGTGGGGAGTAACTGTAATGGGTAAAGTTTCTTTGTAGGGTAATGAAAATGTTCTAAATTTGACTGTGGTGACGATTGTACAACTCTGTGACTCTACTAAAAACCACCGAATTGTATACTTTAAATAGATAAATTGTATGCTATGTGAATTTTATCTCAGTAAAGCTGTGATACACATTTTTCAAATAAACTACACTGGGGGCCACTGTTCACCTATCAGCTCGGCAAATTGCACTTATGCAATTTATCCCCAAATTTGGTAACATCCTATGCTGGTGAGAGTGAGGAGAACAGAGGGTGTGGGGACACCAGCGCAATCTCTCTGAAGGACAATTTGGCAATACCTATCACAATTACACACCCACTGACCCTGCAGTGTGGAATTAATCCTAAAAGAACACACAAACACAAGGCATATGATTGAGGATATTCATTTGTGGAATTGTCTAGAACAAGCAAAAGACTGGAAACAACCAAAATATCTGTCCTTAGTTAAGTACAGTGTGACCACCGTACATGCAGTGGAATACTACGCAACCATGAACAAGAAAAATGCAGCACAAATAAATGACCTCTGAGGTACACTGTCAAGAGAAAAAAGTCATTTGAGGACAGGGTAGACTGTGTGCTATCATTTGTCTAAAAAAGAGAAAAAAATTTCCGGCTGGGGGTGATGGCTCACACCTATAATCCCAGTACTTTGGGAGGCTAAGACAGGAGGACTGCTTGAGCCCAGACATTCAAGACCAGCCTAGGCAACATAGTGAGACTCTGCTTCTACAAAAAAATAAATAATTAGCTGGGTGTGGTGCATTTCCCTGCAGTCCCAGCTCCTTGGGACGCTGAGGTGGGAGGATCGTTTGAGCCCAGGAGTTCGAGGCCTCAGTAAGCATGATTGTGACACTGCACTACAGCCTGGGCAACAGAGTAAGACCCTAAGAAAAAAACAAAATTCTTTGCAAATGTGTAATATTGAGTCAAGTGCGGAAGCTAAAAATATCAACACCTGGCATTCCTATCATTATTAAAATTCACATTATGCTAAAAAAATTGTTAATATACATGCTTATATATGCCTGGATCTCCCTGGAAGGATACACCAGAAATTTTTTCAAGTGGTTGACTCTGGCAAGGAGACCTGGGTGTGAGAGAGACTTACTTTTCCCTGTCGTGTGTGTGTATGTGTGTGTGTGTGTGTGTGTGATGTTTTTTCTTTCCTTTTTAAAGAAAAAACACAAACTTACCTGGTTTCAAATCCTGGCTCTGTCTCTCATAGCTGGCCAAGTTGCTTCACTTCTCTGAGCCTCTGTTCTCTGTTCTGTAAAGGGAGGGATAATAGGATTAATATCCACCTTGCAAGGTTGGTGTGGAAGATGAAATAAGACAGCACAAGCTCAGGGCCCCCCCCGTGCCTGGCTCCTAGTAAGTGCACAGTCCCTGTTTGCCATTCATCTGTAACTATGGACACTGCAGTGCACTGTAACAGGGACCACCAGAGAGCCTCAGAGCAAGTGTTCCAAGGACCAGCATCCCCTCTGGCTGGGAGAAACTGGGAAAGGCTTCCTGGGGCAGGCAGCATTTGCGAAGGGCTTCGAGGACAAGAAGGATTTCCACAAGTAGAGATGAATGGGGGCCACATTCTTGGCAAAGGGGGCCACACAAGCAAAAGGCCAGGAGTGGGAAAGCCCTGGACAGTCACTCAATGGTGCACTGCCAGGCTCCTCCAACAAGGCTTAGCTGAGCACCTACTGATGCCATAGTGGGAAAGACAGTCAAAAGCCATGTAGCTGGGCTGGCCGAGGGAGGAACTACAGAAAGTATCGTGACAGGGATAATGAGGGGCCAGGTCCACAGGCTCATAGAGCAGGCCGGGAAATGGAGGCTCAGAAAGGGAGAGGGGCCATCCAAGATCACACAGCAGGTTCCCAATTTCTGAACATAGCCTCTCTCAGCTTCACCCTCTCCTTGTCCTCTAGACCTGGAGAAGAGAAAGTCCAGAGGGGTCCTCCGGCCATGCCCTCATCAGGGGGTGGACACAGAGGCCAAATAAACCAGGGGCCCCACAAGGAGGAGGGATGGTTGATCCTCAGAGGATAACAACAGCTACAGCGTCACCATCACGGTGTTGCTGGGTGGCGCGCACCATGCTTAGGAACTCAGTGAACCACCCCAGCCCTCTGTGGCGGGCCCTGATTTGCAGATGAGGAAACTGAAGCACAGAGAGGTGGAGCTGCTTGCCTGATGTCACACAGCTCATAAGACACAGCACTGGGAGGCAAACCCAGACTATCTGGGTTCCACCGTCTCGTACCCCAGAGCCCATTCCTTAAAGGAGGCCCCAGCAGGGCATCCTATCAGTGATCACATCCGCTCAGAAGGGCCCAGGGTGGAAGCTGTTCTCAGCCAGTCCTGGAATGCCTCCTGATAACAGTGTCCCAGTGGCGGGGGAAAGGTGGGAGGCGGGCCAGGGAAGAGCAGCAGTGGGTGTAGTGTCAGGCCTGTGCGGGGATGAAGGGGGAAGGCGGCGGGCAGGGACTTGGCCCTTTGGCAGCCATCCTCTCTCTGACGGGAGAGCAGAAGGGCTTGTCAGGCACCTGCCCAAGCCAGGTGGGGGCATCATGGTTAAGGGGACCCTGCTGCCACCACAGGAGGACTCTGGGCACATGGACTGAAGTTTCCTTCAGTACCATGGAGATGCCCATGGTCACCCTCAGGTAGTTGCAAAGGCTAACAGGTGAATCCACGCCAAGACCTGGGCACACAGGCCATGCCCCATGAACAGAGGTCCCTGCTGTGCCCCTAACCTTAGATTCTCACTGGTACTGTTCAGACTTCTATTCTCACCAAGACCCTGCTACACAGCAACAACCTGCCCCTCTTTCCAGATGGGGGCACAGAGAGGGACTCAGAGAAGCCAAGTGAGATGCCTGGGGCCCGTCCAAGACAGCAGATGGCCAGCTGATGCCCCAGGCCAGTGTGGGCACTGCTCCCCAAGGCCACTCTCCCAGCTGGAAATTACCCCAGGGACTAAGCAGAGCCCCATGGCTGGCCCATTTTCCAAAAGGGGAAATGGAAAGCCATACAGGGAAAGTGGCTGGCCCAAGGCCACAGAGCTAGGAATAGGGCAGGAATAGGGCAGGGAGCAGCCACCAGGGCCCAGGCCACTACAACAACCTTGGGGGTCAGGGCACCCTGCCAGCACTGGCTGCATCCAGAGACAGCAAGGCTGAGGCTGGGAGAAGTATGAGAGGGCGCAGCCTGCCCATTTCACAGATGGGCACCGCCTTCCTCCAAGCCCAACACCCTCTTCCTGCCCCTCACACTGGAGTGGAAGCTCCCCGTGGGCAGGGATCTTCCCCTGCTTCTCTTTTTCCTTCCCGCTATCAAAAGAACGACCTGCTCGGCTGGGCGCGGTGGCTCACGCCTGTAATCCCAGCACTCTGGGAGGCCGAGACAGGCGGATCACGAGGTCAAAAAATCGAGACCATCCTGGCTAACACAGTGAAACCCCGTCTCTACTACAAATACAAAAATTAGCCGGGCGTGGTGGCAGGCGCCTGTAGTCCCAGCTACATGGGAGGCTGAGGCAGGAGAATGGCGTGAACCCGGGAGGCGGAGCTTGCAGTGAGTGGAGATCCCACCACTGCACTCCAGCCTGGGAGACAGAGCGAGACTCCGTCTCAAAAAAAAAAGAATGACCTGCTCACCCGCAGTGTTTTTCTACAAGTGTAGAAATGCAGAAAGGCACAGGCTTCACAGCAAGGGATACGAACACTGACAGCAGCGGTGGCTGATATTCATGCATCACCTGCCATGCGCCACACTCATCACCCCATCGCACAGATGAGGAAACCGAAGCACAGACAGGTTAAATGGTGTGCCTGAGATCCCAACTCTTAGCAGCCAAGTGACAACCCCTAACCCTCTGCATGTCTTCCTAACCAGGACGGCCACCCAGGGCCCTGGAAACACCCAAAGGAAGGAGCCTGGGCTCCTCCTGGCAAAACCCAATGTTACCAGCTGCTCTGGTCCAGGCCAGGGGTGGAATGGGGTGTGCTGACGGGAGTGCAGAAACCCATGCTTCTCCCCATCAGCTTTTCCCCCTCACATCCTTCCGCCTGGAGTTCACGCTCCCCTCCAAAGCTGCCAGCAGCCTGTAGCAAGCTGTGGCCACACTCGTTTCACACACAAGGCCATGGGGGCTCCAGGAGGCTGCCCCAGCAAGAAGGCAGACAGCCAGGATGCCAACCAGATCTGAGGGACACCAGAGCCCACCCTCCCCTACCTCCCCTGCGAGGAGCACAGCAAGGGCAGCCCAGGAGGGAGCCTGGGTGCAGAGGCACAGGCGGACCAGAGTGCCAGGTGGGCAGGGCCTTGTCCAGAGCGAGGTCTGGCCAGAGTGGGTTCCGGTGTAACTGGGTCACTGCTGGCCCTTGGCCTAGGCACGAGGGGGCCTAGGGGAGACCCCCAGAGGGATATGTTCAGCAATGCAAGTCACGAAGGCCTGCAAAACTGAGAGCAGGGCCAGGAAGCTTTTCTCAGGCCCCTGGGAGCTGGAGGTCAGGGCACAGTGGCCCTTCCCCCAGTGTCTTCTCAGGGACAGTCATCTCCAGCTCCAAAGGGCCTGAGGGGCAAGAGGAGACACCTAAACCATGGTGGCCTTCCCAGAGGAGGGGGTATCTCAGCTGAGGCCCAAAGGCTAGGCGGTTTGTGAAGAGAGGGTGGTGAGTGTGACCCAGGTAGGTGGGACGGCTTTGACAGGGCCTGCAGCTGCGACCGCTTAGAGAAAGGTGAGGGAGCTATGTCCATTTCAGTCCTGCAGCCTCAGTCTCCTCAGCAGCAAAATGGGGGAAAGACAGACACACGGGGGTGGCTCCTTCTTCCCTATACCCACTTCCCACCATCTCTCCCTCCTCCAGGCTCCCATGCCCCGGAGTGAGGTCACTGAGAAGGAGACAGTATCTAGGGACTGGTGAGTTGGAGGAGTGAGGAGGCTTCACAGACCTCCCCACCCCACTCCAGGTACCATCCCTATCTATCTGTCTATCAGCAGGCAGCCCCGTCTCGGGGTGGGTAGGGCAGCTCACAAGGCCCGGAGGTCACAGCCCCAACCCCCGGGAGCCTTTGTGGGCCCTTCTCCTTGGCAGATGAGGAGGCTAAAGCTGAGAGGGGGCTGCCAGCCCTTGGTCACACAACAAGGCCAAGGCCTGCCCTGAAATAAGGGTGTGGGCTGGGGGCAATGGCACTGAGGATAAGATTCTGGGGGCACCAGGCCCCAAAGCACTGAGCTGAGGAGAAACTGGAAGAGGAGACAAAGCCTTGGGGCCGGCCTGCTGAGGGCTAACCACCACGTAGCTGAGTGAAGGCTTCCATCAGAATCACTGTGTGCCGGGAGCAGCGGCTTGCGCCTGTAATCCCAGTGACTCGGGAGGCCAAGATGGGAGGATCGCTTGAGGCCAAGAGTTTGAGACCAGCCTGGGCAACAAAGCGAGACCCCCATCTCCACAAAAAAATAGAAAAAAAATGTAACCGGTCATAGTGGTACCCAAGAGTTCCAGCTACTCGGGAAGCCGAGGTGGGAGGATGGCTTGCAACCAGGAGTTTGAGGCTGCAGTGAGCTACGATGACACCACTGCATTCCAACCTGGGCGACCGAGTGAGACCTTGTCTCAGAGAAAAATAAAAGAAGAAGAAGAAGAGCTAACCTGGGCTTCAGCATCTCTACCCGCACACAGAGGACCCGGCACCTCTGCGCGCACACAGAGGACCCCAGGATCTCTACCCGCACACAGAGGCCGTCAGCAGCACCTCCACCCCCGCTCAGCGTCAGGAAAGGACCACAGGGAACACTGAGGTGGCAAGTTTTGCTCTCTCCCAGTGGTAAGTCATCTCTCCCAGAGCCCCCAGCTGCCCCACCCCGATGGCTGATGGCTGATGTGCTTTGTGGAGATGGCCGCCAGCCGGCCCCTGCCCACAGCACCCGCTGTTCCCTGCCAGCTGCTCTGGGAACACACAGTGCCCCCTCCTCCACGCCCACACCCATGCAGTATCTCCCTCCAGGGACACTGGTGGGCAGGAGCGCCTAGTGGCCAGGCCCCTCCACACAACCCAGTCTGAGCTCCAAACCCACCCCCCGACCCCGTTCAAGCCTGCAGGTGGCCTACCCCTGGCAGTGTGGTCACAGGAAGGTCAGCCTCCCTTTACTCATCCATGAAATGGGGTCCTGGCAGGTCTCAGAGGAAGGAGAGGGCATCCGAGACTAAGGCCGGGGACGGTGATCGTAAGATGATAAAAACGCTCTACACTCCAGCCTGGTGATCACAGGACCAAGGTCAAACTGGGGTGGAGGGGGCCTGCCACAAGCTCCCATCCCTTGACCCTCCCTTAAACTCCTAACTACCCTCTAGCCTCCAAGCCTTTGCACATGCTCTTCCCTCCCCTAAGCTCTACCACCCACCTCCCCTTTCCCTGCCCCCCATGAACTACAGTGCACCCTTTGGGCCTGACCACAGGCAGTGTCTGACCTTGCCTGCCCCCCCACAAGCTGAGAGAGGGACCCCCACCCTTTTCTGGGCTCACATAGCCTCCACCACATAGGGATTAAGAGCTAGACTGCCAGGATTCAAAACTCAGCTCTGGCCCTTCCTTGCTGTGTGACCTTGGGAAAGTACACTCCACCTCTCTGTGGCTCCACTTCCTCTCATAAAATAGTGATAAACATCATCTACTTCAAAGGACTGTTGTGAGGATTAAATATGTTTGTATCTGTGAAGCACACAGGACTGGGCCCAGACCCTAGCAAGTGTGCCCTAAGTGTTTGCTATCAGTCAAAATAGTAGGAGTAGCTATTCCTTGTTGAGCACCTCTGTGCTGGGCCTGTGCTAGGCGTCCTACTTGAATGATCTCACAATAGCATGACAGTGGTGGCTATTACGAACCTCACTTTATGGCAAGGAGGGGAAGCCCAGAGACATCAGTGGCACCATCAGAGTATATCTGGGAGAGGAGGGGACTTTTGCTGATATTAAGAAGTTAGCCATTAGGCGGTGGCTCACACCTGTAATCCAGCACTTTGGGAGGCAGAGGCAGGAGGAGCACTTGAGTCAGGAATTGACTCAGGAATGACCAGTCTGGGTAACATAGAGAGACCTCATCGCTACAAATTAAAAATTTTAAGAACTTGCCAGGTGTGGTGGTATGCACCTGTAGTCCCAGTTACTCAGGAGGCTGAGGTGGAAGGATCGCTCAAGCCCAGGAGCTTGAGGCTGCAGTGGGCTGAGATCGCACCACTGCACTCTAGCCTCATTGACAGAGTGAGACCCTGTCTCACAAAAAAACAAACAAACAAAAAAAAAAAAAAAAAACAGAGAGAGAGAGAGAAAGAAATGGTTAACTTATTTTATATGGACTATAGTTGTATGGCTACTTTTTAAACACAAGAGTCCTTGTCTTTTAGAGATACACACTGAAATATTTTACATATGAAATATGATGCCTGTGATTTGCTGTAAAACGACACAAGATAGGATGGGATAGAACAGGTGTGGAGGAGGCGGGACTGGCCACGGGTAGTGGTGCTTGGCTCAGCGATGGGTTCATGGGTCTCATTCTATGAACATGCCTCCAGCATAGAATGGGAAAAGCAAGACTAACTTAAATGATGCAAAGAAAAAAAAATGCTTGGACCCTTAACCCTCCCAACAACTACCCCTTCCTTGCTGTGTGACCTTAGGAAAGTTACTGACTTTACTGAGAGAACCGCCACCCCCCAGACTAATGCAGCAGCCACCTCACTGGTCCACCCGCCACCACCCTCACCCCCTAGTCTGCTTTTCACACAGCAACCAGGTGCACCCAGAACCCTCGTGTGACCCCATCTGGCTCCAAGTCCAAAGCCTGCATTTTAGATGGCTCAGGGGCCCCCCCGATCTGCCCTCCTCTCCCTCCATTCTTCCCCTGTTCTTCCCTTTCCTCACTCTGTACCCTGGCCCCCTTCAGTTTCACCAGCACTCCAGGCTCTCCCCTGCCTCGGGGTCTCCGCACTGGCTGTTCCCTCCCCAAGGAGCTGCATGGCTCCTTCCTCCCCTCCTTTGTTGTGAGCTTCTTTGAGGTGTGAGGCCTTCCCTGGCCACCATCTAATTGCGACCCATCCTCCACGAGCCCGCCAGCAGGCCCACCCGCTTCCCTGCATTATGGATTCGTGGCCCTTACCCCCTTCTTATGGGCTATGTGTGCAGTTTCCTTATTTGTTGTGTTTTTCTGTCTCCCCCTCTAGAATGTGAGTTTTGCAAAAGCAGGGATCTTTGGTTGTTTCCTTGCTATCTGCAGCCTGTAGAACATTGTTGAGCACAGAAAATATTTGTGGGATGGATAGACAGACCGATGGGCCCCACCCAGGGCCCCACAGGAATAAGAGGTGGCAGGCCTCGGCCCCAGATCTGTCCAGTCTCACAGCCTATGCCCCGCCACTGTGCCCTTCTGCCGCCGGCCTGGTCCATCTCTGGGGCAGAGCTTCTGCCCACCCTGGCTTACACAGGGCATAAGCAAGTCTGAGACAACTCTAGGCCCTGATCCCCGCCCAGCACAGCCCAGGCCGGGAACTGAGGTCCCAGGGGATGTTTGCTGAGTGAGCAAAGAGTGAGTGAAGAGTGAGCAAGGGGCCGTGCGCGGGCCAGGGCAGCCGGAACATGTCTGGTCCCGTGTCCGCGGCGCGAACATGCTCAGGGACAGTAGGCTCAAACCGGCTCTGCCAGTGGGGCTGGGGTGGAGACGGCAGGCTGGGGCGGACACCGACAGAGATGGAGGGGTGCACTGGGGATGGGGCCTGCAGCCCAGAAAGGGCAGAGGCCCAGCAGGGGGGCCAGGAGCTCCTACCAACTCACACCCTGTAGAGTACAACTGTCCCAGCCCCGGCCGCTCTTCAGCTTCCTCCCAGGCAAAAAAGGGGCTTCTTTCAGACCCCAGCCCCTGGCCTGCACTGTAGGGGCCTGTATCCCTTCCCACCGGGGCCTGTGCAGGGCCTGGAAGCCTCCAAGGAAGCATACTGCCTGGAAGTGGGTAGCGCCTGAACAGGGCAAGGAGAGGTGAGCCCTGGGCTGTGCAGAGACCGCCCGGCACGGAAACCCTGATCTGTCCCAAGGTGCTGGGGGGCCTTGAGTGCATCCACAAGCCCTTCTGGACTCTGTTTCCCGGTGTGGAAAGTGGCGTTGGGATGGATTCCAGGACTGTGAATCCCAAAGTGCTGAGTTACCTGTAAGAGGCCACTCAGCCCTCCAGCCCCTCCCCAAAGCCCAGCTCTGGGATGACCACGGCCAGAGCCCGGGCGCACACACATGCCCTTACTCCCCACAAAAAACAACGGTAATCAAAATCCTCACTCACTACTGAACACATTGCGCATGCAGGGCATCGGGCCAGCACTTCACACTCAGCCTCGTCGGCTCCTCCTGCCAGCACTGCGAGGTAGGGACCGTTACTGTGCCCATTTCACAGGAAGGGAAGCTGAGGCCCAATTCACATGGCAAGTTGGAGTTCAGGCCTCCTGGCCCCATCCCCAAGGTCACACTTGTGCAGCCTCCATCTCCCTGAGACAGGTACTGTCCCAGGTATGCTCTGAAGTCGCTGGCTGGCGTTTAGGGGACAGAGTCCATATTCCCCAAGTCCATAGCTCCCCTTGGTCCTGGGGAGGCTGAGACCCACCCCTGCCCCTCTGTGTAACCCAGGCCATGGGTGTGCCACTCACAGTCTCAGTATTTTCACCTGTAAAATGGGTAGAATCCTGCCAGCTTCACCTAAGGTACATCCAGTATCGGAAGGTGCAGGACCCAGAGGACTTGGGCCAGCGCTCAGGGCCAGGTGGGGAAGCCCTGGGGCTGTGTAGCTCCAGATGCATGTGGGCAGGGCGGCCCACATGGACCAGAAGCCCACCATTGTCTGTGAGGGGATGCTGCCCTTCACCACCAGCTGCCCAAAAGAGGAACGATGATTCCTCTTGTCCCGCTGTTCCCCAGCTCCAAGCCCTGTCAGTTTCACCTCCAACACACTCTGAATCCACTTCCCTCCCTCCCACCATGACCACATCCTCAGCCAGACCCAGCTTCCTCCTCTCAGGCTGGCTAATATGGAGCAGGGAACCCTTCTGAGATGTCTGAACCCTTCGCTCCTGCTTAATACCACCCACAGTACCCACACTCCTGACACAAAGGCCGAAGTCGTCACAGAGGCCTCCAGGGCCCTCAGTGGCCTCCACCAACCCCATCCCTCCCCTCACTCTATTCCATCCACCCCGGCCGCCTGCCCCTTCCCTGAGAAGCTAGCATACTCCTGCCTCAGAGCCTTTGCACCTGCTCTTCCCGCACCGGCAGCACACTCCACCCGCACCTACACTTGCCTCCCTTGTGAGCCTGAGCCCACACACAGGCCCTTACTCCCCACAAAAACAACAGTAATCAAAATCCTCACTAACGACTGAACACATCGCATATGCAGGGCATCGGGTCCCCAGCAGGAAGAGATACAGTCCCCTACAGTGCATCGGGAGGCTCACTCAACTCTCTTGCCTCCTTCAGGTCTTCAGGACTCAGCCACCTGCTCAGACAGGCCTGCCTCGACCACCTGTTTCTTGATACACCGGCCAACTCTGTTCTCCAAGTCTCAGCTCCAAAGCCACTTCCTCACAGAAAGCCTCCCTCAAACCCCAGTCTCAGTGAGGATCTTCAGCTTCCGCTTCCTAGCATGGATGATCACAGCTCTGCTGACAAAACTCACTGTGTGAGAACCCGTCTCATGGGGACGGGGCCACTTCTGTCTTCCCTATAGTTGAATACTCTGCAGCAGGTGTAATATTCAAAACAATGAACAGCTGGGATGCTTGGGTACCAGCGGGTCAGAACAGACACTGGCCAAAGGCACACAGCCCAGCATGGAGTGAGTACCTGATCATGGATGGATGGATGGATGGATGGATGGATGGATGGATGGATGGATGGATGGAGGAGTAAGCAGGGCACCCACAGTGGACCTGGGACTTGCCTGAGAAAGTGGCCCAGAGAAAAGAAGGGCCCACCCGAGCTCACAGCCAGAGGTTGGCCAGGGCAGCCGCAGCCAGCCCAGCCTCTCCTCCTGCACAGCCCAACTTTCGTTTCCCACCCTCTGTGTCTGAGGAAGGTCCTTCTCCCGGGGGAGCTGAGTGAAGAGAAGGGGCAAGCAGTCCCCTGCTCCCCAAGTACGGGGGCTCTCAGGCTCCATCCGCCCTCCACAAAGGGGCTTTGTCCTCTGTGCTGAGAGCCCAGGGTAGACCGGAAGCGGCCCTCCACAGCCCAGCAAATCTCAGTCCCCGAGCCGGCTAGAGCAACAGCTCTAGTCACAGACCCCTGAGGCGGGCAGAGTGCTGGCACAGCTCTTCACAGGATCATTTCATTTTCTCAGGAGCTGTAGGAGGGAAGCTCTAGTGTGACCCCCATTTTTGCGGATGGGGAAACTGAGGCTCTCAAAGGCCAACGTCTGCCAGCCAGCAGGTAACAAAGCCTGGATTCTAATCCAGGCTCACCTGGCACCAGTGCCAACAGCCATGGCTCTCAACTCCCCCTGTCTAGAGTCCAGACCCTCTGGGTTCAAGAGGGAAGAGGGGGTCTTTATAGAGGCCATCAGGCCTAGCCCTTCACCCAAGTAGGGGAGCTTTGCCCTGGTGAGGTTTACCCGAAAAGGAAGAGAGGCCAGGCCCTAACCCCACAGCCCTTGCCCAATGCCCCAGGCACCTTGGGAATCTGCCAGTTGGGCTGCAGCACGTCTCCACCACTTCCTGCCAGGTGGGCGTCTTCGAGAAAAGGATGGACAGGCAGAAGGACCCAGGGGCAGAGGCTCCCACCCTGCCCCCCACCACTCCCCTGTCCATCCCAGACCTGGCCATTTCCCCTGCCAGTACCCCCCTTCTCTCCAGGCCCATCTGTTCTCAGTGTGGCCACCAGGGTCACCTCACTGAAGCCACATTGACCCTGAGTTAGGCACTACCCAGAACGTGGGATACATGACTCTCGTCCAGTAGCCCCTCCTCACTGCCCGAGGAGCAGGCCCCCCAGGCCCTCTACCCATTGGCACCAGCCAACTGACCCAAGTCCAGACTCCACGGCTCCTCAGACCTCCAAGAGGCACCTTCAGGCCCTTTGTCAAGCTCTATCCCCTGCTAGAGGTCCCTCCCATCCTTCCGTCAGAGTATCTCCTCCCCCAGGAAGTCTTCCCCGACCCACTCCCTCCAAGGACCCAGGCCAGCCTCTACCTTTTGCCCCAGGGAGAGGTTTTTGATCCCTGTCTTGAACCCTAGCCTCTGTGGGCTGCCTTTACTTGGCAAAAGTAATTGAGCCCCTGAGGCTGATCTGATCCTTCCCTGTCCTCCACACCTGCAGCAGGAGTCCGGCCTCAACCTGCTCTGCTCTCATCAGCCCCAGGCCCAAGCCTGAGTGCCTTGTGAGAGTGTGAGGCTCTGCCTGATCAGCCAAGCCACATTTTAACCCCCCGTACACGCCTGCTGCTTCCCACCTCCCCGGCTATCCACACCTCCTGGCTACTACCTACCCTCAGGCTTTTGTGCACACGGTACCTTCTTCCTGGCCCACCCTTGCCCTTATTGTTTTTCTCATGAGCTCCTGCTCACCCTTTAAGACCCAGGCCAGGTATCACCTCCTCCGGGAAGCTCTCCTGGCATTGTGCTGGGCTACCATAGTTCATATGGCCCCTACCCCGTGGTGCCATAGGAAAATTATTGGGGTCTGTGTCTGGCTCCCCCAAAATATAAGCTATGTCCCAAGCACATCCTTAGGGTTCCCAGCAGCCATCACAAGGCCCAGATATCACCGGTGGACAAGCGAGAGTCCAGCTGCCAACTCCCTACCCAGAGAACCCAGGGGCAGAGCCCAGGAGCCGCTCCCAGTGACAGCACTGAGTCCTATTTTGCCCGTGATGCCCACAGCTCTAAGGTATGGGTGGAGTGGGCGGAGGGGGGAGCTCTCTGCAAATGGCCAACTGGTAACCAAACCCACTCCATTTCTAAAACTAGGGCACAGGAGAGAAACGGGAACAGCAGTATTGTCCCCAAATAGAACTATGTCTCATCTGGTTCCGGGGCCTTCGGGAACACCTGGCGGGGTGGGGGTGGGGAGGGCAGGAGGCTGCTCCCGAGGCTTCAAACAGAAATCTAAAGTTTAGAGGGCAGGGGAGTCAGCATCACCCAAAATCACCACAGTTGGCGCTGAGGTCCTGCCCACTTCACGCAGTGCCAGTCCAAATCCCCACATTATGGGGTCCTCTCCCACTTCACCCACCTGGCTACAGGGTGCTCCCCAAAACTGTGCCACCTCCAAGCCTGTGCTCATGTGTATCCTCTACCCAGGATGCCGTTCACCCCTCCTGCCAGTCAGGATCCTACCCGTCCTCACAGCCATGCCCATTAACAGTGACACTGTCTATAAGCCTGGCATGGGGAGAATGAGCACATCAAGCCTTCCCAACAGCCTGGTGAGGAAGACTCCTGACCCCATCTCATAGGTGAGAAAACCAAGGCTCAGAAAGCGAAGCCCCACCTGGGGCACGCGGCAGCAAAGGCAGGCAGACGCAGTGATGTGGCAGGATCTGGGTGCTGGCAACCACAGGGCACCCAGAAGGCCTGGTGGGGATTGGTGCAGCCTCCCAACCAGGCCCAGCCTTGAGGACTTGGCACAACTCAGGGAAAAAGTCCACAAGGCACAGCCCTGGCCTCCCAGGCAGAAGAGAAAGCCAGACCTCACCTCCCCAGCCCCTGCCCCTGCCTAGGGTGGCTTCTAAGAGACTGAGGAGCCACACTGGCGAGGCGTGATGGAACTGTCTCCCCAGAAACATGCACAGAGCATGGCACAGATGAGAAAATGGAGCCCTGGAAGTCCGTCCCTGCAGCTATTTGTTGAGTGCTGCCTCCAGGCCAGGCCTTGAACTAAATGCTTCATGGAGATGACTGTACCCAGTCCCCAGCCCAGCCCCACTGGATGCACGCTTGTTACCCTCATTTCCCAGATGAGGAAACTGAGCCTCAGCGAGGGGAAGCAACTGACCCATAGTCCCAGGGCAAGCAGGTGGACAAGGAGGCTGCAACCCAAACTGAAGGCAAGAAATTAGGACCTTGATTGAGTCCCTTCTCAGGTTCCAGGCCTCAGTTCCCCCTCTGGAAAGCAGAATGTGCCCCAAGAGACTTCTGGCTGTGACATCACATTGTGACCTAGCGGATGTTATTTCCTTTCTCTCCATCTTCCCATCTGGATAACGGGGTGGTCTTTCCCTTCTTCCCCAGGTCAATACAAATTACAATAAAATAACAACACGCATCGAACACTTACTATGTGCTGGCATTGCTGAGAGCATTGGACGCAAGACTTCATCCTTGGAACAAGCCCATGGGGTGGGTTCTACCACTAGGCTCATTTTTCAGATGGGGAAACTGAGGCACAGAGCGGTTAAACTGACTCACCAAAGCCACGCGGCTAGTGGGTGACAGCAGTTGGAGGTAGAGGAGAAGTCTCCCGGTCTTCACGCTGCCCAGTGAGGAACTGTGGGGAGGGCTGAAGGGCTGATCAAGGGTCTGTGGAAGCAGAGAAGGGCTCAGCCCAGATGAAGCGGGGCAGGCCTGGCATGCCCAGGAGGCCCTGGGTTCAAATCCATGCACTGGATGACCTTGGGCAAGTCCCCTGGCTCCTGAGCTTCCTCTTTGGTGAAGTGGGGCCGGGACCACTACCCTGCGGGGCTGCTGTGAGCATGAGACAACCATTTGCCTGGCACTGCAGAAGGGCTCAACTCTGTACCGGAGGAACGAACGCTGGCTGAAGGGACCACCAGGGCTCACCGTGGCTCACTGCTCCTTCAGGGTCCCGGGCGTGTCTGGTCCTCCCTTCAGAAGTGGGAAGAAAACTGGCCTAATCTGCCTCTTCTCTGATTCTTAGAAGGAACCCTCCAAGTCCCTTCAGAGCTGCGTGACCTCAGGCAAGTCACTTTACCTCTCTGAACCTCCAAATCCTCCTTTTGACAATAAGTCATGCTTTTCACAGGGCTCTGGGAGAGGGGTTCCGGACTGAGGAGACAGGCTCGGTGGGGCAAGAGTCCAGTTCCATTTGCCCAAGCAGAGAGAGCACCTGGCATGACCCTGACTTGAGGTCACAGTTTCCTCATCTGCCACACAAAGTTTATGACAGTGGTTCTGCCTGTCTCAGCCCTGCTGGTGCTAGGGATGCACAGAGATAACTGCAGGAAGTTCTTGGTAAACTGTAAAGGGCTGTGCCCTTGCGAGTGATGATTACCATATTCCCTTAGAGGCAAAAAGAATCCTATGACTTGCCATCTAAGGCAGAATGTGTCAGAGCCATGAGGAAGGGCAAAGAAGGGACAAGGTGAAGTTCAGCGGCAGATGTGGGGTCAGTACGGACTCATGGACTCAGTGGGACTAGGAGGGTGGTCACAAAGGCCTTCTGAAGCCAGAGGCATCTCAGCCACTGGAGGGGTACTGAGAGGGAGGGCACATCAGGCAGTGGGAGCTGCAGAGGCAAAGGTGTGTGGCCCGACAATCCCAGGCAGGCAGGAAGATAGCTACAGCCCTTGATGTGCAGCCTAAGCCCATCCCTGCCTCTCTCTGAGTTTCAGCTGCCTCCCAAAAAACAAGAGCAGGAACAGGTCCTGCCTCTCAGGTCAAACAGGCAAGGATGCTCAAATAGAATCCTCAAGCTCAAATAGAATGCTCAAATCTTTGAAGAGAGGGGCCCATTCAGTGAGGGGGAGGAGGGAGGCCAGGGTGAGGCATCAGGGCACTGGGAGGCTATGCTAGGTCACAGGCAGGCAAGGGCTAAGGCAGGAGCCAGGCTCAGGGAGGCTGGAGGGAGCTGGTGGCTTCCAATGGATCCAGCCACCAAGTTTGTCTGTCTCTAGTTAATCTTCCCCCCACTCCCTTCCCCACAGAACAAGCCAACCACAGACAAAGGTGGCCGGTCACTGCCCTGGGGATTTCTGGATCAATCGACCTGCAGAGGCCCAGGATTCCTGCCTCATCAGGGAATCACCTTTCTAACAGGCATTCATAAATATCACACACTTCCTGAGTGCAGGCTCCGCACCCAAGCACTTGGCACACATTGGCTCACCGGATCCTCATGCCATCTTGTCAAAGCTGGTGCCAGCCTCATCGTCCCCATTTCACAGATGGGGAAACTGAGGTTCTAAGCTGTAAAATCATACACAGCAAACAAGTGGCCAAGCCAGGATATGAACCCAGAACCAACTGCCTTCAAAGGCTTTGCTAATTCCATTACCCTTTATGGCATAAGCACCCTTGAGCACCCAAGATCCCAGTACTCCAGGTCCGACTGGGGAATCCATCAGCCAGAGCTGGAACCCAGAGAGTCAGGGTCACCTGCCTCCAGCAACACACCCCTCCTATACCTGGGAAAAGTTTTAGCCACACTGGGTACACACTTAATAGGAATCAGATCCCCACAAATTACTCAGCAACCAGAAATCTGGGCTCACACCTCACTTTGCTGCGCTCCTATGGCCCCAGCTCTTAGCCTCTCTGAGCTTCAGTTTCCTTTTCCATGTAACAGGAGTAAGAGTTTGACTGCTCCCAGGATGGAGCAAGGGACACGATGGGTCACCTTATTATGATCCAGCTCAGAAGGGCATGACATGAAGATATCAATATCAGATAAGGTAAAAGTCAAGGCCATGAATTTGGGCAAAGCAGCCTAAGAGAAGCTAATCAGACCCCACAGGGAAGCCATGCTTCCCGAAGCCACTCCAGCTTAATTTCTACTCCCAGCAACTGGATTCTGCCTGTGTCGGCCTCATAGACCAGCAGGTCCAAGCGTTCAAAAGAACCCATTCCTAAAGTTTCTCAGTGGGTCCACAGATATCACCACCCACCCACCACAGACATCCCCACCCCTACAGGAGCATCTAAGAGGACTCCACTGGGCCTGCCCCTGGAACACTCCCCAGCTAGGATTACCATCACAGAGCCTCAATGGGAGGAGTCCTCACCATACTGAGGAAACTGAGGACCAGACAGGAAGGGATTTGGCCAAGATATTCAACTTCTCCTCCCTTCTGGCTTCTCCTTTTACTCTGGAACTTCTCTGGGTAGTTCTAAGGGAGAAGGAAGACCAAAGGAACCAAGGTTGGGGGAAAGTCACTTGCTCAAGGACCCAGAGCAAGGAGTAGAGAGATGGAGGTCTGGCTCCCAGCTCTGAGATCCTCCCCAGTCATCTATCCCTGACTCAGCCTTACCAGGCTGTACTGTGGGAAGGAGGAGGCTGGCTGGCTGGGGAGAGTCCTGGATCAAAGACAAGAGCTCTGCATTTTTTTCCCAGCTTAGATGATTTGCCCTGGGTCTTTCTGGCCTCAATCCCCCCATCTGTGAAAGGAGAAGGTCAGAATAGATCAAGAATGACAAACTCATGGCACATATACAATACTCTCTTATCCTCTGCCCATGGCAGACATGACTAATCTATCACAGCACTCTTTCCCATGAAGCCAACACTAAGCCTCAGAATGCTTCTCAACACAGCACTCTAGGCCAGGGGGATGAAAGCTCAGAGCCTTTCCTAAACTAGATAATATCTGAGTCCCCAAGAGGGAAAAGAATGGGGAAAGAAAAATATAAAAATTTCCAAGCACCCAGTAGATTTGAGCCACTGGGAATACATTAGCTGATTTAATCCTCACAAGGGAGGTGTGCAGAGGCTGAGGTTGAGAGAGACTAAGTGACTTGGCTTTGGACAAACAGCGGGGAATGAGGCCTTGAACACAGAGGAGGCCTCTACTGGGTATCCCTCCCCCAGGAACAGAGACACGGAGCCAGTCACCAGGTGGGGACCTAAGGTACAGCCTCATACCATCCTCTTGTTAGCCTTACTAGGTACCAGCCCTAGGCCCATTTCACAGCTTCAGAAACTGAATCACAGGACAGGGAATCAGCTGCCAGAGGAGGCAGGACTTGAGCAGGTGCCTGGCCCTCCCCCGCCTCCACTGATTGAGTCCCTAATGTGTGCTAAGCACTTTATTTCTGTCCTCTTGGGACATCCTGGGAACCATGACTCACTATCCTACTTCAGGGATGAAGAAACTGAGGCTCCCCAGAGGAAGTGGCCCCCAGGAGTTCAAGGGGAAGCCAGAGGGGTTTTCCATGGAGATAAGGGGTGGGAGCCATGGAGGGGAAGGAAAGGGCTGTGGGAATCCGAAGGGAGATAGAGATGTGGGGACACACACCGAGGCAGGAAATGAAGCTCCGGCAAAAGGCCCAGCGCAGGGAAGTGGCAGCCTTTTTCAGTGGCTCTACTGGACTAGGAGTCCAGAGCCCTACAGCCAAGGCCTGACCCTGTCACTTGGCAACTGGGAGACCCTAGGCAAGTGGCTTTCCCTTCCCGGGTCTCAGTACTTACAACTGGAAAATGGGGCCAATTGCACCGAAGGCAGGCTTTGAAGAAGCGGGGCTAGGCTAGACACATGGCATTCTCCCCCGTTCAGCCTCTTCACACACAGAGAAGGCAAAGAGAGTGCAAGGCAGGACTCAAAGTCACCCTGCACATTGGCAGCCTTGGCTGCCAACATCCTCTCCTGAGCCAGCCCTGCCCCAACCGGCATCTTCAGACTCAATGAGATCACCCAGGCAAAGGCTTGACCACAGAGATGGCAGGGCCAGACGCAGAGAGGCCAAGTGACCTGTCCAATGCAACAGTGCAAAGCAGGTCCCATTTGCCAAGTACCTACCGGTGCCAGACACTGGGCACACAGCCCTCCTTTAACCCTAATCTAACAAGGAGATAGCTATTGTCCCCATTTTCATGACAAAGAAACTAAGTCTCTCAAAAGATACAGTAAATGATCCAAAGACACACAGCAAGTGGGACGGTTGCAACATAAACCTAGGCCTGTCTGACTCCTGAGCCCTTATCAAATCTTTGGTCCCCATCTCTCGGGCTGACCCCTCCCTGCTCCCCACCTCACTCCCAGCTTCCCGCCACCCAGCATTGCACTTCCCACACCCCCGGCTCTCATCCTCTCCAGCCTTGCTGCTAGTGAACTTCTACTCCACTTCCAAAGCCCAGCCTCAAATACCCGATCCTCTTGAGACCTGATCTAGGCCTCCATAAAATACTGGAGTCCAGCCCACAAATCTAGTTCTGTCGTCAGATCTTTCTATTGGTCAGCTCTGTACCTCTGGCCTCCAGCCTGAGGCTGTTCACACAGGGGACACCAATCAGCCCCCTGTGTGACGATGAAGGCCAAACTCCTCCCCAGGGCCCACAAGGCCCCAGCATGGTCCGGCCCTGCTGATACACCCGCTCGTTCTACCTCTTACCCACTCCCCTTCATTGTGTACACTCCAGCCTCACAGCTTCTCCCACTGATTCTCCATGACAGCACACATCTTGGCACACACCCCAGGGCCTTTGCATGTGCACTTCCTGCTGCCTGGCAAGCCCTTTCCCTAACTCTATGCCTGGTCAACCCCTACATGCCTCCTTCAAGATTCCTCTGTACCCCAGGCCTCTCTCCCTGAGCCCTTATCATATCTGTGATTATACAGTAACTCAACTGGCAACTTGTTTGCAACTTTGCTCACCCTCCAGATTCAAACTTATGGGAGGCCAAGGACCTGTTCCCAGGCTCCCAGCAAGTATCCAACCAGGCTGACCACACCCCACCACCCCAGGGCCCCTGGGAAGGGAAAAAGAGCTCCCTCTCCCCTTCTTTGCTGAGTGAACTCTTGCTAGTCCTCAGCTCAGGCCCTGCCACCTTCTAGAAGCCTCCGAGACTCCCACAGCTCCCACTCCCTACTAACTCCAGCACAATACTGCTCAGCCCCAGTTCCAAGTTCCTGGTACACAGCAGGTGCTCAATACAGGGGTCACAAATGCTTATACATGGGGAGGTCTGAGAAAATGGGGTCAGCTGAGGACCAGAGAGATGGGCATAAGGTCCCTCAACAGGTCACCGAGCCATCTCCTCTCCGGTTCCTGGGGCTTGAGGAAGCCAGATATCCCTCCACCCCACCCCCCAGGTCACAATCAGAGAAGCAAAAGCAGGAACCAGGCTGAGCTGTGGGTAAGTCATGCTCCAAGAAGAGCTAGGGGACAGGGAGAGACAGCCAGGGCCCTTCTTCCTAGAAGAGATGGGCCTAAGCTAAGCCTGGTGGGGCAAGGGTAGATAAGCAGCACCTGGAGGAGAGGGAGCTCCGGGAGGGACACTGTTTAGAAGCAAAGGCCCAGGGGCACGCGGGAGGGCCTAGGCAGGCAGTCAGCTGAGAGAGGTGACACACTGTAAATCATTTCCTTGGGTGGAAAGACCACATCACCACATCACCAAAAAGGCCTCGTGGCTTTCATTCAATCCCTCGGCACAACAGTCTTTTCCGGCCCTGCTGTGTGCGCAGTCCTGTCTTGGGAGCCTCCGCTGCCCCATCACTGGAGGGATGCAAGGGCAGCCAGACTGTGGTCTCTGAGGTCGGGGCTTTCATTCCAGCTTGCATCTGTATGGCCTTGGTCAAGTCACTTCCCCTCTCTTAGCCTCAGTTTCCCCATCAGCAAAATGAGGATAAACAAGAGTCCTTACCTCCTAAAAGGTGTTCAGTAGATGTTGGCAGCTGTCATTACCATTGGCCCAGTTTTATACGTGGCAAAACTGAGGCCAGAAGGGAAAAGTGAGTTGCTTACAGTCACCCAGCTGCTGGCTGGCAGGATGGTGCCAGGGCTGTTTCTTTCTCAAGGCACCAACCCATCTTCTTCTAGGATGAACTAGCCAGCAACCTCACATCTCACTCATCTTTCTCAGCCAATGCGTCCAGTGAACAATTCATTTATTGAGCATCTACTACATGCCAAGCCTCTACCTGCAGAAGCGCTTAGAATCTTCACCTGAGGATTCTCATTTCACGTATGGGGACTTAGTGGGGCAGTCTCTTGGCCCAGGTCACTGGGCAAGACAAGAAGCCTCAGTGCCTTGACTCCCCAGCCAGGGGGCTGAGAAGAGGGTCTGCAAAAGGACCAGCCTGGCCCACCCTAGAAACCAAGTCTGATCCCAGCTGCACTGTGGCTGTGGCTGGGCCTGGACTTACCCCAGGTGACCCAGCAACCACTGCCCCAAATTGTACAGAGTCCATGAAGTTCAGGAGGCCTTGCCCAGGGGCACACACAGGCTCTGTCCACTCCTAAGTCCACCTGAAGGACACAGGTGCTGAAAGGATACCACAAAGGTGAGCCCCTTCTGTTCACCCCATCCTTCCACCAGCCCAGCAATTCCAGCCAGGCCCACCTGCCACCAATGAGGACCCCAGTTCAGAGAGGCAGGCAGTTGTCTGAGGACACACAGCAGGGCAAGTGGCAGCCCTGGTGCAGGACTCAAACCCACCCCCAATCCCAGCCCAGGCAGACAGGTGGACCTGGCCCGGTGGCCAACACCCAAAACTTTTGCCAACTTCTGAGCCGGCTGGTGGCTGGGCCTGCTCTGGGGCGAGGCTGGGGGCTGTGAGCAGTGGAGACTAAACGCAGTCTGGCCCAGTCCCTTCCAGGCCGGCAGCACCAGGCCCTACCCGAGGCCCCAAGAGGGCAGGGAGGTCCTGGTGGTTCGGCCTGGCGCCCTGACCCCGGGGCCCCTCAGCCTGCCCTGCCGAGCCCCTCCACCTCCCACCCTGGGCCGGGGGGCGCAGGACCGGGCAGCCCAGCCAGAGGCGGCGCCGACTGGCTCAGATTTCAGATTTGGCCTAGACCTGGCCCGGGGGCTAGGGCCCAGCTCACCCGCTTCTCTGGGGGATCCTATGGGGAGCACTAGCTGGAGGGGGTCCCCACGCAGCCAGGACCCCTGCGTCCCCCCGCCCAGTCCCCTCCCCCCGCGGCATCACAACAAAAGGCCGCGCTGGGCATGGCCCTGTGCGCCCGCCCGGCGCTCGGGTATCGCGGCTCGGCCCGGGGGGTGGGAATTGGGGGGTGGACAGGAGCCCCCGCGGGCCCGCGATCCGACCCAGGTGGTCTAGGGCGGGGGCTCCCCCGCGCTGGCCGGGACGGGGGGCCCGCGGAGGGGCGGGGGGCGCTCACCTGGGCCGGCGGGCGGGCGGGCGCACCGGCAGACGGACGCACAGAAGGGCGGACCGCGGGACGGCCGGCGGGTAGGGCAGACGGCGGCCTGGCCGCTCCGGCTCCCAGGCCGGAATGGATTCCGGGCTGGGAGAGACAGATCGAGAGAGAAAGGGAGGAGGAGGAGGAGGAGGAGGCGGCGGCGGCCCGGGGAGGGGAAGAGGAGGGAGGGAGCGCGCGAGCTGGGAGGAGGGGCCCGGCAGGCAGCCGGGAGGAGGAGGAAGGAGGAAGCGCGCGGGGACGGATTCCCCGCCGGTGACCCGGGAGAGACCCAGGCACGGCCGGGGTCCGGGCGGGGTGGGGACACCGGGCACAGAAGCCCCGCCTCCCACTCCGCCAGGGCGTCCCACCCCGCGGGCCCCATCCGCCCCCAGGCCAAAATGCCCTCCTCGACCCACCCACCCTCTACGCCCCAAATCTGCCTCTCCCGAAATCACAATTAGAATAATATCAGCGGGCGTGGAGCGCCCGCTCTGGGCCAGGCGCCAGGCTAAGGTGCTCAGGTCGACTTCAGGGTTTAATCCTAACCACCACCTGGCCTGAGTGGCGGAAGATCGCCCCACTTTACAGATGGGGAAACTGAGGCACTGACAAGAACCAGGCCCTGGACTTTAACCTTGACCTGAGTTTCTCAAAGTGGGGGCTGGGGCAGGAGGGACAGGGTGGGGAGGAGCGACCTTTATTTTAATAGTTGTGGGTTCATTTTAAAAAGTGCGTAAGGAAAAAACATCCCTGGCAGCCCATTGGAAGTACTCTAGTTCCAGTTATTACTGCTTAGGAGGGGTTGGCCAGGGCATCGGAGTGGCACTCACACTTCCAAGTAAGTAAAGAGGCTAAGTATCTCTGAACCAGGGCAGGAAGTGTAGCAGAAAAACGGGACATTGAGGAAACGCTGCTTTAGGCCACAAAGACTCCCCATCACCCCCTGGCACAGGCTCCAGGGCTATCCTTTTGGGGCTGGGCACCCCACCCTTGGTTCCTCACCTGTCCTGGAATCCTAGCACAGGGAAAGGTGGACCTGGGTCCTGCTTTAAATATCACACCTGCCTCCATGTTCCTTCTTTGAAAGTTCTCCCATTTCACAGATGGGAAATTAAGGCCCAGCCAGGTCAAAGACAAATAGAAGCCTTTGCCAAGCTTCTATTTCCTGGGCAAAGGTCCCCGCTGAGAGGAGCCGGGAGGAGCACCCTAGAATGTGGAAGGCAAAGGCCTCTGGGTACAAAATACCTTCCAGGAGACCAGGAATGAGCAAAGCCTTACTCTACACTGATCTAGGTTCGCATCTAGGCTAGCTGCCCCTCTGTTGTGGGGTGGACAAGTCCATCAGCTTCCCAGCCCAGCCCCCTCACCTGTAAAACAGGAGTGAACGTGACCAGAGAAGATTCCTGGGAAGGCTGAAACTGACCAGTGTGAGGATGGTCGGGTTGTGCTAGATGAATAGTAGCTCTTCCGGTGATAAACTGAGGCCAAAGGGGAAAGGGGCTGCTTGAGGTGCCACAGCCAGTCAACAGCAGAAGCCAGGCGAAATGGCTGCCCTTGTTTGCAAGGCTGGCTTAAAGATTAACCGCAGCTTCTCAGGGCTAGGCGGGCCCCCGGCTGGAGAAGCAGGTTTCTCAGCCCTCTTCCATTCCTTAGACATGTCTAAAGGCCTTTACTGGCCGTGCGGGGCTCGGGGGGAGGCAGGTATAGTCACCCAGTGACACGCTGGAGCTGGCCCTTGCCTACTTGCAAGAACCGACTGTGCTCATCTCTTCCCAAGTCCATATTCAAGAATGTCACACTGGTTAGCTCCATGTCAGCCACAGTGGGAGTATTTACCCCTTGGACATCAGAATACGCTACCAATGAAGCCTCTTTTTTCTTCCACAGAGCTGGTTGTTCAATATGTACCAGCACATCACTAAATTCATCCCCAGGAGTTCAACAGAAAATTCTGGGCTTTTCGAGAACTGGGATGACAGAGAGCTTAAAAGTACAGATTTTGGACCAGACCCAGGTTCAAGTCTCAACTCTGCCACTTTGCAGATAATGTAAGAAGCCTCAGTATGCCAACCTGAACAGTGGGCTAAAGATATCACAGCCCCCAGAAGACGCACGTAAGGATGAAATGAGGTGATGCCCGCTCAGCACATGTGAAATCTCATTCTCATTCATACCCTACACGCTCTTATCAGAGAGGAGGCAACTCAGACAAGTAAGGGTTCTGCAGGCAGATGCAGCTTCGCACCTGAAGCTACTGTGGGCTTCAAGGGCCTGGCTCAGTGGCTGAGGTTCTCAGGAGGATGTGGCCAGCACAATGGTTTCATTATTGAGCGTTTGAAGCGCTCTTTATTTTTAACCACCCCTCTGGGCTTTTGCTCAGGCTGTAACCCCTGCCAGGAATGCTCAGCCCCTGTCCCTGGCTACCTCGCCTTGTTCTTCAAAGTCCAGAGTAAATGCCACCTTCTCCACAACATGCTTCCTGACACACCCTGATGGAGGCACGTGCCAAGTCCATTCTGAGTGTGTCTGTCCCCACCCTGAAGGCAGTGACCAAGGCCTGGCCCATGCCCAGCACAGAGCAGGCACTGCCCAGTTGGCCAGGCAGCACACACTGACTTAGGACCTACAGACAAGAGTTCAAGTTCCAGCTCTTCCCTTCAGTGACTATGTGAACCTGCCTTCTCTGGGCCTCAGTGTACTCATCAGTAAAACGAGGGTAACAACCCTGGCAAGCTCCAGGATTATGCAGTTGGGAGTTGCGGGTCTGGCCTGGTGGATAAGTGACTCTTTGTGCAAATTATTTTGCTTAAAACATTCTTTGTTGGTAAAGCAGCAACTCACTGCTTAATTCCTGCAAATCATCATTAATGGACAGCAAGCATTTATTGACTACCAACTGTATACATGGCCCCAGACCAGTCTTAGAACACCAACAGGAACCACTTCCCAACCCAAAAGCACCCAGCAGATGATAGATGCTACTGACATCAATATTGCTGAGATGGTGAGTGCTGGTCGTATAGTCCTCTGTCTCCAGAAACCTCCTCTTCCCTCCTTCCCTCAACCTGGGTGGGTCAAAGCCACAACTGAGGGGAGGGTGGAGGAGGTAGGGTGAGGCAGTGAACCCACCAGTCAGAGTTGTCCCATCACATGGGATTAGAGGTGCTGCCCACACCACACCTAGTGCCCTGGTGACTCTGGCTCAATGGTGGCTGATCTGCCATGCCCAGCCCCAGCCCAGCTCACCCTTGCTGCAGCAGCCAGGAAACTGGACCCATCACAGGCCTCAGTGGGAAATTCCAGACCAGCTCCGCCATTCTCCACATGGTGTGCTGTGAGTGGTCTAGTTGAAGCCACTGGGCTCAGGGCTACAGGATAGGGTTGGGTGAGGGATGGGCTCTAGCCTGAGGCTGTGGAATGGGCTTGGCACCTCCCCTGGCACTGCACTTCACAGTTTCCGCAGAGATGTCCTGCTGTGCAGGCCCTGGTCCCCTCCCCTCCTCTACCTGCCTCCTGCTGTCCCTCCACAAGCAGTCCCTGTCCTGAGGCCTTTGCACGTGCTGATCCCTCTGCCTGGAAGGTTCCCACCCCCTGGCCCTTGGCTGGGCTGCACTCATCCTTCCTCCTGCAGTGGTCATTTATTGAGCATCTACTATGTGCTAGGGTCTGCGCTACATGCTGGGATACAGCAGTGAAAAAACCAAGGCTGGTCTCTGGTCTCTAACTTAGAGGAGTCAGGGATGGGCAAGTACAGGGGCTGCAGGGCCCAGAGTGAGGCCCCTAACCCAGCATGTGTGTTGAGGAGAGAGTTGTCTATGGAGAGTTTAGAAGCCTGGGGAAATGGTTGCCAGGTGAAAATGAGACAGGGAGGCAGGGCATGGTGGGTCATGCCTATAATCCCAACACTTCGGGAGGCTGAAGCAGGAGGATCACTTGAGCCCAGGAGTTTGAGACCAGCCTGGGCAACACAATGAGGCCCTGTCTCTACAAAAAAAAAACCTAAAAATTAGCCAGATGTGATGGTATGCACCTGTGGTCCTAGGTACTGGGAAGGCTGAACTGGGAAGATAACTTGAACCCAGGAGATTGAGGCTGCAGTGAGCCATGATCGTACCACTGTACTCTAGCCTGGGTGACAGAGCAAGACCCTGTCTCAAAAAAAAAATAATTATAATAACAAACAGGACAGGGCCAGTGTGCAGGTAGAGGGACAGCATGAGCAAAGACAGAGATGGGGATGCCGCTGCGTCTGGAACTCCATGCAGAAGCACGTGGTGTTTGCAAAGCACAGCATGGCGGCTGGGCTGGAGTCAGGAAAGTAAGGTGGGCAGGGTGGCAGGGGAACCTGAGGATCCCTAAGTGCCAGTCGTGGCTTCCGTCCTGGAGGTGGTGGGAGCCATGGAGGGTGGTGAGCAGAGCAGGGCCTGGCGAGATGTGGAGTGGCAGCCACATTAGGGGACAGGGAGGGGGCAGTCAGGAGGCCTCTGTGCTGAGGAGCAGCAGGGACCCAGTTAAGGCAGAAGGCCTGGCTCATACAGGAGCGTGTGCATGGGCATATATCTGTGTTCCGGGAAGTGAGGCCAAACTGGCCGAAGGTGGGAAACCAAGACACTAGAGACTCCCAGCCACATGGGAGTCAGGAGCCAGGAGCCGATGAGCTTGTTCTCCCGCAGCGGCCAGCGCCAGGAGGGGCGTCCATAACATGGATGTCAGAGGCAGGAAAGAAAAATCTGAAAAACTATCAGAGCAAAGAGGAGACATGATCCTGGGGCAGAAAAAAGACATTAGGGAAAGACTTAGGAAGTCTGACTAAAGCATGGACTTCAGTTATAATAATCTATCAGGCCAGGGGCAGTGGCTCACGCCTGTAATCCCAGCATCGAGGCTGAGGCAGGAGGATCACTTGAGTCTAGGAGTTCAAGATTAGCCTGGGCACACAGTGAGACCCCTGTCTCCACAAAAAACAACAAAAAATTAGCTAGGCATGGTGGTGTGCACCTGTATCCCAGCTACTTGGGAGGCCGAGGCAGGAGGATCGCTTGAGCCCAGGAGGTCAAGGCTGCGGTGAGCTGTGATCATGCCACTGCACTCTAGCCTAGCAAACAGAGTGAGACTCTGCCTCTGAAATTTTTTAAAATAATAATAATGTATCAATATTGTATTGATTCATTAATCATAACAAATGTGTCCCCGTCAGGGAAGAGATGGAGACAGCAGCAGCTGAGCAGGTGGCGCCCAAGTGGTGACCTACAAACGGCGTTAACCACTGAGTACAGCCCCACACACTCAAACCCCACAGCCGGACCTTCTGGGCTGTGTGGCCGGTTCTCAGATGGGCACCTCAGGCTCAAAAGTGTCTCTACCCAGCCCAGAATCTGGAGACAAAACACTGACGTCAAAGGCAGAAAAGACCTGTCCATGTGAAAATGGGGGAGACGCCTGGCCCCACTGGGCTCACGTGACGGCCAAGTGCCAAGAAACTCAGCCACTCATCACCTCACTCACCTCAGGCTGCAGAAGAGGCCCAGAGAGGGACAGGCATTCTCCCAAGGTCACACAGAGAGTCGCTGGCAGGCAGAGCCACCACCCCACCCCAGCCCAGGCCTCCTTCCACCACATCCCAGAATGTTTGTGAGAAAAGATGAAAGGAGGCTGGGCCCTTGATCTGCCTGGCCTGACGGGAGGGCAGAGGGCAGCCGGAAATCTGCAGCTAGAGCTGTGACCCCACAGTCCACAGGGGGCGAGAAACCCGCCGCACAGAGAGGAGACGGTCACGACGGGAGGGCTGAAAGAATCATTGTAAAAATAATCACCACGGCTCACAGTCCTGGTGCAAGGAGTTTCCTGAGCAGGGAATTGCTTCCAGGGACCCTGGAAGTAGTATCTAGTTCATTCTTCACAACGCAACAAGGTAGGAGCTATTGTTATCCCACCGTACAGATGAGGAAACTGAGACTCAGTGAGGTGACATGACGTGGTGAGGAAGGGCAGGAACTTGAATGCAAACCCAGGCAAAATTCAAGTCTTCCTGGCTGGGCGCGGTGGCTCACGCCTGTAATCCCAGCAGTGTGGGAGGCCGAGGCAGGTGGTTCCCAGAGGTCAGGAGATGAGACCAGCCTGGCCAACATGGTGAAACCCCGTCTCTACTAAAAATATAAAAATTAACCGGGCGTGGTGGCGGGTGCCTGTAGTCCCAGCTACTCAGGAGCCTGAGGCAGGAGAATTGCCTGAATCCAAGAAGCAGAGCTGAGATCGCAGTGAGCTGAGATTGCACCACTGCACTCCAGCCTGGGCGACAGAGCAGGACTCCCTCTCAAAAAAAAAAAAAAAAAAAAAAAAAAAAAAAATTTAAGGCTTCTTGAATCTGGAACTCCGGCACTGCAGTTCTGTGCTACCCGGGTCTGTGAACCTCGAAGCTCACGTATTTCATATCCAAGAGCGAAAGGCCGGATCCACAGGGCCGGGCAGGGAACCACTGCAGCCCCTCTGAGCACTGGCCTCCACCTCAGTGGAATGCCTCCATCCTCCACATTTCCTAGGCATTGGGAAGATACAATGTAGCAATGCTTTGTGGGAGTACTTTGAAAAGTAGATAGAAGAAAAAATGTTCAGGCTATACTCCACCCTCAAGGAGGGGGAGCATGACTCCCCAGTCCCTAAGTGTGGGCTGTGCTTGGTGGCTCCCTTCCAAAGAATTCAGGGTGGAAAGAGGGGTGGGGGTGGTGCCTTTGCAGTGCAGGAACCTTACGAACGCTATCTCAGCCAGGTGATCAGGGCCAACAGGCCTGCTGATAACATTTGCCCTTGAAATTATGTGATGAGAATGGCATTTTACCTCTGTGGTCTTTCTCCTCAGAACCCAGAACCCCAGTCTAGCCATGAGAAAAGCTTCAGACAGATTCCAATAGCGGGGCATTCTACAGAACACCAGACTAGGCCAGGCACTGTGTCTCACGTCTATAATCCCAGCACTTTGGGAGGCCAAGGCGGGAGGATGGCTTGAGGCCAGGACTTCAAGACCAACCTGGGTGACATGGCGAGACCCTATCTCTACCAAAAAACAAATTTTTAAAAAAAATTAGCTAGGCGTGGGGGCACATGCCTGTAGTCCCAGCTACTTAGGAGGCTGAGGTGGGAGAATCGCTTGAGCCTGGGAGGTGCAGGCTCCAGTGAGCTATGATTGTGCCACGGTACTCCAGCCTAGGTGACAGAGTGAGACACTATCTCAAAAAACAAAAAACAAAAAAGGTTGGGCGCAGTGACTCATGCCTGTGATCCCAGCACTTTGGGAGGCTGAGGCAGGCGGATCACAAGGTCAAAAGATCGAGACCATCCTGGCCAATATGGTGAAACGCCATCTCTACTAAAAATACAAAAATTAGCTGGGCCTGGCGGCGGGCACATGTAGTCCCAGCTACTGGGGAGGCTGAGGCAGGAGAATCGCTTGAACCCAGGAGGTAGATGTTGCAGTGAGCTGAGATCACACCACTGTACTCTGTCCTGGCAACAGAGCGAAAATCCATCTCAAAAAACAAACAAACAAACAAACACAAAAAACAAAAAACAGAACACCTAACTAGTACTCCTCAAAACTGTCAGGGTCATCAAAAAAAGAAAAGTCTGAGAAACTATCAAAGCCAAGAGGAGACATGATCCTGGAAGAGAAAAAGGACATAGGGGCTGGGTGCAGTGGCTCACACCTGGATTCCCAGCACTTTGGGAGGTCAAAGCAGGTGGAACACCTGAGATCAGGAGTTCGAGACCAGCCTGGCCAACATGGTGAAACCCCGTCTCTGTTAAAAGTACAAAAATTAGCCAGGCATGGTGGTGTGTGCCTATAATCCCAGCTACCCAGGAGGCTAAGGCAAGAGGATATCTGGAACCCAGGAGGTGGAGGCTGCAGTGAGCCGAGATCGTGCCACTGCACTCCAGCCTGGGCAACAGATAGAGACACCATCTAAAAAAAACAAAAAAAAAGACACTAGGGAAAAACTAAGAAACTCCATATCAAATATGGACTTTAGTTAATAATAATGTATCAATATTGGTTCATTAATTGTAACAAATATACTATACTATCATGGATATTAATAATAAGGGATTCCCTAGAAAGCCCACTTGAGAAAAAAAAATTAATATAACAATATAAGGGAAATATCAGGGAAATTTAGTGTGGGGTATGTGCCATGTTCTAGAGCAAAGGACTGAATTTTCAGACAGGGAGGAAGCTAAGACACTTGTCTGTAAACATTTCCTTCTAAACTCGGGGAAACTTAGGACCAGAGAATAGAAGTGACTTGCCCAAGCTCAAACTGCACGTTTATGACAAATTTAAGATCAAGCTTTCTCAATGTCACAAGAATTCAGTAACAGCCTACTGTATACAAGGCACCAGTCTAAGTCCTCATCATGGTGAAGGTTGGTGGGGAGGTTCAAAGATTTGTCCATGGGTCAACACCTCCCCACGGCCAGGTCCCCAGGGACACGGACTCTGCCCTTTGAAGGCTCCAAGCCAGAGGACGAAACAGACCCTGAAACGCTATGAGCAGGAGGGCCAGAGAGCAACACACTTTGGTATCCAGGAGACGCAGCCCCACTGCCTGCAACCCTGCAACCTCCCTGAGCCCCACTGAGCTGCTCAGTAAAATGGAACTAAGGACAGTGCCAATTGTCAGTGATGCCGAGAGGTACAAGGAGGTGAAATGTGAGACCCTGTGCATTGTGGACTCCCAAGAAACAGTGATTCTTTTTATTTTTAAGTGTGTTCTGAGTGCTACAGGAGTTCAGGGGTGGGGAGCATCTGTCAGTTTGCCTTGATAGGGGATTCTCAGAGAGTTTACCAAACGAGGGACATTTAGATTGAGTCTTGGCTGAGTGCAGAGGCTCACACCTGTAATCCCAACATTTTAGGAGGCTGAGGCAGGAGAATCGCTTGAGCCCAGGAGTTTGAAATCAGCCTGGGCCACATAGCGAGGTCCCGTATCTACAAAAATGATTAAAAATTAGCCAGGTGTGGTGGGTGTGCCTGTACTCCCAGCTACTCAGGAGGTTGAGGCAGGAGGATCACTTGAGCCCAAGAGTTTGAGGCTGCAGTGAGCCATGATTGTGCCACTACACTCCAGCCTGGGCAGCAAAGCAAGATCCCATCTCCAAAGTAAAAAAATAAAATAGATTGGGTCCCGAAGGATGGAAAGGAGTTTGCCACACTGGAAGGATGTGAAAGCTGCGGCCCCAGCTTTCAGTTCTCACAGTCTGGTCCGAGAGAGAAGGGGACATGTCAAGCCACCCTCCCAGGGGATTCCCACGCAGCAGGACTTCCCCATTTCCTGGCCTGGATGGCTCCTTCCTGGCCTCCCTGGCCTCTGAGATTCACCAGTGCCTGAGCCAAGGGCACAGGCAGCAGCGGAGGGGGAGGGGTGGGGGCAGGCACCAGGGCTGAACAAACCCAGGGCTCATCTGGAAAGGAAACCAAACCCTGCCTCCCACTTACCAGCTGAGTGTCACTTGTAGAACTTCCTCCTTCTGTTCCTGTTCAGGAATTACCCAGGCAAGGCTCTGTGGCGGGACTCGGGGACAGGGGCTGCCCCAGAGACAGGGCCTGGAGCCTCCTCAGTCTGCTCTGGCCACTCCCAGACTCACCCCCATCTGGCTGGTCGGCCTGCTCCCAGACCCATTTCTGCCCTCGGCAGGCCAGGTCTCCTCCCTCCTCCACACACCTGCCCACGAGGCACCATGGTCCAAACCCCACTCCCCCTTGGCCCACCCCCGGCCCCTCCTAGAAATCTTCCACAGAGATCCCTCCCAATCTTGGCTTCCTTATGGTCTTTATCCATTCAGGCCTGCATGTCAGCTCCTGTGCTGGAGCTGGGGACAGATGAGTGAGCAGTGAATGACCAAGACTGGCACCGTCCCTGCCCTTTGGAGCTTGGGTCTCTAATCCCTATGTCCCGTGTGTCCCGCATGCTTCATCCACACCCGGGTGGGGAATCGGAAGCCAGGACCGCAGTCCTGAGCAGCCTCTGAACAGTGTGGCCTTGGGCAAGTCCCTTCCCTTCTCTGGCCAGCGTGGTTTCCATAGCTGCTAAGGGAAGCAGTGTGATGTCCAGGGGGCAGGCAGGAGGGATGGTGATGACTGCTCCCCCAACCCTGCCTGCCCCAATGTAATGTCCTGCAAATAAAGTTTCCCTCCAAGTGGAACTGGTAAAATGTACACACGGGGCTCTGACTCATCAGAACTTTTTTCAGAAACAAATATATAGGGGTCAGTGGGAGGGACCTGCCAGGTGGCTGAACATCACAGTTAAGAGCAGACCTGGGTTTGAATCCTGCCTTGGTAGCTGTGTGGCCTTGGAAGTCATTAACCCCTGACTCTCATTTCTCTCACTGGTAAAACGGGGATACTTGTATGCACCTCATATGGCTGTGTAATGATACACATGTTAGATACCCAGTAAATGCATATCATTATTATTTCTGGTACAGCCGGAGAAGTCCCTTAATAAAGTAGATAATTATGACAGCCTTAAAATTAATAATGTAGATCCATATAACCTTTATTTTCTTATTTAGTTCTTTTGAGAAAAGGTCTTGCTCTGTCACCTAGGCTGGAGTGCAATGGCACAATCACGGCTCACTGCAGCCTCAGCCTCCGGGGCTCATGAGATCCTCCCACCTCAGCCTCCAGAGTAGCTGGGACTAGAGATGAGCGCCACCACACCTGGCTTGTCTTTTCTTTCTTCTTTCTTTCTTTCTTTCTTTCTTTCTTTCTTTCTTTCTTTCTTTCTTTCTTTCTTTCTCTTTCTTTCTTTCTTTTTTTCTTTCTTTCTTTTTCTTTCCTTCTTTCTCTTTCTGTCTTTCTGTCTTTCTCTTTCTTTTTCTTTGTCTTTCTCTCTTTTTCTCTTCCTTTCTTCCTTCGTTCCTCCTTTCTTTCATTTCTTTCCTTCCTTCCTTCTTTCTTTTCTTTTTCTTTTTGTTTGTTTGTTTGTTTGTTTTTTTAGAGATAGGGTGTCGCCATTTTGCCCAGGCTGATCCTGAACTCCTGGGCTCAAGTGATCCTGCCACTTCAGCCTCCCAAGTAGCTGGGACCACAGGCAACTGCCACCATGCCTTGCTAATTTTTTTTTTTTTTTTTGTAAAGACGAGGGTCTCCCTATGTTGCCCAGGCTGATCTTGAATTCCTGGGCTCAAGTGATCCTCCTTCTTTGGCCTCCCAAAGTGCTAGGATTACAGACGTGAGCCACTGCACCCGGCCTATGAGTTATTTTTAAAGTGCCATCTAGTGCCCTCTACTCACACAGATCTTTGCTTCCCAACTAGTTGGGAAGCCCAAGTATGAGGCCTAGTCCATGGCCCAAGGTTCCTGGGGGCCAAAGTCCTCAAGGCAGCTGGTCATGCACTTGGCCTTTCCGCAGCCCCTCTGGGCTGGTCCCTCTGGGGGCACCTGCTGGGGATGCTCTGTGACGTCTGTTGTGCATTTTGTACCTGTCCTGGCACCATTGACGAGAGAGTGCTACCCCCAGGAGGAAGTGCCCAGTTCTTCTCCATGACATTCTGGGATGTCCCCTTCCCCTTCCCCTTGACCTTGACTCACCCTTTCTACATCCACACACGTTCCCAAGGTAGGGCAGAAGTGGGTAATGAGGAAGGTGGGCTCCTTTGCACTGGGCCTGGGCTGAGCACACAGCCAGTGTTAGCCTAAGAGGAGTCAGCCAACTGTCTGGTGGCTTCAGCTTCACTCTATCTTAGTTCAGGTTCTCCTGAAGCAGAGCCTGAGACTACTCTTTTGGGAAGTGACCCCAGGAAGCTGGAGCAAAGGAGCAGGAAGAGAAAGGCAGGGAAGGAGAAAATCCAATACATGGAGCACTCTGGAGGTCACTGCTGTAGGCTCGAGAAGGGACTAACTACCCAGCTAAGATCTAAGAGCCTTCGGTGGCTCTCCAGGGGCCTTAGGCCAAAGCTCACACTTAAGAGGCCACCAGGTCCCCGCCAGCCTCTCCAGTCCCATATCATCTGCCTGCAGGGCTAAACGGCTGAACCTCCACCACCCCGCGTCCCTGCCCCTGCCACTGTCTCTCCAGTGGGCCCTGCTCCTGCTTGCCATCTGCTGGGATGTCCTTCCTGTCTCTAATCCCCCGCTCACTCCTCTTCCATTCTTTGGTCCCTCCCCTGACCCCCCAGCCTGGGTCAAAGCTTCGTGGATCCCATCTGCACTCCTCACAGTGGATGTTTCACCAGCGGGGAGAGGGTGGGCTGGGTCATCATCATGTTCCAGCATTGCTCAGACCAGCACTTGACGCTGAACAGGCCCCAACACTTGTTGGGACAGGAATTTCAGGCCTGGATTCCCCAGATTGGCTGGCGCCATGCCAGGCCCATCTCAGCCCCTGTCTGAGGCTAGCACATTAGCTTGGCTTCCAGAGCAGGAACTAAGCCAGCCACCCCGCCCCACGTCACACCCTGAGTCTGGCCTCACCTTCTCCCAGGGCCCCGCCAGCTCAGGGAGGACTCCAGAGGCAGGG
Organism: Macaca nemestrina; assembly: GCF_043159975.1. Lineage (NCBI taxonomy): Eukaryota > Metazoa > Chordata > Mammalia > Primates > Cercopithecidae > Macaca > Macaca nemestrina. The sequence continues at coordinate 27,471,348 of NC_092139.1, forward strand.
ATCCCCAAGGAGCCCGGAAGGAGCCCAGCCCCAGTGCTGGCTCAGGCCTCAGCTGCCTGGGGCCACAGGCTGTGGCTGTTACCTCTCCTATCCAGATGGTTGGATCTGGGGGAGGCTCCTTCCCACACCCCAAATTTGAACCAAGCCTCGGGCCGCTTGTGGTCTGTGCTTAACTTTGTACCACAGCTGCATCCCCGTCATTAAACATCTTTAATCATCTAATGGTGCAATTAGCTCCCTGGGCCTTAAGCTGGCTCCCCTGCAGCCTTCTCATTCCTGGAGGTGTTGGCATCGAGGTTTCCAGGTCCTTCTGTTCAATTCAGCAAACACTCAGGGAGCTCTGTCTGTGGAAGCTTGCCCTGAGAAGTACCCAGCACATGAAGGGCCAGCCTGGGCAGCCTCCCCTCCCTGCCACAACGTGGGCCAGGGATAAGAGGAGGCATACATCACCAGCCAGGCCCCTCTACCTGCCAGACAGGCCCAAAGAGGGTGAGTAACTTCCCCAAGGCCACAGAGCCCAGGTCTGGAGATCTGCTTGAGGCCTTGGGACCGGGTGAAGCATTTGCTGAGTGTCTGGTGGTGGGGGCACGTTGGTTAATAAAATGCACACGGCCCCTGCCTTTGTGGATTTCACAGGTTGGTGTGAGAGGCGGTCGGTAAAAAAAATTGACCCAATTGTTGCAGAAATGCAGAATGTGCTACCTGCTAGGATGGGAGTCAGTGAGGGACAGGGTGAGGAGGAGGTGAGGAGCTCTTAGGACAGCAAGTCAGAAAGGCTTCCCAGAGGAAAGTAGCTAAAGCTTGGTTTTTATTGTTCTTATTGCTTTTTAGAGGGTCTTGCTCTGTTGCCCAGGCTGGAGTGCAGTGGTACAATCCTGACTCACTGCAACCTCAAACTCCTGGGCTCAAGTGATCTTCCCGCCTCAGCCTCCCAAGCAGCTGGGACTACAGTTGTGCAGCTAAACCTTGAAGGATGAAAAAGAGTGACCATATAAAGATTCGGGAGAGCTGGGCACGGTGTAATTCCAGCACTTTGGGAGGCTGAGGTGGGAGGACCACTTGAGCCCAGGAGGTTGAGGCTGCAGTGAGCTACGATCGTGCCACTGCACTCCAGCCTGGGTGATAAAGCGAGATCCCATCTCAAATAAAATTAAAAAGTAAAAGAAAATTATTTGAGGAAAAGAACATTCAGGGGAAGGCCCTCAAGGTGGGAACTGGGTATACTGGATCTGGATGGAGAATGGGTGGAGGAAGATTAATGGGAGATGGAACCAGAGCTTTTCACAGGGACTGGAGCCTCCTCTGGTATGAGAAGGGGCTTGAGCTTTACTTCCAGGCTCTGGGGGACCACAGTGGATGTTAAGGGAGGAGAAAGGTGTTGGTGACAAGATGTAATGTATTTTTTTTTTTTTTTTTTCTGTAGAGACAGGGTCTCCCTTTGTTGCCCAGGCTGGTCTCGAACTCCTGAGCTCAAGGCATCTACCCGCCTTGGCCTCCCAAAGTGCTGGGATTACAGGCATGAGCCACCAATGCATGTTTTTGCAAGGCCCTGCCGGCAGCTGCATAAAGCGGGATTAAGGGAGGTGGGTGGAGGCAGGGAGGTCAGCAAGGAGGCTGGGATATCCTCCAGGAGAGGGTGAAAGTGCTGCAAGCCTGGCAGGGGAGGTGGCAAGAGTGGATGACTTGAGCGCATTAGGAGGAAGCTCCGACAGTCCCTGCTGATGGATGAGGGGTGTGGGCACAGAGAGGGCAGCTCAAGACGGATTCTCAGGCTTTAGGTGGGTGAGTGGAGGTGCACTTACTGAGATGGGGAAGTCTGGGTAGGAGCCCACTGAGGCCAAAAAGTCACGAGTTTGGTTTTGGCCAAATTATTTTGGGCAAACCTGTTAGATATCCATGGAGATGTTGAAAAAAAATGAATAATTTAACCAACACTTTTGAACACACTGCATCAGTTGCCAAGTGCCTTATATGCATTAACTCATTGCAACCCATTGGAAAAGGTGCTACAGGTTCAGTCTCCCTTATCTGAAATGCTTGGGACCAGAGGTGTTTCAATTTTGAATTTTTTTGGATTTTGAAATATTTCCCTAATCCAAAAAATAAAAAATGAAATCTGAAATGCTCCAGTGAATATTTCCATTGAATGTCATCTCAGTGCTCAGAAAGTTTCATATTTTAAAGCATTTTGGATGGCATATTTTTGAATTTGAGGTGCTCAATTTGAGGTGCTCAACCTGTATCATTATTCCCATTTCACTGACGGTGAAACTGAGGCTCAGAATATGATGTTTTGCAAAGGATGAGAAAGCCACGCAGAGCCCTGGGGAGTCCTCATGTCTAATAGGCTGCAGGAAGAGGCCTCCAATGAGGGTTCTAAGCTTTCCGGAAGGATGTTGTTCTTGGATTAGATGTTGCTGGGAGACCACGTGAGATAAGATAGGGTCAATAAAGTGTCCAGGGCATTAAGCCACCAATCACAAAGCAGCTCCAGCTGACCTCAGAGAGTGAGGTTTCAGGGGAATAGAGGCGGGAGCTGGACTGCTAGATGTCCTGGAGGGAGTGGGAGAAGAGAAGGTGGAGGGAGCTAAGCCTGGCTGGGGAGGGCAGGAGACAGACAGACGCTGCTTACAGGGACAGAGGGTCCCAGGATGCTCCCCTGCCCATCTAGGGCCAGAGACTCCAGGGATTTGTCAAAGAGATGGACACTTTAGAATAAGAATTTCCTTTCTGAGTCTAGGCGTGGTGGCTCACGCCTGTAATCCCAGCACTTTGGGAGGTTGAGGCGAGCAGATCACCTGAGGTCAGGAGTTCGAGACCAGCATGGGCAACATGGTGAAACTCTGTCTCTACTAAGAATACAAAAATTAGCAAGGCGTGGTGGCGGGCACCTGTAGTCCCAGCTACTCAGGAGGCTGAGGCAGGAGAATCGCTTGAACCCGGGAAGCAGAGGTTGCAGTGAGCCGAGATCGCACCATTGCACTCTAGCCTGGGCAACAGAGCCAGACTCAGACTCGGAAAAAAAAAAAAAGAAAAAAAATTAGCCAGGCATGGTGGCGCACGCTTGCTGTCCCGGGCTACTTTAAGGCTGAGGCACGAGAATTGTTTGAACCTGGGAGGTGGAGGTTGCAGTGAGCCAAGATCATGCCACTGCACTCCAGCCTGGGCAACAGAGGGAGACTGTCTCAAAAAAAAAAAAAAAGAATTTCATTTTTGGTATTGATCAGCAGCTGTGCACTTCCGAGTTAACCTGTGTATTATCGAGGGCTATTTCTTGCCTGTGGCAATTCTCCAATGGACTGAGGACAAGGCAGGGGTCAGGAGAGGGCAGGGTGCCTCACTCTCCCCTCTCCCAGCTCGGGGTGTTCCCACACACACTGGGACTCGGTCAGAACTGAGAGGGCTGCCAGGCAGCGCCCTTATGTTCCCAGAGGACTCTGGACCTACAGGAGAAGAAGAAGACCACAGCCTTGGGTGCCAGGATAGGATAGTCTCTCCTGGCCATGGACAGGCGCCCTCCAAGCTCACAACGAACATTAACACTTTCCCCACCCCAGAAGTCCAGAGGTAGGGAGACCTCCGCCAGCCCCTGCAAGTGCATTCTGGGGAGACCCAGGCCTAGACGGGAAGGGCCTTGCCCAAGGTCTCATCCCATTTGTCCATCACCTCCTCAGTGCCGCCAGATGCAAACCCTCCAGCATGGCTACCTGCCCCCAGAGGCCTTCCTTGGCTCTCCCCTAGGCTTGGTTAGGCCCTCGCCTGTGTTCCCAAAGCCCCTTAGGCCAATACCCCCAGGCTTGCCACAGCCTATGGTCATAGTCTTTCTGTGCGTCTGCCTAGCCCCACTGACTGGAGGCAGGAGCCGGATCTGACCCACCTGGCATCCCGGTGCCCAGCATAGGGGTTGAATAGGGCCAGGGTGTGGGTGTATTTGTTGAACCTGCCTGAGCTGAACTGAATCACTTGGGCTCTTGCTAAGGGCCATAAGCCTGGATCTTTCTCTGGCTTGAGAAGCAAAGTACCACATTTCAGATTTGGCATTTCTATCAGGTGACTACATAGGAGCAAAGACTCAGGGTCCCTAAATGATAGGAACCCACAGGGAACATCAGGCATCCTGCCCTCATCTTCCAGAGAAGGAAGGTGAAACTTAGAGGGACGAGGGTACGAACCACAGGCCCGCCAGCAGTGGGGATGGGTCATACTCAGATGGCCTCGGCCCTGCTCCTGGCTCCCTTTCCATAAATGTGAAAGCCCAGGTTTCCTCGTCTGCACAACTGAGTTGGACTCAGCGGTCTCTGAAAGTTCGGCCACTGTCCAGTTCCATGAACTCACAGGCTCCCAGCCCCGCAGCGGGGGGAGGAGAGGCACTTTCAAGAGGCTGTTTATCATCTTGTTGTACCCCCTTGAGCTCTGGGAGCAAAACATTCCCAAGAAACAGGGTGATTCATTCACAGCACCACTTGCCAGTTCCAGAGAAAAGGCAGCCCGTGAAACACACTCTGTGACTTTTAAGGAGGAGGAAAATATTTTTTTTTTTTTGGAGACCTGGTCTCTCTCTATCACCCAGGCTGGAGGGCAGTGACACCATCACAGCTCACTGCAGCCTCCACCTCCCTGGGCTCAAGTGATCCTCTCTTCTCAGCCTCCTGGGACTACAGGCGTGCACCACCATGCCTGGCTAATTTTGGGTGGTGGTTTTTTTTAGAGCTGGGGTCTTGCCATGTTGCCCAGGCTGCTTTTGAACTCCTGGGCTCAAACAGTCTTTCCGCCTTGGCCTCCCAAAGTGCTGGGATTTCAGGCATTAGCTACCACACCAGGCCAGCATTTTTTAACGAAATTTCTCTTTAGCAGAAGATGGCCAAAGAAGCTGGGACACGTATTTTTTTCCTCCCAGAGAACCAAGCTTTTTTGGGAGGAATCTATCATCATTCAAGCCTAATTCTCTCAAAACACAAGATGGTACCTTCTAGCAACACAAGAGACGACATCACTTTTTGAACAATGTGATAGGCTGAACCTGACAACGGCCGCTCTTATTGTTGGTTGATTGGATGTGGGTTAAAACTAAATTTGATTGGCTGTTTTGTTGTTCTTGACATGAATCCATGTCAGAACTCCGAGTGTCAAGGAGAAGATGAGAAACTCATACTGGCTCCTCTTAAATTAAGTAGAGGGAAGCGTGTGGAATGTGTTGGATTAGAAATCTTGCCGCCCAAAAAGCCATGGAGGGAGGGAATAGGTGAGTCTGGTTAGGGATCCTGGGTGTAAAATGTGATAATTGCAGCAGGGCGGATGGCAAGCCTCCATGATTCAAAAACCAGCCTGGAACGACTCCAATAATACAAAGACAGATGGAAAGCACAGTCTCTCATTTTGAAGTCACAGGATATCTATGCCCTGAATTTGGGCCTCCCATAACATGAATGTTATACTCAAGTCCTTAAAAATTATACTTTGAGCTCCCAACCTCCAGCTGGGTGGAGGTGGGAGTGAGTTTGACCTCTTTGCCCAAGTGGGATGCAGTAAGAAAGCTCTGGAAACCTAGTTCCATTCTGATTCCAAAGAGCTAAGTGGCATTGAGCATGTCTCCAACCCTCTTTGGGACTCAATTTCCCTTTTTGTAAAATCTTAGGGAAAAGAATGGGTTAGAGAGAAGAGGTAACCCTTGAGGTATGGGCTTTGGGGTCATAGTGCTGGGTTTTAATCCCACCTTTCTTAATGAGGCAAGTTGTTTAGCCCTTCTGAGAAAAGCCTTCAGTTTTCTAAGGCAGAGACAATAATATCTACCATAAGGAATTTGCTTACAAGTTAAATGACATAATGTATCTCAAACACATAGCTTATGTCTTGACCCACAGGAAAATTTTTTTTAAGTTTTTGTTTTTGTTTTGTTTTGTTTTGTTTTTTAAATAGAGACAGGGCCTGACTATGTGGCTCAGCCTAGTCTCCTGGGCTTAAGTGATCCGCCCACCTCAGCCTAGGAAAATATTTTAGGAAAAAGCAATTTACAAATAGTGAAGTGCTCAGATCTGAAGCATTCAGTCAATTTTGATGACTGCATATCAAGGTATAAAACATTTCCAGCAGGTGATCCCAGCACTTTGGGAGGCCAAGGGGGTGGATGACTTGATCCCAAGAGTTAATGACCAGCTTGGGTAATATGGCAAGACCCTGTCTCTACAAAAAATACAAAACGTTAGTTGGGTGTGGTAGCACACGCCTGTGGTCCTGGCTATGCGGGAGGCTGAGGTGTGAGGATCACTTGAGCCTGGGAGGGAGAGGTTGTAGTCAGCTGAGATCCCACCACCACACTCCAGCCTGGGTGACAGAGCAAGACCCTGCCTCAAAAAAGAAAAGAAAAAATTCATCATCCCAGATAGTTTTCTCATGCCTTTTCCTACTCAACCCTCTTCCCAGAAGTAGCCACAGATCTGATTTCTATCACCACAGGTTAGTTGTGTCTATTTTAGAATTTCACTGGAATAGAACCAGACTGTATACAGATGTTCCTTAACTTGCAGTGGTGTCACATCCTGATAAACCCATCCTAAATAGAAAATATCATTAAGTCAAAAATGCATTTGGCAGGGGAAGGGACAATGGTTAGGTAGAATGGTTAGAGTTAGGTAGAATGAATAAGATCTAGTATTTGATAGCACAACAAGGTGACTATAGTCAACAATAATTTGTTATACATTTTAAAATAACTACAAGAGTATAATTGGACTGTTTGTAACACAAAGAAATGATAGATGCTTACCTCAATGTGATTATGACACATTGTGTGCTTGTATTAAAATATCTCAAGTACCCCATAAATCTATACACCTACTATACCAACAAAATAAAAATTGTTAGTGCATTTAGGCCAGGCACAATGGCTCACAGCTATAATCTCAGTGCCTTGAATGCCATGAGTTCAAGACCAACCTGGGCAACATAGTAAGACCCCACCTCTACCAAAAAAATATATTTTAAAAAATTAGCCACGCGTGGTGGTATAAGCCACTAGTCCCAACTATACGGAAGCTGAGGTGAAAGGATGGCTTGAGCCCAGGAGTTAGAGGCTACAGTGAGCTATGATCATACCACAGCACTCCAGCCTGGATGACAGAGTGAGACCCTGCCTTTACAAAAAAAAAAAAGTTAAAAAAAAATGTATTTAATACGCCTAACCTACCAAACATCCTAGCATAGCCTAGCCTACCTTGAACGTGCTCCGAACACTTACAATAGCTTACAGCTCGGCAAAATCATCGAACACAAAGCCTATTCTATAGTGATGTGTTGAATATCTTAGGTAATTTATTGAATACTATACTGAAAGTGAAAAACAGAATGGTTGTATGGGTACTCAAAATACGGTTTCTACTGAACGTGTATCTCTTTCACAGGATCATAAAGTTGAAAAATTAAAGTAGAAAATCATCCGTATTCATATTGCGCATATCTGTAATCATTTCTTTCTTTTTTTTTTTTTTTTTTTTTTTTTTTTAGAGATGGGATTTCATTCTGACACCCAGACTGGAATGCAGTGGTGCAATCATAGTTCCCTGCAGCCTCGAACTCCAGGGCTCAAGGGATCCTTCCACCTCAGCTTCCTGAGTAGCTGGGATTACGAGCTTGAGCCACTATGCCTGACAGTCAATCATTACTTGATGGTGTGTAGTATTTCATTGTATAAATATGCTGCATTTCACTCATTCTATTGTTGATGAACATCAGGGCTATTTTTAGTTTTTGACTACTATGATTAAAGCTGCTATGAACAATCTAGCTTGAATTTAGCACAAATTTTTGTGGACAAATATTTTCGCCTCTCTTGGGTAATATCTAGGAGCGGAATGCTGGCTCATAGCTTAGATGTATGTTAAATTTTTAAAAGAAACTCCAGTTTTCTTTAATTTTTTTAACTTTTAGGTTTGGGGGTACATGTGAAGGGTTGTTACATATGCAAACATGTATCATGGGAGTTTGTTGTACATATCATTCCATCACCCAGTTATTAAGCCCAGTACCCAATAGTGATCTTTTTTGCTCTTCTCCTCCTCCCATCCTCCCCCCTCAAGCAGACCCCAGTGTCTGTTGTTTCCTTTTTTCCGTTCATAAGTTCTCATCATTTAGCTCCCAGAAACCCCAGTTTTCTAAAGCGGCTCTACTGGTGGGGGATGGTGGCTCATGCCTGTAATCCCAAGGCTTTGGGAGGCCAAGGTGGGAGGATGAATTGAGGTCAGTAGTTCAAGATCAGCCTGGGCAACATAGTGAGATCCTGTCTCTACAAACAATTTAAAAATTAGTTGGGGGTGGTGGTATGCACCTGTAGCCCCAGCTACTCTGTCAAGAAAGCTGAGGCAGGAGGATTGCTTGGAACCAGGACATCGAGGCTGCAGTGAGCTATGATGGTGTAACTGCACTCCAGCCTGGGTAAAAAAGCAAGACCCTGCCTCTAAAAAATATATAAATTTGGAAGAAGATAGAGGTGGTGGCTGTACAACACTGTGAAAGCACTAAAATGCTGCTGAATTGTAGGCTTATTTAAAATGGTCAATTTTATGTCATGTGACTTTTACTCCAATACGTTAAAAAATAAAAACGAAACTCTTCTCTAGAGTCTCTTCCTCACTGACGAGCACAATTTTACCATTAGTGATTTAGTCCTTTAGATAGTGAAGTGGGCAAGGAGGAGTGGGGGGAAATGAAGTCAGAGAGGCGAAGGAGGCGAAGTGGTTCTTGCAGGCTCTGTAGGTCCCAGTGAGGACTTTGGCCTTTACCTGAGTGAGATGGGGACAGGTGATGGAGGTGATCTCACAAGTTTTAAAAGGATCCCTCTGGTTGCTGTTTTGAGAACAGACTACCCATGAGGAGGGTGCTGCAATATCCAGGTGAGATAAGGGTAGTGAAGTGATGAGATAGTGTCATTCTGGATTTTTAAGGTTGAGTGGCAAGGAGATACTTAAGAGTCAGAAGTGGAGTGTGACAGAGAGAGGGAAGTTAAGAATAACTTCGGCCGGGCGCGGTGGCTCAAGCCTGTAATCCCAGCACTTTGGGAGGCCGAGACGGGTGGATCACGAGGTCAGGAGATCGAGACCATCCTGGCTAACACGGTGAAACCCCGTCTCTACTAAAAAAAATACAAAAAACTAGCCGGGCGAGGTGGCGGGCGCCTGTAGTCCCAGCTACTCGGGAGGCTGAGGCAGGAGAATGGCATGAACCCGGGAGGCGGAGCTTGCAGTGAGCTGAGATCCGGCCACTGCACTTCAGCCTGAGACAGAGCAAGACTCCGTCTCAAAAAAAAAAAAAAAAAAAAAAAAAGAATAACTTCAAGGTTTTTGGCCCAAGCAACTGGAAGAATTAAGATGTTCTTTAAGACACAAATAAGTGAAAGATATCCAATGTTCACGGATTGGAAGAATTAATATTGCTAAAATATCCATATTACCCAAAGCAACCCACAGATGAAATGTAATTCCTATCAAAATTCCAATGGCACTTTTCACAGAAATAAAAAAGAAAATCCTAAAATTCATATAACCCACAAAAGATCTCACATAGCCAGAGCAATCTTGAGAAAGAACAAAGTTGGAGGAGGCATCACACTTCCTGATTTCAAATTATATCACAAAGCTACAGTAATCAAAACAATATGGTGCTGACATAAAAACAAATACATAATCCAATTGAAAAGAGCATAGAGCCTGGAAATAGACCCAAGCATATATGGTCAACTAATTTTTGACAAGGGCACTAAGAATACACAAAAGGGGAAAGACAACCTCTTCAATAAATGGTGTTGGGCTGGGCACAGTGGCTCAAGCCTGTAATCTTAGACCTTTGGGAAGCTGAGGCAGGAGGATTACTTAAACCCAGGAGTTCAAGACCACCCTAGGCAACATACTGGGACTCCGTCTCTACAAAAAATTTAAAAAATAGCTGGGTGTGGTGGTGTGCACCTGTAGTCCCAGCTACTTGAGAGGCTGAGGCAGGAAGATAGCTGGAGTCTTTGGCTGCAATGAGCCATGATTGTGCCATTGCACTCCAGCCTAGGCAATAAAGAGATTCTGTCTCAAAATAAATAAATAAATAAATAGTGCTTGGAAAACTAGATAGCCACCTACAAAATAATGAAATTGAACCTTTATACTATATATAAAAATCATCTCAAAATAGATTAAACACTTAAATATAAAATCTGAAATTGTAAAACTCCTAGAACAGGGAAAAAGCTTTTTAAAATCATATATATGTAATTTATTTATTTGTTTATTTTTTGCAGAGATGGTGTCTCACTAAGTTCTATGTTGCCCAGGCTGGTCTCAAACTCCTGGCCCCAAATGTCTTCCCAGCTAGGCCTCCCAAAGTGCTGGGATTATAAGTGTGAGCCACCACACCCAGTTGGGAAAAAGCAATCTGATATTGGCCTTGGCAACAATTTTTTGGATATGGCAACTAAAGCACAGGCAACAAACACAAAAATAAAAAAAAAAGGACTGCATGAAACTAGAAAGTTTCCACACAGCAAAGGAAACAATCAACAAAATGAAAAGGCAATCTACAGAATGGAAGGAAATGTTTGCAAATCATATATTTGATAGGGCATTAATGTCCAAAATATATAAGAAACTCATACAGGGCCGGGCACGGTGGCTCAAGCCTGTAATCCCAGCACTTTGGGAGGCCGAGACGGGCGGATCACGAGGTCAAGAGATCAAGACCATCCTGGCTAACACGGTGAAACCCCGTCTCTACTAAAAAATACAAAAAACTAGCTGGGCGAGGTGGCGGGCGCCTGTAGTCCCAGCTACTCGGGAGGCTGAGGCAGGAGAATGGCATAAACTCGGGAGGTGGAGCTTGCAGTGAGCTGAGATCCGGCCACTGCACTCCAGCCTGGGCTACAGAGCGAGACTCCGTCTCAAAAAAAAAAAAAAAAAAAAAGAAAAAAGAAACTCATACAACTCCATAGCAAAATAACAACCCAATGAACCCAATTTTTTAAATGGTCAAAGGACCTAAATAGACAGTTTTCCAAAGAAGACATACTAATGGCCAACAGGTTCTATGGAAAGGTTATCAACATCACTAAATAATGCAAATCAAAACCAAGAGATATCACCTCACACCTATTAGAGGGGCTATTATTTTAAAGACAAAAGGTAACTGTTAGCAAAGATGTGAAGAAATTGGAACCCTGGTACTCTACTGATGGGAATGTAAATTGGTATAGCCATTATAGAAAACGGTATGGAGGCTCCTCAAAAGATAAAAAAAAAAAAAAAGAACTACCAAATGATCCAACAATCCCACTTCTGGGTATTTATCCAAAGGAAATTAAATCAGTATCTCAAAGAAATGCTACATTCCTGTGTTTATTGCAGCATTATTCATAATAGATAAGATACAGAAACAACCTAAATGTTCATCAACTGATGAATGGATAAAGGAAATGTGGTGTATACATACAATGGAATATTATTAAGCCTTAAAAAAAAAAAAAAAAAGAAAAAGGAGGCCGGACATGGTTGCTCACGCCTGTAATCCCAGCACTTTGGGAGGCCAAGGCGGACGGATCTCGAGGTCAGGAGATCAAGACCATCTTGGCTAACAGGGTGAAACCTGTCTCTACTAAAAATACAAAAAATTAGCCGGGCGTGGTGGTGGACGCCTGTAGTCCCAGCTAATCGGGAGGCTGAGGCAGGAGAATGGTGTGAACCTGGGAAGCAGAGCTTACAGTGAACCGAGATCGGACCACTGCACTCCAGCCTGGGTGACAGAGCAAGGCTCTATCTCAAAAAAAAAAAAAAAAAAAAAAAAAAGGAAATCCAGGCCAGGCACAGTGGCTTACACCTATAACCCCAGAGGCCGAGGTGGGCAGGTCACGAGGTCGGGAGTTCAAGACCAGCCTGGCCAACATGATGAAACCCCGTCTCCACTAAAAATACAAAAATTAGCCAGGCATGGTAGCGCATGCCTGTAGTCCCGGCTACTCAGGAGGCTGAGGCAGGAGAATTACTTGAACCCAGGAGGTGAAGGTTGCAGTGAGCCAAGATCGCACCACTGCACTCCAGTCTGGGTGACAAAGCGAGACTCCGTCTCAAAAAAAAAAAAAAAAAGCCGGGCGCGGTGGCTCACGCCTGTAATCCCAGCACTTTGGGAGGCCGAGGCGGGCGGATCACAAGGTCAGGAGATCGAGACCACGGTGAAACACCGTCTCTACTAAAAAATACAAAAAATTAGCCGGGCGCGGTTGTGGGCGCCTGTAGTCCCAGCTACTCGGGAGGCTGAGGCAGGAGAATGGCGTGAACCCAGGAAGCGGAGCTTGCAGTGAGCCGAGATCGCGCCACTGCACTCCAGCCTGGGCGACAGAGCGAGACTCCGTCTCAAAAAAAAAAAAGGGAAATTCTGCCCTTTGCAACAACACAAATGGACCTGTGAAATAAGCCAGACACACAGAGAGAAATATTGCATGATCTCATTTATATGTAGAATCTAAAATAGTCAAACCTATAGAATCAGAGAGTAGAATGGAGGTTGTTAAGGGCTAGGAGTAGTGGGTGATGGGGAGCTGTTGGTTAAGGGGCACAAAGTTTCAGTTATGCCAGATAAAAGAGTGTTGGAGATCTAATGTATAGCATGGTGACTATAGACGATACTGTACAGTCATCCCTGGGTATCTGCCTGGGATTTGTTTCAGGACTCCCGCAGACATCAAAACCCACACATATTCAAGTCTCGAGGTGGGCCCTGTGAAACCCGCCTCTAGGAGAAGTTAGCCCTCCATATACGTGAATTTCACATCCCACAAACACTATTTTTGATCTGCTTTTGGTTGTAGATGTGGATGTGGCTATGAAGGAATTTTATTTACTGAAAAAAAGCTGCGTATAAATGGACCACACAGTGCAAACCCATGTTGCTCAAGGGTCAACTGTATATACTTGAAATTTTCTAAGATCTTGAGTGTTCTCACCCCACCCCCCACCGCCCGACACACACACACACACACACACACACACACACACACAACGATGTGAGGTGATGGGTATTTTAATTAGCTTGATTGTGGTGATTATTTCACAACATATACATATATCAAATCAGCAAGTTGTACACTTTAAATATATACTTTGTTTTTTTTTAAGATGCTCTTTAAGATAGGAAACACCACAGAAAGAGCAGGCCTGGGGCTGCTGGTGAGATCAGGAATGTGCTTTGAGATGCCTGCTGTGTATTCAAATGGAGATAAGGAGTAGGAAGTCAGATTCGTGAGTCTGGAGCTCAGGAGAGGGGCTGGAGAGATCCGTCGGGGAGCCTTCAGCATGTGAGCGGTGTGATGGTTAATTTTACATGTCAGCTTGACTAGGCCACAGGACATGCAGATATCTGATTAAATAGTATTTCTGGGTGTGTCTGTGTTCCGGAAGAGATTAGCATTTGAATCTGTGGAGTGAGTAAAGCGGGTGGGCCTCATCCATTTAAGGGCCTGACCAGAACAAAAAGATGGAGGAAGGTTGGACTCGCCCTCCCACTGTCTGACTGCACGAGCTGGGACGTCTATCTTCTGCTCACAGCACTCCAGGTTCTCAGCCTTCAGACTCAGACAGGATCTACACCATCGGCCCTTTACTGGCTTTCTTGGGTTTCCAGCTTGCAGGCAGCAGACTGTGGGACTTCTCGGCCTCCATAATCACTGGAGACAATATCTTATAAGAAATCTCGCTGGGTACGGTGGCTCACGTCTGTAATCCCAGCACTCTGGGAGGCTGAGGCAGATGGATCACTTGTGGCCGGGAGTTCGAGACCGGCCTGGCCAACATGGCCAAACCCCACCTCTACTAAAAATACAAAAACTAGCTGGGCGTGGTGGCACGTGCCTGTAATCCCAGCTACTCGGGAGGCTGAGGCAGGAGAATCGCTTGAACCTGGGAGACAGAGGCTGCAGTGAGCTGAGATCGCACCACTGCACTCCAACCTGGGCGACAGAGCAAGACTCCATCTCAAAAAACCAAATTTTTAAAGTCTCCTTCCATGTTTCTCTGGAATATCCTAATATGGGTAGTATTTAAAGCCTCGAGCCTAGATGAGATCTTCAAAGGAGTGCGTGCAGAGAGGAAGTCTAGGGACTGGAGCTTCTGTATAAGACGATAGAGGACTAAGGACTAAAGCCTGGGTCCCTCTCATGAGCAGGAACTAGTAATGCAGGAGGGAAATCCGGAGAGGATGGGTCCTGAAAACCAAGAGAACCAAATGCCGCAAACTCTGCCCACAGTACATGTGGAAGAAGGGTTTGGTGGAGCAGAGGATGACAGCCCTTGCTTTCTGAGGGCTATTCTCTGGCCCAGCCTTTAAGGGAGAGGATCTATTGAGGTGGCACTGCTCCCCAGAGCCAGAAGCTGTCTCTCCCCCACAAGCTGAAACAGGTCTGCACTACAGCTCTGGCCCCTGCTCTCCCAGCCTTATTTCCCTGTGGTCTCAAGTCCTGCTGAGCCTTTAAGACTCAGCTCCATCACTTCCACTCTGCCAGATGGCTGCACCTAACCCCTCGAGATTGAGCTGGGTGCCCCTGGGAACACTGTTGGAGAAATAGCTCCTCTGTTGGAGAAACTCCCCACATCAAACCTGCTTACATGTCTGAGTCTCCCACTTGGCCAGGTGCACTCTGGGTTTCTGGGAAGGTTCCTTATTTCTGCATCCTCAGTTCCTAGCATGGGGCCTGGCATTGAAACTCATATTAAAGTGTTGCGAAACAGCAACACTCCGCAGAAGCTCCTCCTCAAGCCAGTATCTAGCCAAGACTGGCCCTTCATTATGCACAAGCTCCAGCCCCTGGACTTCCTCTCCTGAAACCTCAAGTGCTGGGAGATCTTGCCAAGCCCCTCTGCAGCAGAGCAGGACCCTCATAGCACTCGCTAAATACCTGTTAAATACCAAGGAATGTGCCGTGGGCTGGGTCCAAATCCCCGGCTTGGACATTCTCAAGTAGTCTGGACTTCAGTTTCCCATCTCCAAAACGGAGATGACAGTCGCTCATCCCTTAAGATCCTCATCAGTCCTGACATTTGGGAAAGTTGTCCAGCGGGCTATAAACGAGCTGGGCAAATCTGAGTTACCAAGGGGCCAGGGCTTTTCCTCAGCAGCTGATTCAGGGCAAGTGACTACACCTGGCCAATGCCACATAAGGCCTTTTACCGTATTGCACTTGGTTTTCCTCAAGCCACTTTGACGACAAGCAGCATCTTCCTCAGAAGGAACGTGGGGAATGAGCAGGGCCTGGACCCAGTGGAAACTCTAACACACCCATGGCCATTCACAAGTGTTTCCAGTGACTAAAGGCCACACGAAGCACTTAGCCGGACCCTTCCTGAAAACTTCTTCCAGAATGGCTCAGCCTGCAGAGCTGCTCTTGCCAAAGCCACCCCATTATGGCCAGCTTCGCCCCCACTGTCCCACTTCTCTGGGGGGCAAGCCTTTCCCTCATCCCCAGGGCAGGGCCCCAGGCTTCCGCTCTCCCTCAGCAAAAGACAACACAGGCAGGTTCTGAAGCTTGCATGTCAGTTTATTCACACTTCCCCCAGGAACTCGCTCACTGGTCAGGGAATGAAAGAATTGAAGGGATGGGGGATGTACAAGTAGAAGTAAAAGGCACACCTTGAATGTGCTATGATAGGTTGAAAAGAGGTTGGTCTGAAATTGATGAGCCTCCCATTTCGGAGGCTCAGGAAGTTTGTGCCCAGGAAATATGCACACCTTCAGCCAAATACCCTGCACCTGACGGAGCAGAAGCAGGCACTGCCTACCCTGGCCTGGCCGTCTGCTGGCTCTCACGCCAGGCATTTTCTGGGCCTGGCTGTCGCAGCCAGTGGGATCACTAACATTGCATGGCCATGGCATCTTGGCCAAAACAAACAGGTGAGGCCTGGCTCTGTCTACACAGCAGCAACAAAAGTGACTGATTAGCAGGAGATTTGCAGTGCACAAATAATGGGAGAGGGTGTGCTTGTCAGCGTTAGATAATGACGCCAAAATGTAGTGTAAACCCACAAGGAGGGGGCGACTCAAGGATGGACACATGACTAATTAAGAAAATGTGACTCTGTGAGCTGAACTGGCTTCTGAACAAACCTAATACAGTCTATGCTCACAGTTTCAGTCCCCTTGACTCTAAACCGTCACAGAAGCAGAAGGAAGAGGAAGTGATGGATTGCCGAGCTGGAGCCTAGGGACTGTCATGACTGTCTAGATCTCTGTGGTCCGAGGGCGTCACAGCCTCCTCAGATCCCGAGCCTGGGATGGGGGGGAACAGGATGTAGATTCCCAGGAGGGCTGTCCCCAAGACCCTCTCCCTGCCTGCCCGGCTCCTCGGGCCTCCTCTTCTACCGCTTCTTCTTAGTCTCTTTCTTGGGCCTCTTGTTCACAGAAGGAACAGCAGCCTTGGGCTTCCTCGTCACCTCAGCACTTCTGGGCTCAGATGGTTCGGCCTCCTGTGAGGTGATAAAAAGGAGAGTCCTGCTTAGATGGATCAAGCCTGATGCCAGCAAAAGGAGAGCACATCTGAAAGCAAAGAAGCATGCCACAGAAACACAAGAGATGGAAATCGTCATTCCCGGGACCTAGCACCCACATGTATGTGGGACTGCCCCGGGAGCATCGTGGCTCTCAGTGGAGAATAAAGGAGGCCCCACGGGGAGGGGGCAGCTTGTGGGATCTCAGACGCCCAGGCAGAACCTGGGATCCTTCCCTTTCCAGCCAACTGACTTTGTGGGAAACTTACTTCCCCTTTCTGTGTCTTGGTTTACTCACCTGTGAAATGGAAATAGCCACGCCCGCCTTACAGGACTGATGTGAGGAGGCAAAACTACGTGGAAAGCAGCCAGGAAATGCCAGCTGCATCCAGTGGCTGGCCGATCATCCTGTGTCAGGGACTGGACAAAATGTGGGCGAGGAGCTGGCTGTGGGGCAGACTCGCTGTGGCTTGCCCTCCTCTGGCTGCCATTCTTGTCCTCCCATTCAACCCACAGAATGCCAGGGCTGGGAGGGGTACAGAGGGCCCGCCAGCAGGTACGCAGTTCCACACTGTGTTCTGCGGAGCCTGGCAGAGGTGCCTCTGTGGGGGAGGGCAGAGAGCCTTGGGGCAGAATTCCAGACTCCCCTGGCGACAGGAGCAGCTCTGATTTTCAATCTATTTCATACACTGTGATCTGTCCCTTGTAAGATTTAAATGAAACAAAGTTCTGCTGCTAAGGAATAAAAGGTTCAAACCCACAGATCCAGCCCTGGCCTTTACTGTGCTGATAAGGAAGGTAGACTCCAGCAAAGGGACACAGCTTGGCCCAGGCCACTCAGGCTCATGTCAGAGAAGAATGTGGAACAGGCTCCGTGTGCTCCTGTCTAGTGTCCTCTCCTCCTCTGAGTGATAACTTGCAGTGTGCTGTGGCCAGAAAGGATGGACGTCAGAGAGGCCGGGCTAGCCCAGAGAACGCCAACCACAGCCCACAGGCCTTGTTCAGGCCACAGACTTCATTTGGCCTGCAGTGTTTATTTAAAAACTCAAGCCAATTGGGAGATTTCCCATTAAATCTGGATTCCTAGATTCTCTTGAAACTAACTGTCCGGTGACACTGGCCCTGCATTCCCTCGTGGCAGCGATGGGCTGAGGAGGCACTGCCCCTTTTCAGGTGCCGACCATGCCCCCACACCCCGCCGCCCCCAGCACTGATTGGGAAATGTTTCTCAGTGCCCGTGTTCTTTATGAGAAATAGGAAAATATGAAGCAGACTAAGATTCCTGGGAGGGGGGATACTTCCAGATGAGGAAAAAACCCCTCTGTGTTTCATTTCCCAACCCGGCTTCCAGCTCACTACACTCCCTGACCTTCCTTGCTTGCCCCATTGGCCCATGGCCCAAGCCTCAGCCCACCCTACAGAAGAGGAGGGCCCATGCAGGGGAGGGCAGTCCCTGCCTCGGATCTGATCCAGAGGCCTGTCAGCTCCCTCCTATCAGCCAACATTTGTCTCCCGCCTGGGCGAGAAAACCAGTTATGAAGAGCCAGTCAGGTCTCAGGCCCCCAAGGAGTGACTGTCCCAAGATAACCGAAGGGCTTCCCCTCCCCAGCCTCTCACTGCAGCGCTGGATTCCCTTGGCCTGCTGAACCTCCTCCCGCCAAAAGTCACAATGATCTGAAGGTCCCCTACTCTGTTTATGTAACTTGGCCAAAACAAAACAAAACAAAATTTGCAAGGCCTGCCTGGATCTCTAGGAAGGAGTCTGCCTTCTGAGTTCAAGGCTGGGGGCTCCTCCAGTTTCAATGGGGCTCAGTTCAGAGACCACAGGGACAGTGAGACCCCGTTGCCACCCTAGTGCCTCCCTCACTCCACAGGCCCTCTCTCTGGAGCCTCAACCCTTCTGGCACCTCCCAGACCTCTCCCTTGATCCAGCTGTCTGCCAGAAGATCGGGACTGGCGTCTCTAAGGCACCTCCAACTGAACTGTCCCTGACCCCAGAAGGCCCAGCCCTCCTCCCACTGGTGGAGCAACCAGAGACCCGGTGACCTCACCGTCTCTCTGCTCCCCACTGTCCAGTGGGTCACCATGTCCTGCTGACATGACCCCCTCTACCTCTTGATTCTGCTACTCTCTCCAGCGTCCAATTCCCCCTTCAGTTCTGCCCACCGCTAAGCGAAGTGCCTGCTGTCTCTGTCCATTCCTCATGCACCCACCAAAGGAACTACTCTACAGTGCAGTTCTGGCCACTGCACCTTCCACCTGAAAGCTTCCAGTGGCTCTCTGTGGAACGGCATCTAAGGAGACCGCTTCTCCAGCCTCACCCGGGCTCCTCTTTATCCCCCACACTAAGTCAGGCCCCAGAGCTTCCGCTGGTCACCTTCATCAACAGGAATACCTGCTTCCTTGGCCACCTGGCAAGCTGCTCCCATTGTTTGGCCCTGTCCATGAATACACTCCTACTCACTGTCTAGCCTTCCTTCCCTGCTCCTCCCTCCAGCTGGGGGCAGCCCCTCCTCCTTCCTCGGGCCCCTAGGCACCCAGGAACCTTATAATGCCACTATTTTTTTTAAGACAGGGTCTCACTCTTTTGCCCAGGCTGGAGTGCAGTGGCTCGATCTTAGTTCATTGCAACCTCCACCTCCCAGGTTCAAGCGATTCTCCTGCCTCAGTCTCCTGAGTAGCTAGAATTACAGGCACCCGCCACCACGCACAGCTAATTTTTTATATTTTAAGTAGAGATGGGGTTTTGTCACGTTGGCCAAGCTGGTCTCGAACTCCTGACCTCAAATGATCCAACCGCCTCAGCCTCCCACAGTGCTGGGATTACAGGTGTGAGCCACTTCGCCCAGCCCATAATGCCACTATTATTTTCCCATAGTTACATGTTTTCATGTTAGCCCCTATTAGCCCATGAGCACTTTGGGATAGCTTCAACTGTTGCTGAATGAATGAATGAGTGAATGAATGAATGAATGAATGAAAGAAATGAAAGAACAGCCAAGTCTCCCAGTAACCATGAGAACTTCATTCTTGTTTATTCCCATGAAAATACAGCACTTAAAACTAGGCCTCACTTTTCCATGATCACAGAGGATATGAACAGACTTAAAACCCAATATACATACCCTGGCCTAAAGTATGCCTAAGGATAGCTGCCAATAATAACAACAACAGCTGGGCGTGGTGGCACATTCCTGTCCTCCCGGCTACTTGAGAGGTTGAGACAGGAGGATCACTGAAGCCCAAGAGTTTGAGGCTATAGTGTGCTATGACTGTGTCTATAAATAGCTACTACACTCCAGCCTGGGCAACAGAGTGAGACTCCCTCTCTAAAAAATAACAAGAGCCACAACAGCTGCTAATTATTTATTGTTTATAATATGCCAGGCCCTGTGTTATGTGTCTGGACATGACGGCCTCACAAAGTGCCATAATGAGGCCCAATTTATAAACAAAGGAACAGACACTCAGGTCATATGACTTGCCTAAGGTCTTAGCTGGTGAGTAGCAGACCCAAGATTTGAACCTAACCTCTTCATGGGTACAGAGTCCAGCCTCTCTCAGGTTTCCTGGGGTCCTCAGGGGTAGGAATACGTTGAATCTGAGTTAACTGTGAAACCTACTCTCTGTTTAGCAGCCCCCAGAACCACAAGCTGCCTCTGGAACGATAAGTACAGCTCCTCTGAGAACCTATCTGTCGATGGGTCACTTAAAACCCCTTGTTTGTGACTAAAGTCCCTATAGGAGTCAGAAAAGTGGGTTTGTACTCCAGATCACTTGATTTTTTACAGCTGAAGGCAGTCTTCTGTGGGTGTGTGTACATATTACAGTTATCGAGTCATCTGAATGCGTGATCTGTCTCCTCCTCACCCCAGACCTCCTCCTCTCTTCCCCACCTCAGCTTTTAGAGCCGTCATGCACCCAGTTACCCAAGCTAGACACCTCCAAGTCATTTATGAGTTCTCAGCATCCAACCTATCCCCAAGGTCTGTCCATTCCACTTTCCAGCGGGCTCTAGACCCAGCCAGTCCCCTCTGGACACACTCCACTGCCCAGCTCAGACCCAGGTCCCCTGCCAGCCCCGCTGGTTGCATCCAACTCCCACAGATTATCCTGCCCATGCCTCTACCTCCCCATATTCATCAGAGTTTACTTTATGTTACTTTCAGAGTCAATTTTCCTAATACAATGACAACACGCCAGGCACAGTGGCTCATGCCTGTAATCCCAGCACTTTGGGAGGCCAAGGCGGGTGGATCACCTGAGGTCGGGAGTTCGAGACCAGCCTGACCAACATGGAGAAACGCCATCGCTATTAAAAATACAAAATTAGCCAGGCGTGGTGGTGCATGCCTGTAATCCCAGCTACTCGGGACGCTGAGGCAGGAGAATAGCTTGAACCCAGGAGGTTGACGTGAGCCAAGACTGTGCCATTGTACTCCAGCCTGGGCAACAAGAGCAAAACTCAAAAAAAGTTTCATTCAAAACAAAAACAAACAAACAAATAAAAAAAACAATGACAACAACAATCCCAATCGTGTCTGTTTCCTCCTTTAAAAACCTTGCTGGTTCCCCTTTGTGTGAGATAAATTCCAAGACACTCAGCAGGGGCTCCGGGCCTCTCGCTCAGTCTTGGCCCCTGTCTCCAGGCAGGCCCCCTTGCACAGCCCACTCTTGTCACCCTGGGCTATTGGCCAGCCAGTGTCTCCCAGTACTCTGCTCCCTTTCCTCCTCTGTATCTCTACCTGCATCCAGTACATGTGGGCACTGTGCCCATGGGGAATGAAGAGGAGAATGCACACTTAGCGGGTCTGTGTGTGGATGCTCCCCGAGCCTCTCCATTGCCCTGGTGAGCCAGCCACCACGAGCCACACTCCACTGGCAAGGCCACTCAGGCTCCCTGAGGCCAGGTGACAGCCCCATGCAAGCTGCAGGGAAGCAAAGGCGGCCGTGACCCACATGACCTGGGCCCTGGAGTCCTGGCAGCCACACAGGGCCTGTAGCTCCAAGTTCTTCACTGAAAAGAATGACTCTGAATGAAGGGCTGCCTTTTCATTTCTCCTCAAATGTACGCTGCCAGTCCAGCCACACAGACAGCAGACTACAAAGCCGACAGCCCCGCCTTTAAATCTGGGAGCACTGCGCTTCCTCTGAAGCAAGCCTCAAGTTTCCTCAGCAATCGCATGTCACATATAAAAAACTCCCGCGGCCAGGAGGCTCCTGGGTCCACGGAGGCGTCCTCTGTGGACAAAGGCCCCATCAATAATGAAGTAGCTCTGTAGCGCTTACCAGGCCAGAAAATTGCTGCTATTCATCAGATTCGAATAATCGAATCTGTGCCACAATACATCACATCCCTTCCAGCAAGAAAAGTGCATTGAATTTTATGATTTCCACTCTACAGTCCAATGTGGATTTAGTACTGTAAATCAGGACAAAATGTCATTCTACACAGGCCACTCTTTCCTTGAAAATGGCCCAGGGAAAGAAAACCATTCTGCTACACTCAGGCACCCTCGTGCACCTTATCTTGCACGACCCTCTAAGAACAATGGAGTTGGGCAGGAAGATCCTCTTCTGATGACGGAGGCAGACTAAGAGCAGGTCAGCACTCAGACCAGTCTGCCTAACGCTGAAGGTGCTGCCCATCCCAGCGGGCCATGAGGGCCTGAGACAGGGTGGGAGCTGAGAAGTCCTCGCAGAGATGAAACTAGCAGTGGCCTTAAGCAAAGATAGGACTGGCTGAAACAGAGCAGGGGAGGCCATCCATGTGGACTCAACAAGGCAAACAGAGACACGGAGTCCAGGACGCACTTGGCAGGCAGGGAGAATTGTGATTAGAAAGAACAGCCTTTGGGAACTCATTCCAGACACAATTCAGCACGACTCTGCCGGCCCTCCCCACTGACTGCTCTGCGGCTCCTTGTGTGTCCAGCCGTCTCTCCCAAGAACCGGTCGGTACACATCTCCAGACCACAGGCTGGTGGGAGCATGTTTATACCCTCATCCTGCCCACCACACGGCAATATCCCCAGAACGGGTCATTAAGCAAAAAACAGCCTGCCTCCCAATTCAACTGCAACCTCCTCCCAAGCTTTAAAACCACACTGAGCAGAAATGCAAAGTTGCTTCTGTGAGCCTGTGTCCTGAGGTGTTGAGAATGGGTGGATGCTTGCCTGCGGTTCATTATTTATTTACAGCAGGCCTCACTGGAAACCAGGGGCCTCGTTTAAAATCAAGACCCTTGTGCAAAATTGTCCAGAAGAGTCCTGACCTTCTAGGCCACTGTCCTACTGCACCACAGGAATGAGCCACCTGTGGTGCAGTAGGTGCAGGTGGCTCACCACCCTGATGAGACAAAACATCATCAGGGGTCTAAACACTGCAGGGCTTTCTGGTTGGTTGTGAAGTCGCCACGGGCATCACATTGGGAGCCACCACTCTCACCATCACCTGTGGTGAGTCCTCCACTAGATCGCAATGCTGGCCATCAGCTATCTGTCTTCCCAGCACCTCTTTTCCATGGGGGCCCTGCCCTTTCCCTATCCCATGGGGTTCAAGGGGACTCTCAGTCACTGGGGTCACAAGAGTAGGCAGCTACATGTGGCCTGGCCAAAGACAGTACTCATTCCCATTTCCCACCTGTGGGGCAAGATGTATGTGGCCAAGGAGAGGCCTTCCATGAGACTCAGAAGGTGAGGAGAGGCAGAAAAATGGCTTTTCTCACCTGTCAATCCTGACTGATAAGGGCACTGACTGTGGCTGCTGCAGCCATCTTTCCCAACACAGAGCAAGGGCCCAGGAAGGAAGCCAGCACTCCCGGGAAAGCCAGGAGACAGATAGATGGAGCCCTGGAGACCCCTTGAACCCCTAAATCCAGCTGTGCCTTGAAATTCCCAGTTCCAAGAGCCAATACTGTTTTCATTCGGAGAAGCTGCTGGAGCTGAGTTTCTGAACTTGCAACAGGAAGAGTCCCCACTAATATAAGACGGTGGCAATCAACAAACATAGCAGTATGGAAGTGAAAGGACCTGCCTTCTAGAAGCAGACAGCTGGCTGTGAGCTGACAAGATGTGCCATAAGCACATGAACAGATGAGAATAGTCAACGCTGAAGCTAGGAGAGTTTCTGATTCACTACCGTGTATGACTGACCATCCGCCACACAAGTTGCTGATCTCAGAGTCAACACCCACATGCTTAGTTAGGGTTGGCTGAATCAACACTCGATGTAGAAATCGATCCGAAAGAGGCTTGGAGGAGGGTTATGGGGAGGAGGGAGACAGGCTCCCTACCTTGAGAAGAAACCTGCCCCCACTTCCCACTGCACTCCATGTACAGAGGCTATGGACCATCTCCCCCAGAAAATATGCCTGGGCATATAAATCTCACATTCTTGTACACAACTTGACAGGGATCACAGACCCTCAAACTATCCCGAGACTTCCCTAGAAAGCCAGGAACTCCCTACTGAGAACTTTCTTCTACTGAAACCCAACTCTGAAGAAGAGCAGCTGGAACACAGTGGTGGCGTCAGATTGGGCCGGCTTTCCTCAATCATCTCCAGGGCACTGGTCTCACATGTGCTCTCCATGGACCACTCGGTGGACTTCAGGCAGGCCACACTGTCCTGCTCCCCTGCCCACTGCTCTGTCACTTGAGAGAGGGAGAGAAATGGAGACCCCAGCTTTCTCTGCCCAGCACTCCCCCTGTGGGAATGGACCTTCCCATCCCCACTCAAGAGGTCACGCCACAGAACCCTCCCCTCCCCCACACTGGCCACAGCTGTCCCAAGCTGGGTCAGCCACAGTTCCTTCCCTGGGGATTCTGGAACTGAGTCCGGCAGGAAGGCATGGTTATGTTTAGTGTCTGTGCTGCATCTCATCACAGGGCCAGCAAGCAGAGAAGCAGGGTCCTCGTTAGAAAAGCAAAAGGCAGGAGAGGAACAGGAAGGGAGGCAGAGGGCATGCCGGTGATGAGCAGTAAGTTCCAGTTCCCACCACTTCCGGAGGCGCTGCCGCACTCCTGCTCTTGGGTTCTAGGACAGCACCTGCACCTTCTCAGTCTACCTACATTGCAAGGAAACTACTTCAACAGGTTGGGTATGCTCCAAGTTCACGTCTTTCCTGGATCTTCATTTCCCTTGAAAAACTTAGCAACTCATTCTTGGGTTTCAAGTAATAATGCTGTATTTGTTTGGTTTGGTTTTTTTTTTGTTTGTTTGTTTTTGAGATGGAGTCTCGCTCTGTCGCCCAGGCTGGAGTGCAGCGGCGCGATCTCAGCTCACTGCAACCTCCACCTCCCAGATTCAAGTGATTCTCCTGCCTCAGCCTCTCTAGCAACTGAGATTACAAGCACGCACCACCACGCCTGGCTAATTTTTGTGTTGTTAGTAGAGACAGGGTTTCACCATATTGGCCACGCTGGTCTTGAACTCCTGACCTCAAGTGATCCACCCACTTCAGCCTCCCAAGTGCTGGGATTCCAGACATCATAATGCTCTGTTAATAAAATAATTATCAGGTCTCTATTTCCCAACTTCTTGTTCACTTTTCCTTTCCCACATGGAACATTTTGCTTTATTTCAAACAACACATCTAAGAACTGAACATATCCTGTCCTCCTAAAATTGGTTTCTGTTTGAGGGAAATCATCTAAAGACTTGAGCAGTGGCTGCATATTACAATCACCTGGACACTTTAAAAAAAAAAATACTGATCCAAGCCGGGCACACTGGCTTATGCTTGTAATCCCATCACTTTGGGAGGCCAAGGTGAGAGGATCACCTGAGCCCAGGAGTTCAAGACCAGCCTGGGCAACATAGTGAAACCACGTCTCTACAAAAAATTATTTAAAAATTAGCCAGGTGTGGTGGAGTACACCTGTAGTCCCGGCTACCGAGGAGGCAGAGGAAGGGAGGATTACTTGAGTCCAGGAGGTCAAGGCTGCAGTGAGCTACGATTATGCCACTGCACTTCAGCCTGGGCAACAGAGCAAGACCGTGTCTCTACATAAATAAAAAGAAAATACTGATCCAAGGCTTCAGAGAACAACTGAATCAGAATCTCTGGGTGAGGTCTAGGCCTTTGAAAGTTCCCCAGATGGTTCGAATGTGCAGCCTCGTGGAGAATCATTGACCAGTCCAAAGACCAGCACTCTCATTCTCTAATCCCAGCTCACAGTGAACAGATAGCATCGATCAATTTCTTTCCTCCAGAGCAAAGCAACAGCCCCCAGAATCCTTTTCACCATGGCCACCATGCAATCGATCAGACTTGGCATGAGAGATGAAACTTACCTGCTAACCTGGACTAGATGGAAATGGTACTAGGACCTATTATCTTCTATTTTAGAATCCAGCCTACAAGAAAATGCTTGGATTAAATGTGGCCCACACCTCCATCAGGCTCAAACAAATGTTTGTTTTTTTAGGTCTGAGTTTAATGAGGTACCAATAAGAAAACCTTTTCATTTGGCTTACGATTCTAGGGACATGGGTTTTCATTTTACGAACTGATTCTTGCTCCTACTATGAAAAGGAAGGGGGTGGGGTGGGAAGCATTTGTATGTGTTCCCTTTTTTCCTCCATGATTAACCCCAAAAGAGCTTTCAAATAATCTGCTAAGTATTGAAGTACTGAAGTCATAAGCGAGTTGCAAAAAATCGGCTTACTGGAACAACAGGAAAGGCATTCTTTTGCTTTTCAAAGGCTTTCCCATCATCTGGAGCCAAAAATATTATCTTCTGACCCAAAAAGCCACTAATAAACCTTGTTTCTATAGGCTAAGCAAGAGGGAAGATTTTGCCCTAAGCAAAACGGCAAAGGCGGCAAGACTGTTCTCTGGGTCCTCCCACCCTCACTTCTGCTCCCTCCCCTACCTCCTGCCACTCTCCACTTCCACGTATCCCCCAACTGCCTTCAGGCTGCCTAGAGTCTTACAAGCTGCCGGTGCTCCCATGGGCTCCCTTTCTCCCTAAAAGTACCCCATCCCCATATTAAAACCCCTTTCTTTCCCCTCCAAACTCCTTCCAAATCTCAACTATTAGGGACAACCTCTAAGCAGCACAGTCTCAGCACTTACCCTCTCTTTGTAATCCTGTTTATGCACAGAATGCTGTGTTCCCTTTCTATCTAGTTAGGAGTTTGGGGAGTGAGAAAGGTTGCCTTATGGAGACACACAGAGAGCTAGCAATAGAGCCCCCTGTGTAACCTGGGGCCATTTGCTCCCCTGATGCACCAGTAAAAAGTTAAGATTAACAGTACTGTATTTTTTTGCTACTGATCCATTGAAAAGCTAAAAAAAAAAAAAAAAAAGTTAAAACAGTAAGCTTCAGTTATGAGACAATTCACTTGTGTGAGCCTTGTTTCCCTAAATGCAAGATTAATAAAAATGAGAGATGTCATGTACTATATTTAAATTTAAAAAGATGAGGCTGTTGTCCAAAATTAACCTCTAAATGGCAGTGGGTGGGGGGGGGTTTGGTGGCATATTTTTGAACCCTTTGTCAACTCCCTGCCTCAAAAGACTTTAACACACTATCCCACTGAAAACCTTAAAGAGGACAATAAAGGGGCTCCTTTTCTGAAGTTTGCTGAACTAACCCAGGCTTCTGTGGCTTACCTCCAAGGGCTTCAAGCACAACAGGAGGTGAGCAGCCTCCCTGCTCTCCAAACAGCCACACAACTCTGCCTATAAAACAAGAAGGCTCATCACCTCCCTCCCTCAGGACTCTCTGCAGGCCTCATCAGCCACCACCAACAACCACATTTGTTATTTATAATACCGAATAGCACACATCTGTGGGGGCAGAGCCCAAGAGCACAGGGGTGATGTTTTTAAAATGTGATACAATTGTGGGTGGAAGAACTCCAATCGTGATCTTTCTCAAGACACCAGAATAACAGATGGACAAGACAACCTAGAGGCCACAAACTTGTCCCTGTTCACCAAGGTTTTCCCACCCTTGCTGGCTGCTCCTCCCCTGCCTGTCCCCTTTACGCTGGAGCCCCGCCAGGCTCTGGCCTAGGCCCTCTTCTCATCTCCCTCCATATTCTCTCCTTAGGAGACCCTGTCCCTTCTCATGGCTTCAGATGACATCTTATCAACACTCACATGCTGGTCAACACTCAGTCTATGCACTCCTCCTGCTAGAGACCTGTAAATCCACCAACTTTCTTGACAGAACCACCTGGATATGTTAAAGCGTCTGTTTAAAACTGAACTTGGTATGTTCCTTCCCTGCACCCACCCTAAGCCTGTTCCTTCACCATAGTTCCCCACTGCATCAATAGGTTCCACACTGTATCAGTAATTCCCCATCATCCTCCCAGCTACAGAAGCAGGATCTCCAGGAACAGTGATCTCCAAGATATATGGATCTCCAGAACATATTGGGTACATTAAGTGAGAAAAGAAAGTTGCAAAACTGTGTTTAATAGCATGCTATCTTTTATTTAATAAATGAGGGAATAGAAATATATATGTACACACCACACACATATATATGCATTTGTTACTGTTTTCAAAAAGAAACAAAGAAAAGATAAACTAATAACAACTGTTAACTATGTGGGAAGGAAGAGAACAGGGTGGAGGAGAATGAGATTAAAGCAAACTTCTGTGAATATACCTTGTTATATAGTTTTGACTTTGAGAAATATTGTATATAAATGTATTATATAATTAAAACAAATTAAATAAAAATGTTAAAAATACCTAAAAATTAAAAACAGATTGAAGCAAATTAACCGAACTATATCTCATGATGGGAGACCTACACAGAGAAAAATAGTTACTAAACACAGCACTTTGACCTTATATCTCCACAGAGACATATTTTAAGGCCAAAGAAGAACCACAAAGAAGTCTAAATTTCATTCTGAATCTTAGTAGTAAACATATAGTTATTTTAAAAATGTAACTGGCATATTGTAGATGTGCAGAATAAAGTTAATATACATCGCTAATCTTAGAGAAGCATGCTTGCAAGGTTGGCCCTTGACTGGCATCTGGGAACTTGGATTCCAGGTGGTTCTCACAATTCCCAGAAATGATAAGAGTGGCTCACCACGCCTAAACTGTGTAAACAATACGGTTCACGCTGAACACCTGCTTGCTTTCTGGAAATATGGAATTTTGGTACATGGTAGGCCAAGGGTGCTTCTGTGACCAGTCCTGAATAAGAGCTGTGGGCACTGAGTCTCTAACGAGCTTCCCTGCTAGATAACACTTCACACACATTGCCGCAACTCCTTCCTCTGGGTGTCCAATGGGAGAGCATGCAGACGCCTGTGCCTGTTTCCTCCAGTCTCTGCCCCATGTACCTTTTCCCTGTGCTGCCATACCTGGTACCATTTCACTGCCACAGCTGAGAGTCCCCCTACTGCATCACTGAACCTGGGGTGGTCCTGAGGACCTCGGATACAGAAGGCTCTAGCAGACACATCACTTTGTTAATGTTATTGAGAACAAGATTTCCAGCATAAGATAAAGAAATACGAGACTCTAGTATAAAATCAAATAAATAGAAACACTATCACCTTACATTTGAATTGGAAATACTAGTATGAACTCACAACTTTTTCATTTCTTAAAAAATGTTTATTTTCTATTTCCGTTTATTGAAAGGCCTAGATGCAGTAAGAGCTCAGTAGCACTGAGAATTTCTAATGCCCCAACTGTAGCTTCTAAATACTATTTTCTAACTAAAAAGAACTAGAGCATTTTAGAGAAATGACTGATTCCAAGTCTGGGGCAGGAAATGAGCCTGGGGCCAGGCGCAGCGGCTCATGCCTATAATTTCAGCACTTTGGGAAGTCAAGGCAAGTGGATGGCTTGAGCCCATGAGTTTGTGACCAGCCTGGGCAACATGGCAAAACCTTGTCTCTACTAAAAATACAAAAACTAGCCAGCCATGGTGGCACACCTGTAGTCCCAGCTACTTGGGAAGCTGAGGCAGGAGAATTGCTTAAACTTGGGAGGCAGAGGTTGCAGTGAGCTGTGATTGTGCTACTGCACTCCAGCCTGGGCAACAGATAAGAACCTGTCTCACACACACACACACACAAAGAGCCTGTGACATCTTACTGAACCATGAAGCAAGGAAATATCAAAGACTAATGAAGTATGACAAAGAACAAAGATACCAACTTAAAGGGGCTCCCACTGAACATAAAAAACAAATTAATGGCAGACAAGTGCCCTAAAAAAAAAAAAAAACAACTAAAACATATCAAATATATAAAAAATATGTTCAAAATGCTATGAAAACCAAAGCTTCACTGGTCAACACTGGAGGTTGCTAGAGCCTGAATTCACAACTTTGAAAATTGATAAATAAAGGGAAAGAACCAAGCATTTTTCCTGCTCTTCATTATGAAGAGTAATTCAGAGTAATCATACAGGTGATAAGGAAAAAGTCTTTGTTAAAGAATTCCAGCTAACAGATGCAGAAGGAAATAATGGATCTAAGCAACGACCATCAATGGATGCTAAAATCACTTAGATGAAAGACTGACAGGGGATTTTCATCAGCTGGTACCACCTAAACCCACCGATCAATCCTAGAATCTCTAAATGTGCAGCAGCCAGACATCACATGCCTGTTGATGCCACATAGTAGGGAGTACACAGCACCAGCTCTGAGGTATCCACACCCAATAACCTGATTGGAATGGAATCAGTCCTCTACATAGAACGCCTGTTGATAGGAAACACAGGGAACAGAGAAACACGTTAAATGACACCACAGAGAAGCAACAGCCAATTCCTGGGATGTAGGTATCCCACATGATAGATGACCTGCTTTCTCCAACAAATCAATGCCATCAGCAAATGAGTGGGCAAGAAAATGGGCAGAAGGAGAGTGTATAGTTATCAAGATATTTACAGAGGAAGAGTCAACAACAAAAAAGCCAATTTGACATCATTCTCATACTTAAAACCCTCTGGCCCCTGTCCACACCTCTGGCTGCACCTCTCATCATGTCCCTCTGTGCTCTGGCCACAGTCACCTTCATTCGGTTCCTTGAACTAGCCCCTTCCTTTATTCTGAGTCCCTTGCACGTGCAATGCCCTCTCCCTGGAATGTTGCCCTCGCCCCTTGCCCACTTCGCCTGGCAGAAGCCTGCTCATTCCTTCAGTCTCAGCTCAAACACTGTCTCCTTGTCAGGGACCACAGCCCAGGGTAAGATCAGGTCTCTCCCCCTTGTTATACACCCTCGATGTACTCTGTACTTCTCATGGGAGCACATGGGGGTATATTTTTGTTATCTGCCTTCCTCCCAAGGACTAGATGCTCCTCAGGTGCAGACACTACATCTTTCAGCAGAATCTGAAATGTAGTAGGCACTAAATAAAAATCTCCTGGCTGGGCGTGGTGGCTCACGCCTGTAATCCCAGCACTTTGGGAGGCCGAGGTGGGCGGATCACAAGGTCAGGAGATCGAGACCATGGTGAAACCCCGTCTCTACTAAAAAAAAATAGAAAAAATTAGCCGGGCACAGGGGCGGGCGCCTGTAGTCCCAGCTACTCGGGAGGCTGAGGCAGGAGAATGGCGTGAACCCGGGAGGCGGAGCTTGCAGTGAGCCGAGATTGCGCCACTGTACTCCAGCCTGGGCGACAGAGCGAGACTCCGTCTCAAAAAAAAAAAAAAAAAAAAAAATCTCCTTAATGGGTACATGAACAAATAAAGTATTAACTATGTGGTTCAACCCACCAGGTGGGAACTCAGGGGCACGCTAAATCAAAAAGGCCCACTGTAGACCCCGCTGATTTTAGTTGCGGTGGCATCTACTGTTAGTACTCAGAATCCAGCCTGGCACTCAGAGGAGCTCAAGCTCCCAAGGAAACACTCACCGCCTCGTGGGACTTGGGAATGGGTACGATGATGGCCAGCACACAGATGAGCTGGAAGATGGCTCCCAGGAAGAGTCCGTACCGTAGCAAGTTCTCCAGGAAAGTGGGCTCGGGCACCTCCGGAGGTGAGAAGTCTAGGTCAGAGGCCATGGCCCAAGTTGCTGGCTGCCTGATGTCTCTTCTGACTCGCCACTCTTCAGAGCCAACTTGTAAATGCAAAGGGTCAGTGTCATATTTCTGTAACTGACTTTTATTTATTTATTTATTTATTTATTTATTTGAGATGGAGTCTCACTCTGTCACCCAGGCTGGAATGCAATGGCATGATCTCGGCTCACTGCAACTTTGGCCTCCTGGGTTCAAGCCATTCTCTTGCCTCAGCCTCCCGAGTAGCTGAGATTACAGGTATGGGCCACCACACTCGGATGATTTTTGTATTTTCAGTAGAGACAGGGTTTTACCATGTTGGCCACGCTGGTCTCAAACTCCTGACCACAGGTGATCTGCCCGCCTCAGCCTGCCAAAGTGCTAGGACTACAGGCGTGAGCCACCGCACCCAGCAACTGACTTTTAGCTTGAACAAACACACACATCCCCCCAAGAATATATACAGGAATTGTGAAATGTTAACAATTCTTGAATCTAAGCTGGGGACATATGGTTAGTCACTGAACCATTCTTTCAACTTTTCTGTACGTCTGATGCTTTCCAAACATAAAGTTGAGAAAAATAAATAAATGCAAAGGGAAGCACTTCAACAAAAATCTCAAATCAACATACATTTACTAAAGGCTTGCCACGTTTCAGGTTTTGTTGTTTATTTATTCATCTAGTCATCCATTCAACAAGTATTTCTTGAATACCAAGCACTGAAGAATGAGCAAAACAGACAAACCCCTGCTTTCTTGGGGCCTACATGCTCAGGATGGAAGGAGACAATGAACACATTGAGATGTGATATGCCAGGTAGTGATAAGCATTTTGGAAAAAACTTAAGGGCATCACTTTATTTTGTGACAAGAAGGCTGTCTCTGAAGAACAGAGATGGGAATAGAGTGGAAGAGATAAGAAGTGAGAGAGTGAGCCATTTGAGAATCTGAGGGAAACATGTTCCAGGCAGGGAAAAAAGCAAGTGTGGAGGCCCCAGGGTGGGGAAATGAGGCCAATACAGGGAGAGAAGTGATCAGGAGGGAGGGTGGAAGGAGGTAAGATCAGAGAGGAACGGGGTCGGACCCTGATACCTCCAATTTGATTGAGTAAAATGTAAAGCCACTGAAGGATTTTGAGCAGAAAAGTGACATGATCTGACTTCCATTTTTAAATGGAGGAGGGACAACAAGGGGAGGGGCAAAGTGGACACAGGGAGAGCCAGGAGGAGGCCCCTGCCAATAAGCCAGACAAGAGCTGCTGATGGCGTGAATGACAGGGGCAGTGGTGGCCAGTGGTGCAAGGTCCTGCCTCAGCCCAGCTCTCCAGCCTCTCCTCTCGGCAGGGCCCCCGCTCCTAATATCCTGGTAGAGCTGAAAGAACTGCTGTGGTTCTCCAAGAGCACTGGGCTCTTTCAAAATCCTGGGCCTCTGCTCAAGCTGCATACTCTGCAAAGAATGTCCTTTCCTACTTTGACTGCTTGACAAAGCCCCAACTCTGCCTCTAAGGCTGAGCTCAAGTGTCATCTCTCCAACATGCCTTTCTTGTCACCCTCCTCTTCCACTGGCATGACTGAACTGCTCCCCCTCTACCACAGCACCCATCAGTGGCTTTCTTCTGCCCATCCCAATGATAAAGGGGCAAATTTACTTTGGAATCAGGCCTATCTGAATCTAAAACCCTTTGTGTTTCCAGAGATCTGTGCCACAATGCAATGTTTTACTAAGTCTGAGCTATCCAATATGGTGGCCATGAGCCATACACGACTATTACGACTTGAAACGCAGCGAGTTTGAATTTAGATGCTAATTAGACACCCATTTTCAAAGACTTAGTATGAAAATAAGAATGTAATCTATCTCATTCATAATGTTTTCATATTGATTACATGTTGAAATGACTGCAGTGGCTCACATCTGTAATCCCAGCACTTTGGGAGGCCACAGTGGGCAGATCACTTGAGCTCAGGAGTTCGAGACCAGCCTGGACAACATAGCGAGACCCCATCTCTACAAAAAAAATAATAAATTAGCCAGGAGTGGTGGCTCACTCCTGTATTCCCAGCTACTCCAGAGGCTGAGGTGGGAGGATCACTTGAGCCCAGGAGCTCAAGGCAGTGAGCCGTGATCATGCCACTGCACTCCAGCCTGGGTGACAGCGCGAGACCCTGCCCCCATCCCACCATGACACCAAAAAATACACGTAAAAAACAATTGGCTGGGCACGGTGGGTTACGTCTGTAAGCCCAACACTTTGACAGGCCAAGGCAAATGTATCACTTGAGCCCAGGAGTTCAAAACCAGCCTGGGCAACAGAGTGGGAACCTGTCGCTATAAAAAATTTAAACATTAGCCAGACATGGTGGTGCACACCTGTAGTCCCAGCTACTCAGAAGGCTGAGGCAGGAGAATTGCTTCAGCTGGGAGGTCGAGGCTGCAGTGAGTTAGTGAGTCGTGACTGCGTCACTACACTCCACCCTGAGTGACAGGGTGAGAGACCCTGTTTAAAATTTTAAAAAATCGAATTGAAAGCAAGGACTCAAGATACTAATGTTCATAGCACCATTATTCACAATAGCCAAAAGATGGAAACAACTAAGAGTCCATAAACAGAAAAATGGATAAACAAAACGTAGTATATACATACAATGGAATATTACTCAGCCATAAAGGAAATGTAATTCTGATACATGCTACAACATGAATGAACCTTGAAAACATTATGAGCTTTGAATAAATATATATGAAATAAGCTAGACACAAAAGAACACATATTGTATGAATGCTCTTATATGAGGTACCTGGAACAGGCAAATTCAGAGACAGAAAGTAGAATTGAGGTTACCAAGGGCTGGAGGGAAGGGAAACGGGGAGTTACTGTTTAGTGGGTACAGAGTTTCAGTTTGCAAAGATGAAAAAGTTCTAGAAATAGACAGTGATGACGGTTATACAACACTGCAAATACCACTGAATCTTAAACTTAAGAATGGTTAAAATGGTAAATTTGTTACATATATTTTGTCACAATTTTTAAAAAATCTGTTTCTTTTTACCCATTTATTTATTTATTTATTTAGAGACAGGGTCTCACTCTGTCACCCAGGCTGGAGTACAATGGCACAAACATAGCTCACTGTAACCTCAAACTCTTAGGCTCAAGCAATCCTCCCGCCTGAGCCTCCCAAAGTGCTGGGATTACAGGCATTGCCCCTTTTTGCTTTTTAAATGTGGCTACTGGAAAATGTAAAATTATACATAGCTTGTATATTTCCATGGGGAAGCCCTGGGGTAGAGACAATCCTAAAGACCTGCCTCGCAGGGCGCGGTGGCTCACGCCTGTAATCCCAGCACTTTGGGAGGCTGAGGCGGGCGGATCACCTGAGATCAGGAGTTTGAGACCAGCCTGACCAACATGGAGAAACCCCATCTCTACTAAAAATACAAAAAAATTAGCCAGGCATGGTGGCAGGCACCTGTAATCCCAGCTACTTGGGAGGCTGAGGCAGGAGAATCGCTTGAACCCGGGAGATGGAGGCTGCAGTGAGCTGAGATCACGCCACTGCACTCCAGCCTGGGCAACAAGAGTGAAACTCCATCTGAAAAAAAAAGGCCTGTCTCCACCTTGGCTCTGCTGCTTCACTGCTTTGCACCATGTTTCCAACATGAAGTCACCGAGAATAATAAAAACGACCTTCGTAGGTAAACAGAGCAGGACTCACACACGATATTGCTTTCCTTTCAACCTGGTCACTTTGGAAGGTCATGTGCCTGGGGCAACAGGATGGCCACTTTTCACATCAGTCTGTCTACCATGGAAATGGCCTTCAAAGCTTGAGGCTCTTTTTTTTTTTTTTTTTTTTTTCCAGAATCCTCAGAGCTGGCAGATCTTCATCCTCCCAGGAAGGATTTGACTTCTGGAAAGAGCCCAACATCATCTGGTTCCAAGTGCAGTGAATCAGGTGGCACTGAGCTCAGGAATACCATTTTTGGTCAAATACAAGGTATGATGCTCAGACTCCAAGCAGATTACTTGGGGTGGCTCATAAACTGGCCCTGAAGTAAATTCCAAGGCGGCTGCAAGAACAGCTTCACTGGAAGAAATGTAACAGCCTCTACCAGCACCACCACGTGAATACCAACGCTTAAGAATGCGTTCTCATTTCTCCGCAGTTGCACCTCATAAAGTGTGCATTTTTTAAAATGCCCTTGGCCCCAAGCTTTTTGCTTAAGGCTGTAACAAGCTTTATGAGGTTATAAATACCCGGATTCACTAGTGTTACTACTAACAGCAACATTGTGATAATAAATATTTGGAGTGGTACAATAGAAAGATAGGGCAAGAGTCGGGAAGCAGAGGACAAAAGCCCCGGCTCTATCTGCAAGTAGCTACACTTTGGGCTAATAATCCCTTGACCTCTGGAGACAGGATGTTCTCATGAGCCAAGCAAGAATAATACCTATAATACATTTAGGCCTTTAAAAAAAAAAGGCAATTAGACAAAATATAACAAGAGCCATAATAGTGATTATATCCTTTGACTGAATAACTTACTTCCTAGAATTTATAGTAAGGAAACAATTCAAAAGAAGAAAAAGCCTTCAGGTAGAAAAAAGTTCATGGCAGCACTATTCATAATACCGAAAAACAGGAAGCAAGCCAGCGTCCAGCAATCAGCAAGCAGTTAACCCAGTGAGGGTACATCACCGTATAATCCCTCTTCACTAACATGGCAAACACAAACATTGTGGATCAGCTCAGTGGAAAGTCTTTGCAAAGTAACATTAATTGAAAAAAAAATAAGCAATTGTATAAACACTATGATTGGAACCATCTATAAGCTGATTTCATGGGCCAAAGATCAAAAGAGGCCACAGAAATAAATAGTTGCTGTTAAGGTGAAGTCATGAGTTTTAATTTTTTGGACTGTTATGAAACAATAAAGTATCTAAGAAAAATCTGGCCGGGCGCGGTGGCTCAAGCCTGTAATCCCAGCACTTTGGGAGGCCGAGGCGGGCGGATCACGAGGTCAGGAGATCGAGACCATCCTGGCTAACACGGTGAAACCCCGTCTCTACTAAAAATACAAAAAACTAGCCGGGCGCGGTGGCGGGCGCCTGTAGTCCCAGCTACTCGGGAGGCTGAGGCAGGAGAATGGCGTAAACCCGGGAGGCGGAGCTTGCAGTGAGCTGAGATCCGGCCACTGCACTCCAGCCTGGGTGACAGAGCAAGACTCCGTCTCAAAAAAAAAAAAAAAAAAAAGAAAAAAGAAAAATCTATGCCCTACCTACTTCCTTCACAAGACTTTTGTTAGGGTATAATGACACATTGTCCAATAAAACTTTCTGCAGTGATGGAAATGTTCTGTATTTGTGTTCTTCAAATGGTAGCCACCAGCCACATGTGGCTATTGAAAACTTAAATGAGGTTACAGAGAAACTAAATTTTTAATTTTATTTAACTAATTAACCATAAAAAGCCACATGTGGCCAAAGTTTCCCTACTGGACAGCACAGGTATAATAGGAGGCTGGTTGTGAAAAGGTTCTGGAAAACAAACTGCTCTACACATACTGTGTGCACTGTACAGCTCTCATCTAGTTCTCTCTGCACCTCTGCGCTTTACTTCCCAGCTCTCCTGCCAGTATTTCTGAGTTTTCTTTCCTGATGACCAAAGTCAAACAAGTCCTATTCATCCTGCAGATCTCAACTAGGAGACACTTACCCCTTCAACTCGCTGTGACAGGCTTTGTTCCCCGGCCATTGTCCCAGCAGCAGCAGCAGTCGGCAAATGAATGGCCAGGTGTTGTGAACAGCACTTTACAGGCAGCAACTCATGCACTTCGCCACCACGCTGGGAGGTGGTATTACTAATGAGGATGACGAAACCAAGGCTTGGAGAGGTTATGTGACCTACCCAGGAATAACCTGGCTGGTAAGTGGCAAAGGCAAGATTCAAAGGGGCCGGCTTCTCCAGAGCCAGGGCTCTTACCCACTATGTCAATTGTTTTCAAACTGTAGGCTGTGGCTCATTAGTGAGCCACGAAAACCATTTAGGGGGCTGCAACCAGCATTTTTTCTTTTATTAGGCAGCACTTTATTTAAGTAGGTAAATAACAATAGAAAATATCAGAGAGTATCACATTAAGGCCGGTATTATATGCTGAAGCTTTTTAAACACCCATCTACATCTGAGCATGTATGTGCTGGATCAAATTTTAGAATGTTATTTCTTATTCTTTGAGAAATATTACACTGGAATCTACTGTTTTCTACTTGATCCATTGTAATCTCTTGAACAGCAAGGATCTTGAGTATATCTTGAGTTTATGCCAGGTCCTGACTCGTAAATATCTGGTAAATGACTAAGCCTATGCCTCTGTTTCCCACCTTGAAAGCAAGAGCAGATGCCTCAACCAACAGCGTCATCATTTAACAACAAGGAGGAGCTGAGAGGCCACGAGGTTTCCCTAGACTCTACTGGTGAGTCAGGGCAGAGCTGCTATCCTGGCCTCTAGCCTTGTCCTGCTCCAGACTTGCTTACGGGTAGAGGTTTTCATACACCGGGAGACTTTCATACCTCTATCAGAATTTAACAAAAGGTGCCTAATTATTTATTACTGAATGAGGCAAATAATTTCGTGAGGTTACTAGACACTGCAAAGTTCACCCCTGAGTGCCAGACACTGCTGACAGAAGACATTAATTCATTGGACAAATATTTACTGTGAATCTACTATGTGCCAGGCACTGGTCTAGTCCTTGTCACGGAGTTTCCATTCAACTGGAAGTACTCAAACACACACATACACATGCAATGTCAGGGGTGAGTATTACAATACATACAGGAAGGAGGAAGAGGGTACTATTTAATATGAAGTGGTCGGGGAAGGGCCTCTCTGCGAAGGTGACATTTCAACAGAGGAAAGAAGAAAGCAAAGGAATAAGTCATTTAAACATCTGCCAGAGTATCCCAGGATGGAGGGACAGCAAGGGCCAAGTTCCTGAGGCAGGAATAAGCGTCATGATCAAGAACAGTCAAGTAAGCAAGCTGCAGGCCGTTATGAGGACTCTGGCCATTCTCTGAGTGAAAAGGGAGCTACTGGAAGGTTCTTAGCAAAGAAATCACATGGTCTGACTCATTTCAAAATGATGCCTCTGGCTGTTTTGTTGACAATAGACTGTAGGGGACAAGACTGAAAGCAAGGAGACCAGTGAAGA
Source organism: Macaca nemestrina (assembly GCF_043159975.1). NCBI lineage: Eukaryota > Metazoa > Chordata > Mammalia > Primates > Cercopithecidae > Macaca > Macaca nemestrina. Next base: position 27,510,068 of record NC_092139.1, read on the forward strand.
GGCTACTTTAACAGTCAAAAGACACACTTGTACCAGGGTGGTAGCTATGGAGGTGGTAAATTCTCAGCTTATAGATATATTTTGGAGAAAAGCAACAGGAATGCTGAGGTGAAATCTGAAAGAAGTTAAAAATAATCCCTGAAGGAGGGGAAACTATCCTGTATGACACCATAATTAGGAATACAAAATATTAAGCATTTGTCAAAACCCAAAAAACTTGACAGCACAAAGCGTAAACTTTTTAATGTATGTAAATATTTTTACAAACACATAGGAAGGCCGTGGCAGTGGCTCACACCCATAATCCCAGAACTGTGAGAGGCCAAGGCAGGAAGACTGCTTGAGCCCGGGAGTTTAGACCAGCTTGTGCAACATAGTGAGACCCGGTTTTTAAAACACACCAACACACACACGCATGAAGTCAGGGTGTTCCAGGATGGAATGCAGAATGTGACATTTTGAATCTAAATGTATTAAACAACTTCACTGAAAGGGTGGCAGGGGAATAGGGTGCTGACCTAAGTAACTTTGAAAATGAGTGGAGCCGTAAGACTGAAGGCAAAAGGAACTGTACATACACACTGTACTCTAGCTGATAAGTTGTTTCCCACAGGGGATACAGGCGGAGCAATTCTAAAACCATGATACATGTATGCTAAGATGAACAATTAAGTAAATGTATGGTGAATGGTGGGAGTCGGGTTCGTCACAGGTGGAGTGCGAGGTTACAGATAAGCAAGAAAAGGAAGCTAGAACAGGGGTCCCCAACCCCCAGGCCACAGACCAGTACCAGTCCATGGCCTGTCAGGAACCAGGCCGCACAGCAGGAGGTGAGCGGCAGGTGAGCAAGCAAAGCGTCATCTGTATTTACAGCCGCTCCCCATCACTCACATTACTGTCTGAGCTCCACCTCCTATCAGATCAGCGGCTGCATCAGATTCTCATAGAAACACAAACCCTACTGTGAACTGCACATGTGAGGGATCTAGGCTGAGTGCTCCTTATGAGAATCTATTGCCTGATGATCTGTCACTGTCTCCCATCACCCCCAGACGGGACTGTCTAATTGTAGGAAAACAAGCTCGGGGCTCCCACTGATTCTACATTATGGTGAGTTGTATGGTCATTCCATTATATATTACAATGTAATAGTAACAGAAATAAAGTACACAATAAATGTAATGCACTTGAATCATCCCAAAACCATCCCCACCCCCAAGTCTGTGGAAAAATTGTCTTCCACGAAACAGGTCCCTGGTGCCAAAAAGGTTGGGGACTGCTGAGCTAGAACAATCCACGTGGTCATGATAAGAGCTGGACATCAGTTATGTTTAGCTGAACACAGATACAGGTGGTTATATATGGAAATACTTCTACATCTGGGCATCTATATATATGTCTCTTGCTCTGTCCACTGCGAAGGCCTAGAAGCAAGGACATTGAGAAGCACTGAGCGTACCTACAGCCCAGATCTTGTTTTCTGGGCCATTCTCCAATAAAAGGAGCCAGGGCACCTTGGGAAATGGCTAATTCTAGGACTGGGGCAGAAACACACTAGATGAGTCTGGAATAGAAAGAAGGTGCTCAACAAAACAAAACAAAGCAAAACACATAGAGGGGGATATGTCAAAGGGATACAGGAGCCAAGTGGAAGAGCTCCCAATGGCCAATGGAGGAATAATTTGAGCAACAAAATAAAGTAGCACTGGATTCTGGTCCAAAGTATAAAATAAACATCCATGAGTTCAGGCCAGGTGTGGTGGCTCACGCCTGTAATCCCAGCAGTTCAGGAGGCCAAGGCAGGTGGATCACCTGAAGTCAGGAGTTCAAGACCAGCCTGGCCAACATGGTGAAACTCTACTAAAAATACAAAAATTAGCCAGCCATGGTGGTGGGTGCCTGTAATCCCAGCTACTCAGGAGGCTGAGGCAGGAGAATCGCTTGAACTCGGGAGGTGGAGATTGCAGTGTGCCAAGATTGCACTACTGCACTCCAGCCTGGGCAACAGGCTGTCTCAAAACAAAACAAAACAAAACAAATCCATGAGTTCACACCGATACAAATAAATGGCTCTGTAAGCAAAAAATAAATAGGGGAACAGACAAATGTCCCACAGAGAAGAACTCCAAAAAATTTGCGTAACATTCTGCCTTTAAGCAGAGGGCATAATTCCATACTCCTTAAATGTGTGCTGTACATAATGACTTTCTCAAAAAGTACAGTGCAGAAAGTGCAGGAGGAAAAGTAACTCTACACTGGAAAAGCCTGACTACTACCTCAAGCCAGGTGGCCCAAGTCAACAGATGTCAATGATAACTCATAATGATAGTATGTACCCTTGATATGATATGATGAGAACAGCACTTTACCTCCTTGGTTGGATTAGTCCATTTTCATACCGCTTTGAAGAAATACCCGAGACTGGGTAATTAATAAAGAAAAAGAGGTTTAATGGACTCACAGTTCCACATGGCTGGAGAGGTCTCACAATCATGGCGAAAGGCAAAGGGGAGGCAAAGGCACGTCTTACGTGACGGCAGGCAAGAGAGCATGTGCAGGGAAACTGCCCTTTATAAAACCATCAGATCTCCTGAGACTTACTATCAGGAGAATAGCATGGGAAAAACCCACCTCCATGATTCAATGACCTCCCATCAGGTCCCTCTCAAATGTGGGCATTATGGGAGTTACAATTCAAGATGAGATTTGGGTGAGGACACAGCCAAACCCTATCAGTGGTCCTCCTCCCCCAAAACCTACTACCCTGATCTTACTCATGTCAAAAATAGGCAAATCCTAATTAAAGGTCCTTCTGCAAAATATCTGACCAGTCAGTACTATCTTGAAAACCCTCAAGTTCATCTAAAACAAGGCAAGTCTGAGAAACGATCACAGAGAAGAGGAGCTTAAGGAGATATGATGACTAAATGTAATAGGGTGCCCCGGATAACACTGGAACGGAAAAATGACATTAGGGAAAAACTAAGGAAATATGAATAAAGTACGGATTAGAGTTAATAATAAGGTATCAATATTGGTTCAGTAATTGTGACAACATGTAAGATGTTAATAATAGGGGAAATGTAGGCTATATGGGCACTCACTTAAGTATCTCTGCGATAACTTTGTAAATCTAAAATTATTCTAAAACAAAAATGTTACTGGGGAAAAAAAGAATGGGTCAACATTTCAAAACAAATAAATAACCACTGAGACAAGTATAGCTCTCAAGACTTAGCAAATACTAAATCTTCTCCTAAGACTAAAAAACTCAGATTTCACAACTGCCACAGGCCTTACCATCTCCCAACGTTGTGTACTGTGCTAGTAGGCCATTCTTGGCTTCTAATGAAGTAAGTTTAAATTCTGTTGTGAAAATTCAACTGAAAACAGACTGGGGAGTAGAAACCAGTGTCAGAAGCTACTGTTTTAGCCCAGGCACAGTGGCTCACGCTGGTAATCCCAAACACTTTGGGAGATCCAGGAGGGAGGATATCTTGCCTCCAGAAGTTCGAGACCAGCCTGGGCAACATAGTGAGACTCCATCTCTATTTGAACTTTTTTTTTTTTTAATTAAAAAGAAAAAAAAGCTGGGTGTGGTGGCTCCCACCTGTAATCCCAACACTTTGGGAGGCCGAGGCTGGTGGATCACCAGAGGTCGGGAGTTTGAGACCAGTCTGGCCAACATGGTGAAACCCTTTCTCTACTAAAGATACAAAAATTAGCCACACGTGGTGGCACACGTCTGTAATCCCAGCTACTCAGGAAGCTGAGGCTGGAGAATCGTTTGAACCCAAGAAGCGGAGTTTGCAGTGAGCCGAGATCCCGCCACTGCCCTTCAGCGTGGGCGACAGAGGGATTCCGTCTCTAAATAAATAGAATGGCTTTTTAAAAAAAGAAAATAAGTTACCGCTTTACGGCAATGGGCTGTATAGCCTGGCCTGTCCCATTATAACAAATTCCTAAGAACTGCGCAAAACTAGATTAGAATGCAAAGCTAAGCCACTTCTCGGCAAAGTCACACTGGTAGCTGGTGGGCTGAAACTGGTGTGCAGATGCCCTGCAAAATATAATTATTAATCTAAATGTGTTGTCACCACTTTAAAAGTGTTTCTCATATTCATTTCTCGCTTCTCTTAAAAAGAATTCGTCCAACAAACACGCACTGTGCACCTACTAAGGGCTTCACATTTACCACCTCGCTTTACCCGCAGTACAAGAGTGTAAATCCATTTTAGAGGACGAAACTGAGGGCCAGATAGGAACCGTGACTTGCCCACGGTAACACAGCCATATGGATTCCAACCCTAGCCAGACTCACTCTGGAGCTCAGGGTTCTCCTACCGCTCCACCCGTGGGAGGAAAGGCCCGGACCAGGCCATGAGGAGCCCTGGGTTCTGGTCCAGCCTCCGCACGACAGCGTAGGGCTGCACCAGGCGAGGCCCTCCGCCTCCCGGGGGGCTCAAACTCCCCTCCGGAAGTAATTTTTGAACGACCGCCGCGGGAACTTATTCAGGCCCTGAGCGGAGCGACAGCCTGGCCCGCTGAGCGGCGCCGCTGGGGACACGCCGGCCGGAAAAGCCAGACCGCTGCGACAAGCACAGCTCTCTCGGTTCCCGCCCCGCCGCGAGGCCTCTGCACTCACCTCCCGCGCCGCCGCGCCGCTCCCCTGGAAGTAGTTCCCCGCGACCCTGAGTCCCGGAAGTGACGCGCACTGAGCAACCAACGGGCTCTGTTCCGCTCGCGTTGCCTGCTTTCTGGGTGAGCCACCGCTGGGTTTTGTCGACTTTTGTCCCTGTTCTGTGGGTTTGAGCTGGACAAAGAGGTTTGGGGAAACGAAATCCCGAACTTGTCAATTTTTTAAGCTCCTATATCCTCAGCTCGTTTCAGCACATTTTTTTTTTAATTGAAACAAAAGTTATTTCTAGGGGCTGGGCACGGTGGCTCACGCCTATAATCCCAGCACTTTGGGTGGCCGAGTTGGACGGATCACTTGAGGTCAGGAGTTCGAGACCAGCCTGGTCAACATGGTGAAACCCCGTCTCTACCAAAAATGCAAAAATTAGCCAGGCGTGGTGGCGGGCGCTTGTAATCCCAGCTGCTTGGGAGGCTGAGGCAAGAGAATCTCTTGATCCCGGGAGGCAGAGGTTGCAGTGAGCCGAGATTACGCCACTGCACTCCAGACTGGGCAGCAGAATGGGACTCTGCCTCAAAAAAAAAAAAAAAAAAAAAAAAAACTTATTCATAGCAATGGGCTGTATAGCCTGGCCCGTCTCATTGTAACAAATTCCTAAGAACTGCGCAAAACTAGATTAGAATTTTGTCCTAAGCAAAGCTAAGCCGTCTCCCAGAGCAGAGCACAGTCACAACTGGTAGCTGGTGAGCTAAAACGGGTGTGCAGATGTCCTGCAAAATGTTAATATGTATGTGTTGTCACCATTTCAAAAGTGTTTCTCACATTCATTTCCTTAATTTTATGCCAGGTCCTAAGCTAGGAGCCTACAATGCAGAGAGGAGACAAACAGAAACACCTCTTATAATTCAGACAGAAGCAAATCATTATAATTCATTCAAAAAGCATTCACGGAGCACCTACTCCATGCTTTGTGCTGGTAACTGAGGACACAGTGCTAAACCAGGCACATACAGTCTCTGCCCTTGTGGTGCTTACAGTCTGTTGGAAGGAGACAGACTAATTAAATGAATGTGTAATCATATAACAGGATAAGTTTTTTGAAGGCAAAGAACAGTGTTCCATGATTAAGAAGGGGTGGGGGGCAAGTAGTAGGAGAAAAAGAAACCTAGATGAGAGTGTGATAACCAGCCTCCTCCATAAACCCTGATGATTCTTGGCTCCTAGTATCCATACCCTTCCGTAGTCACCTCCCACCATGAATAGGACTGACCTCTATAACCCGGAAATCTTGGAGCACGAGTTCTAAGATATTGCGGAAATCTTGGAGCACGAGTTCCAAGATAAAGTCATAAAAGACATTGGAACTTCCTCTTTGCTCTGTCTTGATCACTCGTGGGGAATCCGTGTTGTGAGGACACTCAAGCAGTCCTGTGGAGAGGCTCACATGGGGAGTAACTGAACTGCCTGCCAACAACCAGCTCTAACTTGCCAGCCGTGTGTATGAGCCAGGTGGCTCCAGCAGTCCTAGTCAAGCTTTCAAATGACTGTGGCCTGGCCAAAATCTTCAATATAAACTTAAGAGCAACCTTGAGCCAGAAACACCTGGCAACGTCACTTGAATGCCTGCCTCACAGAAGTTGTGAAATACTAAATGATACTGTTTTAAACTCCTAAGTCTTAGGATAATTGGTTATGCAGCCTAGATAACATACATAGAGGCTCAAGGAACAGAGGTTAGATACCAGAGACTCAAAAAAAAAAACAAAAAACAAAAAGAGACCTATATCTTGCCCTAAAGGAATTCACTCTCTAGGAAGACAAATAATTCACTCAACATTCACTAATCCCATACTATGTGAGGTGGCATGGGGAACCCAAAATGCATAATTTATTCATTTAACAAATATTTATGGAGTTTCTACTCTGAATCATGCACTATGAAACTGGGAAGACAATGGTGAGTAGGTGGGTCCCTACCCTGATTGTGCTTATAGACTAGGGGTCAATGTGTCACCCCCACTAATCATTCACACAGATAAATGTACACTTAAAAACCAAGAGATGTGTTGGGAAGGAAGAAGGGGGAACCGTGAGAGACGAAATAACACGGGAGATACAATCAAGAGAAGTGATCGGGGAAGACGTCCCTGAGGAGATCGCATTTCTGGTAAGAAATGAAGAATGAGGCCAGGAGTGGTGGCTCACATCTATAATCCCAGCATTTTGGGAAGCTAGGTGGGCAGATTGCTTGAGCCCAGGAGTTTGAGATCAGCCTGGTCTACATGACGAAACCCCGTCTCTACAAAAAATACCCGAAAAATTAGCCAGGTATGGTGGTGTGCACCTGCAGTCTCAGCTGCTTGGGAGGTTGAGGCAGGAGAATTGCTTGAACCTGGGAGGCAGAGGTTGCAGTGAGCCGAGGTCGCACCACTGCACTCCAGCATGGGCAACAAAGTGATACTCCATCTCAAGAAAAGAAATGAAGAATGAGGAGGACTTTGCCAGGCAAAGAGAAGGAGGAAAGAGCACGATGGGTAGTGGAAAGGCTGGGTAGTGAGAAATGGCTTGGGGCGTAAGAATAGCTGAGGGGGTTACACTGAGGCCTGCAGGGTGCACATGTTTAGGACGGGACTTGGTACTTGCCCTGGACTCACTGCGGGGTGTGAGTGAGGAGAGTGTTTTCTGGGTTGAATTGTGTCCCTCCAAAAAGCTGTGTTTGAGCCCTAACCCCCAGTACCTCGCAATGGGATCTTATTTGGAGATAGGAGCTTTACAAAGGTAATCAAGTTAAAATGAGAGTGTTAGGGTAGTCCCTAATCCAGTATGACTGCTATACTTACGAAAAGGGGAAATTTCGACAGGGCGTGATGGCTCTTGTCCATAATCCCAGCACTTTGGGAGGCTGAGATGAGAGGATCACTTGAGCTTAGGAGTTGGAGGCTGAAGTGAGTTACGATCTCACCTCTGCACTCCAGCCTGGGTGACAGAGCAAGACCCTGTCTCTAAGAAAGAAAAGAATTTATTTTAAAAGAGGGGGAACATGGACACAGATGCACACATAGAACGTCATGTGAACATGAAGTTAGATATCAGGACGATGCCTCTACAGCTAAGGAACACCACAGATGGCCAGCAGGCCACCAGAAGCTAGGCAAGAGGCATAGGACAGGCTCCTCACAGTCCTCAGAAGGTGCCACCGACACTTTGATTTCAGATTCCTAGCCCCCAAAACCAGGAAAAAGTAAATATCTGTTGTTTAAACCACTCCGTTTGTGGGACTTTGTTAGAGCAGCCCCTGCATGCTAATCCGAGTGTGCAGGTGCTTTGAAACCTGTTACTCTCTGTATCCAAATGTAAAAGATCGCCCGAGTGACTGCTGCAGGCCCAGTGACAGGCACAGCTACTTGCTCACTCTCTAGAAGCTCCTAGAGGCCTGCAGCTGAGTTTTGCTGTCTCTATTCCCTGCATGGCTCCATGAGCACCACAGCACGGTGGAGAGCTTTGTGGCAGGCTTATTTCTATCCTAATATCTATGCAAGGCACAGTGATTGCACAATGAAGGAAAAATCCAAAAAAGCCATAACCTCTGCTCTGAAAAATATTTTCTTAGAGTCACACTTGACCGAGTGAGCCAGTTTTGTATTAATTGTAGCTGCTGTTTATTGCATATTCATATGTGTAAAGGTGCCAAGCACTTTACACATATCAATATTCTCCCCCAGCACCCCTATAAAATAGGCATTACAGGTGAAGAAACCTAAGGCTGGAAAAGTTAAGCAACTTCCCTAAGGCCTCGCAGAGACTGCGTGCATAACCTTTGCACTACCCAGCCTTCTTGTGCAAGTCAGATGAGTGTACACACATGAAGGCTCTAGGAAGAGGGGAAGGATCAGCAGGGACTGAAGTATCGAGGAAGGCTTCGTGGGGGAGGCAGCTCCATGTGGGTCCCAAATGATGGGCTGGATATGGATGTGGAAAAGGGAAAGTAGAGGTACAAGATTCGCTTTTCCACTTCAAGTCATTGCCTTTGTTGGTCTCTCTGTCTAGAATGCTCTCTTCTGGCTGTCCACAAGACAAATTCATTCTCTTTCCTTAGGATTTAGCCCCAATCCTTCCCACCCTTCCCTTCCCTTCCCTTCCCTTCCCTTCCCTTCCCTTCCCTTCCCTTCCCTTCCCTTCCCTTCCCTCCCCTCCCCTCCCCTCCCCTCCCCTCCCCTCCCCTGCCCTCCCCTCCCCTGCCCTCCCCTCCCCTGCCCTGCCCTCCCCTCCCCTCCCCTCCCCTGCCCTGCCCTGCCCTGCCCTGCCCTGCCCTCCCCTCCCCTCCCCTCCCCTGCCCTCCCCTCCCCTCCCCTGCCCTCCCCTCCCCTCCCTGCCCTCCCCTCCCTTCCCCTCCCCTCCCCTATCTTCCCTCTTTCTCTCTCTTTCATTTTTTCTTTTTTTTTTTTTTTGAGACAGGGTCTCACTCTGTCTCCCAGGCTGGAGTGCAGTGGTGTGATCTCGGCTCACTGCAACCTCTACCTCCCCAGCTCAAGCAATCCTTCCACCTCAGCCTCCTGAGTAGCTGGCACCACAGATATGTGCCACCACACCCGGCTAATTTTTGTATTTTTGATAGAGATGGGGTTTTGTCATGTTAACTAGGCTGGTCTCTAACTCGCGAGCTCAAGCGATCCACCTGCCTCGGCATCCCAAAGGTCTGGAATTACAGGCGTAAGCCACCACACCAAGCCCCAAGCCACCACACCAAGCCCCAATACCTCCTTTTCAAGGCTCCACTGACCACCCTTTGCAGCTGACTATTTATCCTAAGGATGGCTGGTATTCCCCATCCCACATGCTCTTCTACCCAGTGACTGCTTTGAGCAGTAGACAACTATGGAAGAGATGATGTGTCAGTTTCAAGCATGGTGTTGAACTGGCCTGGAAATCAGCCACTATGTAAAAAGAATGACTACCCAGAGACCACCGAGCTGTGAGAAGCCCAGGTCACATAGGGAGAAAGAGTGCAGGGAGCATCAGGCATCAGACCCAAGAGAGAAGCAGCCACCTCGGGGCGGTGGAGAGATGGATGCATGTGTGATAAAGTAAATGTGGCAGAATGAAAGTGAAGCGTAGAATCTGTTAGGTTAAGGAATGGCAAAAACCACAGTTACTTTTGTTCCAACTTAATAGATGGTGGGTATAGTGTTTTTTGAACAATTCTTTTGGCTTTTTTGTATATGTTTTAATTTTTCGTTTTAAAATGTTGGGCCAGGCACAGTGGCTCACGCCTGTAATCCCAGCACTTTGGGAAGCCAAGGCAGGCAGATCACGAGGTCAGGAGTTTGAGACCAGCCTGGCCAACATCGTGAAACCCCGTCTCTACTAAAATACAAAAATTAGCTGGTTGCGTGTGCCTATAATCCCAGCTACTCAGGAGGCTGAGACAGGAGAATTGTTTGAACCAGGGAGTTGGAGGTTGCAGTGAGCTGAGATCGCGCCACTGCACTGCAGCCTGGGTGGCAGAATGAGACTCCGTCTCAAATAAAAATTAAGAAATAAAACATTTTTTGAACAAAGAAACTATCTTGAAAGTGGATTCTCCAGACCTAGGCACCTCAGCAGACACCGCATGGGGCAGAGATGGGCCTGGGAGATGGAGCCCTCCAGAAGAGAATATCAAGTTCATAGAAGGGGAACCCTGCTAGTATTTGTCACTTGGGCTGCCCAGCATCTGAGCCCCCATTGTGGGAATCCCAAGAAGCAGGGAGATAAATGCAGACGAATGGGGTGGACACGCTCCCCTCAATTCCTGCTGGAGCGTGGACACTGGACCTAACCATGACCAGCCAGAAGCCCGACTCCAGACTCTGAATCCAGAGGCAGAAAGACCAGCTGGAAGGGTTGGTCAGAGATGGTGGTAAGTCCAGAGTCCAGGGCCTTGTTCAGAGCAGGTGGCTCTCAGTCCAAGATCTCATCACACCTGACTTGGGTGGTTCCTGCCTGAGCCAGGTATCACAGTGTTCCCAGCAACTCCTTCTCGCCTTATGCTCAGCTCCAGCATGAAGCCAAGAATGCTGAGTGTGGTGGATCCCACTGAATCCAGAATGCAGGACCACAAGGAGGGGCCTCTCCGGGCAGTGGGGACAGTCTCCGTGTGCCAGAAAAGCCAGCAACAGGTTCATCTTTGAGCCAACAGGGCCCAGGCAGCAGTGGAGACTCGCCACGTTCTGGATTCTTTCTCTGGGCATCCAGGAGGTTCATAGCAGATAAGCAACTTCAGTTGTTCAAGGCCTGCTCTCCTCCTGCTTTCTACAAGGTAGGGACTCAAGGCTGGATTCCACACTCAGATATCTGTAAATCTGCAGGCTCAGGTCTGCTGCAAAGGAGGATAGGCTCACGTTTCCACCCTGGGCTTATTAGAAAGGGCATCAAACAGAATTTCCATCAGAAGAGGGATCACATGCCAAAACCACACAGGGTCTACCCTTCCCAGGAAAATCAAACCCCTTGATCTGTTCTTGAGACTCAACATTTCCCACGGTTGTGAAAAGTGAAAAGCTTCATTCAGCAGACACTTGTTGAGCACTGACTGTATGTCAGAAAAATCCTAGGGACAATATCTTGGGCTCTGGTTGGGGAAGATGGGCAGAGAAACAAACTAAGACAATAGGATATTGTGAGAAGTGTGTGGGGTGACAGAAAAACCCAGAACATCAGACTCTGTCTTGGTGATCAGGGAAGGCTTCCCAGAATAGGTGTCTTTTAGTCTCCAGCAGAAGAGTACAGCAGCAGCAAAGGCCCAAGCTGGGGCTTACACTCCCAGTGCCCCTCAAGAAGAGACTCCAGAACTTCATCTCTCTAAAGCACTTCAGTCCCAGAGGCAGCACAAAGCTCACCCACATCCAGCATCTGGACGGCTTTATCTACCCCCACATTTACTAAGTGCCCCGTTACACTTAGCTCTAAGTGACAGCACAGTTGACGCCCTGGGTTAAATCCACACCAAATATCCAGTCATACACAGCACAAGCAGAATCACTTGTCCCGGGAGGGCACTTTTCCACTTGAGTAATGATGGTGCCTTTTAATTGTATGATGTTTATCCTCTTGAGAGACTTTAAGCCAGACCAGCGCTCCCAGAGGGAGACAGAAACTGGGTGTCATCATCTCCATTTTGTAGTTGGATGAACTCAATAAAGAAATCTGGCCCTGGCCACATAAGCTGGAATCTTACTCCTCCTTCAGGGCCCAGCTCAAATTACCTCCGCCTTGAAGATTCTTAGGTTCCTTCATCAGAATTTCCAGGCAGCATATGATGTTGGAAGAAGCTCTGGCTTAGGAGAAATGGCTGAGGCCTCACTGCACACAGGCCCTGTGATGGATACCTGACCTGCATTTGCTCACCTGATCCAGCAATCCCAAGGGAGCGTTTCCATGTCACACCTAAGGAAATGGAGGTATTGAGAAGTTGGATGATAGATCTAGGATTACATAATAATAACTGTGAAACCCAGGATCTCTAAAGCGAGATCTCTTAAGTCCACTGTCTTAACCACACACGATCCTGATCCATTCGTTCATTCATTTAACAGGTATTTATTGAGCACCTACTATATGCTCAGTACTTGCTAGGAGTGTAGTCCTTCCTAGGGATGAAGGAGTGAGGAAAACATAGCCCCTGGCCTGACAAAGGTTACTGTCTAGCAAGGAAGACAGATTTAAAATACTTCCATAAATGATTATTTAATTACATATCAGGCAATGTTAGAAGAATTTAACTGAACTAGTTAAGACACTAGTGCGGCAGAAGAGGAAATTGGGTCCCTGGATGGCTCTGTCTTTTCTCTAATTCAGGGGTCAGTCATCTCTTCCTTTTTTCTTACATTCTGTAGCTAAGCAATGCCTGAAGATGCCAACGTTTGCTTTGGGAACTTTCACAGGTCATGTCCCTCTCTGAATCACAGTTTTTCTAGCTGTTAAATGAGGATGAAAATAGCAGAAGACTAGGAGCAACCCAAATATTTATCAACAGGGGACTGCTTAAATGATAATACATCTACACTATGGAATAGACTATTAAAAAGCACAAGGCGGCTGGGTGCGATGGCTCATGCCTGAAATCCTAGCACTTTGGGAGGCCAAGGCAGGCAGATCATTTGATGTTGAGAGTTCAAGACCAGTCTGGCCAACATGGTGAAATCCCATCTCTACTAAAAACACAAAATTAGTGCTCACCTGTGATCGCAGCTACTCGGAAGCGGAGGCATGAGAATCACTTGAACCTGGGAGGCAGAGGTTGCTGTGAGCCAAGATCGCACCACTGTACTCCAACCTGGACAACAGAGCAAGACTGTCTCAAATTTTTAAAAAATTAATTTAATTAATAAATAAAATGCATAAGGCAACTCTAAACACTGGAAAAGGATACCTAAGACAGACTGCATGAAGGAAGCAAGGTACTGAGCAGTGGGGATGGAACCTGCCATTTGTGTAAATAACAAAGGTGAAAGAAGGTTTTTTTAAAAAAACCTTTTATGTGTGTAGGCTATCTCAGCAAGCCAGTAAGGAAGCACAAGAAACAGATCATGGGACCCCCACCCCAGGGAGGAGACCTGGACACAGAATCACGCAGAGACTTACTCTGAACATGCACCATTTTGTACCTTTTGAATTTTGCCTTCTGTGCATGTTCCTTCTTGAAATATAAATCAATCGATTCAAGAAAATTTTAATACAACATTTTGATGAGGATAAAAACATAGTCAAGGCCTGGCGCAGTGGCTCACACCTGTAATCCCAGCACTTTGGGAGGCCAAGGAGGGTGGATCACCTAAGGTCGGGAGTTCAAGACTAGCCTGACAAACACATCTCTTCTAAAAACACAAAATTAGCTGGACATGGCGGCCCATGCCTGTAATCCCAGCTACTCGAGAGGCTAAGGCAGGAGAATCGCTTGAACCCGGGAAGCGGAGGTTGCAGTGAGCCAAGACTGTGCCATTACAGTCCAGCCTGGGCCACAAGAACGAAACTCCATCTAAAAAAATAAAACAAACAAACAAAAAACGCAGTCAAACAGCCCTGCTCATATCAGCTACCTCCTGGGGTTATTGTCGGTTTCAAAGGAGAGGTCAGATGTGGCAGCCTCTTGGAAAATCTAAAACAATGAGAACACTTGTTGCTCCTGATGAGATGAGAGAGGAATAAGGGTCCAAACAGAAAAGAGGAGAAAAAAGGAGGAAAAGACAAGAGAAACGAAGCTGTGCATAGGCAGAACAGCCCACAGAGCAAAAATCCACGATTACTTTAGTGCCACTGAGACCCCAAGGCAGTTGTGCTACCTGCTTCTGTCTAGTCAGCTGCCAGGTTGCCATGGTAATGTAATAACTCCGTGATAAGCTTATTTTTTATTCTGAAAACATTGTTTTAAAAAGCCGGTAGCTGCAGATGGGCAAGAACGAGCAGAGAATGTGCTATGTGAGAGGAGGGAGCAGAGTGAACCCGCCACCCCCACCCTGAAAACTGCAGGGTGGGCCTAAAGCAAAGGGTTGCAGACCTGAGCATGCATCTCAACCTCCTGAAGGGCTGATTACAACACAGACAGTTGTGCCCTGCCCTAATCAGCTCCTGATTCAATAGAGCTGGGGTGGGGCACGTCTACCAAGTGCCCAGGAGGCACGGCTGCTGCTGACTGGGGGCCACATTTGGAAAACCACTGTCCTACCTGATATCTAAAAGCCTCTCCAACTCAGGATTCGGTGGGCTGTGGGCCCCAGCTCCTACTTTCCCTGAGTACATCATGCCCTCCATTGGCCTCCTCTGTACTAAAAGCTATGACATCCTAACAGGAGAGCATAACACGGGCGGTAAGGTAGACTGAAGCACCTGGTGGGCCAAGGGCACAGAGGGCAGTTTCCAAGGCTGAGGCCAGTCCCTCACAGAGGCAACTGCCTGGGAAGATTGGCCAGCATTTCAGCTGCCTTTGCCAGAACTCTCTCATGGGGTCAATTAACTGGGTGTGATGGCTAATAGTTGCCACTGAGCCAGAGGAGAGGCGGCTGCCAGTCAAGGATATAGCTCAGGGCCAGGCACGGTGGCTCACGCCTGTAATCCTAGCATTTTGGGAGGCCAGGGCAGGCAGATCACTTGAGGTCAGGAGTTCTAGACTAGCCTGGCCAACATGATGAAACCCTATCACTACTAAAAATGCAAAAATTAGCTAGGGGTGGTGGCGCACGCCTGCAATTCCAGCTACTCGGGAGGCTGAGGCAGGAGAATCACTTAAACCCAGGAGGCAGAGGTTGCAATGAGCCATGATCATGCCACTGTACTCCAGCCTGGGGGACAAGAGCAAAACTCCTTTTAAAAAAAAAAAAAAGGAATGTAGCTCGGCAAGGGTCAGAGCTGGCTGGAGAGGATTTGACAGAAATGACAGAAGCCAAATCTTCAGGCACTGATTTACCTTGATGGGATCCTGATTCCCCACTGAGAGATGGACAGGAGAAGTCTGAACACCCAACCCCATCCAACATGCACAGCGGGCTGAGTGAGAAAGCTGGCCGCTGGGCAAGAATACCATATTAATGACAAGCCCTTGGAATTCAGGAATTCTCGTACATTCAACAAATATTTTGAGTCCCAGCTATGCACCAGGCACTATGCTAGGAGACACACACATGGGTGAAAAGCAAGATACTGCTGCACCCTCATGGCACCTACATTTAAGTCAAAACAGATGTTATTCCAAAAATCCGATCATTTATACAACTGTGGCTGTATAAGTGAATGATCTTGTTCTTGGGAAATAATGCTTAAATGTTTAGGGGTAAAGGAGCAAGATATCTGCAAATTACGCTTAAGAGGTTCAGAAAAAATAACAGTCATATATTACGTGTATGTAAGTATGTGACATATAATCTATACATATACATATATATGAAGAGACAGGGTGAGAGAATCACAAAGGAAATGTGACAAAATGTTAACAATTGTTGAATCTGGGAGTTTTAAAAATTTTTTTATTGTTTTTTTTTTTTGAGACAGAGTTTCACTCTGTCATCCAGGCTGGAGTGTAGTGGCGCAATCTCAGCTCACTGCAACCTCCACCTCATGGGCTCAAGAGACCCACCTCAGCCTCTCAAGTCTCTGGGACTATAGGTGTGCACCACCATGCCTAGTTAATTTTTTGTACTTTTTTGTAGAGACGGGGTTTTACCATGTGGGCCAGGTTGGTCTTGAACTCCTGGGCTCAAGTGATCTACCCACCTTGGCCTCCAAAAGTGCTGGGCTTTGAGCCACCCCACCCAGCCAGGAGTTCTTTTTATTTTTATTTTTATTTAATTTTAAAAATTGAATAAAATTTAATTTATTTAATTAAGGTAAAGGTAATTTAAGCCAGGCACAATTGCTCACACTTGTAAACTAAAAATACAAAAAATTAGCTGGGCGTGGTGGCAGGTGCCTGTAGTCCCAGCTACTTGGGAGGCTGAGGCAGGATAATGGCGTGAACCCGGGAGGCGGAGCTTGCAGGGAGCTGAAATTGCACCACTGCACTCCAGCCTGGGTGACAGAGCGAGACTCTGTCTCAAAAAAAAAAAAAAGTGTATATATATATATATATATATATACACACACACACATATATACACACAAAATTAACTGGGTATGGTGGTGCATGCCTAGAGTTCCAGCTACTCAGGAGACTAAGGTGGGAGAAGTACCTGAACCCTGAAAGTTGAGGCTGCAATGAGCCGAGATTGTGCCACTGCACCCCAGCCTGGGTGTCGGAGTGAGACCTTATCTCCATAAATACATAAATAAAATTAATTTAATTTAAATTATTTAATTTTTGAAATATTATTTTTTTAGACACAAGGTCTTGCTGGAGTGCTGCAGCACAGTCATAGCTCACTGCAGCCTTGAACTCCTGGGTCAAGCAGTCCTCCCATCGTAACCTCCCAAGTAGCTGGGACTGCAGGTTCGTGCCATCACACCCAGCTAATTTGCTTATTTTGGTTTTTGTAAAGATGAGGTCTCACTATGTTGCCCAGGCTGGTCTTGAACCCCTGGGCTCAAGTGATCCACCTGCCTGGGCTTCCCAAAATGCTGGGATTACAGGCGTGAGCCACCGCCCCCAGCCCATGGAGTTTTTTGTATTATTCTTGCAACTTTTCTAAAAGCTTGATATTATTTCAAAATTAGACATTTTTTTAGAAACACATAAATCACATAATACACATAAATTCATTAAATACATTAAAGAATGATAAAATCACATAAATAAGAATGATAACAGTGAGGAGCACTATAATAATGATGTAAGGACTTAAAATGAAGTGGTTGTCTTATCAGAAGGCCAAGGAGGGCTTCCTGGAGGCAATAGATTTAAGCTAAGGTCTGAGTGGAAGTTGATCGGGAGAAAGAGCTGCCTTCCAGGGAGAGGACACAGCAGAGACCGTGCAGGGAGAAAGAACAGAGCACCTAGGAGGAACTGAAGAAAGAAATCAGAGCAGCTGGAGCCATGAGCCACACAGCCTTTCCTTCCTCACGTGATGATGAGCCGGACAGAGGGCAAGGTGTCAGAAAAGGGCTTCTCTTCTGGCCCAGGATGGGGTCTGTTTTGTTTCTCCCCTGCCCTTTCTGGTTCAAGTTCTTCTGCATCTTCCTCTGGCTCCCCTCCAATCTCAAGTCCTTAAGACTCTGCTCAAATGCAGTTCCCCAGGTCAAAGTCCCAGAATCCCAGCAACATATGGCAACTGCTTTCACAGCCGCCTTCCCTTTAGCTCCATCTCAGTCCCACATCCCTGGTCACCGTCCATCAACCCCTTTACCTGCCATTAAAATGAAACAAAACAACAAAAAAAAACACATTGGGCTGTCGTTTCAACTTATTTCTTCAATTTGCTTCCTGGGCCTCAGGCAGCCAGCTCCATCTGTGGATGGCTCTGTGCAGTTTCCACATGCTCTCCATCCACTGTCCATTTCCAGAGACCTCACGTAGTGCTGCCTTTCGGATTTCCTCTGGGGGATCAGCCAAGAGCAATGCTGGGTGATTTTGTAGCATGAACCTGCATAATCAACACATGGCATCTCCATAGCATCCTTCATCGAGGTTAGCCAAGTATTCTTTTTTTTTTTTTTTTTTTTTTTTTTTTTTTTTTTTTAAAGACAGAGTCTCACTCTATCACCCAGGCTGGAGTGTAGTGGCATGATCTCGGCTCACTGCAACCTCTGCCTCCTGGGTTCAAGCGATTCTCCTGCCTCAGCCTCCCAAGTAGCTGGCATTTCAGGCATCCGCCACCATACCAGGCTAATTTTTGTATTTTTAGTAGAGACGGGGTTTTACCATGTTGGCCAGGCTGCTCTTGAACTCCTGATCTCAGGTGATCCACCCACCTCGGCCTCCCAAAGTGCTGGGATTACAGGGCGTGAGCCACCGCACCCAGCCAATCCAAGCATTTTGCAGATGCAGCGTAACATTGAGCCAAATCCTAGTAAGGCTTTCTAAACCCTAGGAAGTAAGCACTGTTTTACTAGGTATTCACTGAATCAGAGAACTCAGATCTTAAAGGAAACGACGAGGTCTTATAGTCTAATACCCCCACTTTACAGACAGCTCGGGTAAGTCAAGGAAGTTGTCCAAGGTCACAGAGCAATTTCATGGAGGAGTTGGACCTATATATATATATATAATTTTTTTTTTTTGGAGACAAAGTCACTCTGTTGCCTTTGGAGGCAGTGGCACGATCTCAGCTCACTGCTCAAGCGATTCTTGTGCCTTGGTCTCCCGAGTAGCTGGGATTACAGGTGCTTGCCACCATGCCTGGCTAATTTTTGTATCTTTAATAGAGACCACATCTGGCTTTTTTTTTTTTTCTTTTGAGACGGAGTCTCGCTCTTGTCGCACAGGCTGGAGTGCAGTGGCACGATCTCGGCTCACTGCAACCTCCACCTCCCAGGTTTCTAGCGATTCTCCTGCCTCAGCCTCCTGAGTAGCTGGGATTATAGGCACCCACCACCGCGCCCTGCTAATTTGTGTACTTGTAGTAGATACGGGGTTCCGCCATGTTAGACAGGCTGGTCTCAAACTCCTGACCTCAGGTGATACACCCGCCGCGTCCTCCCAAAGTCCTGGGATTAAAGGCATTAGCCACTGTGCCTGGCCCGCCTGGCTAATTTTTGTATTTTTAGTAGAGACGGGGTTTCGCCATGTTGGCCAGTCTGAGTCTCGAACTCCTGACCTCAAGGGATCCACCTGCGACGGCCCCACAAAGTGCTGGGATTACAGGTGTGAGCCTGCGCCTGGTCTAGAAATCTGATTTCTTGATGCCTACCTAGTAGAAGGTCAGCATCCACAATAGCCAGTTAATAAACAATGGACGTGACCTCTCAGGAAGCTGGGATTCTGAATAGCAGCAACTATTAGCCTTTATCTAAGAAGTGAGCAGTTTGCACGGCCTTGGTGGGAAATAAACCCCATGCCTCTATCATTGCATTTAGCAATACTGTATTTGCTGTGTTATTTTTATCCATTTGGTTTCACTCTAGCCCGGGTTCCTATTTCTCATTTATGACTAAAGACCCTCGCATGAGGAAAGGGGAAGTCAGAAAGAAAGGAGAGTCTTGTCTTTTGTACTCTGTAAACCTTTCCAGTCTTTTTTTTTCTTTTTTTCTTCCTTTATAACGTTTTCTTTCCAGAGCCAGACAAGCTTCTCAAATCTCCTGCATTTCCAATCCCCTGTTCGCCTTGGCTGTAATTATCTTGGGAAAATTTAAATTCCTTATCATGGCTTTGTGACAGTGCCGGCTCAAGATACACAAGCCCACTTCCATTCTGAGGTCTTGTCAGATTGTCCTCAATAGGTTCCCTTAATAGGAATTATTGTTAGATTTTTTTTTTAAAGTGTGATAATGGGGTTGTGACTATGTCTAAAAAAGAGCCTTATCTTTTTAAGATACATACTGAAATAGTTATGGATGAAATAATGTGAAGTCTGGGATTTGCTTTAATATATTCTAGTGGGAGAAGGAATGAAAAATAGGCTCACTTGGTGTGCTGGTCTCCCCTGCCTCTGTCCTGCAAGTTATTCTTTTTTTTTTTCAGATGGAGTCTCGCTCTGTCCACCAGGCTGGAGTGCAATGGCATGATCTCGGCTCACTACAAACTGCCTCCCGGATTCAAGTGATTCTCTTGCCTCAGCCTCCTGAGTACCTGGGATTACAGGTGCCTGCCCCCACACCCGGGTAATTTTTGTATTTTTAGTAGAGACGGGGTTTCACTACGTTGGCCAGGCTGGTCTCAAACTCCTGAACTCAGGAGATCCATCTGTCTCGGCCTCCCAAAGTGCTGGGATTACAGGCATGAGCCACTGCGCTCGGCCTCCTGCAAGTTCTTTTTGCTGCATCTTCCTCACCTCCACCCATTCACCCCCAGTCTTTGAATTTGTTTATTTTGTGTCTGGGGACAGGATTTGCCTCCCGGAGACTCAGTCAAGAGAATATGGGCACTGGGGCCAAAGAGACTTAGGTTCAAAACTCCAGCCTTACCCTGATGAGCCTAGTGGCCATGGACAAGGTATTTAATTGTCTGAGTCCCAGTTTCCCCATCTGCAAAGTAGAGATAATAAATTGACAAACAGCCAAACAGCCTACTTTTCTAGTGGGTTCTTCTTGCCTCTTTTCTTTCTTTCGCCATGGGAAGGGGGGGTCTTGCTTTGTTGCCCAGGTTGGTCTCAAACTCCGGGCCTCAAGCAATCCTCCCACCTTGGCCACCCAAAATGCTGGGCTTACAGGTGTGGCCCAGCACACCTGGCCTCTTTTTCTAATTCTGCTTCCACGCGCCCTGAAGATTCGTAAGCAGTTTACAGTCCTCCAATACCTCTTTGCTCTTCAAAGGCTCAGCTGGATGAGGTGGATCACACCTGTAATCCCAGCACTCTGGGAGACCGAGGTGGGCGGATCACCTGAGGTTGGGAGTTCAAGACCAGCCTGACCAACATGGAGAAACCCCGTCTCTACTAAAAATACAAAATTAGCCAGGTGTGGTGGCGCATGCCTGTAGTCCCAGCTACTTGGGAGGCTGAGGCAGGAGAATCGCTTGAACCAGGGAGGCGGAGGTTGTGGTGAGTCGAGATCGCACCACTGCACTCCGGCCTGGGCAACAAGAGCAAAACTTTGTCTCCAGGGGAAAAAAAAAATACTCTCCCCTCAACTTCAACCACCTTCTCCAAGCTTCAGACAAGATCCAATGCCTGTTACCCACATCCTCCTGGAGGTCCCATGAGTGAAAAACTCAACACGTGCAAATCGGCTCTGTTGCTCCTCCCCTCAATCCACTGCCCCCTGGTGCATCCTGATCAGCCCTTGGGGCTCCCCAGCCCATTCTCAACAACCTCTCCTTCACCTTCCTCATCCATCTACTGCAGGCCTGGGCCCCATTTTTCAGAGCCCTCTCAAATCCAGTGCCTTCACTCCCATGCTCCTTGCCCACTGCCCCCTCAACCCCCTGGCTCAGGCCTCCAGGATGGCTGGCCTGGACAGCTGTGACAGCTTCCTCACTGAACCTCTTCCCTCCAGCCTCTCAGGTCTCTGTTCCGCCCACCAGGCTGCTGGCAGTGTTCTCCTTCCAAACCACCACTGCAGGACTTGAAAGCCTCCAGTGGACTGTCTCCACTGAGAACAGGACAGGTCCAAATTCCTTAGCATGGCATTTGACACCCTGCATAGCTTGGCCCTAATGCATTATTCCAGATTCATCCACGTTTCTTGCCGCTGAAACCACAGGCCTAGGTCTCCTAGTCTGTGGACCCTCACACCTGTACCAGAACCACGTGAGGCCCTGATTAGAAATTCAGAACCCTGGGCCCTACCCTGGACAACTGAATCTGGGGTCCAGGTCCGAAGCCCAAAAAGATGTGAGAACCTTCACTCCAGCTACACCAAATAATTTGCTATTCACTAACCAGGTGTTTGCTCGGGCTGGATTAATTTTTCCTCTTTCTTCAAGATCCAGCTTAAAAGTCACATCCTGGCCAGGCATAGTGACTCACATCTATAATGCCAGCACTTTGGGTGGCTGAGGCAGGTGGATTGCTTGACCCCACAGGTTCTAGACCATCCTGGGCAACATGGAGGAACCCCGTTTCTACAAAAAATACAAAAGTAGCCTGGCATAGTGGCACGTGCCTGTAGTCCCAGCTAATCAGGAGGCTGAGGTGGGGGCATCACCCAAGCCCAGGAGGCAGAGGTTACAGTGAGCCCAGATCAAGCCACTGCACTCCAGCCTGGGTGACAGAGTGAGACCCTGTTTCAAAAAAAAAAAAGAAGCCAGATAAGGTGGCTCACATCTATAATCCCAACACTTTGGGAGGCTGAGGGGGGTGGATCATTTGAGGTCAGGAGTTCAAGACCAGCCTGGCCAACATGGTGAAACCCCGTCTCTGCTAAAATACAAAAATTAGCCGGGCAGTAGTGACGCGCACCTGTAATTCCAGCTACTCCGGAGGCTGAGGCAGGAGAATCGCTTGAGCCCGGCAAGCAGAGTTTGCAGTGAGACAAGATCATGCCACTGCACTCCAGTCTGTGTGACAGTGAGACCCTGTCCCCCCAACCGCCCCCCCAAAAAAAAGTTACATCCTAGGCAAAGCCTTTCCTGCTCCTTAGCAGGGAGAAGTCCCCACCCACTCTGCTCCCACAGCTCCTTGTATGCACCTCGATTATAGACTGTGTATATCACACTGTGTAATTATCTGTTTGCCCACTTGTCTAGCTAGGATGAAAATGGCATCAAAGCAAGTCAGTCCACAGAATGTCTGGAGCCCCCAACTCAGTGAATGGCACAGAGCAGTACCTGATAAATATCAATTCATTTGAATTGTGCTTTACTCTTCCTTGGCTCCTGGACACCAAACACGGCACTTAGCACCTGATGTGTATTACTACATTGATATCTGATGGATAAATTATCAAAGGATGGAAGGAGGCAGGAATAAAAGATAAAATATGCCAATAAATTAATGATGACTTTTCATCATCAATTAATATTCTGGAATGTTTGTGCATGCCTGGAACCATCTCTCACCTGAAGGATGTGGGAATTGGGTCAGAGGTCAGATGGGATCCTGGGGCTTCTGGCTCCAGGTTCACGGGTGAAATCAGCAGACCAAAGTTCTGATGTTAATCAGAAATGTCACTATCACCATGACAAGCGCGAGTGTAAAGTGCAGTGCCATCTTCCATTGCAGGGTCCTTGTCGTTGCTATAGGAAATCCTCACGTCACCTTTATCACTCCACCTCGCAGGACCCACAGAGACCCTACTGATACCAAGCCATGGGAAATCAAGCTGGCAGAAATCACCTGTAGGCTGCTGAGGCAGGGTCAGGGATAGCACTGTTCTGGGGCAGGTGGGCTTGTCTGGAGGCAGGCAAGCCCCACTCCTAACCCTGGCCTCTCCATGTACTATCTGTATGAGATTGGATGAGTTATCCAGTATCTCCAAGACTCAGCTTCTTCCACCATGAAATGAGAGCACTATGTGTCCCTAAGGCTCAAGGTTGTTGAATGAGATGAGATCATATATGTTACGTGACCGGCACGTAGATGTTACTGCTAGACTGCGGAAATCCAGGACAGCTGAACTCCGTGAGTCACTGGGTGGTGGTGACTGGGGCTGACCCCGGGGGCACAGGAGCTAGGCAGGAAGCCAGGTCTCAGCCATGGATCCCAGGTTCTGGGCCTTAGAGGAGGTTCCAGCTTCAACAGGGCGCAGCCACTGGGGAGTCAGGAGCTGGGGGGCCTGGGTGTGGAGGCTGCTCTTCCTTCTGCTCTGTGGCCTGGGTGTTCGGGGGCTAAACCAGGCAGGGTGGGAAAGGCCCAGAGAGTGGGAGCTCCAGGCCCTGGAGGGAAACCCCAGTGACTCTGCTTCTAGTCTGGAGTGAGGTCCGTTTGGCCCTGACTCGAACCTGAGTTTGCTGCAGTCAAGGCTATCAGGGTTCCTTTAGCTGCACTGTAACCACAGAGGGGAAGTAAGGCCATGAGATAACTTGGCTCCTGACACAGAAAATAGAAACTGGAAACTGAAGTCCCAGGCAGGCCTTGACTTTTGCCTGTGGACACTCAAATCATGGGAATTCTTCCCACTGTGTCTGCAGGTCCTCTTGTCACTAAGATCCCCCAACTCAGAGATTCCAAGCGAGGCGGGTCGTCCCTGTAGACACCTCCTCCTTGCTGGTCTGAGCTCTTCTTGTCTGATGAGTCAGGCTGAGGGAGACCCTGTAGGATACACTTCTGGTTTTTCGGGGGTTTTTTTTGGTTTTGTTTTGTTTTGTTTTTGAGACAGTCTTACTCTGTTGTCCGAACTGGAGTGCAGTGGCACGATCTCGGCTCACTGCAACCTCCTTCTCCCAAGTTCAAGTGATTCTTCTGCTTCAGCCTCCCGTGTAGCTGGGATTACAGGCGCATGCCACCATGCTCGGCTAATTTTTGTATTTTTAGCAGAGACGGGTTTCACCACGTTGGTCTCAAACTCCTGGCCTCAAGTGATCCACCCACCTCGGCCTCCCAAAGTGCTGGGATTACAGGCATGAGCCATTGCGCCCGGCCAGATGCACTATCTCCTGTGGGCTTTCTCCTGAGATCCTGGGGCAGGGCTGGGCTTGGGGATCACACAGTCTTCCCTATCTGGAAACATCGCTGGGAACCCAGGACAGGAACAGGCAGGGAGAGATGGGAGGAGGGGCAGGTTGAGTGGCCGACAAAAGGGTGGCATGACAAACCTGACCTGACCCTTTCGTGGTCCTGGGATTTCACAGCGAACAAAGCCCCACACGCGGGGCCTCTGGCACTGGTAGTAAAACCTGACAACGCCAATGACTGGGGAACAGCGACATCTCCCGGCTGCCTGAGGCCATGGCCCTCTTACCTGATCAGAATCCTGGGCGTTTACACAGCAGGGTGCCTGATGCCTTTAGAATCCTCACAGATTTTAGCGTCTGATTCAGTTGGTCCAGAGTGGAGCCTGACATTGTGCACTCCTAACAAGCCCCAAGGTACTGTCAATACTGCTGGTCTATGGACCACACTTTGATTAGAAAGCTTTAGAGGGCTCAAAGATTTGGTCCCAGGCATCCCAAGGGTCTCAGGAAAGCAGACATTTTTCTGCATATAAAATTACAAAATCACTCAACCACAGGCAAGGCCAGGGAGGGAGAATGCTTCTTGGAGAGATGGCCTCCAAGAGGCTTTTGAAGTATGGTCGGATCTTCACCAGGGAGAGGTTGCCCGAGGATCAGCTGGGGACAGCCTCCTATGAAGCAGCTTGGCACCTGCACCAAGTCTACCAACTCAAAAACCAACCTGGCTAGCGTGCCTCATTGACTTGTGGCAGGCCCAAAGTTTCCAAGCACGGTGAATGTTCAAAATACTCATGGGCCAGGTGCAGTGGCTCATGCCTGTAATCCCAGCACTTTGGGAGGCCGAGGCGGGCGAATCACTTGAGGTCAGGAGTTCAAGACCAGCCTGGCCAACATGGTGAAACCCTGTCTCTACTAAAAATACAAAAATTAGCTGGACATGGTGGCTCATGCCCGTAGTCCCAGCTACTTGGGAAGCTGAGGCAGGAGAATCGCTTGAACCTGGAAGGCGGAGGTTACAGTGGGCAGAGATCACACCACTGCACTCCAGCCTGGGTGACAAAACAAGATTCTGTCTTAAAAAAAAAAAAAAAAAAAAAAATTGAACTGGGCGCGGTGGCTCATGCCTGTAATCCCAGCACTTTGGGAGCCTGAGGTGAGTGGAGTTCAAGACCAGCCTGGCCAACATGGTGAAATTCCATCTCTACTAAAAATACAAAATTAGTTGGGCGTGGTGGCACATGCCTGTAATCCCAGCTACTGGGGAGGCAGAGGCAGGAGAATCGCTTGAACCCGGGAGGTGGAGGTTGCTGTGAGCTGAGATCGTGCCATTGCACTCCAGCCTGGGCTAAACTCCGTCTCAAAAAAAAAAAAATTAAAATACTCGTGGGAGTAACATTTCCAAGGAGCCCAGAGTTGCATCATTGATTCGCTAAGTACAACTGACCTCATCTCTTCATTAAAAGAGCTCTTCTAATGACTTTCCCAGATGCAGACTTTTTCAGAAAGAAATGAAGCTCTGAGCTGCCATCCAATCACAGGCCCTTCTGTTTGGGTAGGACCCTGTGAAGCAGGAGAAAGGACCACATCAGCTCCATTTTACAGAAGAGGAAACTGACACTCAGGGAGGTCAAGTGACTTTGCCTGAAGCCACCTAGCAAGCCCACACCACTTAAACCCGGTCTCCTCTGACACAGTACCCGGGAGCACTCAGACACCTGCTGTTGCTGATGCCACAAAAACAGGCCTAGAAGGGCAAGCAGGGAGGGTCAAGATAATCTGGGAGTCTGGGGTCCAGGCCTCTGCATCCTTGCACAGTGGCCTTGGACTGGGAACACTGCCATCAACCAGGGAGGGGGATGAAAGCAGCTTTCACAAAGCAGGGTCTGAGGTCCTCAGACAGGCCCCCTTTGTGGACTTCCTTTCCCTCCCCACCCCCATGCCGGCTGCCAGTAGCATCGCCCTCTTTGAATGGCTGGCTTGCACACACTGGAAATTTGCAACACAAATGCACGGCTTGTCTCCTTCTCCGCAGAGCCTCACTGCCCCAGCCTTTTGGGGCCTTTTAAAGTCTGCCTTTCTCTGGGGCACTTTCTTTCTTCAGCTCAAGCCCCCAGCCCTAGATGCAGCCACAATCACTAATTAACGCTGGGTTAAAACACGTCCTGGGAAAGTGAGCTGGGCGGCGACCGAGGCGTTCTCATCACCACTCGGAGGACAAGGACAAGGCGGCGGTGGGAATCGGTGGAAGGGGCTGGGTTTTCATTCTCTGGGTTCTTTCTAGCTCCCCATCCTCCCCCACCCCCCGCCCCACTATGCTCTTTCTCAGTGGGTTTGAGAATTTACTGCAAATAAAGCCTGTCACCAGGATGGCTCCCAGCCCTTCCCGCCGCCAGGCTGCCACCAAGCTGCCTGTTTTTTCAGAGCTCAGCTCTGAAAAACTACAATAACTGCTACCATTTGCCAAGACACTTACATATCAGACACCAACATGCATATTTCTTTTTCTTTCTTTCTTTTTGTGGAGACGGGGGTCTCGCTGTGTTGCCCAAGCTGGTCTCGAACTCCGGGGCTCAAGCAACCTGCCTGCCTCTGCCTCCCAGTGTTGGGACTACAGATGTGAGCCACCGCGCCTGGCCAAGCGTATTTCTGGTTCTCACAACAACCTGGAGTGGTAGTTCTTATCACCCCATTGTACAGATGTAGTAACTGAGGCTCAGAGAGATTAAGGGATTGAGCTTGCCTAGAATCTCACATGGGGCAAATGGCAGAGTTGGTTTCAAATCCAAATCCATTTGTCCCCTAAACCTGTGCTCCCATTTTAAGCTTCTCCCTACTCGTGTCTGATGAACTCCTGGGTTTACGTGACTTCTCCCTTCTCTCGATTCTTGGAGCGTTTATACTGATACTGTGTCCCTCTCTGGATCTACCTGCCCGGGGTAGTGATTCAGCTTCCTCCTGTAGCTCTTTGAAGACAAGCACTGTGTCCAAACACTCTACGTTCCTCATAGCACCCCAGAAGATGCTATGCGGAGGGGAGAGGCCCGCCCCACTCCCGTAACTGCACAAAAGGGACCAAGCCGGCCGGGCGCGGTGGCTCAAGCCTGTAATCCCAGCACTTTGGGAGGCCGAGGCGGGCGGATCACAAGGTCAGGAGATCGAGACCACAGTGAAACCCCGTCTCTACTAAAAATACAAAAAATTAGCCGGGCGCGGTGGCGGGCGCCTGTAGTCCCAGCTACTCAGGAGGCTGAGGCAGGAGAATGGCGGGAACCCGGGAGGCGGAGCTTGCAGTGAGCCGAGATCGCGCCACTGCACTACAGCCTGGGCAACAGCGTGAGACTCCGTCTCAAAAATAAATAAATAAATAAATAAAATAAATAAAAAATAAAAAATAAAAAAAGGGACCAAGCCACTCGGAGCTGGACAGCTAATCCAGCAAGCTCTACGTGGGCCTAATTAGTTGCTTAAGAGAGGTTTGTGAGATGAGGAAATAGATGCTCATTTAAGAATTTCAGGGACAGACCCCCATCGCTGCTGGGGGGAAAGTCAGTGGTACAGCCATTTTGGAAAAGACTGGCAGTTTCTGAAAAAGCTAAACCCTCATTATATGACCCAGCGATTCCCCTCCTAGGTACCCACCCAAGATTAATGAAAACATGTTCACACAAGGTCTCCTACTGAAATGTTCATAGCAGGCCGGGCAGGGTGACTCACACCTGTAATCTCAACACTTTGGGAGGCCGAGGTGGGAGGATCACTTTAACCCAAGAGTTTGATAGAGAGAGACCCTGGGCAATATAGAGAGACCCCACTGCTACAAAAAAAAATTTTTTTTTAATTAGCTGGGTGCAGTGGCTCACACCTGTGGTCCCAGCTACTCAGGAGGCTGAGGTGGGAGGATCACTTGAGCACAGGAAGTCAAGGCTGCATTGAGCTAAGCTTGTGCCACTGTACTCCAGGCTACGCGACAGAGCAAGATCCTGTCTCAAAAAAAAAAAAAAAAAAAGTTCATAGCAGCATAATTCATAGTAGCCCCAAACTGGAATCAACCTAAATGTCCATCAAGGTGAATGGGTAAACAAACAGTCATACATCCATACAATGGAATAAAAAGGAACAAACTGTTAATACCTGGATCAGCATGGATGAAGATCAAAACATTGTGCTGAGGCCGGGCCGCGGTAGCTGAAGCCTGTAATCCCAGCACTTTGGGAGGCCGAGACAGGCGGATCACGAGGTCAGGAGATCCAGACCATCCTGGCTAACACGGTGAAACCCCATCTCTACCAAAATATACAAAAAACTAGCCGGGCGAAGTGGCGGACGCCTGTAGTCCCAGCTACTCGGGAGGCTGAGGCAGGAGAATGGCGTGAACCCGGGAGGCGGAGCTTGCAGTGAGCCGAGATCCGGTCACTGCACTCCAGCCTGGGCGACAGAGCGAGACTCCGTCTCAAAACAAACAAACAAACAAACAAATAAACAAAAACATTGTGCTGGGTGAAAGAAGCCTGACACCAAAAAGTGCGTACTTTATTTGATTTATTATGATTTACTCATCATATAAAAGATTCAATTTACAGGAATTTCCTAGGAAAAGGAAAAACTGTGAGACAGCAGATTGGGGGTTGCCTAGGGTGGGGGGCAGGAATGGGGACTGAGAGCAAATGGGCTACAGGGAACTTTTGGAGGGACAGAAGCGTTCCAAAACAGGATTGTGGCAATGGTGGCACCACTGTATAAATGTATGAAAACTCATGCAGCCATAGACTTAAAACAAGTGAGCTTTATGATACGTGAATTTTTTTTTTTTTTTTTTTTTTTTTTTTTTTTGAGACGGAGTCTCGCTGTGTCTCCCAGGCTGGAGTGCAGTGGCGTGATCTCGGCTCACTGCAAGCTCCGCCTCCCGGGTTCACGCCATTCTCCCGCCTCAGCCTCCCAAGTAGCTGAGACTACAGGCGCCCGCCACCACGCCCGGCTAGTTTTTTGTATTTTTAGTAGAGACGGGGTTTCACCATGTTAGCCAGGATAGTCTCGATCTCCTGACCTCGTGATCCACCCGCCTCGGCCTCCCAAAGTGCTGGGATTACAGGCTTGAGCCACCGCGCCCGGCCGTGAATTGTTTTTTGTTTGTTTGTTTTTGAGACGGAGTCTCACTGTGTCACCCAGGATGGAGCACAGTGCTGCGATCTTAGCTCACTACAACCTCCCTGGTTCAAGCAACTCCCCTGCCTCAGCCGCCCAAGCAGCTGGGATTACAGGCGCATGCCACCTGGTCTGGCTAATTTTTTTGTATTTTTAGTAGAGATGGTGTTTCACCATGTTGACCAGATTGGTCTCCAACTCCTGACCTCAGGCAGTCTGCCTGCCTCAGCCTCCCAAAGTGCTGGGATTACATGCGTGAGCCACCGTGCCCAGCCAAACTGTTAAAGTTCTTTTTTTAAAAAAAATTTAGAACTGGTAGGCCCAGGAAGGGCCATATTGTGGGGCAAAAAAAAAAAAAAAAAAAATTGGAAATCAGAAAACTTTTTTTTCCTTTTTTTTTTCAGTAGAGACAGGGAGGGTGTCACTCCATTGCCCAGGCTGGAGTATGGTGGCATGAACATAGCTCACTGTGGCCTCCAACTCCTGGGCTCAAGTGATCCTCCTGCCTCAGCCTCCCGAGTAGCTGGGGCTGCAAGGAAGTCAGAAAACATGTTTGACTCATAGCTCTTCCAGTTACTGACTAGCTCTGTGGCTGTGGCTGAGCACGTAGCCTTCTATGCCTGTTTCCTCATTTATCGCAATGACAAGAATAGCAATTGTCAAAGCTAAACTGTGAGGTCTGTCCTCTGCCAGGTCTGCCCCTTATGCAATGTCACAATAATCTTCACCCAACAGACTCATAAGTTGAGCTCTATCACTCCCATTTTACAAATAAGAAAACTGAGGTAGGGCGTGAAGTCTGTAGCACAATGCCTGGCACACAGTTTCAACCGAGACTGGATTCTGAGTCCCATGGCTTCTCCAGCCAACTCCGTGTAACCTGCATCTGTGCCCTGGCCCAGCATCCACTCTGGGTGCCCAGCTCTGAATGGTCCACACTTTGCATTTCCAGGAGTCACCCCACACTTCCTGACTGTGCGAGAGCCCATAGCCCTGGGTCTCCCAACGTTTTTGTCTGCTCCCTGATGCTGTGATCTGCACTTTTTTTTTTTTTAAAGTAGTATTTAATTTTTGGCCAGGGCAACATAGTGAGACCTCATCTCTACTAAAACAAACTTAGCTGGGCATGGTAGCATGCAAATGCAGTCCCAGCTACTCAGGAGGCTGAGGTTGGGGATTGCTCGAGCCCAGGAGGTCAAGGCTGCAGTGAGCTGAGATCTCGCCACTGCACTCCAGCCTGAGCGAGACCCTGTCTCCAAAAAATTAAACAAATAATAATAATAATTAATTTAAAGCTATCAGCTTATTTATTTATTTATTATTTTTTGAGACAGTCTCGCTCTGTCACCCAGGCTGGAGTGCAGTGGCGCCATCTCGGCTCACTGCAAGCTCCGCCTCCCGGGTTCACGCCATTCTCCTGCCTCAGCCTCCCAAGTAGCTGGGACTACAGGCGTCCACCACCACGCCTGGCTAATTCTTTTGTATTTTTGGTACAGACAGGGTTTCACCAAGTTAGCCGGGATGATCTTGATCTCCTGACCTCGTGATCCGCCCGCCTCGGCCTCCCAAGGTGCTGGGATTACAGACATGAACCACCACGCCCTGCCTTTTATTTTTACTTTTTTTGAGACAGTCTCACTCTGTCATCCAAGCTGAAGTGCAGTGGCGCCATCTCGGCTCATGCAACCTCTGCCTCTGGGGCTTAAGCGATTCTTGTGTCTCAGCCTCCCCAGTAGCTGGGATTACAGGCACGTGCCACTATGCCCAGCTAATTTTTTTGTATTTTAGTAGAGACGGAGTTTCACCATGTTGCCCAGTGTGATCTCGAACTCCTGAGCTCAGGCAGTCTGCCCGCCTTGGCCTCCCAAAGTGCTGGGATTACAGGCATGAGCCACTGCACCTGACCACTATCAGCCATTTTTAATCCTTGGGGATCTGGCCTGACCTGACCACTTCATATCCTGGCCAGCAAGGTGACATACCACTCAAGCTTTGCTTCTATGAGAAACATCCCGTATTTGCTAGATGCCGAGAACATGGCTCAGTGCAGGATAAGAAGCAGAAACACAAAATAGTGTTGCTAAGGGGACTCTTGGAAACTACTGGCTTGTAATTGTGACCCATTGAGGTACCTCAGGGGTAGGCAAGGTGGTCTCCACTCCACTTCCCCCTCTTCAACCACAGTAGCCCCATATTAAAAACCTGTTTCTGTAGGTTTCCAAAGAAAGAGTTTTGCCACTTTTTAAAAAAAGTTTGGGCTGGGTGCAGTGGCTTACACTTGTCATCCCAGTACTTTGGGAGGCCGAGGGGGGTGGATCTCCTGAGGTCAGAAGTTCGAGACCAGCCTGGCCAACATGGCAAAATCCCATCTCTACTAAAATACAAAACTTAGCCAGGCGTGGTGGTACGCGCCTGTAATCCCAGCTACTCTGGAGGCTGAGGCAGGAGAATCACTTGAACCTGGGAGGTGGAGGTTGCAGCGAGTTGAGATTACGCCACTGCACTCCAACCTGGGCGACAAAGAGAGACTCCCTTTCAAAAAAAAAAGTTTGGAAGTTGCTGTTCTATGTCAACTCTCAAGTTTCCAGATAGAAACTAAGGCCTGGAGGGTAGAAGTAACTTCCTTTTTTTTTTTTTTTTTTGAGACAGAGTCTCGCTCTGTCACCCAGGTTGGAGTGTAGTGGCGCGATATCAGCTCACTGCAACCTCCATCTCCCGGGTTCAAGCAATTCTCCTGCCTCAGCCTCCTGAGTAGCTGGGGTTACAGGCATCCACCATCACACCCAGCTAATTTTTGCATTTTTAGTAGAGACAGGGTTTCACCATGTTGGTCAGGCTGGTCTCGAACCCCTGACCTCGTGACCCACCCACCTCAGGCTCCCAAAGCACTGGGATTACAGGTGTGAGCCACCGTGCCCAGCCAGGTAGAAGTAACTTCCTAAGGGTCATAGAGGTCATGATTGACAGGCTTGGAAGAGGTAGCAGGTCCCTAGACTCGAGGCTTGGAGCTCTTTCCACACTTTCACAATGGCTGCCTGGGAAACCAGAGCTTCTGCCTCCTATGCTTTTATGTCATTCGTGAGGATTTCTTAGCTATAGGCTAGGGAAATCTGGAAGCACAACTCTCCCACAGTTTTCCATCTCTTCCCTCTCACTTCACACTTCTCTGAGGCAACTGCCAATGTCTGGCTGCCTTGACAAATGACGACGGATGCTCCCACGTTAGCTGTTGAAAACAGCAGGTGACCAAGCAGGTGTAAATCAAATAGTGCAGAATTCTGATAATTGGACGACAAGGGAGATAGTGAACGAATTCCCCACTAAGGAGAGAATAACGTTTATTCGTAATGTGTCTTCCCAAAAGTGAAATAAAATTACACAGGGACAAAACTAAATCATAGGAACTTTTAAAAAGGCACATTTATCTTGGGGAATCAATAAACTCTTGGTGTTTCAGTCTTATGAGTATTCCAATTATTTTTAACACATATTTTTTCTTTTTTAAAAAATATATTTTTTGAGATAGAGTCTTGCTCTTTCACCCAAGCTGGAGTGCAATAGTGTGGTCTTGGCTCACTGCAACCTCCGCCTCCCAGGCTCAGGTGACACTCCTGCCTCAGCCACCTGAGTAGCTGGGACAACAGCCGTGTGCCACCACGCCCAGCTAATTTTTAAATTTTTTGTAGAGACGGGGTCTCATTATGTTGCCCAGGTTGGTCTCAAACTTCTGAGCTCAGGCAATCCACCCGCCTCAGCCTCCCAAAGTGCTAGGATGGCAGGTGTGAGCCACCGTGCCCAGCCGAGTTCTCTGATCATTATTATGGCAGTATATATTCTCTATATCCTCTTGGAATGATGTTACAACTTTGTACTCTGTCCACCCTGTCAAAGGTAAAGGGAGACTTTACCAGGAGTCTTAATTTGCAAGGGGCCAAACCTCTTTCACCTATTAGGGTTTGTCAGTGTGATGTGATGCTAAAAACAGTCCTTTGGTTGACTTGTGGGTAATTGATTCTCTGACGCTGACAACGCTTAGGAAAATGAAGGGATAAATGATGGGGACGCCAGGCGGCTGCCGGAGCCAACACCCAGCTCAGGGCCCGTGGACTGGAGCAGTGCCTCGGAGCAGGGGGAGATCTGCCGCATCAGGTGAGAGGGGTGGCCCTTGGGGGCTGGGCTGGTTGGGGGCAAGAAAAGTTAACCTTCTCACCAACTCAGAAACACTGAGTCCAAGAGGCCCACCACCATCCTCTTTACCCATGGACGGGTGAGTACATCTGAGCCCCTCTCTGGATAAAACCACCCCTCAATAGAGGCTCTGGAATAGGCTTTTGATGGTGCTGTTTGGGGCTTCTCTTAACTTGGGCGCGTGGCGGACTGGCTCCAGGTGTCTGTCGCAGGCATTGAGGTCTCAGTGCTCCTTCAAGGGTGCGTGGGCAGGCTTCGGGGGCAAATGTGAGTTGGCTCGATTTTCCTGTCAGCGATGGGATTCTGCCATGGATCAGAGATGAGCCAAGTGGCTGTGCAAATCAATACTGCTCATTGATCACTCAGAACTGATTCAATGTAATTGCTGGGAAATTGATAACATTTTGCTTTCTTGCTCAATTGCAGCCGCACTCTTTACTCCAGGTTTTAGACACAATTATCTGCCCTTGGAGTCCTCCGCTACCCCACGCCTGTCTCCTGATCCTTGCTTTAATGATCCTGAAGTATTTGTGTCTTTCACCATAGACCGCCTCAAACCCCTTCTGGAATGAGCTGGAGTATCACTCTTTTGAATGACAGTTCAAGATGCTTCCTCATTAAAAACTTAGATTTCTTTTAACTTAGAGTGCTGTCGGTGAAACAGTTTATAAACCAGATCAGGATGTCGATGCTTTGGGGTGCTCAAATTTCAAAGGGGAATGTTCAAGGAAAGTTAAAGATGTTCTTTCCCTGGGTTTTCAAAAATGCCCTTGCGAATTTGGGTGCTTGGGACCTGACCTCTGTCGTTAGCTGCAGGTGAATCTGCAGAATTCTCCTGACATTCCTGACATGAAGGCTGGCAAAAGGTGCCAACGGATGTAGATTAAGTGCCTGTTTATCCTGAATCCAGGCAATCTCAAGTACATCTAATCACAGAATCAGTAAGCACTGCAGGAAGCTAACCAATGATCATGATAGATTATAAACTCTGGAGTGCCTTCAGTCATCAGCGTTGTCAGCAATGCTGTTGGGCTTGGCTACACTTCATTCGGTGAATTTTGACTCCTTAAGTTGTCATGTGGAATGTGTCTGTTGACAGCTATTTTATTTTATTCTTTGAGATAAGGTCTTGCTCTGGCACTTAGGCTACAGTGCAGTGACACTATCATGGATCACTGCAGACTTAACCTCTTGTGCTCAAGCAATCCTCCCATATCAGCCTCCAGAGTAGCTGGGACTACAGGCATGTGCCACCATGCCTAGATAATTTATTTTATTTTATTTTTTGTAGAGATGGGGTCTCGCTATGTTGCTCAGGCTGGAGCTTTTTTATCCTTAGTGACATAACCTCTATTCTTATCTTACCCTACACTGGGTAATTCTTGTTTCCCATTTTCATCCAGTGGGATCTGCAAACCCATGGATTAGGTTCTCATAGCTCAGAGGTTGCCATGGTGTCTTGACCTATGCCTGGGGCACAGGATTTGTGGCAAATGTTGAGCCCCTTGGTTAGCCTGTGCAGTTACTGAGCCTTATCTTGAATGAGTGGGGTATTATCATGTTTACTGTGACTTGCCCTCGCCATCAAAGTCTGCCCTTCTATAAGGTTATTTTCAACTCCTTGAAACTACCGGGTGTGCATAGGGAGGGGCCAGTCAAGCAGGTGTTCCTGTCTGTCTCCATTCTTTCTTCCCCAGAGGCCCAACGACAAAGAGCAAGAAGTTTTCCTTTTTTTCAGACCCTTTCCCACGTGCGGGCGATGGAGGCTGAGGCCCCTTGTGAACGGGGAATGCTGTGAATAGAGCATTGTACCTGGGAAGCTGCTGCATGGAGCGGGAGGAAGTCTGCTGGCCTGGGAATGGGGAGGCCCATTCTGAAGTGCCCACTCCAAAACTAATTTGATGGAGGACCATGGAAAAGGTCCTTGTCCCCTCTGGGCTCTTTTCCTCAGCTGTAAGAGGAGCAGCATGGGGATGCCTGCTCCAGAGGGAGAGTGCAAGGGTGGGTTGTAGAGCCCGGTAGGGCACAGGGGCTGGGAATCCCTTGTGCCAGTCCTTGGGAGAAGGGGCAGGAGCTCAGGAGGCAGAGGGAAAGCTTAAGTCAAGACAAGGGGTTTGAGCTTTATTCTGGAGGGAGTGGGGAGCCAGGGGCTTCTGAGCAGCGGAGGGAGGTGATTGGGGACCCAGATCTGCCTGAATCTTTAAACATCAGCAGCAAAGAAGGCAAGAAACCCAGGCTGCAGCGGAGAGGCAGGAAAGGCAGTGCTTTCTGTCAAGGGGCGCTGCTTGTGTCCAAAGGTCTCCCAGCTTAGGAAATTCCACTTCTGGAGAGGCAGCCTGGACCAGGTGGGGAGAAGGGGGACCAGACATGGTATGGTGCGATGAGGAGGACGGAAGGCTGCCGAGCCTTGGTCTGAGGAACAAAGGCTTAAGTCAGATGCGAGACGTATCTAAAGGGCTGGTCGTTTGGCTGCAGGTGCAGAGGCTCTGGCCCAGCAGGCGGAAGTTACACAGCCAGCCCTCGGGGCAGATCCCATGTTCTCATCTTTTCTCTAGCCCCAGTCCTTACCGGAACAGTAGAGGCTTAACGAATATTTGCAGAAGAAGGAGATTTGGGCTTGACATGATGAGACAAACTTCCTAACAATAAGAACTGCCTGGGCCGGGCATGGTGGCTCATGCCTGTAATCCCAACACTTTGTGAGGCTGAGGCGGGGGGATTGCTTAAGCCCGGGGGTTTGAAACCAGCCTCGGCAATATCGTGAGACTTTATCTTTACAGAAAATTTCAAAATTAGCTGGGCATGATGGCACATGCCTGCAGTCCCGGCTACTCAGGAGGCTGAGGCAGGAGGATTGCTTGAGGCCAGGAGTTTGAGGCCATGATTGCACCACTCTATCTCAGCCTGGGCCACAGAGTGAGACCCTGTCTCAAAATAAATAAATAAAGAACCACTTGGAAGTAAGCCCCAGGGCTGGGGGTAGTGAACTCCCTGTCATTCGCTGGCAGCCAGTGCTCACTCAAGCAGAGCAGGAAGTGGAGGACGGCCAGTGTGCGGTCGGGGCGGGGTAGGGGAGTGGGGATGCTTGTGTCAGGGAGGGAGGGACTGACCGCTGAGGCCTGGGCTGCTGCTCCCTCCAGCTCTGCAGGCACAGGGTCTCAGGTTGCAATGAGCGGTCCCTGAGAGTGCTGCCTGGGGGCCCAAGGCATCCCTGGGTTAGAGGAGATTTCAGTACCTTCGGAAAGGAGGGCGATACCCTGAGAGGGCTGGGAGAACAAGCTGGGTTCTGCCAGCGCTGGCCCTGCCTGCCGGAACTCCTCAGCAGGACCCAGGAGCGGGAGGGAAGGAAGCCATGTCGGGAGATCGTGGGAAAGGCGGGGGTGCTGGCCATCTCTGGGGCCGGCTGGGCCCCTGGATGGATCTACACCCCCATGGAGGAGACATCCTGCTGAGAGGGAGAAACACATGGAGATGGGAGGACCGAATTCCTAGGGGGCCAAGTCCCCCGATGGCAGCCGTGTTTCCACGCTCAGGCAGGTCTGGGCCGACACAGTGGCACTTGCGCAGGGGCGGGCTCTGTCCCCTGCTGGCTGTTCTTCCCCTAATTGCAGAGCATGGTGTCCGCAGGCCCCAATTAAGGGTAGTTACAGGACCTATGGGACGACTGTGCCACGCTGGCTCCCCCGGCTCTTCGGTCTCTTCCAGGACTAAAACCCTTCAGCGAAATCTAAGCGTCTGGAGCAAGACTTAGAGCCCTTCTCCCCTCTCTCCAACTCCAAACAAAATTAAAACAGGAAGAGCCTGCCCTCTCAGAGGGTCAGTCTTAGGTAGCCACAGCAAAGGTTTCTAGAGAATTCCCTATTGGTTCAGGCACCTCACCTCACCAGATCCTTACAGGAGCCAAAGGAGGAGGTCTAGTTACCATCTCGGTTTTATGGCCAGGGAAAATAAGGCTCAGAGAGGGGAAACCACTTGTCCTGGGACACACAGCTAATGACAGCTGAGCTAGGATTTGAATTTCCAGTTTGTCTGACTCAGAGCGGAGCAGTTGCCCTTGCTGCCTGCCGTCACTGCCACACTGGATGGGGTTGAATGAGGGGGCATTGAGAGAAGGTTCTTTGACCTTCCCCATTCCTTGCTAAGGGATCCCATTTTATTTTATTTATTTAATTTTTTTTTTTTTTTTTTTTTTTTGAAACAGGGTCTCACTTTGTCACCCAGCGTGGAGTGCATGGCATGATCTTGGCTCACTGCAACCTGCGCCTCCCGGGTTCAAGGGATTCTCATGCCTCAGCCTCCCGAGTAGCTGGGATTACAGGCACATGCCACCACTCCTGTCTTATTTTTGTAATTTTAGTAGAGACAGGGTTTCACCAGGTTGGCCAGGCTGGTCTCAAACTCCTGGCCTCAGGTGATCCGCCCACCTCAGCCTCCCAAAGTGCTGGGATTATAGGCATGAGCCACCGTGCCTGGCCCCAAATCCCACTTCTAATGCCTTATGGCAAGGGAAAATTTCTCTACCGTCACTGGTTTTCAGTTCAACCCTATGTGGTTGGCAGGGTAGCTCCATCATACCCATTCTACAGATGAAGAAAGTGAAGTCAGAGAGGGTGGCTGGCAGAGGCAGAATGTGAACCCGGGTCTGTCTGACTTCCAGAGTCCGAATTCTTTTTCCCATCCCCCAGTTTCCAAAAATCAAGAACCAAGGCTTGCCATGGAGTCAAGCCCAGGGCTGGGCCAGTAAAGGCCATCCCGATGGCTGTGGCTACACCTGACCTTCCTCTCCTGTCACTCTGCAGGTGCCAGCCCCAGGTGAAGGATGCCACTCTGGGTGTTCTTCTTTGTGATCCTCACCCTCAGCAGCAGCTCCCACTGCTCCCCACCTCCCCCTTTGACTCTCAGGTAAGCAGCCCCTGGGGAAAGTTCCCACCACTCCCAAGCCATCCCTGCCATGGGGCAGGCGTTAGTGAATGCAGACTCAGCCCATTAGCTGGGCCCCGGCTATGTCTCCAGGCAGCACCCACTGCCCGTCCTTGCAGAGGAGGCAGACACAGCTTCACAGAGGTCACTCAGAGGGGTCTGAGTCTCTCTTGGGGTGAGTGGGACAGATGGCAACAGAAGGATCTTGCAGAGACATGGCGAATGCAGCCGTGACTGTCCCCTCGCCTGGCCTCCACCCCGCCCTCTGACCCCTGACTCCTTCTGCACAGGATGCGGCGGTATGCAGATGCCATCTTCACCAACAGCTACCGGAAGGTGCTGGGCCAGCTGTCCGCCCGCAAACTGCTCCAAGACATCATGAGCAGGCAGCAGGGGTAAGCAGGAGTTCTAGTGACTTCTTCCCACACTCTGCAGCAGAGTCTCCAGGATCTTGTTCCCTACAGGAGACCAGGGACCAAGTCAGATCTCTTCCTTGGCACAGCAAGTGTCATTTCTGGACTTCCCATAGCAAAAGGGTTCCAGCGTTAAACCTCAGCTTACCTCCACACCTACCATGTGCCTCTTCCGGCTAGGCTCTGACAGTAACCACACTGGTGGTAGTTACCATTTAATAATGACTCCATGCCAAAAACAAAGGCTCTGCCCTGGGACATTTATAGACACTTGGCACAGTGCTGGGCACACAGGATGCCCTTGGTAGTGTCAGCTACTATTATTCTTAGTTTCTTGCTTTCTTTTTTTTAGAGACAGGGTCTCATTCTGTTGCCCAGGCAGGAGTGCAGTGGAATGATCATGCCTCATTGTAAACTCAAATGCCTGGACTCAAATGATCCTCCCATCTTAGCCTCCCAAGTAGCTGGGACTACCAGTATGCACCACCACAACCGACAATTTTATTTTTTGTAGAGATGGCGTCTCACTATGTTGTCCAGGCTGGTCTCGAACTCCTGGCCTCAAGCGATCCTCCCACCTTGGCCTCCCAAAGCATTGGGATTACAGTTGTAAGCCACCTTGCCCAGCTTTTAGTTTCTTCTTTAATCTTCATAACAACCCTTATCCCCATTATACAGGGGGTAATAGCTTTTTTTTTTTTTTTTTTTTTTTTTTTTTTTTTTTTTTTTTTGAGACGGAGTCTCGCTCTGTCCCTGAGGCTGGAGTGCAGTGGCACAATCTCAGCTCACTGCAAGCTCTGTCTCCCGGGTTCACACCATTCTCCTGCCTCAGCCTCCCGAGTAGCTGGGACTACAGGTGCCCGCCACCACACCTGGCTAATTTTTGTATATTTTAGTAGAGACAAGGTTTCACCATGTTAACCAGGACAGTCTCGATCTCCTGACCTCGTGATCTGCCTGCCTCAGCCTCCCAACGTGCTGGGATTACAGGCATGAGCCACTGTGTCTGGGCCCAGGGTTAATAGCTCTTAAAGGACACACAGGCCGGGCGCGGTGGCTCAAGCCTGTAATCCCAGCACTTTGGGAGGCCGAGACGGGCGGATCACGAGGCCAGGAGATCGAGAGACGATCCCGGCTAACACGGTGAAACCCCGTCTCTACTAAAAAATACAAAAAAACTAGCCGGGCGAGGTGGCGGGCGCCTGTAGTCCCAGCTTACTCGGGAGGCTGAGGCAGGAGAATGGCGTAAACCCGGGAGGCGGAGCTTGCAGTGAGCTGAGATCCGGCCACTGCACTCCAGCCTGGGCGACAGACCGAGACTCCGTCTCAAAAAAAAAAAAAAAAAAAAAAAAAAAAAGGACACACAAAGAGTGGCAGAGTTTGGAGCAAAACTGCCTGACTCTATAGCCTGTATGTTTTTTAGTTTTTACTTTGAAAAAATCTCAAACTTACAAAAAAGTTGCAACAAAAGCACAATGGACTTCCATATACCCTTCCAATTCCTAACATTTTATCACATTTGCTTACTCTATATCTATAGCTAGATATAGATACATACCACAGAAACACATATGCACATTAAGTGTTGTTATCATTTTTGCTGAACCATTTGAGAGTAAATTGCAGTCATCATGACCCTCTACCTTTAGGTACTTCTGTATGTGTCTCCTAATACCTAACCAAAGGACATTTCCTTACATAATCATAGTATAATTGTCAGTTATAATCCATTTTCAAATTTTACAAGTTGTCCCAAAATGTCCTTTATGACAATTATTTCTTTTTCTGATCTGGGACCCAATCTGGGATCATGGATACCATTTAGTTGTCATGTCTCTTCAGTTTCTTTTAATCTGGAATTGTTCCTCGGTCTTTCATGACATTGACAGTTTTGATTACTAAAGGCTAATGATTTATAGAATGTCTCTCATGTTGAATTTGCCAGACATATCCCCATGATTAGAGGATGCATTCCTCTAATGATGATTAGAGGAATCAGGTGATGCGCTCACAGAAGTAATGTTGTGTCCTTCTCAGTGCCTGGTATCAGGAGGCACAGGATGGCAACTTGTGCCATTATTGGTGGATTATTGGTAGATGGTAACTTCGATCAGTTGGTTAACATGGTGTCTGCCAGGTTTCTCCTCTATAAAGTTATTTTTCCCTCTATAATTAATAATCTGTGGGGAGACGTTTTGCAACTGTATACATTTGTACTACTGTACTCTTCACTACTATATATACTGCCTCCCTAAGTGTGGCTGAATCTAATTCAGTTGGGTAGAAGAGTCCACACCAGATATTGAAATAGGCGTAGGGATATACCTCTGCCTCTCCACATCCTACCCAAATAGCAACTAGTTCTCTTTTTCTAACCACACAGAGAGAGAAACCAAGAGCGAGGAGCAACGGCACGGCTTGGCCGTCAGGTGGACAGCGTGTGGGCAGAACAAAACCAAATGGAATTGGAGAGCATCCTGGTGGCCCTGCTGCAGAAGCACAGGTATGGGTGTGTGTGCATGTGTGCTTCTAGGGACTTCAGGGCTTCCTACTCCATGGTTTGCTGGGAAAAGGAAAAAATCCACTCCTCTCTGAAGGTATGGGGCTCTGCCAAACAAACCAAGAACAAGGACCCTCCTGACAGACATTAAGAACTAGAATGGCTGGGCATGGTGGCTCATGCCTGTAATCCCAGCACTTTGTGAGGCCGAGGTGGGTGGATCATCTGAGGTCAGGAGATCGACACCAACCTGGCCAACGTGGCGAAACCCTGTCTTTACTAAAAATACAAAAATTAGCCAGGCGTAGTGGCTCACGCCTGTAATCCCAGCCACTTGGGAGGCTGAGGCAGGAGAATCGCTTGAAGCTGGGAGGCGGAGGTGTCAGTGAGCTGAGATGGCGCCATTGCACTCCAGCCTGGGCAACAGAGTAAGACTCTGTCTAAAAAAAAAAAAAAAGGCCGGGCACAGTGGCTCAAGCCTGTAATCCCAGCACTTTGGGAGGCCGAGACGGGCGGATCACGAGGTCAGGAGATCGAGACCATGCTGGCTAACACGGTGAAACCCCGTCTCTACTAAAAAATACAAAAAACTAGCCGGGCGAGGTGGCGGGCGCCTGTAGTCCCAGCTTCTCAGGAGGCTGAGGCAGGAGAATGGCGTGAACCCGGGAGGCGGAGCTTGCAGTGAGCTGAGATCCGGCCACTGCACTCCAGCCTGGGCGACAGAGCGAGACTCCGTCTCAAAAAAAAAAAAAAAAAAAGAACTAGGAAAGTGCCTGGGTGCGGTGGCTCATGCCTGTAATCCCAGCACTTTGGGAGGCTGATGGGGAAGAACCACTTGAGGCCAGGAGTTTGAGACCAGCTTGCCCAATATAGTGAGATCTCGTCTCAATCAATCAATCAATACTAGGAGAGTTCTTTAGACATGACGGGTGGGAAGTGTCTGATGGAGACCGCATCTTATCCACGGCTGTATCCCAGTGCGGAGCCAGAGGCCAGGCTCAGTGTCCATGCCCAAAAATATTACTCACTGAATGGTTCCGGGATACGACCCAGAAATCTGAATTTTAACAGGTGTCCCCAAGGATTTGGCTGCGGGTGAACTGACAGGCATGCTCTGGATCCCTTGCCAAGTTCAAAAAACTATAAAGCCAAAGACAGACCAGCCCTCCCACACACTGTGGTAGACGAGTGTGCACAGACACACGATCAGCAGACGAGAGACGTGATGACTGTCGTTCCCCAGCTCACTGGCCCTCATGTTTCTCCTGGGAGTCAGGGGAGATCGGAAATGAGTTACCTCATTTTACAGAGGAGGAAAAGTGAGGCAAAGAGGGGGTGGCAGCTGGCCCCAAGTCAGGGACTGACAGGCCCAAGACCTGTTCTTTGCACAAAGCCCCACTTCATGGGCAAAGTTTCCCAAAAATGTCTTGGCTGTTTGGAGAAACTCTGCTGGGGTTTAGAACCTGATTTGTTGTTGTTGTTGTTGTTGTTGGGATGTAGTTTCACTCTCATCACCCAGGCTGGAGTGCAGTAGCGTGATCTCAACTCACTACAACCTCCGCCTCCAGGGTTCAAGTGATTCTCAGCCTCCCGAGTAGCTGGGATTAGGTGCCTGCCACCATGCCCAGTTGATTTTTGTACTTTTAGTAGTGAACTCCTGACCTCAGGTGATCCGCCCTCCTCAGCCTCCCTAAGTGCTGGGATTACAGGCACCCGCCACCACACCCGGCTAACTTTTTGTACTTTTAGTAGAGATGGGGTTTCATCATGCTGGCCAGGCTGGTCTCGAACTCCTGACCTCAGGTGATCCACCTGCCTTGGCCTCCCAAAGTGCTGGGATTACAGGTGTGAGCCACCACAGCCGGCCTAGAGCCTGATTGAACTGCGAGCACAAGCAGGTCCCAGTGTGGCTCTGCTGGGCACTTCTGGTCCAATCTATTAAGCAAATCCAGTTCCCAGCAGAGCTCTCCGTGGCCTCTCTCCCCTTCTTCCCAACCCGATTAGACACCACCAGCCCAGAGATTTCACCATCTACAAGCAGCACCAGGCCTACGGCAGATGACAGGAGGGGCGACAACCAGGCTGGGAGGCGGGAAGAACGCCTGGACCCCAGGCCTGGTTCCGCAACTAGCGGCACAGCAACACGCTTCTTAGTTTCGACTCTGTGAAAGGAGGGGTTAGCTCTTACCATCTCTAGGGTCCGCAAGACTAGAGTTCAAAAATAATGTCTCTAAGAAGAATGCCTCCTCTGTGCCTCGCAGGCTGGGATTAGGTAATTGTTCACCTGCTATGGCTCTCATCAGGCCCCGGTAGGGTGGATGGCTCCAGGGAGGGCTAATCCTAAGAATGCAGGCTTTGTTCCTGCCAGTTAAAAGCCAGAGGCTTCACAGAGATTGAAGTCATAGAGCCCGCAGAGCTGGCAGGAAGGGTCCCGAAGGCTGCTACAGCCATTGTTCCCCCTCCAGCTGGACTGCTGCAAATACCAGGATATCACTGGTGAGCAGGAATAAGTTCCTGCTTTAGAGTGCAGAGGAGAGCCATGTGACAGATGGCTCACTTTTGCACCCATCATACATTGTGTCCATGTAACGGCCCTGTAAGGAAACTGAGGCTCGGGTTTAGCCATCCTCCCACCCCTGTAAAGACCATCCAGTGACTGTGACATGCCACGCTCTGGACCGGAGGCATAGCAGGGTACAGGACGGCAGCGACCCCTGCTTTCACGGAATTCATAATGCACCGAGGCAGCAAGGAACTAGATAACGTTCTCGTACAGTCAATTACTTCATTGTGATGAGTGGGAAGAGACGCTGGGAAGTGGTGACAGTGAGGCTGGGAGAACGCTGAGCCTGTCTGGGGATTAGAGGCAGCTTCTTCAAGGGGAAGTGACTGGCCCAGGGTCTTGGTGGGAGTTGGCTGGCAGAGCAGAGAGCAGGGGCTAAGCCTGGGACTGACCTCGCTGGCACGCTTGCACATCCTTCCCTCCACCCCACACAGCCTCTTTTGGAATCCGAAAGGCCAGCTCCTGCCATGGGAGCACCCATAGCCCTGGTTCCATGCATCCCACTCTAGTCACCCTCACTTCAATTCCCCGGATTGAGCTTGATCTTTCTTTCTGTAGCAGGAACTCCCAGGGATGAAGATTCCTCCTGTGACCTGGGCTACCTGTAGCCAAAACGCAACTGGATCCAGTTAATCCTCTTTCATTTCTGACCCACTTTTTCCTTTGTAAATACAATAA
The DNA here is from genome assembly GCF_043159975.1 of Macaca nemestrina. Taxonomy (NCBI): domain Eukaryota; kingdom Metazoa; phylum Chordata; class Mammalia; order Primates; family Cercopithecidae; genus Macaca; species Macaca nemestrina. The sequence goes on from NC_092139.1 coordinate 27,554,720, forward strand.
AATCCCCCATATCGGTGTGCATTTAAATGTTCTTTTCTCTTCGGCCTTATTTTTTCTGTGTTTTATATAGTTACATTTCCCAAAGTGGTATTACAAGGTATAATTTTGTTTAAAGCTAACATTTACCAAGCACGCAGAGTGCAAAGCAGGCAGCTTCGTGCATAGAACCTCATATGCTCCTTACACAGGCTGATGGAGGGTATTGGCATCCTCCTCCTTTCACAGACAAAGAACTGAGGCACAGAAAGTGTAACCCAATTGCCCACAGTCACACCTGGCAAATGAGAAAGCTGGGATTCAAATCCAGGCAAGTCCAACCCAGAACCAGCTCTTAACCACATTCAACTAACTTCGATCACAGTCATCCTTCACCCACGTGTGACTTGCTCTTCTATAAACAACACCATTTAGTCATTCAACAAACTTTTTTTTTTTTTTTGAGATGCAGTTTCACTCTTGTTGCCCAGGCTGGAGTGCAATGGCATGATCTCGGCTCACTGCAACCTCTGCCTCCTGGGTTCAGGCGATTCTCCTGCCTCAGCCTCCCGAGTAGCTGGGATTACAGGCATGTGCCACCACGCCCAGCTAATTTTGTATTTTCAGTAGAGATGGGATTTCTGCATGTTGGTCAGGCTGGTCTCAAACTCCCAACCTCAGGTGATCTGCCCGCCTCGGCCTCCCAAAGTGTTGGGATTACAGGCATGAGCCACCGCACCCGGCCTTCATTCAACAAACATTTATAGAACACCCACTCTGTGCCAGGTACTGTCTGGGCACTGGAGAGATAGTCATGAACAAGGTCCCTGACCTTATAGAGCTTATATTCCAATGTGTGTGTGGTGGGGAAGAGAATAATAAACACAAGTCAATATAGAATATGTCAGATGTTGGCAAGTGCAAAGGATAAAGCTTTAAAGGGCCAGGGAGTGCTGGGGGTATAATTTGATCTACACTGTGTATATGTGAAGGCCTCACTGATGTGACATTTGAGTAAAGACCTGAGGAAGAGAGGGAATTGGCTTTGTAAATATCAGAGTAAAGAACATTCCAGGCAGAGTGAAAACTCAACAAAGGCTTAGAGGCAGGAGTGTGGAAGGACTAGCAAGGGGGTCAATGTGGCTACCTGGGCCAGAGCAAGGATGTCAGTGGAGAGAAAAAAGTCCTGGAGGAGCAGGAGGCCAGCTCATGGGGACACTTAGAAGTGTTAAAAAACAAAACAAAACAAAAAAAGTAACAAATTGAGTCTTTTGGTTTTTTGTTTTGTTTTGTTTTGAGATGGAGTCTCACTCTGTCGCCCAGGCTGGAGTGCTCTGGCACGATCTCGGCTCACTGCAACCTCCACCACCAGGGTTCAAGTGATTCTCCTGCCTCAGCTTCCCAAGTAGCTGGGATTACAGGTGTGAGCCACCACCCCCGACCCAAATAGAGTTTTAAAGATTGAATTGGCGTTTGTGAGCAGTTCATGAACTGGGCAGCATCCCGTGGGGGGCTCTGACAAGCTGAGTGGGAGTGAGCCTTACAGGCAAAAAGGGGCTGAAGCAGAAACAGGACATGAAAAGCAGACTGGTCATTTCAAAGTTACCTTCCTTCTGGGGTTAAAGCAGAGGGGACTTCCTGATTATGCAAGCTAAGGTAGACTGGGCCCCTTCTTTTTTTTTTTTTTTTTTTGAGACGGAGTCTCGCTCTGTCCCCCAGGCTGGAGTGTGGTGGTGTGATCTAAGTTCACTGCAACCTCCCCGTTCCAGGTTCAAGCGATTCTCCTACTTCAGCCTCCCGAGTAGCTGGGATTATAGACGCCTGCCACCAAGCCTGGCTAATTTTTGTATTTTTAGTAGAGACAGGGTTTCACCACATTGGCCAGCCTGGTCTCGAACTCCTGACCTCAGGCGATCCACCTGCCGCAGCCTCCCAAAGTGCTGGGATTACAGGCATGAGCCACTGTGCCTGGCCCAACTGGACCCCTTCTGATTGGCTGCTGTGAATTTCATATTTTGGAAAACTGGACCATTTAATGTTCTGTTTGATGATATGGCACTTAGCAGGTCATGAGTGACTCTATTCTGGTTGGGTCTGGTTTGTTGGGGCCCACCTAGTGCAAGAGCTCAGTTCGAAACAGCGGCCTCCCATAAGTGTTCGTTAACAAGGTCACAGTAAGGATTTGGATCCCACACTTGGTGAGATGAAAGCCATGGTGGAGTTTAAGCAGAAGAATGATATGCTGTGACCTATGTTGAAAATCACTCTAAGAAATGGTCAAACTCTAGATACATTCTTAGGGCAGAAGCCATTTGCTGATACACAGGGTGTAGGGATTGGAGAGAAGTTAAGAATGACTCCCGCGTTTTTGGCCTGAGGATGGAGGGTGTGAGGATGGAGTTGCCACTTAGCAGCTTTGGGGGCTGGGGCAATATTAAGAGTTTAGGTTTGAACGTTGAGTGTGAGGTGCCTGTGAAAGATGCAAGTGAGGAAGCTGAGTAGGCACATGGCTGTACAGGTCCTAGTTCAGGAGAGTCCCCTGAGTTTGGGGGAGAGGTCTGGACAGCTGGTTTGGTTTGGTAGTTGTCACCATTTAGACAGTCAGTCTTTAAAGTCAAAAGACTAGTTAGATTACTAAGGAAGAATGTGGGAAGAGTAGAGTCCAGGGATTGATCCCCCGGAAACCCTACATTTAAAGTTTAGAAGAGGGCCAGGCGCAGTGGCTCATGCCTGGAATCCCAGCATTTTGGGAGGCCAAGGCAGGTCAATCACTTGAGGCCAGGAGTTCAAGACCAGCCTGGCCAAAATGGCGAAACCCTATCTCTTTTTTTTTTTTTTTTTTTTTTTTTTTTTTTGAGACGGAGTCTCGCTCTGTCGCCCAGGCTGGAGTGCAGTGGCGCGATCTCGGCTCACTGCAAGCTCCGCCTCCCGGGTTCACGCCATTCTCCTGCCTCAGCCTCCCGAGTAGCTGGGACTACAGGCGCCCACAACCGCGCCCGGCTAATTTTTTGTATTTTTAGTAGAGACGGGGTTTCACCGTGGTCTCGATCTCCTGACCTTGTGATCCGCCCGCCTCGGCCTCCCAAAGTGCTGGGATTACAGGCGTGAGCCACCGCGCCCGGCCCGAAACCCTATCTCTACTAAAAATACAAAAATTAGCTGGGCATGGTGGCGCACACTTGTAATCCCAGCTACTCAGGAGGCTGAGGCAGAGGTTGCAGTGAGCCGTGATCGTACCACTGCACTCCAGTCTGGGCAACAGAGCAAGACTGTCTCAAAAAAAGAAAAAAAAAAAAGTTTTGAGGAAAGATGAGGAACCAGCAAAGGAGGCTGAGAAGTAGCAGACAGTGAAGTAACAGGAAAACCACTTCACAGAAGAATCCCAGAAGTCAAATGAAGGGTGTTTCTAGAAGAAAGGGGTGATCCGCTCTGCTAAATGCTGCTGATGGGACAAGTCGGTTGAGAACGGACCACGGAAGTGACCGTGGAAGCCACTGATGACCTCGGCAAAGAGAAATCGGGTGAAGTAGTGAAGGCCGAAATCTGGTTTGAGTGGGAGAAATGGGAGAAGAGGAACCAGAGCTGGTGAGTATAGACTTGGCTGTGCAATATGGTGGCCCCTAGACATACGTGGCTAATGAACACTTGAAATGTAGCTGGTACAATCTGAGATGTACTTTAAGTATAAAATAAACACTGGGGCGTGGTGGCTCATGCCTGCAATCCCAGCATTTTTGGGAGGCCCAGCGGGGAGGATCACTTGAGGATAGGAGTTCAAGACTAGCCTGGGCAACATAGCCAGACTCTGCCTCTACAAATACAAATTCAAAACAAATTGTCCAGGCGTGGTGACACACACCTGCAGTCCCAGCCACTTGGGAGGCTGAGGTGGGAGAACTGTTGAGCCCAGGAGTTTGAGGCTGCAGTGAACTATGACTGTACCACTGCACTCCAGCCTGGGCAACAGAGTGAGACTCTGTCTCTAAAAAAAAAAAAAAAAACCATAAAACAAAGCACCCCACAGGTTAAAGGTGCAAGTAAGGAATCACTCAGATTTAACATGAAAAAATACAAAATACCTCAATATTTTTATACTGATCACATATTAAAATGATATTTTAGATACACTGGGTTAAATTAAAGATATTAAAATTAATTTCACCTGTTTCTTTTTAACTTTTTTATCTTGGTTTCCAGAAAATGTAAAATCCCCTATGTAGCTTGCCTTGTATTTCTATTGGACAGCGCTGGTAGAGATGATTTTTTTGAGAAATTTTGCTATAAAGGGAAGCAGAGAACTGGAGCCACTGACCCGAGGCCCCTGCATCAGTGATTACCCAACTTTTGCTATTCATGAGCCATTTTATCGGGGCCAAATATTCCCACACATCACCTACCCTCTGCGTGCCTCTGATCAGAATCTATGAACTTTCTGGGGTGACTGAAATGTTCTATATTTCGATTTGAATGGTAGTTATACCAGTGTTGTTACATACAAAAATTCATTCAGTTGTTCACTTAGGATCTGTGCATTTTGCTGTGAGTAAATTAAACCTAAAAAAAAAACCCTGACAACTGTGAAAAGTCTGGATGACGGGATGTCTGTTTTGATTTAAAAAGTGCAAAAGAGGGGCCAGGCGCGGTGGCTCAAGTCTGTAATCCCAGCACTTTGGGAGGCCAAGGCGGGCGGATCATTTGAGGTCAGGAGTTCCAGACCAGCCTGGGTAACATGGTGAAACCCCGTCTCTACTAAAACTACAAACATTAGCCGGGCGTGGTGGCACGTACCTGTAATCCCAGCTACTAGGGAGGCTGAGGCAGGAGAATCACGTGAACCTAGGAGGCGGAGGTTGCAGTGAGCAGAGATGACGCCACTGTACTCCAGCCTGGGTGACCGAGCAAGACTCTGTCTCAAAAAAAAAAAAAAAAAAAAAAGTGCAAAAAGAATCACAGCCTCTTAACATTGATGGGGTGAACAATCCCACCTCTCTGTTGTGCAGCCTAAGACAGTGTTGCCAGGGAAGGAATGACCCAAGCTCCAAGGGCCTGGCAGCCAGGTCTCCAGTCTCCCAGCACCAGAACTATGCAACCAACTCGGTTCCTCCCAGGGTAAAGACCACCTGCTCTCCCTGGGCGCCCGAGAAAAAAAAACTGTGAAGCCTGGGAAACCGTCTGCAGGGGGCCACTGAGGCGGCTCCACCGAGGAGACAATCAGAACAATGGGAGACAAAAGCCCCTCGGAGGAAAAGGCTGGCCTTTGACGGCAGGCGGCCCACTTCAACCAAGAGAGGCGGGCACAAAGGAGGGGGCTGTGAATGGGAGGCGCGCCTGGCCTGCCCCGAGACCCCCTCCTTCCTCCCAGACCCACCTGCTCATATCTTTCCTTGGCCTGTCCCGACAAAACAAAAGCTGAGGGCTCTCTCAACTTCCAATTAGTTTTTCAAATAAAAGAATGACTGCTGGGACCTGCTGCTACTTGTGGTTTTTGAGGTGAATGCAATTATAGAGGGAAAACCGCCATGGCAACAACTCCAGGGCTCCATACCATTAACCACGGCACCAATGGCGTCCAAAAGACTCCACTTGCCCTGCAGAGGAGCTGGGAGCTTCCCACTCCCAGGAGGGTCCTACTGAAGACGGAGTGCTATTTTTCTCCCTAAAGAAATGCTCTAATCAATGGGGGACTTGTCGCTTTTAATGATAATCTCTTCTGTTTGTATTAACTTAAAGTTCACAAAGAGGCTTCCCATCCATTACTTCATTTGTTCTCTACAACAGGCCCCTGAGGAAGGCAGAGCAGGGCACACTGGCCCAGCTGGATTCAACTAGAGGTCAGATTCAAGGAGAGTTGCTCCAGGTCGGCAGGACGGGACTGATGGGGCGGGAAGGGAAGGCAGCACTCTCTCGAAAAGGCTGCTTTAAGACCCCAGGCCCCTCAGGAAATGCTGGGGAGGAAATGAGGGAGCTGGGGAGTCAAGTGACTTGAACTAACAGGTGAATGTAGACCTGCTACAGACTGTTGACTGGGCTCCTGCTACCACCACCTAGGAAATAATAATGACAATATCTGCGCTATTGAGAGCGAACACCGACTCAATGCTAAGTGTCAGGCACTGTGGTATGTGTTGTGGCTGTGAACTCCTCTAATCCCTATAAAGCCCTCAGAGGTATGATCCCCATTTTTACTGATGGGCAACCAAGGCCCAGAGAGGTAAAGGAAGGTACAAAAGGACACACAGCTAATGGGGGAACTCAAAGCAGCTCTGACTCTAAAGCTGATGTGTCTTGTACTCCTCAGAGAAGGCCAGGCCCAGGCGCTACTGCAGTGAATCACTTGAGTGATGAATCCAGTGGATTTCATGAATTATAGGAGAGAGGCCTGCTGTCAGCTCTGGACTCCCAGACCGTCTTGGCTATAGCAGCCAGGTTCTTCCCCTACAGCACTGCTCCAGCACTGAGAGCTGAGTCCCTTTAAGAGGCCAGGTACAGTGGCTCCTGCCTGTAATCCTAACACCTTGGGAGGTAGGGCAGATTGCTTGAGCTCAGGAGTATGAGACCAGCCTGGGCAACATTGCAAAATCCCATCTCTACTAAAAATACAAAAATTAGCCCAGTGTGGTGGCACGCACCTGTAGTCCCAGCTACTCCAGAGGCTGAGGTGGGGAAATCACCTGAGCCTGGGAGGTTGAAGTTGCAGTGAGTTGTGATTGCACCACTGCATTCTGGCCTGAGTGACAGAGCAAGACCCTGTCTCAAAAAAAAAAAAAAAAAAAAAAGGGCTTCGCCCAGTGGGTAGGATCAGACAGACAGCATCTGCCTCTGCTATACCCCAATATAAAACTCAGGCTGGCCAGGCGTGGTGGTGCATGCTTGTAGTCCCAGCTACTCAGGAGGCCCAGGCAAGAGGATCCCTTGAGTTCAAGGTCAGCCTGGGCAACATAGTGAGACCCCATCTCTCTCTCTCCTTTTTTTTTTTTTTTTTTAAAAAAAGGTCCTAAGAGAAAAATCAATCCCTTTACCATAGCCCCTAAAAGCCAAGTTTATTCTGGCTTCTGCCCCAGCGAGGATGCTGTTCCTGCCAGTGACACCCTGGCTGCTTGGCCTGCTTCCAGTCGGAATGTGCCGTGCTCTTGCCCCAGAACCTCCGCACTGGCTGATTCTCTGGCTGGAGTGCTCTTCCCCAGCTTGGTATAGGCGCCTTCTCATTCTTCAGGTCTCGGCTGAGCCCTCCCGAGCCATCTAGGTAAGAACTGCTTCATCTGAGGCCCTTCTCACATGTGTGGTCACTGTTCCCTTTCTCCCTCAGCCAGCCTGCCCGTGAGCTGTACCTGGACCAAGGGCAGGGACTGGATCCGTCTTGCTCGCTGTGGTAGCTCTGGACACAGAACACAGCCTGGCACGTGGCAGTGTTTACTGGGCTCTGTTCTCCAGCTCCTGTCTTGAGTCTGCAGGCCAGCCCCAAACCAGCCCGGGAACCCCTTAGCTGTGCCAGCCCTTTCTCCAAAAAGCTGTTTCCTGACTTCCTTCCTGCCAGCCAGTGGCTGTCCTTTGTTCCCAGTGACCAGGACACCCGGCACCCTTTATACTTCCACCGTCGGGTCCTACTACCCACCCCTGCTCCACACCACCCACCCACCCCTGCTCCACACCAACGCCCCCCTCCGCTCACCCACCCCTGCTCCACACTACTGTCCACCCAGCCCTGCTCCACCCAGCCCTGCTCCACCCACCCCTGCTCCACACCACTGTCCACCCATCCCTGTTCCACACTACTGTCCACCCAGCCCTGCTCCACACTACTGTCCACCCAGCCCTGCTCCACGCTACTGTCCACCCAGCCCTGCTCCACCCAGCCCCGCTCCACACCACTGTCCACCCAGCCCTGCTCCACACCATTGTCCACCCAGCCCTGCTCCACCCACCCCTCCTCCACACCACTGTCCACCAGCCTGGCATCCAGTCTATCTCCCAGGCCTGCACAGGTCTGGTGATAGGTGGGAAGTGCCCCTGCTCTCATCCCACACGCTGCTGGTGCTCTCTTTCCTCACCAGTCTGAGCGGCTGAGGTCCCAGCACACCTAAGTAGGAACACTAGGAGCCACCTAAGAGCAACAGGAAGCCACCATCACCCCTTCCCCTCAGAGTGGGATAAGAAACTAAAAGCAGAGGGTCCCAAAGACATATGCCTATGGGAGCCAGGCAGATATCAGAGAAGCACAGTTGCCAGGTGGACTGGCACAGGTGTCCTGTACATGGACACCTGTGGGGGGCGGGGCTGACAAGCTGGAGCTTGTAGGCTCCATCCAAAGAGAGGAGCTGCTATTCAGTGTCAGCTGACTGCCACTGTTCAGGAATCAGGCCCGCCAGGGACAGCTAATTTTCTCTTTCAGGAGAATCCAGAATCCAAAACCAAGATTTGTATACAAAATCTGTCTTCAAACGTTGGTAACTTACTCAATTAAAAAGAAAACACTACAGGTCACAAGTTTGCAACCTCTGGGAAGGAGAAGCCTCCTTCCCATCTTAGAGGCATCCCTATAACTGCCCACATCATCCTCTCACCTGTAGGATCCCATTCAGAACCAGTGTAGAGTTCGAGAATCTTCTTTCCCTTTTTCCCAATCAAAATCCCAATTTCTTCACTGTAGTAAGGTCCAGCTAGGTTGGGGAGCAATCTGATTCAAATAAAACAACTTCCAGCCCCCCAATTCAATAAATAGTATGAGGATTACCATATTTCAAAAGTTAACTAAACATATCATGTTTCAATTAATATTAGGTTGGTGCAAAAGTAATTGCGGTTTTTGCCATTCTAGAACTAGAGGCAATGGGCCAAGGCACATAACTGTGGGTCAATCAGGAAAGATGCCAAGTGGTAAGCCGCGTCAGATTTCAACTCCTTCAATCCTATGAGGTACGTAGTTATCGCTCTTTTACAGAAACACAAAAGATTTATGGAGGTTAATCTACTTGCTCAAGGTCCCTCACCCTAGTAAGTGGCAACACAAGGTTTGCCTGGCTCCAAAGTCTATGCAGTTAACCATGCCAGGCAGTATTAATTCTCTCTGTGCTATTGTATAACCTCATGTAATGGTGGCCCTAGGGCACAACTTCAAACGGGGCATTCTTGAGATGAGTGTGGCCTTCTAGCCTAAAGTCACTCAAGTGGTCAGTGCCATGGTTTGAATTTGTGTCCCTTGAAAATTGATGTTGCAACAAATCCCCATGCGACAGTCTTTTTTTTTTTGAGATGGAGTCAGGCTGGAGTGCAATGGCACGATCTCAGCCGACTGCAACCTCTGCCTCCCAGGTTCAAGCTATTCTCCTGCCTCAGCCTCCCAAGTAGTTGGGATTACAGGCGTGCACCACAATGCTCAGCTAATTTTGGTATTTTTAGTAGAGACAGGGTTTCACCATGTTGGCCAGGCTGGTCTCAAAACTCCTGACCTCAAGTGATCCGCCTGCCTCGGCCTCCTAAAGTGCTGGGATTACAGGCGTGAGCCACTGCGCCCGGCCCCAAGACAAGAGCCTTGAGCAGAGGTCCTAGCTGCGCAGAGGTCCTAGCTGCGGTCCACCTGCACATTCCTGTTGTGTAGCTGTGTTCTTGCCAAGTCACACTCAGTATTTAACCTAACACAGAAAGAGTCTCAAAAATGGGACTCAGCTCACAGAAAATGTTAAAGGGGATAAAAACCCATCCCCTTGGACTCCTAGAAGTCCAAATGGCGCCTTCAGATACCAACAGGACTCCTATGCAGACAGCTGGTGCTCACTGCTGGAGAAGAAGAAAGGAAGCTGGCCTTTCCAGGCAGTTGTCTGTTCTGTTAGGGAGCAAGGGGCAAGAAGAACCAATGTATAAAGGCCTGGAGAAATATGCTGGCATCAACAGCATTTCCAACTAAGTCCTCATGTCATATACCCAAGGACCCCACCACCCAAAAGTACGAGAATAAGCTCTCAATCAGGCCTTTGTTCCTATTATTATCCTCTTTATTCCAAAACAATTACACATTTCAACTTTTCAAATGCAACATTTGGGTGTAACTTAGGAATATTCACAGCATCTTGCACAGTGCCAGAGAAAGAGACTATCTGAGCTCACCAGGTATCTGCTCTGTGTTCGGGAAACTGAAAAACAACAAGCAAAAGTATAACTACAATCTGGACTTTTTTCTTTTTTAAATAAAGTTTTTTTTTTTTGCATTCTTTTCATACTGTGAATTGTTCTTGACTCCTTTTCTTGACATTCAGTTTTCAGAATTTCCATCCTTCTTCTGGAACTAATGTGCTGTTCTGAAAGAAAATGGAGACAAACACAGAATTACTGAGGGTTTCAGTTCACAGTTACAGTTCCTAACTGATGACAACAGAGACACCAAGGTACTCTCCCGCTCTTAAGAGCCCATTTATAAGGGAATAATCATTTATCTACCAAGTCTATTTATGTATGCCCCATCTCATTTTACAAAAGAACATGAGACGGCTAGTTCATAATTAAGCTGATGACAACTTAAATACAAACAACAAAACAAACTCAATAATAACTAAGAAAGTGGTATGCGATAACATAAGGAGATGAGGTAATTCCAGGCACACCTCTCACCGTGCAAGGCCAAAAACATAGTGTAAACTTCAATTAGATGAACAGAGAGGAAAGTTTAAAGAATGCTCATCAATCTTCCAGACTCCAGCTCTGCCAACCAACATGTGGCCCTTCTGTAGCTTAGATGACATCCTGACCATTCATTACAGAAACCTGCACATTCCTGCCGTGTGGCCGTGTTCTTGCCAAGTCACACTCAGATCTAACACAGAAAGATTCTCAAAAACGGGACTCAGCTCACAGAAAGTGTTAAAGGCGATAAAAACCTATCTCCTGTATTCTCTTTTTCCCTTCTGCTGCCTTTCCCTAGATTCTAAGGAGGGATGGGGAAACACAATGAATGAAAATGACAATCTAGCCAGACTGTGCAGCTGAGGAGATGGTTGCAGTGAGTAACCGATGCCGGCAGGCTCCAGCAAGCAGAGGCAGGGTTGCCGACACACAGCATCCATCCTTCAGTGGCAGCTCTTCCCAGGGGTGAGGACTAAGGTGATAATGACCCAGTCTTGCAGAATGGCAGGCTCCAAACCCATTAATAAAGCAGTTCCAAAAGACATGCACAGGCACAGAATTAATCTTGAGGGCTGGGGTGTGCACCCCTAATTCCTTGCCAACATTCAGAAGTTCCTAGGTACACTAAAACATGTGCATTCAGAAACGTTCATGCAGAAGGGATAGCACAAGTATGAAATAAGAACAGCTGAAGGGTAGTGGCCCACAACCACCGACTGTGGCTAGAACTATGTCCCACATTATGTCTGCTCAAATCAATGTCTGCCCTCAGATCGAGAACACTTTGCTACCAGGGGGTTTCCTTTCAAATACTAGGAAGTACCAAATGTCCAAATGGTCAAGTGACTTTCCTCTTCCTCAAGCAATGATTTGGGGATAGCAGGGTAGGAACTGACTTTAAAAATCAAGAGGCCAAGTAAGGTGGCTCACGCCTATAATCCCAGCACTTTTGGGGGCCAAAGCAGGAGGATTGCTTGAGCCCAGGAGCTTGAGACCGGCTAGGGCAACACAATGAGACACCATCTCTATAAAAAAAAAAGTTCTTCTTAATCAAGAAAAGAAAACTGAGTTAAACAATTAAATAACTCAACATTTAGCAGAAAGGACAATTTCTGAAAGCAAATCTCAGACAGAGTGACCGTAATTTAGGATAAAATCAAATGGGCATAGCCACAGAATGGGGGTGGGAGAAGGCTGTGACTCTAAAAGGGGCACTGGGGAACTCTTTGGAGTGTGGCAATATCTATATCTTGATTGAGGTGGTGGTTACATGACTACACAGGTTTTTCAGGATTTACAGAATTGTACACTTGGGTACATTTTTCTGCAGATAAATTATAACTCCATTAAAACCTGGAAAAAACAAACAAAAACAAACAAAACAAATGCAGTTCCCTTCTGTGTTGAGGATAGGTGACCCAGCTTATGCTCACACATCCGTGGAAAGGCTCCAAATCCTATGCTTTTGTTGATCTCTCCTATTTTCAGAGGATTAGAAATTAGATGGTTTTGTGACTTTGGCAGGGAAAGCCATTTCCAAGGCAAAGGATAAAAGAGAACATGACTTGAAAATTCAAATACCTCCCTCCCTTTGTTGGTCTAGGGCAGGGGTCAGCAAACTGTGCCACTCAGGCCAAATCCAGCCCACCACCTGTCTTGATGAATAAAGTTTTGTTGGAACACAGCCACGCCCATTTGTTTATACAGTCTATGGCTGCTTTCACATGACAGTGACAGAGCTGAGTAGTTGGTGCCAAGAGACCATATGGCCAGTTAAGCCTAAAATACTATCTGGCTCTTTACAGAAAACTTTTGCCAGTCCCTGGTCTAGAGGAGCAGATCAATGAAGCATCAGACACTCGCTTTCCTTCCCTCCACTTCCCTCCCATCCTCGGACTGAGATGCAGAAGGAGAATGAGTGGGATTTCACTTCACATTTTAGTCACATGGGGAGCAGCCCTTTTAACATACCCTGAGTGCTAGGAACCTGGATTCTGATGCTAGCTTTGATCTGTGGCCATCAGTCCTTCATAATTTACAGTCTCCCCAAACCACACTCTTTAGCCCAACTAGAGATTGGTGTTACAGAAAAGTCTAGAAACAGTGACAAGGTGTGCCAGGATTTGCCACGGGACCATCATTTAATGAATTTTGGGTTTGTCTTATCCTCATCTCAGCTGTCCTGGAAACAGAGAGAAAGAGGCTTGTCTATAAATAAATAAGTACCCCATGGGATATGAGGGAGAATGAAGTCTTATACAGTCAAAGCCAGGCCAAAGCTGCTCATTGCAAAGTTATCCCATCAGCTGGGCTAATTCAGGAAGCTTTTGCCCTGGTCCAGTCACAACCTCATCTAGCAACTTGAAAAGCAGCCTCAGAATTCAGCTGTGTCGTAGGGAGGGGTGGGAAGAGCAAGTGGGCTGAAAACTAGAGAGATAACTGACATGCATGAGGCGGGCAAGACGGGGAAGGGACCCTGCTTCTGGGATGAGTCCACCCTTCATCTTTACCGTAGTGTCCTATATTTTGCCAATCTACTGCTCTGCTCTGCAGCGATCCTGCCAAAGGAAAGAGGGTTTGAGAATCAAGAAAGGACAGCGAGGGGAGAAATCAGCTGAGGAAAGAAATGACAAACACCCAACCAGAGCTTCCATTAGGGTCACCGATTTTTCCAGGGTAGAGTTCATTCTAGGACTGACAAGGAAAGAGTGGGCTTTAAGCTTCTGAATGGAATACATGAGTAGGGGAGAGGGAGGAGTTACTGATCCTTCTGGGATTCTGATAAAAACCATAGTCTCTCCCCAGAAAATGCATACAACTTTAGGATTCCAGATTAGGAACTCCTGCTAAGCAGGATGTAAACCAAATGGTTTCTACTCAATTCTCACCTTGATTTTGTTCTTATTTTTTATTTTCACAATTTTTTTTAGAGATGAGGTCTCACTGTGTTGCCCAGGCTGGTCTCGAACTCCTGAGCTCAAGCGATCCTCCGGCCTTAGCCTCCCAAAGTGCTGGGATTGCAGGCATAAGCCACCGTGCCCGGCAGATTTCATTCTTCTTGAGTGGGTGACTTCCAGAAAAGAGAGAACTTAGCAGAGCACAGTCTTTTGGCTCTCTGGGGGCCCAGGCAGGTGCTGCACGGGAACAGCGTTCTGCTTTGCAAAAACAACTGAGTCCTGGCTCTTTCTCAGGTACAATGCAGAGCCACCAGGAAAAGGCTACTGGAAGGTGGAAAAAATGAACCAGCTGCCACTGCTGGTGCTAAGGGAAGCTCTGGTGGGCCCTGGATTCCTACAGGAAAGCCAAGGAACACGTCTGTGCCGAGTCTCCATGGTGAAATGCTCAGAAAGTTCACAATGGAGACTCGGGCGGAGATGAGACACCTTCTCCCACCCACTGATGGTCTCCCTGAAAAAGCCTCTCTCTGATCCCCGCACCCTAACTGGCAGCCACGTTGAGGGTACACTATCGAGTTACATTCTTCCAACAAACGTCCCGGATACAAGAAAGCGGCACATCTGAAAACGATTTCCAGAGGTGAAAGCAATTCTGATCTTTTCTTATTGGCCTTTGCGTGGCTGAAATCACTCAGGTTCTAATAAAGTCAAATCAATGAGAAACACCTTTGTGACATTTAAATTTGCCCCCAATTCTGTTTAGCAAGTCAAGCTGCCAGCAAGCTGCTCACGTCAAGGTCTGTCTGACCACCCGTGTGACTCTAAGGTTGTCTGGGTCCTGGGGAGGCGGAGGCTACTGAGGAGATACTCCTTGCCGGGAGCCTCTGCAAAACCTGCCTCAGCTTCTGTGGGAAATAACACAGACCTCGTGCTTCTGGGACAAGCTCCTGGAGCTGTGAGGATTACAGAGGAGCAACTCTCTGGGACATGTTGAGGGTGGGAAGGGCAGGGAAGGATTCTCTGTGGCAGCAGAGAATTTTTACACAGCTAAAGAATTAATCTTCTACCACATCTATGAATGCACTTTCATCTTCATAAAGCAATAATTTTCCTCCCTCATTCTATTGTATTGGGGCATAAATTACTATGGTTGTAATACATTCAAAGCTGACCACTAAGGCCCCTTTTTTGACTTCAAAGTGCTTATGGCTTCTGTATTGGGCTAGGTTAAGGTGCCAGACTTGCCCCTAAGAACACAAATCATTTTGCCACCTACCCTTCAAAGAGCTAGGCTGGTAGAGCTGAGTATTTCTAACCCTACTCTAGATCCCTGGCCCATGTCCAGCCTTACCTCTTGACTGCCTGCTGGGCCAGCATCCGATTGCCAGCCAGAAACGTCACACTGCCCAAGATGGCCAGGTACTTCAAGGTCTGGAACATGTTGAGCTGAGTCCAGTACACATACATGAGCCCCAGCATAGCTGCAAGAAGAGGTGTCATGACATCCAATTAAATGAAACATAATGCTGCCCTGGGGTTGAGGAAAGTTAGGGGCAGCAACTGCTGGATCATGAAAAGGTCTGTAGTCCTACACATTTTTCATTCCTTTGTTTCATTCCTTTGCTCGGATGCCAAAAAGTAGCTAACTCAATATACTAGCCTCTCAGCTGTGGCCACCAAGAAATCCAGGGTGGCAGGCACAATGGCTCACACCTGTAATCCCAACATTTTGGGAGGCTGAGGCAGGAGGACTGCTTGAGCTCAGGAGTTCAAGACCATCCTGGGCAAACAGTGAGACCTCATGTCTACTAAAATTCAAAAAATTAGTCAGGCGTAATGGCCCATGTCTATAGTCCCAGCTACTTAGGAGGCTGAGGTAGGAAGATTGCTTGAGCCTGGGAAGTCGAGGATGCAGTGAGCTTGATCACACCACTGTACTTCAGCCTGGGTGACAGAGTGATACCTCATCTCAAAAAAAACAAAAAACAAAAAACAAAAAAACAGGGTTAACAACTGGACTTCAGTGACCTGTGCCATGTTCCTGCTTATACCTATTTCTCTGCTTTTGTTTAAAACTTCTCTGTCATGTTACATTTAGGATTCATTTCATTTTTCAAATTCTTAACAAAAATACACAGGATATAAACAGGCCGGGTGTGGGAGTCATACCTGTAATCCTAGAACTTTGGGAGGCCGAGGCGGGAGAATCACCTGAGGTCAGGCATTCGAGACCAGCCTGACCAACATGGTGAAACCCCGTCTCTACTAAAACTACAAAATTAGCCAGGTGTGGTGGTGCACGCCTATAATCCCAGATACTTGGGAGGCTGAGGTGGGAGAATTGCCTGAACCCGGGAGGCGGAGGCAGAGGCTGCAGTGAGCCAAGATCGCACCATCGCACTACAGCCTGGGAGAGACAGAGCAAGACTCCATTTCAAAAATAAAAAATAAATTTAAAAAACCAGGATATAAATAACTGAATAATTTCCTTTTTTATGGGGGAAAAAAAAACCCCAAAAAACCTGTAAGTATAATTTGCCACTGTGACCAGGAAGGAAGCAAGGAGGTCTCAGGAAGAAGGCTGAGTGAAAAGGGCTCAGAGCTGGGAACGGAGAGCCCTGGGGTCTGGTCCAGGCCCTGTCCTTACCAGCCGCTTAACTTCTCTGAGCCCAAATTCTCCCAACTTGTCAAAAGGGATCATAATTCCTGCCCCAGTCACCCTCATCAGGGCTATGATGAGAATCAAATAAGAAAACATGCACAAAAAGCACACCGGCAAGAAAAGCCACGCTCTCAACAAATTTATATTCAGGTTTTCTTCTCGGTCTGACCCCAGAGGGCTATCATTCATATCCAGGAACTGAGCCAGAGAAAAAGGTCATCCTGTCAGTTTTGCCCAGACAGATGATGGATGAACTACAGCGGGGTTCCCAACCATTTCTGAGGTCACGGACCACTGCACCATAATAATCTGATCAAAGTCACAACTCTCTCTTTCCCCAGAAAAATACAAACATTTGCCTACAATTTCAAGGGACTTATCTACACACCCCTACAGAATCTGTTTACTATGGGCATACAGATAGTGACTCCTGAAAGAGGCAAATAATTTTAAAAATGTTAAGGTCAGGCCAGGCGTGGTGGTGGCTCACACCCATAATTCTAGCACTCTGGGAGGCCAAAGGCAGGAAGACTGCTTGAGCCAAGGAGTTCATGACCAGCTCTGAACACAGCAAGACCCCATCTCTACAAAAAAATACAAATATTAGCCAAATGTGGTGGCACACGCCTGCAGTCCCAGCTACTCTGGAGGCTGAGGTGGGAGGATGACCTGAGTCTGGGAGGTCGAGGCTCCAGTGAGTGGTGAGTGCACCACTGCACTCCAGCCTAGGTGACAGAGTAAGACCTTGTCTCAGAAAAAAAAAAAAAAAAAAGAACAAAAAATATTAAAGTCACAGTGAAATGCAAGGCACCCCGATCCAATAGCATCAAAAGCCTCTTAAGTGATTTGTGAATTTACTATCTCGTTATGTTTAGGCTGTTGAAGTCCTCAGGTCTCCAGAGAATGATGCAGGACAGCATATCTGACTGTGGAAAGGACTGTTTTCTATTACTGCACAGACAGAGCCGCCAGCAAATGTGAAGATCGATAGGGTGGGGAAAGATAACCTTTGGAAACTGCATTAATGCTCTTCATCCAGGAAGATTGCTCAATGTAAAGATACGATAAGTGAGTAATCTCTGGAAATAAACAGGGTTATTAACTGAGGGTAAATGGTCTGCCAACAGTGGCGCAGTACAACGAAGTCCAATATAATGACAGCTGTTCTAAGTGATGGACCAAACAGGTTTATCATCATATTAACTGTCCTAAAAGGCCAGGAGGAAAAGGGAAATGTTATGCTATTAAGTCATTATAGTTAATAGGTTGTGGGTCTACTTAACAGGGCTTTTGTGTGGGCAGGCTAAATGTCAGAGGAGGTTAAATGGAATTAGCAGTCTGGGGCACTTACCAGCATGTCCCAGGTGAAATATAATCGTGCTAGGAGCGAAAGTGAAGTTGGAGACATTGGCACCAATCCGGATCCACTGAATGATGGGGAGAAATAAATTTAAAAGGCATTAGAACTTAAAAGGGAGGCAACACAAACCACGCCAATGCTAATCCCATCAACAGCCCCAAGGCTTCAATGTTCATGCATCCTAGAAAGACAGGGAATTCTTCCAAGTGACAACCACCCTATTATAAGCCCTCGGGAAAACCTGTTTCCTTTTTTCTTTAGAAAGGCATTCAGCACCTGCTCTCAAATGGGCTCATGTAACTCAAACCTGAACATCATTTTTAATGATGGCAAACCCTACTGTTTTAAAACAGGTGAGATCATGAAGCTGAAAGGTCAGAAACTGCATTTATAAGGTAACTGACACCCCCATTAAGTTCTCTAAGAATTGGTAAGATAAACCTGGCAGCTGGTGGCATTCATGCTTTTGCTGTTGGTTCCATGTCTTTTGAAATTCTCATCACTCAAATATAAGAACAGGTGCTCATACCCTAGGTCTGGTTTCTGAAAATCTGTAGCAAGGCTTTTAGATTTATCTAGATTTAAACAGTAATTCTTTTATTAAAAGCAACAAATTAATTAGGAACATAGGCAACTTTCCAAAAGTAAGATCTAATGAGTGTTTTCTCAAAATTCTCTGAGCTTTGAGGATATGCATTTATGTTTGTTTATAATTAGAAAAAAGAAAAAAACACAATTGGCTTAAAAAAAAATTCAAATGGTACTGAAAAGGAGAAAAGGTAAAAGTTACTTCCTCTACATTCTCCAGAATGTCCTCTCCTCAGAGATGACCAACACTAACACATGTCGCCTTTTAAAACTTACTTATTTTTTTTGACAGGGTCTCACTCTGTCACCCAGCTTAGAATGCAGGGCTCACTGCAGCCTCAACTTCCCAGGCTCATGTGATCTTCCCACCTCAGCCCCTCAAGTAGCCGAGACTACAGGCATACGTCACCATTAATTTTTTTTCTTTCTAATTTTCTAATTTTAGTAGAGATAGGATCTTGCTATGTTGCCCATGCTGAACTCAAACACCTGAGCTCAAGCAAGCCTCCCACCTCGGCCTCCCAAAGTGCTGGGATTACAGGCATGAGCCACCACACCGGGCCACCTTTTAAAACTTTACAGAGGATCATACTAAACACACTACCCTACCCCTTGCCTTTTTCACTCAGTAACACATCTTGGCAATCTTGTCCTATTGGCATATAAATCTATCCATTCTTTGAAAAGCTGCATATTATTCCATCGTATGGACTTTAGGTTGTTTCTGGTTTTCTGCCCCAAGCAGTGCTGAAATGCACAGCCTTTGTGTTGTTTTTTATAGCTACCAGCATCGGGTCTCACTCTGTTCACACTAGATCTCATCTGAACTCTCCTATAGCATCACAGTCCATCCACTTTTGTCATTCCTAGTGGCTGTTAAGTACTTTCTCATGCCCACTTGTTAATGGGGCAGTTTATTTGGCCACTCCTCCACAGTGGGAACTTTTGGTCACTCTAAAATGTCTTAAGCATCAGTTCAGGTCACAGCTGCTGGACCCCTCTGGAGCTTTGCTGAGGCCAAACAACACAGCCTCCTTTGGAAGGAATGCATCTGCTGGGTCTGGCGCCAGACGCATGCTGCCCACGCTAATTACGGCCACTCACCAGAGCGAAGAGCAGAAGCAACGGCGAGAGGATCAGGGCAGTGAATGTATTGGACACCACGGTGGGGGGCCTCTTCTCAGGCTCGCGGAACAGGTGCTGCCGAAAGACAAACCGAGAAGATTTAAGAATGTGCCCTTCCCAGCTGGGGCAGCCATGTATACCAGGGACCAAAGCATCAATGTCAGTCATGAAGAGGATATGCCACCCAGAGGCTATGGCATACTTGGCAACAAGTGGCCGCGTCGCCTTTTGCCTCTTCTCAATGCTGTCTTGATCCCAGAGGTCTCCCTTCCACAGAGACTACATCAACCCCAGCTCACTGCTTGGCCAACCCTTTATTCCCCTCAAAGACTCACTGCCATTTAGAGGCCAGAGAATGCAAGCCATCACGTGGCATCTGGCTAGTGCCAAAGAGGGTGCCCAGGTATATAGATGGCCTGAGTGACACGACTGAGGCAGGACTCTGGACTCGCAACGTTTCTGGGTTCCTAGGGTGGCCCTGGCATATGCTGCTGCCCCACTTAATTGGCTAATGGTGGTAACACCATCTCTTTTTAAAAGGTAACAGAGCCTCACTACAAATCTTTCCAACCATAATTCATCCCTCTCTCCCTGAGCCATGGCTCTAAGGAAGCCCTAAACAAATTTCCCGCTCTCATTTCTTCTTCTTTTTTTTTTTTTTAAAAGAGACAGGACCTCACTCTGTCACCCAGGCTGAAGTGTAGTAGCACCATCATAGCTCGCTGTAACCTCAAACTCCTGGGCTCAAAAGATTCTCCCGCCTTAGCCTCCCGAGTAGTTGGGACTACAGGTATGCGCCACCACACCCAGCTTAATTTTTAAATTCTCTGTAGAGACAGAGTCTCACTAGGTCTCGAACTCCCGACCTCAAGTGATCCTCCCTCCTTGGCCCTGCAAAGTGGGATTACAGGTGTTAGCCACCATGCCTGGCCCAACTCTGATTTCCAGAGTTAAACCAGAAGGCTGGACAAGCATTCTGATGATATTTCTTGGTTTTATTTTTTTTTCCCTGAGCAATTCTACGTGAATTCTCTTTACAACGCTCACCTAGATAGTGTGACCTAGCAGAAGCAGAAATGGTGTGGGAATCTGGAGACCTCTGTTTAGACCCAAACTGATATGTATGGCTGTGTGACCAGGAGGGAAGTCGCTGTCCCACTCTTCACCTCAGTTTCCAGCTGGAAAACTGGGGGTGGGGAGGGTCATGACCACCCTGCTAGGCTTGTAAAGATACTCTAAAGACCAAACGAAATAGTGCATTTGATTATGCTTTGTAAGCTGCAACTCATTATGCAAATAGAACTTTTCAAAAAAGATTTTTCCTCCAATGTGTCAACTTGTGCCTGCCTTTTCTGCTTGCCAATGCCCAGCCACTCCAGCTCCATGATGAGGCAGCCCCACTTGAGCCTCCTGTTCCTAAATTTTCACCTCTGCTCTTCTTTGCTGCCGCTGCCATTAAAGGATTTTCTAACATTATAGCAGCTGTTGCCACCTACTTCAGCCGGCACCCTTCATCATCATCACAATCACGCCTATCAGTTAGCTGCATTTTACGTTCTTAAATAATGCTGTACCAATATGAAGAGGAGTTTTATAAACAATCCTACTACTCTACCCTTTGGGCACTTGTTTTTTTTAAAGTGGAATGACAACAGGTAGTCTGTTTTTGACACTTCAACATTAATTTGTATGTAGGTTTCCAAGTACAATCATTTCTCAAGATTGCAAAATAGTCCACTGAGTGGATCCACCTCAGTTTCCTTAACCAGTACCCAAATAAAATTATTGTGTTTATTTTGTAAAGGGCTTTAGAAACATTTGAAAGCCTTTCTTTACTCATCTGTTATCAACTTTGATTCTCACAACAGTCCTGTGTGCAGGGCAGGACCAGGCTTGCTTATCCAAGGACTTGCCTAAGAAAGTAGAGCCCTATTCTCCCAGGTGAGTTTTCCCACCTGTCGCCCCATCAGCCCTGATTTATGCAGAAGCAGGGAGGATAAACGCTAAAACCATCTGCGCTCATAGCTAACAAGCTGTGGTCCGAGGGTTGAACCTGCTGGATGTCAGGAAAACCAGACTCAGGTTCTGATTTCATCTTCCACTCTCTGCTTTCTGGGGGTTAGTCACTGGACTCTTTAAACCTGTTTGCTCAGTTCAAAGATAGGGCTGCCATGTACCCTGCCTAATCCACAGGGTGTGAGGATCAAACTACCAAATATCATAAAACAAATTAAAGGGAGCAGAGACACAGTCCAGGGCTTTGCTGCCCTCTCTTCTCCCCCATGTTTAGCGGATAAGCCCTTTGGGATATACCTGAATTTCCTGTTTTGGAGTGAAAAGGTTCTGGGACAAGACAGTCGAGGGAGCTTCTTCCTCAGGGAACTTGATGACCACATC
Source organism: Macaca nemestrina (assembly GCF_043159975.1). Lineage (NCBI taxonomy): Eukaryota > Metazoa > Chordata > Mammalia > Primates > Cercopithecidae > Macaca > Macaca nemestrina. The sequence goes on from NC_092139.1 coordinate 27,576,339, forward strand.
AGCCTAGAAAAATAACACAGTCTTTAAAAGCACAGGGCAGAGAAGTGAGTGAAACTCAACAGATAATATTCTCTGACTCACGTCTAAGACCATAACTGAAAAAAGGTCCAGGCAGTCCCAATCACTTCTGATCCATTAGCTGACAAATTGAGGCAGTAAAAACTTCAAGAACAAAACAAGTATTTGTTGAAAATGCTTTTTAGAGCAAGACTTCTAATTTTCTGCTGGTATAGTAGCCCCATAGAGCTGCTTAATACAAAAATCCCAGCTGGTACACAGGCTGTTACAGTTGCAATCAGAAACTGCTTGGTGTCCCTGGGAAGTGTGATTTAGTCACATTTGAAAAAGAGAGAAAGAAATGAGTATGTGCTCTGGTGCAAAAACAGCCTGAAGTCCAGGAGAAGAAAAGAAGTCTTGAATACCATACGAGAAAACGAGAAAACGCAGCTGCCCCTTTGTCTTGCAAAGTGAGTCAACCACCATTCAAAGCCTGCAATTTGGCCTCTGCCACCTTTCCAAGCTCATCACCTCCCGCTTTTGACAGGAGTCAGGTGCTCTGGCAAAACACAACCGCTCCCATCGCACTGAAAGCACCTTGAGCTTTCTGCAGGCTCTTCCTCAATGATCACCCCACAGCCCCAGATCTGATAAACTCTTGCCATTCTTCAACCCCTTGCTCAAATGCCCTGTCTTGCACGACATTTACTCTCATCACACCAATCCAAAGTGAGGCATGAAGGGAGGCACTATGTAAACGACAACATGCTACACATGGCTATTAGTTAATCAGTTAGTTGGTTATTAGTTAAAATTGTTATCAGAATTCAGATCTCATCTAAGAGCTATGCCATATCTCAAAGATCTTAACTTTCACATCTATGTAACCCCCATAGTGCCTTGCTATAATATGAACACGGCCTTTCTGTATAACGTTTATAGAAATTCACAGATACTAGCACTCACAAAAGTTTATACTTCCTTCACTCACTTAATATTTATTAAGCACGTACCATGTTGCCAAGCCATATGCATGACCCCAGGACTATTTATGGAGCCCGCACACAGTGCCTCACCTCCCAAGCTTCTTTATCACACTATAGGAGGCACAGGCAAGGCGAAGGTGAAGAGCCCCATGCCCCTGAAAAGGAGCCACCAGTGCCTGGGGCACAGCCACTGTCACCTGAGTCGGGGTACATTCAGGCACATACCACATTCCAGAGGATTGGGTTCTTCAAAGTAGCATCTCCAATGATTAAGTAGAGAGTGTAGGTGCCAGAGGCAGAGTCAAATTCGATCTTTCTTTCAGAGGTATCCAGTTCAAACTTGTACACGTTCTTGTTGTCTGGCTCGGCAACAAACACCACTTCCTGGCCAGTCTTCTGGTTATGGAGTCGGACGAATGTCTAGATGGAAGAATAATCCAACCTTTCATCTGAAAATTTCAAAATTCTCCCTGGGCCTAACATTGAATCCACCGGGCAGCAGACAGTTAGCTCTCTGTCACAGTGAGAGCTCTCAGATCTGCCAGACCTGCCCCAGAGAGCAGAAGGAGTGGCCATGCCACCCTAGTTCCTAGCTCAGAGATAACTTTTTGCTGGTACAAGGAAGTAAATTTAACTTATGGGTCCAGCCAACTCTCGACTAGTCGGAGGCTGAGTGCCCAGTTTGCGGATGATTTAAGCCCTTTGCTATCGCTGCAATTTCTTTTTCCCGCCAGCCTTTTGGTCACTTTGCTGCCCAATTAACTGCTTCACCAGAGGGTGAAAAGAAGGGAAATGAGGTGGAACTGTAAGAGGTCCATTTTCAATTTCCTAGTGCCTCCAGCTAAAGATTTAGTGAGGAGGCTTGGATATTGATAGTAAGGCAGAGTCCTAATCAAGCAGGGCAACCCAGTTTCATGGAGAGCGCCTCAGCTTGGAAGACAGACAGATTTGCTTCCACTACTTACTAGCTGAGCAAGTTACTTAACCTCCTTGTGCTTTGATTTCTTCAACTTTACAGCACAGAAATTAACTTCCAGATGTAGCATATCTGTGTGAAGATTTGCAATACCGTATGCTGAGCATTAGTGCAGGGAATGCTTTATGCTAGCTAGTCAACAAATAGTGGTTAATAGCAATACGATGGTAATGAGTCTAATCATTTTATCTCCCCTAATGGCACAAGAAAAAAAGGTATCTGCACATTAGAACTGGACCAAAACTTGATAACCACCCAGAGCTTTTCTTTCAGGTGTTTCAAAATAAAGAATTCAACAAGGCAGGTAGGTTTACAGATCCAATTTACAGATTATAAGGCACAAGCATTAAATGAGTTGGCATGGTGACAGAGCCAGCACTGCATCTACAGAAAATACACATCTCATTTGTTAATCTATACCTGAACAACAAAGAAACACCACCAAAGCATTTAGGGAAAGGGGCCCAGAGACATGAAGCATCCCAACTATAGCAATTAGTCTTGGCCAGGAATGGAATGGGGAGTCCAGATGCCAGATCTCCTTCAGGTTCATCCCCAAAATGCCACCTCCACCTGGAAGGTCTCTAAGCCATGATTCTACAACAGAATTTTGGATGAGACAAGTATTCAGTGAAAGTTACACTTCCTCACTAATTCTCCCTGCTCTAATCTGATCCTACCATTTAGTCTTCTAATTTCTTCTCTTTGTACAACTCTTCCTTCCCTTGTGCTATTTGGCCGGCAAATGTCATTCTGGTAAGAAGCTGGGAAATGGTAAGGGGCCAAAGTACTCAAAGGTCAGTTAGGTTTGGCTAAGGGCCCTAATCAAGCTGTCTGGAGTTTGGGAGTAGGGAGGAGAGAGGAGCAGAGGACTCCCGGGACTGTGGCAATAGAGGAACGTGCTCCTGGGGCACAAGTGCAACAGCTGCAGCTGCAAGAAACAGAAAGCAAGAAGGTTCCCAAGTAAATCAAGTTGCCTCTGAGGTCTGCCTGGAAGCTGCCTCAAGGCAACAACTCTGCTGGTCCTTGCTAAAGCATCGGTACGGGGTACCCCATACCAAACTAGGTACCGCATTTTTGTCTTTCAGCATTCAAAGTATTTATCTGAACCTTCCTTCACATAACACTAAAGGCAGGTTACTCTCCATCAAGGGGGATGATAGGTAGTGTGGGAGTGGGGATGTCTGATTGGACATGGGGCCATATTAGGTTCTCAGGGGAAAGAGTGTATGGTTCGAAAATCTTTTAAATAATAATTTTCATTACTCTATGAAAAAAATAAAGCCTACTGCTTTCATAACACAAAGTAGGCACAAGTTAAAAGGGCTATTCTTCAGAGTCCCACAAATACAAAATCTGCTTTGGCCAGAATAAAAAAAAAGCTTTGGGTCTTCTTTCGAAATTATTTCAGTATATTCCCTTATTTATTTATACATACATACATACATACCTATATACATACATACATACATACATACATACGAGGTCTCACCATATTGCCCAAACTGGTCTCCAACTCCTGGACGCGAGTGATCCTCCCACCTCAGCCTCCAAAGTGTTGGGATTACAGGCGTGAGCCACCATGCCTGGCCAGTATATTCCCTTTTTTAAATCAGAAAGAAAAAGCCTCAGGATGGATGCTGTAGCTCAGGCTTATAATCCCACCACTTTGGGAGGCTGAGGCAGGCGGATCACCTGAGGTCAGGAGATGGAGAACAGCCTGGCCAACATGGTGAAACCCTGTCTCTGCTAAAAATACAAAAATTAGCTGGGCATAGTAATGCATGCCTGTAGTCCCAGCTACTCAGGAGGCTGAGGTTGCAGTGAGCTGAGATCACACCACTGCACTCCATCCTGGGTGACAGAGCGAGACTCTGTCTGAGGGAGGGAGGAAGGAAGGACCTTAATTAAGTGCAAATCTGCTGAAGTACCTCTCCTCAATACCAGCTAATTTTTTAGAAAGAAGCGTGTATCCCAGGTGAAGGATTACAACCAGTAAAAGGGTGAGAGTGTCACGTGGGAGAACCTGATGGACTGTCAGGGTTCGGTCAAGATCTGAAAGCAGGAACGTGGAATTCTCTCTAGTCCATGTTACAGACCACATTGTAAACGCTAGTATCCATTCACATTTCAGGTTAAGAGAACTGTCTAGGCGTCTTCCTGACCTGGTGAGGAGTGAGTTCAGCACCAGTGTTCACATCTACCAGCTGGAAGAACAAGGCAAAGTTCTGGTGGCTGTCTGCGATGAATGTGCCCTTGGCTTTGGCTGGGTACGTCACCCTGAAAGAGGCATATAGAGTCAGTCTTCAGAGAGGATCAGTATATCTCTGAGAACAGGCGGAAAATACATACTTCACTTCATTGCCTAATCCTCCCTCTCCCATAGTAACACTTCTGTTGTGGACAGACAGATGTGGAGAACTGTCTGCAGCCTGGGGGCAAATTGGACTGATAAAGCCTGGACTGAGAAAAGCGCAGAATAAACTTCCAACAGGATCTGGGGAAATGCTGTGTGCAGATGCTTGTACCTCTGAGCTTTCAATTCAAGGACCTAAGGCTCTCAACTCCACCAAAGTCAGGCACCAGCGGAGCTCACGTGTGGCCTCTGCAGGCACACAGAAGAGCCGAGCTGGCAGAACCACAAGGAGAAATTATCACAGGATTGATGCCAGCAGCACACGTGAGCAAGGTAGAGAGACAAGACAGGTAGGAGACACAAAGGAAAGAAGGGTACTTTTGGCTTTGTCTTTTTTTAATGCCAAATTTTTTTCCTGGACACTGTTTCAATTTACTTTTCTGCCCTGAAACTGGGTTTTAAAAAGTCATTTTCCCAACAGGCAGACTTGATGAGGAAAACTTCTTTTCACAGCTATCTCCTGGGATTTTAGGGTAAGATGGCCAGGGAATAAACCAGCCAAATGGTTACAGAGCTCAGACCTGGCTTCATTTTATACTCATATTTTATATTTACTTATAAGTAAGACCAACTCTTCATCTATGCAGAGAATTAAACAGCAAAGTGCTCGCACAGACATTACTTCAGTGGATTCTCAAACAGTGCTCTTATCTCCAGTATCACTACAAAAATAGCCAAGCCAGAGACACAAAGGCCAACTCTACGTGATTTAAAAGGAACAGCTGCTTGGCTTCTAGCCTCTGGCTAACATCCCATTTTCAAAGAGCCTTAAGGGTTCACCCTACTGTCTTCTGGCCTCTATGGCTACCCTAGTTGAGTAAAGTTGGGGTCTGGACTATACCCAGAGATCTGGATCCCCCCTACGCCAGTAAGGATCTGGGGGAGGGCTGATGAGCAGGCTTCGTACAGCATTCTGGCCCAACTCTGATCAATTGTTAGTGTCTACTTAGAAGATTATGTTTAAAAAAAAGATTCTGAGGCTGTGTCTGAGTTTGGTGGGAGCAAATGCTCTATGACTTCTTAGTACTGCCTCCATGGACTTGGGAGGGGGAAATGGCAGCCCTAGTGCTGGGTATCTGCCATCTTAATTTTAAGCACCTACGAGGCTTCCAGCTAATTTCAGACCCATCATGGGCCAGAGAGACTTGCCATTAGGTCACTAAAAGCAAATTCAGGACTGTGATGATGAGATCGCACCGAATGTAAATTAATACCTTGCTTCCTTCACTGAGAAGGTCTTATTATCTTAAAAATTGTCATCTGAACTAAATAATATGCTTAGTGACATAGCTGACTCAGACTAACATCCTGAGGTAAGCGCTTTACCTTGTTGCGGACTGGTAATAAACAGTTTGTGCATGGACTAAACACTGGTATATAAAACCTCCAAATCCACTTAGATGCCTGGCAGAATCCCTGGTGCAGGACCAGTGGAACTACAGACTCTTTAATTTAGGGTGCAAGCTGGATGGCTGCTGATACAGAAATGATGCCTGGAGGGCTCAGTGCCTCAGCATACTCCTCTTAGCTCTTGAGCCTCAGCTCCCCGAGGGATCAGGTGGCATCCCACCTACCGGGTAGTTTTGGGTGCAATGCTCTGATCCTTATCCACAGTGGAAAGATCAACATTTGTGATGCCAACTTCAGTGGAGATCTTGACTCTGAGCTAGATGAAAATAGAGAAGACAGTTGCCAGGTCAACTGGTGGTGTACAGGAATTCACATGCAGATATAAAGTTTTCTATTCTTCAAGGTGAGAAAGGCATGACTCAGCCCAGTAAAGATTACTGACCCAGCCCAGTAATATTTCCAACCTCTCCCATTCCGAGGCCTAAAATGTCTTTTTCTGGCTTTGGATGGACGGTACACACCAAAAAAATAAATAAATAAATAAATAAATAAATAAATAAATAAATAAATAAATAAATAAAAGAAAAAGAAAAAAAGAAGAAAAAGGAAAAAAAAAAAGTAAATCATTTCATGTATCCTTTAAAATAAATAAGGGGAAAAATTCCTTAAGCAGTACCTTTCATTCGAATCAGTAAGAATTCGGTTCTAATGATAGCTAGGATTTATTGAGTGCTTACCATGTGAAAGGCACTGGTTTTGTAAAGACTATCTCATTTAATCCTCACAATTCTGTAAGGTATTGCTTTTCAGATAAGGAAATAAAAGATGAGAGAGATGAAGCTGCTCTGCTCAAGATCAGACCGCGAGGAAGTGATCAGGCCATTGTCGAGCTCAGGCACTCTGACTCAGAATCCACGCACTTCAGCTCCTTGTTAGACAGCCATGGTAGTTATCTGTACTGTTCTCCAAGTACTTCTCATTCTCCTTCTGAGCATGTGGTAGAATTCTACTTCCCTGCCCCCATGGAGTCAAGTGTGGCCAATGAAACGTGGGCAGAAGTGAAAACTTTAAGAATCAATGCGTGATTCTCTCTTTTCCTCTGACATGGACACAATGTCCAGATGCTTGATCCTTCAGCCAGGGTCCTGGAGCAAAGATATCATGAAGCAGAGCCTCCAGTTGACCACCTAAAGAATCTAGCATGGGCAAAAAATAAACCTTCGTTGTTTTAAGCCACTGAGATTGGGAGTTTGTTATAAGCACAAACCAATCCATGTTGACTCTTAGAGTGTTTGAATTCTGTATGTCCCGTATAAACATCTTCACAAAGAGGGACTAATGTCAATAAATAAGAAAATTTAAAATTAGATTAAAATCAATGTAAACATCCAAAAGAGACAGAAAACATGTTAAATTTCTGAATTAAAACCCAAGTTTGAATGTGCAAATTATGCAACCCCAAGGCGCTTTTATGTGCAAACAGATCTGTAAGCCTTCCAAATATTTGATAGGTTTGAATGTAACACTTAAGGAAATCCTTGCCAAATCCACTGGTTTATAGTCTAAGTCAGGATCAAGGAATAGAGATAAAGGGATGGGCAAATAATTGAAGGATAGCTTCGGCGGTTTTCTAAAATACCATATTGAGGTGTGACAACCTCAAATCAAGGGCAAAGAAGAAAAATTAAAAAGAGATAAAGATTCCTTTAATAAGAAAGTAATTCCTTCTAATAGCCTTCTTTCCTGCCTCTATAATAACTATTTTATGACAACAGCCTCAATTATCATGTTGAATAGAGGTGTTCTGTTTTGCTTAAAAAAAACTGTAAAGATTTATTACCAGAAGCTGTAACGATATTACCACCTACATTTGAATTCATAGCCACCTATTAGCAGAATTATGTTTAGGATCATTGCCTGTCATTGAGTCTAGGCAACTGGGTGAAATTATGGCAGTGGAGGAGGGAAGATGGCCCATCAGGCTGAATAGACACCCCCAAGAAGGGAGCTTGGAGCCTCTACTTTGGCTCTCTGGGCTCTCTGCTGAGTTAACAGCATTACAACTCACACAAGGATCAGAACCAGAGCAAGCTTTTTTGCATAAAGCACAACCCGACAAGTACTGACATTTCCACTGGAAGACAAACTGGAATGGAAGGCTCAGCCAAAGAAGTGGCCAGAGAGGTTTGATTTGACACCCGCTGAGAACACTTTCCCTGTAGTATGTGGAGCACCTATGTGCAGGGAATACACAGAGATGGCAAGAAATCCTTCCTGTTCCATACACAAACCATAATGACAATGAACCAGGTTGCTGCTTTAATGTATGTACAAAGTGTTATGAAAGCACAGGAGAAGGAACTGTGACCCAAGTCTGCCCATGGGTGGCCCCGACTGGGGAGTAGGAAACATTCCATAGCAAGAAGACTAAGGAGGAGGCTTGATGGGCTTAGCAGCCCTCCAATTTTGGGAGAGATAGGAGGATTAGCAATACTCTATGCTATAAAAAAATCTGTCTTCATAGTTAACTACTCTGCAATCTTCATCAACGTTAACTAGATAATTCCCTTGTTATTTCTGTAACTCACTCTTAAGAACTCATTCATTTAATTTGTAAATGTGATCTTGGAATCATCATCCCACTGAAATGTCCATAAACAGGAGACTAGCTAAATAAAGAATGATACATGCGTATTATTAATTACCATGGAGCAATTAAAAAGAACAGACTAGGCTGGGCATGATGGCTCATGCCTGTAATCCAGCACTTTGGGAGGTGGATCATTTGAGGTCAGGAGTTCGAGACCAGCCTGACTGACATGGCAAAACCTTGTCTCTACTAAAAATACAAAAAAATTAGCCAGACGTGGTGACGCATGCCTGTAGTCCCAGCTACTCAGGAGGCTGGGACAGGAAAATAGTTTGAACCCGGAAGGCGGAGGTTGCAGTGAGCCAAGATCACGCCACTGCGCTCCAGCCTGGGCAATAGGGCAAGGCTCCGCCTCAAAAGAAAAAAAAAAAAGAATTGTGTAAAGTCTTCAGTGTCTCCTAATGATAGCGATAAGGAAGCTATCAGCTTTTAGGTTTTCACTTAGAATCCTGGCTCTAAACTCTCAGCACTAACTTAGCCACTAAAGCCCGCTAATCAGGATCCAGCTTCGTGTGTGTTCTAAAGACATCCTGAGCATCACCCAACAATGCAGACACATGGAGTGAGCAAAGGGCAAACTGCAGTGAACTTGCATCATTCTTGGTTTGCTCTCAGCCCTAATTTAAAAAGCCTTCCTAAGTTACAGCTTTCTTTGTTGCACATAAACACCCGTAGGGCTGTTCTTAAATAGGGAACAGTTTAAAACAAATCCTTCTGCTCCTAAAATCTCACTATAAATGGGTCTCTGGAAACACTCAAAAGAAAAGCATTTTCATGCTACTCTTTTAAAGCAAATTTAGAAATAAAAATCGTAACTTTTTCCAAAGCCCTCTTTAAAGAGTTCAGTGTAGGAACCCTGTTGATTAGCTGCTTCTTCCTTCCAAGTAACACTGCAGGATTCATTTTTACAATAGGAAAGGGACTTATTTCTCTACTTGAAATGCAGCTAAGCCTGCTTTACACTGGATCATGCTATTCCTTTCTCTGCTTGCACCACATGCCATATACATCTCAAAAAATGTTCTAATGCCAGGAAATGCAGTCTTTCTGCTGGGAGTAATAACACCCCTGTTTAGCTTATTACTGTCAAAAATGATGGTGCATTAGGGGCAATTAATGCTAATGAAAGCTTCCAAAACCCATGCTTCCCCTGACAGCCAGTCCAATGTCAATGAGGGCTATTACAGGACTTCCACAACAAACCACCGTTAATGCACTCTGACCAATGTCGAGCATCTCCTGGGAGGACAAACAGGACCCAGTGACCTGCTCTGAGGCTCTAAGTGTGACTATTACTGAAATTACAAAGAAAATTTGCATATATGGCAAAGGTCAGAGCCGACTCTCTCTCCCTCTCTCTCTCTCACACACACACACAAACACACACACACACACACACACACACACACACCCCTCTAATGTAATAAGGAGGAAGACAGAAGATTTTGTAATGCTTACTCCATCACTAGGGAGGAAAAGGACAGCAAATGGCCTCAATGGGGGCTTATTATCATTGCATGAACAACACCTATTAGCCATTTCTGCTATTTTGTACTTAGATAATTTTTCCAACAATCACAGAAACACTTGGACAAACACCAGATTTGATGTCACAAAATGCCAAGCTGTTACAGTAATCAAGACGGCGTGGTATTGGCATAAGGACAAAAATACAGATTAATGAAATAGAATTATGAGTCCAGAAATCAACCCTTACATTTATGGTCAAGTGATTCCTACAAGGATGTATGTGCCAAGGCAATTCGTTAGGGAAAGCACAGTCTTTTCAACAAATGGTTCTAGGACAACTGCAAAATAAGACTGGACCCCCTACGTCACACCATACACAAAAATTAACTCACAATGAATCAGAAACCTAAGGGTAAGAACCAAAGTATAAAATTCTTTTTCTACTTTTGAACATAGCAGTAAATCTTCATAACTTTGGATCAGACAATGGTTTCTTAGACATGACACCTAAAGCACAAACAACAACAACAACAACAACAAAATTTTAAAACTGAACTTAATCAAAATTAAAATTTTTTATGCTTCAAAAGACAACATCATGAAAGTGAAAATACAACCTTCAGACTGCGAGAAAATATTTGCAAATCATGTATCTAATAAGGAACCTCTAACCAGAGAAACTCTTACAACTCAAGAATACAAAAAGATAATAAAAAGATAAAGACAAATAAAGATAAAGATAAATGAAAGGAAATAAGAGGTATATAGATTGTGGAAGGAAGCAAAAAAGACCAAAAACATTTTTTTCAATGGACAATGGATTTGAATAGACATTCTTTTAAAGAAGATATACAAAAGACCAATAAGCACATAAAGAGATACTCAACATTATTACCCATCAGAGAAATGGAAATCAAAACCATAATGAGATACCACTTTATACCCACTACGATGGCTAGAATCAAAAAGTCAGATAATAACAAGTGTTGGTGAGGATGTAGTAAAATTGGAACCCTCATACATTGCTGGTAGAAACGTAAAATGGTACAGCTGCTTTGAAAACTTGTTTCTTGAAAAGTGAAACACTGAGTTACCATATGATGCAAGAATTCTATTCCTAAGCATACACCTGAAAGAACTGTGTTCAAACAAAAAGTTATATACAAATGTTCACAGTAGCATTACTCATAAGAGCCAAAAAGGAGAAATACCTCAAATGTTATTAACTAATGAGTAGGTAAACAAAATGTGATATATCCATACAATGGAATATTATTTTGCCATAAAAAGAAATAAAGTACTAATACATGCTACAACATGGAAGAACCTTAAAAGTATTAGGTTAAGTGAAAAAACAAAAAAGCCAGACACAAAAGGTAACATATTGTATGATTCCATTTATACAAAATGTCCCAAATAGGCAACCAGAGAGAAAGAAAGCAGAAAGTAGGAGCAGAGAACGGGAGTGACTACTAAAGACATAACGCTGCTCTCCAGGGTGATAAAAATATTCTGGAATGGCATTCTGGTAAGGGTTGCACACGCCTGTGAATATACTAAAAACACTGGATTGCCTAGTTTAGTTTAGTTTAGTTTTTTTTTTTTTTTTGGCAGAGACGGGGTTTTACCATGCTGACCAGGCTGGTCTCGAATTCCTGATCTCAGGCGTTCCACTCGCCTCGGCCTCCCAAAGTGCTGGGATTATAGGTATAAGCCACGCACTCAGTCTTTTTGTTTTTTTGAGACAAGGTCTCACTCTGTTGCCCAGGCTGGAGTGCAGTAGTGTGATCACAGTTCACTGCAGCCTCAAACTCCTAGGCTCAAGGGATCCTCTTGCCTCACCCTCTCAAGTAGCTGGGACTACAGGTACATGCCACCATACCCGGCTAATTTATTTTTAAATTTTTGGTAGAGATGGGATCTCCCTGTGTTGCCCAAGTTGTCTCTAACTCCTGGGCTCAAGTGATCCTCCCGCCTCAGCCTCCCAAAGTGCTGGGACGCTTGTCTCTAACTCCTGGACTCAAGCGATCCTCCCTCCTCAGCCTCCTAAAGTGCTGGGATGCTTGTCTCTAACTCCTGGGCTCAAGTGATCATCCCACCTCAGTCTCCCAAAGTGCTGCGATTACAAGCATGGTGGCTCATGCCCAGTCTGAATTACATACTTTAAATTGATAAATTTTATGGTATGAGAATTATACCTCAATAAAGCTGTTATTAAATCAATAAATAAAAGCTAAGTCTCGGCCAGGCCTAGTGGCTCACATCTGTAATCCCAGCACTTTCGGAGGCCGAGTGGGGGAGTGGATCACCTGAGGTCAGGAGTTTGAGACCAGCCTGGCCAACATGGCAAAACCCCATCTCTACTAAAACTACAAAAAAATTAGCCTGGCAAGGTGGTGTGCACCTGTAATCCCAGCTCCTCAGGAGGCCAAGGCAGGAGAATCAGTTGAACCCAGGAGGCGGAGACGAAGGTTGCAGTGAGCCAAGATCGTGCCACTGTACTCCAGCCTGGACGACAGAGTGCGATTCCGTCTCAAAAAAAAAAAAAAAAAAAAAAAAAAAAAAGCTAAGTCTGGAAGATTGCCAAAGTTCTGAAGGGCCCGCAATGTGGGAAAACGTCTTTACACCACTCCATCCTGTTCTTCCTCTAAGTGATGCTAGATGGGAACCAAGCACTGAAAAAATAAGATTTAGGCCGGGCATGGTGGCTCACGCCTGTAATCCCAGCACTTCTGGGCGGATCACAAGGTCAACAGATCAAGACCATCCTGGCCAACATGGTGAGACCCCGTCTCTACTAAAAATACAAAAATTAGCTGGGTGTGGTGGCGCATGCCTGTAGTCCCAGCTACTCAGGAGGCTGAGGCAGAAGAATTGCTTGAACCTGGGAGGCAGAGGTTCCAGTGACCCAGGATTGCACCACTGCATTCCAGCCTGGCAACAGAGCGAGACTGTCTCAAAATAAATAAATAAATAAATAAATAAAATAAGAAGAAGAAGATTTAGTTTCCATCCATAGGAGTTCTCAGCCCAGTGAAAAAGCAATGCAGGTGGTGGTTCACGCCTATAATCCCAGTACTTTGGGAGGCAAAAGTGGGCAGATCACTTGAGCCCAGGAGTTCAAGAGCAGCCTGGGCAACATGGCAAAATCCAGTCTCTAGAAAAAAATACAAAAATTAGCTGGCATGGTGGTACATGCCTGTAGTCCCAGCTACCTGGCAGGTTGAGGTGGGAGGATCGCCTGAGCCCAGTAGGTCAAGGCTGCAGTGAGACATGATCACACCAGTGCACTCCAGCCTGGATGGTAAAATGAGACCTTGTCTCAAAAAAAAAAAAAAAAAAAGAAAAAGAAAAAGCAATGCATATAAACAATGGTAATATAATGCAATAAGTACAACTATAGACAGGGTGTAAAATACTACAGCAACAAAAATGAACTTCGGATAGACCGAAGCCTCAAATATAAGGGGAAAACAACTTAAAAACTGTTCAGAAGACACTGGAGGGCCAGGTGCAGTGGCTCACGCCTGTAATCCCAACACTTTGGGAGGCCAAGAGTTGGAGACCAGCCTGGCCAATACGGCAAAACCCTGTATCTACTAAAAATGCAAAAATTAGCCGGGTGTGGTGGCACATACCTGTAGTCCCAGCTACTTGGGAGGCTGAGGCAGAAGAACTGCTTGAACCCGGGAGGCAGAGGTTGCAGTGAGCCAAGATCGCGCCACTATACTCTAGCCTGAGTGACAGAGTGAGACTCTGTCTCAAAAATAAATAAAAAGAAAAAAGAAAAAACTGGAGAATATCTTTTTGACTTTGGGGTAGCACAGGATCATCTTAAAGAAGACACAAAAAACACAGACTAGCAAAAAACTTATATTTTATTTATTTACTTATTTTTTTGAGACAGTCTCGCTCTGTTGCCCAGGCTGGAGTGCGGTGGTGTGATTTGGGCTCACTGTAACCTCCACCTCCCAGGTTCAAGTGATTCTCCTGCTTCAGCCTCCCAAGTAGCTGGGATTACAGGTGTGTGCCACCACGCCTGGCTAATTTTTGTATTTTTAGTAGAGCCAGGATTTTGCTATATTGGCCAGGCTGCTCTTGAACTCCTGGCCTCAAGTGATCCACCCACCTCAGCCTCCCAAACTGCTGGGATTACAGGCATGAGCCACCTCACCTGGCCCCAGGAAAAGATGCTTAAATTAAGCTTCATTAAAATTAAATTTTGTGCATCAAGAGATGCCATAAAGCAATTCTAGGGGAAGATATCCTATGCTCACAACTAAACATATATCACTCCTAAAAATCAGTAATAAGACTAACAAACCAAAAGAAAACCAGGCAAAGATATGAAACAATTCACTAGAAAGGAAACCTAATTGGCTAATAAATACAAAAAAAGATGTTTAACTTTACCAGTAACCAAGGAAAGACATTAAAACAAGATACCTTTTCATATGCATCAGATTACCAAAACCTAAAAATATCAAATATTGGTACGAATATGGAGAAAAGAGTAATTTGGTGACTGTAACAACAAAAGACTCATGGAAAAGACAATCAGAGGTGGGATCAATAGGACCTGGTAACTGACTAGAAGGTAGAAGTCACAAGAAAGGAAGGGGTTTAGAACTGTGAGGTATAAGCCTGGCATTTAAGATGGACTGGCAGTAGAGGGAAGAAGAGGTTTCAAGAAAAAAAAAAAAAGAACTTTCCTTTTAATATGTTCAGTTGCAAATACGTCCTCTTAACGTAGGAAACTAACATTAAAAGAATGTGGATTTGAAAGGATCAAGGCACACCCTACAATAGTTTCTATCCATAGTGAACGGACTAAGATCAGATGTCTCATGCTTAAAAGGTCAACACATGAGGTGGACAGATTCGAGTTCCAGAAAACATCTTCCTTTCTGCCAAACTTTAAATGCAAGTGTTGCATCTATCTATGGGAAGTAATGCCCCATTTTTGAAAAGGTCAAACTTTCTAGCTGTTAATTCTGTCATTAAAAGAAAGCAAGTGTCACAGGAGCCAATTTAAGGAGCTCTCCAAAGGCCAAACCTAGGATAAAATGAGCAACAAGATAAATGACAGTCATGGATCACAATGTATATAGTAAAATAAATATCCATGATGCAATTATTGTAAACATATGAATTATAGATAATATATTACATTACAAACATGTTACGATAAAGAATTATTATAGTTATAAATAAATAAACAGGATAAAAAACAGTTATTTTCTTACAGTATTCCAATTTTAAAAATGTAGAACCAATGAAAGAGAAAATCACCCTTTGGCAAACACCACAGTAATAACTATTACAGACAAGATCATGAAGATCCTTACAGAGTCTCAAAGTATCACCCCACAAGACACTTAAATACAAGCAGAAAAACAGCAACTTTACAGCAGAGAAACCTAGCACACAATCACCTTACTCAAGTGATCAAGGTTAACATTACCTGTAATGAGACATATCAACATCATATACTTCATGCTCTGAGTAGGGCAGAGCATTACTTTTGGGATAGAACTGAGGAAAATGCATGACCCGAATCCGATCATGAAGAAACATCAGACAAACACAAACTGAGAGACATTCTACAAATTGAGAGCCAGTTCTCTTCAAGCATCAAGGTCATGAAAGACAAAGAAACCATCTTAAATTGGAAGTAAGAAAGTAGGAAAATGTGTAACTCATCTTAAATAAACTTCTATCTAAAAAGATTACAATGAAAGCCACGGTGCCAGATGGGGTAAATTTCAATTAGCTGGGAAAAATACTCATGTGAACTACCTCATTCCCACAAAGCATCAGGTATATAAGGCTTTCTATCCTTAAAGCTACTTTGACCTTTAACCCAGCTAGAGTTAGCTAAACATCTGAAACACAGTTCATTATAAAAGATTACCGATTTTCTTTTATCCTTTATCCAAATAGCTTCATTATAGTGTTATATATGTGTCATTTGATGCTTTTTGTCATCTACTTGGCATCAAGCACTTTTCTAAACCCACCAAAGCCTATCACACAAAACACTTTAAGAGTTTAAGCCTCGGTGGAATTATGGGTGATTTTTATTTTTTCCACTAACTAAATTTCATGTAAGATAGTAATGCTAAATTATAATGGAAAATGAAAAACTTACAAATAAAATAAAATTCACTATGACCAAGTTCTTGAGTTACTGCCTTGGCTAAGCCTGTCAAACAGCAAAGATTGAACGCAGCCCTCGCTCCACATAAACGCATTAGCTTGGTTGTAGATAAAACTCAATGGACCAGACGATTAATACAGTGTCAGTGTGGCCATTTCCTTGGATATACTAACATGGCAATGGGAAGGAAAGAAAAACACCTACCTCTACGGTATTTGCAATGTAACGGTTGTCACCTTCAACTTTGACAAGGAAGTCATAATAACCACTGGAAAATTTGACGTTCATGAAGTTTAGTTCAAAAACATCCCTGTTAAGAATGACAATGGGCTTAGCAAGAACTCAGGTAGGAAAGTCATGGATATAACAAACAGGAGCTACAAAATGTCTCCTGAAGACTGTTCAAGGCTAGCCCACTCCCTACCTTTTTGACTTCCCACCTCACTTGGGCAATCTCATGCTTATTTTATTTTATTTTATTTATTTTGAGACAGGTTGTCACTTTTATTTTGAGACAGGTTCTCACTCTGTCACCTAGGCTGGAGTACAGTGGCGCGATCACAGCTCACCACAGCCTCAAACTCCTAGGCTCAATTGATCCTCCCACCTCAGCCTCCCCAAAAGTTGGGACGGCAGGCACACCCCATCATGACCAGATAATTTTGGGGTTTTTTTGTAGAGACAGGGTCCTGAGATCAAGTGATCCACACGCCTCAGCCTCCCTAAGTGCAGGCTGGGGCGTGAGCCACCGTGCCCAATCCTCATGCTTAATCACAGATTGGAATGTGGAGAAAAGTATCTAAAATGAACACCTCTAGGTTTCCTACATTTTCTTTTCCTTTGTTACTCCCATCACTCCTAAAATTCAAACTCCTTCTGGTAGCTTTCCACAGTGTAATGTAAAATTGGGAAGTTTTTTTTACAGTATGATCCCAATTATGTTTCACAATGACAACAACAAAAATGTAGAAGAAAATACTCCAAAATGTACAAAGAGGTTGGTGTACAATAGTATAATTGTGGCTAATTTTTTGGTATAATTTCGACCTTTCCATGCTTATGATTAAGAAATGCATTTTCTCTCTAAAATTGAAAACTCCTGATCTCAATAACTTACAAACTAATTTAACACTTCAAAAAGTTCCATACAGGGCCAGTGGCTCACGCCTGTAATCCCAGCACTTTGGGAGGCCGAGGCAGGCGGGTCACTTTTGGTCAGGGGTTCAAAACCAGCCTGGGCAACATGGTGAAACCCCATCCCTACTACAAATAAAAAAAAATTAGCCGGGTGTGGTGGCGGGTGCCTGTAATTCCAGCTAATTGGGAGACTGAGGCAGGAGAATTCTTTGTACCTGGGAGGCAGAAGTCACAGTGAACTGAGATCACGCCACTGCACTCCAGCCTGGGCAACAGAGTGAGACTGTCTCAAAAAAAAAAAAAAAAAAAAAAGCAGTTAGCTGGGAAAAACACTAATTCATATAAAAATTGACCCTTAATTTTTTTCTTTTAGAGACAGGTCTTACTATGTTGCCCAGACTGATCTTAAGCTCCTCAGTTCAAATGATCTTCCTGCCTCAACCTCCAAGTAGCTGGGACTACAAGTACCTGCTACTGTGCCCAGCTTTACCTTTAATTTTTTGTTTTTGTTTTTGAGACAGAGTCTCTCTCTGTCACCCAGGCTAGAATGATATGGTATGATCATGGCTCACTACAGCCTAGACCTCCCAGCCTCAAGCGATCTTCCCACCTCAGCCTCCCAAGTAGCCGGAACTATAGGCGAGCCACCATACCCAGTAAATTGGGCCTTAGTTTTTAAAAAATTACATAGCAATAATATGCAGTCATTGAAAATCATTGTAAAGGCCGGACATGGTGGCTCACACATGTAATCCCAGCACTTTGGAGGCTGAGGTGGGAGGAGCACCTGAGGTCACATGCCTGTAATCCCAGCCACTGGGGACGCTGAGGCAGTTAGAGACCAGCCTGGCCAACATGATAAAACCCCATCTCTACTGAAAATACAAAAATTAGCCAGGTGTGGTGGCGGGTGCCTGTAATCCCAGCTACTCAGGAGGCTGAGGTAGGAGAATCATTTGAACCTGGGAGGTAGAGATTGAAATGAGCCGAGAACACACCATTGCACTCCAGCCTGGGCAACAAGAAGAAAACTCCATCTCAAAAAAAAAAAAAAAATTGTAAAAGAATATTTAATCCTATAAAAAGAAGTTTGTGTTTGGGAGGCCGAGGTGGGTGGATCACGAGGTCAGGAGATTGAGACCATCCTGGCTAACATGGTGAAACCCCATCTCTACTAAAAATACAAAAAATTAGCCAGGCATGGTGGCAGGCGCCTGTAGTCCCAGCTACTCAGGAGGCTGAGGCAGGAGAATGGTGTGAACCCAGGAGGCGGAGCTTGCAGTGAGCCAAGATCGTGCCACTGCACTCCAGCCTGGGGGACAGAGCGAGACTCTGCCTCAAAAAAAAAAAAAGAAGTTTGTGGCACATT
Organism: Macaca nemestrina; assembly: GCF_043159975.1. Taxonomy (NCBI): domain Eukaryota; kingdom Metazoa; phylum Chordata; class Mammalia; order Primates; family Cercopithecidae; genus Macaca; species Macaca nemestrina. The sequence continues at coordinate 27,594,850 of NC_092139.1, forward strand.
GTTACATATAAAGCATATCCTGATTTTTTTTTTTTTTTTTTTAAATAGAGATGGAACCTCACTGTCACCCAGGCTGGAGAGCAATGGCGCCATCTCAGCTCACTGCCAACCTCTGCCACCCGGGTTGAAGCGATTCTCTTGCCTCAGCCTCCGAAGTAGCTGGGACTATAGGCATGCGCCACGACGTCTAATTTTTTGTATTTTTAGTAGAGATGGGTTTTCGCCGTGTTGACCAGGCTGTTTTTGAACTCCTGACCTCAAGTGATCCACCCACCTCGGCCTCCCAAAGTGCTGGGATTGCAGGCGTGAGCCACTACACCCGGCCCCCATCTCTAATTTTAAAAAAAATTTTTTAAAAAGGCCAGGTGCAATGGCTCACACCTGTAATCCCAGCACTTTGGAAGGCCGAGGTGGGTGGATCACTTGAGGTCAGGAGTTCGAAACCATCCTGGCCAACATGGTGAAACCCTGTCTCTACTAAAAATACAAAAAATTAGCCAGGCATGGTGGCGGGCACCTGTAATCCCAGCTAGTCGGAAGGCTGAGGCAGGAGAATTGCTTGAATCCAGGAGGCAGAGTTTGTGGTGAGCTGAGATTGCACCATTGCATTCCAGTCTGGGCAACAAGAGCAAAACTCCGCCTCAAAAAAAAAAAAAAAAAAAAAGTTAGCAAAAGTTATCTCTGAATGGTAGATTTATGGGTGAGTTACATTTTCTTTTTTGTGCTTTTCTGTATTTTTCCTATAATAAACATTTATCAGAAAAAAATCGATAAATATTAAATTTTAAAATAGCTACTTATATCACAACAAGACAGAGCCAACTAGAAATAGAGAATGAAACAGTAAAACCAAATGATCTTCATTTTAAAAATCATTTTCTTATATTTAATTGTAGGCTTTTGATACTAGTAGATCAAATTTACCTAACTGAAACTTCGGTAAATTTGGTTTTATGATCATGGTGACATCTATATTAATGTTACACTGGCTGCAGGCTAACTTTCCAAAACAAAGAGGTCAGCGCCCTGCCAAAACACGGCCAAGACTTACCCTACAGGGGTGAAGGATGTCTTCTGGAGGACAGTGGCTCTGGAAGCAACGGATTTAGCATGTTCTAGTTTAACAGTGGCCTGAGTCAGAGGCTGAGACAAAACATTGGTGACTTGCAACTGGAAATAAATAAAAAATTATTTGTTACAACAAAGGCTACAGGAGCAGAGAATTTTGTTACTGGGGTGCTTTATCTATAGGTTGTAAGCTCTGCAGGAGAGCAAACCCCTGCTTTGGGAAATCTTCACAGACCTTGGGTCTGCTGCCTAATCCTAAAATGGATTATTACAGGTGTGAGTCACCACACCTGGTCAATATATTTCCTTCTTTCTGATTCCCTATTCTATCCACTCTGCTACAGAATCTTTAAAAGAATTTATCAGACTGGGCATGGTGGCTCATGCCTGTAATTGCAGTGCTTTGGGAGGCTGAGTCAGGAGGATCACTTGATGCCAGGAGTTCAAGACCAACGTGGGCAACATGGCAAGACGCCGTTTCTACTAAAAAAAAAAAAAAAAAAAAAAAAAAGGTTTTTTAAACTAAAAAATTAGCTGGGCATGGTGTCATGTGCTTATAGTCCCAGATACTGAAGAGGTTGAGGCAGGAGGATTGCTTGAGCCCAAGAGTTAGCATGAGCTATGACTGTGCCACTATACTCCAGCCTGGGAAACAGAGGGAAACCCTGTCTCTGAAAAAGAAAAAAATAAATGTCTCAGCCAGGCTGGGTGCAGTGGCTCACGCCTGTAACTGCAGTACTTTGGGAGGCCGAGATGGGAGTGATTATCATTTAAGGCCAGGAGTTTGGGACCAGCCTGGGCAACACAGTGAGACCTTGTCTCTACCAAACAAATAAATAAATAAATCAGCCAGAAAAATACTTTAGGATGGTACCAGCAATGGGAAAATTAAAGAAATATGGATAACATTAATAACTATCATTTGTTGAAAGTCAACTACATGCATATACCAGGCTAGGCCCTTTACATATATTCTCCTATCAATAGTATGACACAGATAGAATAATCCTTATTGCACAGGTGAAGAAACAAGCCATAAGAGGTTAAGGGACTGCCAAAGGTCACATGGCCGGTTAAGTAGTTGAGCCAGGACTCAAACCATCTATTTAGTTTCCGAGTCAATTATTTTTCCACTTTGTCCTCTTAGCCCCTCTTGACTCACAGCAAACTATGTTCATCGGGTTACTTTCTACCCAAGTCTTTGTTGAGGGTATACAAGTTGTATGTAGAGAGAAAATGGGCAATTTTGAAGAACAGGGTACTCACTCAGGAGGCTATCTGCAGGGGCCACCAAAGTAGATCTAATGGGACAGACAGGACTGTCCTAAGTGGAAACCCAACACTTAAGACATAAAAATAAAATGCTAATTTCTCATGAAGATCTTAGCTTATCACTGGTTCCCAAACAACAGCAACAAAATGCCTCATTTGAGATGAAAGTTCTAAGCATATTCAAGATCTGTGCATTTGCTCTGTTCAAAGAGTTAACACAAAGGAGAAGTCTATGCTTACTGCTGAGTGAAAGGGAGGACTGTGCTATAAAGAGGCAAAAAGATATCCCATCAGGACCAGGGAAGAAGAGAACTGATCAACCATAAACACCAGAATTACTTGAGAATTAAAACAGCTGTTGTAAAATAATATAGTTAGAAAATTTGGGTACTGGAGGAAGTCTATGCTGCAGTGGGCCATGATCGTGCCACAGCACCCCAGCCTGCATGATACAGCGAGACCCTGTCCAAAAAAACAAAACAAAACAAAAAAATACGATAAAGAAAGTTTGGTATTGGGAAAAACATTTTAGAAGCAAGACTTCTCTATACATCTGGAGTTACAGGCCTAGAAATGCAATATTCCTGCACTTATTGAAAGCCTATACTTTTTTTTTTTTTTTGAGACAGGGTCTCGCTCTGTCACCAGGCTAGAGTGCAGTGCCGCAATCTCGGCTCACTGCAACCTCCGCCTCCCAGGTTCAAGTGATTCTCCTGCCTCAGCCTCCTGAGTAGCTGGGACTACAGGTGCCCACCACCATGCCCTGCTAATTTTTGTATTCTTAGTAGAGACGGGGTTTCACCATATTGGCCAAGATGGTCTCAATCTCTTGACCTCGTGATCCGCCTGCCTCGGCCTCTCAAAGTGCTGGGATTACAGGCGTGAGCCACTACGCCCAGCCAAGCCTGTACTATTTAAAATCCTCTAGGGAGAGGCCAGGCACGGTGGCTCATACCTGTAATCTCAGCACTTTGGGAGGTTAGTTCAAGGCCAGCCTGGCCATCATGGCAAAACTCCATCTCTACTAAAAATACAAAAATTAGCCAGGCATGGTGGTGTGTGCCTGTGATCCCAGCTACTTGGGAGACTGAGGCACAAGAATCACTTGAAACCAGGAGGTGGAGGCAGCAGTGAACCAAAGTCATGCCACTACTCTCCAGCCTGTGTGACAGAGCAAGACTCTGTCTCAAAAAAAGCAATAAAAATAAAAATTAAAAATCCTCCAGGAAAAAAAAATTTTTTTAAATAGAGTTGAAGGGTTCTGTGGCTAGTTCACCCAGTGGTCACGTCTCCATTTCAAGGCTCAGGGAAATGAGCCTTGCCCTCCATTTAATGGGTATGTCCTTGTAAAGGCTACAATTGGCTGTGACCATAGTCCCGATTTCTGAAAGCCTTCCACTAGGAATGACAATCAGAGAGGCACACTTTGGGGATGAATGTCTTACCCTCAGGATAGCCTGTTCGTGAGTGTCGGAAGCAGAGCCCTCGGGCACAACCACAACCGGCACGTGGTAGCGATTATGGGAAAGTACAGCAGCCGCAGAGGCCACGCTGAAGGCTTCGGAGAGGGACTCAAAGTTCTTCTTGCTGAAGATTGCGTTCATCAGCTGGATGACCTGATCCTGAAAGAAACATGAAATGCAGCCGTTTCTCTTCCTCTGCTGGGAAGGTGGGAGGGCCACTGCTGTAGAGGAAAGTCACTCCTTATCTGTTTCAGGTGTTCACATGGGAGGTCTTTTGGTCAATGATCCAAATTCGTAGATGGAGAAAACACAAATATTCTGCATTTAAACTTAGAACTTGGATGTGGTTGTTTTTTTCCCATCTTCCGTTATAAACTGAAATTCATGATTTGTCAGTTATTTAATAAGTGCTTACTATACAGGCCAGGCACGGAGACTCATGCCTATAATCCCAGCACTTTGGGAGGCCAAGGCGGGTGGATCACTTGAGGTCAGGAGTTCGAGACCAGTCTGGCCAACATAGTGAAAAACCCTATCTCTACTAAAAATACCAAAATTAGCCAGGCATGGTGGCATGCGCCTATAATCCCATCTACTCAGGAGGCTGAGGCACGAGAACTGCTTGAACCCGGGAGGCGGAGGTTGCAGTGAGCCAAGATCGCACCACTGCACTCCAACCTGGACGACAGAGAAAGACTGTCTGAAAAAAATATCATAATAATGCTTACTACACAAATGCGGGGTAATTCCAGATAACTACTGAGATATGAAACTATATTATGAAATACACATAATAGTAATTATTTGTTAAATGTCTATATATGCCAGGCATCATGATAGGTGCTTACATGCATTAACTCAAATTTTGACAAAAACTATAAAAGACTGCTATTATCAATGTTTCCCAAAAAACGAAACTGAGGCTAAAGGAGGCTAAGTAACTTCTGCAAGTTACAACAACATTAGCAAGACCAACATTCAATTGTAGGATTGTTTGTCTCCGAAGTCCTTCTGCAAGAACATCTGTTCTTTCCTGGTTCCCATTATCCTCCCAGCTAAGCTACCTTTCCTCCCAACCTACTTGTAAGTAGTACATTGAGGCAAAGTTTTTATTTATAAGACCAAACGTTATAGCTAAAATGTACATTAAAAAGAAACTAAAATAACTCTCCATTAAGAACTAATGGGCTGCTTAGAGGAGAAAACTAAAAGCAGTTTTTTTTAAAAAAGTGGAACCTAAAAGGCATTACTAAAATTCTGGAGGTTGTTTGCTTAGGAGGAAACATTTTCCCCTTCAATCAGTTTTGTTTTTTAAAATCTACCATCCAACCAAAGAGCTCTCTTATTCCTGACAGTGTTATTCACAGTCAACATGAAAGAATTTTCTTTAATTGGACCAATTACAATTTTCCATTACTAGGCTGCTGACATGTTAAAATGGGTGACTGTTCACCAGAACTGTTGTGTCAAAAGCAGTGACAGCGAAATTACTCCAGCCAAGTACCTGGTTAGCAGCAGCTTGGAAATAAAGGAAGAAAATGTTTAAGTTGTATATGTACAATACCATTAATTCATCTACTTTACTGTGTATAGGACAATCAGCAAACAATCTGTACCCCAAGACCCCACACTCTTGCACTTTCACCCATAACAGAAATTAAAAGGGAGTATATTTCTAGACCTGCTACACTTAGGACAAAGGAAGAGACACAAAAAGAATGTAAACACTTGAATAACTTATTTGACCATATCCTCTGGAGAAAATATGAAATTAATTCCAATTATCCAAGACAGATAATTATTTACTTAAAGAAACTTGGCACAAAACTTGTAATGCATAAAGAAATGAAAAGTTCTCACTTAAAACCCAAATCTCTCCTCCTAAAATTTAAATAAAAGCAGCTTGTATTTTAAGTACTTTAGATTAAGGGCTGGTAACTTCTCACAGACAAGGGGTACAAAGACGGTCCCACTCAAAAAGACTTCCCACATGCATTCCAACTAAAGGTTCTTTCAGGTTAACAACCTCCTCTTGAGAAAAAGAATGAACTCTTGGCGGATGTGTGATAGACACACATGCCTCTCAGTGAACTATGTCCATCAGCAAAGATTAGCTAAGATTTAGCCGTTGCTGAGGATAAGGGGGAGGGAGGAGAAGCAATTATGAGCCCAGGGAAGGATGTGAATGGGCCACCAGAGTGGAAAGCATTCAGGAGACAAGCAGAAAGGGGTATTGGGAAGAAAGGAAGACGAAACAGGAGTAATACACGTGGCTTCTTTGATATTACCTCGTGACATGTACATACCCCATTAAAGCAAGTGTGGTTTGTTTACACGTCTGTCTCACTAGCAACCCATTTCTTGAAGATAGGCACTACATCTTTCTATTTCTCATTCTTAATCCCTAACCCAGGCCACTGAGTGACAACATCCCAAGGTATGTCTGAACATTCCTCTCTAATAAAAGCTATCCTTAGCAGATAAAGCTGATGACCCCTTTGGGTTTCATGCCTGAAAACTGTTAGATGGGTACCTCCTTAATGGATGGCTCAGTCCCCACATGATCCATGAGCTTGTAGGTGGCAGCCACAAATAACGCTGTTGTTTCCAGTCCTTCTTCAAACTGGAGATACACGCCCCCCAGTTCATCCAGACGAGCAACAAGGTCCTGCCATAACAAAACAGAAACATGCTGGATGTCAAGTAACAGCAGAAATGAGATGCACGAACCACTGTCAACCCCACTGCAGACAGCTTCGTGACATCTCTCACTCTAAATCTGAAGACCACCTCAGTCACTTAATACTTTCTCAAAAATGGTCCTTAGGCAGAGTAAAGTATATCAAACAGACATTTGAGGAGAGCAGTGTCTTCTGCACTTCTGGGAGGGTTCCTTCCTTGGCCCCGTGTATGCCGGCCCAAGCCCAGGAGTCATGGCAGGGAAGGCTCCAGCTACTTTGGGTGGAAGGCCAGTGGGCCAGGCTGCCGTGCACCCAGGAAGCATCGTGACACAGATGGAGTCCGTGGCCATCCATCTGAATACAACCTACAAAGCATGGCGTTTCCCAGAATTTCTTAATGCTCCAAAAGACAAAGAGAGACACACTGCTCTCCTAGGCAACATGACTAGGCAACCAACGTGTCTGTGAAGCATCCAGTGAAAACACCATCAGGACTGCTTGTCAGCCCTGCCAGGCAGTCCATGAAAGAGGCCCCAGAGAAGCATGATATTCTGGACAAAGGCAAGGATAGAGCAATAATAAAAACCACCATCACCACGTCCTGAGCACCTATTATGTAATAGGTACAAATATTGCTCAGGACACAGTACCCTAATACAAAGAACACAAGTGTGCCATGGATATAAGAAGCAATGTAACTGATCCTAACACATCATGCATGGCTATCTGCAAGACTCTTCTACAGCGTATCAAAGATAGGAGCTGGGAAATGTATTTGGCAAAAGATTCACACCTCAATCTCCTCCACGATGCTCCTCAGGTCAGCCTGCTGGGACAGGTGGGATGCTGTCTGCAGAGCCTGGACCGTTCTGGAAGGTAAAGAGTAGAACCCCAATGAATGGCAAGTCTTCTTTCATCTACTCACCCCTTCCCGTACTTGGGACACTTTCACAAATATCCCACTCTTGTTCTTTAGAAGTACAAGTTGGTCTCAGCCTTTACGGAGTTTACTTATAATCCAGTTAGGATAGGTATGACAAAACCCGGAAAAGATCATCACAGCTGAGAAGGCAACGCAGGCAACAGAACTGGCAAGAAGAAGCGTGGGCCTTGGGCCGGGCGCAGTGGCTCACGCCTGTAATCCCAGCACTTTGGGAGACTGAAGCAGGCAAATTCCTTGAGCCCAGGAGTTCAAGACCAGCTTGGGCAACATGGTGAAACCCCATCTCTACTAAAAATACTGAAAATGAGCCAGGTGTGGTGGCGTGTGCTTGTAGTCCCAACTACTTGGGAGGCTGAGGTGGGAGGATCGCTTGAGCCCAAGATGCAGAGGTTGCAGTGAGCCACTACACTCCAGCCTGAGCAACAGAGTGAGACCCTGTCTCAGAAGAAAAAAAAAAGATTGAAGCAAAATTCATATAAAATTAACGATTTTAAAGTGAACAATGCAGGGATGCTTACTATATTCACAATGTTGTGCAACCACCACCTGTCTAGTTCCCAAATATTTCCATCAGTCTAAAATAAAACCCACTGGTTGAGCATGGTGGCTCACACCTGTAATCCCAATACTTTGGGAGGCCAAGGCAGGAGGATCACTTAAGCCTGGGGGTTCGAAACCAGCCTGGGCAATATAGTGAGAACTCATCTTCACAAAAAATTAAAAAATTACCTGGATCACTTGAGCTAGGGAGGTCAAGGCTTCAGTGAGCCGTGATTGCACCACTGCACTCAGTCTAGGTGACAGAGTGAGACCCTGTCTCCAAAAAAATAGATAAACAAAACCCACTGAACAGTTTCTCCCCATTGTGTCTCCCCTTTGCCCCCGGCAACCAGTAATCCATGTTCTAGCTCTACGGATTTGCCTACTCTGCTATTTCATAGAAATGGAATCATACAATCTGCATCCTTTTATGTCTGGCTTCTTTCGCTCAGCAGAATGTTTTCAAGGCTCATCCATGTTGTAGCATGTATCTGCACTTCATTCCTTTTTATGGCTTATTCATACAATTTTATCTATAATTCTGGAAGATAAGCTTTTTAAGATGGAACATGATAGGTGTATACATGTAAGACTTGTTAGATTCTGTTCTCTTAAAGCAGATAATGTGGAAAACATAAATGGTGCTTTTCTGGATAAAATGGGGAAAGGAGAAGCCCCCTGGTGGTTAACCGACTGCTACTGCCACCCCAATGGTTTCCTAATTCCTTTTTTTTTTTTTTTTTTTTTTTTGAGACGGAGTCTCGCTCTGTAGCCCGGGCTGGAGTGCAGTGGCCGGATCTCAGCTCACTGCAAGCTCCGCCTCCCAGGTTTACGCCATTCTCCTGCCTCAGCCTCCCGAGTAGCTGGGACTACAGGCGCCCGCCACCTCGCCCGGCTAGTTTTTTGTATTTTTTAGTAGAGACGGGGTTTCACGGTGTTCGCCAGGATGGTCTCGATCTCCTGACCTCGTGATCCGCCCGTCTCGGCCTCCCAAAGTGCTGGTATTACAGGCTTGAGCCACCGCGCCCGGCCCGGTTTCCTAATTCCTAAGAGATGACTGGGCCCTTGTGTAAAACCTCCACTTACCAAGTCAATGTGTCAAGGAATGTAGAGCAAGAATCTGTCTGCTTATGTCAAGATCATAACAATTTAGATTATCTCCATGGGAAACTAATTCCATTAAGATGACAAGTTGGAAAACAGCAGAGTCACAATTTACAGAGAGACAAGCCCTAGAGTACTCAACGACACCTATGGGATGCTTGTTGTTATAATACACTTGAGAAAATGAAACCTGAATTTCCAAACGAGATAAAAATCACACATCTGCCCGTGATAAATGCTGTGCTCAGAAAAGGGGGTTAAGATAGCCCAGAAAGAACTTCTCAATTAAGATATCATTTTTTTCTCTTTGGAACGAGCGAGTGCCGCATGGTAACAACCTCAGAAGTTTTAGAACGAAATTAATCCACTGAGTTTTAGAAAGTTTTGTCACTGGCTTTAATTACTTATTCCCCAGCCAGCAATTTCTTTTTCTCTGGAGCATAGTACTGTATTCAAACATTAAGAAAGCAGATCTTATCTTGCTAATATATAGCAGATGATTCAGAGAAATTGATTTATGAGAGACAACAATGAGATCTTCTCAGATGGTTCATTCAAACCTACAAGTATTTTCTTGTTTTCCATTCAAGACAAGTTTACAAACATTCACTTCCTAGAAAAAGCCTACTTAAATATAGAAGGCCCACTTAGAAGAGTTCTAATTTATATCAGATTGCCTTTAATAGGGCAAATTAGTAGTAATATAAGGCATCCGACCAGTTGGATTTCACAATGACCCTATGAGCCATTCTCCAGGTTTGCATATGAAAACACTGAGGCTTAGCGGGGCTAAACAACCTACTCATGGTTACAGCGGTTGAGTAGAAGAGTGGATTTGAACACACTTGTTTCTACTCCAAAGCATATGTTCTTCCTACCTATAAGCTTTCTACAAGACAGCAGAAACACAAAAGTATAGTTTCATCCTTTATTAACTCCTTTGGATACAGACCATGTGCCAGGCTCTCTAAGCACTGCAAATAAAGCTTATGGCTGGGTGTGGTGGCGCGTGATTATAATCCCAGCTACTCAGGAGGCGGAGGTGGGAGGATTGCTCAAGCCCAGGAGTTTGAGGTTGTATGATCGCATTGCACTGCAGCCTAGATGACAGAGGGAGACTCTGTCTCAAAAAAAAAAGCTTATGATCTAACATACAAATAACAACGAAGGAAGTAACAAACTCTCTAAGAAAGGGGACCTGTTTGTTAGGAACCTAAGAAACAAATGGTCCAGAAAAGGAACTCCGTTTCCTACATGCCCACCAAGAACCAGGCACTGCGCTAGGGTCTTCACACCTATTATCTCACTTAATCCTGTCAGGTGCTCTGATGTAAGAATTATGGGTTTCATTTTAAAGGCGAGGCTCAGAGAAGTTAGAATATGTGAATATGAGGAGGGTGTGAGGATGACATAGAGGAATGTCAACTGCCTGTGAACCCTGTCCTTAACAAAGCTTTTAAGTTTACAGAAAAATCTGATTGTTAGCAAAAACACAAAAAACAAACAGAAAAACCTGAGAAACAATCTCACTGTTTTGAACGGGGGAATTGATATCACCAAACTCTTGCTAAACAATGAACAGGATTCCAGAAATGTACTCCACACCCTCCTTCAGGGTTGCAATTAAATGGTGAACACAAATAAAATAACAACAAAATCATTGTTTTAAATGAGGAGTTTCAGTGTTTTTAAGAAAAAAAAAAAAAAAAAAAACTATAACCGGCCTGGACAACACAGAGAGGCCCCATCTCCACTAAAAACAAAAAATTAGCCGGGCAGCCAGGCGCAGTGGCTCATACCTGTAATCCCAGCAATTTGGGAGGCCGAGGCAGGTGGATTGCTTGAGGTCAGGAGTTCAAGACGAGCCTGGCCAATGTAGTAAAACCCCGTCTCTACTAAAAATACAAAAATTAGCCAGGCGTGGTGGCGTGCCTGTAATCCTAGCCACTGAAGACGCTGAGGCAGGAGAACTGCTTGAACTCGGGAGGCCGAGGTTGCAGTGAGCTGAGATCACATCACTACACTCCAGCCTGGGTAACAGGGTAAGACTCCGTCTCAAAAAAAAAAAAAAAAAAAAAAAAATTAGCCAGGCGTGGTACTTTGCACCTGTAGTCCAGCTACTCAGGAGGCTGAGGCAGGAGGATCACTTGAGCCCAGACTTCAAGGCTGCAGTGAGTTGTGATCATACCATTGCACTTCAGCCTGGGTGACAGAGTGAGATCCTGTTTCTAAATAAATAAAAATTTGAAACTACATATATTATCACTTAAGAGCTTAGCAAAAAACACCCTGGAGTTATAACATTTCCATTTATAACAAACAGGTAAGGTGCTTCTCCTTCATCTAAGCTTTTTGCAGAGTAGTAGAGTCTGATTCCTAGAACACTCCACCCTCTGAGCAACCACCTCTCTCACCAGATGCTACCTCTCACAACTTCCAGGGATCCTGGAGCCAACACTTTGCAGAGCCTCCACTGCCAACATGCCATCTTGCCCTGGCCAAGCCTCAACAAAACATGCACGTGGCTCCTTCTGAGTTATCTGCCCTTGCTCTAGCCCTCCAACCTCACAAGGCAGCTGGATCTCTAGGTGATGGCGTGCTCATACTCCGGCTCAGCACCTGCCTTCTGTTTGCAAGGCGTGCAGAAGACTGCGTCCATGTGAGCTCCACGAGAACAGGGACCTTACCTGCCTTCGTGCAATCATGCCTGCGGTGCCTTGCACAGCACCTGGCACACAGAAGTATTTACTGAAGTACTTGCCCAGGAAGTATTTGCTGAACCAATGAATGAGCCCTCTTAGGATAGGGCCCGAGACAAATGAAGCCTGAGAAGTGCTCGAGATGACAACTCACGCCAGCACAGTCTCCTCCTTGCTGAGACGAGCAGTAAGGGCACTGAGTGCTTCTTGGGATGCCAAAGGAAGGCCAAAGCCGCTTAGAGCTGCAACTGCATGGTAGATCTGGTTAACAGATGAGTCCTCACTGACAGCTGCCAGAAGCAGATCTTTGGTCTCATTTGAAATAGAGATCTAAGAAAGAATTGGCAGACACAGAGTTTTAGAACAGGTCTTGGCAATTTGTGGCAGGCATGGCAAAGACAGCATGCAGAGCAGCTGCCAAAGTCACCTCCGCCTCATGTATGCTGATTCCCCTCTAATCCCCAGATACCAGGATGAAATGTTTGTAAAACCTCGGTACGACACCCCCATCTGAAAAGATGCTGACAAATTACCTTTCTACTTATACGGTTCTCCTGTGTTCAATAAAATGACTTTTCAGAAACCTCATGTAGGGGTACACTTCGAACAGTTTTAAATGTTAAAGGGAGATGAAAGGAAAAAATCAAGACCTCCCAGAAGAAAGGTAAAAACTGCATGAAAAGGTTATTTAAAACCCTTGAAAAGTAAAAACATAGGAGAAACATAAACTACACTTTCTTAAGGAAAAGCAACGGACTCTCCGCAACAATGGACTCTCATTGTTAAAAAAAGGATTTTTGACATGACCCTTCCCCTTTAAAAATGCACTTTTTTTTTTTTTTTTTTTAAATAGTTAAAAGTCATTGTCAGTGTAGGAACCCGGACTCACCTCACATCCTGAGAGGGCCTGGCTGGCCTGGGCGGCGTAGAAGAGGGAATCCACATTGCTGGGATCAAGGTTAGATCTGATGTAGGTACATGCTTTCTACACAGCAGGGAAAAGTCAGTGTTAAGTGGTGATACATGTAGTGAACCAGGAAAAGCAAAGGCATTTTTAGATAACATTCGAAGTCATTATAGATGGCTTGAAGAAGGAGCTACATGAATTTAGTTTTTAAGTAGTTACTTTCCATAGGACACGGTTTTACCCAAAATTGCTGACTTCGTACAAACAGCAGTAAGTCTAAAGGCACTTGAGTCCTTCTGAATCTTAGAAAGGAAAGAAGGAAACCACTTCCCGAATCACCTGTCTGGCCATGGCCTGTGCTGGGTATTTATGAAGCTCTTCATTTTAATGACATAACGACCCTTTGGTAGAGATTATCACTATCCCCATTTACCTGAAAAAGAAACTGGGGCTTGAAATTGGTAAGTAATCTGATGAAGGTGACAAAGCTACTAAGTGGCAGAGTCTCTTCTGATTCCAACTGTACTGGCATTTCCACTTAGATGTCACCAAGGCCAAGTCAGGCTCAACAAATCTAAAATGAGCTTAAGGCTGGGTGCAGTGGCTCACATCTGTAATCCCAGGCCTTTGGGAGGCTGAGGCAGGAGGACCGCTTGAGCTCAGGAGTTCGAGAACAGCCTGGGTAACATGGTAAGATCCCATCTCCACAAAAAATTCAAACATTAGCTGAGCAGGTGGCAGGTACCTGTGGTCCCAGCTACCTGGGAGGCTGAGGTAGGAGGACTGCTTGAAGTTGAGGCTGCAGTGAGTCATGTTCATGCCACTACACTCCAGCCTGGGAGACAAAGCGAGACTCAGTCCCCCAAAAAATAAAAATAAAAAATAAAATGAGCTTAAAACTTTCTATTTCTTCACCAGGACTTCCCAGCTCATGCACAGGTAACGCCATGCATCCAGCAACCCAAACCAGAAATCTGGGAACCATCCTTGACTTTTCCCTACCCCTCCAAGACTATCAAGTCTACCTCTTTTTCATTTCTCAGGCCCAGTCCTGCCTCTGGTTTCTGTCACTGCCTTAGGGCAGGCCCTTGCCCTTTCTCAACTAGATTGTCCCAGTAATCTCCTAAGTGGTCTAAAGCCATGCAATCCATTCTGCACACTGCTTCAAGACTGATCTTCACAAAATACAAGTGTAACCGTGTTGCTTTACCTTTAAAATCCTCCAGTGGTTCCCTATTTTTCTCAGACAAGATCCAACTTCTGACTCAGCATGAAAGGCCCTCATGACTGACCCTCCCTCTCCATGCTGCCTTCATCACCATAGCCCTAATTCCAACTCCAAAATCTTACCGTCCAGCCTCCTGCAGCTATACCACGCTCTTGCCATTTCACATTTGACGCTGCTACCCACCCTGCCCTGCCGGGAGCACCTTTTCCTTGTCCTTCCTGCCAGCCAAACCAGGCCCTACCTTCAACTCTGCTCAGATGTTCACCTCTTCCAGACAGTCCTCCCAGAAGAGGCCAGGTATCCACCCTCTCAAGTGCTCCCCCAAAGCACATACCACACCGTACTTACTAGTTCCCCCAGTGACTAGTGGCCCAAGATCAGGGACTTTGCCAAATGCCCATCACAGTGACTGGCACAGAGGAAGCACATCACAAAACCCCCAAACTCCTGGTACTGCGACTCTCCTCGACTCCAAGAAACAGTATCAAACCATTAGACTACCAATATTTTGGTTGAAGTAATATAAAATTCAGCTATTCAAAAAGATGTGGTAATAGTAACAGTTAAAAGTGGGTGCTGGTTGGGCACAGTGGCTCACGCCTATAATTCTAAAACTTTAGGAAGGTGAGGCTGAAGAATTGTTTGAGGCTGTGGTGAGCTGTGATTGCACCACTGCAGTCTGGCATGGGTGGCAGGGCAACAACCTGTCTCAAAAAAAAGAAAAAGGCTCGGCACGGTGGCACACACCTGTAATCTCAGCACTTTGGGAGGCCAAGGCGGGCGGATCACAAGGTCAGGAGATCAAGACCATCCTAGCTAACACGGTGAAACCCCATCTCTACTAAAAATACAAAAACAAAATTAGCCAGGCGTGGTGGCGGGCACCTGTAGTCCCAATTACTCGGGAGGCTGAGGCAGAAGCGTGAACCCAGGAGGCGGAGCTTGCAATGAGCCAAGATCACACCACTGCACTCCAGCCTGGGCGACAGAGTGAGACTCTGTCTCAAAAAAAAAAAAAAAAATTGGGGGTGCTGGGCGCGGTGGCACTTGCCTGTAGTTCCAGTTACTCAGGAGGCTGAGGCAGGAGAGTCACTTGAGCCTGGGAGGCGGAGGTTGCAGTGAGCTGAGATCGTGCCACCATACTCCAGCCTGGACGACAGAGTGAGACTCCTTCTCTCCCGCCAAAAAAAAAAGTAGGGGGTGCTCCTGGAGAGTAGGACAGGGTGGAGGGCAAGGGCAGCACGCTGCCTTTCACTAACAGCTATTTTGTATTGTCCAATGTTTTACTGTGTGTACATGCTACTCCAACCAAAACTTTTTTTTTTAATTTTATGAATGATTTTTTTTTTTTTTTGCATCAATTAGGGATCTGAAGAGAACAAGTAAAGCTACTCAAAGAGCCCTAGCGGTGGAATGCGAGGAAGCTGAAAACGTGTGCTTTGTCGCCATCTGGTGCTGTAACAATGGAACAACACTGGAGACCCCAAAACAATGACTACGGTTACTTCTACCTCTACCATTACCTCCTTCTGAGCACTTAAAATGTGTCAAAAGCTGTTCGAAGTGCTTTATGTGCATTTCCCATTTAATCCCCAATCTATCTCATGCATCGGGCATTCTTATTACCTTAAGTTTACAGATAAGAAAACTGAGGCATTAGAAAGGCAAAGTAACCTGTCCAAAGTCACTCAGCTTTTAACTAGGGGAACTAGAATTCCCTGGCTCCAGAATAGCCTGGCTCTGGTGTCTGAGCTATAAAACCTCTACTTCTCAAGAGCCCACTAAAAGCAATCTATTCTGGAGTAAGACAAGCATCATTCCTACACTTTGCAAAGACAAATCAAGGTAAACCGGTCCAGTGTTCAGTGGCTTCAAAGCCCACGATGTTGACAGCAGAGTTCACAGGGCAGCAGAAGCAGGGAGACCTCCCAGAACTGCTCAGCCTGCTCAGCGAGCCCACCCAGTGCTGAGGCTTCAGCCAGCCGCTCTCGGGGGACTGGAAACTTTGACTCCAGCTGCCCTCCAACGTTCTAGACTCATCTTCCCCACTGAAGGCTGAAAACTGCCCCCTAAATGTCCACCCCCAATCTGCTTGCTTCCAACTTTCTGTGCTAATACTCCAATTAATCAAATACCCTCTTGAGCAAAAAAGAACAGCAGTGATTTCTTCCATCGTAGGTTTTCCCCTACAACTCTCTGAACTGAATCAAACATGGAGTCCTACAGAAAAGACAGCAAATCTCTCTCATCCGCCCTCCCCTCCCCTATTTCCTCCATAAACAGCTCCCCGCTACTCTCGCTGCCTCTCAGACTGTGCTTTGTAATCTCTTCAGACTTTGTTACTGTGATGTGCTGCCCAGGCACACACTGGCTGGGGCCCCATACCAGACCCTTTCTAACCGGGCCCACTTTTCCCCAGGTGCTTCTTCCTGCACTTCCCCACCCACCTCTGCTCCAGCTGCGAAAGCACCTCACTGCCCCAAAGCACAACAAGCACTTGGAAGCCTCCAGGCTTTGCACACCCTGTTCTCTCCATCTGGAAGCCCATTACCTCGTCAATTCAACTTCTCCTATAACGTATTAACAAAACTCAAGACTTATTTTAAAATACAACTTCCTGACCAGGCATGATGGCTATAATCCCAGCACTTTGGGAGGCTGAGGCGGGTGGATCACCTGAGGTCAGGAGTTCGAGACCAGCCTGACCAACATAGTGAAACTCCATCTCTACTAAAACTACAAATATTAGCCAGGCGTGGGGGTGCGTGCCTGTAGTCCCAGCTAGTTGGGAGGCTGAGGCAGGAGAATCGCTTGAACCTGGGAGGCGGCGGTTACAGTGAACTGAGATCGAGCCACTGCACGCTAGCCTGGGTGACAAGAGCAAAACTTTCAAACAACAACTTCCCTCAACCCTTCTCTCCCCTCCAGTGCCACCTTCTCTCTTCCCACACAGCCACACTGCTCCAGTCTTCATGTCCTCACTTCCACTCACTCCACTTTGGCTTCTGCCCCCAGCACACCAGTGGCAACCTCCAGATTGTCAAAGCAGAGGATATTTTCCAGTGCTCACTCCTCAACGATGGACAGACCAATCACATCCTCACTGGGAAACATGCGCGCCCGTAGCCTTCTGGGATACCACCGCACCCTTCCTGGGTCTCCTACTTCTCTGGCAGCTCCTCCCTCAGTTTCAAGCTCTCCTGCTGTTTTCTCAACTCCTAGGCTGGGCTCTCATCCCACCACCTCCTGCCTCCCTAGGCCATTCCATCCGTGCCCATGGCTTCATCCTAAACTTCTATGCAGATAATTCTCAGACCCTTAACTCCAGCCCAGACTCTCTCAATAGTCACTTACATGACTCAAAGGTATTTCAAGCTCACCATGGTAAAGAACAAATTCGTGATCTTTCCCAGACAAATCCCATTCTTTTCCTGTGTTGCTATCTTATGGAATGGCCCAACCACCCATCCATGCAGCAGAAGCAGAAAGGCCAGGTGTTATCTTTTGTACCCCTCCTGCATTCAATCTTGCCCTGTAGCCCCCTGCTATGGTCTGTCTCCCAAAAAGCAAGAGCGAAATCTTTCCGAAATGCAAGTTGAATCACGATACTAGCTATTTAAAATCTATTGCTCATTGGAAACAGATCAGAACTCTTCCTGTGTGGGCCAAGGCACTGTGGCTTGGCCCCAGCCTGCCTCACTCGTCTCCCTCCCTCCCACTCTGTTCCACACACCTCCTCCTTTCAATCTCAAATGTAACCTGCTCTCTATCCTCCGCACAGGCTGTTCCCTCTGCCTGAAGTCCCTTCCCTCCTTCGTCTCACAGTTAACTCCTCCTCTCCCTTTAGAATTCAGATCCATCATACCTTCCTTCACTCCAGTGCCTACCACATGCCAGGTGCTGTTCTAGGAACTGGGGATACACAACAAATAAAATGGACAAAGTCCCTGCCCTTAAGAAGTAGAGTGAGATTAGGGTGATGTAGAGAGGTTTGAGTTTTGGGTTTGGGGTTTGTTTTGTTTTTGTTTGTTTTGAGACAGGGTCTTGCCCTCTCACACAGGCTGGAGTGCAGTGGCACGATCGTAGCTCACTGTAGCCTCCAACTCCTTGGCTCCAGCAATCCTCCGTCCTCAGCCTTCTGAGTGGTTGGGACTACAGGCACACACCACTATGTCAGATAATTTTTTAACTTTTTGTAGAGACAGGGTCTCGTTTTGTTGCCCAGGCTGTTTTCAGACTCCTGGCTTCAGGCAATCCTCCCACCTCAGCCTTCCAAAGTACTAGTATTACAGGTGTGAGCCAACACACCCAGCCCAGAATGAGATCTAAATTCGGAGATTTCCTCAGGAAAGCCTTTCCTGGCAAATCAAAGTACCCTATTCTATCCCTATAAAAGTCCCCTATTTATAACAGCACATATTTCACCTTCATAAAACTTACCACTGTTACAAATATTCGTGCATATATTTGATTACATGACTAATGCCTATCTCAGCTATTAGACAATATATTCTTAAGAGTGCAGGGGCCCTCTCCCTCTTTATGGTTCAAGAGTAAATCCCCAGTGCCTAGCACTATACCTAGTGCATAGCAGAAACTCACTACATATTTGCTGAATGATCAAATGAAACCTGCACCAGCCAGCACACATGGCAACACCCACTGTGCAAGATTTGGCATACAGTGTGAGTGCCGGCTCCCTCTGCTGGACTCCCGTGGTACTTTCCACAAACAGCCCGTCTGCCTCTTTGCACTCAGCACTGTATTACCGTACTCTCAGTGGATAATGAGCTCTCTTGTCTTCTCTGCATTTAGCACAATGTCTAGCACACAGCAGAGGCTCCATAAACGATCACTGCCTGAAAGATTGCCTCATTCTCTGCTCTCCCCAGGAATGAACTGAGTGCTTGAGCCACAAACAAATATACTTACTACTATATGCACTCGTCATGTGCCAGGCACTATGCTAAGCACTTTATACTTATTATCTCATTTAGTGCTCACAACACTTTATAAGGGATGCATTTTGTAAAAATAATTTGTTTTTTTTTGAGACAGGGTCTTGCTTTGTTGCCCAGGCTGGAGCGCACTGGTGCCATCACAGCTAACTGCAGTCTTAAACTCCTGGGCTCAAGCGATCTCCCTGCCTTCCTGCCTCAGTCACCTAAGTAGCTAGGACTAGAGGTGCATGCCACCATGCCCAGCTAATTTCTTTCATTTTTTGCAGAAATTGGGCGGGAAGCGGGGGGGGTCTCACCATGTTGCCCAGGCTGGTCTCAAACTCCTGGCCTCAAATGATCCTCCCACCCCAGCCTCCCAAAGTGCTGGAATTACAGGCATGAGCCACTGTGCCCAGCATGTTCTTAATCTTGTAAAAAGCTAAACAATGATATCCATAAAATCACCATTCTGATATGCTTATGTTTTATATAAATATAACTCAAATGAAAAATGCTCACTCTTTTTTTTTTTTTTTTTTTGAGACAGAATCTCGCTCTATCACCCATGCTGGAGTGTAGTCGTGTGATCTCGGCCCACTTTAAGCTCTACCTCCCAGGTTCACGCCATTTTCCTGCCTTGGCCTCCCGAGTAGCTGGGACTACAGGTGTCTGCCACCACACCTAGCTAATTTTTTTATATTTTTAATAGAGACGGGGTTTCACTGTATTAGCCAGGATGGTCTTGATCTCCTGACCTCGTGATCCACACGCCTTGGCCTCCCAAAGTGCTGGGATTACATGTGTGAGGCACTGTGACCGGCCTTTTGTTTTTTTTTTTTTTTTGAGACAGGGTCTCACTCTGTCACCTAGGCTGGAGTGTAGCAGCACGATCTCGGCTCACTGCAACCTCTGCCTCTGGGTTCAAGTGATTCTCCTGCCTCGGCCTCCCGAGTAGCTGGGATTATAGGCATGCCCACCACGTCTGGCTAACTTTTGTATTTTTAGTAGAGACAGGGTTTTGCCGTGTTGGCCAGGCTGGTCTCGAACTCCTGACCTCAAGGGATCCACCGACCTCAGCCTCCCAAAGAGCTAAGATTACAGGCCTGTAATCTTTTTAACAACTAAAATCAACTCTCATTCCACACTGCTGTCTCCATAGTTTCTATTCTCAGTAAACCCCATTTCTCCCAGTTTCGCTGCTAAAACCTCTTGTGAGATAATAACCAAAATCTCTCCAAAGATCAATCTGTGAGAACAATCAACAGTGTATCTAGTGGAGCCCAGGGAGTTCTCTCTACTGAGCTGAAGGCAACAACGGCTGAGCAGGACATGCACCACTACACGGAAGTGATAGTAATGAAGACTTTCTCTCAATGGATTTATGTAGTTTGCACATCTAATGAGGAAATTCAACAGCTCTGAAACATCCGTATAACTCCCTTTCTTCCATTACTTATAATGCATACACTACCTAATCAACAGAGCACATTTCATAAGCAATTAGAATGCAGTATGTGATTAACTCATTTATTTTCTGATTAGCAGGCACATTTAGAGAGCTCCCATTTTGATTGAGCTGAAGTTTTACAGTTCAAATATTTGTTAGACACCTGTGTGTCAGAGGTATGCTAAGCAGTGGGGATGACAGTCTGAAAAAACAATGTCAATCAATGTGTACCAACTGCTACTACTATTTATATATAGTCATGCTAATCATAAGGTTAATACTACATATTACCACATGCCATCAACGTGCTAACGACCCCGCACACATTACCTGTAAACTTAGTATTATTGTCTCCATCTTACCGATGACAGAACAAACATTTTGAAAGGTTAAGGAAGCTGCACAGGTGACTCCGGTGTGAAGTTTTGAAGTCAACACCTTGAAGCCAAGCTCTCTGACTTCAGTGTCTGTATTGTAAACATAAAGCCACAGCCAGCCCAATCATGTAATTAACGCAAGTCACACTGCATAGCAGCTGTCCGGATGCCTCTCAATCTACATCTTCAGCCCTAACCAACATCCCGCAAACTTGTGATGATGGCAGAGAATAGCTTTGGGGGTATGTCTTCGACCTAAATCTCCTACAGAACTCCAAATCACGACACAGATCAAAAGACATGCTCTGGATGAAGTGGGAGCACCTCATTCATCCGTGACCCCCCTACACTGAATCCTGTGGTTCCACTAAAGTTTGAAAACCTTCAGGAGAAACTTTTCATCCTGCATTCAGATCCTGCCAAAGGTCAACATTACTATTCCAATGTTATCTCCTATACCTCACAATATAAAACCTCTAGTCAATTTGCTCTTTCTCCCCAGGGCCTCTAAAGACATCACCGAAAACCAGAGCAGAAATACAAAGCATCACTACAAAAGGCACCGTGAATACAGTGTCTGTGCCAGGCACTGTCTGAACTCACCTAAACAAAGTATAAATAGAAGCAAACCTTTTCAGTGTAAGAATGATAATAGCTACCATTTCCTTTGAGGGGCATACTGTAATTTCACTTTCTTCTTACAATGATTCAGTGAGGTAGGCTTCATAACTCCCTTTTCAGAGAGGTGGAGCCAGAATTAAAAGCTTGGGTTAACTGACTCTGATGTGTATACTCTTACTTTTGAGAAGAACTAATTTTATCAGGAGGTACATTCACCTTTAGGGTTTATAAGAGTGAAATCATGAGGAAAAGTCTGTTTCTTTAACAGAATCACACACAGGAAGAAAACATTGGGCAGAAACGGAGAGCTGGTTGTTAGGAAAAAATTTGAGTAAGCTGGATCTCATATAGCTGGGATCAGCAAACTTTTTCTGTAAAGGACCAGTTGGTAAATACTTCAGGCTTTTTTTTTTTTTTGAGACGGAGTCTGGCTCTGTCACCCAGGCTGGAGTGCGGTGGCCGGATCTCAGCTCACTGCAAGCTCCGCCTCCCGGGTTTACGCCATTCTCCTGCCTTAGCCTCCCGAGTAGCTGGGACTACAGGCGCCCGCCACCTCGCCCAGCTAGTTTTTTATATTTTATATTTTTAGTAGAGACGGGGTTTCACCGTGTTAGCCAGGATGGTCTTGATCTCCTGACCTCGAGATCCGCCTGTCTCGGCCTCCCAAAGTGCTGGGATTACAGGCTTGAGTCACCACGCCCAGCCATACTTCAGGCTTTATGGCCAGCCTAGTAACTATTTAACTCTACAGTTAAACTGAAAAACAGTTGTACCTAATGTGTAAATGAATGCATGTTCACACACACACACACAGTTTGGCCCATTGGCAAAAATGGAACATTTTGAGCATCAAAAAGAATAACAATCGAAATGGATTGAAAGATACCAATTGCAGCCGAGAGGGGTGGCTCACGCCTATAATCCCAGCACTTTGGGAGGCCAAGGTGGGTGGATCACCTGAGGTTAAGAGTTCGGGACCAGCCTGGCCAACATGGCAAAACCCTGTCGCTACCAAAAAATACAAAAATTAGCCAGGCGTGGTGGAGAATGCCTGTAGTCCCAGCTACTTGGGAGACTGAGGCCGGAAGGTCGCTTGAACCTAGGAGGCGGAGGTTGCAGTGGGCTGAGACTGCAAAACTGCACTCCAGCCTGTATGACAGTAAGACTCCATGTCAAACAAACAACAACAAAAGACATCAATTGGAGGCTGGGCACAGTGGTTCACATCTGTAATCCCAGCACTTTGGGTGGCAGAGGCGGGAGGATGGCTTGACCCGAGGAGTTTGAGACAAGTCTGGGCAACATGGCAACACCCTGTCTCTACAAATATTAAAAAAAAAAAAAAAAAAAAAATTAGCTAGGCATGGTGGCATGTGACTGTAGTCCCAGCTACTTGGGGGGCTGAGGTGAAGGATCACCTGAGTCCAGGAGTTTGAGGCTGTAGTGCACCATGATCGCACCACTGCACTCCAGCCTGGGCAACATAGCGAGGCCTTGTCTCAGAAAAAAAAAAGAAAGACACCAATTGGGACTATCAGTGCTGCCCTAGACAGAATTAAAGATATTGAACTTCCCCTCCTACCATAAATAACTATCAAACTGTTTGAAATATATGAAATTGAGACACCGAACAACAGACAGCAAAGGCTGGGATCCTTTAAAGAAGGTTAAAAAGTATCACAATGGGCCGGGCGCAGTGGCTCACACCTGTAATCCCAGCACTTTGGGAGGCCAAGGAGGGTGGATCACAAGGTCAGGAGATCGAGACTATCCTGGCCAACACAGTGAAACCTCATCTCTACTAAAATACAAAAAATTAGCTGGCGTGGTAGTGTGTGCCTGTAGTCCCAGCTACCTGGGACGCAGAGGCAGGGGGATTGCTTGAACCTGGGAGGTGGGGGTGCAATTGCAGTGAGCGACTGCGGTGAGATCAAGCAATGAGATCAAGCAGTGCAGTGAGATCGAGCCACTGGACTCCAGCCTGGTGACAGAGCGAGTCTTCGTCTCAAAAACAAAAACAAAACAGACAAAAAGTATGACAATGATACCAGAAATAATGGGAATTTAAATGGAAATTCAGTTATAGGGTTCTTTCATTATTTGTGACATGGCAAAATAATAATTCACGGTATACTGTGAGAAATTAAGGATGCATATTAAAATCTCTAAACAAAACTAGACAAACACTAAAAAAAGAAATTAGATCTAAACAGCCAATAGAAGAGATAAAACAGAATATTTAAAAATAATCAAGGGGCTGGGCACAGTGGCTCATGCCTGTAATCCCAGCACTTTGGAAGGCCCAGGAGGGCAGATCACTTGAGGTCAGGAGTTCAAGACCAGCCTAGCCAACATGGCGAAACCCCATCTCTACCAAAAAATACAAAAAATTAGCCAGGCGTGGTGGTGCACACCTGTAGTCCCAGCAACCAGGGAAGCTGAGGTGGCTGGCTTGAGCCCAGGAGACAGAGGTTGCAGTGAGTCATGACCATGCCACTGCACTCCAGCCTGGCTGAGCCACACTCTGTCTCAAAACAAACAAACAAAACAAAAACAAACAAACAAAAAAAAACTGTTCTGAATCCAGGAAAGATTTTAATCATGATGCATTTTCCTCACCATTAGTCCAAAAACATGTCTCAAAATTGCCTGATGTAGTGACTACCATTATTTAATACATGTGAGTGCCTTCTACCTTGAATTCCCTTATTATTAGTCACACACATATGGGGGCACTTAGTAAGTACACATGGTATTGAACAGTCTCACTCCCAGAGCTGAAGTAAAAGTTTCTAGATGATCTATGACTTGCTCTTCTTGACATCCCACTAAAAATAACTGATCTGGCATGATCCTTAACATACATTAGGCAAAAAAACAAAAACAAAAACAGACCTGTCAAACTGAAATAAACTTCTTTTTTTGAGACTGAGTCTCACTGCTGCCTGGGCTAGAGTGCAATGGCACCATCTCAGCTCACTGCAACATCTGCCTCCTGGGTTCACACGATTCTCCTGCCTCAGCCTCCTGAGTAGCTGGGATTATAGGCATGCACCACCACACCCAGCTAATTTTTTCTATTTTTAGTAGAGACAGGGTTTCACTGCATTAGATAGGCTGGTCTCAAACTCCTGACCTCATGATCCACCTGCCTTGACCTCCCAAAGTGCTGGCATTACAGGCGTGAGCCACCACGCCCAGCCAAATATTTCTTATACTGGATTAACCTTGGTTATCCTCAAATGAGCAAGAGTTAGTTTTGAACCACCCCAAAGGAATATAGTGAGGGGATGAAGGTCCTCCTGAACCACTCTGACCACCAGGACAAAAACAGCCTTACCTTTGCATCTGGCACCTGGGCACCAAGGCTGCTGAGTCCCACGATGGAGTAGAAGGCAGATTCCAAATTTGTGAAAGGGCGATCCAGCGAGGCTTTCAGTCTCTCCACGTCATGCTTGGTGAGGTAGTGAGTGGGCGTCAGAGCCCAGGTGCTGGCTATGATTGTCAGGGCCAACAGGAAGACAGTGCTTGAACCTTGGGGGGAAACGACCATTCAGTACACTCCACACTCTTCCAAGGTGCTATACACAGTCCCAGTGATGACGCACACCAAGATCTGGGAACCAAATCACATGGGGAAGGGTGAGGGAACCCAGGGGTTTAACCTGAGGAGAAGCCAGGGAGCCTGCTCTTCAACTGGTGGAAGGACAGTCCTGCCAGCAGCCTCCAGGCATCTAAAGCACAGGCCTTATCCTATTATTCCCATTAAGTCCTCTGCCTCTAAGGACAAACCCAATCCTGAATCCTCACACCTTGTCAGCCTCTCAACCAGCTCTCCTCCCTCGCGCTTCCTGCCATCTGTTGCTCTCTGGCTTCTCTGTCCTCTAAAAAGCCAGGTTCGTTCCTGCCCAGCATTTTTTCATGCTTTCCCCTACCTCAACTTTGCTTAATTTTTACTTTCAGAATTCAGCTCAAGCACCTCTTCCTTAAGAAGCTCTCTCTAGGATTAGGTCCCCAGTACAATAAAGTAAGGAAGAACCCAGGCTCTGGGGCCAGGCTTAAATCACAGCTCTGCCATTTATTAGCAATATGCCCTTGGCAGTTATTCAACCAGCTGGTGCCTCAGTTTCCTCAAGTGTAAAGTGGGATAATAATAGTATCTACCTCAGAAATGATTGCACGAGTTAATATAGAAAGATCTGGCCAGGCCAGCACTTTGGGAGGCCAAGGCAGGTGGATCACCTGAGGCCAGGAATTTGAGGCCAGCCTGGCCAACATGGTGAAACCCCGTCTCTACTAAAAATACAAAAAAATTAGCCGGGCGTGGTGGTAGGTGCCTGTAATCCCAGCTACTCGGGAGGCTGAGGCAGGAGAATCGCTTGAACCCGGGAGACAGGTTGCAGTGAGCTGAGATTGCGCCATTGTACTCCAACTCGGGAGACGAGCAAAACTCCGTCTCAAAAAAAAAAACTTAGAATAATGACTGGCACATAACAAGTGCTATATCAATATTAGCTACTACTTCTACTACTATTATTATTGTTGTTGTGATATCCACTCATAGGAATCTGTACTTCTATGTGGAATTTTCCACAACTTTAACAGTGTAATGTCTGATTTCTCTGCTAAACTGTAAGTTCCATGAGGATAAAGACTGCTTCTTTTGTTCATCCCAGTATTTCCAAGTCTTGCACACTGCCTGGCACATAGCAGGTACTGAATAAATATTTGCTGAATAAATGGAAAGAAAAATTAATCCCCATCTATGATGCCCCAGGGGACAGGGAGCTGCAGGAGTGGTACATTTCTACTTCATTTATTTAAAAAACAAAACAAAAAACACTTTTGAATGGGCTGCTTCTTGATAAAGTGCATTGTCTAGCACCCAAGTAACAGTAATAACAAATAATCACTAGGCTAACATGAGTGGCCCTAAATCTTTTGCCTTTAGCGTTAAATTAAGCTTGAACTAGAATCCTTGAAAAAAGGCACTACTGGCCAGAGGCAGTGGCTCACGTCTGTAATCCCAATACTTTGGGAGGCTGAGGCGGGTGGATTGCTTGAGCCCAGGAGTTCAAGACTAGACCAGGCAACATGGCGAAATCCTTTCTCTATAAAAAAGAAAATACAAAAATTAGCCAGGCATGGTGGCGCGTGCCTGTAGTCCCACTACTTGGGAGGCTGAGGTAGGAGGATCACTTGAGCCTGGGAGGTGCAGACTGCAGTGAGCTGGGATTGCACCACTGCACTCCACCCTGGGGGACAAAGAGAGACCCTGTCTCAAAAAAATAAAAGACGGCCGGGTGCGGTAGCTCACGCCTGTAATTCCAGCACTTTGGGAGGCCGAGGTAGGCAGATCACTTGAGGTCAGGAGTTTAAGACCAGCCTGGCCAACATGGTGAAACCCTGTCTCTACTAAAAAGACAAAAATTAGCCAGGCGTGGTGGTGGGCGCCTGTAATCCAAGCTACTTGGGAGACTGAGGCAGCAGAATCACTTAAACCCAGGAGGTGGAAATTGCAGTGAGCTGAGATCGCGCCACTGCACTACAGCCGGGGCAACACAGTGAGACTCCATCTCAAAAAAAAATAATAAAAATAAATAAAATAAAATAAGAAAAAGAAAAAAATCTATCATATGGCATATTCATCAAATGTATACTGAGCTACTATGCGCCACACACTACTTTCGGTGTTAAAAACACAGCAGGAAACAAACAAAACTCCCATCCTCAAAGAGCTTGTATTCTAGTAGCAAAAGACATCACATGAAATAAGAATATTATTGGGCAACCCCCTTTGGATCCCCTCCCCTTATATGGGAGCTCTGTTTTCACTCTATTTCACTCTATTAAATCCTGCAAATGCAAAAATAAATAAATAAATAAATAAATAAAAATAAGAACATTATTTATCACATTAGAAGGTAAAAGTGCTACGGAAAAAAATAAAGTACAGAAGAGATATTTGGGAAAGTCTACATTTTAAATACAGTAGTCTGTAAAGGCCTAAGAAATAAACATATGGAGTATAGACCTGAAGGAGAAGCAAGTCATAAAGATATCTGGTGGGAAATTATGCTAAGAAGAAAAACCCAATATGGCCAGGTGTGGTGGCTCACACCTCTAACCCCAGCACTTTGGGAGGCCGAGGAAGAAGGATAACCTGAGGTCAGGAGCTCGAGACCAGCCTAGCCAACATGGTGAAACCCCATCTCTACCAAAAATACAAGACATGAGCCGGGCATGGTGACTTGTGCCTGTAATCCCAGCTACTCGGGAGGCTGAGGCATAAGAATCACTTGAACCGGGAAGCAGAGTGGGCGGTGAGCTGAGATGGTGCCACTGCACTCCAGTCTGGGGCTCTGTCTCAAAAAAAAAGAAAAGAAAAACCAAATGCAAAGATTCTGAATCAGGAGTACGTACACATACAGTGTTTTTTGAGATCAGCAAGGACAGTATAGCTTGAGCAGAGTAAGCAAAAGTTAAGAAGTAGATGAGGTAACAGAGGTAGCAGAGGACAGATCCAGAGGGCCTTATGTACCACCACAGTGGAAGCCACTGGAAAGTTTCTTTCTTTGTTCTTAGACAGAGTCTCACTCTGTTGCCAGTCTGGAGTGCAGTGCAGTGGTGCGATCTCAGCTCACTGTAGCTGCAGCCTCCCGGGTTCAAGCGATTCTCCTGCCTCAGCCTCCCAAGTAGCTGGGACGACAGGCAAGTGCCACCATGCCCAGCTAATTTTTGTCTTTTTAGTAGAGATGGGGTATCACCATGTTGGCCAGGATGGTCTTGATCTCTTGACCTCATGATCCGCCCGCCTCGGCCTCCCAAAGTGCTAGGATTACAGGTGTGAGCTACCGCACCTGGCTGGAAGCCACTGGAAAGTTCTAAGCAGAGGTGTGATTTGATTTACACTCTAATGGTATTACCGTGTTGAGAATAAACAATACTGTGTGGAGAACAGACCATGCAGGTGCAAGGACAGAGTGGGGGACACCGGTTGGGAGATTACCGCTATAATCCAAGCCAGAAGATGATGGTGGCCCAAACCAGGGCAACAGCAGTGAACATGATGAGAAGTGATGAGAGTTAGTCTGGCTAGAATTCAAAGTCAAAGCCTATCAGAACTGCCAATGGACAGAAAGACCTAAGAGAAAGAGGAGTCAAGACACCAATGCTGAATCCCCAATGCCTTGTGTACAGGCAGGCACACAATATATGAAGATCTAGTGAATGGCTGTGACTAGTATTTTCCCACCTAGACTGTAAATTCCCCTAAAACAGCACCTGTGTCAGAATCCTAATCTTCTCACTCCATGTTAATGAGAGCAGTAACTTTTCAGACTAAAAGTCGAGCACTTAGCATGTTGGGTATGCCCACGCTATGCTGTGCTTTGCACACACCAAATCATTAAATCCTCACATCTAAGTAAGGTGGCTATCTTCTGCATTTCACAGACCAGGAAAGTGAGGCTCAGAAGTAGTTACCTGCCCTAGGACACATCGCTGAGAATCAAACTTCAGGCAATTTGAATCCAAAGTCTGCTTTTAACCACTTTACTATTCTAAACTTCTCAAATAATGAAACGGTGAGCCACTGACTCATTCATGTGTCACCCTGGGCAAGTAAGTTCCTTTCTGTGGGATTCCAACTTCTCATCTGTCAAATGGTAGTAACAAGAGTACATGCTTCCAAAGTTACGATGAGGCTACATGAGATTCCACCCTGCACGGCGTCTACTCAGTAACTTCCGATGCAGTTAACTTTACTGAGTTCTTAGGGCCATGCGCTGTTCTAAACTATGCACGAAGATTATTTCACTTAATAGAGCAACTCAACGAAGCAGACAACGTGACTAATTTGACTAACTTACTTTACACATGAGAAACTGAGGTGCAGAGGGGTTAAGTAACCTGCTTTGGGTTACACAACGAATACGTGGCCGACTGCAAGTTTGCACCCACAGTGTCACTTCAGAACTTATGCTCCAGGCTCCCAGAGAGAAGTGAGGGGTTTTCTTTGCCCCTTTCACTGAAGGGGAAACTACAGCCGAAAGGACAATCTGGCCGAAACCTCACACGGAGTAAGGGGCAGCACCGGGACCAGAACCTTAGGCCGCCTGGCCCAGGAGCCCGCGCGAATGAAATGAATGAGTGAGGCCAGGCCTACGGCTAAGGGCGGCCGCAGTCCCCACGGCTGGGCCTCGGGGCGACCCGTAGCTCCGCGCTGCACCCCTCCCCCAGGCACCAACCCCTCCAGGTCGCGGGCACTCCCACCAGCTCGCAGCCCTCCTTCGGACCCTCGACCCGACAGCGCCCCAGCCAGAGCTTGTGCCCATGCCCCTGTCCCGCAGGGGAAGGGGATCCCGCCTGGCCGGCTCTCGAGCGGCGACGAGTAGCCTCCCGCGGGCGATAGCCCTCTCCCCAAAGAGTGCTGGCCGTGGGGCCCTATCGATAAGCCACGCGCAACTCCTCACCCGGCGGCGCCATTCCTCCGAGCAGGTCCCGCCGGAGTCCGAGCCGCAGGCTGACTTCCGCTCGGGAAAGTGGCTCCAAGAGCCCGCCACAGGGGACGCCAGGGACTCGCGGCAGGTTCTGCGGGCCAGGATGAGTTCTAAGCACAGGTCAGTGTCGGCGGCCCCGCTGAACTTCGACGCTTCCAGCAGCCGCGGCCGGGATCTCAGTCCTCCCGCGCACAGGGCCTTGCAGTTCCCGAGGACAGACCCGCCTCCCCCCCGCGCCCAGGCCCACTTGGAACCGACCGTCTCGCAACGCTCCTATTCCGGGAGCTACCGGGACGTGGTTGGGCCAGGCCTCGGGGTGGGCCCGAGACGGGGCCGCTTCTGATTGGCGCATCTGCTGTCACTCACTCGTCTTTCTGCTGCCCGGCCCATTTTAAAGGAAAAGGAAGGGTCTCGACAGGCGGGGATAGCTTAGAAGGGAATTTTTTTTTTTTTTTTTTTTCCCCCTCTAGTAAATTGTGGCAGTTTCTGGCCGGGCGCAGTGGCTCACGGCTGTAATCCCAGCACTTTGGGAGGCCGAGGCGGGCGGATCACCTGAGCTCAGGAGTTGGAGATCAGCCTAGGCAATACGGTGAAACCCCATCTCTACTAAAAATACAAAATTAGCCGAGCGTGGTGACACTTGCCTGTAATCCCAGCTACTCGAGAGGCTGAGGCGAGTGAACCTCTTGAACCTCGGAGGCGGAGGATGCGGTGAGCCGAGATTGCGCCATTGCACTCCAGCCTTTGCAACAAGAATAAATCTCCGTCTCACCAAAAAAAAAAGAAAGAAAATTATGTCAGTTTTTTCCAAAGATTATCCCTTGGGTTGTTAATAACTGACCTACGAGTGACGTTTTATCTGATTTGCAGAGCAATGCAGTAACTCATAGAGAACATATTAGGCCAGTTTTACAGGCTCATCACGGAAGTGGCTCACCCAGGAACACCGCTCTAATAACTAGCGCCAATTACTGAATGTTTACAGTATAACCCGACACTGTGCCGAGGGCTCTACAAACATTATTTCTTTTCTTTCCTTTTTTATTGATACGGGATCTTGCTCTGTCGCCTGGGCTGGAGTGCAGTGGTGTGATCATAGCTCACTGCAGCCTCGACATCCTGGGCTCAAGCGATCCTCCTGCCTCAGCCTCCCAAGTAGCTGGGACTGCTGCCACGCGCCACCACGCCCAGCTAATCTTTTAAAATTATTTTTGGTAGATACCACATCTCGCTTTGTTCCCCAAGTTGGTCTGGAACTCCTGGGCTCAAACGATCCTCCAGCCTTAGCCTCCCAAAGTGCTGAGATTACAGGCTAATCCCATTTTAAAGAGAAGGAAACAGATTTGAACCTAGGCAGTCTGACTCCAGAATCTGTGCTTTTAACTACAGTTTTATGAACGTATAAAGTATGCACAATATAAGTCTTATTAACGTTATTATTGTCCCAAATGTTATCCTACATGGGAGAGAGTCAGTTCTTTCTGTGTGTCTATTATGATAGCCACTAGCCTTATGTGGATATTTAAATTTGAATTTAAATGGATTAAAATTAAGTAAAATTTAAAATTCAGTCTCTCATTTGTAGTAGCCACGTTTCAAGTGCTCAGTAGCCACAGATAACTAGTGGATATCAGTTTTGACAGCTCAAAAGTATAGGACATCTTCATTATCGCAGAAAGTTCCATTGGGCAGTGCTGATGTAGAATATATAAAGAATTCTCCCAACTCAAGAATAAGACAACCAACCAGTGGTGTGCTGGAGTTGTCTCATACTGTCTTGAGAGAGTCCATTGTTAAATTTTCAGTAATTTTGCAAATTGGTTAAATATAGCCATTTAGAAAATTATATCAACTTAGGATGAAATAAACTATATTGAAAACAAAACTCATTATTTCCTAATTATTTCACTACATTTTACATTTTCTGTGCTTTTGTGGTTGCTTATATCTGTTGAAACTGTGTGATGGAAATATATGACGGTATGCCATTGCACATCTCTTCCCAAGGTAGTATCGGTAGCTTGATTTTGGCCATGATGGGAGTATTTATACACCACAGACTTAGCATATGCAGCCAGGAATGGTGGCTCAGTCTATAATCCCAGAGCTTTTGGGAGGCTGAGGTAGGAGGATCACTTGAGTCCAGGAGTTCGAGACCTGTCTGGGCAACACAGCAAGACCCTGCCTCTACAAAAAATTTTTTTAATTAGCCAGGTGTGGTGGCTCGCATCTGTGGTCCTAGTAACTAGCTGTGGGCCACAGATGGGAGCCACCACACCTGACTCATGAAAAAGAAAAAGACCAACAATAACAAATGTTGGCAAGGATGTGGAGCACAGGATCTCTCATATCCTGCTGATGGAAATGTAAAGTGGTACCACCATTTTGGAAACAGATTGACAGCTTCTTTGTTGTTGTTTGTTTGTTCTGAAACAGAGTCTCCCTCTGTCACCCAGGCTGGAGTGCAATGGCACAATCTTAGTTCACTGCAACCTCCGCCTCCTGGATTCAAGCAATTCTCCTGTCTCAGCCTCCCGAGTAGCTGGGATTACAGGTGCATGCCACCACATTGCCCAGCGAAATTTTTTTGTATTTTTAGTAGAGACGGGGTTTCACCATGTTGGCCAGGCTGGTCTCAAACTCCTGACATCTAGTGATCCACCCACCTCAGCCTCCTGAAGTGCTTGGATTACAGGCGTGAGCCACTGGTTGTTGTTTTCTAAGAGGCAAGGTCTGTATCTGTCGCTCAGGCTGGAGTACAGTGATGGAATCATAGCTCACGGCCACCTTCAACTCTTGGACTCTAGGATCCTCTTGCCTTGGCTTCCTGAGTGACTGGCACTACAGGCACATGCCACCACCCTCAGCTAATTTTTTGTAGAGATCAGATTTTTTAAATTTTTTGTAGAGATTGGATTTTGCTATGTTACCCAGGCTTGTCTCAAACTCGTAGTCTCAGGCAATTCTTTCGCCTTAGCCTCCCAAAGGCACCGGGAATATAGGCATGAAACATAGCACGTGGCCAGTAAGCGTCTTAAGAAGTCAGTTATACAGTCTACCATACAACACAACCATTCTGCTTCTAGAGGGTTTGTTTTTAATGAACTCATTTTTTATTAAAGAAATATATGCATACAGGACAAAGTTCAAACTTCATTGGTTTGGGGTTTCCTTCCAAAATTGTTTTACTGGCTGGGCACAGTGGCTTACACCTATAATCTCCAAACTTTGGGAGGCCAAAGTGGGCAGATCACCTGAGGTCAGGAGTTTGAGACCAGCCTGGCTAACATGATGAAACCCTGTCTCTACTAAAAATATAAAAATTAGCCGGGCGTGGTGGCGGGCACCTGTAATCCCAGCTACTCGGGAGGCTGAGGCAGGAGAATCACTTGAACCCAGGAAGCAGAGAGGTTGCAGTGAGCCGAGATTACACCACTGCACTCCAGCCTGGGCGACAAAGTGAGACTCTGTGTCAAAAAAAATAAAAATTAAAAATAATTTTAAAAAATGAATTCCATAAGTAGTGTTTTTGCTTTTGTTTTTCTTCTAGAGACAGGTTCTCTCTGTCAATTAAGCTGGAGTGCAGTGGTGCCATCATAGCTCACTGCAGTCTTAAAGTCCTGGGCTCAAGGGATCCTCCTGCCTCAGCTCCTGAGTAGCTAGGACTACAGGCACATGCCACCATACCTAGCTAATTTTTTACTTTTTTGTAGAGATGAGGTCTCACCGTGTTGCCCAGGCTAGTCTCAAAGTCCTGAGCCTAAGCAGTCCTCCCTCTTCATCCTCCCAAAATGCTGATATTACAGAGTGAGCCACCATGCCCACCCTCCATACATTTTTTTTTTCACGTATGCCAGCATTTGTGTGTGTGTGTGTTTCTGTGTGTATAGACATATACTTAATTACTTTTGTGAAAATACTGTTTTGTTTTAATAAAAAGTGTCATGTCCATTGTTTGACAGCTTGCGTTTTCATTCATTAATGAAATATGCTAAACATTCAGTAAATAGAGATATGCTAAATATGCTAAATATGCTAAACATTCAGTAAATAGAGACCTGCTCAGTCATTCACGCTACCAGTAATTGTTGAGCACTTCCGTATGTCACTGTTCTAGACTCCTAGGATACATTCATGAACAAAGCAGCCAAAGATTCTTGCCCTCATGAAGTTTACATTTTAGCAGGAGGAAATAAATGACAAACAATGAGCACCATAAATAAGTGAAAGATATATTGGAAGGTGTTACGTGCTATGGTAAAAAGAAAAAGAAAGGTTAAGGAGGATAGAGGGAGTTTGGCAAGGTGTTCTACCTCAATCTGGTTTTTGTGTGTTTGTTTGTTTTTTCAGATGGAGTCTCGCTGTGTCACCCAAGGTGGAGTGCAGTGGCGCAATCTCGGCTTCACTACAACTTCCACCTCCCAGTTCAAGCGATTCTCCTGCCTCAGTCTCCCGAGTAGCTGGGATTACAGGCATGCGCCACCACACCCAGCTATTTTTTGTATTTTTAGTAGAAACTCGGTTTCGCCATGTTGGCCAGGCTTGTCTCAAACTCCTGATCTCAGGTTATCTGCCCGCCTCGGCCTCCCAAAGTGCTGGGATTATAGGCGTGAGCCACCAACACCCAACGTTGTTTTTAACAGCAGCATAGTATTTCTTACCTGTCCATTCACTCGTAATGAGACTGACAACATGCTAGGTACTGGGGATACAACGGTGACCATGTAGACAAGGTTTCTCTTTAATGGAGTTTATAGCAAATGAACAAGGTAATTGCAGGTAATGGTTAAATACTATGAAAAAAATAAGAAGGTAACTGTGGGACCAGGATGGTGGGAGCTACTTAGTCTAGATTGGTGCTGAATAAATGCCTCTCTCAAAAAGTGACATTTAGGCTTTCAAATGAATGATGAGACAGAAGCAGTCCTGGAAAACTAATTTTTCACATCCTCTCTTTCTTCCTAGGATCTGTAGTCAGGAAGAAGTAGTGATCCCTTATGCCTATGACAATGATTCAGGAAGTGTGGATTTGGAGCTGAGCAACTTAGAGACTATTAAAAAAGGCTCCAGTAGCATTGAACTGACAGGTAAAAAAGAGAAAGGACTAGAAAGGGGAGGGGAGGGGAAAAGAGAATCTATTTTCAACTTGGGCCAAGACATATTGATTGAGTACTTGATGGGTGACCAGCCCTTGACTAGACTTTGATGATGAATTTGGTCCCTGACTTTGAGACCTTAAAATACGGTTGGCAAAATAAGATGACATACATGGTTCGTGATGTCCAGGAAACTAAGGTTGGTCCTGAGTTCTGCAGAAGAGTCTGAGTGCTTGAGGGATTCTGAGGAGGGAAAGGGCAGCGTGGGATGCCTTGGAGTGGGAGGACTTCATGCAAAAGGTGGGATCTGGATTGGGCTTCAGAATAACTTTCATTCTACAAAACATTTATTGAGTACCAGGAGCTGGGAATACAACAGTGGACATGACCGACATGGTCACTGCCCTCATAGAACTTACATTATTGTGCAGAGAAGAGACCAAAAAGAGTAAGCAGTCAGTCACTGAAGTAATTACAACTTGTAGTAAGCAGTATGGAAGAACAGGCTGACACCAAAAATAAGGGCAGTAGGAACCTACTTGAAACTCTGGTTGTCAGAGAACACCTGTATGAGACAGCAAGCGGTATTTAAACCTAAAGGAGGCCTGAAAGATATCAGAGTAACTCATGTGAGTATAGGGAGTATTACAGATAGAGTATAGGGAGTACTACAGATAGACGGGACAGCATGTGCATGACACAGGAAAGATCTTGGTGTGTTTGAAGAACTACCTTCATTCATTCACACATTCATTCAGCAAATACTTAATGAAGCCCTCCTGTGCTCTAAGCTTAAATCTAGCAGCTGGAGATACAGCATCGAACAGAACAGACACAGTATACCTATGGATGAACAGGCAAATGGAACTCAGTGTAATCAGTGTGATGGGGCTAGGGGAGCCAGAGTGGATATAGAGCGGTTTATTAGTGACTAGGGGATACGTAGCCAAAATGGGCAAAAAGGGATACAAGAAAGGCATCCTGGAGCTGCGACTTGAAGGATGAGTAGGAGTTAGCAAGGCAAAGATAGATAAGGGAAGGTGGGGGAGAAGAAGGAGAAAAACTCAGGCAGAAGGAACAGCCCGTGCAAAGATCAGAATGAGAACATGGCTTCAATTATTGCAATTAGTGGATGATAGGAGTATGGCAGGAAGTGGGTAGAGTTTGCAGAAGAGGCATTCAAGAAATCAAAAAATACAAAAGTCGAGTGGTGGCCGGGCGTGGTGGCTCACGTCTCTAATCCCAGTACTTTGGGAGGCCGAGGCGGGTGGATCACCTGAGGTTAGGAGTTCGAGACTTTGCCTGGCCAACATAGCGAAACCCTGTCTCTACTAAAAATACAAAAATTACCCGGGGGTGGTGGCATATGCCTGTAATCCCAGCTACTTGGGAGTCTGAGGCACAAGAATCGCTTGAACCCAGGAGGCAGAGGTTGCAGTGAGCCAAGATTGCGCCACTGTACTCCAGCCTGAGCAACAGAGTGAGACTCTGTCTCAAAAAAAAAAAAAAAAAAAAAGAATGGTAAAAATCTTCAGATGAAAGAGGTGTTAAAGGGGAAGTACTACTGGGATCAGTTCTTTGCATGTATTACCTCATTTAATTGTTATAATAACCTTGTTTTACAGATGAGGAAACAGGTTTCAGGAGGCAAACTAACTTGATAAAGGTCATACAAGTAGTAAGTGGTAGAGCCAAGAGTCAAACTAGTCTCAAACTGAGATTTAAAGTCCGTGCCCTTAACCATTCTGCTACAGCTCAGTCCCAAAGGCTTTTGTAGCTTAGGAGGCCCTTAGAGAACATTGAATTTATAATTGAGAAAACTGAATCTAGGAGATAGGATGGGACTTGGTTAAGATCATAGGGCAAGTAGCAAAGGTGAGAGCCAGAGGTACTCCCCACTAAACCTCATCACTTTACATAGTACGGAGGCATCATCCAGTGTCTTTCTTTTCAATGTTAGACTTGGACATCCCTGACATCCCTGGACTCCATTGTGAGCCCCTGTCAGATAGCCCCAGACACCTGACCCGACAGGACCCGCTCAATGAGGCCATTGTTGACAAGCTGATCCAGTCCATCCAGAGGGGTTTCAGTGGTGAGCTAAAGGTATACACAAGCAATTTTTATGAGTTATCCAACTTATTCCTCCATTTAACAAATATTTTAAACATATTATTTCTCGATTATGCAAATAATTTTATAGGTTATAAAACATGTTTATATTTATATTTATAATACATATATTTACATATATTTATACCTTATACGTTATGAAATTAATGTAAAAACAAAACCATAATAAAAATTAAAAGCTGATCTTCTCTAATTCCAGTCTCCTCAAATAACTACTGCTGACCTTTTTATTTATTTTTTTTAGACTTTTTTTTTTTTTCTGAGACAGTGTCTCACTCTATCGCCCAGGCTGGAGTGCAGTGGCACGATCTCAGCTCACTGCAACCTCTGCCTCCCAGGTTCAAGCGATTCTCCTGCCTCAGCCTCCTGAGTAGCTGGGATTACAGGCACATGCCACCTTTGCCCAGCTAATTTTTGTAGTTTTAGTAAAGACGGGTTTTACCATGTTGGCCAAGCAGGTCTTGAACTCCTGACCTCAAGCAGTCAACCTGCCTTGGCCTTCCAAAGTGCTGGGATTACAGGCATGAGCCACTGTGCCCAGTCCTCTATGGCTTTTAAGTCCCATTCACCCAATCAACAAGTAATGAATGAACAGCTACCATTTATAAGGCACTGTGCTAGATGCAGGGAAGAAGTTGGAGTAGTAAGATTACAGACTTTTCACAGATAAACAAACTGAGCCACAAACAGACCAAGACCCTGTCTCAAAAAGTATAATACTATTCAGCAATAAAAGGAGGGAACTATTGATACAACAGCAGAGATGAATCGCAGAGGCATTGTGTTGAGTGAAAGAAACCAATCAGAAAAGGTTATAGACTGTGTGATTCCAGTTGTGTGACATTCTTGAAAAGACAAAACCATAGTGATGGAGAACAGATCAGTGATTCCTAGGAATTAGGGTGGGGAGAGGGTGTGACTAAAAAGGGATAGCAGGAGGGAAATTTAGGGGATGGTGGAACTGTTCCGTATCCTGATTGTGGTGATGGTTACACATGTGTATGTGTGTGTTATAACACATGGAACCATGTGCTCCCCACCAAAATCAGTTTTACTGTATGATACTTTTTTAAAAATCATGTTATCACTTTGTACCACATAAATATACACAACCATAGTTTGTCAATTTACCAACACACACACACACACACACACAAAAGAAACACACATACACACAGAGGCTCCGCTGGAAGGAGGATGAGGGAGACTTCAGGAATGCTGGTAATAATCTGTTGCTGGCTACAGGGTGTTTTTTGGTTTGTGAAAATCCACCGACCTGTACATTTTCTTTATGTAGAATACCAATGAAAAATAAAAGTAAAACATTTAAAGTCAGCATGTTGGCCTTCACTTTTGACTTCAGCTAATCATTATACTTCATATCAGCATGGTTTTCTTTCGATTTCTTTGTAGTTAATGAAGGGCTTGGATCGCTGCAGTGAATCGAAACAAAAAAAGCCCATTCCCTGCCTTGAGCTGATTCCACAGTCAATCAGGGAAATAGATTAATAAGAAGGTCATTATGTTGGAGGATCGCAAGTGCCATGATAGCAATTTATTCATGTGGTTTCTGGATACACTTAGAAAGGACACTGGACCAGCCAGTCGCAGTGGCTCACGCCTGTAATCCCAGCACTTTGGTAGGCCAAGGCGGGCGGATCACGAGATCAGGAGTTCAACACCAGCCTGGCTAACATGGTGAAACCCCCATCTCTACTAAAGATACAAAAAATTAGCCGGGCGTGGTGGCGGGCGCCTGTAATCCCAGCTACTCAGCAGGCTGAGACAGGAGAATAGCTTGAACCTGGGAGGCGGAGGTTGCAGTGAGCCGAGACCATGCCATTGCACTCCAGCCTGGGCAACAGGGTGAGACTCTGTCTCAAAAGAAAAAAGAGAAAGGACACTGGACCCTGCTTCAGGAGCAAACGCATTCTCCAAGTCTTAAGATATATAGAGATTTTTTTTTCTTTTTTGAGACAGAGTCTTGCTCTGTTGCCCAAGCTATAGTGCAGTGGCACATTTTGGCTCACCGCAACCTCCATCTCCCAGGTTCAAGTGCACCTGTAGTCCCAACTACTCGGGAGGCTGAAGTACAAGGATCCCATGAGCCCAGGAGATGTAGACTGCAGTGAGCGGTGATCTTGCCACTGCACTCCAGCCTGGATGACAGAGTGAGACCCTGTCTTAAAAAAAAAAAAAAAAAAAAAAAAGGTTCTACGATAAATAGGTTTTATATAAATAATTAGAAAAAGAGGCCGGTTGCAGTGGCTCACACCTATAATCCCAGTACTTTGGGAAGCCGAGGCAGGCGGATCATCTGAGGTCAGGAGTTCGAGACCATCCTGGCCAAGATGGTAAAACCCCATTTCTACTAAAAATACAAAAATTAGCTGGGTATGGTAGCACATGCCTATAATCCCAGCTACTTGGGAGGCTGCTGCAGGAGAATCATTTGAACCCAGGCACACCACTGCACTCCAGCCTGGGTGATAGAGCATGACTCCATCTCAAAAAAAAAAAGAAAAAGAGAGGCCAGGCGTGGTGGTTCACACCTGTCATCCCAGCACTTTGGGAGGCCAAGGCAGGCGGGTCACTTGAGCTCAGGAGTTTGAGACCAGCCTGGGCAACATAATACAAATAATTAGCTGGACGTGGTGGTGTGTGCCTGTGGTCCTAGCTACTTGGGAGGCTGAGGCGGGAGGATTGCTTGAGCCCAGGAGGTTGAGGCTGCAGTGAGCTGAGATCACACCACTGCACTCCAGCCTGGGCAACAGAGCAAGACCCTGTCTTTAAAAAATAATAATAAAAGAAAAAAGAAAAAGAGAATGTTAGTACTCAGAGATTTTATTCTTCCAATCAGAACTTGGATTTTAATAGGAAATTTTAAAGGCAAAATAATGAATTTTTAATGATATCGAAAGAACTAGAAGTAACAGAATCAGAGAGGTCACCTTTAGGAAGCTTTTTTGTTTTCGAGGCGGAGTCTCACTCTGTCACCCAGGCTGGAGTGCACTGGCGCTGTCTCAGCTCACTGCAACCTCCGCTTCCCGGGTTCAAGTGATTCTCGTGCCTTAGCCTCCCGAGTAGCTGGGACTACAGGCACGTGCCACCATGCCTGGCTCCTGTTTTGTATTTTTAGTAAAGACAGGATTTCACCATGTTGGCCACTCTGGTCTGGAACTCCTGACTTCAAGTGATCTGTCCACCTTGGCCTCCCAAAAGGTTGGGATTACAGGCATGAGCCACTGTGCCCAGCCTAGGAAGCTTAATCAGGCAGCACTACCCAGGACAGGCAGGTAGAAAGCAAAGACTAAGAGTGGGGAGAGCCAGGATGGAACAAGAAGCTGAGAGGAGAGCTGAGGTCCCAAAGCAAGGCAGGGCCAGTAGACAAGGAATTTCACTGACATCTTCCATAATTTACTCATTCCTTGTAATAAAAGACTGATATTGGATTGAAAGAGATGTCAGATATTTAAAGCATTCCAAGAAACTTTTCAAAAGCTCTTCACAGTTATTCAAATAAGATTATAACATATAATTATATTTTTATCATTTTTCCACAAATTCAGGGTGAACTTGAAAAGCTGACATTCCTAGGATCTCTGTCTTCTCTCAGCCGAGCTTTACCTTATGATGAAACCACAGAATCATTCATTCACAGCCATATAGCAGACATTGTGCATACCTTAAATGTAAGTATTATGACCTTATCACAAATGACTGGGATCACATAAATTCAGTGACTTGGCCGAAGCATTTGTTTAGTGGCTTCACCTATGTTATCAATTCACTTGAACTCTTCTCGTATCAGTATCTCCACATGGAGGAGCAGTATTCATGGCTACCCCACACATGTAATCACCCTTAAAAACCAATTAAAAGAAGAGTAGAAAGGACAGCAACAGCATTTGAATTTCTCAGCAAGGCCAATGCTACATTCTCATGAATCAAGCAGTAGTTCCCAGACAGTCCCCATAATCAAATGCCTAGGTTTGGCTGACAGCCCTGCCTCTTTATAACTGTGAAACTGTAGGAAATTACTTCACTTCTCAATGCCTCAGTTTCCTCATCTATAAAACAAGAATAGCTATATCTACTTCACAGAGCTATTGTGACCATTAAATTCAAAATAAATATAAGCCATGTACCTTGGTACCTAACACACATGACTGTATTATTGTTATCGTATTTTCTGCTGTTTGTACTGCCACCAACTCATCCGTTCGTTCACTCATTAAGTGCCTGACAGTTCCAGGAACTGTCTTGGGAATTTGGGCTACAAAGACAAAGAAGACAAAATCCCTATTTATGCAGCTAAGCAAGGTATAATAAAATGTCACAGGGACTGTGACAAGTTTAAATGGGCATATGGGGGTCACAGAGGAGACAGTGAATGGTCAGTTCCATGTCACAGGATCCAGAAGGGCTTTGCAAAGGAGCTGATGCATTCAAGCAAGTACTTCTTGATGCTTTAGTTTTCTCGTCTGTGAAATGTCTCCTTCAGTTTCTCTAAAGCTTTAAAATTCTGATGTTGAAGTTTCTTACATACTCCAGGAATATGAGTAGTTCTTTCTCATATCACAGATTTATAAGGCTGATTAGACTGATAGCTTTTATAATTCAAGGCTAACCAGCTAACAGTTTTGAGTAATGGACAGTTATTAAGCACACTGTGGTGCTTTGATAAAGGTTACACATTTCCTGGAAACCTTAATCCTTGCCCTTGAAGGGTTTAGGATCCATCTGTAAGTAGCTACACTTCAAAAAGTAAATAGGTTGAGAACTATTCCAAATAATATATTAAGAAGAACACAATGGGCCGGGCACGGTGGCTTAAGCCCAGCGCCTTGGGAGGCTGAGACAGGCGGATCACGAGGTCAGGAGATCGAGACCATCCTGGCTAACACGGTGAAACCCCGTCTCTACTAAAAAGTACAAAAAAATTAGCCGGGCGAGGTAGTGGGCGCCTA
This sequence comes from Macaca nemestrina, assembly GCF_043159975.1. Taxonomy (NCBI): domain Eukaryota; kingdom Metazoa; phylum Chordata; class Mammalia; order Primates; family Cercopithecidae; genus Macaca; species Macaca nemestrina. The sequence continues at coordinate 27,636,840 of NC_092139.1, forward strand.
TAGTCCCAGCTACTCGGGAGGCTGAGGCAGGAGAATGGCGTAAAGCCGGGAGGCGGAGCTTGCAGTGAGCTGAGATCCGGCCACTGCACTCCAGCCTGGGCGACAGAGCGAGACTCCGTCTCAAAAAAAAAAAAAAAAAAGAAGAACAGAATGATATAATACAGATTTAACAATAAAACGCGGCAGCTCATGCATGTAATTCCAGCACTCTGGGAGGCCAAGGTGGGCGAATCACTTGAGGTAAGGAGTTTGAGAGCAGCCTGGCCAACACGGTGAAACCCTGTCTCTACTAAAAATACAAAAAATAGCCAGGCATGGTGGCAGGCGCCTGTAATCTCAGCTTCTCCTGAGACAGGAGAATCGCTTAAACCTGGGAGGTGGAGGTTGCAGTGAGCTGAGATGACACCACGGCACTCCAGCCTGGGCAACAGAGCGAGACTCTGTCTCAAAAAAGAGAGAAAAAAAGAAACAAACAAACAAACAGTTTGAGACCAGTTTGGGCAATGTGGTAAAACTCAATCTCTAAAAAAAAATACAAAAATTAGCCAGGTGTGGTGGTGCATGTCTGTAGTCCCAGCTACTCAGAAGGCTAAGGTGGGAGGATCAGCTGAGTCCAGGAGACAGAGGTTGTAGTGAGCCGAGATCATGCCACTCTACTCCAGCCTGGGTGACAGAGTGACATCCCATCTTAAGAAACAAAACAAAACAAAAACCAAATGCAGCTTTCTACTTGGCTGTACTCCTTGGGAAAAGGGATATAGGCAACCACAGGATCATAGGACCCAGCCAGAGTGGCATGTTTCTAGAGCTCTATTTTCACCAGACTTGGCAACAATAGGTTGCCACATGGTTCAACCAGCCAGTCCATAAAATCCACAAATACAAGTCTCAACAGCAACAATGCACTGAATTGCACACTGAATTCTGCATTTGAATCTGTCCACCCAGTAATAAAATGCCTGCATCAGATGTCAACCAAAGTATAGACTGGCAAGGGATTCAGCCTAGAAGAGTTAAAGGTAGCTAGTATCCATGAGAAAATTGCATGGATCACTACAGCATTGCATAAGTCTACAAAGTCCCCACAGGCCCACACGGGGGTGCTGAAAAAGCACAGCTCCCAGCAACCAAGGGGAGAAGTGCCCAAGAGGAGAAGCAGTTCTGCTGAGGAACCGACAAGGAGGAAAAAGCCAGGGTCATTATAGAGAAAGAAAACTTTAAGGCATTTACCAGTGCTCGTGACCCAAACCAGTGCATGGCTCCAAGTATCCAAATGAAAAAAAGCCCGGGAAACCAACAACAGAAAGTGGAAGGAAGGGGAAAAAATTGTTATGGCACTTCACCAAATATTTTTCTTTTTTGTTTTTTTTTGTTTTTGTTTTTCTGAGACGGAATCTGATTCTGTCACTCAGACTGGAGTGCAGTGGCACAATTTCGGGTTACTGCAACCTCCGCATCCCGGGTTCAAGTGATTCTCCTGCCTCAGCCTCCCAAGTAGCTGGGGTTACTGCAACCTCTGCATCCCGGGTTCAAGTGATTCTCCTGCCTCAGCCTCCCAAGTAGCTGGGATTACAGGCACCTGCCACTATACCCAGCTAATTTTGTGCAGTTTTATTAGAGACAGGGTTTCACAGTAGAGACCAGCCCAGGCTGGTCTTGAACTCCTGACCTCAGGTGATCTGCCTGCCTCAGCCTATCAAAGTGCTGGGATGACAGGCATGAGTTCACCAAAAATTTCTAAATAAGCACATGAAAAGATGCTGATCATTGTGATTAGGGAAAGGCAAACTAAAACAACAGTAAGCTTCAACTATACACCTACTAAAATGGCTAAAATAAAGAAGAAAGGCAATACCAAATATTGGCAAGGATATGAAGCAACTAAAATTCTCATACGTTGCTGCCAGGAATGTGAAATGACACAACCACTTTGGAAAACAATTTGGCAGTTTCTTAAAAAGTGAAACATATACTTACCATATGACCCAGCAATTTCACTCCTAGGTAAAACGAAGCATATGTCCACACAAAGATGTATGCACAAATGTTCACAGCAGCTCTATATGTAAAAGCCAAACCCTAGAAGAAACCCAAGTGTTCATTAGCAGGTGAATGGATAAACAAATTGTGGTATTGTATATCCATATAATGGAATACTACTTGAGAATAAAAAGGAACTATGGAAATATGCTACAACTTGGAACAATCTCAAAATAGTTATGCTGAGTGAAAGAAGCCAAACATTTTAAAAAGAGGATATACTGCGTGATTCTATTTATATGAAATTTGAGAAGATGCCAACGCATCTATAGTGACAGCAGAGCAGCGGTAACCTAGAGGTGGAGGTTGAATGAGGAGGAGAAGGAGCGAGGAATTACAAAGTAGCACAAATAAACTTTTGGGAGTGATAGAAATGTTCATTCTCTTGAGGATGGTGATGGTTTCATGGATATATACATGTATCAAAAATCATCAAACTGTATGCTTTAAATATGTACAGTTTATTGTATATTGTAAAATATATATGATATGTAATATAATATAAAAATATACAATATATACAGTATATAATGTTGAGAACTTTCATGAAAAATAAAAAGAGCCTGGGTGTGGTAGCACCTGCCTGTAGTCCCAGTCACTCTGGAGGCTGAGGCAGGAGGAACGCTTGAGCCCAGAAGTTGGAGGCTGTAGTGAGCTATGATCGTGCTTATGAATAGCTAGTGCACTCCAGCCTCAGGAACATAGTAAGACCTCCATCTTTAAAGAAAGAGAGAGAGAGAGGGAAAGGGAGACAGAGAGAGGGAGAGAAGGAGGAGGGAGGGAGAGAAAAAGAGGGAGAGAGAAGGAGGGAGGGAGGGAAGGGAAGGGAAAGGGAGAAAGAAGAGGGAGGGAGGGAAGGTAGGAACAAAGGGGAAAGGAAGGAGAGAAAGAAAAAGGAAAGAAAAAGATGAAGGAAGGAAGGAGAGAAAGAGGAAAGAGAAAGAAAGAAAGGAAAGAGGAAGAAGAGAAAGAAAAAGACAAAGGAAAGAAAGAAAAAGAGAAAGAAAGAAAAGAAAGAAGAAAGAAAAGAAAAAAAGAAAAAGAGAAAGGAAGGAAGGAAAGGGAAGGGAGGCAGGCTGTGGCAACTGGGATATAAAGTGACAGCAGGATTAGGGTGAAATTAGTCCAGGTGGATCACTCGACTTTTGTTAAGACCTTTGAGACAGGCCAGGGCACAGTGGCTCACGTCTGTAATCCCGGCATTTTGGGAGGCTGAGGTGGGAGGATCACCTGATGTCAGGAGTTTGAGACCAGCCTGGCCAACATGGTGAAACCCCATCTCTACTGAAAATACAAAAATTAACCAGGCACGGTGGTAGGCACCTGTAGTCCCAGCTACTCAGGAGGCTGAGGCAGGAGAATCGCTTGAACTTGGGAGGCGGAGGTTGCAGTAAGCCAAGATCACACCATTGCACTCCAGCCTGGGCGACAGAGCCAGACTCTGTCTCACAAAAAACAAACAAACAACAACAACAAAAAAAGACCTTTGAGACAAAACTTCTGATTTTGTTTGGATCAGTTAGGATTCTTCAGGCAAGAAACAAAAATCACCTCTGGCTCAAGGAAGTTACAAAAAAAAGATGCTGGGATATCTCTCTTAGACTCTAAGAGGTTTAAACAAGTCTCCAGAAAAGTAAGCTCCGGGACAGCTCCAGAGGTCTCAGAGGCAGGGGCTTCGCTACCATCACCATGACTCAACCCTGTAGCAACTCCTGCTTTGTGCCTGTGACTGTAAGATTCCAAATTCTGCAAGAGAAAATCTGATTGACCCAGACTGGTCTGTTCCCCACCCTGCATCAATAAGGTTTGCCGGGGGACAAGATCATGTAGTAATGATATGACTTCTGGGTGTCCCACCCTGCGTTTTGGAGGCATTCCCAGGGAGAAGGGGTGATTGCTGTGATCTGGGCAGTCACCCAGGAAGTTCCTGCTACACACATACTCTACTAACAAAAAATACCCTCTCACTTCTGAATTCCCTGTAGAGGCTAGCATAACTGTGAACAAATAATAAACCTTCAATATCCAACTGATTAAATAAAGAAAAGATGATTCTGGCAGAAGTGGATCAAGTCAATTGAAGTCAGAGGGGATTGCAAGCCTGGGGCTTCAGCTAAGAGATGCTGCTTTCATCCACATGAAGGTGTATGGCTCCAGGAATGGAGAGTCACAGAAACCGTGCAGAGCAGGGGGTGGCTGATGCTATAACTAATGGGATGTAGGGCTTGAACAAAAGAAAAAAAGCATAAATCACCTTTTTAGTGAGCCCTGGGAAAGGGAACAATTGACAACTATTATAGGACAGGAAGCTGTGTTCTTTGCACGGGGACCACAGTGAACTGACTTTAATGCCAAAATTCTGGGGATGTTAGTGGCTGTGCCCTTGAGATAACCGGATGCAGTCGAGTAGAGCCCTGGGAGAGCTGTCAGGGCTGAAGACAGAGTCTTAGGCTTCATCCCTTCCAGACTATAAAGCCACAAGAATAAATGCGCTCCTTGAGGAAAAAAGGAAAGAAAGCAGCAGCCCACCAGCAAGATCGGAGTCAGACCAGAGCTGGAAAGTAAGAGGAGAAAAACTCAGAAAGGGAACCTTGTAGTGTTTATTGAGCACTTACTGCATCCTAAGTTTTTTTGTTGTTTTTGAGATGGAGTTTCACTCTCGTTGCCCAGGCTGGAGTACAATGGCACCATCTCGGCTCACTGCAACCTCTGCCTCCCGAGTTCGAGTGATTCTCCTGCCTCAGCCTCCCTAGTAGCTGGGACTACAGGCACACACCACCATGCCTGGCTAATTTTTGTACTTTAAGATGAGACGGGGTTTCACCATGTTGGCCAGGCTGATCTCGAACTCCTGACCTCAGGTGATGCACTTGCCTCAGCCTCCCAAAGTGCTTGGATTACAGGCATGATCCACCGGCCTGGCCTGCATCCTAAGTTCCTAGTGAGATCTTTTTGGTTGCAGGTAAGAGAAATCCTCTAGAAGCAGCTGAAGCGCAAAAGGTGAGATTTGTTCTAAGGATCACTGAGTGTTTCCCAGAACACCTTGACAGGAGGAGCAGCCTGACCCAGGAAAGGAATGAATCTAGAAAATAAATAGCTTCCACATACTCAAGGAGAACTTTCAATCTCTTGTTTTTGCTCCCTTGTATGAATTTCCATTTCTCCTCTCTCTCTCTCTCTCTCTCTCTCTCTCTCTCTCTCTCTCTCCCTGCCCCCACCCCGTCTCCCTCTCCTCCATCTTTTCTCCCCACAATTGGCCCTCTCAGTTGCCTTATTCATAGGGACCAGAGCTTCCAAATTTTAAATTTTTTCCTTTAGAAGACCATCCAGACTGAGATTGAAGCTCTGTGTCCCAGTTCCAGATTCCAGAGAGAGTCTAATAGACCTTGGTGTCTACTCTGGGACAGATGAGCTGTGGCCAGTGGGACAGAACGACCTAGCAGACACGTAACTTTGAGGTGCCCATTTCTATGGGTTGGGGACAGTTCCCAGAGGGGCCTGGTGGACAGTCCAGCAAGGCTTCTGCTACAGTCTTTTTTTTTTTTTTTTTTTTTGAGACAGAGTTTCACTCTTTCACCCAGGCTGGAGTGCAGTGGTGTGACTTCGGCTCACTGGAACCTCCACCTCCCGGGTTCCAGCGATTCTCCTACCTCAGCCTCCCGAGTAGCTGGGATTGTAGGCACCTGCTTTCAAACTCCTGACCTCAGGTGATCCACCCTCCTCAGCCTCCCAAAGTGCTAGGATTACAGGCGTGAGCCACTGCATCCGGTCAGCTACAGTCATTTACATCAGCTCATTTTCTCTGTACAGATAAGGCAACTCAGGCACAGGGAATTAAACGACACATTCCGGCTCACACAGTGAGTGAGCGGCAGAGCCAGTGCGCAGCCCAGGGACTGTCCCACTCCAAAGCCCCTGCTTATCACTCCAGCACAGCAAGGCAGCTTTCCCTCTGCCAGTTTGTAATTTGGAAAGTTGTTCTTTTTCCAGGACAAGTAACTCAGAATATTAGACGTGATTGTAGAGAGATGGCTGGTTTAGTGGAGGAGGAGTTAGAATGCCTAAACTAGAAATAATCCCTGGTGATAAAAAGAACGAATAACAGACACTAACAATTACACAGCACTGCTGGGTGTCATGAATTTGCTCAGTGAGTACTCACAGCCACCCCATGGAGGTAAGTATTACTGTTTTCTGGTTTTACAGATGAGCAAACTGAGGCACAAGGAGGTTAAATAATTTGTGTCAGCTCAAACAGCTGGTAAGAGGCAGAGCCAGGGTCTGGGGTCTGGCTCAAGAGAATAAACCCCTATCCCTGTCACTGTCCTGCTGCCAGGCATCTGGGGCCTAAGAGCAGGGCTGGCTGAAGGACCTGTTGTGGTTCTTGCTGGCCACCCACTCTCTGATCATCGCTGGCCTAATGAATGGGTACTTTCTCAACTCTCACTGCAGGTACTGGTACAAGAGGAGCGCCCGCATTCTCTGTCCAGTCTCGTGCGCCAGGAGGTCTTTGTCACCATCGCTGATCTCAGGTGATGCCCACATGCCCCTTACACAGGCATCTTGGTTCCACTCAGGGCCAATGCTAGGTCCAACTGACATGACCCTTTTTTTTTTTTTTAAATGGAGTCTCTCTCTGTCCCCCAGGCTGGAGTGCAGTGGCATGATCTTGAGTCACTGCAACCTCTGCTCCCTGGGTTCAAGCAGTTCTCCTGCCTCACTCAGCTTCCCGAGTAGCTGAGATTACAGGTGTGTACTACCATGCCTGGCTAATTTTTGTATTTTTAGCAGAGACGGGGTTTTGCCATGTTGGCCAGGCTCATCTCAAATTCCTGACCTCAAGTGATCCACCTGCCTCAGCTTCCAAAAGTGCTGGGATTACAGGCATGAGCCACTGCACCTGGCCGTGATCCATATTTTTAACTTTTGGAAACTGTTCATATAGAAAAGAGGGGCCGGGCGCGGTGGCTCAAGCCTGTAATCCCAGCACTTTGGGAGGCCGAGATGGGCGGATCACGAGGTCAGGAGATCGAGACCATCCTGGCTAACACGGTGAAACCCCGTCTCTACTAAGAAATACAAAAAATAGCCGGGCGAGGTGGCAGCACCTGTAGTCCCAGCTACTCGGGAGGCTGAGGCCGGAGAATGGCGTGAACCCGGGAGGCGGAGCTTGCAGTGAGCTGAGATCCGGCCACTGCACTCCAGCCTGGGCTACAGAGCGAGACTCCGTCTCAAAAAAAAAAAAAAAAAAGAAAAGAGGAAGCTAAATCTGTGTTTTTGAGTAAGCACTTTGATTTCATATATGCTACTATCCATATCTGAAAGACTTTATTGGAATCTCTTTGGAGTTCAGTTTTATCCAAAGTATATTTGGCGGGAAGTTACTCCCATATATGTTTCATGACATCAGAGTTCCGACTTCTAAGAAACTTGGAAGTGCTGCCTGTTGTTTACCTCTCAGAGAGTTATATGGTAGTGATTAAACTGATCAAAGGCCCTGAGAAGTCTTGTGGTTAAAAAGTTCTTTAACGGCCGGGCGCGGTGGCTCAAGCCTGTAATCCCAGCACTTTGGGAGGCCGAGGCGGGCGGATCATGAGGTCAGGAGATCGAGACCATCCTGGCTAACACGGTGAAACCCCGTCTCTACTAAAAATACAAAAAAAAACTAGCCGGGCGCGGTGGCGGGCGCCTGTAGTCCCAGCTACTCAGGAGGCTGAGGCAGGAGAATGGCGTAAACCCGGGAGGCGGAGCTTGCAGTGAGCTGAGATCCAGCCACTGCACTCCAGCCTGGGTGACAGAGCAAGACTCCGTCTCAAAAAAAAAAAAAAAAAAAAAAAAAGTTCTTTAACTAGATTCAACCCATGATTCCCCAAATGAACATTCAGCAGAATGTGCTTTGGAAAATTGTGGCTTACTACGTTAGACTGTAGCAGACTTCCCCCTGTGGCTGAACTGAAGGGAAGCCTGGAAGGATATTATTCCAGTAACTTCTTGGGGGAAAACTCTTCCTCTAACCTTTTGTGAGATTTATCTGAACAGGCTGACAAGCTATGCCATTTATCTCTCCCATCAGAACAGTACACCAGCCTGTCTACCCTTTCCTTTTTAGTTGATCTCTGCTTATCAATATCAAATCAAACCTTCTTCCCAGCTTGCTGTTCCCAAACTGTCTTTTCTTAGTTACCAAGATGTCCATTTGCTGTTTGGCTCTGAAGATCGAGCTGAGTTGTTCAGTCTTGTCATCAAGAGTATAATCACTCTGCCCTCTGTAAGGACTCTCACCCAGATACAGGAAATCATGCCCAATGGGACCTGCAACACAGAGGTAACTCATGCTTTGCTTTAGCAACTTTCCATCCACAGGGTCAACTGATCTTGGCCTTTGGAGAGTGCATTTGATATTTTGAAACTGGACAAAAACCATAAGCTAAATCTGGCAAATAAAATAGGTGGTTAAATTAGAAGATAGCTTCTTTCAACCCTTCATTTTGTTTTCTTTCCTTTTCCCTTTATTCTTTCCCTCTTTTTGGCTTTAAAATAAGGTGGGAGCACTCGCTTGTATGCTTAACATTTATTTAAGCATACAATATGCCATATATCATCATATGCCAAAAATGATGATAGGCAGTAGGAATACAGCAGTCCAGTCCCACTCACGGAGCTTACATTCTAGTGCAGAGAGACAAACTGTTGATACATAAATATAAGATGTCAGCTGATAATAAGTGTTATGAAAATGTAAAGCAGGGAAAGAGCAAGATAAAGAGCCCTGTGGTTGGGAGGCACATGGGTGGTCAGGCAAAGCCTTCATAATGGGGTGATAATTGAAAGAAGAGAGGTGTGGGTATGTCTGGAGAGAAAACTTTCAAGCAGAGGGCAGGGTACGTGCAGGCCTTGATCTCTTCTTCAGTGGCAAATAAACTGGTTGGTCAAGCAGTTACCCAAGAGAACTTTATTCCCCTCTGTTTGAAGATATCAGAAAGAGTCACAAGCCAACTTTAAAGAATCTTAGTGACCCCTAAGCCGTTAAGACTCAGTCAGCTGTGATCCCTCTAATGCCGAGGCGTCCGTTTGAAATGAACATGTACTCCTTTTTACCTCATGCCACAAACAATCTACTAGTGCCTTTACACTGGTTCTGCAACTTTGAGTAAAGTCTTAGGGTCACATGAAGAGCATCCCAACTGTCCCATGCTAGGGGAACTTCACGTGGGGCGGGAGCATTGCTGATCCTGTGCCTTTTCAGTGTCTTTACAGGCAGACATTTCAGGCGTTCTCTGAGATGCTCCAGAGTTTGGTGGTAAAAGACCCATATTTGGAAAATCTTGACACCATTATTAAGGTAAACAAGATATCAAGGGAGAATGGGAAATGGTTCCTATTAACTGGTGAAAGTGGGAGATGAAAATGTGGAAGGATTCAATGTAAGAGGCAGCACAGTAAAGAGTATCAGCTATCAACTTTGAGTCAGAGACTTGGGTTCAAATGCTGACTCTGCCATTCATTGGTTACAAGTCCTCCCTCTAGAAATTCTGCAAGGAATTTGCTTGCTCAGAGTTGCATTTCTTCACATTTACATGGAGATAATAATTACTGTGAATATTGAATAAATGACCTTCAATAAATTGTTTGTTTATTTTCAGAGACAGAGTCTTGCTCTATTGCCCAGGCTGGGGTGCAGTGGCACCATTATAGCTCCCTGCCGCCTCGAATTCTTGGCCTCAAGTTATCCTCCCACCTCAGCCTCCCAAAATGCTGGGATTATAGGCATGAGCTACTGCACCCAGCTACAATAAATTGTTTAAATGGTTGCTATAATTATTCTTTAAATTAGTATTCCTGGGGGTGGGGCACAGTGTTTCACGCCTGTAATCCCAGCACTTTGGGAGGCCAAGGTGGGTGGATCACTTGAGGCCAGGAGTTTGAGACCAGCCTCACCAACATGGCGAAACCCTGACTCTACTAAAAAAAAAAAAAAAAGCCAGGAGTGGTGGTGCACACCTGTAATCCCAGCTACTCAGGAGGCTGAGGCACGAGAATCACTTGAACACAGGAGGCAGAGGTTGCAGTGAGCAGAGATCATAGCACTACACTCCAGCCTGGGTGACAGAGAGAGACTGTCTCAAAAAAAAAAAAAATTATTATTCCTTACTAGCATAGAAGGGTTTTATTCAGTGACGAGGGAAGGGTCAGCCTCAAGAGTTAGTAAGGCCAGGCATGGTGGCTCATGCCTGTAATCCCAGCACTTTGGGAGGCCAAGGCAGGCAAATCAATCATTTGAGGTCAGGAGTTTGAGACCAGCCTGGCTAACATGGTAAAAACCTGTCCCTACTAAAAATGCAAAATTAGCCAGGCGTGGTGGCACATGCCTGTAGTCCCAGCTACTCGGGAGACTGAGGCAGGAGAATTGCTTGAACCCAGGGGTGGAGGTTGCAGTGAGCCAAGATTGTGCCACTGTACTCCAGCCTAGGTGGTAGAGTGAGATGACTTCTCAAAAACAAAACAAAAAAAGACCTAGTAAATAAGTAGCTTCCTACCAGATGGTACTCAAAGATTGTAATGACCAACTGCTCTGACCTGCACCTGTTCCTATATATGCTGTTCCATCACTAGAGACTGATTCATTGGCATTCACTGACTACGTTCAGGTATCTTGCTCTCCTACCCTTTTTTTACTGTTGTTGTTTTTATTTTTCTTACCCTTTTTTAAGATATAAATATCCCAGAAAGGAATAACCCTTTAAGCTATTATTAATCGTTTGCACCCAAATGATGCATTTATTGTTGTCCTAACTGACAAGCAAGGCACAAAGACCTAGGCAGTTGGGTAGTTTGGCTGCTTCAGAAGCTTATTTTCTAGCTTATTTTCTTAAATGCTTTGATGGGCATTTATTCTTGTCCTAACTGACCTTAGTACTATTTCTCATTCCTCTTTTATTTGTACGTTAGCATACCAGCCAGATTGGGTTTCTCCTCTCTATCCAATTGTACTTTGTACTTTCCTGCTTTGGCAGCTTAATTCAAGCCTTTCTTTTTTTCTTTTTTTGAGACAGGATCTTGCTCTGTCACTTAGGCTGGATTACAGTGGTGCGATTTCAGCTCACTGCAGTCTCCAGCTCCTGGACTCAAGCAGTCACCCCACCTCAGCCTCCCAAGCAGCTGGGACTACAGGCGCATGCCACCATACCCAGCTAATTTTTGTATTTTTTTGTAGAGATGGGGTTTCACCATGTTGCCCAGGCTGGTCTCCAAATCCTGGGCTCCATCTGTATAATCCCTCCCGCCGTGCTGGGATTACAGGCATGAGCAACCACACCTGGCTGTCCTCAGAGTTAAACTTTAATATCAGTAGCATGTTATTAACTTTATTTCTTTCCAAAGCAGATTTGAAAGGGCTAAAAACATTCAAAAGTACAGAATAATTAATTGAAGAATTGGGCTGAAGAGAAAATAAGTCTAGAAAATAAGCTCTAGCCAGGCATAGTGGCTCACACCTGTAATCCCAGCACTTTGTGGGGCCAAGGCGGGTGGGTCACCTGAGATCAGGAGTTCAAGATCAGCCTGGCCAACACGGTGAAACCCCATCTCTACAAAAATACAGAAATTAGCCGAGCGTGGTGGCGGGTGCCTGTAGTCCCAGCTACTCGAGAGGCTGAGGCAAGAGAATCACTTGAATTCAGGAGGCGGAGGTTGCAGTGAGTTGAGATCATGCTATTGCACTCCAGCCTGGGCAACAGAGCGAGACTCCATCTCAAAAAGAAAAGAAAAAAAAAAGAAGAAGCTCCTAAGCTCCTATATAACAACCAAACCACCCACCACCCATGTCTTTGTGGCTCGCTTGGCATAGCACCCGAGCTATAATAGCATTTAGCAAAGTATTTTCAGATCAGTAGCAACATGGAACTTGTCTCTCTACATTTCTTTCTAAACACAATAAAGATGGTATCCCAAATCTTCCTGATAAGCCATTTAGCCTCCCTTTGTTTCTCACAGCACTTGGACCCCTGGTTACAGTCAGTCAAAGACCATGAGCGGGAACGGGCCACGGCCAGTATGACTCAGGTTCTGAAGTGCTTATCCAGACATCTCAGCTTGAAGGTGAGCAGCCCTTCAGTTGCAGAGGAGGAAAGATCCAAAGCCATTCCCTCTCTGCCTATTTCCCCTCCTCTTTGTGACTCCCCAGGCTGGTTCTGTGTCCCCTTCGTGCTCATGTACTATCATAGCACTTAGCATTGTCTTCATATCTGCTCTTCTCCTGAGCAGCTTGGGGCCAGTTGCTGTGTTGATTAATCTTTGCATCCCCATTGCTTAGCACAACAGCTGGAACATAATGATATAGTAACTATAAGCTGAAAATACCTGAGGCCCACGGTGGCCTAGTGTCTGTATAGTATTATATTTGAGTACAGCAGGCAAATTTAAATAAATCGACTTCAGTATCTCCCAGCAACTCAGAGCATGGTACTAGGGCACCTCTTTTCAGATCCTCACATTTCTCTTTCTCTCTCTCACTTCTCAGTTCTGAGTCATCTCCCCTATGGCATCTCATTATTATTATGATCATTATTCAAGGCAGGGTCTTGATCCATCACTCAGGCTGGAGTGCAATGGGGCCATCGTAGCTCACTGCAGCCTTGAACTCCTGGCCTCAAGCAATCTTCCTGCCTCAGCCTTCCAAGTAGCTGGGACTACAGCCACACGCCACCACGCCTGGCTAATTTTTAAAATTTTCTGTGGGCTGGGCACGGTGGCTAATGCCTGTAATCCCAGCACTTTGGGAGGCCAAGGCAGGTGGATCACGAGGTCAGGAGATCGAGATCATCCTGGCTAACAAGGTGAAACCCTGTCTCTACTAAAAAAAAAAAAAAAAAAAAAAATTAGCTGAGCGTGGTGGCGGGCACCTGTAGTCCCAGCTACTTGGGAGGCTGAGGCAGGAGAATGGTGTGAACCCGGGAGGCAGAGCTTGTGGTGAACTGAGATTGCGCCACTGCACTCCAGTCTGGGTGACAGAGCAAGACTCCGTCTCAAATAAAAACAATTTTTTTTTTTTGTAGAGACGGGGTCTCGCTTTGTTGCCCAGGCTGGTGTTGACTCCTGGCTTCAAGTAATCCTCCTGCCTCAGCCTCCCAAAGCACTGGGATTACAGGCATGAGCCACTGCACCCAGCCTTATCTCTTTTTAAAAAATCTCCTTGAATTGCTTGAACCTGGGCGACAGAGGTTGCAATGAGCCAAGATCATGCCACTGCACTCCAGCCTGGGCAACAAAGAGCAAAACTCCATCTCAAAAAACAAAAAAAAAACAAAAACAAAACCAAACAAACAAACAAACAAAAAAGTCTTTATTTTAAACTCACTCACTCACTTCTTGGTTGAGAATCCTCTCCGTAACTCCTAACAAGAATTCCTCAAAACTTCGTTCCTCCTTCCTGGGTCTACTCCTTTTTCTACCTGATAATCTCTTTGCCCTTCCCTGAGCAGATTTTCTAGCCATTGGAGTGTCTCCTGTCTCCATCGATCTCCAACCTGCATAGTAAGGCCTGGGAATTGGAAGAGAGGTTGGTAGGGTAGGAATGCTAGGTCCTTATACCAAAATTTTCCTTAGATAATTTGTTCTTTTCTTTTCTTTTCTCTTTTCTTCTCTTTTCTTTTCTTTTTTTTCTTTTTTCCTTTTTTTTTCCCTCCCCAAAGCACAAGAGGGAAGATACTTTTTTGTTCCTGATACAGATGTTCTAACAGTCATGTTTAAAAGGACTGTATTCCAGTCGGTCCTTTATTTCTCACATTGAAACGATATCCAAACTTATTAAAGTAAGTGCAGCCCCTCCAACTATGCTACTTCCTTTTTTCTCTTTAGTGAATAAAAGCAAGTAACTTCTGGCCATCACTGACTACCCTATTATTCTATACCAACAATGCATTGTTCTTCCTTCCACAACCCTCAACCTCTAATTTTGGCAACAGATTAAAGAGGAGAGTTTCAGATGATTCCCTCCTATATGTTAATCTCTCTCCAAGTCCTGGAGATCTTCCTTAGGGTATTTTTTTTCCTGGAAAGAGTTGCAAATATGGGGCCGGGAGGAGTAGCTTATGTCTGCAATCCCAGCACTTTAGGAGGCCGAGGCGAGTGGATCACTTGAGCTCAGGAGTTCGAGACCAGCCTGGCCAACACGGTGAAACCCCATCTCTATTAAAAATACAAAAATTAGCCAGGCATGGTGGCGGGCACCTGTAATCCCAGCTATCCAGGAGGCTGAGGCAGGAAAATCACTTGAAGCTGGGAGATGGAGGCTGCAGGGAGCTGAGATGATACCACTGAACTCCAGCCTGGGCTACAGAGCAAGACTCCATCTCAAAAAAAATAAAACAAAACAAAAAAACAGAGAGAGAGAGATGCAAATATGAGAGTGGTTAACCTGGGTGCCACTGGGGTCTGTGAACATCCACAAGTTGTCTGCAGAGTGTGCAGTATGTGGTGCGGTGCCGTCTTCTGGGTTTTCCTTTTTTTTTTTTTTTTTTTTTTGAGACAGGATCTCATTCTGTCACCTAGGCTGCAGTACAGTGGCATGATCATGGCTCACTGAAGCCTTGACCTCCCAGGCCCAAGCAATCCTCCTGCCTCAGCCTCCCTAGTAGCTGGGACTACAGGCACACACCACCGCGCCTGGCTAATTTTTGTATACATTTTTGTAGAGATGGAGTTTCACCATGTTGCCCTGGCCGGTCTTAAACTCCCGGGCTCAAGTGATCCTCTTCCCTTGGCTTCCCAAAGTGCTGGGATTACAGACATGAGCCACCGCACCCGTCCTCTTCTGGATTTTTCTGAGGAAGGTCCATAGTTTTTTTTAAACCAATTTTATTGAGGTATAATTTATGTACAATGAATTTATCCAATTTAAGTGTATAGTTCAATGAGTTTTGACAGATATATATTATCTGGGTCTCTAACTTTTCTCATATTCTCAAAGAAACCTAAAGAATAAAGAATGAAAAAAGGAAATATTAAAGAAGCATTTAGTAATCAAACTAGGAGCATAATTCTTCAGTGGCCTTTTTTGTCTTGATAAAGTTTGGGGTTCTTAATATTATGATTATAAAACTTATTAACTGTTTGTCATTCAGTGACAGGTGCAGGCCACCACGCCTGGCTAATTTTTGTAGTTTTAGTAGAGACAGAGTCTCACTATGTTGGCCAGGCTGGTCTCAAATCCCTGGCCTCAAGTGATCTGCCTGCCTCGGCCTCCCACAGTGCTGGGATTACAGGCAGAGCCACCATGCCTGACACCTTCCAAGTTCTTTTTTGTGCATGAGTGTGTTGGGGTGGGGGCTTCCACTCCCAATTTGTTCTCTGCATATAGCCAGAGTCATCCTCTTCAGACCCATGTCATTCTTGCTTGTTTCTTTGCTTTCTCCTCTGTTTTTCTTTTTCTTCATTTTCTTTTTTTTCCTCATGTCACTTGTTTGATCCAGTGATTTCCAAACTGATCTTAGAATATGGGGTCGTGTCTGATGTAGCTCTGCCTGCCTCTCTACACCTAAGTCCCCTGACTTACCACAGAGCAGCCGCCTTTATGTTCCTTCCCACATAAGGCTCATGTTGCCTCATGGCCTTTGCACTTGCTGCCTTCTCTGCTTGGAGTGACCTTCCCTAGCTCTGCCCAGAGCCAGCCTCTCCTGGTTCCTTAGCACTGTGTTCAGATGTGTCGACCTCAAAAGGGCCTCTGCTCACCACAGACAGACCTACGTTTGCTCTCTGTCTCATCTCTCTCTCCTTCCTAGGGCTGTCTAGAATCAGAGGTTATCTGGCTTGATTCTTCCTTTGTTGCTGTGTTATCTGTTTCCCACTAATAAAGTATAAATTCTACCAGTGATTATGCTCCTCTGTTGTTTTTTTTTTTTCTTTTCTTTTTTTTTTTTTTTTGTGAGACAGGGTCTCGCTCTGTCACCCAGATTGGAGTGCAGTAGTGCGATCATGGCTTACTGCAGCCTCAACCTCCTGGCCTTAAGCAATGCTCCTGCCTTAGCCTCCCTAGTAGCTGGGACTACAGGCATGTACCACCATGCCTGGTTAATTTTTTAATTTTTTATAAAGATGGGGTCTCACTATATTGCCCAAGCTGGTCTCAAACTCTTGGGGTCAAACAATCCTCCCACCTCTGCCTTCCAAAACGCTGGGATTATAGACATGAGCCACTGTACCTTGCAATTATACTTGTCTTGTTCACCACAGTAGCCCCAGTGCCTGCCTAGCACAGAATCTGCCATGTGGTTGATGCTCAATTCAGTATTGATTGAGTAAATGTAAGTCAACCCGTGTCCCTTCTCTGCTCAAGACCCTCCGCTGGCCAAAGTCCTCACAACGTTCTGCAGGTTGCAACACCTTCTGGCCCATTCTTCATCTACTTTCTATTTCTTTCCTTCTCATTTACATTGCTCCAGCCAATCTCACCTACTTATGGTTCCTCAGAAACACCAAACACACCCATCTCAGTCCTTGGCACTTGGCATTCTCTCTGCCCAGAATGCTCTTCTCCTGGGTATCTCCGTGGCTCAGTCTCTTATTTCAGTATTAGTGAGGCCTTCCCTGACTATCCTAAACAATTCTTACCCTTTCCCCTGAATTTTTGTTAATCATGACATTTATCATCATTTGATACATAATAACATTTTACATATCTATTTTGTTTACTTTGTGTTTCCCTAACTAGATCATCACCTCCACAAGCAGGGATATTCTCTTTTGTTCACTGCTTATATCCCCAGTGCCAGTCATAGTTCCTGGCACATAACTGACACCATATTTATTGGTTGATTGAATGAATGAAGGTTATATCAGTGAATTAAAGATGTTACACAGCTTTGTGTGTTGCTGTGTTTACTGTAAATAGGTTGTAAAGGCTGTTCACAATATTTCTGTGTCTTATTTCTGTAGAGCCACAGAAAAAATTTCTTTCCATCTCAACCCTAGGAAAAGCTGTGCTTCCTCTGCGTGGCTAGTTGCTTGTTATCTTCTTTTTTTTTTTTTTTTTTTTTTGAGACGGAGTCTCGCTCTGTCACCCAGTCTGCAGTGCAGTGGTGCCCTCTCGGCTCACTGCAAGCTTCGCCTCCCCGGTTCACGCCATTCTCCTGCCTCAGCCTCCCAAGTAGCTGGGACTACAGGTGCCCACCACCACACCCGGCTAATTTTTTGTATTTGTAGTAGAGACGGGGTTTCACCGTGTTAGCCAGGATGGTCTTGATCTCCTGACCTCGTGATCCACCTGCCTCGGCCTCCCAAAGTGCTGGGATTACAGGCGTGAGCCACCGCGCCCAGCCGATTGTTATCTCAAGGGCAGCGTGAATCATGTTCTGTGGACCATTGTGTGTGCGTCTACATTCGCCATGAGAGAGTTCAGAGCCTTGCTCCACGGCCTGCCTCAAGCAAATGATTATGCATTCTGCATGCCAACCAAATTCCTGACTTCATTTATCTTTTCTACTTTAATGTTTTGTTTTTATTATTTTTAAGTTTTTAATTTTTATTTATTTATTTATTTATTTTGAGATGGAGTCTCATTCTGTCGCCCCGGCTGGAGTGCAGTGGTGCGATCTTGGCTGACTGCCACCTCCACCTACCAGGCTCAAGCAATTCGCCTGCCTCAGCCTCCCGAGTAGCTGGGATTACAGGCATGCACCACCACGCCCAGCTAATTTTTCTGTATTTTTAGTAGATACGGGGTTTCACCATGTTGGCCAGGCAGGTCTTGAACTCCTGGCCTCAAATAATATGTCCGCCTTGGTCTCCCAAAGTGCTGGGGTTATAGGTGTGAGCCACCGCGCCCAGCCAATTTTTTAATTTATCCAGTTTTCTTCAGTATTTATTTCAAGTTATATTTCCTTTTCTGGTATGATTTTTGCCAGCTACATTACATGGATTTTTTTTCCATAATCAAGCAGGATATTAAAAAAATGAATTTTATAAATAGAATTAAGTGCTATATCTCAACTTTGCATTCAGCTTTTTATTTTTATTTTTTACTTTATATATGTATGTATTATTAATTTTGAGGTGGAGTCTCACTCTTGTCACCCAAGCTGGAGTGCAGTGGCGTGATCTTGGCTCACTACAACCTGTGCCTCCCAGGTTCAAGCAATTCTCCTGCCTCAGCCTCCTGAATAGCTGGGATTACAGTTGCCTGCCACCACGCCTGGCTGATTTTTGTCCTTTTAGTAGAGATGGGGTTTCGCCATGTTGGCGAGGCAGGCTGGTCTCGAATCCCTGACCTCAGGTGATCTGCCCACCTTGGCCTCCCAAAGTGCTGGGATTACTGGCATGAGCCACCAAGCCTGGCCGCGTTCAGCTTTTTTACTTAGCAGAATAACACATTATACATTTCTTAGATACTTGATTTTTAATGGTTGTATTCGTAGACTGGCTGTAGGATAATTCCCTTTACTATTGTCATGCAATTATTTCCAAAGTGTGGTCTTTAGACCACTGCTGGGTGTATACCCCAAAGAAAGGAAATCAGTATATGGAAGCGATATCTGCACTCCCTTGTTTGTTGCGACACTCTTCACAATAGCCAAAGTTTGGAAGCAGCGTAAGTGTTCATCAACAGATGAATGGATAAAGAATACACAATGAAGTACTTATACACAATGAAGTACTCTTCAGCCATAAAAAGAGTGAGATCCTGTCATTCGCAACAACATGGATGGAACTGGAGGTCGTTATGCTAAGTGAAATATACCGGGCATAGAAAGACAAACATCACATGTTCTCACATATTGTGGGATCTGAAAATCAAAACAGTTTAATTCATGAAGATAGAAAATGGAAGGTTATCAGAGACTGGGAAGGGTGGTGGCAGGGTTGGGGAGAGGTAGGGATGGTTAATAGGTACCAAAAACATTGTTAGAATGAATAAGACCTAATATTTTATAGCACAACAGGGTGACTATTGTGCATTAGTAATTTTTTAATAATATTAAAAATGTAATACATTTTTATTTGGCAATATTAAATGTACGTATATTTGGCCAGCTGTGGTGGCTCAGGTGTGTAATTTGGGAGACTGAGGCGGGTGGATCACTTGAGGTTCAGAGTTTGAGACCAGCCTGGCCAACACAGCGAAACCCCATCTCTACTAAAAATACAAAAATCACCTGGGTGCAGTGGCTCACACTTGTAATTCCAACTATTTGGGAGGCTGAGGCGAGAGAATCACTTGAACCCGGGAGGCGGAGGTTGCAGTGAGCTGAGATCGCACCACTGCGCTCCAGCCTGAGCAAAAAGGGCAAAACTCTGTTTCAAAAAAAAAAAATTATTAAAATAACTAAAAGAATATAATTGGACTGTTTATAACACAAAGAATAAATGCTTGAGGGGGTGGATACTCCGTTTTCCATGATGTGATTATTATGCATTGCAGGCCTATATACCCCACAAATACATAGACCTACTATGTACTCTGAAAAATTAAAATTAAAAAATAAAAATAAAAACAGTGCTAGAATTAACATCTTCATGCACAAAGCTTTTTCATTTTTCAGATTGTTTACTTAGGTTAGAATTCCCCTATTTCTTAATAACACCATCTACTGGCTATACCGTGTCTACCTATGTTAAATATGAACCCTACAGAGATCCACAGGCTGATTGCGACCCTTACACTTCCCTTGAGAGTAGAATTGGGATTACTTCTCAACAATTCAAATCGAAGGCACTAAATGCACATGTATTCTGATGACATCTTTCTTTTTCTTTCTCAAGCTTCCACTGCGATTCCAAAGACTTGGGCACCTAGTGGCTCTGATGGCACTGCTCTGTGGGGACCCACAGGAAAATGTGGCTGAGGAGGCTGCAGAGAGCATTCACTACCTGCTGCATATCACCCTGAGGCTGAAGTGTAAGACACTGCTGAAGGCCGCGAGGTCCTGAGTGAATTCTCCAGCACAACATAAGCACCAGCCCTCCTTACACATTGATTCAGTCCCCATGTTCTGGAAAGGCCTTTTACAGTAGTTCGTAAAGAGAAAGATACATAGTCTATAGGCAGAGATGAAGCAACACTGACTTAATAATTAGAATCCTAATACTAGATCAGACCCACTATTGTCATCCATCTGCATAGCCAGGGAGTGGCTAAACGTGGCTCTGTGGACAAACTAGAGTGATTAGTTTGGTCAGAAGTAGGAGTGAGGCTGGGCGCAGTGGTTCACTCCTATATTCATAGCATTTTGCCAGGCCAAGCCGGGAGGACCGCTTGGGCCCAGGAGTTCAAGACCAGCCTGGGCAACATGGCAAAAACCCTTCTCTACAAAAAATTTTAAAAATTAGCTGGCATGGTGGAGTATGCCTATGATCTCAGCTACTCAGGAGGTGAAGGTGGGAGAATCACTTGAGCCCAGGAGGTCGAGGCTGCAGGAGAATTAATGTCCTTATGAAGGGAAATTACAGGGGCCATGAGTAAGAATCAAATCTAGTTGCAGGGTTCAGAAAAGGTAATCCAGAGAATAAAGAGCAGTTTGCCACCTGGAGAGGTAAGAAGAGTGTATTAGGCAGAAGGAATGACTACGGAAAGGATCCTTGGTAGGCGTGAGCTTGAGGAGTTTGAAAAATAGAGAGAGGGCCAGTGTGGTCAAGGCATGAGTCACTGACTTCCATGATAAGAAGGGACTTTAGAAGATATCTAACCCAGCATTCCCCCGGTGTTTGAATCTCAGTCTACTCTATCCCTGCCAAGTACAGTCATGCAGCATATAATGACATTTCAGTCAACAACTGATCATGTATGGGTCACATAAGATTAGAATGGAGCTGAAATTTTTCTTTTTATTTTATTTTATCTTATTTTGAGATGGAGTCTTGCTCTGTTGCCCAGGCTGGAGTGCAGTGGTGTGATCTCGGCTCACTGCAACCTCCACCTCCCAGGTTCAAGCAGTTCTTGTGCCTCAGCCTCCCGAGTAGCTAGGATTACAGGCAGCTGCCACCACACCTGGCTCATTTTTGTATTTTTAGTAGAGATGGGGTTTCAACATCTCTGCTAAATGTTACTTAATGTTGGCCAGGCTGGTCTCGAACTCCTGACCTCAAGTGATCTGCCCGCCTCGGCATCCCAAAGTGCTAGGATTACAGCATGAACCACCACGCCCAGCCTTATTATTATTATTTTTTTTTTTTAAAGAAAGGAAGTCTCGGCTTGGCACGGTGGCTCATACCTGTAATTCCAGCACTTTGGGAGGCCGAGGCAGGCGGATCACAAGGTCAAGAGATCAAGACCATCCTGGCCAACCTGATGAAACCCCGTCTCTACTAAAAACACAAAAATTAGCTGGGTGGGGTGGCACATGCCTGTAGTCCCAGCTACTTGGGAGGCTGAGGCAGGAGAATCACTTGAACCTGGGAGGCAGAGGTTGCAGTGAGCTGAGATCATGTCACTGCACTCCAGCCTGGTGACGGAGCGAGACTCCATCTGAAAGAAAGAGAGAGAGAGAGAGAAAGAGAGAAAGAATAAAAAGAAACGAAGTCTCACTATGTTGCCTAGGCTGGTCTCCAACTCCTGAGCTCAAGCAGTGCTCCTACCCCAGCCTTCTAAAGTGCTGGGACTATGGGTGTCCACCACCATACCCAGCTGAGCTGAAAATTTTGTATCACCTAGTGACATTGTAACCATCATAACATTATGGCACAATGCATTACTCACGTTTGTGGTGATACTGGTGTAAACAAACCTACTGCACTACCAGTCATATAAAAGTATAGAACCTACAATTATGTACAGAACATATCCTTGGTAATGATAATAACTATTTACTGGTTTATTTACTATACATTTTATGATTATTTTAGCATGTACTCCTTCTACTTATTAAAAAAACAGTTAACTATGAAACAGCCCCAGGCAGGCCCTTCAGGAGGTATTCCTGAAGAAGGCGTTATCATAGGAGATGACAGCTCCATGAGTGTTACTGCCCTGAATACCTTCCAGTGGGGCAGGATGTGAAGATGGAAGACAGTGGTATTGATTATCCTGATCTCGTGTAGGCCTAGGCTAGTGTGTGTGTTTTTGTCTTAGTTTTTAACAAAAACACTTTAGAATGAAAAAAAAAAAAAAAAAAAATTAGGCCAGGCGCAGTGGCTCATGTCTGTAATCCCAGCACTTTGGTAGGCCGAGGAGGGTCCATCACCTGAGGTCAGGAATTCAAGACCAGCCTGGCCAACAGGGCAAAACCCCGTTTCTACTAAAAGTACAAAAATTAGCCTGGTGTGGTGGCGCATGCCTGTAGTCCCAGCTACTCAGGAGGCTGAGGCAAGTGAATCGCTTAAACCTGGGAGGTGGAGGTTGCAGTGAGCCGAGATTGCACCACTACACTCCAGTCTGGGTGACAGAGTGAGAGACTCTGTCTAAAAAAAAAAAAGTATACTCTATGTGATGTTCATGCAGTAATGCAGTAGCCTGACAGTGCATTTCTCAGAATGTATCCCAATTGTTAAGCCACACACAACTGTAATTCCTCTGCCTGGGTTTGCGCTTCACATGGATAAGGAAGCTCCATGCTTCCCAAAGCAACTGTCCTGTCATTGGGCACCTCTGAATATGAGCAGTCTCTACCAGGTGTACAGCCAAAGAAATACAGTTGATTATTGATTCAGCAAATAGTTATGAAGCATTTATTGTTCTAGTGATGCATCACTAAATGAGACAGACAAGATACCTTCCCTCAGGGAGCTTATTTTCTAGTTGGAGAGAGAGTATCCTCAGCCAAGGGCTCAAAGATAAATTTTCCATCTACAAATTTCCAGCAAATATGAGGTCACAATAAAACACGAGAAAAACAAGACACTACAATGATCAGCAAAACTAGACAATGATGAAGAGTTCTGATATCAGAATTATCATACGTAATACAAAGTTGGGCAATTTTTTCTGGGAACCTAAGCTTCATAGGGAGACCCCTCACCATTCCTCACCAGTGGGGGGAAATAAGGTAGCATGCTTTGGTTGTACTCACAAATCACTCAAATGCTCTGCTCTTACAAAAAACTCTTTGCTTTTGCTTTTTTATTTTTTTTAAAAAAGACAGGGTCGGCTGGGTGTTGTGGCTCATGCCTGTAATCCCACCACTTTGGGAGGCCAAGGTGGGTGGATCACCTGAGGTCAGGAGTTCGAGACCAGCCTGACCAAAATGGAGAAACCCCGTCTCTACTAAAAATACAAACTTAGCTGGGTGTGGTGGCACATGCCTGTAATCCCAGCTACTCAAGAGGCTGAGGCAGGAGAATCGCTTGAACCCAGGAGGCAGAGGTTGCAGTGAGCCAAGATCACGCCAGTGCACTCCAGCCTGGGCAACAAGAATGAAATTCTGTCTCAAAAAAAAAAAAAAAACCACAGGGTCTTACTCTGTCACCCAGGCTGGAGTGCAGTGGTGTGATCTTGGCTCACTGCAAGCTCTGCCTCCTGGGTTCCAGTGATCCTCCCACCTCAGCCTCCCAGGTAGCTGGGACTACAGGAGAGTGCCACCATGCCCGGCTAATTTTTTAATTTTTCTGTAGAGTCAGAGTTTCACCATGTTGGCCAGGGTTGTCTCACACTCTTGACTTCAAGTGATCCACCTGCCTCGACCTCCTCTTTGCTTTTTCTTTTGGCTCTTTTTATATATTGTTCTATAAGAAAAGAGAAATAAATCAGCCTTCAGATGAACACATACTCCCTCCCCCAGGCATTTTTGTTCAAGTGAAAAAGAAGAGTAAGATCTTGGGATCCACTTTAAACTGGAGATCAAGCAGACCTGTAAAATCAAGAAGAAAAAAAGAAGCCAGAAAGTATTCATATTTTATATTTTCTTTTCAGATATCATACATGACAAGAAAAATCAGCAAAACTTAAAAAGAGCATTGACAAAATGTCGAGAATTCCTGGAGCTCTACAGCTCGGCCGCTAAATGCTTCTACAGCTGTCCCTTCAGAATTGCGCAGGTAATAAGAATGGCTAAAATTACAACCATAGCCAGAAGTGTTGGCAAGGGTGGGGAACAACCAGAAGTCTCCTGCATTTATTCATGGAAATGTAAAATAGTAAAAACCACTCTGGAAAAAGTTCTGGTCATTTCTTATAAAACAAAACCATACACAATTGCCCAAGGAATGTGGTCTCTAAACATTCCATAGTTTGAAGACAAGGCACCAGGATCCTGGCCCATATACCCCTTGCCCTCTTAGTTTGGGGGTTAAGGTCAACCTGCCACTGAGGCCAGTATCCCTGGATTTCACTTCATACCAGCTCTGCTCCTACTATTTTTTTTTTTTTTTTTTTTTTTTTTTGAGGCGGAGTCTCGCTCTGTCGCCCAGGCTGGAGTGCAGTGGCGCGATCTCGGCTCACTGCAAGCTCCGCCTCCCGGGTTCCCGCCATTCTCCTGCCTCAGCCTCCCGAGTAGCTGGGACTACAGGCGCCACCACGCCCGGCTAATTTTTTTGTATTTTTAGTGGAGACGGGGTTTCATTGTGTTAGCCAGGATGGTCTCGATCTCCTGACCTCGTGATCCGCCCGTCTCGGCTTCCCAAAGTGCTGGGATTACAGGCTTGAGCCACCGCGCCCGGCCTGCTCCTACTATTAATAATCGCCAGTGTCTTGCAAACGTAAATGCTGGTCCCAAAAAGGAGCTGCAAGAGAGTATGGTTGATCCAACAAGCCAGACACTTTTAAATTAATGTAGTTATGCATTATTCAATAAATACTTATACATCCACTAGGTACCAGGCATTCTAGGGGCTAGGGGAAAATAAAGAAAACCCACGGATCTTACTCATGTAGGGTGAAAAGTACCAAGTAATTTCATCTCTCTGCACATCAATTTTCTCATCTGCACGATGGAGATCTGTAAAAATTGGGACAGGTTTTACGATTTTTTTTTTTTTTTAAATTTACACTGTTTACAATTCAGTCGTGGTTAAATGAGATATCGTATGGAAAATGCTTTGCTAAACCACGACTGAATTGTAAACAGTGTAAATTGTAAAAAAAAAAAATTTACGGCCGGGCGTGGTGGCTCAAGCCTGTAATCCCAACACGTTGGGAGGCTGAGACGGGTGGATCACGAGGTCAGGAGATCGAGATCATCCTGGCTAACACGGTGAAACCCTGTCTCTACTAAAAAATACAAAAAATCTAGCCGGGCGAGGTGGCGGGCGCCTGTAGTCCCAGGTACTCGGTAGGCTGAGGCAGGAGAAGGGCAGGAACCCGGGAGGCAGAGCTTGCAGTGAGCTGAGATCCGGCCACTGTACTCCAGCCTGGGTGACAGAGCGAGACTCCATCTCAAAAAAAAAAAAAATTTACTAGTAAGTGCCCAGTAAATTAAGCCTATTATAATCATGTGAAGGACTTTATCTACTACTAAATGCAAAGAAAGACAGAATGACACATTTTTTAGTATGTTGTCTCCAGACAAGGCATTTTAATTATGCCTGGGAACCTGTCAGCTGTGTAACATTAGGGCCTTTGTTTTTTAAGTTCTATCCTATAAAAGTGTGACTCTTTCTGAGCTTCTTTTTCTTTTCTTGTTTTGTTTTGTTTTGTTTTGTTTTGTTTTGTTTGTGGGGAGGTGTTTCTTTGAGACGGAGTTTCACTCTTGTCGCCCAGGCTGGAGTGCAATGGCTCAATCTTGGCTCGCTGCAACCTCCGCCTCCTGGGTTCAAGCGATTCTCCTGCCTCAGCCTCTTGAGTAGCTGGGATTCACTACCACGCCCAGCTAATTTTGTATTTTTAGTAGAGACAGGGTTTCTCCATGTTTGTCAGGCTGGTCTTGAACTCTGACCTCAGGTGATCCACCTGCCTCAGCCTCCCAAAGTAGTGGGATTGCAGACGTGAGCCACTATGCCAGGCTTTTTTATTTTATTTTATTTTATTTTATTTTATTTTTGAGACGGAGTCTCGCTCTGTCACCCAGGCTGAAGTGCAGTGGCACGATCTCATCTCACTGCAACCTCTGCCTCCCAGGTTCAAGTGATTCTCCTCCCTCAGCCTCCCAAGTAGCTGGGATTACAGACATGCACCACCACACCCAACTAATTTTTGTATTTTTAGTAGAGACGGGGTTTCTTCATGTTGGCCAAGCAGCTAGTCTCGAATCATGGGCTCAAGTGTTTCTCCCGCTTTAGGCTCCCAAAGAGCTGGGATTACAGGCATGAGCCACTGTACCTGGCCAATAAAACTTCTTTCTAAACGTCAGAGCAGCAGGCTGGGTGCAGTGGCTCACCCCTGTCATCCTAGCACTTAGGGAGGCTGAGGCGGAAGGATCACTTGAGCCCAGGATTCCAGACCATCCTGGGCAACATAGCGAGACCCATCTCTACAAATAAAAAAATTAGCTGGGTGTGATGATGCATACCTGTAGTCCTAGCTTCTCAGGAAACAAGTCGGAGGATTACTTGAGCCTGGCAGTCCAGGCTGCAGTGAGCTGTGATCACACCACTGCACTCCAGCCTCATTGTTGGAGCAGCAAAAGTCCATGCACAGATGCTAGCAGTGGACATTTGGATTGCTTCCACCTTTTTACCATAATAAACAAGACTGGCCTGGGTGCATGGCTCACGCCTATAATCCCAACACTTTGGGAGGCTGAGGCGGGAGGATCGCTTGAGCCAAGAGTTCACAGCCAGCCTGGGCAACATAGTGAGACCCCTGTCTTTACCAAAAACTAAAAATTATCAGAGTGTGGTAGCAGGTGCCTGTAGCCTCAGCTACTCAGAAAGCTGAGGCAGGAGGATCACTTGAGCCCAAGAGGTTGAGGCTACAGTGAGCCATGATTGTGCCCCTGCCTGGGTGACAGAGTAAGATGCTATCTCCAAAAACAAAACAAAACCACAAGACTCAAATAAAACAGCCTTGTACATCTTTGTCCACTTCTCTAATTGTTAACTGAGACTCGAGTCCTTGTTCAGGGCACTTTCTATCATACTATATTTCCATATTTCTTGGAAATTCATTTTCCTACATCATTTCAGGTCTTTGAAGGTTTTCTCGATTCAAATGAGCTCTGCCAGTTTATAATGACTACATTTGATACCCTGAAAAACCTGAATCATCCCTGCATCCAGCGATCAGCAGGAGAATTACTGCTAACTTTGGCGAAAAATGCAGAATCCCGATTTGAGAAGGTAAACTTTCAGTGTCTGTTTCCTGGGTTCAAAAAGCCAGTAGGACCTCTTCATCTCTGCAGCTACTGAAGTCTCTGCTTGTCCTATTCAGCTGAGAATGACTACTCGTGGATACAGGGTCAAAGCCTTAGTCTGTTTAGTCACAAATATCCATTCTATAAACATATACCAAACAATCACTGTGTATGTAACTAGGGAGGGAGATTTTTTTTTAAATCTAAGATGTGGTCCATGACGGGGTGCGGTGACTAACATCTGTAATCCCAGCACTTTGGGAGGCTGAGGTGGGTGGATCACGAGGTCAAGAAATCAAGACAATCCTGGCCAACACGGTGAAATGCTGTCTCTACTAAAAATACAAAAATTAGCTGGGCATGGTGGCATGTGCCTGTAGTCCCAGGTACTTGGGAGGTTGAGGCAGGAGAATCGCTTAAACCCGGGAGGTGGAGGTTGCAGTGAGCCAAGATCGCACCACTGCACTCCAGCCTGGGCGACAGAGCGAGACTCCATCTCAAAAAAAAAAAAAAAAAAAAGATGTGGTCCATATTTTCTATAAGAGTAGAGTTTTTCTGGGGAGATATAACTAACACATATGAGAATACTTTAATTTAGATACTCATCCAGATGGGTTAAAGGTATCAAGATATAAAAAGCTGTAAGTGGTCGGGCGCAGTGGCTCATGCCTGTAATCCCAGCACTTTGGGAGCCCAAGGCGGGTAGATGGCTTGAGCTCAAGAGTTCAAAATCAGCCTCAGCAACATAGCGAAACCCTGTCTCTACTTAAAATACAAAAATTAGCCAGGCATGATGGTGCACACCTGCTATTTGGATGGCTGAGGCAGGAGAATTGCTTGAACCCAGGAGGCGGAGGCTGCAGTGAGCTGAGATTGCACCACTGCCCCCCAGCTTGGGCGACAGAGTGAGACCCTGCCTCAAAATAAATAAATAAATAAATAAAAGTAAATAAAAAGCCATAAGTGACCCTAGAAGGAGGCAGACTTAGAAATCAAAATTAAGAGAATTTATCTAAATGTATCTAAAATTAAAACATCAAGAAGTAACTATATAGTTATGTTATTTAGAAATAGAGAAGGACATGCTGGAAGAGACAAAAGGGGTAAAAGAACCCTTGTCTCTGGAGAACAGACCCGAGGAAGAGGGAGGAAAGAAGCTTGAAATGCCACTGGACTTTTTAAATTGTGTTCCCATATTGTACTTGGGTACAAATAAAAAGTAATTTAAGAATGATGAGAACCGGCCGGGTGTAGTGGCTCACACTTATAATCCCAGCAGTTTGGGAGGTTGAGGCAGGCAAATTGCTTGAACCCAGAAGTTCAAGACCAGCCTGGGCAACATAGTGAGACCCCATCTCTACAAAAAAATTTTTAAAAATTAGTCAGGCATGGTGGCACACACCTGTGTTGCCAGCTACTTGGGAAGCTGAGGCAGGAGGAGTGCTTGAGCCCAGTAAGACAAGGCTGCAGGGAGCCATGATCATGCCTTTACATTCCAGCCTGGGCGACAGAAGGAGATCTTGTCTCAAAAAACAGCAACAAATAAAACAAATTTAAAAACAACAACAACAAATGATAAGCACCCTTTTTTTACCCTATTAAAATCGCAACGATGCAAAAAGAATGACATTATACGAGCATGGTGAGATGGGCATTTGTATCAGTTGGGTGCTTTTAGCAGCAAAAAAGCCCAGCAGGTAGAAGCTTAGCCAAAGGATTTATTCTCTCACATAATAACAAGTCTGGACACAGAGTATTTTCCAAGATTAATTCAGTGTTTTAATGGTGTTATCAAAGACCCAGGAGTTTCTTCATCCTTCTACCTTGTCTATTCATGTGGTCATAAGGTAGTCGGAGCAATTTTGGACTGTCTGAGCAGAGTAGACTATGTCCAAGAAGAAGAAAGATGTTGCCTTCCTTTTTATGTCTTTATTCAGGGAAGAGAATCTTTCCCCAAAACCTCAGTAAATTTACCCTTGTGTTAGCCAGATTTTTTTTTTTTTGGAGACAGCATTTTGCTGTGTTGCTCAAGCTTGAGTGCAGTGGTGCAGTCTCGGCTCACTGCAACCTCCACCTCCCAGGTTGCTGTGATTCTTCCACCTCAGCCTCCCGAGTAGCTGGGATTACAGGTGCCTGCCATGATGCCCAGCTAATTTTTTGTATTTTTAGCAGAGATGGGGTTTCACCATGTTGGCAAGGCTGGTCTCAAACTCCTGACCTCAAGTGATCCGCCTGCCTCAGCCTCCCAAAGTACTGGGATTACCGCCATGAGACATGAGACACCGTGCCCAGCCTACTGGTGCTGATGATGGCCGTTTTATATTAAGTGGTTGAGGTGTGCCTCTCTGAGAAGGTGACATTTCCACAGAGACAGGAACCCATGCATCTGTGGGTAGGAAGACTGGTCCAAGCAGAGAAATGGACCAAAGCCCAATGGCTCCAGTTTCCCTTACCTGAGCCTGATGGACATCTCTGGGAGGAAGATAGGTAAGGACTCCACTGCCATTCTCAAGAGTCACAGTGGAAAAAAGCCCAGCTTCCTTGCAACACTTTTATTAGTTTGTCTTGTTGTAAAATCAATACATCAATTATTGAGGAAAAATTAGAAAAAATACAGAAGCAAAAAATCTAATATTCTATCGCTCAAAAATACAGTATTGATAGCTTTGATTATAAATCCTTCCAAATCCTTTATATATGTATACACACATACAGATATATTTTAAGTGATCTTGATTATAAACTTTAAAAAATAATAAACAGTTTGTTTAAAAGTCACCCCCTAGGGGTTGGGTGCAGTGGCTCCTACCTGTAATTCCAGCACTTTGGGAGGCCAAGGAAGGAGGATCACTTGAGCCCAGGAGTTCGAGACCAGCCTGGGCAACGTAGAGAGACCTTGTCTCTACAAAAAATACAACAATGACCTGGGTGTGGTGGTGTGTGCCTATAGTCCCAGCTACTCGGGAGGCGGAAGTGGGAGGATCATTTGAGGCCAAGGGCTCAAGGCTGCAGTGAGCTGTGTTTGTACCGCTGCATTCCAGGCTGGGCAACAGAGCAAGACCCTGTCTTTAAGAAAAAGTCACTCCCCTAGGACCTTTCAGAAATGGCCACAATATCCTCAATAGCCATCAGTGTCCTACAGGATTACACTCTTAGTAATTTCTTTTTCCTCTTCAGGTGCCAGAAATTATGGGAGTTATCTGTGCCCAGTTATCCATAATCAGCCAGCCTAGAGTCCGCCAACAAATCATAAATACCGTGAGTTTATTTATATCCAGACCCAAGTATACAGATATAGTGCTCAGCTTCCTTCTGTGTCATCCAGTGCCATATAACAGGTAACAGAACCCCGTACAGCCTCTGGATTAAACTGGAGTATGTGACACAGCTCTGGGTATTGTGAAAGATGGTTGCCCTCAAAAATCTAATGATTCTATTGTAGAGAAGACATGATATACATAAAGCTGGTGATATAAATCAGAATATAATATATAATCATCAGAAAAGAATCCCACAAATCCCAAATGAAGAACATTCTGTAAGATAATTGAACTGGACTCTTCAAAAAAGTTAACATCATGGAAGTAAAACTGGTGGTGAGGGAACTGTCCTAGATAAAAAGATACTCAAAAACATACCCAAATGCACTGTGTGACCTTGATTGGATCCTGGTTCAAAAACAAAAGCTATAAAAGAAAGCTTGGAGAAAATTTAAATATGGACTCTATACTAGAATATTAAATTGGTGTAATTTTCTGGGTAGGCACAGTGGCTGACACCTGCAATCCCAGCACTTTGGGAGGCAGAAGTGGGCAGATCACTTAAGGCCAGGAGTTCAGGACCAGCCTGGCCAACATGGTGAATACAAAAAATACAAAATTTACTAAAAATACAAAATTTACCCAGGCATGGTGGCAGATGGCTCTCATCCCAGCTATTTGGGAGGCTGAGGCAGGAGAATCACTTGAACCCAGGAGGAGGAGGTTGCAGTGAGCCGAGATCACACCACTGCACTCCAGCCTGGGTGACAGAGTGAGACTCTGTCTCAGACAAACAAACAAAAAAAATTAGTGTAATTTTCTTAGGTATGAAATACTGTGGTTATACAGAAGGATGTCCTTATTCTTAGGAGATAAGATACTAAAGTTGTTTAGGGATAAAGTGTTATAATGTCTGCAACTCACTTGAGAATGATTTTGCCTAAAAATAAGGCAATAAATATATACATTTAAAAAGTAAATATGCATACATAAAGAAGACTGGAATCAGAGAAAGGATCAAACAGGATGGATTTTTTTGTTTATTTTTGTGGGTACATAGTAGGTATAAAGATGGTATTTTTGATTAGT
Organism: Macaca nemestrina; assembly: GCF_043159975.1. Lineage (NCBI taxonomy): Eukaryota > Metazoa > Chordata > Mammalia > Primates > Cercopithecidae > Macaca > Macaca nemestrina. Next base: position 27,668,380 of record NC_092139.1, read on the forward strand.
GTTTTTCACATTTGGAGGCACCCTGGAAATTTCCACAAAGATGCCTATGGAAGAGGCAGGAAGGCTTCAGAATAAAGTCCCATGCCCCCACCCCACTTTAACCAGAGCAACGCCTCTTTTTATCTGCTTTCTCTATTGTGATTCTGGGCAACTATTTTATTTAAGAAGAGATTTCCCTGCTTTAAACTATTTGAAAAGTATTCTTTTTTTTTTTTTTTTTTTTTTGAGACGGAGTCTCGCTCTGTCGCTCAGGCTGGAGTACAGTGGCGCGATCTCGGCTCACTGCAAGCTCAAGCTCCGCCTCCCGGGTTCACGCCATTCTCCTGCCTCAGCCTCCCGAGTAGCTGGGACTACAGGCGCCCACAACCGCGCCCGGCTAATTTTTTGTATTTTTAGTAGAGACGGGGTTTCACCGTGGTCTCGATCTCCTGACCTTGTGATCCGCCCGCCTCGGCCTCCCAAAGTGCTGGGATTACAGGCGTGAGCCACCGCGCCCGGCCGAAAAGTATTCTTTTAAGTGAATCGCTGTCACATAATATCTTGGTGTAGTGCTTATTATGTTCTCTAAACTGAACTAAATCGAATAACGGAATACTTTTACCCATCCAGAGAAAAAATTAATGCAGATTTTTTTTAAAGCTGGGCATGGTGGCACGCACCTGTAGTCCCAGCTACTCAGGAGCCTGAGGCAGGAAAATCACTTGAGCCCAGGAGTTTGGGGCCATAGTACATGATGATTGGACTTGTGAATAGCCACTGCACTCCAGCCTAGAGTAACAGTCTTACTTTTTTTTTTTTTTAAGAGACGGTGTCTCAATCATAGCTCACTGCAGCCTTGAACTCCTGGGCTCAAGTGATCTTCCCACCTTAGCCGCCTGAGTAGCTGAGACTACAGGTGTGTACCACCACACTCAAGCTTTTTAAATTTTTTAAAATTTTTTTGAGCTTGCTTTTGTATATTTCTCTAACAAATTGTTCTTAAATGTTTGGTACTTGCTACAGCTTATCTGTACTCAACTCTTACTTAAAAATAAATCTTTCAGAGGCTGAAGTGGGTGGATCACCGGAGGTCAGGAGTTCCAGACCAGCCTGGCCAACATGGTGAAACCCCATCTCTACTAAAAAAAATACAAAACTTAGGCCAGGCACAGTGGCTCACGCTTGTAATCCCAGCACTTTGGGAGGCTGAGATGGGCGGATTACGAGGTCAGGAGATCGAGACCATCCTGGCTAACAGAGTGAAACCCCGTCTCTAGTGAAAACACAAAAAAATTAGCTGGGTGCAGTGGTGGGCACCTGTAGTCCCAGCTACTAGGGAGGCTGAGACAGGAGAATGGTATCAACCCGGGAGGCGGAGGTTGCAGTGAGTTGAGGTCATGCCACTGCACTCCAGCCTGGGTGACTAAGTGAGACTCTGTCTCAAAAAAAAAAAAAAACACACAAAAATTAGCCTGGTGTGGTGGTGCGCACCTGTAATCCCAGCTACTTGGGAGGCTGAGGCAGGAGAATCTCTTGAACCTGGGAGGTGGAGGTTGCAGTGAGCCGAGATCGCGCCAATGCACTCCAGCCTGGGAGACAGAGCAAGACTCTGTCTCTAAATAAATAAATAAATAAATAAATCTAAGTACAAAATATTAAATATATTTAGTTTTGTTTTTTGTTTGTTTGTTTGTTTTGAGACAGAGTCTTTCTCTGTCACCCAGGCTGCAATGTAGTGACACAGTCATAGTTTGCTACAGCCTCAACCTTCCAGGCTCAAAGAATCTTCCCACCTCAGCCACTGGAGCAACTGGGACTACAGGCTCACACCACTAGGCCCAGCTAAATTTTTTATTTTTTGTGGTTTCTTGATGTTACCCAGACTGGTCTCAAACTTCTGGGCTCAAGTGATCCACCTGCCGCAGCCTCCCAAAGTGCTAGGGTGACAGACGTGAGCCACCGTGTGCTGCCCTATTTAATTTTTTTAAGTATACTTTTAGTGTTATTCTATTGCTTGTATTTGTTCTACCTCTGGGAGGACTTTGAGAACTGCTGTAGATCATATGCCAACTATGGAGTCTTTTAAAAATTTAACTGACTTTACTCAGGAAATGTTATTTATTTATTTATTTTTTTGAGATGGAGTCTCGCTGTGTTGCCCAGACTGGAGTGCAGTGGCGTGATCTCGGCTCACTGCAAGCTCCGCCTCCTGGGTTCACGCCATTCTCCTGCCTCAGCCTCCAGAGTAGCTGGGACTACAGGCGCCCACCACCACGCCCGGCTAATTTTTTATATTTTTAGTAGAGACGGGGTTTCACCGTGGTCTCGACCTCCTGACCTCGTGATCTGCCCTCCTCGACCTCCCGAAGTGCTGAGATTACAGGCGTGAGCCACCGCGCCTGGCCAGGAAATGTTATTCTGATTATATTTTTATCATTTACTTGAAGTTCATTATGTCACAGGGGAGCAATGACTGGGCCGGTGGCGCTCGGGTAAAAGAATTTACCAAGACAGCTGTGGGTAGAGGAAGGCAGATTTATTAGAGAAAGTAGGAAAATAACGGTGCCAGAGAGACAACGGGCAGCCTGCAAAAGAGAAGCCAACTGCCAGGAGACAAAGGCTTGGTGGAGATTTTACAGCATAGTGTTCATGCTGTGTGTTGAAGAGGGCCTTGTGCAGTATAGATAATGCCAAGTTGCAATGAGCTAATTTACAGGTGTCTGGCGATAGTTGGGCAGAGGAAGATGGTGAGTTAATTGTGCAGAAGGGCCGTGTCCTAGACCATGAAGAAAGGCAGACTTACAGTTTATCTGCTTTTTCTTTTTTCTTTCCCCTGCTCCCACCAGCCTGGCTTCCTTTCCCTAGTTAGGACTCCACGTGTTAGTGGATTTACATATAGATTGGGGTGATTGTTCTTAGGAGGCTACCTAAAGCATCAACTATGTGCAAAGTGCTATTAGGCCCTATAAGTAATGGACAGGACATGCACCCCGCCCTTAAGCAGCACCATCTGGTAGCCACGTAGATGCATAAGTATTCTAAAGCTAAGTAGGGAGTTCTGTGGAAGCCCCTGGGTTGGGACTTAATTAAACGAAGGGTCAGGAAATGATTTCTGAAAGCAGAGCTGCCCCCAAGCTGATGAACGCTAAAAGCCAGATGCAGATCAAAGTGGCTGGAGAGAAAAGTGGATAGTAAGAAGGGCTCAGACACCAGGGATCTTTTTGCAGTGATGGAAATGTTCTAAAATTGGATTGTCATCATGGTTGCACAACTTGGTAAATTTACTAAAAGTCAGTGAGTTGTATACTTAAGACAGTATTCACTAATTATTTTTTCATTTTCTATAGTAATAGAATCCCTGAACTTTAGCTGGGTATTTGAAATACTCTTATTTCCTAGACGTTTTGCATATAGGTGTGACCGTTTGTCTAAATTCTGGATGCAAATTGAAGTAGTACATGCAACCTATGACAAAGACTCTTAAAGGGAGAGAGTGGGCTCATCATCTTTCTTCTTCCTGCCACCTGGAAAGTGATGTGATGGCTAGAGCTGAAGCATGTTGGCCAGGATGGTCTCAATCTCCTGACCTCGTGATCCGCCCGCTTCGGCCTCCCAAAGTGCTAGGATTTCAGGTGTGAGCTACCATGCCCAGTCACTAAAGCTGCTTTTAAAAAGTGGTCAGAAGTTAGTAGTGATAGATTGGGACCAACTAAGAATTGGGATAGTGAACTTGACATTACGGGAGTTGGGAAGCCACTGAAGAACTGTAGTTAAGGGACTTACATCATCAGATGTGGATTTTTAGTGTGACTCTGGTGGAGATGGATTAGAGCCTGTTCTGCCAGACAGGAAGAAGGACAGGCATTGAAGCAGTTGCACCTTTTCAGGCAAAAGATGATGATGTCCTGATTAGGGCAGTGGCTCCAGAGATGGAGAGGAGGAGGGAGTAAAGAAGCAGGAGCATTGGCCAGACGCCGTGGCTCACACCTGTAATCCTAGCACTTTGGGTGGCCAAGGCGAGTGGATCACCTGAGGTCAGGAGTTCCAGATCATTCTGGCCAACATGGCGAACCCCGTCTCTACTAAAAGTAAAAAAATTAGCCAGGCTTGGCGGCGTGTGCCTGTAATCCCAGCTACTCTGCAGGCTGAGGCAGGAGAATTGCTTGAACCCAGGAGGCGGAGGTTGCATTGAGCCAAGATTGCACCACTTCACTCCAGCCTGGGCAACAGAGCGAAACTCTGTTTCAAAAAAAAAGAAAAAGAAAAAAAGAAATAGGAGCATCTGTAGGCAGACCTTGATTGAATCGGAAAGGAATGGCAGGGAGGAAGAAGGCATTCAGGCTAACTCCCCACTCCTCAGTTTTTGACTTTGGAGGCCAAGTTAATGGTGATATCATTTACTGACACAGGAATTACACTACATTTTCACCACTGACTGTTTCTCTATGGGACTTGAAATACTTTGAGAAACTCAGTTCACTAATGCAGGACCAAAGAAGTCATAGAGTGCGTATGTAACATATGTCCCTCATACTACCCTGGTGCAGTGCTCTGCCCCAGCATTCCACCAGAAGAGACAAGAGGCTGTTTCTCTTTCTATTCTGTAAGGACGCTACAACAAGATATTTGTTCTTAAAGATGTAGGCTTCTTTGGTCTCCTAGTGCAGTGTTTGTTAAAGTATCTGACACATTGCCTCAGAATCCCCTATGAAGCTTGTTTAAAAAAAAATGCATCTTCTGGCAAGGTATGGTGGCTCATACCTGTAATCCTAGCACTTTAGGAGGTTGAGATGGGTAGATGGCTTGAGCCCAAGAGTTCAAGACCAGCCTGAGCAATATGGTGAAACCCTGTCTCTACAGAAAGTGCAAAATTAGCGAGTTGTGGTGGCACACCCCTAGAGTTCCAAATACTCAGGAGGCTGAGGTGGGAGAATTACCTGAGCCCGGGAAATTGAGACTGCAGTGAGCTATGATCATGCCACTGCACTCCAACCTGAGTGTCAGAGTAAAACCCTGTCTCAAAGAAAAAAAGCATTTTCCGAGACCCTACATCAGACCTACTATATTAGTCAGGACTCTTGGTTGGAAGTAGCAGAAACTGAGCTCACACTACCTTAAGGAATTGTATAGGCTTATATTACAGCAAAGTCCAAGGGTCTGTCGTCAGGATTGAATCCCGAGACTCAGTTTCTTTCATCAGGGCTCCATTAATCTCTCAGATGGACTTGCACTAAAGGTGGCAAAAATGGTTACCATCAGCTCAAAACTGCAGCGGAAAGGGTGTGTCATTTCCTTTTTAGCTCTGACAGATGTCCTGGGCAGGACTCTGGTTAGCCTGGCTTGGAGTCAGCTCCCACCAAACTACACGAACCAAATAGGATTATTATTAAGGATCTTGAAAAGGTAGTTTTCCAGAGGAATGATGGGCAAACAAAACCCATGTCACAACTACAGAATCAGAATCACTGGAGGTGGGAAGATTTTTTCCCATATTTTAAACAAACTCTCCAGGTGTTTCTCGCATTGAAATTCGTGAACCATTGGCTTAAAGGCTGTGCACTTTCTAAATTCAGAAGCATTTTCAGCACACTTAAAATGTGCGGCCAACCAAAAGCATTTTGTACCACTTCTCTCACAATAAACAGCTTCTCAAAGCACTTCATTTACTCCCTCAGGAATTCAGAGAAAATAACTGAGGGTAAGTAAACATGGGAATTTCTTTATGTCATCCCAGATGAATGTTCCTATTCTGCCATCTCATCATTCTGCAGCTGTGAGCTTTTTCAGCATCCTATATTGCCTTTCTGGCCTTTTCTTTAGAAGTTCTTTAGGATCTTCTTACTTTGTTTTATTCACAAATTAGAATCACTGAGGTGAGGAGTGAAATGTTGGGATAGTCTTTAAGCCTCTCAAGTTTTAGGATGATTCTCACAGTTGGAAGACCACACTTTTTTTTCTTTCTTTTTCTTTTCTTTTCTTTTTTCTCCCCCCGAGACAGAGTCTCACCCTGCCACGCAGGCTGGAGTGCAGTGGTATGATTTTGTCTCACCTCAGTCTCTGCCTCCTGGGTTCAAATGATCCTCCCACCTCAGCCTCCTGAGTAGCTGGGTCTATAGGCACACACCACCACACCTGGCTAATTTTACTTTTTTTGTAGAGACAGGGTTTCGCCATGTTTCCCAGGCTGGTGTTGAACTCCTGGGCTCAAGCAATCCTCCCATCTCAGCCTCCCAAAGTGCTGGGATTACAGGATTATAGGCCACCACATCTGGCCTGAAAGCTCACACTTTAAAAACTTACTCTAGCATACAAAGATGCCTAAGTAGATTCTGAAAATACAAGAATGGATTAAAAGCATGAGTAACTCCCAATTTTCTTCCCACTGTAATGTTCTTCCACAATGTTTACGTAACTCTCAGGTCCTACATTTGAATCAATGACAGAGAAGTTATTACATATTATTTTTCTTTAGAAGCTATCTCTTCTAAGCAAGATCGAAGCTTTATTTCAAAGATTAACTTTAGCCAAAATTTGAGGACCACAGACCAGATTGAATACATGTGTCTATAATGCCTTCTATGAACCTGGCATTGTGCAAGTCCCTGAGGAATTCCTAGAAGAAGAGCCAGAAAGAATCCTTTCCTTCAGAGGGAACAGATACACACATAAAGAACTGATGATAGCACACATAAGATTGAAGCGACCTCTAAGAAAAAGAAATTTTTTAAGTGCTATGAGAACTCTTATGAAAGACATGGTGAAGAAGCAAACAAGGATTCCTAGGAGACGTGATGCTGGAGCTGGACCTTGAATGATTTTGATGGGCAGAGAAGAGTTTTGGAAAGGGTCTTCCAGTTTAAGAAAGTGACATAAGGATCGGGTACGGTGGCTCATGCCTATAATCCCAGCACTTTGGGAGGCTGAGGCGGGTGGATCGCTTGAGCCCAGGAGTTGAAGACCAGTCTGGGCAACATGGCGAGACCCCGTCTCTACAAAAACAAATTTAAAAATTAGCCAGGTATGGTGGCACATGCTTGTGGTCCCAGCTATTCGGGTGGCTGAGGCAGGAGGATTGCTTGAGCCCAGGAGTTCAAGGCTGCAGTGAGCTGTGTATGGCCCCACTGCACTCCAGCCCAGGTGACAGAGTGAGACCCTGTCTTAAAAAAAAAAATTAAAAAAAAAAAGATAGTGACATAAGCAAAGGTATAGGGTTTTCAAAGTTGAGTTTTATTAGGTAAAGGTGAGTGGTCTGAATGGTCTGGATGGTTTGAGCACAGAGTGTGTGATGGGGAAGTGGTGGGGCTGAAAAGTTAAGTCAGGACCAGGTTATGAATGGCCTTGAAGTCCATGCTGAGGCAATGGGAACTCAATTCGATAAAACCTGGCGGTTTTGGGGGTGGGGGGCAAGGGGAGGGAGACCATCAGGACAAATACCTAACACGTGTGGGCTTAACACCTAGATGACGGGTTGATGGGTATAGCAAACCACCATGGCACATGGATACCTATGTAACAAACCTGCACATTCTGCACATGTATCCCTGAACTTAAAGTGGAACTTAAATTAAAACTTAAAAAATTGGCTGGGTGCAGTGGCTCAGCCTGTAATCCCAGCACTTTGGGAGGCCAGGGTGGGCAGATCACTTGAGGTCAGGAGTTTGAGACCAGCCTGGCCAACATGGCGGCACCTTAGCTCTACTAAAAATACAAAAATTAGCCGGGCTGGTGGCAGGTACCTGTAATCCCAGCTACTCGGGAGACTGAAGCAAGGGAATTGACTGAACCCAGGAAACAGAGGTTGCAGTGAGATGAGATCGTGCCACTGACTCCAGCCTGAGTGACACAGCAAGACTCCATGTCAAAATAATAAGAATAATAAAATTTTAAAAAATAAATAAGTAAATAAAAGAAAATACGGAGCAATAGGAATCCTACTCTGCTTGTTGGCAAATAATGGATACAACTACTTTTTTTGTTTGTTTGTTTGTTTTTTGGTAGGGGACAGGGTCTCACCAGAAGGAATCAAAAAAACCTGGGGAGTCACTGTTATGAAATCAAAATCAGTCTTTTGACACCCTGAAGAACTGAGTAGAGAGGAGAACCTCTTGTAGATTGCATTGGAATCAGCCTTTCTCCTGAACCCTCTTGCTCTTTGGGATTTCCAGGCACCTGGCTGAGGTGTGGAGAATGCTGGCAGTGGAGCTTCCTAACACGACCTGGATTCTGTGGAGGCTCCTGAGGAAGCTGCAGAAATGCCATAATGAGCCCGCGCAGGAGAAGATGGCATATGTGGCTGTGGCTGTAAGCCCTTGAGCTCTGCCCCTCTAATGTCAGCCCCTCCCAGGATGACTGACCCCACACCCCAGTGGAGAGTGTTCCTTTTGGTCCCTCTCAAAGCCTGCATCTGTCATCCATTTATAAGTCTACAGTGTTTCTGCCAAGGGATTGACATGGAGGGAGATGGGGAAAGTGAAGGAGTCAGAATGCTTTAATACAAACTTGTCCAACCTGCCTTTTTTTGTTTTTGTTATTCTGTTTGGTTTTGTTTTAGGCTTTTGACAGCCTGAAGCCATGGTGTTTAATTTCTGTCTCTAGTGATAAGCGGAAAAGAGGGATGAGGAAGGGGCTTTGTTGGCCCAACCAGAAACAGAAATTAAGAACCCATGACTGTCATCTGTCCCTTGGAAACATCCCTGGTTTAATATGTTTAAAACATTCCTTCCCTCATATTCTAAAAAATATGTATCATCATAGTTAAAGAACAATGCAAACTTGTGGGAAAAAAACTTCAAATATTGTAGAACTGTATAAAACAAAGTGCAGACCAGATGCAGTGGCTCACGCCTATAATCCCAACACTTTGGGAGACCAAGGCAGGTAGATCACCTGAGGTCAGGAGTTCAAGACCAGCCTGGCCAATATGGTGAAACCCCATCTCTACTAAAATACAAAAATTAGCCGGGTATAGTGGTGCTCACCTGTAATCCCAGCTATTCAAGAGGCTGAGGCAGGAGAATTGCTTGAACCTGGGAGGCAGAGGTTGCAGTGAGCCAAGATTGCATGCTACCACACTCCAGCCTGGGCAACAGAGTAAGACTCCGTCTCAGAAAAAAAAAAAAAAAAAAGACCAGGCACAGTGACTCTCACCTGTAATTCCAGCACTTTGGGAGGCCAAGGCGGGCCGATCACTTGAGGTCAGGAGTTTGAGACCAACCTGACCCCAACATGATGCAACCCCATCTCTACTTAAAATACAAAAATTAGCCAGGCATGGTGGCGGCCACCTGTAATCCCAGCTACTCAGGAGATTAAGGCAGGAGAATTACTTGAGCCCGGGAGGCAGAGGTTGCAGTGCGCCGAGATCATGCCACTGTACTCCAGCCTGGGTGACAGAGCGAGACTCTGTCTCAAAAAAAAAAAAAAAAAAGAAAGAAAGTGCAGATCTCCCTGAGCAGAGGTTGGCCAGCTTTCTGTAAAAGACCAGATGGTAAGTATTTTAAGCTTTGTAGGCCCCATATAGTCTCTGTCACATATTCTTTGGATTTTTTTTAAACAATCCTTTTTTTAAAAAGTGTAAAAACCTTTCTTAGCTCATATCTGTAACAATCTCCCTAAAAATGAACTTTCCAGAAGTCTTTATACATATATAAACTTTTGGTGTATCTATTTGGTATACATTTTTTCCTTTTAAATACTTTATTTTTTAGAGCAGTTTTAAGTTCACAGAAAAACTGAGCAGACAGTACGGCGTTCCCATAAACCTTCTGCCTCCACACACACACAGCCTGCTCCACTATCAACATTTACTTTTTACTTTATTTTCTCCCCGACCAGTTTATGGTTCAGCTTTCTGTGCTCTCAATTATTGTTATTTTTCTTTTCGAGACAGGGTCTCACTCTGTTGCCCAGGCTGGACTGCAGTGGCATGATCTCAGCTCACTGCAACCTGTTCCTCCTGGGTTCAAGCGATCCTCCCACATCAGCCTCCCTGAGTAGCTGGGAATACAAGAGAGTGTCACCATGCCTGGTTAATTTTTGTATTTTTTGGTAGAGACGGGGATTCCCCATGTTGCCCTATCTGGTCTCGAACTCCTGGGCTCAAACAATCCTCCTGCCTCAGCCTCCCAAAATGCTGAGATTACAGACGTGAGCCACCACACCCAGCCTTGTATATGTTTTTAATTGGCCATTTATATTTCTTTTATGACTTGTTTGTTCATTTCCTGTACACCAGTCCTTCTCAGATTTAATATGCACACAAACCGCAATCACTTGGGGATATTATTAAAATGCAGGTTCTGATGTGGAAGGTCTGGGATGGGGCTTGAGATTCTCCCTGTTTAACCAGCTCCCAGGTGATGACAGTGCTACTGGTATGCGGCCTACCCTTTGACCAATAAGCCTTCACTTTTTTTTACTGCTATGTAAGAGCATTTTATATAGTAAGAATAATATATTGATACAAATACTTCTCCAGGTTGTTGTCATCTAACTCTTTTTCTTTTTTTTGAGACGGGGTCTCACTCTGTCACCCAAACTGGAGTGCAATGGCACAATCTTGGCTCACTGCAACCTCCACCTCTCAGGTTTAAGCGATTCTCCTGCCTCTGCCTCCTGAGTAGCTGGGATTACAGGCATGAGCCACCACACCTGGCTAATTTTTCTGTATTTTTAGTAGAGATGGGGTTTCACTATGTTGACCAAGCTGGTCTCAAACTCCTGACCTAAGGTGATCCACCCACCTTGGCCTCCCACAGTGCTGGGATTACAGGCATGAGCTACTGCACCTGGCCTGTTGTCATCTAACTTTATGGTAAATGTTGCCCTGGCTTTATATTTGTATGTAGTCAAATATATTAATAGTTTCCTTCATGACTTCATGACTTCTGTATTTCAAAATGGCAGGTGCTTAGTTCCGCTCTGTCTTTTCCACCACAGGCAACAGATGCCCTTTATGAGGTGTTTTTGGGAAACAGGCTTCGAGCAGCTACATTCCGACTCTTTCCTCAGCTTCTCATGACACTGCTCATCCAGATTCATCATAGCATCGGCCTCACCATGTCTGATGTCGACATCCCAAGTGGCCTGTACACAGAACAGGAAGTGTCTTCAGAGGTCACCCCTTTGTGGTACTGCCCATCATTATTTCATTGACATTAAGTAACACGTACTAAGGACTGGGCACTGTGGTAAACACAGGGATAGCCAAGATGTAGTTCCAACTGGAGGGGAGCTTACAACCTTCAATCCTCATGAGCCATCAAGATGAAATGCCCAGGAATCATTCTGAGCTTTCATTGGTTATCTTTGGTTTTATTGGTAACAAGGTAAATTTGGCTATCTGGGTTATATCTGGGTTAGCCAAATGTGGTATTTTGTTAACCCTTTCCTAACAAATCAAGTAGAGATGGAAACAAAACAGCCTAAACCTACCTCCAAAACTGATGCACCATGCAGTGATTTTTTTTTTTTTTTGGAGATGGAGTCTTGCTCAGTTGCCCAGGCTGGAGCGCAGTGGCATGACCTCAGCTCACTGCAAGCTCCGCCTCCCGGGTTCACACCATTCTCCTGCCTCAGCCTCCTGAGTCACTGGGAGTACAGGTGCCCGCCACCACGCCCAGCTAATTTTTTGTATTTTTAGTAGAGACAGGGTTTCACCTTGTTAGCCAGGATGGTCTCAATCTCCTGACCTCATGATCCACCCATCTTGGCCTCCGAAAGTGCTGGGATTACAGGCGTGAGCCACTGCGCCCAGCGGGAGAGAGATTTTTAAGTTCCATTAGAGTCTCAGTAGAAATTTCTTAGTGGTGTTGGTCGGGTGTGGTGGCTCATGCCTGTAATCCCAGCACTTTGGGAGGCTGAGGCAGGTGGATCACCTGAGGTCAGGAGTTTGAGACCAGCCTGGCCAACATGGTGAAACCCCGTCTCTACTAAAAATACAAAAATTAGCGGGGTGTACTGGCACATGCCTGTAATCCCAGCTACTCAGGAGGCTGAGGCAGGAGAATCACTTGAACCTGGGAGACAGAGACTACGGTGAGCCGAGATCACACCATTGTACTCCAGTCTGGGCAACAGAGCGAGATTCTGTCTAAAAAAATAATAATAATAATAAAGAAGTTTTTTAGTGTTGCTATGGTACATGGATTTCTTTCAGAGAAAGTACTATAATGTGACATATTTAAGAACACCTGACTAAGTCAGTAGACCTGAGTTCTAGTGCAGTTCTCATTCATCCATTCAACTAGTTCTATACCCTGAGCAAATCTATTGTTCTGTGCCTCCGTTTCCTTATCTATAAATGAAAAGGTCAGGCAAGGTGATCTTGAAGGACCCTTCCAGCTTTATTTATTATTTTGTTTTATTTTTTGAGACAGGGTCTCTGTCTGTCACCCAGGCTGGAGTGCAGTGGCATGATCATGGCTCACTGCAGCCTCAACATCCTGGGTTCACGTGATCCTCCCACCTCAGCCTCCTGCGTAGCTGAACCACAGTTGCCTGCCACCATGCCCAGCTAATTATTTTTATTTTTTGTAGAGAAGGGGTCTCACTGTGTTGCTCAGGCTCCTTCCAGCTTTAAGATTCTCTGATGCTAGGTATGGGATAACAGTTCAGTAAGTAGCTTTTAAAGACAGTGGAGGGCCAGGCACAATGGCTCATTCCTGTAATCCCAGCACTTTGGGAGGCCAAGGCAGGAGGATCATTTGAAGCTAGGAGTTTAAGAACAGCCTAGGCAACAGGGCAAGACCCTGTCTCTACAAAAAATTTTTAGGCTGGGTGCAGTGGCCCACATGTGTAATTCCAACACTTTGGGAGTCTGAGGCAGGAGGACTACTTGAGCTCAGGAGTTCAGGACCAGCCTGGGCAACATGGTGAAACCCTGTCTCTACAAAAATTAGCCAAGCATGTTGGCACACACTTGTGGTCCCAACTACTCGGGAGGTGGGAAGATTGCTTGAGCCTAGGAGATTGAGACTGCAGTGAGCAGAAATCACGCCACTGCACTCCAACCTGGGCGACAGAACCAGACCCTGTCTCAAAACAACTTTTTTTCTTAAATTATCGGAGCCAGATGGCACGTGCCTGTAATTACAGCTACTCTGGATGCTGAGGCAGGAGGATCACTTGAGCCCAGGAGCTCAAGGCTGCAGTGAGCCACGATGGCACCCTTGCCCTCCAGTTTGGGTGACAGAACAAGACCCTGTCTCAATAAATAAATAAATAATAAAAACAGTGGAGATAAATTGTGTGGGGTAAATTGTATCTCAGTAAAACTTAAAAAAAAAAAAAGCAGTGTGTGTCTGTTTAGCATCCCAGATCATTTCTTTTATCATAGATTTCCTTCTAAACTCCTGGGGAAATGAGACCTAGTTAGATTTCTTTATGCTGAGATCTTGTGTAAAGGGCCTTACAAGTTATTAGAGCATTAAGACTCTTTTGGTCTCACTACTGCACTTGACTAGTCTTGAAAGTAGGCCGGGCATGGTGGCTCATGCCTGTAATTCCAACACTTTGGGAGGCCGAGATGGGCATATCATCTGAGGTCAGGAGTTTGAGACCAGCCTGACCAACATGGTGAAACCCCTTCTCTACTAAAAATACAAAAATTAGCTGGGTGTGGTGGCGCGCGCCTGTAATCCCAGCTACTCAGGACGCTGAGGCAGGAGAATTGCTTGAACCAGGGAGGCGGAGGTTGCAGCAAGCCACGATCTCACCACTGCACTCCTGCCTGGGCAACAGAGCAAGCCTCCATCTCAAAACAAAAAAAAAAAGAAGAAGAAGAAGAAAGTAAAAGAAAAAAGAGAAGAGTCTTTTGGGCAGTCTGGGAAGGAGAGAATTAGAGTCCAGCAGTTGTCAATGCATGGCCCTCCTCTGTGAGAATGGGGTGATTGTGTGCTGGGCAGTTGGAGGGACCTACTCAAATCACTCACACTGTTTTTGTTTGATTTAGCTTTGCCATGCAGGCTACAAAGACTCTCCTCCTCAGAACATGCTGCTTGCAGGAATTCAACATCATGGAAAAGAATAAAGGATGGGCTCTCCTGGGAGGAAAAGATTGCCATCTTCAGGGAGTATTTCTCCTTGCCAAGTGAGGCTTCCTTGTCATGCATACACCCACCTGTTCTAAATCAGCATTGTTTTGGGTATTTATTTCCCTTCTAGTTATCACAGCAACTAAGGTTGAATAACCTCCTTATAAGAGGGTGGGCAAATATCCATAATGCTAGGCAAATTTTTCAGAGGTCCTGGCCCTACCATATACTGTCCTGTAGCTGGGCAAGAACTTCCAGAGGGTCCCCAGCCCTGAGACAATGCCCTCTGGATGGGAGCATATCTGAGAGTCATTCTGTTGGTGTTGTGTTTTGCAGCGCATTGCTGGAAAGAAATCGGCTCCTTGCACAGAAGGTCATGTACTTATTAGTGCCTTTTCTTAACCGAGGGAATGATAAACATAAACTCACATCTGCAGGGTTTTTTGTGGAGGTAAGACTCATTCTTTAGAAGCTGGATTCAGGAAGCTTACGAAGCAGCAATCCCTGCCTTCCTAGGCTACTTCGAGTTAGTGGCACGTTGGGATCTGTTTCAAGAGTAAGATAGAAATAATTTTCAGATTCAAGGCTGGGCGCGGTGGCTCATGCCTGTAATCTCAGCATTTTGGGAGGCTGAAGCAGGCAGATCACCTGAGTTCAGGAGTTCAAAACTAACCTGGCCAACATGGTGAAACCCTGTCTGTACTAAAAATACAAAATAATTAGCTGGGCTTGGTGACAGGCTCCTGTAATCTCAGCTATTCGGGAGGCTGAGGCACGAGAATCACTTGAACCCAGGAGGCAGAGGTTGCAGTGAGCCAAGATCACACCACTGCACTCCAGCCTGGGCAACAGAGTGAGACTCCATCTCAGAAAAACAAAACAAAAAACCACAAAAAAGAAAGAATTTTCAGATTCAAGCCTCTCGAAATTCTTCTTTCCACACGTGCATAATTCAGTATTCCTTGTGTACCTATAGGGTAAATAAATATCCTGTATGTTCTGTATTGTAGAGATTTAAAAGGAAAATATATGCTTTAGCATTGGTGGGAAGGTAGTTCCCCACATGAAAGAAAGATCATTTTTTTGGCTGATCTCTGGGTTCTTTCAGCTTCTCCGGAGTCCAGTGGCCAAGAGACTGCCCAGCATATACTCTGTTGCCCGCTTTAAAGACTGGCTACAAGATGGAAATCATCTCTTTAGAATTCTCGGCCTGAGGGGACTGTATAATCTTGTTGGACACCAGGAGATGGTAGGAGGGGCCCCCAGACCATGGATTCTTTTCTTTTCTTTTCTTTTCTTTTCTTTTCTTTTTTCTTTTCTTTTCTTTTCCTTTTCTTTTCTTTTCTTTCTTGCTTGCTTTCTTGCTTTCTTTCTCTTTCTCTCTTTTTCTTCCTTTCTTTCTTTCTTTGCTTTCTTTCCTTCCTTTCTTCCTTTCCTTCTCTTTCTTTTCTTCTTTCTTTCTTTCTTTCTTTCTTTCTCTCATTCTCTCTTTCTTTCTCTCTTTCTTCTTTCTTTTCTTCTTTTTTTTTTTCTTTTTTTGAGATAGGGTCTTGCTTTGTTGCCCAGGCTGGAGTTCAGTGACACCATCACTGCACGCTACAGCTTCAACCTCCCGGGCTCAAGTGATCCTCCTGTCTCAGCCTCCTGAGTAGCAAGGACCACAGGCGCATGCCACTATGCCCAGCTGATTTTTAAAATTTTGATAGAGACAGAGTTTCACTGTGTTGCCAGGGCTGTTCTCAAACTCCTGGGCTCAAGTGATCTGCCTACCTCAGCCTCCCAAAATATTGGGATTACAGGTGTGAGCCACAGCTCCTGGCCCAGACCACTGATTCCTAAGATACAAATAAATCACCCAAAACAGCACCTAAGAAACTGAAAACAGCTGAGGACAGTTGGGTAACCTGGGGACAGGAGTAGGTGGGAGAGGGTCTTTTTGCCTGCACGTCCTTTTGTATCATTTAAAATTTTATGCCTAAGAAATAGGCAAGTAGTGTCTATTTAAAAACTAATGAAATTGGCCGGGCACGATGGCTCACGCCTATAATCACAGCACTTTGGGAAGCCGTGGCAGGTGGATCACATGGTGAGGAGTTTGAGGCTAGCCTGGCCAACATGGTGAAACCCCGTCTCTGCTAAAAGTACAAAAATTAGCCGGGCATGGTGGCACACGCCTGTAATTCCAGCTACTCAGTAGACTGAGGCAGGAGAATCGCATGAACCCGGGAGGCGGAGGTTGCAGTGAGCCGAGATGGTACCACTGCACTCCAGTCAAACTCCATCTCAGAAAAAAAAGTTAGGCCAGATGCGGTGGCTCACGCCTATAATCCTATAATACTAACACTTTGGGAGCCGAGGCGGGTGAATCACCTGAGGTCAAGAGTTCAAGACCAGCCTAACCAACATGGAGAAACCCCATCTCTGCTAAGAATACAAAAATTAGCCAGGCATGGTGGCGCATGCCTATAATCCCAGCTACTCGGGAGGCTAAGGCAGGAGAATCATTTGAACCTGGGAAGCGGAGGTTGCAGTGAACAGAGATTGCACCATTGCACTCCAGCCTGGGCAACAAGAGCAAAACTCTGTCCCACAAAAAAAAAGAAAAAAAAAGTTAATGGAATTAGATGAAATAAATTAAAAATCCAAATCATATATATTCATAATAGTTGATAGCTGCAATTTGCATGGGAGGTATACTCATTATCACAACCTGGATAGCATTTAGGTATTGTTTTATGCCTTGTACCATGTTGCCCCATGGAGTAGATTGAAAAGACCATTGATATGCTCCCAAGATGCTTGTCATTTAAAAAAAAGATCCCTGACATTCATGTTGGAAGAAAGCTCATCTTCCATAGGCCTGATGAGAAAACTAAGCCTAAGCCAGAAGACATGAGGAATTTCTGAAGCTTCAGTTTTGTCACTGGAGTTCTATTTCTTTTTCTTTCTTTTTCTTTTTCTTTTCTTTTTTTTTTTTTTGGGGGGGGGGACAGGGACTCTCTTTGTCACCCAGGCTAGAGTGCATTGGCATAATCTTGGCTCACCGCAACCTCTGCCTCCTGGGTTCAAGCGATTCTCCAAGTCTCCAAGTCCCAGCTTTCCAAGTACCTGGGATTACAGGCATCTGCCATTATGCCTGGCTAATTTTTGTATGTTTTAGTAGGGACAGAGTTTCACCATGTTGGCCAGGCTGGTCTCAAGTGATCTGCCTGCCTCACCCTTCCAAAGTGCTGGGATTACAGGTGTGAGCCACCACAGGTGGTCTGGAGTTCTATTTTATTTATTTGTTTATTTATTTTTATTTTATTTTATTTTATATTTTTTTGAGATGGAGTCTGGCTCTGTCGCCCAGGCTGGAGTGCAGTGGCGCGATCTTGGCTTACTGCAAGGCTCTGCCTCTCAGGTTCATACCATTCTCCTGCCTCAGCCTCCCAAGTAGCTGGGATGATGTGCACCTGCCACCATGCCTGGCTAATTTTTTGTATTTTTTACTAGAGATGGGGTTTCATGTGTTAGCCAGGATGGTCTCAACCTCATGATCCGCCCGTCTCGGCCTCCCAAAGTGCTGGGATTACAGGCATGAGCCACTGCGCCTGGCCTATTTTTACTTTTTAAATTTTTTTTTAGAGACAGGGTCCTGCTCTGTTGCCCAGGCTAGAGTACAGTGACATGATCATGGCTCACTGCAGCCTTGAACTCCTGGCCTTAAGCAGTCCTCTTACCTCAGCCTCCAGAGTAGCTGGGATTACAGGCGTGAACCACTTCACCAAATATTTTATTTAAAAATATTTGGGGCCAGGTGCAGTGGCTCACGCCTGTAATCCCAGCACTTCGGGAGGCCGAGGCGAGCAGATCACCTGATGTCAGGAGTTTGAGACCAACCTGGCCAATGTAGTGAAACTCCATCTCTACTAAAAATGCAAAAATTAGCCATGGTAGCATATGCCTGTAGTCCCAGCTAGTTGGGAGGCTGAGGCAGGAGAATTGCTTAAACCCGTGAAGCAGAGGTTGTAGTGAGCCAAGATCGCACCACTGCACTCCAGCCTGAATGACAGAGCGACACCCTGTCTTAAAAAAAAAATGTATTTCTGAAGCAAAAATGACAAATATCAATGTATGTTAATTCTGGTTGATTGGATACATTAATATCTATTGCTTTATTCTACTTACTTTTTCTTTTTTTAAAAAATTGACTTCCTAACTTGTGTTTATATTCTACTTACTTTTTCATGTGTATGTTTAAACTTTACAACCCTGAGACTGCTTGCTTTCAGTAGTTTCAGAAGAGCAGAATCCCTTTTCAGAATGAGAAGAACCCTTAAGTCCTCAGTCAAATTCTGCTTGAATTCCTGCCCGGGGATCTGTTTTCACACTGCTATAAAGATACTCCCTGAGACTGGGTAATTTATAAACAAAGGAGGTTTACTAGACTCTCAATTCCGCACGGCTAGGGAGGCCTCAGGAAACTTACAATCATGGCGGAAGGCAAAGGGGAAGCAGATACATCTTCACAACGGCAGAGCAGGAGAGAGACAGAAAGCAGGGGAAACTGCTACTTTTATTTTATTTTATTTTTTTTGAGACCGAGTCTCGCTGTGTCACCTAGGGTGGAGTGCAGTGGTGTGATCTCGGTTCACTGCAACCTCTGCCAT
Organism: Macaca nemestrina; assembly: GCF_043159975.1. Taxonomy (NCBI): domain Eukaryota; kingdom Metazoa; phylum Chordata; class Mammalia; order Primates; family Cercopithecidae; genus Macaca; species Macaca nemestrina. Next base: position 27,687,044 of record NC_092139.1, read on the forward strand.
CTGAGTTCAAGCTAAGCAATTCTCCTGCCTCAGCCTCCTGAGTAGCTGGGACCACAGGCACGCACCACCGTGCCAGGCTTTTTTTTTTTTTTTGGAGACAGAGTTTTGCTCTTGTTACCCAGGCTGGAGTGCAGTGGTGCGATCTCGGCTCACTGCAACCTTCGTCTGCCGGGTTCAAGCAATTCTCCTGTCTCAGCCTCCTGAGTACCTGGGATTACAGGTATGTGCTACCATGCCTGGCTAATTTTTGTATTTTTAGTAGAGACAGGGTTTTGCCATGTTGGTTAGGCAACTCCTGACCTCAGGTGATTCACCCGCCTCGGCTTCCCAGAGTGCTGGGATTACAGGCGTGAGCCACCGCGCTGGGCCTAATTTTTGTATTTTTAGTAGAGATGGGGTTTCGCCATATTGCCAGAATGGTCTCGAACTCCTGATCTCGAGTGATTCACCTGCCTTGGCCTCCCAAAGTGCTGGGATTACAGGCATGAGCCTCCGTGCCCAGCCAAAACTGCCACTTTAAAACCATCAGATCTCCTGAGACCTCCCTCACTATCATGAGAACAGCGTGGGGGAAGCCACCTTCATGAGCCAATCACTTCCCACCAAGTCCCTCCCTCTACATGTGGGAATTATCATTCAAGATGAAATTTAGGTGGGGACACAGAGCCAAACCATATCAGGATCTTTGAGCCTCTGTTTGGATACCTTGTGTGTTTGGGAGCTCACCGTGGCCTGAGCTACCTGTTCCACTTTCCCTTGTTAGCAGAGCTCTTCCTTACAGTTAGCCCAAGCCCATAGCCCTAGACCTTCCCTGCCTGGTCCCACTTTTGCCCTTGAGGCAACTCAAAGCAGCTCTGCCCCACCTCTATGTATCAGACCCGCCAGTACTGAGAGAGGGCCATCATATCCCCTTCTTCTCCCTTCTGGATCTGCCAGCCCTAACAAAAATCAGTGAGCACTAGGTGCTAAGTAAAGATGGGGAGCACCCCCTTTGGTACCAGGTGACGTGCGATCAGGAGAAAAGCTGATGTGCTCCCTTTGGCCACACAGAGAGAAGACATCAAGAGCCTGTTGCCGTACATCGTAGACAGCTTGTGTGAAACCGATAAGAAGATCGTTCTGTCAGCCATCCAGATACTCCTGCAACTTGTTAGAACAATGGATTTCACTACCCTGGCTGCCATGATGAGGACTCTGTTCTCCTTATTTGGTGATGTAAGATAATCAGAGAGGAGAGACTTTCCTAGGAGGAGGGTAATGGGCATAACAGCAAACAGAAGTTGGTACAGTAATAAATACACTCTACTAGGTGTAGGACTTTTACTTTCAGAGCATTTCAAACCTGCTCTCTTAAGACCCTTCCAGGTAACCTGTGATGTTGATAGGGCAGATGTTATTGTTTTTCAGATTTAACAACCACAACAACAACAAAAAACTGAACCTAGAAACTTGCTAAGGTACTACCCTGCTTTGTGATGGGGAAGGGGAAAACATTCTTTCCCTTCAAGAACTATCAGAACTGGGTCAAGATGGTGGATGATATTTATGTCCCTGTCCCAAATCCCATATATTTCTCAAGAGGAAATACATGGAGCACAGTGACAGCATCCTTGGAAGAGTAAAACATACCAAGGCTGGGATTTCAGATTTCCGCAAAACAGCCTGTGTGAATGGTTCCTGCCTGTACCAGGCACAAGGTTTGCTGACTACAGGTGAGACTGTGTGCATCTCTCACTTGTAGAGTGAGAAAACAAGTAGTGCCAAAGCAGCAAGTCTTACTGTGTCCATGTATATATGACAGGGAGGGAGATGGAGGCTTGCTCTGTTGCCCAGGCTGGAGTGCAGTGGTGTGATCTTGGCCCACTGCAACCTCCGCCTCCCAGGTTCAAGTGATTCTCCTGCCTCAGCCTCCCGAGTAGCTGGGACTACAGGCATGTGTCACCACGCCCGGCTAACTTTTGTATTTTTAGTGGAGACAGGGTTTCCCCATATTGGCCAGGCTGGTCTTGCACTCCTGACCTCAAGTGATCTGCCCACCTCAGCCTCCCAAAGTGCTGGGATTACAGGCGTGAGCCACTGCGCCTGGCCTGTGTGCACGTATATTTTATTTCTTGCCCTCAGCTACATACAGCTAAATAGCGTCATACCAGGACTGGCTTTTCACCCCCTACCAAGTTCTTACAAGCTAAGCATGCACACATTCAGTGAGTTGCTTCCCTTTGTCTACTCCCTTCCTAGGTGAGACCTGATGTTCATCGTTTCTCCATGACTCTCTTTGGAGCCGCCATAAAGTCTGTAAAAAACCCAGATAAGAAGAGTGTAGAGAAACAAGTCCTGGACAGCTTGGTCCCACTACTTTTGTATTCTCAGGATGAAAATGATTCAGTAGCTGAGGTAATGCCTACTGTTGGGGTCTCTCATCCCTCAATGACTTCAAATCCAGAGCCAACGCTGCAAAGAAAAGAAGCATTCATATATATATATGTATATGTGTGTGTGTGTGTGTATATATGTGTGTGTGTATATATGTGTGTGTGTGTATATGTGTGTGTGTGTATATATTTTTGAGACAGGGTCTCTGTCACCCAGGCTGGAGTGCAGCGGTGTGATCTCAGCTCACTGCAACCTCCACCTCCTGGGTTCAAGCAGTTCTCCTGCCTCAGCCTCCCAGGTAGCTGGGCTTACAGCTGCCCACGACCATGCCTGGCTAATTTTTGTATTTTTAGTAGAGATGGGGTTTCGCCATGTTGGCCAGGCTGGTCTCAAACTCCTGACCTCAAGTGATCCACCTGCCTTGGCCTCCCAAAGTGCTGGGATTACAAGCATGAGCCACCGCGCCTGGCCTGACATTTCAATTTTTCATTATTACAGTGCTGCAATTATTTTACCTATTTCCTTGTGCACGCATATGAGAGTTTCTTGAGGGCATAAACCCAGAAGTAGAGTATCTAGGTGTCTTTAACTTTTTATTAGATATTTATAAATCACTAAATATAGTGGCTGAAGTAATGTATATGCCCATCAGTAGCCAAAGGAATTCTTATGGCCCAAACATCTAGTGGACCTGAGATAAAATACTGGCTTGGAGATTCATCAGAGGTGTTGCATGGTGCATGGGTGGCATTCTGAGAACAACGAACTTGCTAAATTTTGCTCAAGGATGTGGATGAGGAAGAGATCAGTCCTCTGGAATTCCTTCCTTCCAACCCAGAGATGCCACAAGGACAGAAGTCAGGAGCTGCACTTCCTTTGTAGAGTGACAGAAAAATGGCATAGGAACAGTTAAATGGAGGTGGGCGCTTCATCTCTAGGGCACACGGTAATGGGAACTCCTGCCCAAACCTCTGGTCTAGGGATTGCATCTGCAAGCTGTCACTTTTGCCCAGCACCAGTGGTTTCTACATTCTCCCCAGAACCCTAGGGTTTTTGTGGATTCCATGTAAGGACTATTTGGGGAAGTTGGAGGAGGAGGAGGAGGGCAGGATTCTAGTTCCTTTCTGCCCTTCTCTCTTTTATCAGCTTTTCATATTGCACTTTAGTACTAGTTTTATTGAAGAAAGATTACCTCTGTTTAAAAATGAGGCTGGGCATGGTGATTCACGCCTGTAATCCCAGCACTTTGGGAGGCCAGGGTGGGTGGATCACCCAAGGTCAGGAGTTCAAGACCAGCCTGGCCAACATGACAAAACCCTGTCTCTATCTAAAAATACAAAAATTAACCAGGCGTGGTGTTGGGCACCTGTAATCCCAGCTACTCAGGAGGCTGAGGGAAGAGAATCGCTTGAACCTGGGAGATGGAGGTTGCAGTGAGTCAAGATGGCACCACTGCAGTCCAGCCTGGGCAACAGCACGAGATTCCATCTCAAAAAAATAAAAATGTTTGAAAATGCTGATCTATGATCATCTCTTTCACAGGAGAGCAGGCGAGTCCTAACTATATGTGCCCAGTTCCTGAAGTGGAAGCTGCCCGAAGAAGTGTACTCTAAAGATCCCTGGCACATCAAACCTACTGAAGCAGGAACAATCTGCAGATTCTTTGTATGTGAGCAATAATGGCTTTGTTAACTCTTTAACATACTGAGAGACCTATTTTCTTCTGACACACTGTTTAATGACAGAACATGGCATACAATAAATATTTCCCATTTCTTTTCACATCAGCAGTTGATATCTATGAGCAGTTTTTTGGTTTGTTTTTTTTGTTTTTTTTTTTTTTTTTGAGACGGAGTCTCGCTCTGTTGCCTAGGCTGAAGTGCAGTGGCGTGATTTCAGCTCACTGCAAGCTCCGCCTCCCAGGTTCACGCCATTCTCCTGCCTCAGCCTCCTGAGTATCTGGGACTACAGGCGCCCGCCACCGTGCCCAGCTAATTTTTTGTATTTTTAGTAGAGATGGAGTTTCACTATGTTAGCCAGGATGGTCTCAATCTCCTGACCTTGTGATCTTCTCGCCTCGGCCTCCCAAAGTGCTGGGATTACATGCGTGAGCCACCACGCCCGGCCTATGACCTGTTTTTTTTTGTGGATCTATGTTTCTATAGTTCCCTCCCAACTGAGTCACAAATTTAATTTCGATTGCTACCCTTAGTCACGAAAAGACTGGTGGACTCTTTGGAGCCCTTCTAACATGGGTCAGAGGCTACAAGGTCAGGTTGATGCTGAAAAAGTTACTTATGGACTGAATTGAAATGGAGTTATATATTGCTTTTATAACTATCTTGAATCCTTTCCTTGACTAGAACGGATTGTTTTACTGTCCCTCAGGGCATGTCCAGGGAGTCCCAAGCAAGGGCTGCTGTGCAGTGTGGCCATGCAGCATGATGGCAGCATGCCACTTGTTCTGCCAGGACCCAGATGGTATCATTTCTCTTCATGAACTCCACAGAAGCTACTGTGGCTGATCCCAGGGTCAAGCTTGAGCCCGGGCAGCCTCCACAAGCCCATCCATGGTTTTCTAGAAGCTGACCCTAGAACCACCTAGCAGACCCTAGGAATGACTGACTATTCCCAGGAGTCTCCCATATGTACCACCTCTTTAGGACCCACAGAAGCTTTCTCTGATCAGACTTGCAGTGCCCTTGTGTCGGGGATTCCATTAGGGATTATCTGTCTGATCTCCACCCAAACCTATAGCTGATGCACTGATGACAGCATTTACAGAAGAAAATTTGGTGCTGTCAACTACAAGTTGTCCATGTTAATTATGCCATAAGTTCTATCAAAATAAATCCTATTTTCCCCCTCCTATTTTTTTTTTTTTTTTTTTTGAAACAGAGTCTCACTCAGTTGCCCAGGCCTTGGCCTCCCAAGTAGCTGGGATTACAGGCCCACACCACCATGTCTGGCTAAGTTTTGTATTTTTTTAGTAGAGCTGGGGTTTTGCCATGTTGGCCAGGCTGGTCTGGAACTCTTGACCTCAGGTGATCCACACTGCTCTACCTCCTAAAGTGCTGGGATTACAGGCATGAGCCACCGCACCCAGCCTCCCCCTCCTATTCTTGAGGTGCCGTCCCTATACAAGATCCACTGAGAGGTGCCTTCATTCACCCAAAAGCCATGACAGGCCATAGAGAACCCGAGGATTAAAACTTTCTGAGGGGGCCAGGTGCAGTGGCTCACGCCTGTAATCCCAGCACTTTGGGAGGCCGAGGCAGGCGGATCACAAGGTCAGGAATTCAAGACCAGCCTGGCCAATATGGTGAAACCCTGTCTCTACCAAAAATACAAAAAAGAAAATTAGCTTGAGCACCTATAGTCCCAGCTACTCGGGAGGCTGAGGCAGGAGAATCGCTTGAACCCGGGAGGTGGAGGTTGCAGTGAGCCAAGACTGCGCCACTGCACTCCAGCCTGGGTAACAGAACGAGGCTCATTCTGAAGAAAAAAAAAAAAAAAAAAAAAAAAACTTCCTGAAGGGAGCCTGCAAGCTAGCAAGGGAGATAAAACCTCGATATAAAAAAGTGCGTGCCAGGAGAGGAATACCTGCAAAATGCTCAGAGCAGGGTTAGGTCAGGCAGGCAAACAGTCAGGGACAAGCTCATAGGGAGGCAGAACTCAAGGTGAAGCTTAAAGAACAAGACTTAAATACAGAGAAGCCAAGATGGGACATTCACAGGATTTAGAATAACTTGGTCTAGGGGCTTGTTATTCTGGTATAATACTCATTCAGCAACTGTAGTTATTTCAAACACTACTGTACTCTTTCTGATAGAGTCTCCAACCCCAGAAACTATGGTAAGTCTGATCAAAAGAGTGCTGCTGCTTCATTACTTTATACTTATTTTTTCCCCACTTAGGAAAAAAAGTGCAAGGGGAAAATTAACATCCTAGAACAAACACTGATATACTCCAAGAATCCAAAACTTTCCGTCAGAAGATCAGCAGTCTTGTTTGTAGGTACAAAGAACGCCCTTTCATTCCTATAGTCACTTTTGTCCTATACTTTCCCAAATTGTGTTGGCAAGCATCTCTTCTTTTTTTCTTTTCCTTCTTCCTTTCTTTCTTTCTTTCTTTTTTTTTTTTTTTTTTTTTTTTTTTTTTTTTTTTTTTGAGGTGTCTCACTCTATCACCCAGGTTGGAGTGCAGTGGCGTGATCTCAGTTCACTGCCACCTCCATCTTCCGGATTCATGTGATTCTCCTGCCTCAGCCTCCTGAATAGCTGGGATTACAGGCACCTGCCACCACACCTGGCTAATTTTATTATTATTTTTATTTTTATTTTTATTTTTGAGAAAAGTCTCGCTCTTGTCCCCCAGGTTTGAGTGCAATGGCTTGATCTCAGCTCACTGCAACCTCTGCCTCCCGGGTTCAAACAATTCTCCTGCCTTTGCCTCCCAAGTAGCTGGGATTCAGCTGCCTGCCACTATACCCTGCTAATTTTTGTAACTTTTAGTAGAGACGGGGTATCACCATGTTGGCCAGGCTGGTCTCGAACTCCTGACCTCAGGTGATCCACCCGCCTCAGCCTCCCAAAGTGCTGGGATTACAGGCATGAGCCACTGCATCCGGCCTAATTTTTGTGTTTTTAGTAAAGATGGGACTTCACCGTGTTGGCCAGGCTAGTCTTGAACTCCAGACCTCAGGTGATCCACCTGCCTCAGCTTCCCAAAGTGCTGGGATTACAAGCGTAAGCCACCACACCCAGTCAGTATCCCCATTTTTATGTATGTATGGTGTGGGGGTTTTATATGTGCGGGCAGGGGTGGTGGTTTGAGACAAGGTCTCACTTTGTTGCCCAAGTTGAAGCACAGTGGCACGATAATGGCTCGCTGCAGCCTCAACATCCTAGGCTCAAGCAATCCTCCTACCTCCCTCAGCCTCTTGAGTAGCTGGGACTATAGGCATGTGCCACCATGCGCAGCCAATTTTTTTTTTTTTTTTTTTTTTTTTAAGAGACAAGGTCTTGCTACATTGCCCAGACTGGTCTTAAACTCCTGGGCTCAAGCAGTCTTCCCGCCTCAGCCTCCCAAAGTGCTGGGATTACAGGCGTTAGTCACCGTACCCGGCTGTGAGTCACTGCACATGGCCAAGTATCCCCATTCTTTATGAAGATGACCTTGGAAAAAGGGGCTCTGCTACCTATAGGTAACTACCAGGCACGTGGAAGCCCAGTTTTTGGAATCTGCCTAATTATCAGAAGGCTGATTCCACCAGCTGCTTAGATGTCTTAATGATAAAAACTTTTAGATATTCATTTCCCAGAGCAAAAGCCAGATCACAGTACTCATTGACTTTATCCTGCCTTTAGGCCTTTTATCGAAGTACATGGATCACAATGAGCTCAGGAGGATGGGTACTGACCGGATAGAGGATGGTAAGTGATAACAGTCCTTGAATTTGGGGTGTACCCATATTTTGGAAGGTATCTGAGGCAGCCGCTGTGGGAAGGCTTTATAGCAGAGCTGAGACCCTGAGCTCTAGAAAACCTGGCTTTTGTAGCAGGAGTGCTATTGGTGATTTCAGCTGAATGACAGTCCCATTCCAGTCCAGTTTCCCTTTAGGAAAGGACATGACCCTATTTGTCTGGAAACTAGCTTTGATGAGTCTTGGGGACAGTTCCTGAGCCTTGTCTGTCAGCAAATAAGACATTACCTAGAAATACTATCTTAGGAAATTATGATGATTCCTCACAAGTACCACAGAGATGACTGCAGCACTATTTTCTATAAGCAGTTGTCCTGTAACGTAGGTAGGACTTGGTAATAGAGATGCTTTATAGTGACATTTTTCTTTAATTTTTTTCTTTAATGTTTTTCTTTCAAATCCCCTGTTCTGAGACACAGGCATTCTTTTTTTTTCTTTCGAGACGGAGTCTTGCTCTGTCGCACAGTTGAGTGCAGTAGCCTGATACCGGCTCACTGCAGCCTCCACCTCCCAGGTTCAAGTGATTCTCCTGCCTCAGCCTCCTGAGTAGCTGGGATTACAGGCACGTGCTACCACGCCCTGCTAATTTTTGTATTTTTGGTAGAGATGGGATTTCACCATATTGGTCAGGCTGGTCTCAAACTCTTGGCCTCAGGTGATCCACCCACCTCAGCCTCCCAAAGTGCTGGGATTACAGGCATGAGCCACTGCGCCCGGCCAAAACAGGCATTCTTTTTTTTTTTTTTTTTTTTTTTGAGACGGAGTCTCGCTCTGTCGCTCAGGCTGGAGTACAGTGGCGCGATCTCGGCTCACTGCAAGCTCCGCCTCCCGGGTTCACGCCATTCTCCTGCCTCAGCCTCCCGAGTAGCTGGGACTACAGGCGCCCACAACCGCGCCCGGCTAATTTTTTGTAATTTTTAGTAGAGACGGGGTTTCACCGTGGTCTTGATCTCCTGACCTTGTGATCCGCCCGCCTCGGCCTCCCAAAGTGCTGGGATTACAGGCGTGAGCCACCGCGCCCGGCCCAAAACAGGCATTCTTTATTCCCACTAAGAAGTAGTCCTACCATTAGAAAATGCCATATGATGCTGTCTTACAATCCAAAATTATTACTTGCAGAATCTAATCAAAATCCTGAGCAATTCATTACTTATAAAATAAAAACATAACTGGTGAAACGGCTAGCAGCTAAAGTTTATTTAAGAAAGATCATGCCACTTTTCTCTAAGGTCTCCCACTTCCTCACAGATACCAGAAGCAAAGAAAGGAGGCTGGGTGCAATGGCTCACACCTGTAATTCCAGCACTTAGGGAGGCTGAGGTGGGAGGATTACTGGAGCCCAGGAGTTCAAGACCAGCCAGGGCAACATAGTGAGATTTCGTGTCTCTCTCTCTCTCTTTATATATATATATATATATATATATATATATTTTTTTTTTTTTTTTTTTTTTTTTTTTGAGATGGAGTCTCGCTCTATTGCCGAGGCTGGAGTGCAGTGGTGCAATCTCAACTCACTGCAGCCTCCACCTCCTGGTTTCAAATGATTCTCGTGCCTCAGTCTCCCAGGTAGCTGGGATTACAGGTGCCCGCCACCATGCCTGGCTAATTTTTATATTTTTAGTAGAGATGGGTTTCTCCATGTTGTCCAGGCTGTTCTTGAACTTCTTACTTCAGGTGATCCGCCTGCCTCAGCCTCCCAAAGTGCCAGGATTACAGGCATGAGCCACTGCACCTGGCCTCTATTAAAAAAAGAAAATTAGTCGGTGTGGTGGTATGTGCCTGTGGTTCCAGCTACTCAGGAGGCCAATGCGGGAACATTGTTTGAGCCCAGGAGGTCAAGGCTTCAGTGAGCCGAGACTGCACCACTGCACTCCAGCCTGGGTGACAGAGTAAGATTCCGTCAAAGAGAGAAAGAGAGGAAGAGAGGAGGGAGGAGGGAGGGAGAAGGGAGGGAGGGAGGAGGGAGGGAGGGAGAGAGGGAGGAAGGGAGATTATTCCAAGGGATAGGATTCTACGTGGCTGATTCTGTTCAAATAAAAGGAAATTATTTTCTAATCTAAAAGGGGGACGAAACTTCCTTTTCCATTCAAAAGTTATCTGTATGAAAGATCTAGAAAATATATATAATTATGTGCATATAGATTAGAATGAACCATATGTGATTAACATTTCATGTTCTGTGGAACATGGCCAGGTGTGGTGGCTCACGCCTGTAATCCCAGCACTTTGGGAGGCCCAGGCAGGTGGATCACCTTAGGTCAGAAGTTCAAGACCAGCCTGGCTAACATGGTGAAATCCCCTCTCTACTAAAAATACAAAATTAGCCAGGTGTGATGGCCCATGGTGCATGCCTGTAGTCCAGCTACTCGGGAGACAGAAGCAGGAGAATCACATGAACCTGGGAGGCGGAGGTTTCAGTGAGCTGAGATGCGCCATTGCACTCCAGCCTAGGGACAGAGTGAGCCTTCATCTCAAAAAATAATAAATAAATAAATAAATAATGAATGTTCTGTGGAACATGTGGACAGACCTCAATGCAACAAGTGAAAGAAACTACAAACTAGTGAAGTGTTACATTTTGGAAGCAAACAAGATGAATTTAAAGGCAAAACACTGCTTAATAAGTATAAAGCTCCAAATTATGAAGAGGTCTTGAGCGTTTTTGAGAGCTTGGAGAATTATACATAAAAAAGAGAACCTGGCCCGGCGTAGTGGCTCATGCCTGTATTCCCAGCACTTTGGAAGGCTGAGGTGGTAGATCACCTGAGGCCAGGAGTTCAAGACCAGCCTGGCCAACATGGCAAAACCCCGTCTCTACTAAAAATACAAAAATTAGCTGGGCATATTGATGTGCACCTGTAATCCCAGCTACTCAGGAGGCTGAGACATGAGAACTGCTTGAACCTGGGAGGCAGAGGTTGCAGTGAGTCAAGAACGTGACACTGCACTCCAGCTGGAGCAGCAGAGCAAGACTCTGTCTCAAAAAAAAAATTAATTAAATAAATAAAATAAAAATAAAAAAGATCCTTTTCTAGGTATGATACCAAAGGCATATCCATAAAATAAAAGAATGGTAGATTTGTCTACATCAAAATTTTAAAAACCAACTTTGAAAAAGAGAGAAATAGTTAAAAGTGAAATGCAAACAATAATATGAAGGGAAATATTTGCAACATGCTAAAGGGTTAATACCCTTAAATCAAATTAGAAATCCTCAAAAGAAAAGTGGCAAACAATATGAATAAGCGGTTCATAGAATAATTACAAATGGCCAATAAATAGATGAAAGATATTTGATATTACTAGTAATCAGAGGTTTGCAAAATAAATCATGATGAGATGCCAGTATGCGTTTTTCTGTCGAAATGGCAAAGATTACCAATTAATAAACTTCGAGCCGGACACAATGGCTCATGCCTGTAATCCCAGCAGTTTGGGAGGCCCAGGTGGGTGGATCACCTAAGGTCAGGAGTTTGAGACCAACCTGGCCAACATGGTGAAACCCCATCTCTACTAAAAATACAAAAATTAGCCAGGTGTGATTCAAGGAGAATCGCTTCAACCTGGGAGGCGGAGATTGCAGTGAGCCGAGATCGTGCCACTGCACTCCAGCCTGGGTGACAGAGTGAGACTTCGTCTCAAAAAAAAAAAAGAGGGAGATTCTCCTGCCTCTGCCTCCTGAGTAGCTGGGATTACAGGCACCATGCCCGGCTATTTTTTGTATTTTAATAGAGATGGGGTTTCACCATGTTGGTCAGGCTGGTCTCGAACTTCTGACCTCGTGAGCTGCCCGCCTCGGCCTTCCAAAATCCTGGGATTACAGGCGCAAGCCACCGTGCCCAACCTGACTTATCAATTCTTATTTAGGAATTTAATCTATGAAAATAAGCAGAAATAATTACAGGAATGTTCATTTTAGTGTTATTTAGAATAACAAAAATGGGAAATAATCTAGATTGGAAACAACAGATAATTAAATAAATTATAGCATATTCATATTGTAGAATTATATACAGGTTGAGCATCCCTAATCAGAAAAATCCAAAATCTGAAATGCTGTCCACCCTGAAACTTCTTGAGTGTTAACGTGACACCACAATGGGAAAATTCCATACCTGACCTACCTCATAAGACAAAACACAATCAAGCAGTTGTGGTGGCTCACACCTGTAATCCTAGCACTTTGGGACGCCAAGGCAGGCAGATCATCTGAGGTCAGGAGTTCAAGACCAGCCTGGCCAACATGGTGAAGCCCTGTCTACTAAAAATACAAAAAGTAGCCGGGCGTAATGGTGCGCACCTATAATCCCAGCTACTCAGGAGCCTGAGGCAGGAGAATCGCTTCAACCCGGGAGACGGAGGTTGCAGTGAGCCAAGATCTGTCACTCTGGGTGACAGAGTGAGACTCTGTTTAAAACACACACACACACACACACACACACACACACACACACACACACACACACACACAGTCAAAACTTTGTTTCATGCACAAAACTATTTAAAATATTGTATAATATAAAATTACCTTCAGGGTATATTTATAAGGTGTATATGAAACATAAATGAATTTTGTGTTTAGACTTCAGTCCTATCCCCAAAATATCTCATTATGTATATGCACGTCTTCCAAAATCCGAAACAGTCTAATTTCCAAAACACTTCTGCTTCCAAACATTTTGGATACGGGATCCTCAACCTGAATAGCCATGAAAAATATTATAGAATAATTTTCATTTTACTTATTTATTTATTTATTTTGAAACAGGATCTCAGCCTGTTGCCCAGGCTGGAATGCAGTGGCACGATCTCAGTTCATTGCAATCTCTACCTCCTAGGCTGAAGGGATCCTCCCACCTCAGTCTCCCAAGTAGCTGGGACTACAGGCACAAGGCACCACACCTGGCTAGTGTTTTATATTTTGATATTATGTAGGCGTAGGGTTTTGCCGTGTTGCCCAGGCTGGTTTTGAACTCCTGGGCTCAGGTGATCCACCTCCCTAGGCTTCCCAAAGTGCTAGAATAATTTTTAAATGACTCAGATAAATGATGATGTGGTATCATTAAATAAAACCAGCATTTGCAATTCCTAGGTCATATGGTTCCATTTGGACAAAAAGTAAAAGCATATATATGTAAATATAAATGTATGAAAAAAAAGACCAGAAAGATATACATTGAAAATAACAGTAGTTATCTCTAGATGGTAGGATTATGGGTGACTTTTCTTCTTGTGCTTACATGTAATATCTAAATTTTCTGCACAATGAACATGTATTTATTTTGTAATATGAAAACATAAAAACTGCTTGGCACGGTAGCTCACACCTGTAATCCCAGCACTTTGGGAGGCCAAGGTGGGCGGATCACTTGAGGTCAGGAGTTCAAGACCAGCCTGGCCAACATGGTGAAACATGGTGAGCCGAGATCGTGTCACTGCACTCCAGCCTGGGCAACAGAAGGAGACTTCATCTCAAAAAAAAAAAAAAAGAAAAAAAAAAGAAAACATTAAAAACTAAAAGTTTTTTGTGTTTTTTTTGTTTGTTTGTTTGTTTGTTTTTTGTAATTAAAAGAGGATAGTGATGTAAGAGTTACTTCTAGGACCAACACAGGAACTTAGATATTAACATTAGACATGGCTTGGGAGGTCCAGATAATTTGACTTTAGAAAGACTACTTGGAATGTGATTATTGCAGAAGAGTGAAATGTTTGGCAACTCAGAAACCAGTAGGTTTTGTAGATCAAAATTGGAATCAATTCACTGATATATAAACTTTTAGACAGTTGGACCTGTAATCTAAGCTGCTATGGGCATGTAAGCTTTTTGCTATCTAGACCTTCGTTCATTTCCATAGATGTCAGGGGCTTTTACCTCCAACCTGTGTTTGCCTGCCGCTAGATCTGAGAGACCTGCTGTGTGACCCTGAGCCCTCGCTGTGCATCATCACCTCCCAGACTCTGTTACTAGTCCAGATGGCAAGCGCCGAACCAAAACCTAAGCAGAGAGTGAACTGGTTGCAGAAGCTCATGGGCAGGTCCTCTGCCTAGAAACACAAGGCAAGCAACATCAGGTAAAAACCAATCCTTTCAGAAACCACAGAAGTCACTGATGCCAGCCCCCCTTTTTTCAGACTTAAAACAATGCCAGCATTAAGCCACCTCTACCCATTTAATTACCTCCAACGTGTTTTTTGCTTTCAAAACCTTGAAGAAGATATAGAGGAGGGCAGTTCTTAGTTTAAAATTGCAGATACAGTTTAAAAATCTACAGAGTTAGCCGGGCGCGGTGGCTCAAGCCTGTAATCCCAGCACTTTGGGAGGCCGAGACGGGCGGATCACGAGGTCAGGAGATCGAGACCATCCTGGCGAACACAGTGAAACCCCGTCTCTACTAAAAAAAAAAATACAAAAAAAAAAAAAAAAATCTACAGAGTTTTTGGCCGGGCATGGTACCTCACGCCTATAATCCCAGCACTTTGGGACTCCAAGGCAGGCAGATCACTTGAGGTCAGGAGTTTGAGACCAGCCTGGCCAACATGATGAAACCCCGTCTCTACTTAAAATACAAAAATTAGCTAGGCATGGTGGCAGGCACCTGTAATCCCAGGTACTTGGGAGGCCGAGGCAGGAGAACCGCTTGAACCCAGGAGGCAGAGGTTGCAATGAGCCAAAGTCACGCCACTGCATTCCAGCCTGGGTGACAGAGTAAGACTCTGTCTCAAAAAAAAAAAAAAAAGTTCACATCTTTTTTTGTTTGTTTGTTTGATTTCTTTTAGAGATAGGGTCTCCCTCTGTCACCCAAGTTCAAGTGCAATGGCATGATCACAACTCACTAACCTCGAAGTCCTGGCCTCCTGCCTCAGCCTACTAAGTAGCTGGAACTACAGGCACATACAACCAACCATACCTGTTAAATAGCCCTTCATGCTGTTGTCTCCATCTCAGAAAATAAGATAGCCCTTAACTGCTACAAACCGTTCTTTGTCAAATGGGAAAGGCAAAACAGAAACAAGAGCTAATATAGGTGATGTTAGGGTTTGCCTATATCTACATCTTCTGCCTCCATTTAAATCATAAACTGGATTTTATATTGCACATGCTATCTTACCAAATAGCACAATTATTTGCTCTGTAAATAGAGCTATATTTGGAATAGGCAAAATAATACAGTGGAAATATGAAGTTCAGAGTGTACAGGTCTGGGATCAAATGCCAGCATTATAGCTGACTTTCTGGAAACATTAAAAAAAATTATTTCTCAACTGCAGGTTTATGTAAAAAATGGAGATAGCGTTTTCTAACTAAAGGCTTGTTGAAAGGAATAAATGAAAGAGTATGTGTAAGAGGTATTAGACAGATTGAGCACAGAGTACATATTTAGTGATTGTTAATTCCCTGTCCTCCCCCTTGTACTGGACTCGCACCAGGGACTAAGAACTACAGATGAATAAGCTAATTTTTTTTCTTTTTTTTTTTTTGTAGGACAGAATCTTGCTATGTTGTGCAGGTAGGCTAGTCTTGAACTCATGGCCTCAAGTCATCCTCCTGTGTCAGCCTCCCAAAGTGCTGAGATTACAAGCATGTACCACCGCACCCAGCAGAATTCCAGTCTTGAGAAGCAGGTCAAGGACAGCTTGAAAAGAGATTCTAAATAAATGTTAATGTTACAGTGTTAGTATGTCTGCTTAATTGCCAACAATATTAAGAATAAAATAACTTTTTTTTTTTTTTTTTTTTTTTTTTTTTTGAGACAGGGTCTCACTCATTTACCCAGGCTGGAGTGCAGTGGCACGATGATGACTCACTGCAACCTCAGCCTCCTGGGCTCAAGTGATCCTCCCCACTGAGCCTCCCAAATAGCTGGGACTACAGGTGTGTGCCACCATGCCCAGCTAATTTTTTGTATTTTTGGTAGAGATGGGGTTTTGCCGTGTTGCCCAGGATAGTCTCAAATTCCTGAGTTTAAGTAATCTGCTCACCTTGGCCTCCTAAGTGCTGGGATTACAGATGTGAGCTACCATGCCTGGCCAGCAATCCATTCTAATAGTTTCATATTTAATGATGTATTTTTTGTGAAATCCTTTATGGCCCTGTCTTCTTCCTTTTCCTTTCCCTTAAAAACTCCAAGTGGCCAGGTGCAGTGGCTCATGCCTATAATCCCAGCACTTTGGAAGCCCGAGGCAGGCAGATCATGAGGTCAGGAGTTTCAGACCAACCTGGCCAACATAGCGAAACCCTGTCTCTACTAAAAATGCAAATACCCGGGCATGGTGTCATGTGCCTGTAGTCTCACCTACTCAGGAGGCTGAGGCAGAAGAATCACTTTAACCCAGGAGGCAGAGGTTGCAGTGAGCCAAGATCATGCCACTGCACTCCAGCCCAGGTGACAGTATAAGACTCCGTCTAAAAAAAAAAAAAAAAAAAAAGGAAAAAACCTCCAAACAAGAAAAAAATCTCTGAATTGGTGTAATGGTAAATATATCCCAATATATCCAAGTTTTCCACTCCTTCTCCCCTTTTTTCCATTTTCATGATTCCCTCTCCTATAACCGATGTCAGATCCTCAAATGGCTCTAGGATAGGAACTATTATTTGTTGAGTACCTACTGTCTGCTTTAAGCATAAATGGAGAAAAATTTCTTTTTTTTTTTTTTTTTTTTTTTTTTTTTGAGACGGAGTCTCGCTGTGTCGCCCAGGCTGGAGTGCAGTGGCTGGATCTCAGCTCACTGCAAGCTCTGCCTCCCGGGTTTTTACGCCATTCTCCTGCCTCAGCCTCCCGAGTAGCCGGGACTACAGGCGCCCGCCACCTCGCCCGGCTAGTTTTTTGTATTTTTTAGTAGAGACGGGGTTTCACCGTGTTAGCCAGGATGGTCTCGAACTCCTGACCTCGTGATCCGCCCGTCTCGGCCTCCCAAAGTGCTGGGATTACAGGCTTGAGCCACCGCGCCCGGCCGAAAAATTTCTTACAAGCAGAAATTTTCTGGGAAAAGAGATTAGTTTGTGCTGGGCGACCACTTTTGTAAGTTGCATGTGGAATTGTGGGAGACCCCCAAGAGGCACACTGAACTAATTAGAAATAGTCACCATCAATCTGATTCTCAGGCTCTTGTTTGGTTGAAGAATATACACAGAGAGCCAGAGCTGAGCTATCTAGGGCAATGGAGGGACATTTTGGAGGTGATATGGGAAAAAAAGAAAGGAAATGGAACAACTGGCAGGTGAAGAATGGAAATATCTAATGGTTAATTGCATTAAAATTTTTTTTTTTTTTTTTTTCCCCGAGACGGAGTGTCGCTCTGTTGCCCAGACTGGAGTGCAGTGGTGTAATCTCAGCTTACTGCAACCTCTGCCTTCCCGGTTCAAGTGATTCTCCTCCTGCCTCAGCCTCCCGAGTAGCTGGGACTACAGGCGAGCATCATCATGCCCAACTAATTTTTGTATTTTTAGTAGAGACAGGGTTTTGCCATTTTGGCCAGGCTGGGCTTGAACTCCTGGCCTCAAGTGATCTGTCCACCTCAGCCTCCCAAAATGCTGGGATTACAGGCATGAGCCACCATGCCTGGCCCCCATTTCCCCCAATTCTTTGATATCTGGTTTAAGTATTCTTAGCTATTATCTTTTAGTTAGTGATTTGGATGAAATGCTTTACTTTTTTTAAACATTGTGGTTATGACTAAATAAAAATTGAGTTTGCATTTTTCCAAATTAAAGGAAAAAAAGGTAGCCATAAGGAATCACAAATATGACTAGGGTAGGGTGAGAAAGGGGAGAGTAGCAAATGAAGGCAGAGTTAGACAGGGGACCACCAGACCCTCAGTGCCTTGTAGGCCAGGACAAGGAGCTTGGCTTAACCCTGAAAGAAATGGGGAGTTGCTGGAACATTTTCAAACTTTTGGATTTTTGACAATTGAATAGATTTAAAATATGGTTTTACACTGGCTTAAACTTGCATATATATATTTTTCCTATTAGAAAGGTTGGGGCCGGGCGCAGTGGCTCACGCCTGTAACCCCAGCACTTTGGGAGGCCGAGGCGGGCAGATCACAAGGTCAAGAGATTGAGACCATCCTGGCCAACATGGTGAAACTCCATCTCTACTAAAAGCTACAAAATTTACCGTGGCATGGTGGCGCATGCCTGTAGTCCCAGCTGCTCAGGAGGCTGAGGCAGGAGAATTGCTTGAAACCAGGAGGTGGAAGTTGCAATGAGCCGATATTGCACCATCGCACTGCAGCCTGGGTGACCAGAGTGAGACTCCATCTCAATAAATAAATAAATAAATAAATAAATAAATAAATAAATAAAAGGAAGGAAGGGAGGAAGTAAGGAAGGAAGGGAGGGAAGGAGGAAGGGAGGAAGGAAGGAAAGAAAGAAACAGATAAAGGAAAGAAAGGAAAGGAAAGGAAGAAAGAAAAAAAGTTGGGCATCTTTTCACATCTAAAAGCCATTTACATTTGCTTTTCTAAGATTGTATGCAAATCCTTTCCCCGTTTTGTGGGTGGAGAGGCTTTATTAATCTTTGTAACGCACTACTTCTACAGTGCAGACCCAGCTTAAAGATCACCACTTTAGTTTTTCCTCTGAGGAAAAAGAAGATTAAGAATGGTGAGGTCGGCCGGGCACTGTGGCTCACGCCTGTAATCCCAGCACTTAGGGAGGCCGAGGTGGGCATATCACGAGGTCAGGAGATCAAGACCATCCTGGCTAACACGGTGAAACCCCGTCTCTGCTAAAAATACAAAAAAAAATTAGCCGGGCGTGGTGGCGGGCGCCTGTAGTCCCAGCCACTCAGGAGGCTGAGGCAGGAGAATGGCGTGAACCCAGGATGCGGAGCTTGCAGTGAGCGGAGATCATGCCACTGCACTCCAACCTGGGCGACCGAGTGAGACTCCGTCTCAAAAAAAAAAGAATGGTGAGGTCCAGCCAGGCATAGTAACTCACGCCTATAATCCCAGCATTTTGGGAGGCCGAGGCGGGTGGATCTCCTGGGGTCAGGAGTTCAAGACCAGCCTGGCCATCATGGTGAAACCCCATCTCTACTAAAAATGAATTAAAAAAAAAAAAAAAAAGCCGGGTGTGGTGGCGTGCACCTGTAGTCCCAGTTACTCGGGGGGCTGAGGAAGGAGAATTGCTTGAACTCGGGAGGCAGAAGTTGCAGTGAGCTGAGATCTTGCCACTGCACTCCAGCCTGGGTGATAGAGTGAGACTGTCTCCAAAAAAAAAAAAAAAAAAAAAAAAAAAGTGATGTCGGGTCTTGCCCCTC
This sequence comes from Macaca nemestrina, assembly GCF_043159975.1. Lineage (NCBI taxonomy): Eukaryota > Metazoa > Chordata > Mammalia > Primates > Cercopithecidae > Macaca > Macaca nemestrina. The sequence continues at coordinate 27,706,165 of NC_092139.1, forward strand.
CCCCACAACTATCAACTGCTTTAAAAAAAAACAAAAAACAAGGTTAGACAAGCAGTTTGTCCTGAGAGGGGCAAGTGCAGACTGATTTTCTGCTTAAGGCATAGCAAAGCTGGAAGACAAAAAAGGAAAAAAAAAAATTAAGAATTTCAAAATGAAAGAGACATCTTCGGAAAATTAATTAGACCTTTCTTGTACTTTCTTACACTTACTTTGTGATTTAGAATTGCATATATTTTGAAGTACATTTGGAAAGGTGCACACTATAACCTTTTTCGTCTTGGAATCCTTAAAGGTCATAATCAGGCTCCAACCACATGCTTTGGGAGAACTCTGAAATATTAAACCACAACAGGGAGGCTAATCATAGAGGCTATCACACAATGGGATCAAAATAGAAACAACCTTCATATGTATCTGAATCAAAAATGAAGGGCAGAGTAAATCTATTTCACTACCCATACTTCATTTTCTTTTTCTTTCTCTGTCACCAGGCTGGAGTGCAGTGGCACGATCTTGGCTCACTGCAACCTCCGCCTCCCGGGTTCCAGCTATTCTTCTACCTCAGCCTGCCAAGTAGCTGGGATTACAAGCGCCCGCCACCATGCCCAGCTAATTTTTTTATTTTTAGTAGAGACGGTGTTTCACCATATTGGCCAGGATGATCTCGATCTCCTGACCTGGTGACCCGCCCGCCTCAGCCTCCCAAAGTGCTGGGATTACAGGCGTGAGCCGCCACGCCCGGCCTGCCATACTTCATTTTCTATTCAGAAAAGCTCAATTTTGGGTTACATGGGCATGCCCTGGGATAATCAGAAAAAATAAAATCAGTATAAGGAAGAGCATATTGATTTCGGGTTTTAAATGCAAGTAGGTGAGGCTGGGTTTGACAGATGTGTCCTCAGCTGGTTGGTTGGTTGTTTTTGAGACAGAGTCTCTGTAACCCAGACTGGAGTACAGTGGTGCAATCTTGGCTTACTACAGCCTCTGCCTCCCCGGTTCAAGCAATTCTCAATTCTCATGTTTCAGTTGCCCAGGTTGCTGGGATTACACAGGTGCACCCACACGCACAGCTAATTTTTATATTTTTAGTAGTGACGGGGTTTTGCCTTGTCCTGGCTGGTCTCGAACTCCTGGCCTCAAGTGATCCACCTGCCTCGGCCTCTCAAAGTACTGGGATTACAGGCAAAGCAAATAAACAATGAAACAACAAAAGAACGAAGACAGGGATTTCTTGAAAACAAAAGTACACTCCATAGTGGGGAAGCAGACCCACACAGCAGCTCCAGGGCCCAGATACAGAATCTTCTTGGGTCCAAATACCCCCTAGAAGTTTCCCATTGGTCACTTTATGCTTACTCAGTGTAACTGAAGTGGTAGCCCACAATCAGTCTGAGTGGTTGCAGAAAGCAACCAATCAGAGGCCAGGGTGAAGTTACAAAATTATACTATTACGCAAACGGAGACTCTCCCGCCATCAGTCTGATTGGTTGTGGACAGCAACTGTGTCCAGAATGGGTGGGTTCTTGGTCTCACTGACTTCAAGAATGAAGCCGGAGACCCTCGCGGTGTTACAGTTCTTAAAGATGGTGTGTCCAGAGTTTCTTTCTTCAGACGTTCAGATGTGTCTGGAGCTTCTTCCTTCTGGTGGGTTTGTCGTCTCACTGTCAGTAGTGAAGCTGCTTCCCGGGTGAGTGTTACAGCTCTTAAAGGCAGCGCGTCTGGAGTTGTTTGTTCTTCCCAGTGGGTTCGTGGTCTCGTTGGCTTCAGGAGTGAAGTTGCAGACCTTTGCAATAAAGGCAGCGTGGACCCAAAGACTGAGCAGCAGCAAGATTTATTGCAAAGAGCAAAACAACAAAGCTTCCACACCATGGAAAGGGACCCCAAACCGGTTGCCACTACTGGTTCGGGCAGCCTGCTTTTATTCCCTTATCTGACCCCACCCACATCCTGCTGATTGGTCCATTTTACAGAGAGCTGATTGGTCTATTTTACAGAGAACTGATTGGTCCGTTTTGACAGAGTGCTGATTAACAATCCTTGAGCTAGACACAGAGTGCTAGATGGAAAAGTTCTCCAAGTCCCCACTAGGTTAGCTAGACACTGAGTTAGCTAGATACAGATTATCAATTGGTGTATTTACAAACCTTGAGCTAGACACAGAGTGCTGATTGGTGTATTTACGATCCTCTAGCCATAAAAGTTCTCCAAGTCCCCATCCTGCTCAGGATCCTAGCTGGCTTCACCTAGTGGATCCTGCACGGGGGCTGCAGGGGGAGCTGCCCGCCAGTCCGGAGCCGCGCCTGCACTCCTCAGTCCTTGGGCGGTCGATGGGACCGGGCCTCACTGAGCAGGGGGCGGCTCCCGTCGGGGAGGCTCAGGCCACGCAGGAGCCCACCGCAGGGGGTGGAGCTCAGACATGGCGAGCTGTAGGTCCCTAGCCCTGCCCCGCGGGGAGACAGCTAAGGCCCAACGAGAATTTGAGTGCGGCGCGGGCGTGCCGGCACTGCTGGGGGACCCAGCGCAACTTCCGCAGCTGCTGGCCCGGGTGCTAAGCCCCTCACTGCCCTGGGCCGGCGGCGCCAGCTGGCCGCTCCGTGTGCGGGGCCCGCCGATCCCCAGCCCGCGCCCGCTGGAACTTACACTGGCCCGCGAGCCCCGGTTCCCACCCGCACCTCTCCCTCCACACCTCCCTGCAAGCATAGGGAGGCGGCTCCGGCCTCAGCCAGCCCAGAGAGGGGCTCCCACGGTGCCATGGCGGGCTGAAGGGCTCCTCAGGCGCCGCCAGAGTGGACGCTGAGGCCGAGGAGGCGCTGAGAGTGAGGGCTGCTACCACATTGTCACCTCTCACAACCATTCAGAGGCTGGAGTGAAGTTACAAAGTTGCAAATGAAGACTGGAAGGCGCTCAGTGTGGTTTCTTGTGGACGGTCAATTTCCCATCTGCCATGCATGAAAGGTCCAAGGGAATAACCTCTGGTTCTTTTGTTACTTAGGCGTGGAAAGTTGGGGTTTTCCTTTCAATTTAGTTCTAGGAAGTCACGTGAAACAGCCATAGGATGCCTGCCTCCAGACCCTATTCTCCTGCCTCATTACTGCAGTCTTCTCTGCCCGCGTCTTTTAGCGACTAACATAAGATGAGGATCCATCTTCTAATATCCCTCACCAGTCCTTTCCCTCCGTCATTTAGCGAACCGCTCACTGGGCACTGGGACTTTGGGGAGAGTCCCAGGAGGCCCCTCTTCGTCCAGGGGCTATTTTTTTTCTCTTCCAGCCTCCATCTCCTAACTCAAGGGGTACAGCTCAGTCAGATTATGTTTGGCGCCCCGGGACAGTGACAAACCCAGGGCCCGTGGATAGAGGAGGCATCTCACTACGCTGCACCAGGCCACCTCGCAGTAGGCAGCCCAGGCCTGCCCAAAAACCCAGGAGCCTAACCAGGAAGACAGGGGGAGGCCGCGGGCTTCATCTCCCAGGAGATGGACTACATCTCCCAGCAGGCTCTGCGCGCAGGCTGAGGATCCCTCCGCTCTTTTTTTTGTCCCGCCGGCTCGGCCCCCCGCGACCAGCCAAGGGCTAAGGCCAGGTATTTCAGAATCTGAGGTCCGTATTCTTATCACATTTCCGGGGAGGGACGGCTAGGAGCTCCGGAGGAAAAACGGACTTTTTTTTGAGGAGAAAAGCGGAGGCACACGGTGCATGACGAAGCACCCCCGCAACTGCAAGTTTTCGCGCGCTTTGGCGCAGGTGGTTGTGGGTAGCGCGCCTGGGAGGCAGAAAGAAGTCGGGGGCCGTGGCGCGCCGCCCGCTGGGCCTGAAGGGATGTTCGAGGACGAGTCCCACGCTGAGGGGGTGGCGGTGGTCGCCGCAGCCGGGGAGGCGCTACAGGCCCTGTGCCAGGAGCTGAACCTGGACGAGGGGAGCGCGGCCGAAGCCCTGGACGACTTTACTGCCATCCGAGGCAACTACAGCCTAGAGGTGAGCGGCAGCAGGTAGGGCGGCCGGACCCTACCCTCGCCAGGCCCCACCCCTGCCCCGCCCCTTCCCCGGCCTATGGGGTGGTGGGAGTTTCCCCATCTAGGAGGGTCGCTGCGCAGCCAGGCGCCGAGGGGCGGGAAGGGTGGGTGTTGCTCAACCAATCCGCCCATCATTTTGAGGCGGGAAACTGAAGCCCAGAAAAGGAGCGGCCTAGGCCCTGCGCCACTCAAACCCCGGTCTTCCTGACCACACTTTACCCCGCTAAGCGCCACAAACGTCATGGTGGTGCCCTTAAATCGGTAAGAACAAATATAATGGTAAAGTGAAAATGAACTGCCTACCAAGACACCACTGGCCAGAGCTTTAAATGGACCCTCTCAGTTCCGTCTGAACCCCTTCTGTGATCCCCGTTCCACGCAAGAGGAAGCGGAACCCCAGACAGGTTAAGCTACAGGCCCAAGGTCACGCGGTTAGAGATGGAGCCAGACCCAGGGTCTGAGCCGTTTAACCTCCACCCTCTGCTTCATCAGGGTGGAGCTGCTGGTTGCTGTGCAGCGGTTTGATCAAAGCCAGTGTGCATACGAAGCTGATCTCAGCCCTGCGTTTCCTCCTCTGTCAGAGCATCGTCCTGATGCTTTGCATCAGCGTCTAGCTCTGAATAAAACAAATGTCAGTTATAATTACTCGATTTTTTTCCCCATCATTCTTGCATTTTATCTTCACAACAGCCCTGTGAACATGGCATGGCGATGAGTATTAGACCTGTTTTCCAGGTGATAATGGCAAGGCTCAGAAGGTTGTCTTGCCCAGGGTTATTCTAATACAGAAACCCAGGCTGGGCGTGGTGGCTCACGCCTGTAATCCCAGCACTTTGGGAGGCCAAGGCGGGCGGATCATTTGAGGCCAGGAGTTTGAGACCAACCTGGGCAACATGGCGAAACCCCGTCTCTACTAAAAACTACAAAAATTAGCTGGGTGTGTTGGCGCCTGCCTGTAATCCCAGCTACTTGGAAGGCTGAGGCAGGAGAATTGCTTGAACCCAGGAGGCATAAGCTGCAGTGAGCAGAGATCACACCACTGCACTCCAGCCTGGGCGACAGAGCAAGACTCTATCTAAAGAGAGCAAGATGAGCATAAGCCTGATGGAGTGTATTTCATGTAGCTCTCCACTGGCCACATGTTCAAAGGCTTTCATGTGCCAAGGGCGCTGGACCAACTCCCAGGGTGCACCACTGACTCACCACCCAGTGAAATAATTGCTGGGTTCAAAGGCATAGAGTTGGATGTATATTGACTGTGTGCCTATATATGAAGGAAAAGTACCTGAAAAAGTCTTCCAGACTGGATAGACTGGGTAAAGGACAATGGTCCACATCCGTGGGTGGCATGACTGGAAAGCTGTGAGAAGAATAAGAAAGTAAGGGAGATTAGCCAGAGACGGTGGCTCATGCTTGTAATCCCAGCTCTTTGGGAGGCCAAGGCGGGCAGATCACGAGGTCAGGAGATTGAGACCATCCTGGCTAACACAGTGAAACCCCATCTCTACTGAAAATACAAAGAATTAGCCGGGCATGGTGGCGGGCACCTGTAGTCCCAGCTACTCAGGAGGCTGAGACAGGAGAATGGCCTGAACCCGGGAGGCGGGGCTTGCAGTGAGCCGAGATGGCACGACTGCACTCCAGCCTGGGCCACAGAGTGAGACTCTGTCTCAAAAAAAAAAAAAAAAGAAAAAAAAAAAAAGACAGATTAGAATGAATGGCCTCTCAATTGAAAACAGATTGATTTTTGAAAGCCTGAAAAAGCATTTCTGACATCCTAGTCTCATTTGGTCTCTCTTGCCCAAGGTCACACCATCTGTCATTGAATAAGTATTTACTGTGTCAAAACGGTCAAGGCGTGCACCTGTTTCAGATTCTTGAATATGACAAGCTTGTTCCCAGTTTTGTGGTATATCCGTGCCGTTCCCTCTGCCTGGAATCTTTCCCATCACCCCCAACACCAGGAAAGGTTGAGAGCTAAATCTCTAATTAGGCAGAGTTGAATAGGACAACTTCAATGTTTGCTTTATTTATTTATTTATTGTTTTTTTTTTTCTTTCTTTCTTTTTTTCTTCCTTAGAAACAGGGTCTTGGCTGGGCACACGGTGGCTCACGTCTGTAATCGCAGCACTTTGGGAGGCCGAAGTGGGCAGATCTTCTTAGGTCCAAGACCAGCCTGGCCAGCATGGTGAAACCCCGTCTCTACTAAAAATGTAAAATTAGCCGGGCATGGTGATATGCGCCTGTAATTCCAGCTACTGGGGAGGCTGAGGCAGGAGAATCACTTGAACCTGGGAGGTAGAGGTTGCAGTGAGACGAGATTGCGCCATTGCACTCCACCCTGCACAACAAGAGTAAAACTCCGTCACAAAAAAAAAAAAAAAGAAAGAAAAGAAAAGAAACAGAGTCTTGCTCTTTTGACCAGGCCTGGAATGCAGTGGTGCAATTGTAGTTCACTGTAAACTCAAACTCCTAGGCTCAAGTGATCTTCCTGCTTCAGCCTCCCCAGTAGCTGGGACTACAGGCATACGCCACCGTGCTCAGCTAATTTTTCAATTTTTTATGGAGATGGTATCTGACTATGTTGCCCAAGCTGGTCTTGAACTGGCCTCAAGTGATTCTTGTGCCGCAGCCTCCCAGAGCATTGGGATTACAGGCATGAGCCACCGTGCCCAGCCCAATGCTTGCTTTAGAAAGCACAAATATATGAACTGAAATTTTGTGTTTATTCTATCCAGTGTTTTATTTTCCCCTTTTTTTAAAATCAATTTTTGTTAAAGACATTTGGAGTAGTCATTTTCATATATCTCAGATGCTTCCTAGAAGTCTTTCTCCAATCCGTACCCCTCTCTAGTCTACCTGACAAACTCCTGCTTACATTTTTTTTTTTTTTTTTTTTTTGACGCGGAGTCTTGCTCTGTGCCCCAGGCTGGAGTGCAGTGGCGCGATCTCGGCTCACTGCAAGCTCCGCTCCCCCGGGTTCACGCCATTCTCCTGCCTCAGCCTCCCGAGTAGCTGGGACTACAGGCGCCCGCCACCTCGCCCGGCTAATTTTCTTGTATTTTTAGTAGAGATGGGGTTTCACCGTGTTAGCCAGGATGGTCTCGATCTCCTGACCTCATGATCCGCCCGTCTCGGCCTCCCAAAGTGCTGGGATTACAGGCTTGAGCCACCGCGCCCGGCCACCTGCTTACATTTTTAGTGATTTACAAATTTTGTCTCCTTTTGTGAGGCCTTCTCTAAACTCTAGTCAAAATCAGTTATTCACTGCACTATATTCTCCTACAACACTTTTTCAATTCTTCTTATAGCTTCTATATCTCACCAATTATAAATAATAGTATCTGTTCCTCTTCTTAGCTCCAGATGTGAAGTTCTGTGAGATCAGAAGCCTTTTTTTGCATTTCTAAGGCCTGGTAAGTAGGCCTTAGAAATGCAAAAAAAACCGGTTTCTGATATCATAGAATTCATAGAATTTTTATGAAATAGGATTTTATCAAATATAATTGTATTCTATTTTGTTCTCATGGAATAAAATAGTTGACTTTTTTAAGGAAAGAAAATCAGGCCAGGCACAGTGGCTCACGCCTATAATCCCAGCACTTTGGGAGGCTGAGGCAGGAGGATCTCTTGAGCCCAGGAGTTTAAGACCAGCCTCGACAGCATAGTGAGACCCTGTCGCTACAAAAAATAAAATAGACTGGGCATGGTGGCTCACACCTGTTATCCCAACGTTTTGGGAGGCTGAGGCAGGCGGATCACTTGAGCCCAGGAGTTTGAGACCAGCTTGGGCTCCCATCTCTACAAAAATTAGCTGGGTGTGGTGGCATGTGCCTTTAGTCCCAACTACTCCAGAGGCTAAGGGGGGGGATTGTTTGAGCCTGGGAGGTTGAGGCCGCAATGGCCCTGATTCCTGGGAAGTCAAGGCTGCAGTGGCCCTGATAGCATCACTGCACTGCAGCCTGGGGCAACATAATGAGACCCTGTTTTAAAAAGTAAAATAAAAAGCGTATTCTTTAACGCCTAAAAAAAAAAAAATTGAAACAATAATTTTAGGAGTTATATTTTCACCATCTTGCTAGAATTTTCATTTAGTAGCCTGTATCCAAAGGCTCTATAGTACTTAGATGCTATTCCCAAACAACTCTTTCTCTTTTTCTTTTTTGAGAGAAAAAAGTGTCTCAAGCACTTCTCCCATCTCAGCCTCCAGAGTAGCTGGGACTATAGGCGCATACCACCACGTCCTGCTAATTTTTTTGTATTTTGTAGAGATGGGGTTTTGCCGTGTTACCCAAGCTAGTCTCGAACCCCTGAACTCAAGCAGTCCACCCACATCAGCTTCCCAAAGTGCTAGGACTATATGCGTAGGCCACCATGACCAGACCCTATTCCCAAGCAATTCATTAATCAAAGCTTACAAAAATATTCACCCTTAAGCTCACCTGCCTCATTTAGTGCTTTGAGAAAATAAAACTTCTCATTCCTTCGGGGTAGGAACATTGGGTTTATTGATGGCCACCCATTTCTACCGACCCCTTTCAGATTATTGTAAGAAATCTTGTAATCAATCTTTTTATCCTTCTAGGGTTTGGTCTTAAAGAGAGTCTGTGGAACAGTGTACAAGAACACTATTGTGTTGTGCTATGAGATTTACATCTGTAATTCTTTTTTTTTTTTTTTTTTTTTGAGATAGGGTCTCGTTCTTTCACCCTTGCGGGAGTCCAATGGGTCAGTCACAGCTCACTGCAGCCTTAACCTTCTGGGCTCAAATGATCCTCCCATCTCAGTTCCCCAGGTAGCTTTAACTACAGGCATGTGCCACATGCCCGGCTAATTTTTTCCTCTTTTGTACAGATGCGGGTCTCACTATGTTTCCTAGGCTGATCTTGAAATTCTGAGCTCAAGCAATTATCTGTCTCAGCCTTCCAAAGTGCTGGGATTACGAGCATGAGCCACTGTGCCTGGTCTTTATCTGTAATTTATTTATTTATTTATTTTTGAGATGGAATCTCACTCCCGTCGCGCAGGCTGGAGGCACAATCTCAGCTCACTGCAACCCCCACCTCCCAGGTTCAAGTGATTCTCCTTCCTCAGCCTCCCAAGAAGCTGGGATTACAGGCATGCACCACCATGCCTGGCTAATTTTTGTATTTTTTAGTAGAGACGGGGTTTCGCCATGTTGGCCAGGATGCTCTCGAACTCCTGACCTCAGGTGATCCACCTGCCTCGGCCTCCCAAAGTGCTAGGATTACAGGCGTGAGGCACCGCACCAGCCTATCCGTAATTCTTAATCCTTAAACTTCACCTATTGTATTTCAGCAATGAAGTCATGAACTGACTGTAGCTTGGAGATCTCTGAAGTCTAATGTAGAAAATTGTTGAATTCCCAAATGTCACCTTTTTGTGGCATTGTAAATTGAGATATCTACAAATATGGAGAGCCATGCTTACTATGGTCGTGTACCGCAGAACATTTTGGTCAGTGATGAACCACACATACTTTATTTTTACTATATGTTTTCTGTGTTTAGATATACAAGTAATTACTATTGTGTTACATTTGCCAACAGTATTCAGTATAGTAACATTTTCCACAGGTTTGTAGCCTAGAAACAATAAGCATACCATATAGCCTAGGTTTAGTAGGCTATGCTATGTTTGCACAACAAAATTGCCTAATGTTGCATTTCTCAGAATATATCCCTGTCATTAAGCAATGCATATGACTGTATTTTAAAGATGACATGTTTTGGAGTAAATAATTCCCCAAATTTTTACCTCATAAAAATGACAGTCTCCTTTATGTTGCATGAGATTAGTATTAATTTTTTTTTTTTTTTTTTTTTTGTGACGGAGTCTCGCTTTGTCGCTTAGGCTGGAGTGCAGTGGCGCGATCTCGGCTCACTGCAAGCTCTGCCTCCCGGGTTTCTCCTGCCATTCTCCTCCCTCAGCCTTCTGAGTAGCTGGACTACAGGCACCCGCCACCATGCCCAGCTCATTTTTTGTATTTTTAGCAGAGACGGGGTTTCACCGTGTTAGCCAGGATGGTCTTGATCTCCTGACCTTGTGATCCGCCCACCTCAGCCTCCCAAAGTGCTGGGATTACAGGTGTGAGCCACCACGCCCAGCCTAGTATTAATTTTTTTATGTGTGACTCCCTTGACAACTTTTTACTCTGTTCTTGCCTTTCCCTGCCAGACTAGTTAAAGAGAAACATAAAGCAAAAATGGTAGAAAGAAACTTCAGGATCATCGAGTCCGTTTCTTAAAATCAAGGAAGTCATGCTGACAAATTTTAGGAGAACTCTTCTGATAATTCAGACATGCTTCACTTAATGACAGGGACATGGTCTAAGAAATGCAACATTAGGTGATTTTGTTGTGTGAACTTCACAGAGTATACTTATGCGAACCTAGATAGTATAGTCTACTACACACCTAGGCTGAATAATGTAGCCTGTTGCTCTTGGGCTGCAAATTTGTTCGTCATGTTTCTGTACTGAATACTGTAGGCAACTATAATGGTAAGTATGTATGTATCTAAACATAAAAGGGGTACAGTAAATTATAATTTTTTAAATATATAGAACAGCCGGGCGCGGTGGCTCAAGCCTGTAATCCCAGCACTTTGGGAGGCCGAGACGGGCGGATCATGAGGTCAGGAGATCAAGACCATCCTGGCTAACATGGTGAAACCCCGTCTCTACTAAAAAATATAAAAAAACTAGCCGGGCGAGGTGGCGGGCGCCTGTAGTCCCAGCTACTTGGGAGGCTGAGGCGGGAGAATGGCGTGAACCCGGGAGGCAGAGCTTGCAGTGAGCTGAGATCCGGCCACTGCCCACCAGCCTGGGCGACAGAGCGAGACTCCGTCTCAAAAAAAAAAAAAATAAATAAATATATATATATATATATATAGAACAGTTAGAACATACAGTATTATAATCCTTTTTTTTTTTTTTTTTTTTTGGGACGGAGTGTCCCTGTGTTGCCCAGGCTAGAGTGCAGTGGCACAATCTCTGCTCACTGCAACCTCTGCCTCCCGGGTTCAAGCTATTCTCCTGCCTCAGCCTCCCGAGCAGGTGGGACTACAGGTGCGTGCCATTACACCCAGCTAATTTTTTGCATTTTTAGTAGAGATGGAGTTTTGCCATGTTGGCCAGGCTGGTCTTGAACTCCTGGCCTCAAGTGATTCACCCGCTCCAGCCTCCCAGGCATGAGCCACCGTGCCTGGCCAGTATTATAATCTTAAGTGACCACCATTGTATATGTGGTCCACTGTTGACCAAAATGTTATGTGGCATATGCCTGTATTAGATTTGGAGTGTAGGTGAAAGTGAAAGAGTTATCTTTTTTTTTTTTTTTTTTAAAGAGACAGGATCTCGCTCAGTTACCTGTCTTGGAATGTAGTGGCACAAACATAGCTCACTGCAGTCTTGCATTCCTGAGCTTAAGCGATCCTCTTATCTCAGCCACCCAAGTAGCTGGGACTGCAGGCAAGCACCACCATGCCTGGTTAATTTTTTTATTTTCGTTTTTAGAGTCAGGGTCTCACTACATTGCCCTGGCTAGTTTTGAACTCCTGGCCTCAAGTGATACTCCCACTTCAGCCTCCCGAGTTACTGGGATTATAAACATGAGCCACCAAGTCAGGCTTTTATCTTTAGATTAATATTAATTTATCATGTTATAGTTGTAAAAGCACAGAACTAAGAGTAAGGAGTTTTATACCCATTACTACAGCTAGCAGCTTTGTGACCTTGGGCAAATATCTTCACTTCTCTGGCCCTTTATCTACATAAGGAAAACTGAGACCAGATAATTCTACATCTCTTCTTTCCAGAATTAAAGCATTTTAACGTAATATTATATCTGTTTTTCTGTTTGTCTTTTGCTTGCCAGGGAGAAGTTACACACTGGTTGGCATGTTCATTATACGTTGCATGCCGCAAAAGCATTATTCCGACGGTTGGAAAGGGTATCATGGAAGGCAACTGTGTTTCACTTACCAGAATACTACGTTCAGCTAAATTAAGGTAAACCTCTTTCATGTTTTTAAGTGTTATATAAGCTCTAAATTTTAGAATCAGTTTTCTCTTGTTTTGAAATCATTTGACTTCATTTAATTTTTATTTTATTTATTTATTTATTTATTTTTGAGACAGAGTCTCACTGTGCCAGCCAGGCTGGAATGCAGTGGTGCAGTCTTGGCTTACTGCAATCTCTGCCTCCTGGGTTCAAATGATTCTCATGCCTCAGCCTCCCAAGTATCTGGGATTACAGACACACACCACTAAGCCCGGCTAATTTTTTGTATTTTTTTTAGTAGAGATGGGGTTTCACCATGTTGCTCAGGCTGTTCTCGAACTCCTGACCTCAAGTGATCTGCCTACCTTGGCCTCCCAAAGTGCTATAGGATTACAGACGTGAGCCACTGTGTGACTTCGTTTAATTCTAAGTTTGTTATAACGTAGATAATCCTTTCCCAATTTTCATATTCTTTCTCTGCCTTTCACAAATTCTGCTAGAAACCTCTGTGTTAAATCTTTAGCTATATTTTTTTAAATTAATTTTTTAAAATTTGGAAATAATTTTAGGCTTACAGAAAAGTTGCAAAAATAAGAAAAGGACAATACCCATATATCCTTGACTCAGAGTCACCTGTTATTGACATTTTACCCCTTTTGCTTTCTCATTTGATTTTTTTTTCTTCAATATATAGATCTGTCTCTCTTTCTCTCTTTTTTTTTTTTCGAGACGGAGTTTCGCTCTTGTTGCCCAGGCTAGAGTGCAGTGGTGCAATCTTGGCTCACCGTAACCTCTGCCTCCCGGGTTCAAGCGATTCTCTTGCCTCAGCCTCCCGAGTAGCTGGGATTACAGGCATGTGCCACCACGCCTGGCTAATTTTGTATTTTTAGTAGAGATGGGTTTCTCCATGTTGGTCGGGCTGGTCTCGAACTCCCAACCTCAGGTGATCCACCTGCCTCGGCTTCCCTAAGTACTGGGATTACAGGCGTGAGCCAACCTTTCCGGCTAGACCTTCCTCTTTTTTTCCTCAACCATTTCAATCTAAGTAGCATACATTTATAGCCTTTTACCCCAAAATACTTCACTGTGTATTTCTTTAAATAACTACAATACAGTTACCAACTTCAGCAAAATTAACACTAATAAAATAATTTTATCTAACCAGATATCTCTGTTCTAGTTTTGTTAGTTGATTCAATAATGTTCTTTATAGCATTTTTTTTTCTGGAAGTACAATTTCTAATTAAGGATCAAGTATTGCATTTGCTTATCATGTGTATTTATTCTTCTTTAATTAGGAACATTTCCACAGCCTTTCTTTTTCTTTTATGACATTACCATTTTGGAGGAATATTATCCACAATCATTTTGTCCCTTTCTTTAATTAAAAAAAATTTTTTAGAGACCGGATCTTGCTCTGCCCAGGCCTCGAGTACAGTGGCACCTTTTTAGCTCACTGCAGCCTCAAACTCCTCAGCTCAAATGATCCTCCTGCTTCAGCCTCCCAAGTAGCTGAAACTACAATCATGTGCCACCATGCCTGACTGATATTTAAAAATCTTTTTATAGAGACAGGGTCTCACTGTGTTACTCACGCTTGTCTCAAAGTCCTGACCTCAAGTGATCCTCTTGCCTCAGCCTTTTTTTTTTTGGGACAGAGTCTCACTCTGTTGCCCAGGCTGGAGTGCAGTGGTGCGATCTCAGCTCATCGCAACCTCCGCCTCCTGAGTAGCTGGGACTATAGGCACATGCCACCACACCCAGCTAATTTTTGTATTTTTGGTAGAGATGGAGTTTCACCATATTGGCCAGGCTGGTCTCAAACTCCTGACCTTGTGATCCACCCGCCTCAGCCTCCCAAAGTGCTGGGATTACAGGCATGAGCCACTGTGCCCACCCTCATCCCCTCTTTGAATAGATGGTTCCCAATTTTGGATTTGTCTCCTATTAACTTTTGATAAGATGCAGGTTATTCATTCCGTGATGGAAAACTATATAAGTGATTTTGTGTCCTAAGGAGATCACATCTGATGATGGCACATGTTATCCACCTTCATCTCATTGGTGATGTTAATTTTTATCATCTGGTCAAGATGTTGTCCTATTTCTCTACTGTATATTAATTTTTTTCCCCTTGCAGCTACTCAATGGGTCTCAGATACATCTTTTACTTACTCTAGTATCAAGCATATAGAATTATTTGGCTGGATAGGAAACGAAACAAATTTAGCGATCCAGTTTAGATTCATGCTAATGAATATAATAATATTCTTTGTTTCTGGGACAAAACTATTTGTGGTCATTGTCTATTTGCTATTCCTGGGTTTCCAGAATAGAAGAGGAGCAAAGTTTAAAGCCCTATCCAGGAATGGCAAATAGATTTTAGTTCATGCTAAATTTAAATTTTTTTTTTTTTTTTGAGATGGAGTTTCACTCTTGTTGCCCAGGCTAGAGTGCAATGGCCTGATCTCGGCTCACCGTAGCCTCTGACTCCCAGGTTCAAGTGATTCTCCTGCCTCAGCTTCCCCAGTAGCTGGGATTACAGGTGTCTGCCACCACGCCTGGCTAATTTTTTGTATTTTTAATAGAGACAGGGTTTCACCATGTTGGCCAGGCTGGTTTCAAACTCCTGACCTCAGGTGATCCACCTGCCTCAGCCTCCCAAAGTGCTGGGACTACAGATGTGAGTCACCATGTCCAGCCTAAAAAAAAAGTTTTTAAACAATTTTGGTTCTAAAAATAAAATAAGATGATAAAAAGTAAATGAAGATCAATGGGGTTAATTTTTTAATTGAGCAAGACATTATCATTGTTAGTATAAAACAATCTGATCTTTTTCTGTCAATGTTTCTCATCATTGTTCATATAATTTCAAAAATCTTTGTAATAATAAATTCTGGGGGAAACTGAACAAAAAATAATTACAACAAAAACTGTAGAGCAGTACATTGCAGGAGAATCACTTGAACGTTGGAGGTGGAGGTTGCAGTGAGCTGAGATAGCGCCACTGCACTCCAGCCTGGGCAACAGAGCAAGACTCCATCTCAAATAAAAAGACAAGGCCCCGGCGGATCACGAGGTCAGGAGATCGAGACCATCCTGGCTAACACGGTGAAACCCCTCTCTACTAAAAAATACAAAAAAGTAGCCGGGTGAGGTGGCGGGCACCTGTAGTCCCAGCTACTCGGGAGGCTGAGGCAGGAGAATGGCGTAAACCTGGGAGGCGGAGCTTGCAGTGAGCTGAGATCCGGCCACTGCACCCCAGCCTGGGCGGCAGAGCAAGACTCCGTCTCAAAAAAAAAAAAAAAAAAAAGACAAGGCTGGGCGCGGTGGCTCACGCCTGTAATCCCAGCACTTTGGGAAACCGAGCCAGGTGGATCACAAGGTCAGGAGATTGAGACCATCCTGGCTAATAAGTGAAACCCCATCTCTACTAAAAATACAAAAACAAAATTAGCCGGGTGGGGCACCTGTAGTCCCACCTACTCAGGAGGCTGAGGCGGGAGAATGGTGTGAACCCAGGAGGTGGAGCTTGCAGTGAGCCAGGATCGCGCCACTGCACTCCAGCCTGGGCGACGGCGAGACTACGTCTCAAAAAAAAAAAAAAAAAATCAAATTTCAAATAATGAAACAAACTCTGGGGATAGATGGTAGTGATGATTGCACAATGTGAATGTACTTAATGCTACTGAACTATAGACTTAACAATGGTTGCAATGGTAAAGGTTGTTTGTTATGTATGTTTTACCGTGCGCACACACACACACACACACACAAATGTATTTTCAAAATTTTTAAATAATACAGAAGGCTTATAAGTAGAAAGGAGTCTCCTTGTCCATGCACAGTGTCTCACACCTGTAATCCCAGCACTTTTGAGGCGGGCAGATCACCTGAGGTCAGGAGTTCAAGACCAGCCTAGCCAACATGATGAAACACCGTCTTTACTAAAAATACAAAAAAGTTAGCTGGGCATGGTAGTGGGCGCCTGTAATCCCAGCTACTGGGGAGGCTGAGGGAGGAGAATCGCTTGAACCCAGGAAACAGATGTTGCAGTAAGCAGAGATCATGCCATTGTACTCCAGTGTGGGTGACAAGAGTGAAACTCCATCTGAAAGAAAGAAAGGAAGGAAGGGGAGAGTGAAACTCCATCTGAAAGAAAGAAAGGGAGGGAGGGAGGGAGGGGGGAAGGCGTCTCCTTTTGGCACTCTCCATAATTAACCATTATTAATAATTTCTTCTGGCTGGGCGCAGTAGCTCACGCATGTAATCCCAGCACTTTGGGAGGCTTAGATGGGCGGATCACATGGGGTCAGGAGTTCAAGATCAGCCTGGCTAACATGGTGAAACCTTGTTTCTATAAAAATACAAAAAATTAGTCAAGCGTGGTGGGGCACACCTGTAATTCCAGCTACTTGGGAGGCTGAGGCAGGAGAATTTCTTGAACCTGGGAGGTGGAGGTTGCAGTGAACCGAGATTGTGCTATTACACTCCAGCTTGGGCAACAAGAGCAAAACTCTGCCTCAAAAAAAAAAAAAAAACCAAAAACCTTCTTATGTACAAACATATAAACCTATTTTTTGGTATTTTTTCTTTTTATTTTCTTTTCTCTTTATTTTTTTGAGACAGAGTCTTGCTCTGTCACTCAGGATGGAGTATAGTGGTGTGATCACAGCTCACTGCAGCCTAGACCTCACAGGCTCAAGCGATCCCTTACTTCAGCCTCCCGAGTAGCTGGGACCATCGGTGTACGCCACCATGCTTGGCAAATTTTATATTTTTTGTAGAGAGAGGGGTCTCACCATGTTGCCCAGGCTGGTGTTTTTTCTTTTTAAAACATAAATGAGGCCGGGCGCGGTGGCTCAAGCCTGTAATCCCAGCACTTTGGGAGGCCGAGACGGGCGGATCACGAGTTCAGGAGATCGAGACCATCCTGGCTAACACGGTGAAACCCCGTCTCTACTAAAATACAAAAAAAATTAGCCGGGCGAGGTGGCGGGCGCCTGTACTCCCAGCTACTCGGGAGGCTGAGGCAGGAGAATGGCGTGAACCCGGGAGGCGGGGCTTGCAGTGAGCTGAGATCCGGCCACTGCACTCCAGCCTGGGCAACAGAGCTAGACTCCGTCTCAAAAAAAAAAAAAAAAAAAAAACATAAATGAAATTATACTATATGTGTTGCATATATTATATGTTATTTTTTATGTAATAAAAAATATTACAGTTATTTTTCTTTATATTTTGGAAATTCTTCTATATCAGCATATGTAGTTCTACCTCATTAATTTTTTTTTAACTATTCTAGGATATTTTAGGATATAAGGATCTTTGATATATTTAGCCATGCCTTATGGCCATTTCAATTGTATCCAGTCCTTTGTAGTTGCAGACAAATAAACATCATTGTAAAGGTGATATTTCTGATAAATTCCAAAAATATGTATTATTCCTAAAAAAGGGTCAAAAGATATGTCTTTTTTGGTCAGGCTCAGTGGCACACACCTGTAATCCCAGCACTTTGGGAGGCTGAGGTGGGCAGATCTCTTGAACCCAAGAGTTCAAGACCAGCCTGGGCAACAGGGTGATACCCTGTCTCTACAAAAAATACAAAAATTAGCCAGGCGTGGTGGTGCATGCCTGTAATCCCAGCTACTTGGGAGGCTGAGGTGGGAGAATCACTTGAACCCAGGAGGTGGAGGCTGCAGTGAGTTATGATCATGCCACTCTACTCCAGCCAGGCTGGTAAAGCAAGACCTACTCTCAAAAAAAAAAAAATCCATTAAAAATAGTTATAAACTTATGGAAAAAAAAAAAACCCTAAGTCTTTTTAAAATGTGGATTGATATTCTCAAAGTCCCTTTCCCCCAAAATGTTTTTATATTTTATTTATTTATTTATTTTTGAGATAGAATCTTGCTCTATTTCCCAGGCGGGAGTGCAATGGCACAGTCTCTGCTCACTGCAGCCTTTGCTTCCTGGGTTCAAGTGATTCTCCTGCCTCAGCCTCCCCAGTAGCTGGGACTACAGGCATGTGCCACCACACCCGGCTAATTTTTGTATTTTAAATAGAGACGAGGTTTCACTATTTTGGCAAGGCTGATCTTGAACTCCTAACCTCGTGATCCACCCACCTCGGCCTCCCAGAGTGTTGGGATTACAGGCGTGAGCCACCGCGCCCAGCCTGTTTTTATCTATTTTATTTTTTGTTTGTGTTTTTTGAGACAGGGTCTCACTTTGTCACCTAGGCTGGAGTGCAGTGTCATGATCTCAGCTCACTTGCAACCTCCGCCTTCTGGGCTCAAGCGATCCTCCCACCTCAGCCTCCTGAGTAGCTGGGACTACAGGCGCATTTCACCACGCTCAGGGAATTTTTGTATTTTTAGTTGAGACAGGGTTTCACCATTTTGGCCAGGCTGGTCTCAAACTCTTGGCCTCAAGTGATCCACCCACCTCAACCTCCCAAAGTGTTAAGATTACAGGCATGAGCCACCGCACCCAGCCTCCCCCAAAACATTTTTAAGTGTCAAATTTTTAATGCTAAAAGAGCAGTTACCCAGCATCAATGTGTTCATTCAGAGAAATAAACAAAAATTTCAAATGATTTTATTTGTTTTGACTTATAATAATTTGGGCTATTTTCAAAATTTCAATTTAAATATAATTTTTAAACTTTTATTATTATTATTATTATTATTTGAGTCAGGGTCTTACTCTGTTTCCCAGGCTAGAGTACAGTAACATGATCTCAGCTCCCTTCTACCTCTGCCTTCCAGATTCAAGCAATCCTCCCACCTCACCCTCCCGAGTAGCTGGGACTACAGGTATGTGCCACCATGCCCAGCTAATTTTTGTAGCTCTGGTTTTTTTTTTAGAGATGGGGTTTCACCGTGTTCCCCAAGCTGGTCTTGAAGTCCTGAGCTCAAGTGATCCGCCCGCCTTCACCTTCCAAAGTGCAGGGATTACAGGTGTGAACCACCATACTTGGTCCCGTCTCTAGATTATTTGTACCTAATACAATGTAAATACTATGTAAGTAGTTGTTACACTGTATACTTTAGGGAATAATCACAAGAAATGAAGTTGGTATATGTTCAATACGGACACAATCATCCTTTTTTTCCAAATAATTTTGATGTGTAGTTGGTTGAATCCATTTATGTGGAACTCACAGATATGGAGGGTAAACTCTAGAGAGAGAAAGAGTGAGAGTGTGTGCATGTGTGTGTGTGGTGTTGGTGGTAGGGTAAAATATATATCATAAAATTCATAAAATTGACAATTTTTAAGTTCAGTGACATTATATACCTTCACCTTCACATTGTTCAACCATCACCACCACCATCTCCCGAACTTTCTTATCTTCCCAAACTATACACATTAAATGGTAACTCAGCCGTTTAGCTGTTAGTCCAGCCCAGCTCTGCCTCAGTGCACTATGCTGTGCTCTGCTCCACTGAGGTGCAGGGCTGACTGTGTCAGCACCAGCAGGAGGGATGGCTGGCCCCAGCCTGAGGAGGAGGAAAAGAAGGAGGTATGCAGGTCCCTGGGGTTTCTGGTTCTGGTATTTTTGTTCCTGGGCCTCTGCGTTGTCCCTTCGTGAAGCAGAAACCTTATAATCCTGGCCCAGCCTCACAGGCTCCTCCCGCAGAGAGACACATGCTCTGTGCTGTCGTCTAGTGGCTGCTTGACATTTTGGCAACCATGAAGGGACCTGAAGGGAGCCTCCATTTGCTGATATTATAGTTGGAGCCTTGGTACCTATCACCCAATCTCACTGGGCCAGCAGGGGTCTCTGGTGAGTCTTCTCTCAGGTTTCAAACCTAATTTTGGTTTGAGATTCATACTTTATTCAAGCAACCAATTCCACACTTGATGGAGCTGGAATTAAAGTTCCTCTTTTAAGGACACAATCATAGACACTGGTTATTTTACCTAGACTTTGATTGGAATGGCATATTTTCAGATATAACCAGACTGCTTTAAAACATTGAGGTTGTTTTTGTTTTTTTAGAGACAGGCTTTTACTCTGTTGCTCAGGCTGGAGTGCAATGGCATGATCATAGCTCACTACAGCCTCAAACTCTGGGGGTCAAGTTGTCCTCTTGACTCAGTGACCTAAGTAGCTGGGGCTGTAGGTGCACTCCACCATGCCTGGCTAACTTTTTGTTTTGTTTTGTTTTTTGTTTTTTCTTAGAGACTGGGTCTGGCTTTGTTGCCCAGGTTGGTCTTAAACTTCTGGCTTCAGGAGATCCTCCTGCCTTTGCCTCCTAAAGCACTAAAGCACTGGGATTACAGGTGTGAGCCACTGCACCAGCCAAGGTTTACTTTATAGAGCTGATAAAAAAGATTGGGAAGATTGACTCACCATTGCAGAACAATCATGTATTTGGGTCATATTTAGGTCAATATCTCACATCATAAGGAAGGTTCATTCCTAAGAAGTTGAGTCCAATGGAGGGGCTAATATTACAAAGGACCAAAGCTGAATTTTAAACAAGAGAGAAGTGATCCTGGAACCTGTTTCAGACTACATGACTGTCCTTTTGATCAAAGCAATTCCTTGAGCAATCATTGTTCAAAGATTCCCTAACAAGGTTCCTGACCTTGCAATAAGTAAAAAATGTCACTTTCTCACAAGCCCAGGAACCTCAAGATATTCTGGGGACTTCAGGAAGAGAGGATTTCACCCAATGCATACAGGTATTATGGGAACAGTCTGATGATGGATCCTTGGCTTGTCTTCTTAGCCTCAAGGCTTTTAAAAGTCTAATCCAAAATTCCTTATGAATGTTCCAACAAAACCAACTTAAAAGAGCCTAGGTGGCCACTCACTATTCTTATTGCCCCCTATGCAAATAATCAGGCCAAATATATTACTAAAACTTATTTTGCAAGTTCACTGCGAGCCAGTCATGGTGGCTCACACCTATAATCATCGCTCTGTCATCCAGGCTGGAGTTCAGTGATGTGATTACAGCTCACTGCAGCCTTGACCTCCTGGGCTCAAGCAATCTTCCCACCGCAGCCTCTTGAGTAGCTGGGACTATAGGTGCACACTACCAAGTCTAATTAATTTTTCAATATTTTGGAGAGATGAGGTCCCACTAGGTTGCCCAGGCTGGTCTCAAACTCCTGGGCTCAAGCAATCCTCCCACCTCAGTCACCCAAAGTGCTGGGATTATAGGTATGAGCCACCACACCCAGCAGTATCATATTCTTTATAACAGAATCCCAATGAATTGAAAGCTGTGAAATTTACTTTGCTTCTTATTTTAGTTTTAAAAACTGTAATCATGGTTTAAGTTATAACAGTGCTATAAGGTTTTTTTGTTTTCAAACATTCTGATGCATTTTGTTCCAGGTTAGGAAAACCATTCTTGGGAGAGCAGTATGTGCAATGGATTATATGATGGTGTAGTAGTCAAGGCTCTTGTTTATAAAAAGCGGGTATCAGTCTAGGCAACAAAAGGTGAGACCCCTGTCTCTAAAAAACATTTTAAAATTAGCTGGGTGTGGGGGCACATACCTGTTGTCCCAGCTACTTGGGAGGCTGGAGCGGGAGGATTGATTACTTGAGCCCAGGAAGTCGAGCCTGCAGTGAGCCACGATCACGCCGCTGTACTCCAGCCTGAGTGACAGAGCAGGACCCTATCTCAAAAAAATAAAAGATGTCACTTATCAACTTCGGCTGACTTAAAAGAAGTATTGGATAGGTGATAAAATCTTTAGGATGACTTAAGAAAACTAGGCTTAGAAAAGGCCAGGAACAAAAGGAGGGTGGCCACACAGCCAAAAACCGTATCACAGAATCCATCTAGCAAGGACACAGTTTGCATAGCTAGCAATGCTGTCCCTGGACATTGCCACTTTATTTGTGCCGGGAGCTTGATCCTGCTGTAAGAAATTACCACTTCTTCACTTCTCTGTACCACCAGCTTCAGATTCAAAATCTCAGGCAGATGTATCTGACAAAGAATATGATTATATGCCTTCATCCTAGCTTCCAGTAAAGCTGATCTGTCTAGTGGTAGACAGGGCTCAAAAGTGGAAATGTCCTCAAAGCAAAGGGTTTCACATGCAAAATGTGATCATCCAAATATAAAAACAATTTTTTTTTTTTTTAAGATGGAGTTTCGCTCTTGTTGCCCAGGCTGGAGTGCAATGGTGCGATCTCGGCTCACCGCAACTTCGCCTCCCAGGTTCAAGCAATTCTCCTGTCTCAGCCTCCCGAGTAGCTGGGACTACAGGCATGCGCCACCACGCCTGGCTAATTTTGTGTTTTTAGTAGAGACAGGGTTTCTCCATGTTGGTCAGGATGGTCTCAAGCTCCTGAACTCAGGTCGTCCACCTGCCTTGGCCTCCCAAAGTGCTGGGATTACAGGTGTGAGCCACTGCACTGGCCAAAAAACAACATTTTTGAAGTCCTTTGTAAGGGAGCATAATTTTTTGTAAGCCAAAAAAATGTTTAGTAATCTGACGAATGTTTTGCTGCTATTGATAAGAATCTTTTAATGAGGTTCTTAAGAGTGTCAGATTTTAATCAGCATGTCCAGAGTTTGAATGCTGTATTAGGACATTTTACATTGCTATGAAGGAATACCTGAGGCTGAGTGACTTATTTAAAAAAAGAAATTTAATTGGCCCAGGGTTCTGCAGGCCGTGTAGGAAGCATGGGGCTGGCATCTGCTCCTGGTGAGGGCCTCAGGAAGTTTACAGTCATGGTGGAAGGTGAAGGGGGAGGAGGCACATTGCATGATGAGAGCAGGAGCAATTGAGGGTGGGAAGTGCCACACTTTTAAACAGCCAGATCTCAGGTGAGTGACAACTAAACTCATTACCATGAGGACAGCACCAAGCCATTCATGAGGGATCTGCTCTGATGACCCAGACACCTCCCACTAGGCCCACCTCCAACATTGGAGGTCACTTTTCTTTTTTATTCTATTTTATTTTATTTTTATTTATTTATTTATTTTTTTGAGACGGAGTCTTGCTCTGTCGCCCAGGCTGGAGTGCAGTGGCACAATCTCGGCTCACTGCAACCTCCGCCTCCTGGGTTCACGCCATTATCCTGCCTCAGCCTCCTGAGTAGCTGGGACTATAGGCTCACACCACCATGCCCAGCTAATTTTTAGTAGAAACAGAGTTTCACCTTGTTAGCCAGGATGGTCTCAATCTCCTGACCTCGTGATCCACCCGCCTCGGCCTCCCAAAGTGCTGGGATTACAGGCGTGAGCCACCGCGCCTGGCCTCTTTTTTATTTTTTTGAAAGTCTTTTACTCTCTTGCCCAGGCAATAGCATGTTCATGACTCACTGCAGCTTCAACCCCTCAGGCTCAAGTGATCCTCCTGCCTCAGCTCCCTGAGTAGCTGGGCCCACAGGCACACACCACCATGTTTTGCTAACTTTTACATTTTTTGTAGGGACGAGGTCTCACTGTGTTGCCCAAGCTGGTCTCAAACTGGTGGACTCAGATGATCCTCCAGCCTCACCCTCCCAAAGTGTTGGGATTACAGGCATGAGCTACCATGCCCAGCCAAGGAAATTACATTGCAACATGAGATTTGGAGGGGACAAAACATCCAAACCATATTACATAGCATTGGATAATTTTCTGTTAATGTCTTCTGTCACCTTAAAAAGAAATTATAATTATTGGCTGGGCGAAATGGACTTAAGTAAGCCTTTCCAATCTACATGAAATAATCAGAACATAGGGCCGAGTGCGGTGGCTCACGCCTGTAATCCCAGCACTTTGGGAGGCTGAGGCAGTTGGATCATCTGAGGTCAGGAGTTCAAGACCATCCTGGCCAACATGGTGAAACTTCGTCTACTAAAAATACAAAAATTAGCCGGGCATGGTGGTGCGTGCCTGTAGTCCCAGCTTTCAGGAGGTGGAGGCAGGAAAATTGCTTGAAGCTGGGAGGCAGAGGTTGCAGTGAGCCAAGATCATGCCACTACACTCCAGCCTGGGTGACAGAGTGAGACTCCATCTCAAAAAAAAAAAAAAAAAAATTACAAGTATTATTCTGTGTATATTGCTAGACCTTTAATTAAGTGAGCTTTGACATTGCAAGTTTTCTATCTAAGACCACACTAACATACAGACATAAAAAAATATACCCAGAATTGGGCTGGGCGCGGTGGCTTGCCTGAACACAGGAGGTGGAAGTTGCAGTGAACCAAGATGGTGCCACTGCACTCCAGCCTGGGCAGCAGAGCTATTAGGTTTTTTTCTGAGTATGTGCTACCTTTACTTTTGGTGGTGGAACCACGCATTGGAACTCAAACTCTTGAGTTTTACTCCTAACCTATAACAATCTGGTGCTTCATAATCAAATTCCCATTTGGAAAATGAAATTGTCTTTCCATTTGGGAGACTTCTGTTTTTCCTCAAACTAATGTTATAACCTATCAATCTGTTAACTAACATTAACTTTGTAAATTTTATGCAGAATACTGTCTAGGTAATATAGAGAATAAAGGAAGTAGATAGGCGCTCTTGCTCCCTCCATAGAAGTAACGCTCTATGTGATGACCACTAATTAATAACCTGTATTCTCCTGGCGATCCTGGGAACCAAAGTGGTTTCATAATGAGGATTTTTTAAAATTAAATTTAGGCTTGAGGGATGGTGTTTGTTCTTTGTTCATGTGAGACAGTGTCTTGCTTTGTGACCCAGGCTGGAGTACATGATCGAGGCTCACTGCAGCCTCGACATCCTAGACTCAAGCAATTCTCCCACCTCAGCCTCCGGAGTAACTGGAGCTACAGGCACGTGCCACCACACCCAGATAATTTTTTTAATTTTTGTAGAGTTGGGGTCTTACTATGTTGCCTGGGAGGTCTGGCTTTTTAATAAAGAATCTTAGTCGTGAATAGAATATTTCCTTTCAATCCGTTATATAAATGAATTTTAAAGGTGACTTTTTTCTCCTCCCTTTTTTTTTTTTAGTTTAATACAATTTTTTAGTAAAATGAAGAAGTGGATGGACATGTCAAATCTACCACAAGAATTTCGTGAACGTATAGAAAGGCTAGAGAGAAATTTTGAGGTGTCTACTGTAATATTCAAAAAATATGAGCCAATTTTTTTAGATATATTTCAAAATCCATATGAAGAACCACCAAAGTTACTGCGAAGCCGGAAGCAGAGGTGAGCCCTTAATCCTTACATAATTGACAAAAAGATTATGATACAAACTAAGAGAATGTACTTTTTCGAAAGTCTGTTTTTTATGAAAAGTATTCCTGCAAAGAGCTTAATTATTTTCTTTTTAAATCCATGTACAATTATCCATATTTGGAAATTCAGAATAATACTTTTACTTATTTTTCTTTTTTTTTTTTTTTTTTTTTTTTTGAGATGGAGTCTTGCTCTGCTGCCCAGGCTGGAGTGCAGTGTCGTGATCTCAGCTCACTGCAACCTCTGTCTCCCAGGTTCAAGCAATTCTCCTATCTCAGCCTCCTGAGTAGCTGGGATCACAGGTGTGCACCACCCTGTCTGGCTGATTTTTTATATTTTTAGTAGAGATGGGGTTTCACTGTGTTGGCCAAGAT
The DNA here is from genome assembly GCF_043159975.1 of Macaca nemestrina. NCBI lineage: Eukaryota > Metazoa > Chordata > Mammalia > Primates > Cercopithecidae > Macaca > Macaca nemestrina. The sequence goes on from NC_092139.1 coordinate 27,731,759, forward strand.
GGTCTCCAACTCATAACCTCAGGTGACCCACCCACCTCGACCTCCCAAAGTGCTGGGATTACAGACGTGAGCCACCGCACCTGGCCCTATATTCTGATTATTTTATGTAGATTGTAAAGGCTTACTTAAGTCCATTTCATAAATAGTAGATAACTTTTCTTCATGAATGGAATTTCATGTGTAATTTGATCTATTTGATATTTATATTTACTATTTCAGTTTACATGATATTTAGCAAGCTAGTCAGACAAAAAGTAATTTTTTTCCCTTTTTAGGAGGATTCCTTGCAGTGTTAAGGATCTGTTTAATTTCTGTTGGACACTTTTTGTTTATACTAAGGGTAAGATGACACTTTCAGTGGTCTTACATTTCTACTGTGGGAACTTGGTTCTATTTGACTTGAGAGGTTTCTGGTTTTTGTGTCTTTTCTTTTTTTCCCCCCTTATAAAGGTAATTTTCGGATGATTGGGGATGACTTAGTAAACTCTTATCATTTACTTCTATGCTGCTTGGATCTGATTTTTGCCAATGCGATTATGTGCCCAAATAGACAAGACTTGCTAAATCCATCATTTAAAGGTAAGACCTTTTATTTATTTTTGAAAACTGATTATCAGTTTTTGGAAAAAGATTTTTGAAAGTTGAGCATATTTTTTTTTTCCCTCTGCTCTTCCTACACTGTCAAACTAGGTTTACCGTCTGATTTTCATACTGCTGACTTTAGGGCTTCTGAAGAGCCGCCCTGCATCATTGCTGTACTGTGTGAACTGCATGATGGACTTCTAGTAGAAGCAAAAGGAATAAAGGAGCACTACTTTAAGCCATATATTTCAAAACTCTTTGACAGGAAGGTACTGTACTTATAATTAGATGACTGAGATGTTTACAGGTCAGCAGCAGTAGTGTCAGAAGAAAAAAAAGTTTTAAGCAAGTTCTCAGCATTATAGAACTTAGGGTCAGGATTCCCAGGCTTTAGCCTCTACTGTGATTCGGAATTTCCTTATGATCTTGTGTGATGTGAGAAACAGAGCTGTTGAAAAATGTGACCAACTATATGTTCTGTTAGGTAAACATACTGTCAGAGGCAACCGTAGTCCCAGCTATCAGGGACTGTGTAGGAGGTACTGATAAAGAATTGTAAAGAACAGAACATCAGAGTAGGGCTGACAAAGAATTAGGAAAAACAGGAAGTCAGAATAAGCTGACTAATTTACTGCCACAATTTGAATAACGGCTGACTGTTGACTAAAAGTCGGATGATGTATAACAACCACAGTTTTTTGTTTTTTGTTTTTTGTTTTTTTTTTTGAGACAGAGTCTCGCTCTGTCACCCAGGCTGGAATGCAGTGGCCGGATCTCAGCTCACTGCAAGCTCCGCCTCCCGGGTTTACACCATTCTCCTGCCTCAGCCTCCTGAGTAGCTGGGACTACAGGCGCCCGCCACCTCACCTGGCTAGTTTTTTTTTTTTTTTTTTGTATTTTTTTAGTAGAGACGGGGTTTCACCGTATTAGCCAGGATAGTCTCAATCTCCTGACCTCGTGATCCGCCTGTCTCAGCCTCCCAAAGTGCTGGGATTACAGGCTTGAGCCACCGCGCCCGGCCAACAACCAGTTTTAATTCCATGTAAATCGAGCAGAAAATCCATGATAGTTTTGTAGCCACTTGTAAGCTATCTGTGTGCATTCTGGACATTTTCTCCTTAGTAATTAACTTAGCTATTTCTACATTTATGAATTGGCTTGTTCCTCTGGGTCTCAATTTCTTACTTCCCCAACATCAAGCCATTAAACGTAGTTAGGCCTCAAGATTTCTCTTTGGTAAAAGGAGGGGTTTGGATTACGTATCCCACTTTTCAAATATTAAGAGATTTTTCTTTAAGCATAAATTCTAACCTTACTGGTTTCTTCTTCTTTTATGCAAACTTTTGTATTCAGTTTTGTGTTCCTCAGATATCTATATTATGGCCCATTGTCTGTATGCTAAACATCTCTAGCAAAGTAAACTTTTTTTAAAGGATCCCAGGGACTGGGCGAGGTGGCTCACGCCTGTAATGCCAACACCTTGGGAGGCCAAGGCAGGTGGATTGCTTGAGCCCAAGAGTTCCAGACGAGCCTGGGCAACATGGCAAAACCTCGTCTCTACAAACAATACAAAAATTAGTAGGGTGTGGTGGTGCACGCTTGTAGTCCCAGCTACTTGGCAGGCTGAGGCTGCAGTGAGCCATGATTGTACCACTGCACTCCAGGCCTGGTGACAGAACCAAACCCTGTCTCAAAAAAAAAAAATTTTTTTTTAATGTTATTTGCATGCTAAATAGTTTATCCTAGTCTGAAAGAAATATTTAATTATTCTGTTTTGTGTGTGTGTGTTATAACAATATGGAAATTTAGATAAATTTCATGTTTGTGTGTGTATTAATATGCTTAATTATATAGTGTCCCAAAATAATTTTTTCTTCACAGATATTAAAAGGAGAATGCCTCCTGGACCTTTCAAGTTTTACTGATAATAGGTAAATATCTGGTACTAGTGGTGCCTGGCATATCACAAGCTGTCGTATTTGTTGATTTGTTGAAATTTGTTAAGCATAACATTATATCAAAGTAAGACCTCCAAATTCAAGTTCTCTCTGCTTTAGTGGCATTGAATGGGTATTGTCACTAAGACTTGTTGGCTTTAAATACATTTATTTTAAGAAATCAAGGCTGGGCACGGTGGCCCACACCTGTAATCCCAGCACTTTGGAAGGCCAAGGCAGGCAGATTGCTTGAGCTCAGAAAGTTGGAGACCAGCCTGGGCAACATGGTGAAACCCTGTCTCTACAAAAAATACAAAAATCAGCCGGACATGGTGTGAGCCTGTAGTCCCAGCTACTTGGGAGGCTTAGGTGAGAGGATCGTTTGAATCTGGGAGATTGAGGTTGCAATGAGCCGTGATTGCACTACTGCACTTCGGTCTGGGTGACAGAGTGAGACCCTATTTCCAAAAAAAAAAAAAAAAAGAAAAAAAGAAAGAGGTCGGGCATGGTGGCTCACGCCTATAATCCCAGCACTTCAAGAGGCCAAGGCGGGCCGATCACTTGAGGTCAGGAGTTTGAGATCAGCCTGGCCAACATGGTGAAACCCCATCTTTACTAAAAATACAAAAATTAACTGAGTGTGGTGGCAGGTACCTGTAATTCCAGCTACTTGGGAGGCTGAGGCAGGAGAATTGCTTGAACCCAGGAGGCACAGGTTGCAGTGAGCCGAGATCATGCCACTGCACTCTAGCCTAGGCAACAGAGTGAGATTCCATCTCAGGGAAAAAAAAAATTATTGACACTTAGGTATTTATTTTTATTTTTATTTTTTTAGAGACAGGATCTCACTGTGTTGCCCAGGCTGATCTCGAATTCCTGGCCTCAAGCAATCCTCTCACCATAGCCTCCCAAAGTGCTAGGATTACAGGCATGACCCACCACAGCCAGCGAATTGACATTTAAAACAGCTACCCGGCCAGGCGCGCGGTGGCTCATGCCTATAATCCTAGCACTTTGGGAGGCCGAGGCAGGCAGATCACGAGGTCAGGAGATTGAGATCATCCTGGCCAAAATGGTGAAACCCGGTCTGTACTAAAAATAGAAAAATTAGCTGGGCATGGTGGCACATGCCTGTAGTCCCAGCTACTTGGGAGGCTGAGGTAGGCGGATCGCTTGAACCCAAGAGGTGGAGGTTGCAGTGAGCTGAGATTGCACCACTGCACTCCATCCTGGGCAACAGAGCAAGACTCGTCTCAAATAAAAATAAAAATCAAGGCTGGGCACAGTGGCTCACACCTGTAATCCCAGCACTTTGGAAGACCAAGGCAGGCAGATCGCTTGAGCTCAGAAGGTTGGAGACCAGCCTGGGGAACATGGTGAAACCCTGTCTTTACGAAAAATACACAAATCAGCTGGACGTAGTGGTGTGAGCCTGTAGTCCCAGCTACTTGGGAGGCTGAGGTGGAAGGATCATTTTAATCTGGGAGGTTGAGGTTGCAGTGAGCTATGATTGCACCACTGCACTTCAGCCTGGGTAACGGAGCGAGACCGTGTTTCCAAAAATAAACCAAGAAAAGAAGAAAGAGGCCGGGCATGGTGGCTCACGCCTGTAATCCCAACACTTTGGGAGGCCGGGGTGGGCTGATCACTTGAGGTCAGGAGTTTGAGATCAGCCTGGCCAACATGGTGAAACCCCATCTCTACTAAAAATACAAAAATTATCTGGGTGTGGTGGCACCTGTAATCCCAGCTGCTTGGGAGACTGAGGCAGGAGAATCACTTGAACCCAAGAGGCAGAGGTTGCAGTGAGCTGAGATCACACCAGTGCACTCTAGCCTAGGTGACAGAGCAAGATTCCATCTCAAAAAAAAAAAAAAAAAATCATTGACACGTATTTATTTTTATTTTTATTTTTTTAGAGATGGGATCTCACTGTGTTGACCAGGCTGGCCTCGAATTCCTGGCCTCAAGCAATCCTCTCACCATAGCCTCCCGAAGTGCTAGGATTACAGGCATGACCCACCACACCCAGCCAATTGGCATTTAAAACAGCTACTCGGCCAGGCGCGCGGTGGCTCACACCTGTAATCCTAGCACTTTGGGAGACTGAGGTGGGCAGATCACAAGGTCAGGAGATCGAGACTATCCTGGCCAATGTGGTGAAACCCCATCTCTACTAAAAGTACAAAAACTAGCCGGGCATGGTGGTGCAAGCCTGTAGTCCCAGCTACTCGGGAGGCTAAGGCAGGAGAATTGCTTAAACCTGGGAGGTAGAGGCTGCAGTGAGCCAAGATCGCATCACTGCATTCCAGCCTGGGTGACAGAGTGAGACTCTGTCTTAAAAACAAACAAACAAAAAACAGCTGTTCTCTTGAGAAACTAATAAATGAACCCAATGACTCTGTATTTCACTTTACATTCTTTCACTAATCACTTGTTGGCAGTACCCATATTTTTTTTTTTTTTCTGAGACGGAATCTCGCTCTGTTGCCCAGGCTGGAGTGCAGTGACGCGATCTTGGCTCACTGCAAGCTCCACCTCCCAGGTTCAGGCCATTCTCTTGCCTCACCCTCCTGAGTAGCTGGGACAACAAGCGCCTGCCACCACACCTGGCTAATTTTTTGTATTTTTAGTAGATATGGGATTTCACCATGTTAGCCAGGATGGTCTCGATCTCCTGACCTCATGATCTGCCCACCTCGGCTTCCCAAAATGCTGGGATTACAGGCGTGAGCCACCGCGCCCGGCCCTTTTGTTTTTTGAGATGGAGTCTTGCTCTGTTGCCAGGCTGGAGGGCAGTGGCACAATCTTGGCTCACTGCAACCTCCACCTGCCATATTTCAAAGCCACTATTGTTTCCTTAGTGATCAGAAACCATTTTCATAATTAGATTCAACTAGTTTTCAGATTAAGTATATGTAGTCTCTCACTTTTCAAAGTAATTTATTGGTTGTGTGAATGTGAAGAATGTCCATAATCAGGTAGGACCCTCTGATATTGTTAGAGTTAATAAAAATTAGAAAGTTGTCAGATTTTCTAAGCTGTAAACACTAAATCTATCTTCAAGTCAAAATAAATCCATTGTGTAACTTAGTATTACAGCTTATAATAATTCTCTTTGCAGCAAAGCAGTGAATAAGGAGTACGAAGAGTATGTTCTAACTGTTGGTGATTTTGATGAGAGGATCTTTTTGGGGGCAGACGCAGAAGAGGAAATTGGAACACCTCGAAAGTTCACTGGTGACACCCCATTAGGGAAACTGACCACACAGGCTAATGTGGAGTATAACCTTCAACAACACTTTGAAAAAGTAATATAACCTAGCCTGGCCTCAATCTTGAATGATCTTTTTCTCTGTGTGTCTGATTCTACTAACAGCAGAAGCATCTTTCAAGTTAAATCTTGAGTTTCTTCTACTAATTCATATTTCCCATGAAAGCCTTAAAAGGTAATTTTTAAAACTGGCATTTAGTATTTTTACCTTATTTCTTACTATTTTCATATTTTATATCCATTTTCCCAGCATGCCTGGGTTTATTAGTAGAGTATATGTCTTTTGGCATGAAGAGGAAGTTTTCCTTTCTTACCGTTCTTTCTTTGCTTCAACTTAGCCTCTGTTACATTGCTTTAAATTTTAGCTTGCTTTCCTACCCATGACACAAACTATGTGTTTTTCTGTAACTTCAGCCATAAAACTCTGGACTTGATTGTTAATGGCCAAGGCTTAACCCTGTATTTATGTGTAAAATGGGTTGGAGGAAGAGATCTAATGGAAAATTCACTTGTCTAGAACATAGTAAAACCTAAGTTTTTGTCCAAGCTTTGACATTAACTTAGTCAACTGAAACACGTTTTTAAATTTCTCTGTTCCTATTTCCTCATATATAAAATTAAAGTATGTATACATTATCTTTCAAATCAGTGGTGTGAAGATTAAATGAAATTATAGGTAGAAAGTGCTTTAAAAAAGTGTTATTCAAATATAAGGATGTTATTAGCATAGTATTGCTAAAAATTTCATGGATATTTTAAATATGAGTAGAGAAGATGGTAAATGCACTGAATTAAACATATAATAAGGAAGATGGTAACTTTTAAAAACTCACAGGTTTTTCTTTTCTGACAGAAAAGGTCATTTGCACCTTCTACCCCTCTGACAGGACGGAGATATTTACGAGAAAAAGAAGCAGTCATTACTCCTGTTGCATCAGCCACCCAAAGTGTCAGCCGGTTACAGAGTATTGTGGCTGGTCTGAAAAATGCACCAAGTGACCAACTTACAAATATTTTTGAGTATGTATAATACTGTTACTTTTTCAAATGTCTTTTTAAAATTAGATTTCTTATTCCATTCTGTTTTTAGTATATTCAGAATTCTCAAGATAGTGGATGTTCATCTGGCAAGTTTTACTATACCATTTCAATCACAAAATATATTGACCTAAATCCATATTGAAGTACCTATTAAAAATTATGTATAACAGTCGGGCACAGTGGCACACACCTATAGTCCCAGCTACTTGGGAAGCTAGTTTGGCCAACATAGTGAGACTAATTCCAGCTTGGCCAAGATAGGGAGACCTTATCGCTCCCTTTTTTTTTTTTTTGAAACAGGGTCTCGCTGTCTCCCAGGCTGGAGTGCAGTGCCGCAATCACAGCTTACTGCAGCCTCCACCTCCTGGGCTCAAGCAACTCTCCCACCTCAGTCCCCCAAGTAGCTAGAACTACAGGTGCAAGCCACCATGCCTAATTTTTTATATTTTTTGTAGAGACAGGGTTTTGCCATGTTGCTCAGGCTGATCTTGAACTTCTGAGCTCAAGTGATCCAACTGCCTTGGCCTCCCAGAGTGCTGGGATTACAAGCATGAGCAACCATGCCAGGCCAACCTTATCTCTTAAAAATAATTATATATAATGTTATTTCATGGGAGTATAGACTTTTAGAGATAAGTCTACCTTAAAGATTATTTAGCACTGATATTTCACTCTTTAACTACCCCTGAGTTATGCATGTTTTGATTTTACATTGACTTTATTTTTTAATTTATTTTTATGTTTGTTTCTAAAGATCACCTGTATAAGGGCATACATTAATTTTAAATGGGGACATTCTAAATGTCCATTAGATTCTAAATGTCCATTAGATAGGGGACTAATTGCATATTGGTGGTACAGCCATAAAAATGAAATTATTTATTTATTTATTTTTGAGACAGAGTTTTGCTCTTGTTGCCCAGGCTGGAGTGCAATGGCACAATCTCGGCTCACTGCAACCTCTGCCTAGTGGGTTCAAGCGATTCTTCTGCCTCAGCCTCCTGAATAGCTGGGATTACGGGCATGCGCCACCATGCCTGGCTAATTTTGTATTTTTAGTAGAGATGGGGTTTCTCCACATTGGTCAGGCTGGTCTTGAACTCCCGACCTCAGGTAATCTGCCCTCCTGGGCCTCCCAAAGTGCTGGGATTATAGGCATGAGCCACCGTGCCCAGCCCATAAAATGGAATTTTATACAGGTTTTTTTTTTTTTTTTTTTTTTGAGATGGAGTCTCGCTCTGTCGCCCAGGCTGGAGTGCAGTGGCCGGATCTCAGCTCACTGCAAGCTCCACCTCCTGGGTTTACGCCATTCTCCTGCCTCAGCCTCGCGAGTAGCTGGGACTACAGGCGCCCGCCACTTTGCCCGGCTAGTTTTTTGTATTTTTTTAGTAGAGACGGGGTTTCACCGTGTTAGCCAGGATGGTCTCGATTTCCTGACCTCGTGATCCGTCCGTCTCGGCCTCCCAAAGTGCTGGGATTACAGGCTTGAGCCACCGCGCCTGGACTTTTTCTTTTTTGAGGAAGCATGATTCCTGGTAAAGATGGTAGAATGAAGCCAGATCAGAGAACCTTCTTTCCTAATACCTAATAAAATAAGAGAATAGTAAAAACCAGCAAAATATTTATCAGTGGCAACCAAATGAGGAGAGAGAGATGATTTCATGACATAAATTTCCAAAGTAGAGATCAAAAAGAAAATTGATGATTCTGGTATCCCTATCCCTAAGCAGTGTTGGAGAAAGAGGGTATAGTGATAGATCTTGAGAATTCTCATCAATACTTCAGATTTGGAGAGAAACAAGTGGGGGAGCAGGCAGACAGATAAAAAGTCATACAAATCTCCCCAAGTGAAAAGTTTATATGTACCACCACCAGGATCCCAGCAGAAATATAAACAACTGCCAAGGGCTGCCATTTTCCAACATTCCATGATGATATGGGGGAGAGATCCTCATATAACTAGACGTCCCTGACTAGGAATGGTGAACCCTGGAATGGGAGTATTTAACTAAATCTCAGAAGACAAAGCAAAACCCTAGTTCTCCAAGAAAAGCTGAACATAGCTGAGCTCTCCCCCATTCCTCAAACGTTCGGGATACAAGAAAGTAGACGGAACAATCTCCAGCCTCAGAAATAGCTCAGAAGAAAAGCATACTGCCGGTAAGGTAGGAAGACTGTCCTGGATCTACCTTCCATATCATTTGAGTAAATAGATCTGGATTGAACTACTGTTCAAACATGAGTAAGTTGAAAAGCAGTGACAAAGCAACTATACAAATATGTCAATAAGGGAAAAGAAGGAAGTACAGAATGCAAAAGAAAAAAAAGTCTAGACACAATTGGCAACACTAGGTGTTGTGGCTCATGCCTGTAATTGCAGCACTTTGGGAGGCTGAGGCAAGAGGATCAGTTGAGCCCAGGAGTTTAAGACCAGCCTGAGCAACATGATGGGACCCTGTCTCTCAGAAAAAATTTAAAAATTAGTCATGGTGATATGCATTCCAACTACTTGGGAGGCTGAGATGGGAGAGTCGCTTGAGCTCAGCCATGATCACACCATTGTACTCTAACCTGGGCAACAGAGCGAGACCCTATCTCAAAAAAAAAAAAAAGAAAGAAAGAAAGACATCTGTGTTTGTGGACTGGAAGACTTAATATTGTTAAGATATCTATATTAGAGGCCAGGTGCAATGGCACATATCTGTAATCCCAGGACTTTGAGAGGCCAGGGTGGGTGTTTTGCTTGAGCTCAGGAGTTTGAGACTAGCCCGGGCAACATAGCAAGACCTCATCTTTACAAAAAACAAAATAAATAAAACTTAGCCATTGTGGCCATTGTTTGTTTGTTTGTTTGTTTTGGAACGTAGTCTTGCTCTGTCACCAGGCTGGAATGCAATGACGTGATCTCGGCTCACTGCAAACTCTGCCTCCCAGGTTCAAGCAATTTTCCTGCCTCAGCCTCTAGCTGGGACTACAGGCACCTGCCACTATGCCCAGCTAATTTTTGTATTTTTAGTAGAGATGGGGTTTCACCGTCTTGACCAGGATGTTCTCAATCTCCTGACCTCATGATCCTCCTGCCTTGGCCTCCTGAAGTGCTGGGATTATAGGCATAAGCCACCACGCCCAACATTTTTTTTTTTTTTTTTTTTTTTTTTTTTTTTGAGAGAGAGTTTCACTCTTATTGCCCAGGCTGGAGTGCAATGGCTCGATCTCAGCTCACTGCAATCTCCACCTCCCAGGTTCAATTGATTCTTCTGTCTCAGCCTCCCAAGTAGCTGGATGACAGGCATGCACCACCATGCCCGGCTAATTTTTTGTATTTAGTAGAGATGGGGTTTTACCATGTTGGTCAGGCTGGTCTTGAACTGCTGACCTCAAGTAATCCACCACCTTGGCCTCCCGAAGTGCTGGGAATATAGGTATGAGCCACCATGCCCAGCCTCAAACCTGAAAGCTTTAACATAGCAAAGAAAACAATCAACAGAGTAAAAAAACAGCCTATAGAATGGGAAAAGTAATTGTAAACCGTATATTAGATGAGGGGTTCATACTCAGAATATGTAAAGAACTCCTAAAACTCAAGAACAACAAATAACTCAATTTAAAAATGTATAAAGGATTGAGTAGATATTTCTCCAAAGAATATATGCAACTGGCCAAAAGCATATGAAAAAAATATCTGATATCACTTATCAGGGAGTTGCAAATCAAAATCACAATGAGATAATAACTCACATATCAGCATAGCCACTTCCCACTCATCACCCCAAAAAACCCAAAATAGCAGGTGTTGGTAAGGATGTGGAGAAATAGGAACCCTTACACACTGTTAGTAGAATTGTAAAGTGGTGCAGCCACTATGGAAAACAGTATGGAGGTTCCTCAAAAAATTAAAAATAGAAGTACCATATGACTCAGCAATACCACTTCTGGGTATACATCCAAAAGAATTAAAAACAGCATCTCAAAGGGATATTTGCACGTCATGTTCACTGCAGCATTATTCCCAATAACCAAGATGTGGAAACACCTTAAGTGTCCATTGATAGACAAAATACTGTGTGTGTATTTGTGTGTGTGTGTATATATATAGATACACATATAGATATGAGATGCAATATTATTCAGCCTTATAAAAGAAGGAAATCCTGCCATTTGCTACAACATGGATGAAACTTTAGTACATTATGTTAAGTGAAGTTAGTCAATCACAAAAAGACAAAATACTGCATGATTCCACTCATATAGGGTACATAGTATGGTCAAACTTACAGCAGCAAAGTTATATTACATGTGTATACAATCTGTATTTTTATTATGTAATTTACATGTTAAAATATGTTATCATATAAAGCTTTGTTTACATATGTAGATTTCCAACTGAGAATACAACTTTGGCTGCTAAAAACCAATTCTTGAAAGAAGGCATGTGGGCCAGGCATGGTGGCTCACACCTATTACTTCAGCATTTTGGGAGGCTGAGGTGGGTGGATCACAAGGTCAGGAGATCTAGACCAACTTGGGCAACATGGTGAAACCCATCTCTACTAAAACTACAAAAATTAGCCGGGTATGGTGGCGCGCGCCTGTAATCCCAGCTACTTGGGAGGTTGAGACGGGAGAATCGCTTAAACCTGGGAGGCAGAGGTTACAGTGAGCTGAGATCGCGTCATTGCACTCCAGCCTGGGCAACAGAGTGAGACACCGTCTCAAAAAAACAAAAAAAAAGAAGGCATGTTAATACTGTGGTGTAGAGTTGTTTTTTTGTTTGTTTGTTTGTTTGTTTTTGTAATTAGGGTCCTCTTGTATTTTGTAGATCTTGTGTGCGTAATCCTATGGAAAACATTATGAAAATACTAAAAGGAATGGGAGAGACTTTCTGCCAACACTATACTCAATCAACAGATGAACAGCCAGGATCTCACATAGGTAAGAAAAGAAAACTAAAGTTGGCATAGCATTGAAAATAAGTAATCCCCCCAAAATTAGAAATTCAAGTTTTTTCCTCTCCCGTTATTCTTCTTTCTTTCTTTCTTTTTTTTTTTTTTTGAGACCGAGTTGCCCAGGCTGGAGTACAGTGACGCGATCTTGACTCACTGCAACCTCCTCCTCCCAGGTTCAAGCAATTCTTCTGCCTCAGCCTACCAAGTAGCTGCTATTACAGGCACCCACCACCACACGGGCTAATTTTGTATTTTTAGTAGAGACGGAGTTTCACCGTGTTGGTCAGGCTGGTCTCAGACTCCGGACCTCAGGTGATCTGCTCTCCTAGGCCTCCCAGAGTGCTAGGATTGCAGGTGTGAGCCACCACTCCCAGGCTACCCTGCTATTCTTAATGTATCAGATTTAAGTTTATGTATAATTTTTGCTTTTCAGTCCTTAACAACTAAAATTCATTAACACATGTTTTCTCTGTATTTCCCCAATAGACTTTGCTGTAAACAGACTAAAGCTGGCAGAAATTTTGTATTATAAAATACTAGAGACCGTAATGGTTCAGGAAACACGAAGACTTCATGGAATGGACATGTCAGTAAGTAAATCCACTCTCTGCGCTACTGGCAAGGTCCAAAAGTCGCAGCCTGGAAGCAGTGTTTTGAGAGGCTCTGTAAGGCATTGTGGGGGTCACCAATCTAGGACACACTTGGCCAGGATGACATTTAGTTGACTTTAGCACATGCAAGGCTAATCACATCTAGGCAGAAATGTGAAATAACATAAAGTTCATCTTTGGTACAAATCAGTGTGTTTTAAGTTTTTGTTTTTTGTTTTTTGTTTTTGTCCTTCATTCCCAGCTAGCGATCCCTCCATCTGTTAAAGCAACTGTTAGTTAAGACATTTGTCCATACCTTCCAAGGATTTTGGATTATAAAATGGTGGGGGGAGGGGGGGCGGTTTGTTTTGGTTCTTTAACTATTTGACCAAGTCAGACCACTCTCTCCAATAAGCTGTATAAAAGAATTTTTCTACAAATTCAAACCTATCATATGATCTTTGTTTCCTCTTCCTTCATTATTTCCCTCTGCAGTCACTCTTGGAGTCTTCTAACTTTCTATCCCAATAGGAACAGGTTGATGTCTTAAGGATGCTGCGTAACTATTGTAATAGAATTTCTCTTTGTGTTTACCTGGAAATTTTTTTCATATATTTTCTGTGTTGGTTTCTCTTTTTCCTGGATTCTGTGTCTTTCTCTTTCATAGTTTACACTAATAATCTTGATGGTGCATACAATCCCATGGCTTTCTGAGAAATAAGTAAATATACATATATATATATATGTATTTTTTTTTTTTTAGACTGAGTCTTGCTCTGTCGCCTAGGCTGGAGTGCAGTGGCACGATCTTGGCTCACTGCAACCTCCATCTCCTGGGTTCAAGCGATTCTCATGCCTCAGCCTCCCGAGTAGCTGGGGTTACAGGTGCCCACCACCACGCCTGGCTAATTTTTGTATTTTTAGTAAAGACAGGGTTTTACCATGTTGGCCAGGCTGGTCTTGAACTCCTGACCTCAAGTGATCTGCCCGCCTCAGCCTCCCAAAGTGCTAGGATTACAGCCACCTCACCTAGCTGAAAGAAGTAAATTTTTTAACTTTATTTATTTTAATTTTTTAATTTTTATTTATTTATTTATTTATTTTGATATGTAATCTCGCTCTGTCGCCCAGGCTGGAGTGCAGTAGCACAATCTCAGCTCACTGTAACCTCCGCCTCCTGAGTTCAAGCAATTCTCTGCCACAGCCTTCTGACTAGCTGGAATCCCAAGATTCCAGGCAAGATTGCAGGCACTCGCCACCACACTCGGCTAATTTTTTTGTATTTTTAGTAGAGACAGGGTTTCACCATCTTGGCCAGGCTGGTCTTGAACTCCTGACCTCGTGATCCACCTGCCTCAGCCTCCCAAAGTGCTGGGATTACAGGTGTGAGCCACTGCACCCGGCCAACTTTTTATTTTGAAATAATTCCAGATTCACAGAAAGTTGCAAAAGTAGTACAGAGAAGTCCCACACATCCTATATCCAGTTTCCCCAGTGGTTACAGTTTTATATACTGCAGTATCAGAACTGGGGAATTGACATTAAAACAGTGTGTATGTGTGTGTGTGTATAAAATTGTATCATATGCATAGATTATGTAACCATCACCAAAATAAAGATACTGAAGTGTTAAAGATCTCCTTCCTGCTACCCGTTTATAGTTAGTTACACTTACTCCTCTCAGCCATTACTGTTTCCCACTTCTACATACTCTGTATGAATTCAATTCTTTTCAATTTGTTTTAGTTATTTTGTAGCCCAGGATATGGTTTATCATGGTGAATGTTCTGTGGCCACTTGAAAAGAATGTGAATCCTCACATTTAACCTTGTCAGTAGGTTCTTGGAAACAGTGACTTTAAGCAAAAACAACACACAATGAAACCAATTTTACCACAGGCTAACTGATAAAAGCAAGAGTTTAAGTTCCTTTGGCATATGTCTAGTCACAAAAACATCACCAAACTTCTTTTTTTTTTTTTTTTTTTTTTGAGACGGAGTCTCGCTCTGCCGCCCAGGCTGGAGTACAATGGCCGGATCTCAGCTCACTGCAAGCTCCGCCTCCCGGGTTCACGCCATTCTCCTGCCTCAGCCTCCCGAGTAGCTGGGACTACAGGTGCCCGCCACCTCGCCCGGCTAGTTTTTTGTATTTTTAAGTAGAGACAGGGTTTCACCGTGTTAGCCAGGATGGTCTCGATCTCCTGACCTCGTGATCCGCCCGTCTCGGCCTCCCAAAGTGCTGGGATTACAGGCTTGAGCCACCGCGCCCGGCCATCACCAAACTTCTAAATAAAGACAAAACACAATGTTAAACGTTGAAATAAATAAGAGAAAGAGTAATAAAAATAAGGAAGATTATTACTTCCCCAGTTATTCCTGTTCAAGGTCATGAGTGGCTGGAGCCTACCTCAGCAGCTCAAGATGAAAGGCGGGACCCAACCCTAGTCAGGACACCATTTCATCATAGGACACACACACACCCACACTTACACTGTCACAATTTAGATACATCAGTTAAGCTAATGTACATATCTTTGAAATGTAAGAAGAAACCAGAGTACCCAGAGAGAGCTCATGCAGACATAGGAGAATGTACAAATTTCATACAGTGGCACCAGCTGGGAATTCGTTATTTTTCATTGTTATGACAAAATGATGTTGAGCGAAATGTTGTTATTCAAGGATCTGCTGTATTCTGCTATGTTCGGATGGAGTATTCTGTAAATGTCAATTTTATCTTGTTGGTTGATGTTGTTATTTTATATTCTTCATGATTTCCAGTCTAGTTGTTATATCAGTTGTTGATAGAGGATATTGAAGTATTCATGTATGATTATAGATTTGTCTATTTCTTTCAAGTCTGTCAGCTTTTCTCCACATATTTTGAAGCTCTGCTGTTTGATGCTTACACATTTAGGATTGCTGTCTGCCTTCTTAATGAATTGACTCTGTAATCATTATAAAATGTTACTCCCTGGCCAGGCGCAGTGGCTCACACCTGTAATCCCAGCACTTTGGGAGACTGAGGCAGGTAGGTCACCTGAGGTCAGTAGTTCGAGACCAGCCTGGCCAACATGGCGAAACACGGTCTCTACTAAAAATATAAAAGGCTGAGCATGGTGGCTTACATCTCTAATCCCAGCACTTTAGGAGACCGAGGCAGGTGGATCACCTGAGGTCAGGAGTTCGAGACCAGCCTGACCAACATGGCAAAACCCTATCTCAACTAAAAATACAAAAATTAGCCAGGGGTGGTGGTGAGTGCCCATAGTCCCAGCTACTCAGGAGTTTGAGACAGGAGAATAGCTTGAACCTAGGAGGTGGAGGCTGCAGTGAGCCAAGATCGCACCACTGCACTCCACCCTGTGAAACAGAGTGAGACTCCATCTCAAAAAAACAAATAAATAAAAATACAAAAATTAGCCGGGCATGGTGGCAGGTGCCTGCAATCCCAGCTACTTGGGAGGCTGGAGCAGGAGAATTGCTTGAGCCCGGGAGGCAGAGGTTGCAGTGAGCCAAGATCACACCACTGCACTCCTGCCTGGAAGACAGAGCAAGACTGCATCTCAAAATAAATAAATAAGGCTGGACATGGTGACTCACGCCTATAATCCCAGCACTTTGGGAGGCCAAGCTGGGTGGATCACAAGGTCAGCAGTTCGAGACCAGCCTGGCCAACATAGTGAAACCCCGTCTCTACTAAAAATACAAAAATTAGCCAGGCATAGTGGCGTGCACCTGTAATCCCAGCTACTCGGGAGGCTGAGACAGGAGAATCTCTTGAACCTGGGAGGCGGAGGTTGTGGTGAGCCAAGATTGCGCCACTGCACTCCAGCCTGGGCAACAGAGTGAGACTCCATCTCAAAAAAAAAATTAAAAATTAAATAAATAAATAAAATGTTCCTCTCTGTCCATGGTAATTTTCTTTGCTCTGAAATCTACCTGATGTTTATGCACAACCACTCCTGCCTTCTTTTTATTAATGTTTGCGTGGCATATTTTTTTTCATCCTTTTTCAAGTGATCTTTGAAGTGAATTTCTTATAGTCAGTATATAGTTGGGTCATTTTTTTTTTCCTAATCTTTGCTAATCTCTGTCATTTAATTAGTAAATTTAGATGACTTACATTTAGTAATTGTTATGTTAGTGCTTAAGTCTGCCATTTTATTTTTGTTTTCTCTTTGTTCTCACTCTTTTTTTAAATTTTGTTTTCTTTTTCCTCCCTTCCTGTGGTAACTTGAACATTTTTTAGAGCCTCGTAAAGTTTTTTTTTTAATAGATGTTTTATATAGCCTTTTAACTAATTTAAGTAAAGTATAGAAACCTTACCTCACCTAAAGTCCCTTTTAAAGATTTTGCATAAGTACCTTTATTTTAGACTCATAATTGATTGATAGTTGTCTATGTACAGAATTCAAGATTGATGGGAGAGGCCGGGTGCTGTGGCTCACCTCTTTAATCCCAACACTTTGGGAGGCCAAGGCAGGTGGATCACCTAAGGTCAGGAGTTCTAGACCAGCCTGACCAACATGGTGAAACCCTGTCTCTACTAAAAAATACAAAATTAACCAGGCGTGGTGGCACATGCCTGTAATCCCAGCTACTAGGGAGAGGCTGAGGCAGGATCGTTTTAACCCAGGAGACAGAGGTTGCAGTGAGCCGAGATCACGCCATTGCACTCCAGCCTGGGCAACAAGAGCAACACTCCATCTCAGACAAAAAAAGAAAAAAAGATTGGTGGGAGGCTGAGACAAGAGGATTGCTTGAGCCCAGGAGTTTGAGGTTGTAATATGTACTGTATGTACACTGTGTAGGATGATTGTACTGTGAATAGCTACTGTACTCCAACCTAGGCAACATAACAAGTCCCCATCCCTAAAAACAAAAAATTAACTTAAAAAAAGAAAATAATTTTAGACTGACAATCATTTTCCTTTATGAGTTTGAAGGCACTGTTGCATTATTTTCTATTATAAATTCCACTGTTACTAATGAGAAGTCCAGTGACATTCGCATTCTCACTTAGTAGTATGTGACCTGTTTTTTTTTCTGGAATCTTTATCTTTTATCACTGATATTCTTAAATTTGTAAAAATGTATCTGACTGTGTTTTTTTCATTCATGTATTTGTCATTCCCACAGAGTTGCCCATTTAGTCTAGAAATTTATGCCCTGCAGTTTTGATCATTTTATTGTGTTATTTCTTCGATGATATATTGCCCACTGATTTATCTTTCTGGAACTTCTATTTTTCAGATGATGGACCTTCTGAATTGACCTTCTTAATTTCTTCTCTTATTTTCCATTTCTTTATCTCTTTTATTCTACTTTTAAAGATATTTACTTAACTTTTCATCTCGTCCCAATGAACTTTTAATTTCAACTACATTTTCATTTCTCTTTCATGTTCTCTAAAGTTACTAATTTAGATTTATTTGAAGTTTTCTTAACTGCTTCACCTCTGTTTCTCCTGAATTTTTCTCCATTTTTCTCTCTTTCTTTTTTCTTTTTTTTTTTTTGTTTTCTTTCTTTTTTTTGAGACAGAGTTTCACTCTTGTTGCCCAGGCTGGAGTGCAATGGTAAGATCTTGGCTTACCACAACCTCCGCCTCCCGGATTCCAGCGATACTCCTGCCTCAGTCTCCCGAGCAGCTGGGATTACAGGGATGCGCCACCACACCTGGCTACTTTTGTATTTTTAGTAGAGATAGGGTTTCTCCATGTTGGTCAGGCTGGTCTCCAACTCCTGACCTCAGGTGATCCACCCACCTCAGCCTCCCAAAGCGCTGGGATTACAGGTATGAGCCACTGTGTGCAGCCTTTTTTCTCTCTTTTTAAAAAATATTTTTAATTTTTTTAAAATATTAGTTTATGTTTTTTATTAACTCATACACAGTTACTTGACATCTGGTTTGTTGAAGCAGTAAGTCAGACATTTGCCACAATAATGTCTGTCAAAGTGACTTGCCATAAACACTCCAGCACCACATTCATCAGAAGGGCACTCTGACGAAAGCAACTAATTTTGCCATTCTCATCTACCTTATAATATTTCAGGATAGCCAGCTTAACCTTCTTTCTTTCTCTTGTGCTTATTCTTCTTGGGAGTGGTGTAAGACTTCTTCCTTTTCTTAGCACCACCACGAAGTCTCAACACAAGATGAAGAGTAGACTCCTTTTTTTTTTTTTTTTTTTTTTTTTTTTTGAGACGGAGTCTCGCTCTGTCACCCAGGCTGGAGTGCAGTGGCCGGATCTCAGCTCACTGCAAGCTCCGCCTCCCGGGTTTACGCCGTTCTCCTGCCTCAGCCTCCCGAGTAGCTGGGACTACAGGCGCCCGCCACCTCGCCCGGCTAGTTTTTTTGTATTTTTTAGTAGAGACGGGGTTTCACCATGTTAGCCGGGATCGTCTCTCGATCTCCTGGCCTCGTGATCCGCCCGTCTCGGCCTCCCAAAGTGCTGGGATTACAGGCTTGAGCCACCGCGCCCGGTCGAGTAGACTCCTTTTGAATGTTGTAGTCAGACATCTTCCAATTGCTTGCCAGCAAAGATCAGTCTTTGCTGATCAGGAGGAATTCCTTCCTTATCCTGGATATTGGCCTTTACATTTTCTGTTGTGTTCAAGGGTTCAACCTCAAGGGTGATGGTCTTCCCTGTAAGGGTTTTCACAAAAATCTGCATTTGCAGATAGTGGATCTTTAATTTTTTTGGCGGGGAAGGGGGACAGAGTCTCGCTCTGTTGCCCTGGCTGGAGTGCAGTAGCATGATCTTGGTTCACTGTAAGCTTCGCCTCAACGGATTCAAACGATTCTCCTGCCTCAGCCTCTTGAGTAGCTGGGATTATAGGCATATGCTACCACGCCCAGCAAATTTTTGTATTTTTTGGTAGAGATGGGGTTTTACCATGTTGGCCAAGCTGGTCTCGAACTCCTGACCTCAGCTAATCCACCCGCCTCGGCCTTTCAAAGTGCTGGGGTTACAGGAGTGAGCCACCGCACCTGGCTTTTTTTTTTCTTTTTTTTTTTTAGTACGATGGTGTCTCGCTATGTTGCTCAGGCTAGTGTCAACTGCTGGGTTCAAGTGATCCTCCTGCCTCAGCTTCCCAAGTAGCTGGGACTACAGGTACATGCTGCTGCACCTCGCTTTTCTGTTTGTTTTGACCTATGTTTTTCAGTTAAGAGGTTTTCCTCAAATGTCGGATAATTCTTGGTTGTCCACTTAAATTTGAATGAGACACAAAAACTTGTGTTCAAAGCTGTGTGAGTGAGGCAGTAAAAGTTTGTTTCAAAGCTCTTTTATTTCAAGAGTGGAAATAAAAAGTCCATTGACCTCAGATGATCACAGAGTGTTAGAGAATCTCATCTGCTGGTGCCCATAAAACTTTTCTGGAATGTCTCAGTTTCTCCAGAGACATATCTGTTAACATCTTGCCTGGCTGCTGGTGTTGTGGATCAGAAGAAGGAAGGGAAATTTGATCTTATGGTTCAGTCTGCAGAGTCTCTAAAGACTAAAACCTTAGTCTTTTCTGTGCCTGATGTTCTCTACCTCTGAGTCTTCAGTTCAATTTCTCTGGAGAATAATCCTGTAGATTCCTGTGGAGACAGAATAGAGGTCTGTCATCTGATCCCATAGAGTGGGAGTTGTGTGGGGACCTGAGGATCCTAAGACTTTCAGATCACCCACCCAGTGCTTCACCCCTACTTCCCATTCTGCCTGTGTCCTCAGTTGCTATGTCTTTTAGAGCAGATTCATTTGTTTTAAATGTCTCACTGCAGGTCCTTAGGCTTGACCATCATCCCTTCTGCTGAGTAATTTGTCATCCTTCATATATTGTGGTTTACAGTTACAGATGACTCCTAGTTTAACTGATGATGGAGTTTCTGTTTTTTATCCTCTCTTGATTTGGGGTGATATTTGGTTTTTTTGTTTTTGTTTTTTGTTTTTTTCTGAGACTGAGTCTCGCTCTGTTACCCAGTCTGGAGTGTGGTGGTGTGATCTCGGCTCACTGCAACCTCTGCCTCCCAGGTTTAAGTGATTCCACTGCCTCAGCCTCCGGAGTAACTGGGATTACAGGCATGCGCCACCACACCCAGCTAATTTTTGTATTTTTAGTAGAGACAGGGTTTCACCATGATGGCCAAGCTGGTCTTGAACTCCTGACCTCAAGTAATCCACCTGCCTCGGCCTCCCAAAGTGCTGAGATTACAGGGGAGAGCCACCACGCTCAGCTAATCTGGGGTGATATTTGAAAGAAAGAAGGCAACAAACACTGTTTTTAAAACTGAAAACTTATATTAAATGTAATGGTAAAGTAGGACTTTTATTTTCTCAGTGAAATATTTCTTTTTCTAAACATTTTTGTCTAAACTGTGGCATATTACCTTTCATTTCTGTTTTGATAAATAAATCCTTATGTTGACAAAACAATTAACTGTCATTAAGAAAAAAAACAACCAATTCTCATGCTTTTCTGTTGATGGGAATACTGACATATTATTTGTTCAGATTTCAAAGCAGATTGTTATGTACACCTTATTTAAATTTATTACCTACCACTGAGCAAGATTAGGTATTACAGGAAAACTACCAGTTTGAGAACTCAAATTTTTATTTCCAGTAATCTAGTATAATATAATTTGCACGTTATTGTTTCTTGTTTCCATAGTTTTCTTTGTACAATGGCGAAGACTGAAATTGCTGAAGAATATTAAACTGTGGTCTTTCTCTTCCCCCAGGTTCTTTTAGAGCAAGATATATTTCATCATTCCTTGATGGCTTGTTGTTTGGAAATTGTGCTCTTTGCCTATAGCTCACCTCGTACTTTTCCTTGGATTATTGAAGTTCTCAACTTGCAACCATTTTACTTCTATAAGGTAAGATGAAAACAAAGTTCTGTTATGAGATGAAAACAGTGTTTCTCACAGAAACATTGTTTTTATCTTAGTGCTGAAGAAAAACACTGTTGTGATATCTGGAAAATGTTTCCAGATGTGTTCTGAAAATATATATTCCTGGCTGGGTACGGTGGCTCATGCCTGTAATCCCAGCACTTTGGAAGGCCAAGGTGGGAGGATCACCTGAGGTCAGGAGTTCGAGACCAGCCTGGCCAACATGGTGAAACTCCATCTCTACTAAAAATACCAAAAAAAAGTAGCCGGGCATAGTGGCGAGCACCTGTAATCTCAGCTGCTCAGGAGGCTGAGGCAGGAGAATTGCTTGAACCTGGGAGGTGGAGGTTTGCACTCCAGCCTAGATGACAAGAGCAAAATTCTGTCTCAAGAAAAAAAAATGATAATATGTATTCCTTTTGGGTGAAACCAGGAACACAAGAGACAGTTGAGCATACAGTGGCTCACATCTATAATCCCAGCACTTAGGAAAACTGAGGCTGGAGGATGGCTTGAGTCCAGGAGTTTGAGGTTACAGTGAGCTATGATTGTGCCACCACACCACTCCAGCCTGGGCACCTAAGCAAGACCTTGTTTCAAACAAAAAAAAGGAGAGAGAGAAGGTGAGAAGGTAAATTAAGTCAATCTTATAGCTTCAGTTCCTTTGTTATCACAGACTTGAAAATATGACCTGGAACTAGTACTTAACTTCATATTTTCCCTATTTATGAATGAAAATTATAATCCTGTTAAACAAATGCGTGGTGAAGAACAAAAAACTTTCTACCAAGAGGAAAAAAGACCTAAAATTGATTTTGGTGATAGTCTAACTAATAAAGCTGTAATAATAGATTATGCTTCTTCCCCAAGTTTGAGCTAATTCAGTGTGAATGAATCTTAAGTATTTTTCTTACTACAACTATTTTTATTATCTTTTCAAAATAAAACAGAGGTCATAGCTATTGAACTACATCATCACCCTCAATAACATTTAGTCATCACAGTCAATAACGTTTAATGTTACATAGTATCGAAATTTAAGACTAATGCTACTGTTATGCTTCTTGGCATGATTTAGTTAATATTTAGTCATCTAGGCTACTTTTCTACTGGTGATAGAAAAATTGGTTTGAAGAGTTAAATTTTTATACCTAAAGTATGCCTGAATTAAAGTTGTAGAAAATGCAGGTCATTGGAAAGCTTATCTCTGTGAATTATTGAGTGTGATTAAAGTATTTTTAGGTTTCTTAGGGAGAAGTGATTCTACTATACACTTACTTTAATGTTAATGTATATATTCAACTTTTGCCATTAGGAAAAAGTTTAGTTTTGTCAACAACCTCATACTAATTTGTTTTTATTTGTAACATCCTTATTTTATTCAAGAAGCTAAATGCCTTTTTTTTTTTTGTAGAGACTCGGTTTCACTATGTTGCCCAGGCTGGTCTCGAACTCCTGGGCTCAAGCAGTCCTCTCACTGTGGCCTCCCAAAGTGTTGGGATTACAGGCATGAGTCACTGTGTCGCCCTCCTTTGTTTTTTTAAACGACATAAATGATGTGTGCTGCTTGAAGAAAATCATAAACATAAAAGTGGGCCGGGCGCAATGGCTCACGCCTATAATCCCAGCACTTTGGGAGGCCGAGGCAGGCAGATCATGAGATCAGGAGATTGAGACCATCCTGGCCAATATGGCAAAACCCCATCTCTACTAAAAATACAAAAAATTAGCCGGGCATCGTGGCACGTGCCTGTAGTCCCAGCTACCTGGGAGGCTAAGGCAGGAGAATGGCTTGAACCTGGGAGGCAGAGATTGCAGTGAGCCGAGATGGCGCCATTGCATTCCAGCCTGAGCAACAGAGCAAGACTCCGTCTCAAAATAAATAAATAAATAAATGTGAATATTAAAGTCATACATCATAATCTAATTATTACTCCTATTATTAATATTTTATGTATATAAACTTTTCTCTGGATACTTCCCTTATTAAAATAGAATTATAGTATATATAAGCAAAGTCACTTTAAATAGTTCATTCATTCTGTTATTTTGAGTTAGCGGAAAAAATAGTCTGGAAAGGAACAATACATTTAAAATAGAACTAGACTTGGAACCTAACACCTGACTTCTCCCACTGTTGGGCTGTTGACCAGTTATCACCTATCATTGCCTCAGGTTGTCATTTATAAAATAAAACGTGAAAAACAGAAATGTATGTGAACATATTTTAAAGAACTTAAAAGCTCCTTTATAAATTAGAAGATGTTAGTAAGCCACAGAATTATGGTTCAAAGATGATTTTGGTTCTGTGCCACAGAATAAGGCCACAGTGGCCGGGTGCAGTGACTCACACCTGTAATCCCAACACTTTGGGAGGCCTAGGCGGGCAGATCACCTGAGGTCAGGAGTTCTAGACCAGCCTGGCCAACATGGTGAAACCTCAGCTCTACTAAAAACTACAAAAATTTGCCAGGTGTGGTGGCAGGTGCCTGTAATCCCAGCTACTCGGGAGTCTGAGGCAGGAGAATCATTTGAACCCATGAGGCAGAGGTTGCAGTGAGCCAAGATCGCACCACTGCTCTCCAGCCTGGGCAATAGAGGGAAACTCTGTCTCAAAAAGAAGAAGAAAGCCACAGCTAGTCCTACATGCAAGTCCAGACTAGAACTAACTGCTTGAAACCACATTGCCTTCTCACCTTTCTCCTCTGCAGGTTATTGAGGTGGTGATCCGCTCAGAAGAGGGGCTCTCGAGGGACATGGTGAAACACCTGAACAGCATTGAAGAACAGATTTTGGAGAGTTTAGCATGGAGTCATGATTCTGCACTATGGGAGGCTCTCCAGGTTTCTGCAAACAAAGTTCCTACCTGTGAAGAAGTGAGTCTGGGCAAGTCTGATAATCCTATCATTAAAAAAAATAAAAAATAAAAAATAAAACAGCTTTATTGAGAGAGAATTCCTATGCCATACAGTTCACCCATTTTAAGTGTACAATTCAGTGGTTTTAGTATATAAATAGATATGTGCAGCCATAACCACAATTTTAGAATATATTCATCACTTCAAAAAGAAACGTACATCCTTTAGCTATCACTTCCCTACCCCTATATCTTCTCCCTAGCTCTAAGTAACTGCTAATCTACTTTCTGTCTCCGTAAATTTGCCTATTCTAGACATTTCATATAAATGGAATCATAAAAATGTAGTTCCTTTTGACTGGGTGTCTGTCGCTTAGCATAATGTTTTTAAGGTTCATCCATGTTGTAGAATGTATCAGTATTTCATTTCCTCTTTTTTTTTAAGGTGGGGTTTCCCTCTGTTGCCCGGGCTGGTGTGCAGTGTTGCAAACGTGGCACACTGACTGCACCCTCAACTTCCTCGGCCCAAACGGCCCTTCTGCCTCTCAAGTAGCTGAGACCACAGGCACATACCACCACACCCAAACCCGGCTAATTTTTTTTTCTTTCTGTTTTTCTTTTTTTAAGACGGAGTCTTGCTCTGTCACCCAGGCTGGAATGCAGTGGCGCAATCTCGGCTCACTGCAACGTCTGCCTCCCCGGTTCAAGCAATTCTCTGCCTCAGCCTCCCGAGTAACTGGGACTATAGGCACCCACCACCACGCCCAGCTGATTTCTTTGTATTTTTAGTAGAGAAGGGGTTTCACCGTGTTAGCTAGGATGGTCTTCCAAAGTGCTGGGATTACAGGTATGAGGCACTGCGCCTGGCCTGTCTTCACTTTCTTGATGGTGTCTTTGAAATGCAAATATTTTTAATTTTGATGGTATCCAATTCAGATATTTTTTTCTTCTGCTTGTGCTTTTCGGTATCATGTCTAGGAAACCGTTAAACTTATTTAAAATTTTTCAAATGTCTGTATAAAGATTGAACACTTTTCATTAGTGGCATTTAGAATTAAAAAATAAAAAACAAAGGCCGGCCACAATGGCTCATGACTGTAATCCCAGCACTTTGGGAGGCCAAGGCGGGTGGATTGCCTGAGGTCAGGAGTTCGAGACCAGGCTGGCCAACATGGTGAAACCCTGTCTCTACTAAAAATACAAAAAAATTAGCCGGGCATGGTGGCACACACCTATAATCCCAGCTACTTGGGAGGCTGAGGCAGGAGAATTGCTTGAACCCGGGAGGCGGAGGTTGCAGTGAGCTGAGATGGTGCTGTTGCACTCCAGCCTGGACAACAGAGCAAGACTCTGTCTCAAAAAAAATTAAATAAATAAATAAATAAAAATTAAAAATGTGTTCCCAGAGTTGTACACAAATTACATTTTTAATAGTAGTATCATGTGAGAAATCGAGGTGTTTTTTTTTCTCTACTTCTGTTATTCTTTTGTAACTCCTGTCTTTTGATTCTTCTTTGTTTTGTCTCCTTATGTACTTCATTAGTCTTCTTAAATTTTTCCCTAATCCCAAACTACTAGAGCTATCCAAGGCCAGGAGGAATTGAAAAGAAGATGGTTGCTTGAAATCTCTCTTCCATACTTCTTTGGTCTTTTGCAGCAGACAGTAACTTACTGGGCCACTCTTCAGTGCTCATCAGTTTATTTCCATTGAAGAACTTCAAACTCCTTCAAGTTCAAAAAAGCTGTGAACTCGAAGAAGGATTAGTATTGAAGCCGTTGCTTTTATAACTTACTAGTTGTATGACCTTGGGCAAATTTCACCTTCAGATCCTCAATTTTCTCATCCCTAAATGGAGAATGATACTGCCTACCTCATAAGTTTAGTTCTTGTGGTTGGTAACTTACCTATATAAATTATAAGGTTAAATGAAATGAACTCTTTCCATAAGTTTGTAAACATTAAGAATTGAGCACTTTATCCAAGTTGTATTTTGTGAAGAAGTGAGAAAGAGAAATAAAATAGTAAAAAATAAAAGTTAAGAAAACACTTTTTCGGCCAGGCACAGTGACTCGCGCCTGTAATCCCAGCACTTTGGGAGGCTGCGGTGGGTGGATCATCTGAAGTCAGGAGTTCGAGATCAGCCTGGCCAACATGGTGAAACCTCGTCTCTACTAAAAATACAAAAATTAGCTGGGTGTGATGGCATGCACCTGTAGTCCTAGCTACTCAGGAGGCTGAGGCAGGAGAATTACTTGAACCCGAGAGGTGGAGGTTGCAGTGAGCCGAAATCGTGCCACTGCACTCCAACCTGGGCAACAGAGTGAGACTTTATCTCAAAAAAAGAAAAGAAAATAAAACATTTTTAATAAGTTTTAATCAGCAAGTTTATATGTAAACCCAGGGGTTTTTGTTTTCTACAGGTTATATTCCCAAATAACTTTGAAACAGGAAATGGAGGAAATGTACAGGGACATCTTCCCATGATGCCAATGTCTCCTCTAATGCACCCAAGAGTCAAGGAAGTTCGAACTGACAGTGGGAGTCTTCGAAGAGGTAGGTTCAACATTGGTAAAGGAATGAAAAAGTAACAAAGGGTATTTGGGGTTTTTTTTCAGAGAAAATTTTAAGTCTTGTGAGTATATTATTAAGAAATCTAATTTTTTCAGCAGGATTCAAAAAGGAGCTTGATGCTTGTGCCAGCACCCCTGTGTAGCTCATTGTACACTACATTATATACTATAATATATATATTATATACTATAGTGTATACTATATTAATAGAATTTTAAATATAATTTATTTAATAAATGTATGTAATCTTTCCTGAATGCTAATGGAGAACTGTTTAAATAAGCTAACGTCAGGCATGATGGCATCTTTCTGTAGTCCTAGCTACTCAGGAGGCTGAGGCAGGAGGATTGAGGCTTGTGTTTGAACCCAGCCTGGGCAAAATAGTGAGACCCCCCTCATGTCCCAAAAAAAAGAAAAAGAAGAAAGGAAAAAAAAAAGATAAGTGTATTAGTCTCTTCTCATGCTGCTAATAAAGACATACCCAAAGCTAGGTAATTTATAAAGGAAAGAGGTTTGATTTACTCACAGTTCCACATGACTGGGGAGGCCTCACAATCATGGTGGAAGGCAAAGGAAGAGCAAAGGCACCTCTTACATGGCAGCAGGCAAGAGAGCTTGTGCAGGGGAACTCCCCTTGATAAATCATCAGATCTCGTGAGACTTATTCACTATCAGGAGAACAGCATGGGAAAGACCCACCCCCATGATTCAATGACCTCCCACCTGGTCCCTCCCATGACACGGAATTATGGGAATGACAAGATGAGATTTGGGTGGGGATGCAGCCAAACCGTATCACTAAGCTAAATACCTACTTTTCCAAATTTCACAAATTTATATTCTTGCTTTGCCTGTGTGTGTCTCTGTAGAAAAACATTTAAAGCAAAATAAAATTTGTATTATCTTTGGAATGCTTAAGTTCATCTAATAAACTAGTTATTTATACTCTTAAAATAGTTCATTTTGAAACTCACCAATAGAAATATTTTAGTTCATTCTTCCTTATTTTCTCTTGTGACGTAGCGAGCTGATGTGTGCATCTTGTGGATTATATAGTTCTTGGATTTTAAAAAATCAGTTAAAATCTCCTGACCACATAGTATCCCTTAACAAATCTTAGATGAACAAGTATCCAGGTTACATAGTATGGTACATCCATTTTTGGACTCTGTGTGATTGTGTATGTGTGTTTGTCTGTCTGCCCGTCTGCAGTCTTTGCTTTACATGCAATGCAGGATCATAAAAACGACTGCAGGCCAGGCACAGTGGCTCACACCTGTAATCCCAGCACTTTGTGAGGCCGAGGCGGGCAGATCACCTGAGGTCAGGAGTTCAAGACCAGCCTAGCCAACATGATGAAACCCCGTCTCTACTCAAAACACAAAAATTAGCTGGATGTGGTGGCGAGTGCCTGTAATCCCAGCTACTCAGGAGGCTGAGGCAGGAGAATCACTTAAACCCAGGAGGTTGCAGTGAGCCAAGATCACACCACTGGACCCCAACCTGGGGGATGGAGCAAGACTCTGTCTCAAAAAGAAAAAAAAAAAGGCCGGGCGCAGTGGCTCACGCCTGTAATCCCAGCACTTTGGGAGGCTGAGGCGGGTGGATCATGAGGTCAGGAGTTCAAGACCAGCCTGGCCAAGATGGAGAAACCCCATCTCTACTAAAAATACAAAAATTAGCTGGGCATGGTGGCGGGTGCCTGTAATCCCAGCTATTCGGGAGGCTGAGGCAGAGAATCACTTGAACCTGGAAGACGGAGGTTGCCGTGAGCTGAGATCACACCATTGCCCTCTAGCCTGGGTGACAAAGCGAGACTCCATCCCTAAAAAAAAAAAAGATTGCGGGGCCGGGCGCGGTGGCTCAAGCCTGTAATCCCAGCACTTTGGGAGGCCGAGACGGGTGGATCACAAGGTCAGGAGATCGAGACCATCCTGGCTAACACAGTGAAACCCCGTCTCTACTAAAAAATACAAAAACCTAGCCGGGCGAGCTGGCGGGCACCTGTGGTCCCAGCTACTCGGGAGGCTGAGGCAGGAGAATGGCGTGAACCCGGGAGGCGGAGCTTGCAGTGAGCTGAGATCAGGCCACTGCACTCCAGCCTGGGCGACAGAGCGAGACTCCGTCTCAAAAAAAAAAAAAAAAAAGATTGCGTAAGGGCATAAAGTCAGGCATAGTGGCTCACGCCTGTAATCCCAGCACTTTGAGAGGCCGAGGCAGGTGGATCATCTGAGGTCAGGAGTTCGAGACCAGCCTGGCTAACATGGTGAAACCCCGTCTCTACTAAAAATACAAAAATTAGCCAGGCATGGTGGTACACACCTGTAATCCCAACTGCTCAGGTGGCTAAGGCAAGAGAATTGCTTGAACCCAGGGGATGGAGTTTGCAGTGAGCAGCGATGGTACCACTGTACTCCAGCCTGGGTACAGAGCAAGACTCTATCTCAAAAAAAAAAAAAAAAGCCTGGCGCAGTGGCTTACACCTGTAATCCTAGCACTTTGGGAGGCTGAGGCAGGCGGATTGCCTGAGCTCAGGAGTTCAAGACCAGCCCGGGCAGCACAGTGGAAACCAGACCCTACTAAAATACAAAAAATTAGCCAAGCATGGCAGTGTGCCCCTGTAGTCCCAGCTACTTGGGAGGCTAAGACAAGAGTGAGACAAGAGAATTGCTGGAACCCAGGAGTGGAGGTTGCAGTGAGCCGAGACTGTGCCACTGCGTCCAGCCTGGCAACAGAGTGAGACTCCGTCTCCGGAAAAAAAAAAAAAAAAAAAAAAAACAAGATTGCATAAGATGTGAATACTCAGTAATTTTAATTATTGGGAATAATTATAATTGTTTTTTGACCTTTACAAATCTTGTCAAAATGTTAAACAAAAAAAGGCTCTTCTTACTGTCAGTTATTAATGTTTAGATAAATGAAAAAATAGTAAAAATATTCAGTATACTATAAAACTTTCAAAATATTGGGAATTATTTTCTTTTTTAAAAACTTACCAAGAATAGTAAAGATCATTTCAAGGGATTTGCAGCTAACTTTATGGCTTCAGCTCGAGTCTTGCCTTGAAATGTCACCTTTGAATGTACCTAGTCAGATTCAAGGGCTTACGTGGATTTCTTAGATATAAGGCATTCACATGAACTCTTGTAAAGGAGTAATGGAAACTACTATAGAAATTTGTACTTGTTTACTGAAGATGGGAAGTAAAAGCTACTTTCATAAGCCCAAGAATTATGGAAAGATTTTTATTAAACTGTTACTATTTTCCCAATCATCTCACTAATACAGAGAGCTTCTAAATCATCGCTAGGGGTCATTTTAATACCTTTTAAGCATGTTTTGAAAATGGATTACAGGGCCAGGCACGGTGGCTCATGCCTGTAATCCCAGCACTGTGGGAGGCCAAGGTGGGCAGGTCACGAGGTCAGGAGATCGAGACCATCCTGGCTAACACGGTGAAACCCCATCTCTACTAAAAATACAAAAAATTAGCTGGGTGTGGTGGTGGCCGCCTGTAGTCCCAGCTACTCGGGAGGCTTAGGCAAGAGAATGGTGTGAACCCAGGAGATGGAGCTTGCAGTGAGCTGAGATCATACCACTGTACTCCAGCCTGGGCAACAGAGCAAGACTCCATCTCAAAAAAAAAGAAAAAGAAAGTAGATTACATGACTATCTAATTAGTGAATGTAAAAATAAATAATGAAGGCTGGGCATGGTGACTCAAGCTTGTAATCCCAACTGAGGCAGGTGGATCACCTGAGGTCAGGAGTTCAAGACCAGCCTGGCCAACATGGCGAAACCCTGTCTCTACTGAAAATAGAAAAATTAGCCAGGCATGGTGGCACACGCCTGTAGTCCCAGCTACTTGGGAGGCTGAGGCAGGAGAATTGCTTGAACCCAGGAGGTGTAGGTCACAGTAGGCTGAGATTGCACCACTGCAGTCCAGCGAGACTCCATTCTCATAAATAAATAAATACTTTTGCTTTAAAAGCATATTATTGACCTACCTGTAAGGAATCATTGGTTGAGGGAAGAATTGTGGAAAAAGATTTAGAAAAGATGTAGGGTTGTAAGGGGCTAGAAAAAGCCGTGCAGCTGGTAGAGAGGGAATGGAAAGCAGATCCTGTGAAAGGATAGCACAGGAAGAAAGGCAAAATCCATAATCCTTACTTTATTTTTGATCAACACACTACTGCCAACCTTCAGATTAAGGCAAGGTAAGCAGATTTATATCATCTTTACTCATATCTTCTGATGGATTTACTGAAGATGATTCCATATCTACTGAATTAGAAAGCCAGAGCTACTGCCTTAAATTGCTGGGAGTGCAAATATGCACAAAGAGGCAAAACTGTGACCCAAATTCCTGATTTTGCTTTTGCTTCCCTTCTTCTCAGGTGCTCTTTACTAGGTATGATTGGGAGATATTGGACTATTACTAAAATTTAGTGCTCACATCATTCTACCTCTCAGCCTCTACTTTATCCTTAATGTTTTGCTCCTTTAATTTAGGCAGAGGTTCAAGAAACCAGGAAAATGAGTGATCGTAATTTTCACGTTTTACCATAGTGACTTATTTCATGCCTCTTTCTCCCAGTAGACTATATATTCCATGAGGGCAAAGGCCATGTTATTCATATCTAGCTAGTGCCCAGCATAAGTATCTCAACTCACTATCTGTTGAGTGAATGAGTAAACCTAATTTATTATTTTGGAATACATTTCTGTTTTAAATTTATTATTATTTTTTTTAGATATGCAACCATTGTCTCCAGTTTCTGTCCATGAACGCTACAGTTCTCCTACCGCAGGGAGTGCTAAGAGAAGACTCTTTGGAGAGGACCCCCCAAAGGAAATGCTTATGGGCAAGATCATAACAGAAGGAACAAAATTGAAAATCGCTCCTTCTTCAAGCATTACTGCTGAAAATGTATCAATTTTACCTGGTCAAACTCTTCTAACAATGGCCACAGCCCCATTAACAGGAACAACAGGACATAAAGTTATAATTCCATCACATGGTAACGTTATAGTGCATTTGTTTTATATTTTTTCTGAGATAAAAATTTAAGAAATGTCTTAGTGGATTAGATCACATGGTTTTTCTTTTTTTTTTTTTTTTTTGTTTGAGACGGAGACTCGCTCTGTAGCCCAGGCTGGAGTGCAGTGGCCGGATCTCAGCTCACTGCAAGCTCCGCCTCCCGGGTTCACGCCATTTTCCGGCCTCAGCCTCCCGAGTAGCTGGGACTACAGGCGCTGCCACCTCGCCCGGCTATTTTTTGTATTTCTTAGTAGAGACGGGGTTTCACCGTGTTAGCCAGGATGGTCTCGATCTCCTGACCTCGTGATCCGCCCATCTCGGCCTCCCAAAGTGCTGGGATTACAGGCTTGAGCCACCGCGCCCGGCCGGTTTTTCTAACTCATTATTTTCTCTTGAATCTATACTTTTTTTTTTTTTTTTTTTTTTTTTTTTGAGACGGAGTCTCGCGCTGTCACCCAGGCTGGAGTGCAGTGGCCGGATCTCAGCTCACTGCAAGCTCCGCCTTCCGGGTTCACGCCATTCTCCTGCCTCCGCCTCTCGAGTAGCTGGGACTACAGGCGTCCGCCACCTCGACCGGCTAGTTTTTTGTATTTTTTAGTAGAGACGGGGTTTCACCGTGTTAGCCAGGATGGTCTCGATCTCCTGACCTCGTGATCCGCCCGTCTCGGCCTCCCAAAGTGCTGGGATTACAGGCTTGAGCCACCGCGCCCGGCTATACTTTTTTTTTTTAATAGATTTGATTTTTTAGAGCAGTTGTAGATTCACAGCAAAATTCAGAGGAAGGTACAGACATTTCTCATATTCCCCCTTCTCCTACCAGAGGCATGTAGAGCCTCCCCCATTATCAGTATTCCACACCAGAATGCTACATTTGTTACAGTTGATGAACCTACATTATTGACACATTACCCAAAGCCCATAGTTTACATTAGGGTTCACTCTTGGTATTGAATAATTTATTGATTTTGAGAATGTATAATGACATGTGGCTGTCACTATAGCTGCATACAGAGTAGTTTCACTGCCCTGTAAATCCTCTGTGCTCCACCTTGTCTTTTGTTTTGAATCTATAGTTGTTGTTTTTTTTTTCAAATTTTATAAATTTACTGTCCTCTTTGTTTGTTTAGACTGATTTTACTTTTTCTTTTCTTCTGTTTTTATTTTTTGAGACAGGATCTCACTCTGTCACCCACGTTGGAGTACAGCAGCATGATCTCATCTCACTGCAACCTCTGCTCCCAGGCTCAAGTGATTGTCCCACCTCAGCCTCCTGAGTAGCTGGGACCACAGGCAAGTGCCACCACTCCCAGCTAATTTTTTTGTATTTGTGGTACAGATGGGGTTTTACCATGTTGCCCAGGTCTCGAACTTCTGAGCTACTTTTAAAATGTTCTTATCTGAGCTTACCAATATGTATGTACTGAGCAAAAATTCTGTTTTTTGACTAACATCTCAAGTGCTCAAAATGTTTAAAAAATTGCTTTTTTTCCCAATAAATTTAAACTATAAACGCATCACAGGCATATACAAAATGAGAACAAAATTTGCTTTTTTTTTCAATAAATTTAAAGTAGGAAAACAAAACCGAATATTCTTGTTTCTGGAAAATAAGAATTTATATGGGGCATGGTAGCTTTCACCTGTAATCCCAGCACTTTGGGAGACTGAGGCAAGAGGATCACTTTAGCCCAAGAGTTTGAGACCCAGACTGGGCAACATAGCAATATCCTATCTCTACAAAAAATTAAATTAGCTGGCGTGGTGATGTGTGCCTGTGGTCCCAGCTACTTGGGAGGCTGAGGCAGGAGAATCACTTGAGCCTGGGAATTTGAGGCTACAGTGAGCCGTGATCACGCAACTGTACTCCAGCCAGGACAACAGAGCAAGACGTTGTCTTAAAAAAAAAAAAAAAAGGTGGGGATACCCGGCACAGTGGCTCATGCCTGTAATTCTAGCACTTTGGGAGGCTGAGGTAGGTGGATCACTTGAAGTCAGGAGTTTGAGACCAGCCTGGCAAACGTGGTGAAACCCTGTCTCTACTAAAAATACAGAAAAAATATTAGCCGGGTGTGGTGGTGCATGCCTATAGTCCTAGCTACTCAGGAGGCTGAGGCAGGAGAATTGCTTGAACCTGGGAGGCAGAGGTCTCAGTGAGCCGAGATCAGGCCACTGCACTCCCACCTGGGTGACAGAGTGAGACTCCATCTCAAAAAAAAAAAAAATGGCTAGCTGCAGTGGCTCATGCCTATAATCCTAGCATTTTGGGAGGCCGAGACAGGCAAATGGCTTGAGCTCATGAGTTCGAGACTAACCTGGGTGATATGGCAAAACTCCCATCTCTAAAAAAATATAGGCCGGACACGGTGGCTCACGACTGTAATCCCAGCACTTTGGGAGGCCAAGGAGGGTGGATCACGAGGTAGTAGATCGAGACATTCTGGCTAACGTGGTGAAACCCGTCTCTACTGAAAATATTTTAAAAATTAGCTGGGTGTGGTGGCATGCGCCTGTAGTTACAGCTACTCAGGAGGCTGAGGCAGGAGAATTGAACCTGGGAGGCAGAGGTTGCAATGAGCTGAGATCACACCACTGCACTCCAGCCTGGGTGACAAAGCAAGACTCCACCTCAAAAAAAAAAAAAGTTAGCCAGGCCTGGTGGCTTGCACCTGTAGTCCCAGCTATTTGCAGGGCTTGAGGTGGGAGGATCACTTGAGCCCAGAAGGTCGAGGCCACAGTGAGCTGAGATGGCGCCACTGCACTCCAGCCTGAGTGACCAAGGGAGATCCTGTCTCAAAAAAAAAAAAAAAAATCAATCATAACCTAGAATTACTATTTTGTAGCCTTCTTACACACACATATATGTATATATATAATTGACAAAATATATATAGTTGACAACTTTCCTAGAACATATGCAGATTATTTCTAATAATGCTTATACATTCAGGTGTTGCAAATGATGCTGCAGAGATCACACTACCTATTTCCATGAATACAAATCAAGAGTCCAAAGTCAAGAGTCCTGTATCACTTACTGCTCATTCATTAATTGGTGCTTCTCCAAAACAGACCAGTCTGACTAAAGCACAAGAGGTACATTCAACTGGAATAAGCAGGCCAAAGAGAACTGGGTCCTTAGCACTCTTTTACAGAAAGGTATGTGTTTTTACAGCATTTAAAAAGAGTTTATATTAAATAATATGGAAGAAAGATTGAGTAACAGAGACAGACTTTGGTCTGTTTTTTTCCTAATATACATAACACAAAATTTACCATTTTAACCATTTTTAAGTGTACAGTTCAATGGTATTAAATACATTCACATTGTTGTGCAGCTTTTCAGTATTACTACCATCTATCTTCAGAACTTTTTCATCTTCTCATTCTGAAATTCTGTATCCATTTCTTCCTTTTCCCAGCTTCTGGCAACTACTATTCTACTTTCTGTTTCTGTGAATTTGACTACTCTAGGTTCCTCATATGAGTGAAATCATACGGTATTTGTTTTTTGTTTTTTTGTGTGTGACTGGCTTAGCATAATGTTTTCTAGGTTCATCCATATAGCTTGTGCCAGAATTTCCTTCCTTTTCAAAGCTGAATAATATTCCATTGTATGAAGAAAAGAAAAAAAGAACAAAAGAAAAAATATTCCATCGTATGAATATGCTTTCTATTTAATACCACATTTTGTTTATTCATTCATCTGTTGATGGGCATTTGGGTTGCTTCTACCTTTTGGCTATTGTGAATAATGCTGCTGTGAACATTTGTGTACAGGTGTCTGTTCAAACCAGGCATGGTTGCTCATGCCTGTAAACCCAGCGCTTTGTGAGGCTGAGGCAGGAGGATCACTTGAACCCAGGGGTTTGAGACCACTCTGGGCAACACAGTGAGACCCTATCTCTATTTAAAAAAAAAAAAAAAAAAAAAACAGCCAGGTGTGGTGGCAGATGCCTATAGTCCTGTCTATTTTGGAGGCTGAGGTGTGAGGATCACTTGAGCCCAGGAGGTTGAAGCTACAGTGAGCCAAGATCGCACCACTGCACTCCAGCCTGGGCAACAGAACAAGGCCCTGTCTTAAGAAGAAAAAAAAATAGCAACAAATATCTATTCAAGTCTCTGCTTTCAATTTCTTTGGGTATATTCCCAGAAATGGGAGAGTAATTTAGTATTTCATTTTCTGAGGAACCACCGTACCGTTTTCCACAGTGGCTGGACCATTTTATATTCCCACCAGCAAGGCGCAAGTGTTCCAAGTTCTTCACATCCTTGCCAACATTTCGTGTTTTCTGGTTTGTTTGTTTTTTTGAAAATGGCCATCCAATGGGTGTAAAGATACATCTTATTATAATTTCGATTTTCATTTCCCTACTGATTAGTAATATTGAGTATCTTTTCATGTGTTTTTGCTCATCTATATATCTTCATTGTAGAAATGTCTATTCAAGTCTTTTGCCCATTTTTTAAATTATGGGTTTTGTTTTTGTTGAATTGTAGGAGTTCTTTATGTATTCTAGATATTAATCCCCTATAAAATATACTATTTACAAGTATTTTCTCCCATTCTATGGGTTGTCTTTTCATCCCATTGATGGTGTTCTTGACACATGAAAGTTTTTAATTTTAATAAAGTCAATTTATTCTTTTCATTTTTTGTCTCTGTTTTTGGTGTCATATACAAGAAATAATTGCCAAATCCAGTATTATAAAACTTCTCCCCTATGTTTTCATCTAAGAGTTTTATAGTTTTTAGCTCTTATATTTATTATGTCTATTTTTTTTTGAGACAGTCTCACTTTGTCACCCAGGCTGGAGTGCAGTCGCGCAGTCACAGCTCACTGCAGCCTCCGCCTCCCGGATTCAAATGATCCTCTCACCTCAACGCCCCGAGCAGCTGAGACTACAGGCATGTGCCACCATGCCCAGCTAATTTTCTTTTTTTTTTTTGAGACAGAGTCTCACTCTGTTGCCCAGGCTGGAGTGCAGTGGCACAGTCTCGGCTCACTGCAACCTCTGCCTCCTGGGTTCAAGCAATTCTCCTGTCTCAGCCTCCTGAGTAACTGGGACTACAGGCACATGCCACCACGCCCGTTTAATTTTTGTATTTTTAGTAGAGACGAGGTTTCACCATACTGGTTAGGCTGGTTTCAAACTACTGACCTCAGGTGATTCAGCCACCTTGGCCTCCCAAAGTGCTAGGATTACAGGCATGAGCCACCACACCTGGCCTGTTTTTGCATTTTTTTTGTAGAGACGGGGTTTCAGCATGTTGCCCAGGCTGGTCTGGAACTTGTGAGCTTAAGTGATCTGCCCGCCTCAGCCTCCCAAAGTGCTGGGATTACAGCCATGAGCCACTACACCCAGCCCATTTTAATTTTTGTATATGGTGTTAGATAAGGGTCTAAAGTCATTCTTTTACACATGGATATCTTTTCCCAGCACTATTTGTTGAAAGACTGCCCTTTCCCATTGAATGAGCTTAGAATCCTTGTTGAAAAGTCACTTGAGCATAGATATGGGAGTTTAATTCTGGACTCTCTATTCTATTAATTGGACTATACGTCTATCTGTATTCAGTACCACACTGTTTTGATAACCATAGCTTTGTGTCAAAAGTTTTAAAATCAGGAGATGTGAGACCTCCAACTTTATTTTTCTTTCTAAAGATTGTTTTAGCTATTCAAGATTTCTTGAGAGTCTGTATGAGTTTTAGGATAGATTTTTCTCTTTCTGCAAAAACATTGTTGGAATTTTGACAGAGATTGCCTTGAATATGGACATTGCATTGGCTAGCATTGACATCTTAAGAATATTAAGTCTTCCAGTCTATGATCATAGGATGTCTTTTCATTCACGTCTTCTTTAATTTCTTCAGCAACATTTTGTAGTTTTCAGTATATGTCTTTTGTAAGACAAGTCCTTGCTTAAGATTATTCCTAAGTATTGTATTATTTTTGATGCTATTGTAAGTAAGTGGAATTGTCTTAATTTCATTTTTTAGATTGTTAATGTAATGTAAAGGAACACAAGTGATGTTGTATTGATTTTCTTATCTTGAAGCTTTGCTGATTTATTTATTAGTTCTGTCAGGTTTTATGGGTTCTTTAGGTTTTTTGAGTTTTCCATACATAAGATTTTGTCATCTATGAACAAAGATAATTTTACTTCTTTCTTTCCAATTTGGATTTCTTTTTCCTGCCTAATTGCTCTGGCTAGGAATTCCAGTTCTATGTTGAATACAAGTGGTGAAAGCAAACATCCTTGTTTTACTCCTGATCTTAGAGGAACACCTTTCAGGTTTTCAATTTGAGAATGATGTTAGCTGTGGGTTTTTTATATACAGTTGACCCTTGAACAACATGTTTTTGCACTGTACAAGTCCACTTGTATACAAATTTTTTTCAGCCGACACAGAATGAAAATACAGTATTTGAGGGATGTGATACCTGTGTATATAGAGGGCCATCTTTTTGTACATGGGGATTCTACAGGGCAAAATGGAGGACTTGAGTATGCATAGATTCAGGTATATGCAGGGGCTCCTGGAAGAAATCTCCTGTGTATACCAAGGGATTACTGTATATCCTTTATTTTGTTTAGGTAGTTTCCTTCTCTCTTCCTAGCTTTTGGAGTATTTTTTATCATGAAAGGGTGTTAAATTTTGTCAAATGCTTTCCTGTATCACTTGAAATGATTATGTGGCCATTTTCCCTTTGTCCTTTTGATATGGTGTGTTATACAGATTGATTTCCTTATTTCAAATTATCCTTACCTTCTAAGAATAAGTTCTACTTGGTCATGGTGTATAACCCTCTTCATATGCTGTTGAATTTGTTTTGCTAGTATTTAGTTGAGGATTTTTGCACCAATATTCACAAGAGATAGTGGTCTGTATTTTTTCTTATGCTTAGTCTGGCTTTGCTGTCAAGTGATGTACCTTTAGCCACTTAAAAAATACATTTGACCTTTCAAGAGAATATTATGATCCTGGTGAGCTGTAAGTTTAGACTCAGGCTCACAGGATTTGATTCTGTTTTCAGATCTAACTTACGTTTTTTGCTAGCTTGTATTCTTTTGCAACTTTGAGTAAGTAGTTGGCCAGCCTCTGGAATTAACTGAAACTCCATTGTGTTATGTTGCTGTAGAATGGAGTTCACTGTGGGACAAATACATGTTGGATCTCATGGGTGAATGTGAATCAGCGAAGAATCATTCTAAAGATTGATGGGATACTGTGAGAAGGCTATATATTCTTTTTAATTGTTTTTTTTTTTAGAGACAAGGTCTTGTTCTGTTACCAAAGCTATAGTGCAGTGGCATGAATATGGCTCACTGTAGCCTTGAACTCCTGGGCTCAAGTGATCCTCCCTCTTTGACCTCCCAAAGCATTGGGATTACTGTGTGAGTCACCATGCCCAAGCCATTATTTATTTATTTACTTTTGAGACAGAGTCTTACTCTGTCTCCCAGGCTGGAATGCAGTAGCATGATCTCGGCTCACTACAGCTTCTGTCTCCCAGGTTCAAACGATTCACTTGCCTCACCCTCCCAAGTAGCTGGGACTACAGGTGTGCACCACCACACCTGGCTAATTTTTGTATTTTTAGTAGAAACAGGGTTTCACCATATTGGCCAGCCTGGTCTCAAACTCCTGACCTCAGGTGATCCGCCCACCACAGCCTCCCAAAGTGCTGGGATTACAGGCATGTGCCACCATGCCTAGCTGTTACTCATAATTTTTATTATAAATCTAGGCCAGGCATGGTGGCTCATGCCTGTAATCTCAGTATTTCAGAGGCCGAGGCAGGAGGATTACTCAAGGCTTGCAGTTTAAGACCAGCCTGGGCAACATAGCGAGACCCAGTCTCTACCAAAAACTTAAAAAATTAGCCAGCATAGTGGCACATGCCTGTAGTCCCAGCTACTCAGGAGGCTAAAGTGGAAGGATAACATGAGCCCATGATTTCAAGGCTGCAGTGAGCTAAGAAGGTGCTACTACACTCCAGCCCAAGAAACAGAGTAAGACCCCATCTCCAAAAATAAAAAATAAATAAAGTAAATCTAGTGTGTTACCTTTTAAATTAGCATATGACCAGTTCTTATTATAATACTTAAATTATTTTAATATTAATGGAAAAGGACTAAAAACTGTTGACCTTAGACAATAACTTGAATTTGTCCTATCTCTTACAAGCACATTTTGAATCATCAGCTTCTGATAAGATAGACATGTTAATCAGATATTTATAACCAAACATGACTGCAGTGTATCCCACAACTAGACGGTTGGCTAGCCCATTCTGTTGCCCAGGTTGGAGTACAGTGACTATTCACAAGCACAGTTACAGCACGCTACAGCCCAAACTCCTAGGCTCAAGTGATCCTCCTTCATTACCCTCCAAGAAGCTGGGTCTACAGGCAAATTTAAGTGTATTTCTCTACTAATCGTTTTATTATTATTATTTTGAGACAGGGTCTTGCTCTGTCGCCCAGACTAGAATGCAGAGGCACGATAATGGCTCACTGCAGTCTACCTCCCGGGCT
The DNA here is from genome assembly GCF_043159975.1 of Macaca nemestrina. Taxonomy (NCBI): domain Eukaryota; kingdom Metazoa; phylum Chordata; class Mammalia; order Primates; family Cercopithecidae; genus Macaca; species Macaca nemestrina. The sequence goes on from NC_092139.1 coordinate 27,772,026, forward strand.
CAAGAGCTCCTCCTGCCTCCTGAGTAGTAGGACCACAGGCGTGCACCACCCCATCCAGCTAGATTTTTTTTTTTTTTTTTTTTTTTAGAAAGAGAGTCTCACTGTGTTTCCCAGGCTGGTCTCTAACTTCTGGGCTCAAGCGATCCTCCCACCTCAGCCTCCTGAAGTGGCTGGGATTACGGGTGTGAGCCACCATGCCCAACCAATTGTTCTTATAATAATTTTTTTTTTTTTTAAGATGGAGTCTCGGTCTGTCGCCAGGCTGGAGTGCAGTGGTGCGATCTCGGCTCACTGCAAGCTCCACCTCCCGGATTCCCACCATTCTCCTGCCTCAGCCTCCCGAGTAGCTGGGACTACAGGCGCCCGCAACCTCACCCGGCTAATTTTTTGTTGTTTTTAGTAGAGACGGGGTTTCACCGTGGTCTCGATCTCCTGACCTTGTGATCCTCCCGCCTCGGCCTCCCAAAATGCTGGGATTACAGGCGTGAGCCACCGCGCCTGGCCTATTTTTTTTGTTTTTAGTAGAGACAGGGTTTCACCATGTTGATCAGGACGGTCTCAATCTCCTGACCTCGTGATCCACTGCCTCAGCCTCCCAAAGTACTAGTATTACAGGTGTGAGCCACCGCGCCTGGCCTAATAATTTTTTTTTTTTTTGAGACGGAGTCTTGCTCTGTCACCCAGGCTGGAGTGCAGTGGCGCGATCTTGGCTCACTGCCGCCCGGGTTTAAGCAATTCTCCTGCCTCAGCGTCCTAAGTAGCTGGGATTACAGGTGTGTGCCACCACGCCCAGCTAATTTTTGTATTTTTAGTAGAGACGGGATTTCATCATCTTAGCCAGGCTGGTCTTGAACTCCTGACCTTGTGACCCACCCGTCTCAGCCTCCCAAAGTGCTGGGATTACAGGCGTGAGCCACTGTGCCCAGCAATAATTTTTTATATGTCCTCTTTTCTCTATGCTAAATAAATCTTCCTTAATTTATACTCTTCCTCAATCATGTTTTTCTCCATTCTTTTGTCACTTGCTATCATGGAAAGTCTTAGCTCACGCTCTGAATTAGATAGTTTTATATTAAGATAAAACATGAGGAATTTATTTATTTTTTTTTTTTTGAGATGGAGTCTCGCTCTGTCGCCCAGGCTGGAGTGCAGTGACACGATCTTCGCTCACTGCAGGCTCCGTCGCCTCCCGGGTTCACGCCATTCTCCTGCCTCAGCCTCCCTAGAAGCTGGGAATACAGGCGCCCACCACCACGCCCGGCTAATTTTTTTTTTGCATTTTCAGTAGAGGTGGGATTTCACCGTGTTCACCAGGATGGCCTCGATCTCCTGACCTCGTGATCTGCCCGCCTCGGCCTCCCAAAGTGCTGGGATTACAGTCGTGAGCTACCGCACCCGGCCGAGGATTATTTTTTACGTTTTTATATCAAATCCTATTTCTTTCACAGTACCTCTAACGTATTTTCTGACCTTGGGCATAGTGATTATCTATTTATTTCTTAGATTTCAGTTTAGCTGTTTGAAAATAATAGTAGCTTAAACAAGAGAATTTATCTTTCACGTAAAGTCTGTGTAAGTAGTATGGGGACTGCTGTGGTTACCATGACCATTAGGAACCCAGGTCCTGGCCAGGCGTGGTGGTTGACGCCTGTAATCCTAGCACTTTGGGAGGCCGGGATGGGCAGATCACGAGGTCAGGAGTTCGAGACTATCCTGGCTAACATGGTGAAACCCCATCTCTACTAAAAATACAAAAAAATTACCCGGGCATGGTAGCAGGCACCTGTAGTCCCAGCTAATCAGGAGGCTGAAGCAGGAGAATGGCGTGAACCTGGGCAACGGGGTTGCAGTGAGCCGAGATTGCGACACCACACTCTAGCCTGGGCGACAGAGCAAGACTCCATCTCAAAAAATAAAAAAACCCAGGTCCCTTCAAGGATTTTTTGGCCGTTCTCAACACAAGGTTTCTAACTCAGTCCATGATGACTGCTTCCCTTCCAGATATCATATCTGCATTCTAGCCAGCAGGAAGAAAAAGAGCATGCCTCCTCACCTTCAGAACCTGTCCCAGAAGTTACATACACCAGTGCTGTTTATTTCCCACTTAGTCATGTAGCCACTTGTAGAATTTATTTATTTATTTATTTATTTATTGGAGACAAGGTCTCGCTCAGTCACCCATGCTGGGGTGCAGTGGCAAGATCATGGCTCACTGCAGCCTCAACCTCCTGGGCTCAAGCGATCCTCTCACCTCAGCCTCCTGAGTAGCTGGGACTATAGGCACAGGCTACCACACCCAGCTAATTTTTAAATTTTTTGTAGATAAGGTGTTTCGCTATGTTGCTTAGGATGGTTTCAAACTCCTGGACTCAACCAGTCCATCCACCTCACCTTCCCAATGTGCTGGGATTACAGATGTGAGCCACCGTGCCCAAGCAGAATTTTCAAAGGGGCAAATATAGTCTTTATTACAGGAAGCCAGGTGTAAATGTCAAGGGTTCTGTTATTGCAGAAGAGGAGACAGACACTGGAAAACAACTCATTTATAGCTTCTACAACCATTCTTTGTCTTCTGTTCCTTTCAGTTATAGCTCATTTATTTTCATTACATTGTGGGTTTTGGAGCAACTGATTCTCCAAGGAATTTCATCTTTTAGGGAAACCCCTTCTTTGAATGAAATAGTCTCCAGAAGTATAAACAAAACATATGAAAGCAGGGCTGCTTTGGTTGACAATTAGGATGGTTGAGGGAGAGTCTTGCTCTTTTCACCACCTTTACTGGCTTCTCTTCTCTGTCCCTCCACCCCCTCCTATGCCTAAGGACTGTTTAAAATACAGAGCTTGAAAATATAGCGGTTTCCCCATTTACTTACCGTTTTTAATTTTCAAAATGGCAAATTATTGCCTCTGATAATTAACCTAAGTTTGAAAGAAGTAGGCTTTTTTTGGTGAATTCTTCATTTTGAATGTTGTTTTAGAATCTAACATCCTTTTCCTTTCATTTAATTATAACCTACTCAGTATAGATAAGAAGCTAGAAAATATAAAAGGAACTGAAATGTCTGAATCTATAATAAATTCAAAATAACCATTCACTGAGTAAATTATAACGATTATCTATGCTGAACTCAGTGTGATGCTGGTGTTCTATGCCTACATAGAATTTACCGTGAATGTTAGAATCAGAAGCCTGCCAGCATATGTGTATCCTGTAAGCATTGGATCAGTTCTGTAAAAGATACTTTACCAAGTGTTACTTAATTACATATTATTTTTAATAATTCTAGCTAGGACTATATCTCTTATCTTATCCTTTCATGAATATAAAGTTCTAGTGTCTTTCCCTTTGCTCTGACCCTACTGTTTCCTCAGCATGGCTGGACCAGAAACAAGGGGAGAGGATACAGAAAATTTGTTTGCTATAAAATAAATCACTGGTGGCTTTGGAGTCAACTATTTGTCTCTCTTTATATTAGATTACTGAGTAGCTTAAATTAGTTTTTAAGCTCAGTTTGTAGGTATTTTTCTGCCAAAGATAATTTTCTGTAAGGGGTAACTTACTTTCTTTTTTTTTCCTCTCTGAAAATTTAAAGACATAGTTTGGGCCGGGTGCGGTGACTCACCCTGTAATCCCAGCACTTTGGGAGGCCGAGGCAGGCAGATCACCTGACCTCAGGAGTTTGAGACCACTCTGGGCAACGTGGTGAAACCACATCTCTACTCAAATACAAAAAAAAAAAAAAATTAGCCAGGCATGGTGATGCTTGCCTGTAGTCCCAGCTACTTGGGAGGATAAGACACGAGAATCACTTGAGCCCGGAGGCGGAGGTTGCAGTGAGCCAAGATCGTGCCACTGCACTCCAACTTAGGCTACAGAGTAAGACTCTGTCTCAAAAAAAAAAAAAAAAAGAGTTTGAATAGAACAGTCTGGTTTAGGAATACCACATCAGGGTTATCAATTCTTAAAATAATAAAAGTCTTGCAGGATCTTAGGGCCAGGGAACTGAACTGAATTTATTTTCACATGCTTTAAAAAAAAAAGCTTTGTATCTTATTTAACATTCCTGTTTTGTTCCCATTGTGCTCATAAAAAGTGTAGAATATAGGAGCAATTTTTAAATGGTTTTGCTTTCTGACTCATTTTGGAGTCAAACGTATATTATTTGGCATGTTAGGCCTCCTAGCAATTTTACCTGAACACAAAGAGAATAGACAGAGACTTCTGAGCTTTGAAAAATTATGCGTTCGGGCCGGGCACAGTGGCTCACACCTGTAATCCCATTACTTTGGGAGGCTGCAGTGCGTGGGTTACTTGAGGTCAGGAGTTAAAGACAAGCCTGGCCAACATGATCAAACCCTGTCTCTACGAAAAATACAAAAATTAGCTAGGCATGGTGGCCTGCAACTGTATGTCCAGTTACTCGGGAGGCTAAGGCAGTAACTGCTTTACACAGAAGGCAGAGGTTGCAGTGAGGCAAGATGGTGCCACTGCACTCCAGCCTGGGTGACAAAGCGAGAATCCACCTAAGAAGAAAAAAAAAAAGGAAAAATTATGTATTCATAATTGTCATGATGCAGGTAAATCTATATTTCAGTTTTTCTTTACATAGTTGGCAGCATAGAGTAATAGATGACATCTTTAAAAAAAATTTTCAAGTAGCTTTGCTTTAATCTATATCCTCCTGCCATAGCAGTGAACTAGTGCTATAGAACAGAAATTTTATTTAATTTAGTATATCAACAGCCTATGTTTTTAATCTTGGTCTGAAAGCCCATGTTCATGGTAAGACATAAAAATTTGAGAAATGATTTACTTGGTGTTTTGCATCAATGTATTACCTTCTATTTTAGGTCTATCATTTGGCAAGTGTACGCTTACGTGATCTATGTCTAAAACTGGATGTTTCAAATGAGTTACGAAGGAAGATATGGACATGTTTTGAATTCACTTTAGTTCACTGCCCTGATCTAATGAAAGACAGGCATTTGGATCAGCTCCTCCTTTGTGCCTTTTATATCATGGCAAAGGTAATGTATACATTGGGAGAAGAGGCTGGGCATGGTGGCTCACACGTATAATCCTAGCACTTTGGGAGGTCAAGGCAAGGAGATCACTTGAGCCCAAGATTTCGAGATCAGCTTGGGCAACATGGTGAAACCTTGTCTCTGTAAAAAATGTAAAAGTTAGCTGGGCATTGTTGCTTGCACCTATAGGCCCAGCTACTTGGGAGACTGAGGTGGGAGGATCTCTTGAGCCCAGGAGGCCAAGGTTGCAGTGACCCGAGATCATGACACTGCACTTCAGTCTGGGCAATAGAGCAAGACCCCTGTCTCAAGAAAAAAAAAGTTTCTGTACCATATTGCATATTGCTTTCTCGTGATTTATTGTGCTGCCCCAGAAGAGCATTTTACTTTCTAGTTGCTACAACGTGTTTTAAGTCATAGAATAACATATCTTGCTTGTTTTTTAAAATTCTCATATATCTGATACAATCATTTGTCTTTACCACACTGGCCACACTGGCAGTCCTAGCAGATATATACAGTTAAGATTTGATTTTTCAGCTTTTTGAGACAGAGCATATGTTTTTAAACTCCTTTGTGACCCCTCCTCCCAGAATGCCTCTTTGAAATCTCTGTAAAAAATAGGTCTTAGGCCGGGCGCGGTGGCTCACGCCTGTAATCCCAGCACTTTGGGAGCCCAAGGCGGATGGATCACAAGGTCAGGAGATCAAGACCATCCTGGCTAACACGGTGAAACCCCGTCTCTACTAAAAATACAAAAAATTAGCCGATCGTGGTGGTGGGCGCCTGTAGTCCCAGCTACTCAGGAGGCTGAGGCAGGAGAACGGCGTGAACCTGGGAGGCGGAGCTTGCAGTGAGCCGAGATTGCGCCACTGCACTCCAGCCTGCGCGACAGAGCACGACTCCGTCTCAAATAAATAAATAAATAAATAAATAAATAAATAAATAAATAATAGGTCTTAGTAATTGTTTCTGCAGCACTATGGCAGTTAACGAGAACATGCACCATACAAAAGGCAACTAAAAGGGAGCCAACAAGAAAATGGTTGATTCATTTTTTAAGAAAGATTAGTTTGATGTAACAAAGCACCGAGTATGTTCAATACAAGAAATACTGGAAAGACACTAGTTACCAGGACTCAAGGAACCAAATTGCATCTGATAGCCTCAAGAGTCATGTGTTTGAAGTGAATCTTGCTGATTTGCAGAATGGTGAAGTTGCAGTTAGAAAACTCAACCTGAAGGGCCGGGCGTGGGCTCACGCCTATAATCCCAGCACTTTGGGAGGCTAAGGCAGGCAGATCACGAGGTCAGGAGATCGAGACCATCCTGGCTAACACGGTGAAACCCTGTCTCTACTAAAAATACAAAAATTAGCTGGGCGTGGTGGCACACTCCTGTAGTCCCAGCTACTCAGGAAGGACTCCTGAGGCAGGAGAATCACTTGAACCCGGGAGGCGGAGGTTGCAGTAAGCCAAGATCACGCCACTGCACTCTAGCCTAGATGACAGAGCGAGACTCTATCTCAAAAAAAGAAAAAAAAAGAATTAAAAACTTAAAAGATAAATGTTACTAGCTAATCGTGTGTTTTCCAGAAGACTGTTAGAGTTCAGGCTTTGCCATTTCTAGCTCATCATTATAGAGAACAGGGTTAGCACTAATGGACAGTGAAGCAAGGGAAAGGAGTAACTTAAGTGAAGTTTATGATCACAGAGATCCCAGAAGGAATTCCTTTTTCTTCCTTTTGGCCACCACTGTGACTTCTGTCTAAACATTAGAAACCCTACAGTCTGGGCCGGGCGCGGTGGCTCAAGCCTGTAATCCCAGCACTTTGGGAGGCCGAGACGGGCGGATCACGAGGTCAGGAGATCAAGACCATCCTGGCTAACACGGTGAAACCCCGTGTCTACTAAAAATACAAAAAATTAGCCGGGCGTGGTGGCGGGCGCCTGTAGTCCCAGCTACCTCGGAGGCTGAGGCGGGAGAATGGCGTGAACCCGGGAGGCGGAGCTTGCAGTGAGCCGAGATCGCGCCACTGCACTCCAGCCTGGGAGACACAGCGAGACTCCGTCTCAAAAAAAAAAAAAAAAAAAAAAAGAAACCCTACAGTCTGTCCTGAAATGTTAAAACCTAATCCTATAATAGCCACTCAGTTTGATTGAGGATCATCACTGTGAGATATTTTTAATCCTTTGTATGGGCCGGGCGCGGTGGCTCAAGCCTGTAATCCCAGCACTTTGGGAGGCCGAGATGGGCGGATCACTAGGTCAGGAGATCGAGACCATCCTGGCTAACACGGTGAAACCCCGTCTCTACTAAAAAATACAAAAAACTAGCCGGGCGAGGTGGCGGGCGCCTGTGGTCCCAGCTACTCAGGAGGCTGAGACAGGAGAATGGCCCGAACCTGGGAGGCGGAGCTTGCAGTGAGCTGAGATCCGGCCACTGCACTCCAGCCTGGGCGACAGAGCGAGACTCCGTCTCAAAAAAAAAAAAAAAAAAAAAAAAATCCTTTGTATGTAGTTAATTTACTTTTAAGTAAGTACTTAAAATTAATAAAACTGGAGACTGCAGGGCATTAAACAGATCTGAGTTTTCTTATATCTTTTTTTATATAAAGAAATGGATTTTCAGTAGAGTCACACCATAACAGTTTCAGTGCTTTTTGATTAATGAAACTATTAAGTGATTCCCCACAGGCTACAAAGCCTGAACTGTAAAGGTAGAAAAAAATCATAAATGTTAGTGGTTTTTAGTCATGGACTGGCCTGGGGTTAATGGTTTTCTGCAAGGTTGCTCTCAGTGCCAACTTATAATTGAAGTTTTGTTCAGAGTCATTTTTCTTTCAAAAAGCATTTGATAAATGCAGTTTTTATTTTCCTTAGGTAACAAAAGAAGAAAGAACTTTTCAAGAAATTATGAAAAGTTACAGGAATCAGCCCCAAGCTAATAGTCACGTGAGTTACATTATTTCTCCTACTGTCCAAAAATAGATTTACTGTTTTCCACTGACAAGTTATATAAAAGGTAAACTTATTTTATAGCTTTAATATACTTCAGATTTTCTGTTTTAATGGATAACATTAAAACTCAAGAGATAATTTCATCAAAGGACAATTTCAGTAGAAGCCAGGAAATCTAACTGTTTCCGATTCATCCATATACTTTCATATACTTCTCATAAGTTCTGCCATTCTATTTGTTCATTTAATGAAAGATATGTATAATGGCTCACGCCTGTAATCCCAGCACTTTGGGAGGCGGAGTCAGGTGGATTACCTGAGGTCAGGAGTTCGAGACCAGTCTGGCCAACATGGTAAAATCCTGTCTCTACTAAAAATACAGAAATTAGCCAGGCATGGTGGCAAACGCCTGTAATCCCAGCTACTCGGGAGGCTGATGCAGGAGAATTGCTTGAGCCCGGGAGGCGGAGGTTGCCGTGAGCCAAGATTGTTCCACTGCACTCCAGCCTGGCCGACAGAGCGAGACTCTATCTCAGGAAAAAAAAAAAAAAAAAAAAAAAAAGATATGTATAATAATAATATTCTTTAATTATATAACTTTATTTTTTTTTATTTTTTTTTATTTTTTATTTTTTTGAGACGGAGTCTGGCTCTGTCACCCAGGCTGGAGTGCAGTGGCGCGATCTCGGCTCACTGCAAGCTCCGCCTCCCGGGTTTACGCCATTCTCCTGCCTCAGCCTCCCGAGTAGCTGGGACTACAGGCGCCCGCCACCTCGCCCGGCTAGTTTTTTGTATTTTTTAGTAGAGACGGGGTTTCACCGTGTTAGCCAGGATGGTCTCGATCTCCTGACCTCGTGATCCGCCCGTCTCGGCCTCCCAAAGTGCTGGGATTACAGGCTTGAGCCACCGCGCCCAGCCATAACTTTATTTTTTTTAATGATATTTAAACCCAGTGAAATTTTAGGGTTCATTAACCTAACTACAGCTTCTTTTGCCATCTGCTAAGCACCCTAATGTTTGCATCTTTGAATAGATGTTAAACATTTCTGATTATATTGTTCTCGCTGTGGTGAAAATTGCATGAAACCTTTCAGTCATAGTAGCAGAGTGGACTGGCACACAATAAGCATTTAATGAATGTTAATGTCATATTGTTGTTATTATTGTACCTGAAGAACACAAGTAAATTACCTTAAGGGTTTGATCATTCAAGAACCTGGTTGCTCTGCTCTTAGGAAGCATAATGGTCTCTTCTCTGGCCCTGGAAATTGTAGCCAGAAAGAGAGTGAGAGTGGCCTAGATTGCAGACCAACACAGAGATGTGGCCTCAGTATTAGTAGTTATATCCCCTTCTAAGAGAGCTTTAAGCCCTAAAATACATTATAGCAAGCAATATAGAGACATTTGAAGAACCAAGTACAGGCATTTGTTATATCCTGTGATAAGCTAAGATTTTCTGGGCTTCTTCAGGAAAATCCCTCAGGAACAGAGCCTAGAAAGCTCTAGATTGTCCTTGAAGATCATTAAGGTGAGGTTAGTGTGAGTCAAAAATGGGCCAAGCCATGGCTCCCTGAATATCCTCTTAATACCAGTAACCTATAATATAGTACAAGGGGGAATGGATCATGCCTTTCCAGCTATCTCAGAGGTGAGATAGTTCAGGGGCAGGGAAGGGAAAAGATTTTCATGTGGCCATCTGAAAGGAGATGGGAATGGGCTGGGGGCAGAAAAACAAGCTGCTTTAAGAACAAACGACTCTTGGCCAGGCACAGTGGCTCACGCCTGTAATCCCACCAGTTAAGGAAGCCAAGGCAGGCAGATTGCTTGAGCCCAGGAGGTCAATGCTACAGTGAGCCATAATTGTGCCACTGCACTCCAGTCTGAGCCATGGAGTGAGACCCTGTCTCTCAAAAGAAAAAAAAAAGACCAATCGATTGTTGTGTAAGGAATTAAAAAGGAGGAATTAATTCAGGTCTTTTGTTTTTTGTTTGTTTGTTTGTTTTCTTTTGTTTTGTATTTGAGACAGAGTCTTGCTTTGTTGTCCAGGCTGGAGCGCAGTGGTACAATCTCAGCTCAGTGCAACCTTCACCCCCTGGCTTCAAGCAGTTCTCCTGCCTCAGCCTCCCTAGTAGCTGGAATTACAAGTGTGTGCTACCATGCCCAGCTAATTTTTGTATTTTTAGTAGAGACGGGCTTTCACCATGTTGGCCAGGCTGGTCTTGAATGCCTGGCCTCAAGTGATCTGCCCGCCTTGGCCTCCCAAAGTGCTGGGATTACAGGTGTGAGCCACTGCACCTGACCAAACTCAGGTCTTTGAAGTTGCTTTTATTTAGTAAAACCCAATCATCAGTCTTTAGTTGCTATTTCTTCTATTTTATAAACTAAGCCCATCTTAGATGGTAAGCTCTTCTCCAGTATCCCCTCTTTTATGGTATGTGTTATAATCTATGCTTACTAGAGCTAATAACATTTTACCCTTGAGTATCACTTATACAGACAAATAGTTTTTTATTGGCTTGATATTTTGCTCTTCTCACTTTGATTTTGTTTAACATGTACCTCTGTGACTGAGCAGTTCTTTTTTTCCCCTCTGGTGTGTAGGTATATAGAAGTGTTCTGCTGAAAAGTATTCCAAGAGAATTTGTGGCATATAATAAAAATATAAATGATGACTTTGAAATGATAGATTGTGGTAAGTTATCCAATTTAACATACTATATGTAAAACACATTGGATCACACTGTACATAATACAGTGGGTGTCAGACAACATGGAAATGTGAATCATGAGGAGGTGAGGTAGACAATACACACACGTTTTGAAAACAATTATGTTTGAGATTAGAATGTGCTGGTATAGTTTATTGAAACCATTAATTTGTCCCCCGTTAATTGTGTTTTGGAAGAAATTTTCTAGTCTACTTATACATGTTAATGAAACATATAAAAGAGACTTAATAAAATTCTTAAATCTGAATGACAGGGAAAACAAGGTAGCTGACAGTAATCTTCCCGAGGAGTCTATTAAGAAAATGTCCTGGCTGGGCGTGGTGGTTCACGCCTGTAATCCCAGCACTTTAGGAGGCCAAGGCGGTCAGATCACGAGGTCAAGAGATCAAGGCCATCCTGGCCAACATGGTGAAACTCCATCTCTACTTTAAAAAATACAAAAATTAACTAGTTGTGGGGTATGCATCTGTAGTCCCAGCTACTCGGGAGCCTGAGGCAGGAGAATCACTTGAACCCGGGAGTCAGAGGTTGCAGTGAGCTGAGATCACGCCACTGCACTCCAGCCTGGCAGCAGAGTGAGACTCTGTCGCACACACATACACAAAAGAAAATGTCCTGTTCATATAAGTATTATAGGTAATTCTGCTACCACAGGCAAGACTGCACCCTCTTGCCACCATCATGCTAAGACTTCAGGCACTAGTAATCTTTTTTAAAGAAAAGAAAATCAAATGGTTAGTATTCATACACCTCTTCTGTCTACCTCCTTTCCCTTGTCTCATCTTTCCATGTATTTAAGGTGTATGTAATATATACATGTGTATATACTGTGATTTTTTTTGTTTTGTTTTGCTTTGTTTGAGATAGGGTTTTGTTCTGTCACCTACACTGGAGTGCAGTGGTATGATCATGACTCACTGCAGCATCGACCTCGCAGACTCAAGTAATCCTTCCACCTCAGCCTCCCGAATAGCTGGAACTACAGGCATGCGCCATCACCCTGGCTAATTTTTATATTTTTTGTAGAGACAGGATTTTGCCATGTTTGCTCAGGCTGGTCTTGAAATCGTGAGCTCAAGTGACCCATCCACCTTGGCCTCCCAAAGTACTAGGATTACAGGCATGAGCCACTGTGCCAAGCCTAGGTACTGTGATTTCTTTAATGCCACAGTGTGAGACATTTAGGTCATTTCTCCTTTTTTCTTCTCTTTTCTTGTCTTGTCTTGTCTTGTCCTCTCCTATCCCCCACTCTCCTTTCCTCTCTTCTCCCCATCCCCATCCCTTCTCCTCCCCTCCCCCTCCCCTGCCCTCCTTTCTCTTTTCTTTTTTCTTTTCTTTTCTTTTTTTCTTTTCTGAGACAGGATCTCACTCTGTTACCCAGGCAGGAATGCAGTGGCACAATCATGGCTCACTGCAGCCCTGACCTCCCCCGTTCCTTTCATCTCAGTCTTGCTGTCACACCCAACTAATTTTTTGTAGAGGTGGGATTTTGCCATGTTGCCCAAGTTGGTCTCCAACTCCTGGACTCAAGCAATCTCCCTACCTTGGCCTCCCAAAGTTCTGGGCTGACAGGTGTAAGCCACCACGCCTGGCCAGGTTGCTTCTAGTTATGCACAGCTCTGTGATGAGTATCATTTGTAGCTTAAATATTTAGGCCACATCCTTAGGATAAATTCTTAAAAGAAAATCTGATGAATTAAAACAAGTTTTTAAATTATAAAAATATCCATAATCATTATGATGTCCACTGGGATATAAACTTTTAAGATTTCATTCACCAAAAAGATCTTTTAATAATGTCCTAGAATCTGACTTTTTGAGGATAATAGGCCAAACTCAATTCTTTTTACATAAGTGTGTTATTCTGGAGCCTTTTCAAGGCAATGAGGAGTATATAAGACAGTAACCCTGGCCAGGCGCAGTGGCTCACACCTGTAATCCCAGTACTTTGGGATGCCGAGGTGGTTGGATCATGAGATCAGGAGTTCGAGACCAGCCTGGCCAAGATGGTGAAACCCGTCTCTACTAAAACTACAAAAATTAGCCAGGTGCAGTGGGTGCAGTGGCAGGCACCTGTAATGCCAACTACTCAGGAGACTGAGGCAGGAGAATCACTTGAACTTGGGTGGCAGAGGTTGCAGTGAGCCAAGATCCTGCCACTGCACTCCAGTCTGGGTGACAGAGTGAGACTCCATCTCAAAAAAACAAAACAACAACAACAAATGCAGACAGTAACCCTGACAAACTATTAAAAAGCCTTTTTCTGTATTTGTTATACATGTTGCTTACCTATCTGGGGTGGTTTTTCTGTTCCTACAAAACCAGACATCAGGTTAGCTAGAAAGCTGTGGATCCCTTGCCTGTTTTGTGTTTTTTCTATACGAAACTAACTGCTAGCAAGTATCTGAGCTACAAGAGCAGTGAAGTAGAGAGTAGAAGCAAAAGATAATAGATGATGTCATTTTCTGTTTTGTTTTCTTTTTGATAAGTGTCTGCCAAAGAAACTTGAGGTGACTGAGAGTTCGCCACTTCCTGTATATATAGGTTTCAGATCAAATTCTGCTACACAATTTCTTTCTTTTTTTTTTTTTTTTTTTGAGATACAGTCTCACTCTTGTGGCCCAGGCTGGAGTGCAATGGTGCGATCTCGGCTCACTGCAACCTCCGCCTCCCAGGTTCAAGTGATTCTCCTGCCTCAGCCTCCCGAGTAGCTGGGATTACAGATACCTGCCACCACGCCCAGCTAATTTTTGTATTTTTAGTAGAGACGGGGTTTTGCCATGTTGGCCAGGCTGGTCTTGAACTCCAGATCTCAGGTGATCCGCCCACCTTGGCCTCCGAAAGTGCTGGGATTTCAGGCGTCAACCACTGCACCTGACCTTTTGTTTGTTTGTTTGTTTGTTTTTTTGAGACCATGTCTTGCTCTGTCACCCAGGCTGGAGTACAGTGGGACAGTCACAGCTCACTGCAGCCTTGACCTCCCAGGCCCAAGTGATTCTCGGCTCAGCCACGGCCTGGCTAATTTTTATATTTTTTGTAGAGATGGGGTTTCACCATGTTGCCAAGGCCAGTCTTGAACTCCTGGGTTCAAGTGATCCGTCTGCCTTGGCCTCCCAAAGTGCTGGGATTACAGGTGTGAGTCACCGCACTCTGTCTTATATACAGTTATTAACTATATTTATTAGCAAATAAGCAAACAATCATTGTTACAGGTCCTGTACAGTGGTGGTGGCACGGGGCAGGGAGAATATCCAGTGATGATGAACTCAGGAATTCTGGCACTCATAAGGAGAGTGAGAGCACAGTGACTTACGTCTATAATCCCAGCACTTCGGGAGGCCAAGCCAGGAGGGTGGCTTGAACCCAGGAGTTCAAGACCATTGTGGGTAGCATAGTGAGAGCCCATTGCTACAAAAAATTTTTTTAAAATAGCCACACATGGTGGTGAGCATCTATAGTCCAAGCTACTCAGGAGGCTGAATTGGGAGGTTGGCTTGAGCCCAGGATGTCAAGGCTACAGTGAGCCATGATCTTGCCACTGTACTCCAGACAGAGCAAGACCCTGTCTCAAAAAAAAAAAAAAAAAAAAAAAGAGAGAGAGAAAGTTATGTAGGAGGATATGCAGTCAGACAAGTCTATATTCAGACTTATCACCTTCCAGTTCTTAGAGCTATGTCTAGATGTTATGACCCAGATTTGGACACACCAAAGAACACCGACTTGGGAAGAACAGTTCTGGTTCTATAAACAAATTCATTATGGGTTGTAAAATAATTACTGTTTAAAAAGCACACACACAATTTATGTATCCTATGCAGTAAGTTCATATATCCCAGTTCTATGTCTGACCACCACCCAAGGAAAAGATTTGCTCAAGAATGGGTGCCAAGATTTCAGATGCAGGATTCAGTCAACCTTACGGCTAGCATCAAGCAAATACCGTGGATCAGAATTCAGGGCTGGACACAGGACTTCTTAGAGCTTTTAGCCTTAACGTTATTATCCCTAAGAGTAAAGCCTAGAGACTTCACTGGATCTTTCATCACTTTCCTGGCTATTGAGGGTAGTGTCTCAAATATTTTAACCAATCTGCTTATCTTAAATACTTTTTATTTCCTGAACATGAGCTCATTTTTAGCATTAGTCATACTTAATAAGCATTCACTATTTTCATCAGTAAAAACCCATTTCTGGCCGGACATGGTGGCTCACACCTGTAATCCCAGCACTTTGGGAGACCAAGGCGGGTGGATCACTTGAGGTCAGGAGTTCGAGACCAGTCTTGCTGACATGGTGAAACCCCATCTTTACTAAAAATACAAAAATTAGCCAGGCATGGTGGTGAGCACTTGTAATCCCTGCCACTTAGGAGGCTGAGGCAGGAGAATTGCTTGAACACTGGAGGCTGAGGTTGCAGTGAGCTGAGATTGTGCCACTGCACTTTAGCCTGGGCAACAGAGCAAGACTCTTTCTCAAAAAAAAAAAAAAAATCTGACTTTGAGTATGTTAATGAGCAAAGCATTGGTCATCGATTGAGATATGCCTAACAGAAACTGTTGGAGTGGAGAAAGAATTTCCTGATTAAAACACCAGCTCACTCCTCATGGGCTATGAATTCTTCATTGTCATGTTAGCAGACCACTCCAGAGCGGCAGTCTTAATTAGAATACTTGTGAGACCTAGGTTATAGCTTAACCTAAGTAACACAAACGTAACACTGTCCTCAAGTGTATTGTAGTTAACTGAAAACTTTACATTACTTCCTTAGAAACTTATTTCACGGATTAAAAATAATTATATTTAGGCTGGGTGTTGTGACTCATGCCTGTAATCTCCCAGCACTATGGAAGGCTGAGGCAAGAGGATCCTTTGAGCCCAGGAATTAAAGACCAGCAAGAGCAACACAGCAAGACCCCCATCTGCAACAAATGAAAATAAAAAATTAGCTGGGCATGGTGGCTGACACCTGTAGTCCCAACTACTTGGGAGACTGAGGCAGGAAGATCACTTGAATCCAGGAATTTGAGATTGTAGTGAACTATGATCGCACCACTGCACTTCAGCCAGGGTGATAGAGCAAGATCTTGTCTCTAAAAATAAAAAATATAACTATATGTATATGTATGTATGTGTGTGCATACACACACACACACAGTCATGTGCCGTATAATGATGTTTCAGTCAGTGATGGCCCACACATACAACAGTGGTCCTATAAGATTATAATGCTGTATTTTTACTATACCTTTTCTATGTTTAGATATATTTAGATGCACAAATACTTGCCATTGTGATACAATTGCGTGTGGTATTCAGGACAGTAACATGCTGTACAGTTTTGTAACTTAGGAGCAATATGCTATACCATTCAGCCTAGGTGTGTAGTTGGTCATACAATCTAGGTTTGTGTAAGTATACTCTATAGTATTCTCATGACAAAATCATTTCAACAATGTATTTCTGAGAAGATAACCCATCATTATGCAATACACAACTATGTATACACATATGCATATATATAATATTTAATACAAGCTTTGTTCATAGTAAGGCCTTAGTAATAGCTATTATTTATAAGCAATATCAAATTTATTATATTAATGAGTATGGTTTTTTTAGCATTAGTCCCACTTAATAAACCATTCACTATTTTCATCAGTAAAAACCCATTTCTGGCCGGACATGGTGGCTCACACCTGTAATCCCAACACTTTGGGAGACCGAGATGGGATCTCAGTGTGTTTCCCAGACTGGTCTTGAACTCTTGGGCTCAAGTGATCCTCCCACCTCGGCCTCCCAAAGTGCTGGAATTACAGGCATGAGCCACCACACCTGGACGAGTATGTTTTTTTTAATGTCTTTTTTTTCTTTAGTTTTTTTAAATTTTAGAGATGAGATCTTGCTCTGTTGCCCAGGCTGGAATGTGATAGGGTAATCATAGCTCACTGCAACCTTGATTTCCTGGGTTCAAGCGATCCTCTCATCTCAGCCTCCCGAGTAGCTAGGGATAAAAGTGCGTGCCACCACACCTAGTTTTTAAATTTATTAATTTTTTTTTTTTTTTTTTTTTTTTTTTTTTGAGACGGAGTCTCACTCTGTCGCCCAGGCTGGAGTGCAGTGGCACGATCTCGGCTCACTGCAAGCTCCGCCCCCGGGGTTCACGCCATTCTCCTGCCTCAGCCTCCTGAGTAGTTGGGACTACAGGCACCCGCCACCATGCCCGGCTAATTTTTTGTATTTTTAGTAGAGACGGGGTTTCACTGTGTTAGCCAGGATGGTCTCGATCTCCTGACCTTGTGATCCGCCCGCCTTGGCCTCCCAAAGTGCTGGGATTACTGGCATGAGCCACCGCGCCTGGCCCCTTAATTTTTTTTTTTTTATAGAGACAGGGTTTCACCACATCCAGCCTCCCACAATTTTAAATGTTTGGTTCATTCAAGTAAAGTATAGCTCCTTACCTTACATAAATATTAACAGCTGGAATTGGAATGACACAGAAACATGGAGACACTATAGTCTCTGTCTCAATAAATTTCTAATACAAGGAGGACATTAAATAATTTTAGGCCAGGCGTGGTCACTCACATCTGTAATCCCAGCACTTTGGGAGACCGAAGTGGGAGGATCACTTGAGCCCAGGAGTTAGAGACCAGCCTAGAAAACATAAAGAGACCCTGTCTCTACAAAAAGTAAAAAAAAATTAGCCTGGTGTGGCAGCATTCACCTGTAGTCCCAGCTACTCGGGAGGCTGAGGCAAGAGGATCAAGAACCTGTCATAAAAACAAAACAAAAATAATTTTAATTGATCCATATAATGAGAATAACCTAGAAGAGCTGTTAACATACCAGTATCCTTTGGAACAGTGTTTCCCAGAATGGTAGTATAAGTGTTTTGGGGGGTCCAGGCGCAGTGGTTTACGCCTGTAATCCCAGCACTTTGGGAGGCCAAAGCAGGCGGATCACCTGAGGTCAGGAGTTTGAGACCAGCCTGTCCAGCATGATGAAACCCCATCTCTACTGAAAATACAAAAATTAGCCAGATGTGGTGGCATGCTCCTGTAATCCCAAATACCCAGGAGGCTGAGGCAGGAGAATCGCTGGATCCCAGCGGGCAGAGAGACTGCAGTGAGCCAAGATTGCGCCACTGCACTCCAGGCTGGGCGACAGAGCAAGACTCCCTCTCAAAAAAAAAAAGTGTTTTGGGGAAAGAGACTATACATAAAAAATTGGGGAAGTATGGAATTAAAGTGAACATGAGAGTTTTTTTTTTTCCCCAAACTGCAGTACTTCTCAGAGCCTTATACTAACATGCATTTCTGAATTTCTAATATAATGTACAGCATTTCCTCAACTTTATTTAACCACATAGCTCCCCTCCCCTCCCACCCTAGTCAAGATCCTTTAGAAATAGCAGAAGTGAAAGAGACATCCAAATTAAGACTGAGATCCCCTGGGGCCGTTTGGTCTTTGAACCATGTTTGTGTTTTCTGGTTTTCCTAAGGTGAAGGCATTGCTTCTACCCATGTTCTCAATGTTTGTAGGCCAGTGAATTGAGAATGAGAACTTTTTTCAAATAAATGCTAAATTATTTTTAATTGGTAGTGGTTTTCTTAACTCTTCTAAACACATGGTTCTTGTATATACAAGCAAATGATAGTTTGTAATACTCTATAATACTTTTCCTTCCCCAAAAAATAGTAGGACAAATTTCTGCCTAGTTTCACAAGCTATCCCAGAGTTGCACCATTAAGTAGGAAACTACGTTGGGGCAAGCTGTTATTTTACTATTGGGGGTGCTCAGTAAAACCTGAACACTGGTTCCTGATCAGGGTTCCTGTTGTACGTGGTACAATAAGGCTCTTAGAACACCTGTCACCTGCCATGTATTTGCAGAGAAATAAATGTAATTCATTTTGCTTCTTCCCTAACCTCTCAGGATATGCTTTACCTTTTAGAATCTTTCCACCTTTCTCAAAGACACAAGAAGAATATCTGCAGGCCTTTTAGTTTTATGAAGCTGAGGTTTGCCACTGCCTCCCATACTGTAGAACTTAGATAACACCAGTTCAGGGCTCTTGCCCCTCTAAAAGCCACTAATGACAGTCAGCTCAAAAGCTATGGTTGTGAAAACATTCTGAAGTGGCATCTAGAGAAGAGAGCACCACCTTCAATTGATATGTTTGCATTTCTCTAGATTCCAATTTGACTTATAAGTAATACAGATGGATTTCTGAACCTTCTCTGAAAATATTAATTTCTCTATGTAAAGACTTGTGAGTTTTTTTTAATATTGTAGAAAGGTAATTTAAATTGCTGACTTGTATATTAAAGTATGTTTTGTGGCTGGGCATGGTGGCTCACGCCTGTAATCCCTGCACTTTGAGAGGCTGAGGCTGGCAGATCACTTGAGCCCAGGAGTTGGAAACCATCCTGGGCAACATGGAAATATTGCCGTCTCTACTAAAAATAAACGCCGTCTCTACTAAAAATAAAAAATAGCCAGGCATGGTGGTGCGTGCCTGTAGTCCCAGCTACTCAGGAGGCTGAGGTGGGAGGATCACTTGAATCCAGGAGGTTGGGGTTGCAGTGAGCCAACATTGCACCACTGCACTCCACCCTGGGTGACAAAGTGAGACCCTGTCTCAAAAAAAATAAAATAAAAAGTATGCTTTGTATCACAACATTGCATTCTTTTTAACAGACTTGGAAGATGCTACAAAAACACCTGACTGTTCCAGTGGACCAGTGAAAGAGGAAAGAGGTGATCTTATAAAATTTTACAATACAATATATGTAGGAAGAGTGAAGTCATTTGCACTGAAATACGACTTGTCAAATCAGGACCATGTGGTATGTTTTATGTTTTACTACTTTATTATTATTCGCTGTCATAGTTGAATTACTGTAAGTTTATTTTGCTAGATAAGTATGTCAAAGTAAAATTACTAGCAATTAATCAGAGCATGACTAGTAACTTAATCGGTGATTAAGGCTATGGTACAACAGAGACCAGAGGAAATCATGGAATCTCTTGCCCTGGCTACAGTGCAGTGGTGAGATCCTGGCTCACTGCAACCTTTGCTTCCAGGGCTCAAGCGATGCTCCCACCCCAGCCTCCCAAGTAGCTGGTAGGACAGCTGCGTGCCACCACCACGCCTGGCTAATTTTTTTGTATTTTTAGTAGATACAGGGTTTCACCATGTTGGCCAGGCTGGTCTGGAACTCCTGGACTTAAGCAATCTACCCACCTCAGACTCCCATAGTGATGGGATTACAGGTGTGAAACACCACGCCTGGCAGAAATTTTATCTATACCATGATTATGTTACTAGAAATTCCGTGTACATATGGGTAAGAACTTGATGGGAACATGAATATTAAAACAATTAATTTGTTTGTATTTATTTATTTATTTATTTTGAGACAGAGTCTCACCCCGTCACCCAGGCTGGAGTGCAATGGCACGATCTCAGCTCAACTGCAACCTCCGCCTCCCAGGTTCAAGTGATTCTCCTGCCTCAGCCTCCCCAGTAGCTGGTATTACAGGAGCATGTCACTACACCTGGCTAATTTTTTGTATCTTTAGTAGAGACAGGGTTTCACCATGTTGGTCAGGCTGGTCTTGAACTCCTGACCTCGTGATCCGCCCACCTCAGCCTCCCAGAGTGCTGGGATTATAGGCATGAGCCACTGCGCCCAGCAAATTTGGTAAATTTTTCTGTTGTTACATTGTGAGATTAATGTTTTTCTCAAGTTAAAGACAGAAGGGGCCAGGTGTGGTGGTTCATGCCTGTAATCCCAGCACTTTGGGAGATCGAGGTGGGTGGATCACCAGAGGTCAGGAGTTCAAGACCAGCCTGGCCAACATGGTGAAATCCCATCTCTACCAAAAATTAGGTGGCGTGGTGGCAGGCACCTGTAATCCCAGCTACTCGGGAGGCTGAGGCAGGAGAATCACTTGAACCCAGGAAGCAGAGGTTGTAGTGAGCAGAAATTGTGCCACTGCACTCCAGCCTGGGTGACAAGAAGGAAACTCCATCTCAAAAAAAAAAAAAAAGACAAAAGGAGGTCAGGCGCTGTGGCTCATGCCTGTAATCCCAGCGCTTTGGGAGGCCGAGGCAGGTGGATCACGTGAGGTCAGGAGTTCAAGACCAGCCTGGTCAACATGGTGAACCCCATCTCTACTAAAAATACAAAAATTAGCCGGGCATGGTGGTAGGCACCCGTAATCCCAGCTACGTGAGAGGCTAAGACAGGAGAATCACTTGAATCCGAGAGGCAGAGTTGCAGTGAGCCAAGATTGCACCATTACACACCAGCCTGGACAACAGAGCAAGACTCCGTCTCAAAAAAAAAAGACAAAAGGAAGTAGATAGGCCTGGATCATTAATAGAGGCACCACTAAGAAATTTTTATGCAGGCCAGGCGTGGTGGCTCACGGTTGTGATCCCAGCACTCTGGGAGGCCAAGGCAGGCGGATCACGAGGTCAGGAGATTGAGACCATCCTGGCTAACACAGTGAAACCCTGTGTCTACTGAAAAGACAAAAAAAAAATTAGCCGGGCATAGTGGCGGGCGCCTGTAGTCCCAGCTTCTAGGGAGGCTGAGGCAGGAGAATGGCGTGAACCGGGGAGGTGGAGCTTGCGGTGAGCCAAGATCATGCCACTGCACTCCAGCCCAAGCAACAGAGCGAGACTCCGTCTCAAAAAAAAAAAAAAATTATGCAGACCCCAGTTTTGGCAGTCGCAGCAGGCCTGAGAAAGTGTTACCAGTGTGTAAGCTGAGGTTGCTTCCCAGAAGACCAGACTTTAGCTCTAAGAAAAAGAGACCAGCCAGGCACTTCCCAAGCCTGTAATCCCAGCACTTTGGGAAGCTAAGCCTGGAGGATTGCTTGAGCCCAGGAATTTGAGACCAGCCTGGAAAAATAAGAAGGCCCTGTCTCTTTAAAAAAAAAAAAAAAACTCTACAAATTAGCCATGTAGTGGCTGGTATACACCCAAGTAGTGGTCCCAACTACTCAGCAAGCTAAGGTAGGAGGATCGCTTGGGCCCAGGAGGTCAAGGCTGCAATGAACCACAGTCGCATCACTGCACTCCAGTCTGGGCAACAGAGCAAGACCCTGCCTCAAAAAAAGAAAAGAAAAGAAGGCCCTAGCAGAAGCTGCAGCCAGCCAGCCAATAGCTGTTTCTATGTATCTGTGTGCATCTGTACATTTCTGTTCTTCCTCTTTTTATGGAATATGGTCTATGACTATCCTCAGAGGTCGTAACTGTTCATCCTACTCCAGTTTCACTTCCCCTCTGTCTATATACTCTGAATATCTCTACCATCTTAATTTATTTCCATTATACAGGATATTAAAGAAAATGAAATCCTTGCTCATCCAACTTATTTCTAAATATTTTCCATTTCCATATGAAGTGTTTCCCATTTCATTAACAGATTTTTTTCCATGTCAGAATCATTCTGCTGGCTTATAGAATTCTCTGCCTCTTTTATTCTCTCTGCTACTGCTTTGGTTGTGGGGTAGAGAGAGATTTTGTGTGTGTGTAGAGAGAGATTGTTATAGCAAGTGTTAGAAGATTGGTTATTCTTTGTCCCTACTTTTTTTTTTTTTTTTTTTTGGAGAAGGAGTCTCGCTCTGTTGCCCAGGCTGGAGTGCAGTGGCCACAGTCTTGGCTCACTGCAACCTCCACCTCCCGGCTTCAGGCAATTCTGTGCCTCAGCCTCCTGAGTAGCTGGCATTACAGGCGCCTGTCACCACGCCCAGCTGATTTTCGTATTTTTAGTAGAGACAGGATTTCACCATCTTGGCCAGGCTGGTCTTGAACTCTTGACCTCATGATCCACCCACCTCGGCCTCCCAAAGTGCTGGGATTACAAGCGTGAGCCACCCTGCCCAGCCTGTCCTTACTTTTTAAGCATGAATATGAGGTTCTCGTGCTCGTGGCTTAACTCCTGGTGTCTTGTCCAGAATTTTTTTTTTTTCTTTTGAGACAGAGTCTCACTCTGTCACCTAGGGAGGAGTGCAGTGACATAAACTCGGCTCACTGCAACCTCTGCCTCCTGGGTTCAAACAGTTGTCATGCTCAGCCTCCCAAGTGGCTGGGACTACAGGCGCATGCCACCATACCTGGCTAATTTTTATATTTTTAGGAGCTACTCAGGAGGCTGAAGTGGGGTTTTGCCATGTTGGCCAGACTAGTCTCCAACTCCTGGCCTCAAGTGATCAGAGCATGTTGGCCTCCCAAAGTGCTGGATTATAGGAGTGAGCCACTGCACCTGGCCCCAGAAATCTTTTTTTTTTTTTTTTTTTTTTGGAGGCAGATTCTTGCTCTGTCACCTAGGATGGAGTGCAGTGGCACAATCTGGGCTTACTGCAACACCTCTGCCTCCTGGGTTCAAGCAATTCTAGTGCCTCAGCCTCCCGAATAGCTCAGATTACAGGCATGTGCCACCACGCCCAGCTAATTTTTGCATTTTTAGTGGAGACAGAGTGTTACCATGCTGGCCATGCTGGTCTCAAACTCCTGACCTCAGGTGATCCACCCACCTCGGCCTCCCAAAGTGCTGGGATTACAAGTGTGAGCCACCACACCCGGCCAGAATTCTTAATACTAGTTATAGGACTTCCTGAAAGATCCAGGAAAATAGGCAGGGCATAGTGGCTCACACCTATAATCCCAGCACTTTGGGAGGCCGAGGTATCACCTGAGGTCAGGAGTTGGAGACCAGCCTGGCCAAGATGGTCATCTCTATTAAAAATACAAAATTAGCTGGGCGTGGTGGCACATGCCTGTAATCTCAGCTACTTGGGAGGTTGAGGCAGGAGAATCGCTTGAACCTGGGAGGCAGAGGTTGCAGTGAGCCTAGATTGCACCATCTTACTCTAGCCTGGGC
The DNA here is from genome assembly GCF_043159975.1 of Macaca nemestrina. NCBI lineage: Eukaryota > Metazoa > Chordata > Mammalia > Primates > Cercopithecidae > Macaca > Macaca nemestrina. Next base: position 27,795,640 of record NC_092139.1, read on the forward strand.
AACAAGAGCGAGAGATACTTCATCTCAAAAAAAAAAAAAAGATCCAAGAAAATAAATTCTACTTTATCTGTTGTTGTTGTAAAAAAAAAAAAAAAAAAAAAAAAAAAAAAAAAAAAAAAAAAAAGAAGTAACAGATCTTTTTTTTTTTTTTTGCTTTTCTCAACCATAAATGAGCTTTTATAGTATAACTGATTCCTAACTAGGAGATATCATAAGAATAAAAATGGCCGGGCGCGGTGGTTCAAGCCTATAATCCCAGCACTTTGGGAGGCCGAGACGGGCGGATCACAAGGTCAGGAGATCGAGACCATCCTGGTTAACACGGTGAAACCCCGTCTCTACTAAAAAATACAAAAAAAACCTAGCCGGGCAAGGTGGCGGGCGCCTGTAGTCCCAGCTACTCGGGAGGCTGAGGCAGGAGAATGGCATAAACCCAGGAGGCGGAGCTTGCAGTGAGCCGAGATCCGGTCACTGTACTCCAGCCTGGGCGACAGAGCTAGACTCCGTCTCAAAAAAAAAAAAAAAAAAAAAAAGAATAAAAATATGGGATTCAAAAACAAAGAAAAACTTTTATCTAAAAAATCTGACTTTTGGGTTATTTTAGATGGATGCTCCACCACTCTCTCCTTTTCCACATATTAAACAACAGCCAGGCTCACCACGCCGCATTTCCCAACAGCACTCCATTTATATTTCCCCACACAAGAATGGGTCAGGCCTTACACCAAGAAGCACTCTGCTGTACAAGTTCAATGGCAGCCCTTCTAAGGTAAGGTGAATAGGCTAAAAGCTGGATTTCACATTAACAGTCAGTAACTGTTAATCTTGCCTCTTTTTTTGTTTTTGGCCAAGTTTCTACTATACTAATAAAATATGAAATGTTAACTATGGCATGTCTCCTCTCATCAAGAGCAGTATATTCAGTTTGAGGTAGTTTAATCCATTATTATTGACATGGTATTTGTGGAGTTCATTTTGAAAGTCCAGCATGTTTTCCTGTTCAAGCAAGATCTTGAGAAGGGACCAGTAAAGCAACATCTGCAAGTGGTCAGACCTGGGGGATGTCAAGTTGAAAGAAAGGCATTGGAAGTGAAAGTGCATTTGGTAGATGGCACCCAAGATAGGAAGACGTCTGAAAACACAAGCCTCCTCTTATGTACATAGACAACTCTGTGATCATCTCCATCCTTATCCTTGTTGAGTGGTGAAGATGTGATATGGACATGATTGCTGTTTTCAGATACTTCATGGACTGTCAAGCAGATCTGTTCAGTATGTCTCCAGAAGTCAGAATCAGTATAAACTGGAAGAAATTGTAGTGGGGCATATTGTAATTCAGTCCAAATACATTGGCTCCTTCTTATTACTTTCCTATTAAGTTATACAGATGCCTACAGAGTTCTCACTATACTTGACAAAGTTGGCTAAGATAATATACCTGACTGGACACAGTGGCTCAAGCCTATAATCCTAGCACTTTGGGAGGCCAAGGCAGGCGGATTGCCTGATCTCAGGAGTTCAAGACCAGCCTGGGCAACATGGCGAAACCCCATCTCTACTAAAAATACAAAAAATTAGCCAGGCATGATGGTCCGCACCTGTAATCTCAGCTACTCTGCTCAGGAGGCTGAGGCAGGAGAATCGCTTGAGCCCAGGAGGCGGAGGTTGCAGTGAACCGAGATCACCCCTTTTTCACTCCAGCCTGGGCGACAGAAGAAGACTCTGTCTCAAAAAAAAAAAAAAAAATTGAAAAGCATTACTCTAAGGAAGAGGATCTCAAACTGTAGGGAGCTTTAAAATCATTGGGAGGGCTTGTTAAAACAGATTAGGGCTGGTCGCAGTGGCTCACGCCTGTAATCCCAGCACTTTGGGAGGCCGAGGCAGGCAGATCACGAGATCAGGAGTTCAAGACCAGCCTGGCCAACATGGCGAAACCCCGTCTCTACTAAAAATACAAAAATTAGCCAGGCATGGTGGTGGGCACCTATAATCCCAGCTACTCAGGAGGCTGAGGCAGGAGAATCGCTTGAACCCAGTAGGCAGAGGTTGCAGTGAGCTGAGATCGTGCCATTGCACTCCAGCCTGGGCGATAAGAACAAGACTTCGTCTCAAAAACAAACAAAAAAAAAACAGATAAAGCCAGGCATGGTGGCTCACCCCTGTAATCCCAGCACTTTGGGAGGCCAAGGTTGGGGAATCACTTGAGGCCGGGAGTTCAAGACCAGCCTGGCCAACATGACAAAATCCTGTCTCTACTAAAAATACAAAAAAATAGCCAAGCATCGTGGCATGTGCCTGTAGTCCCAGCTAGGGAGGCTGAGGCAGGAGAATAGCTTGAGCCCAGGAGGCGAAGCTTGCAGTGAGCCAAGATCATGCCCTGCACTCCAGCCTGGGCAACAGAGAGAGAACCTGTCTCAAAAAATAAAAAAATTATAGATGCTTCTTCTGCTTCTGGTCTGGGTACTACACATTGAGAACTACTATTATACAGTGAATTCAGTTGTTTTGGTTTTGTTTTTGAGACAGGGTCTCACTCTGTTTCCCAAGCTGGAGTACAGTGGCATGATCACTGCTTACTGCAGCCACAACCTCCCCAGGCTCAGGTGATGCTTCTTAGCCTCCCGAGTAGCTGAGACTACAGGCACAGGCCACCACACCTGCCTAATTTTTGTATTTTTTGTAGAGACCAGGTTTGCCATGTTGCCCAGGCTGATCTCAAACTCCTGGGCTCAAGTGATTGAACCATCTTGGCCTCCCAAAGTGCTGGTATTACAGGCCACCACACCTGGCCTTAAATCTAATTTTTAAGCCACCTGAAAAGATTAGTTCAAGCCATCCCTTATGAGGTTGTTCTAAGTTTTAAAAAGAATCCTTATCCCAGTGTGAAGATTTGGATAGAGGATAGAACACAGGAAAAAACAATTCACTTGGTTGTTTGCTGCCATTTCCCTTCTCCCTCTTTTACTCACACACGTTCTCTATTTCTGCACAGAGTTTGAAAGAGATCAACAACATGATAAGGCAAGGTGAGCAGAGAACCAAGAAGCGAGTAATAGCCATCGATAGTGATGCAGAATCCCCTGCCAAACGCGTCTGTCAAGAAAATGATGATGTTTTACTGAAACGACTACAGGATGTTGTCAGTGAAAGAGCAAATCATTAATGTTCTTGCTTCTATGATAAAAGCACTTTCAGATTGTTCTGCAGAAAGTTGGAGCTCTGTCCTTCAAACCTTTTAGCCCTATGGATGGTAAATATTGCTGGATTATAAGAAAAAAATTGCACAAAAATGTGCTTTTTAAAATATTTATCCAAAATGTAATTGACAGAGATGTATTTTGAGTTGGACTGGAAAGGAATATTTTAAGTGCCTTTTTAAAATACTAATAGTCCGGCTAGATGCAGTGGCTCACGCCTGTAATCCCAGGACTTTGGGAGGCCAAGGCGGGCAGATCACCTGAGGTCAGGAGTTTGAGACTAGCCTGACCAACATGGAGAAACCCCATCTCTACTAAAATACAAAATTAGCCAGGTGTGGTGGCACATGCCTGTAATCCCAGCTACTTGGGAGGCTGAGGCAGAATTGCTTGAACTCAGGAAGCGGAGGTTGTGGTAAGCCTAGGTTGCGCCTCTGCACTTCAGCCTGGGCAACAAGAGTAAAACTCCATCTCAAAAATATGTATATATTAATAGGGTTTTTTTTTTTTAATGTTTGCTCCTTAAGTTAGTTTTCAAGTTGAAATTAGGAGAAACCCCATAACTTTTTAGCTCTCTTTTAAAAATAAATGTCTCCTCCTCCTGTGTGTTGTAATATGAGGATAAATAATCTACTTTTGGTAAGCATGCTTTGAGATATTTGTATTCTCAATTTAATATTGAAGGAAGGGGTTGGTTCCCATAGTACCTGGCCAGAGGGTTATGTACCAGCCTGTCTCTGGCCCACTGTGGTAATTCCACATCCAGGTGCTACCACCATTCAGGGTTGTCTCCTTCTCGTGCCTTTTCTCTCCTTGAGCTTTATAAACAGATTTGTACCTGAGCCCCAATGCTACACTCATCCTTGCTTTCCAGCCCTAAGCCATCTCAGCCTGATGTCACAACCCAATAAATGGGCATTTTCTTCTTTTGTAAACTATTATCATTTTGGTTTCTGTGACATTAACTTAATTATATATGATCATACTAACTCATGTAGTTCTCAAAATAGGCAGCTGCTTCTCAAGCCAGTAGAATAAAATTCAGTTAGTTATTAAAAACTAAATTCCTGGCCGGGCGCGGTGGCTCAAGCCTGTAATCCCAGCACTTTGGGAGGCCGAGACGGGCGGATCACGAGGTCAGGAGATCGAGACCATCCTGGCTAACACGGTGAAACCCTGTCTCTACGAAAAATACAAAAAAATTAGCCGGGCGAGGTGGCGAGCGCCTGTAGTCCCAGCTACTCGGGAGGCTGAGGCGGGAGAATGGCAGGAACCCGGGAGGCGGAGCTTGCAGTGAGCCGAGATAGCGCCACTGCACTCCAGCCTGGGCGACAGAGCAAGACTCCGTCTCAAAAAAAAAAAAAAAAAAAAAAAACACTAAATTCCTGTTAGTAAGGTAACACCATGATTATGTGTGTTATACTATTTTTGAGATCATAGTATCAGTCATTCTCAATATCTAATTGAGTCCCTAAGAATATTTTAAACCTTTTTTTTTTTTTTTTTTTTTTTGAGACGGAGTCTCACTCTGTCGCCCAGGCTGGAGTGCAGTGGCCGGATCTCAGCTCACTGCAAGCTCCGCCTCCCGGGTTCACGCCATTCTCCTGCCTCAGCCTCCCGAGTAGCTGGGACCACAGGCGCCCGCCAGCTCGCCCGGCTAGTTTGTTTTGTATTTTTTAGTAGAGACGGGGTTTCACTGTGTTAGCCAGGATGGTCTCGATCTCCTGACCTTGTGATCCACCCGTCTCGGCCTCCCAAAGTGCTGGGATTACAGGCTTGAGCCACCGCGCCCGGCCTTTAAATCTTTTTTTTTTTTTTTTTTTTTTTTGAGACGGAGTCTGGCTCTGTCGCCCGGGCTGGAGTGCAGTGGCCGGATCTCAGCTCACTGCAAGCTCCGCCCCCCGGGTTTATGCCATTCTCCTGCCTCAGCCTCCCGAGTAGCTGGGACTACAGGCGCCCGCCGCCTCGCCCGGCTAGTTTTTTGTATTTTTTAGTAGAGACGGGGTTTCACCGTGTTCGCCAGGATGGTCTCGATCTCCTGACCTAGTGATCCGCCCGTCTCGGCCTCCCAAAGTGCTGGGATTACAGGCTTGAGCCACCGCGCCCGGCCCTTAAACCTTTTAAAAACCACATAAATATCATCTTATGCCTCATAATTCCAGTATATTTAATACATCAGTAAAATAGCTGCTTATTACTTCTCCCGCTTTGTTCTCAGTATTTTTAGTACATCATGAGTTTCCTGCTGGTGTACCACTGGGTACTCCTGAAGATGTTTTTCCATACTAGGGATGCTTTTCAGTATTAGGGATGCTTTTTTCAGTGCTAGGGATGCTTTTCAGTACTAGGGATGCTTTCCAAAATATCACCTCTTTTACATTTACTTTTTCTAGTATGTGTCTGGAATCCAGAGAACATGAAAAAGCCACTTATAATTAATTTTGAGAAGTTTTATCAAATGTTTATGTTTCTAACTGCAAACGTTAATTTTGGAAAGGCATAATGTTTAACTCACCTATGTTTAACCATGGCTAATTTAAAATAGTCAGATTTGGCTGTCACTAATTAGTATTCTCAAGAATTTCATTTTTCAATTTTAAGAAGAAAAGGGATTTTGGTCACATTTTGCTTGTAAATGAAAATTACATCCTCATTCTTTGTGTAGTATCTACACATTGTTATAAGCCAAAAAACAAAGTCTGTCTTGAATCCTTGTACATATTTGTATGTTGCTGTAATTGTTATTTTTATCTTCATTATTGTGCAAAATATAAATGAGCATTTGTACATTGACTGTATAAGAAACCATGGGCCGGGTCCTGTGGCTCATGCCTGTAATCCCAACACTTTGGGAGGCCAAGGCAGGAGGATCACTTCAGTCCAGGAGTTCAAGACTAACCTGGGCAACATAGTGAGCCCTCATCTCTACAAAAAATAAAAAAATTAGTTGGGTGTGATGGCATGTGCCTGTAGTCCCAGCTATTCAGGAGACTGACATGGGGGGATCACTTGAGGCTGGGAGATTGAGGCTGCAGTGAGCTGTGATTGCACCACTACACTCTATCCTGGGTGAGAGGTCAAGACCCTTTCTCAGAAAAGGAAAAAAAGAATTCTGGACATGTTTTTATCAGTTTTCAGGACTGGGTATCAATGTACATAAAATGGCTAATAAAAACTGGAATTGAGATTATTGAAAAAAACTCTTTTCTATATGACTGGAAGCAGTTGCACAGCCATCTAAAATCTGTTTTAATATCTACTTTATGACTTTAAAATTCCTTAGAATAACTTAAAAGTTAATGTTCCTGTGGTTTCCAGGGTCTAGGGGGAAAATGAAAAATAACTGCTTAATGGATACAGAGTTTTTTTGCAGGGAGTGATGAAACTATTTTGGAACTTGATATAGGTGGGGTAGTTGCATAACATTGTGAATTTACTAAATGCCACTGTATTGTACGTTTTAAAATGGTTGAGTTTGTGTTACGTAAATTTCACCTTAAATTTTTTTTTTAAGTCTTAGATACTGTTTTAGTCCATTTTCACACTGCTGATAAATACCCGACCGAGACTGGGAAGAAAAAGAGGTTTAATGGATTTACAGTTCCACATGGCTGGGGAGGCCTCACAATCATGGCAAAAGGCAAGGAGGAGCAAGTCACATCTTATGTGGATGGTGGCAGGCAAAGAGAGAGCTTGTGCAGGGAAACTCCTGTTTTTTGTTTGTATGTTTGTTTTTGAGACAGAGTCTTGCACTGTCACCAGGCTGGAGTGCAATGGTAGGATCTTGGCTCACTGAAACCTCTGCCTCCTGGGTTCAAGTGATTCTCCTGCCTCAGCCTCCCACATAGCTGGGACTACAGGTGCATGCCAGCACGCCCAGCTAAGCTAATTTTTGTATTTTTGTGGAGACAGGGCTTCACCATGTTGGCCGGGATGGTCTTGATCGCTTGACCTCGTGATCTGCCTGCCTCGGCTTCCCAAAGTGCTGGGATTACAAGCGTGAGCCACCATGCCCGGTGGAAACTCCCATTTTTAAAAGAATCAGATCTCTTGGGACATATTCACTATCACGAGAAGAGCCCAGGAAAGACCTGACCCCATAATTCAATCACCTCCCACTAGGTTTCTTCCACAACATGTGGGAATTGTGGGAGTTACAATTCACAGTGAGATTTGGGTGGAGACACAGCCAAACCATATCATTCTTCCCCTGGCCCCTCCCAAATTTCATGTCCTCACATTTCAAAACCAATCATGCCTTCCTAACAGTCCCCCAAAGTCTTATTTCAGCTTTAACTCAAAACTCCACAGTTCAACATTTCATCTGAGATAAGGCAAGTCACTTCCATCTGTGAGCCTGTAAAATCAAAAGCAGGTAAGTTACTTCCAAGCTACAATAGGGGCATGGGCACTGGGTAAATACAGCCGTTTTAAATGAGAAAAATTGGCCAAAACAAAGGGGCTACAGGCCGCTTGCAAGTCTGAAATTGAGTGGGGCAATTAAATCTTAACGCTCCAAAATGACCTCTTTTGACTCCATGTTTCACATCCAGGTCATGCTGATGCAAGAGGTGGGTTCCCATAGTCTTGGGCAGCTCCACCCCTGTGACTTTACCTCCCAGCCTCCCTCCCAGCTGCTTTCACAGGATGGTGTTGAGTGTCTGTGATTTTTCAAGGCACATGGTGCAAGCTGTCAGTGGATCTACCATTCTGGGGTCTGGAGGACAGTGGCCCTCTTCTCTCAGCTCCACTAGGTGGTGCCCCAGTAGGGACTCTTCGTAGGGACTCCAACCCCACATTTCTTTTCCATACTGCCCTAGCTGAGGTTCTCCATGAGAGCCCTGCCCCTGCAGCAAACTTCTACCTGGACATCCAGGCATTTTCATGCATCCTCTGAAGTCTAGGCAGAGGTTCCCAAACCTCAATTTTGACTTCTGTGCACACCATGTGAAAGCTGCCAAGGCTTGAGGCGTACACCCTCTGTATGGCCCAAGCTCTACATTAGCCCCCTTCAGTCATGGCTGAGCAGCTGGGACGTACAGCACCAAGTCCCTAGGCTGCAACCAGCATGGAGACCCTGGGCCCAGCCCACAAAACCACTTTTTCCTCTTAAGCCTCCAGGCCTGTGAATGGTGGAGTGGGGGAGCGGGTATGATGAAGACCTCTCACATGCCCTGAAGACTTTCCCCATTGTCTTGGTGATTAACATTCAGCTCCTCATTGCTTATGCAAATTTCTGCAGCCAGCTTGAATTTCTCCTCAGAAAATGGGATTTTCTTTTTTTGTTTGTTTTTTGTTTTGAGATGGAGTTTCGCTCTTGTTGCCCAGGCTGGAGTACAGTGGTGCAAACTCAGCTCACCACAACCTCCACCTCCCAGGTTCAAGTAATTCTCATGCCTCAGCCTCCCAAGTGGCTGGGACTACAGGCATGTGCCACCAAGCCCAGCTAATTTTCTATTTTTAGTAGAGACGTTTCTCCATGTTGGTCAGACTGGTCTTGAACTCCCAAACTCAGGTAATCCACCTGCCTTGGCCTCCCAAAGTGCTGGGATTACAGGCATGAGCCACCACACCTGGCCAGGATTCTTTTTTATCACACTGTCAGTCTGCAAATTTTCTGAACTTTTATGCTTTGCTTCCCTTATAAAACTGAATGCCAGCCGGGCACAGTGGCTCACGCCTGTAATCCCAGCACTCTGGAAGGCCAAGGTGGGCAGATCAGGAGATCAAGACCATCCTAGCCAACATGGTAAAACCCTGTCTCTACTTAAAAATACAAAAATTAGCTTGGCGTGGTGGTGCACTCATGTAATCCCAGCTACTCAGGAGGCTGAGGCAGGAGAAATGCTTGAACCCGGGAGGTGGAGGTTGCAGTGAGCCGAGATTGCGCCATTCTTTTCCAGGTAGCGACAGAGCAAGACTCCATCTCAAAAAAAAAAAAAACTGAATGCCTTTAACAGCACCCAAGTCACCTCTTGAATGCTTTGCTGCTTAGAAATTTCTTCCACCAGATACCTTAAATCATCTTTCTGAAGTTCAAAGTTCTACCAGTCTCTAGGGCAGGGGCAAAATGCCACCAGTAGATTTGCTAAAACATAACAAGAGTCACCTTTGCTCCAGTTTGCAACGAGTTTCTTATCTCCATCTAAGAGCACTGCATCCTGGATTTCATTGTCCATATTATTATCAGCATTTTGGTCAAAGCCATTCAGCAAGTTTCTAGGAAATTCAAAACTGTCCCACGTTTTCCTCTCTTCTTCTGACCCCCCAAATTGTTCCAACCTCTGCCTATTTCCCAGTTCCAAAGTCACTTCCACATATTCGCATATCTTTTCAGCAGCACTCCACTTCTGGTACCAAATTGCTGTATTAATCCATTTTCATGCTGCTAATAAAGACATACCTAAGACAGAAGTAAAAAAGGTTTAATGGACTTAGTTTCACATGGCTGGGGAGGCCTCTCAATCATGGCAAAAGGCAAAGAGCAAGTCACATCTTACATGTATGGTGGCAGGCAAAGAGAGAGTTTGTGCAGGGAAACTCCCATTTTTAAAACCATCAGATTTTGTGAGATGTATTCACTATCATGAGAACAGCCCAGGAAAGACCCGCCCCCATAATTCAATCACCTGCCACCAGGTTCCTCCTGTGACACATGGGAATTGTGAGAGTTACAATTCAAAATGAGTTTTGAATGGGGACACACCCAAGCCATATCAGATACATATGAAGAAACAGGATTATTTCAAGGCCTTGGAATGAACATGCAAACTAAGTTATGATAGTTAATTAAGGAAATGGCTTATTACTGTCTTTGGAGTGCTTTCTTTTTTTTTTTTTTTTTTTTGAGACAGTCTCGCTATGTCGCCCAGGGTGGAGTGCAGTGGCCGGATCTCAGCTCACTGCAAGCTCCGCCTCCCGGGTTTTTACGCCATTCTCCTGCCTCAGCCTCCCGAGTAGCCGGGACTACAGGCGCCCACCACCTCGCCCGGCTAGTTTTTTGTATTTTTTAGTAGAGACGGGGTTTCACCGTGTTAGTCAGGATGGTCTCGAACTCCTGACCTCGTGATCCGCCCGTCTCGGCCTCCCAAAGTGCTGGGATTACAGGCTTGAGCCACCGCGCCCGGCCTGGAGTGCTTTCAAGGTGTATTTCTCCACAGGAGACCTACAGCTTAAAAATTCTTTTTATTGGCCGGGCGCGGTGGCTCAGGCCTGTAATCCCAGCACTTTGGGAGGCCGAGACGGGCGGATCATGAGGTCAGGAGATCGAGACCATCCTGGCTAACCCCGTGAAACCCCGTCTCTACTAAAAAATATAAAAAACTAGCCCGGCGAGGTGGCAGGCGCCTGCAGTCCCGGCTACTCGGGAGGCTGAGGCAGGAGAATGGTGTAAACCTGGGAGGCGGAGCTTGCAGTGAGCTGAGATCCGGCCACTGCACTCCAGCCTGGGTGACAGAACGAGACTCCGTCTCAAAAAAAAAAAAAATTATTTTTATTTATTTTTTTTTTGAGAGGGTGTCTCGCACTTGTTGCCCAGGCTGGAGTGCAATGGCGTGATCTCAGCTCACTGCAGCCTCTGCCTCCTGGGTTCAAGCAATTCTGCCTCAGCCTCCTGAGTAGCTGGGATTATAGGCTCCCACCACTATACCCAGCTAATTTTTTGTATTTTTATTAGTAGAGACAGGGTTTCACCATGTTGGCCAGGCTGGTCTCAAACTCCTGACCTCAGGTGATCCACCTGCCTTGGCGCCTCCCAAAGTGCTGGGATTACAGGCATGAGCCACCACACCTGGCCTTAAAAATTATTTCCTAATTAAGATCTTAATATGGGCCAAGTGTGGTGACTCATGCCTGTAATCCCAACACTTTGGAAGGCCAAGGCAGAAGGATCACTTGAGGCCAAGAGTTGAAGACCAGCCTAAGAAACAGTGAGACACCTGTCTCTACAAAAAAAAAAAAAAGGGTTAGATGATTAGATTATATTCAGATTTTTATAAAAAGGGTAATGTTCCTGCTTGTTTTAGTTTTGTTTCTTGTGAGTGCTTTCACTAAGTCAACAAGCATTTATTGGCTCCCTGCTCTGTTCCTACCCTCTGCTAGGTGCAAGGGATATCAAGATGAACCAGACATAGTTCCTGTGCTCAAGATATAATATTGCTGTGATAATTATAGTAATACAGCTCTGTGCCAAGAGGGGTAGTTTAGCACAAAGAAGGAAGTGTTTTACTCTGCCTGAGCACATGTGCCAGAGGAACCTCCAAAAGGAGAGTCTTGCTCCATTGCCCAGCCTGGAGTGCAGTCACACAATCTCCGCTGACTACAACCTCAACCTCCTGGGTTCAAGCAATTGTCCTGCCTCAGCCTTCTGAGTAGCTGGGATTACAGGCACCTGCCACCATGCCCGGCTAACTTTTGTATTTTTAAGTAGAGACGAGGTTTCACCATGTTGGTTAGGCTGCTCTTGAACTCCTGACCTCAAGTGATCCGCCTGCCTCTGCTTCTCAAAGTGCTGAGATTACAGACGTGAGCCACAGTGCCCAACCAGGAATTTCATCCTTGTGGGAGAATAACTGTTTGCCAGGACAGTAAAAGTATTCAAGACAAAGTGAGGATAAATTGTGGAAAGACCTAGATGTATGAAAGTACCATAGGTTTGGGAATTACAGGTAATTTAATTTTTTTAATCTTTTTTTTTTTTTTTTTTTGAGACGGAGTCTCGCTCTGTCACCCAGGCTGGAGTGTAGTGGTCGGATCTGGGCTCACTGCAAGCTCCGCCTCCCGGGTTTATGCCATTCTCCGCCTCAGCCTCCCAAGTAGCTGGGACTACAGGTGCCCGCCACCTCGCCCGGCGAGTTTTTTTGTATTTTTTAGTAGAGACGGGGTTTCATCATGTTAGCCAGGATGGTCTCGATCTCCTGACCTTGTAATCTGCCCGTCTCGGCCTCCCAAAGTGCTGGGATTACAGGCTTGAGCCACCGCACCTGGCCAATTTTTTAAATCTTTACATGACCCTATTTGAAGATAATTTGGCAAGGCTGGACTGTAGCGTGCATATGCACAAGTGTCATAGAAAATAGGGCTAGAAAGGCAGGCAGGAGACTTTCATGGTTGGGCTTTCAACAACAGGTTAAACAGCTCAGGCTTGATTATTTCTGGTGGTTCTCAACATTGGCTGCACCTGGGGAATTTTTCTTTCCTTTTTTTCTTTTTTTTTTTTTTTTTTTTTTTTAAGATGGACTGTCACTGTTACCCAGGCTGGAGTGCAGTGGCATGATCTGCAACCCCCACCTCCTGGGTTCAAGCAATCCACCAGCCTCAGCCTCCCAAGTAGCTGGGACTATGGGCATGTGCTACCTATTCAGGAGACTGAGGCAGGAGAATAGCTTGAACCCAGAAGATGGAGGTTGCAGTGACCCGAGATTGAGCAACTGCACTCCAGCCTGGGTGACAAGACTGAGACTCCATCTCAAAAAAAAAAAAAAAAAAAAAAACCCTGAAACTGGGTAATTTACAAGAAGAGAGGTTTCAGCCAGGCACGATGGCTCACGCCTATAATCCCAACACTTTGGGAGGCTGAGGAAGGTGGATCACTTGAGGTCAGGAGTTCGAGACCAGCCTGGCCAACGTGGTGAAACCCCATCTCTACTAAAAATACAAAAATTAGCCAGGCATGATGGCGGACGCCTGTGTCAAGCGCGTCCGTGTGAAGAGACCACCAAACGGGCTTTGTGTGAGCAATAAAGCTGTTTATTCACTTGAGTGCAAGTGAGCTGAGTCCGAAAAGAGAATCAGCGAAGGGAGATGGGGAAGGGGTTGCTTTATAGGAGTTGAGTAGGTAATGGAAAATTACAGCAAAAGGTGGTTATCTATTGTTAGCAGAGGTGCATGGTGCCTGGGGGAGAAGGCACCATGGTGGAGAAGGTGCATGGTGGAGAAATCATAAGACACATTGTCCAGAAGAAGAATGTCACAAAGTCAATCGATTAGCTAAGGTAGGGCAGGGACAAGTCACAATAGTAAAATATTGTAATGTTAGTTAATCAGTTAAGGCAGGAACTGGCTGTTTTACTTCTTTGTAGTTTTTTTCTTTTGCTGCTCCAGATTTTTTGGCTCCTGCAGGCCACCTGGATGTGTATGTGCAGGTCACAGGGGTTATAATGACTGAGCTTCAGCTCAGAGGCCTGACAGCCTGTAATCCAAGCTATTCGGGAGGGAGGCTGAGGCAGGAGAATTGCTTGAACTTGGGAGGCAGAGGTTGCAGTGAGCCAAGATCACGCCATTGCACTCCAGCCTGGGCGACAGAACGGGACTCTGTCTTAAAAAAAAAAAAAAAAAAAAAAACAGGTTTCATTGGCTCATTGTTCCAAAGGCTGTACTTGAAGCATGGCTGGGGAGGCATCATGGCAAAAGGCGCAGGGCAGCAGGACCCTGGGCCTGGCTTGCAAAACCATTCTTCCCTCCTAGGCCTCTGCCCCCATTTTTCTGGGTGGGGCTGCTGCAAAGGTCTCTGAAATGCCTTTGAGGCCTTTTCCTCACTGTCTTAGCTATTAGCACTTGGCTCCTCTTTACTTCTGCAAATTTCTGTAGCTGGCTTGAATTTCTGTCCTGAAAATGGATTTTGTTTTTTTGTTTTTTGTTTTTTCTTTTGAGACAGAGTTTCCCTCTTGTGGCCCAGGCTGGAGTGCAATGACGTGTTTTTGGCTCACTGCAACCTCCACCCTCCAGGTTCAAGTGATTCTTCTGCCTCACCCTCCCAAGTAGCTGGTACTATAGCCACATGCCAACGCATCCGGCTAACTTTTGTATTTTTAGTAGAGATGGGATTTCACCACATTGTCAATCAGTCTGGTCTCCAACTCCTGACCTCAGGTGATCCACCCGCCTCAGGCTCCCAAGGGTTTTTCTTTTCTACCACATGGCCAGGCTGCAAATTTTCCACACTTTCATGCTCTGCTTGCCTTTTAAATATAAGTTCCAGTTGTAGATCAACTCTTTATTCACACATATAAGCATACACTATTAGAAGCAGTCAGGCCACATCTCTAATGCTTTGCTGCCTAGAAATTTCTTCCACCAGATACCCTGTATCATCTCTGTCAAGTTCAAATCTCCACAGATCTCTAGGGCAGCGGCACAATGCCACCAGTATCTTTGCTAAAGCATAGCAAGAGTGACCTTTACTCCAGTTCCCAATAAGTTCCTTATCTCCATCTGAGACCACCTCACCCTGGACTTCATTGTCCAGATCACTCTCAGCATTTTGATCACAATTTAACAAGTCTCTAGGAAGTTCCAAACTCTCCCTCATCTTTCTGTCATTTCTGAGCCTCCAATCCATTCCAACCTCTACCCAGTACCCAATTCCAAAGCTGCTTCCATATATTCAGGTATCTTTATAGCAATGCCCCCACTTTCCAGTACCAATTTTCTGTATTAGTTTGTTCTCTCACAGCTATAAATGAATACCTGAAACTGGGTAATTTATAAGAAAAGAGGTTTAGTTGGCTCACAGTTCTTTGGGCTATACAGGAAGCTGGCTGGAGAGGCCTCAGGAAACTTACAGTCATGGCGGAAGGTGAAGAGGAAGAAGGCACATCTTATGTGGCCAGAGCAGGAGGAATAGAGAACAAGAGAAGGGGCTACACACTTTTAAGCTACCAGATCTTGTGAGAAATCACTATCACGAGAACAGAAAGAGGGAAATGTGCCCCCATGATGCAATCACCTTCCACCAGGCCCCTCTGTAAGGAAAATGGCTGTGCTTCAGTCAGGAGTAGGCTGAGGCAGACATCCAGTACATCATGACAGCAGGTTGGGACCACAGGTGCACAATTCCATGCACTATGTAATCACATTTATGTAGCCATTTTGATGTATCCTGTTTGTGTGAGCTCATACCTGGCTTTGAGCCACTATTGTCTGTGAAAAATATAACTGCACTGCTGACTCTGTGGGAGAGAGAGAGATAATAAGACCATGTCCCAACTGCCTATGGTCCCTAGAGTATTCTTTCAGCTACCCACCACCCATCCACCAGCTCCTCTTGGACCCCAGCTCAGGTTGGAACCTGACACCCTCTTCCAACACTGGGGATTACAGTTTGACATGAGATTTGGGTAGGGACACAAATCTAAACCATATCAGGGAGCCACTGAAGAGGTTTAATTTTAAATAGATCTACAATGACAAAATCTGATGTTTATTTTAGAGTTGCAGTTTCCTAATGAGCAAGGACAAGGATTATCTGAGAGACATGTTAACAATACTGATTCCTAGGCTCTGCCTTTGACCAGTGAAATCATAATCTCCAGGGAATTGTTACTGAAACACCACGAGTTCTATCTTGGTCTTGTTGCTGGCTGCATAGAAAGCCAATCGCTGCTGGGCACAGTGGCTCACGCCTGTAATCCCAGCACTTTGGGAGGCCAAAGCAGGCAGATCACCTGAGGTCAGGAGTTTGAGACCAGCCTGACCAATCTGATGAAACCCTGTCTCTACTAAAATACAAAAATTAGCCAGGCGTGGTGGCATGCACCTGTAATCCCAGCTACTCAGGAGGCTGAGACAAGAGAATCGCTTGAACCTGGGAGGCGGAGGTTGGGGAGAGCCAAGATCTCACCATTGCACTCCAGCCTGGGCAACAAAAGCAAAACTCTGTCTCAAAAAAAAAAAAAAAAGGAAAGAAAAGAAAAAAAAAAGCGCATCACTTAGACAAGTATTGCCAGAGAAGAGGGCTTTAATCATACTGCAGTTGAGGAGATGGTAGATCAGTTTCAAATCCATCTCCCTAAGCAATTAAATTCAGGCATTTATTTATCGGGGAAGAAATATAACTTCATACAGAAAAATGGAAATTAAAGTGGGATAAGGAAGAGGAGCTGGTCAAACAGGTAGTTGGATAGAGAATCATGATGGGTGAAGGGTCTGGCACCTCTCTGTCCTCATGCAGTGATCCTGGTGAGTTTCAGTTCCTAGATACTATCTGGAAGCCCTGATGGTTGGTTTCCTGAGAAAGGAGCTCAGATAAAATAAATGTAACTTTCTTAAGTTTTAAGACTGAGTCCATTTTGTTTTATTCAAAAGAAACTATAAGCATTAGTCCCATTAAGCAATTGACATCAGTTCTATGGGACAATTGGGCCAGTTTTAGTCCCCTCCCCCAACTTTCTATTTGTATCAATTCCTTAATTATGGAGAATCTGATCATTGATTTTTTTTTTTTTTTTTTTAAGATGGAGTCTCTCTGTCACCCAGCCTGGAGTGCAGTGGTGCAATCTCAGCTCACTGCAACCTCCACCTCCCAGATTCAAGCAATTCCCCCGCTTCAGCCTCCTGAGTACCTGGGATTACAGGCACGCACCACCACGCCCAGCTAATTTTCATATTTTTAGTAGAAACAGCGTTTCACTGTGTTGGCCAGGCTGGTCTCTAACTTCCCACCACAGGTGATCCACCCACCTCGGCCTCCCAAAGTGCTGGGATTACAGGCGTGAACCACCACACCCGGCCCACTTTTGCTGTTTTTGGGTCCATGTCTTCATGGACCAAAATCTCAAGAGGCGTATATGATTCCAGCAAGGGTGGCTTTGCGGGTTGGTGAAAGTGCTATCTAGCCAGGTCCAAGGGAGATGGGCAGGATTTCGGCTCTGTTGTGTCTCATTGATGGGTCGTCTAAGGGTCCTCTGTAGAAGGGTGACTCTTGAATATTGAGAGGATGGTATCCCTCACTGGGGGTCATCTGGAGCTTGATGGCCAGAGGTGACAGGAAACATTGGGTTATCAGATTTAGAAGACATGGACCAAAAAGAAGCAAAAGTAGGAGACTAACAAGTAGGCATAAAAGAGGACAAACCAGGAGAACCATTTCCATGTTCCCTCCCAATCTAACCAACCCTGAGAGGCTTGTTCCCATAAATAGGAGACTCAATTTACAAGGTGTCTGATGTTGCCTTATACTTTTCCAATTGATTCAACCAAAAGCAACATTTTTCATCTAAGGCTAAACAAATGATTCCCTGTGCTGCCATTAACATATATAGTCCTCAGCAATTTAGGAGGACTATGGCTGCTAATGAGTCAATTTGTTCTTGCACGGCTATTAAGGTTTTAGCTGTGGCATCAGTGTTGGCTGTCTGCTGAGATATGGTCAAGGAGGCTTCTATGACTTCAGCAATTCTGGTTCCCATACTGGATATAATGCCACGTTGAGCAAGAAGGGGAATTAATTGGATAGCCCTCTTCACCCTGGGCAAGATGGAATGCCTGGGCCGGGTGCGGTGGCTCACGCCTGTAACCCCAGCACTTTGGGAGGCTGAGGTAGGTGGATCACCTGAGGTCAGGAGTTTGAGACCAGCCTGGCCAACATGGTGAAACTCTGTCTCTACTATAAATACAAAATTTAGCTGGGCACATACCTGTAATCCCAGCTACTAGGGGGGCTGAGGCAGGAGGATCACTTGAACCTGGGAGGCAGAGGTTGCAATGAGCTGAGATCGTGCCACTGCACATAGATCCATAGATTGGTACTGAAGAGAGATTGCCAGGGGCTCTGAAGATGTCTGGGGATACACAGCCTATGGTTCACATTCCAGTTCAGTTAATGTAGAGGCATTGGTGAAATAACTGGCCACAAATATAGAAGGCTCCTCGGGTCTTAAGTAGGGATGTCAAAAAGAAATAAAGGGGGCCAGGCACAATGGCTCATGCCTGTAATCCCAGCACTTTGGGAGGCTAAGGCAGGCGGATTACGAGGTCAGGAGATTGAGACCATCCTGGCTAACACGGTGAAACCCTGTCTCTACTAACAATACAAAAACAAAATTAGCCGGGCATGGTGGTGGGCACCTGTAGTCCCAGCTACTCGGGAGGCTGAGGCAGGCGAATGGCGTGAACCTGGGAGGTGGAGCTTGCAGTGAGCCGAGATTGCGCCACTGTACTCCAGACTGGGCAACAGAGCAAGACTCTGTCTCAAAAAAAAAAAAAGAAAGAAAGGGGTGCCACTTGCCCCCATTACCCGACAGGATTTGGAGGAAAGCTGCCTGGAGAAGGAGGTTAGCATAAAGTAGACAGCTCTTGTATTTTGAAGGAAATGTATAGAGTCCTACCTGCCACTTCCAGAGTTGCCCTTGGCTTTGTTCCTTTAATGACGATGTCTGATTTGGAAGCTGGTGAGCAGAGAGCCTCTTCAGTTCAAGGCTATTATTGGGTGGAGATCTGACCGGGAGGCCTTTTGTCTCCTGGGACAGTCTTTCCCGTGGCCGAGCTTATGGCAGATTGGGCAGGCTATGCGTGGCATCCTTCCATTTGGGCAATTCCTTCTCTAGTGGCCTAGTCTTCCCCACTGATGGCAGTTACCTGGAGGAGTGTCTTGAAGGCAACCTGGAGGGGGCTGGTGGGCTTGCACAACAGCTAGTAGTTAAGCCTGCCTCTTGTCCCTACATTTTCGTTTTCCTTAGCTCTGTCCTCCTTGTCCTGATTTTGGTTATAAAAGATCAAGGAGGCTCATTTGAGGATTTCTGGCATAGGAGCACTGGGTCCTAAGGCTGACTTTTGTAATTTTTCCTGATATCCAGGATGGCTTGGGTAAAGAAATGGTCCTTTAGGACTAGTTGTCCCTTGGGGGATTCTGGGTTTAAGTTGGTATGCTTAATATGGGTTTCCTGTAGTCTTTTGAGAAAGGCTATAGGATTTTTGGTTGGCCCCTGGTTTATGGTGGCTAACTTACTAGAGTTTATAGACTTAACCTTACTTTATTATATTCCCTCTATTAGACACAGCAGCATGTGGTTCCCAGCCCATATTTTTGCTTGGATATTGTAGTCCCAGTTGGGGTCTTGTTGGGGAACAGCTGTAGCCCCTCGAGAGTAGTTGACGTTTGCCAGGTGTAATTCATCCCCACAGTGTCTGATTGCTTCACAGATTCTGGTTTCTCTTTCTTCTCGTAAGAGGGCTTGTCCCAGGAGGATATTTATGTCCTTTCAAGTTAATCTAAATGTAAGGGCTGGCCGGGCACAGTGGCTCATGCCTATAATCCCAGCACTTTGAGAGGCTGAGGCAAGTGGGTCACCTGAGGTCAGGAGTTCGAGACCAGCCTGACCAACATGGCGAAACCCTGTCTCTACTAAGAACAGAAAAATTAGCTGGGCATGGGTGGCGTGCATCTGTAGTCCCAGCTACTCGGGAGGCTGAGGGAGGACAATCGCTTGAACCCAGGAGGTGGAGGTTGCAGTGAGCCGAGATCATACCACTGCACTCCAGCTTGGGTGACAGAGCGACACTCTGTCTCAAAAAATAAATAAATAAATAAATGTAAGGGCCAATATTTGGGAACCTTCAATGAGCCTCTCAGGGTCATTTGAGAACTTTCCTAGGTTTTTTTTTTTTTTTTTTTAATTTGCCAGAGGTCCAGGCTGAAAAGGAGATGAGGATTTGGATGGGTCCAACTGGCTCACTTACTTCCTCTAACAGGCAGAGCCTGGAGGGAGAACTAAGGGGCTCTGTGTAGGGCAGGGCTTATTGCCAAGTTCTGGGAGTGAGATAAACAGCGGAGGAGCTGGGTGGCTGTTTTTCACTTTTTGACCTGTGGAGGAGGAGAAGGCAATTTTTCCCCTTGGCTTTTGGAGGAGAAGGGAGTCAGCAGGGGAGTCCCAATGGAGAGCCCTGGAAAAGGCAGCTAAGCATAGCTAGGACAGTGGGGTTTGCCTTACAAGCTTTATAAGGAGTGGGGTTTTTCCTTCAGGCCATGAAGGTTTGTAAATAGAGGACCTCTGACTATTTGCCCTGATGGTGGCAGGAAAGGTCCAGCTGGAGGACGGTATTAAAATTTGTACTTTTGCCAGGCGCGGTGGCCCGCGCCTGTAATGCCAGCACTTTGGGAGGCCGAGGTGGGCAGATCACGAGGTCAGGAGATCGAGACCCTCCTGGCTAACACAGTGAAACCCTGTCTCTACTAAAAATACAAAAAATTAGCCGGGCGTAGTCCCAGCTACTGGGGAGGCTGAAGCAGGAGAATGGCATGAACCTGAGAGGTGGAGCTTGCAGTGAGCCGAGATGGCGCCACTCCAACCTGGGCGAAAGAGCAAGACTCTATCTCAAAAAAAAAAAAAAATTAAAATTTGTACTTTTGGCCAGAGTTCTTCTGGTTTTGCAAAGGAAAATTAGTTTTTCATTTTAGGGTTTGGGGGTTGAACTTATCCCAGTTCTTGAGATGTATCCAAAGGGCACGTCTTGTGGTATGGAGACGTGATTACCCATCTGTGAAGAGAGAACAGAAGAGAGAAGGGAAAAGGCATCTCTTCTAGTTTCCCTACTATCTTTTTCCTGCACTTATGGCAGACTGGATTGAACAGGGTGTCCCCCCTTTATCCTAGGGGTTCCAGAATGAACCCGTGCTTACTGGGTCCCCCTAACCCTGGTCTCATCCCATTTCTGGGACCAGCCTTCAACCTAGGAGTAACGTGTTTTGTGCCTATAGCTGCGCACTCGCCTTCATCGCTGTTCTTTGGGTACTTTGGTCCCTTGCACCTGTGGTTTGGGGCCACTCTGTATCATTGTCTCCATGACCTATAGTGACTCTTGTTCTGAGCATTTTAATAACAAAATTATTATCTCTTTTCTCATATTCCCAATTCCCATATTCTTTTTTTTTTTAAGATGGAGTCTCGCTCTTTCGCCAGGCTGGAGTGCAGTGGCACGATCTTGGCTCACAGCAACCTCTGCCTCCTGGGTTGAAACAACTCACCAGCCTCAGCCTCCCAAGTAGCTGGGACTACAGGTGCGCCCCATCACGCCCACCTAATTTTTGTATTTGTAGTAGAGATGGGGTTTCACCATGTTGGCCAGGATGGTCTTGATCTCTTGACCTGGTGATCTGCTTGTCTCGGCCTCCCAAAGTGCTGGGATTACAGGCGTGAGCCACAGCGCCTGGCCTCCCATGTTCTTTATGTAGACAAGAAGCCTGTTTTTCAACTGACACAAGGGGGCTGGACTTCTCCTTTCAAATAAAACCTTGAAGGTCCAGATGTATATTGAAAAGGCCGGCTGGGTGCGGTAGCTCGCACCTGTAATCTCAGCACTTTGGGATGCTGAGGCAGGTGGATCACTTGAGGTCAGGAGTTTGATGCCAGCCTGGCCAAAATGACGAAACCATGTCTCTACTAAAAATACAAAAATTGGCCGGGCATGGTGGCTCAGGCCTGTAATTTCTCTAATTCTTTAAAACTAGTAACCTAGGTGGGACTGGGAGAGTGACATTTGAAGCTGTATTTGTGTAACATGCATATTGTGTTTACCTATATTGTGACTTCGAGTAGACCAATAAACATAGTAATGTTAAGATGATCTTATTCACAGTTTTTACAAGACTGAGAACACCTTGGTTATTATTCACATTACAGAGGAGTAGGCCGGGCGCAGTGGCTCACACCTGTAATCCTAGCACTTTGGGAGGCTGAGGTGGGAGGATCACGAGGTCAGGAGTTCGAGACCAGCCTGGCCAACGTGGTGAAACCCCATCTCTACTAAAAATACAGAAATTAGCCAGACATGGTGGTATGCGCCTGTAGTCCCAGCTACTCAGGAGGCTGAGGCAGGAGAACTGCTTGAACCTGGGAGGCAGAGGTTGCAGTGAGCCAAGATCGCGCCATTCCACTCCAGCCTGGCCGACGGAGCAAGACCCTGTCTGGAAAAATAAAAAGAGGAGTATTATTTTCAGTTTGGGTGGCTGCAGGGAAGTGAGGTTTCCCCTCGCAAGCATGCTCCGAGTGTCAGGGAGGAAATTGGCACTAGATTCTGAGGGAGAGAGCAGCTCTTCCTTAGGGGAAATACCCTTTTCCTTGGGCAAGAGGTTAAGGTGGCACTGAGCCTTCGGCGTGCGGGTAGAAGCTGGTGCTAAGCTTCGGAGGTGGAAAGCTTAGAGAGGTCACAGTAAAGGTGAGGAGTTGGGGATTCCCAGAAGACAATCAGGGAGAGAAGGTGTGGAAGACAAGGAACAGCAAGGAGAGAGCCAGAGGATTGTGTAAATGGAGAAGATTCATTGGAACACATTCTCCATCCCTAGAAAGGTTTGTTGTGATAAAAATCTTTCAACGGCCGGGCGCGGTGGCTCAAGCCTGTAATCCCAGCACTTTGGGAGGCCGAGACGGGTGGATCACGAGGTCAGGAGATTGAGACCATCCTGGCTAACACGGTGAAACCCCGTCTCTACTAAAAAAATACAAAAAACTAGCCGGGCGAGGTGGCGGGCGCCTGTAGTCCCAGCTACTCGGGAGGCTGAGGCAGGAGAATGGCGTGAACCCGGGAGGCGGAGCTTGCAGTGAGCTGAGATCCGGCCACTGCACTCCAGCCTGGGCGACAGAGCGAGACTCCGTCTCAGAAAAAAAAAAAAAAAAAATATCTTTCAACAAGCTGAGTTTCTTCTGTGTGCGATAGGGGTGAGAAGGAAGATTTACTCCAAAATAGAGATAACAAATGAGGATGTTTTCCAGGGCAAAGGAAGACAAGCTTGAGAAACAAAGAAGACAGCCTAGGAATTCCCAAAATGTGGGGGATACTTATAGAAATCTGAGTCAGCCCAAGACTGTTATCAAAAGACACAGTGTAGGCCGTGTGCAATGGTTCACGCCTGTAATCCCAGCACTTTGGGACTCCGAGGTAGGAGAATTCCTTGGCTCCAGGAGTTTCAAGACCAGCCCAGGCTACATAAGGAGACCCTGTCTCTACAAAAAAATAAAATTAGACAGGCGTGGTGCTGCATGCCTGTGGTCCCAGCTACTCAGGAGGCTGAGGTGGGAGGATCACTTGAGCCCAGGAGGTTGAGGCTGCAGTGAGCTATGATTACACTACTGCACACCAACCTGAGTGCCAGAGTGAAATGCTGTCTCAAAAAAAAAAAAAAAAAAAAAAAAAGTGAGCCTGTGGAACCACAGTGCTTGGTTTTGAATCCTAATGTGAACTTGGGCAAGTTACTTAAAAACTCTTGAGCTTTATTTATTTATTTATTTATTTATTTATTTATTTATTTGAGACGGAGTCTCACTCTGTCGCTCAGGCTGGAATGCAGTGGTGTGATCTGGGATCACTGCAGCCTCCGCTTCCCGAGTTCACGCCATTCTCCTGCCTTGGCCTCCCAAGTAGCTGGGACTACAGGTGCCTGCCACCATGCCTGGTTAATTTTTTTTGTATTTTTAGTAGAGACGGGGTTTCACCATGTTACCCAGGTCTCGATCTCCCAACCTCATGATCCCTCCCAAAGTGCTGGGATTACAGGCGTGAGCCACCACGCCTGGCTAACTCTTGAGCTTTAATTTCTTCGTTTGTAAAATAGAAGTAATGGCTTTATTATAGAGTGTTACGAGAATTGAGCCTGGCCCATAGAACATGCTGAATACATGTGAGATACAGTTATTATAAAAAGTATGCTTGCGGCCAGGCGTGGTGGCTCACGCCTGTAATCCCAGCACTTTGAAAGGCCGAGGTGGGTGGATCACTTGAAGTCAGGAGTTCCAGACCAGCCTGGCCAACATGGTGAAACCCCATCTTACTAAAAATACAAAAATTAGCCGGGCATGCTGTCGCACACCTATAATCCCAGCTACTCAGGAGGCTGACTCAGAAGAATTGCTTGAACCTGGGAGGCAGAGGTTGCAGTGAGCCAAGATAGTGCCACTGCACTCCAGCCTGGGCGACGACACAGTGAGACTCTGTCTGAAAAGATAAAAAGTATGCTTGGGCCTCCTTCTTAAATTCATTAATTTCATAAATATCAAGTCCATATTTAATTATTTAATCTATGCATCAGTCTATACCCTGGGAAAACCACATTAAAAAAATACTGCCTACATGGAGCTCATACTCTAGTGGGGGAGTCAGCTAGTACATGAGTAGATAAGTGCTAGGAAGAAAATACAACAGGATAAGAGTGTAGGGAAAGCTGAATTGGTCTGGGAAATGTGACCGGACACTTGAACACAAATACCTTTTTTATTTTCCTTCGAGACCGAGTCTTGCTCTGTTACCAGCCTGGAGTGCAGTGGCGGGAACTTGGCTCACTGCAACCTCCGCCTCCCGGGTTCAAGAGATTCTCCTGCCTCAGCCTCCCAAGTAGCTGGGACTACAGGTGCGTGCCACCGCATCGGGCTAATATTTTGTTTTGTTTTGTTTTGTTTGTATTTTAGTAGAGATGGAGTTTCACCATGTTGGCCAGGATGGTCTCGATAAGCTGACTTCATGATCTGCCCGCCTCAGCTTCCCAAAATGCTGGGATTACAGGCGTGAGACACCATGCCTCTCAAAAGATACCTTTATGTGATGAAATATCTTCAGTATTTTAACAATCCTGTATCGGTCAGTCATGGTGGCTCATGCTTGTAATCCCAGCAGTTTGGGAGGCCGAGGCAGGCAGATCACGAGTTCAGGAGATCGAGACCATCCTGGCTAACACGGTGAAACCCCATCTCAACTAAAAATACAAAAAAATAACTGGGTGTGGTTGTGGGCGCCTGTAGTCCCAGCTACTCGGAAGGCTGAGGCAGGAGAATGGTGTGAACCTGGGAGGCAGAGCTTGCAGTGAGCTGAGATTGCGCCACTGCACTGCAGCCTGAGGGACAGAGCGAGACTCTGTGTCAAAAAAAAAAAAAAAAAGCCTGTATCATGATGTTATACATTAGCCAATACCTGATTTTTAACTTTGCAAACCTTAGACTCACTAAACAAAATTTATTCCAAATGCCAATATCAGGAATAAATCCAACGAAAATCCTTCTCATCCTTTTTATCTTTCCTTGTTTGGTAATAAATAATGGGAGAGGCTGGGCGCGGTGGCTCACGCCTGTAATCCCAGCACTTTAGGAGGCCGAGGCAGGTAGATCTGAGATCAGGAGTTGGAGACCAGTCTGGCCAACCTGGTGAAACCCCGTCTCTACTAAAAATACAAAAGTTAGCCAGGCACGGTGGTGGGTGCCTATAATCCCAGCTGCTCAGGAGGCTGAGGCAGGAAAATTGTTTGAACTTGGGAGGCAGAGGTTGCAGTGAGCCAAGATTGTGCCGTGGCACTCCAACCTGGCGACGAGCAAAACTCCATCTCAAATAATAATAATAATAATAATAATAATAAATACATAAATAATGGGAGATTCATACATTGGAACACAGCATTAAAATTGTCACAGAACGCCAGGCGCGGTGGCTCACACCTGTAATCCCAGCACTTTGGGAGGCCGAGGAGGGTGGATCACCTGAGGTCAGAAATTCGAGACCAGCCTGACCAGCATGGAGAAACCCCGTCCCTACTAAAATACAAAAAAATTAGACGGGCATGGTGGCGCATCCCGATAATCCCAGCTACTCGTGAGGCTGAGGCAGGAGAATCGCTTGAACCTGGGAGGCGGAGGTTGCGGTGAGCCAAGATCGCGCCATTGCACTCCAGCCTGGGCAACAGGAGTGAAACTCCATCTCAAAAGAAATAATTAATTAAAAAAAAATTGTCACAGAAGTATAATTTAGACAATACAAGGATGATCCTGATATATTCAGTGATATGTGTGAACCATTTTTACATTAAAAATACATAATATATGCATGTTCTTTAAAGTCTGGGAAGATTCACTTCTAAAGATGGCCTTGATGTAGAACAACTAGAACTTTTACACACTGCTGGTTGGAATGCAAAATGGGTAGCCACTTTGGTAAAGAATATGGCAATATCTTAGGAAGTTTAACATATACTTGCCATTGGACCCATGAACCCAACACATAGAAAATTAAAGGGAAAGAAAAATGTATGGTCAGGCCAGGGGCGGTGGCTCATGTTTGTTGTGATCCCAGCACATTGGGAGGCTGGGGCGGATGGGACACTTGAGACCAGGAGTTCAAGACCAACCTGGACAACATGGCGTGACTCTACAAAACATACAAAAAGTGGCGCACGCCTGTAGTCCCAGCTACTTGGGAGGTTGGAGTATGAGGATTGCTTGAGCCCAGGAAGGTGAGGCTGCCGTGAGCCATGATCACATCACTGCACTCCAGTCTGGGCAACAGAGGGAAAAAAATGTTCAAAGACTGCACACAAATGTTTATATTGATAGTTATTCATATTAATCAAAACCTGGAAACAACCCAAACATTCATCAACTGGTTACGAAGGAAGATTGCTCAGCAATAGAAAATAAGTATTTATACATGCAGCAAAGATGAATCTCAAAAACACATACCAAGTAAAAGAACTAAAATACAAAAGACTATATACTTTGCATATGTATAAATACTTACATGAAATTTTCAAAAAGGCAAAATCGTAGTGCTGTAAAATAGAGCAACAGTTGCCGGGTCCTATGGTAGGAAGGATGTGGGTAGGGCAGGGTAGGAGATCAAAAGGCATGAGAAAACTTTTTAGAGTGATGGAAATATTCTATATTTTGTTTGTGGTGGGAGTTATACAGCTATATGCATCAATAAAATTCATCAAACTCTACATTTAAGATGGGTGAATTTTATTGTATGTATTTTATTGCATGTAATAAAGCTGGAAAAATTCATCATGTTTTATGACTTAAGATTTGCATAATTTCCTTCGTGTAAAAAAATAATTGTAATAAAAACAGGTGACCTCTTGTAATGGAGCAGCTTAACTTCAAAATTAATTTAATTTTATTTTTATTAGTTTTTGAGACAGGCTCACAATGTGTCACCCAGGCTGGAGTACAGTGGCATGATTAGGGCTCCTTGCAGCCTTCTGGGCTCAAGCAATCCTGCCACCTCAGCTCTCGAGTAGCTGGGACTACAGGCAAACAGCATTTCACCTACCTTTTTTTTTTTTTTTTTTTTTTGAGATGGAGTCTTGCTCTGTTGCCTAGGTTGGAGTACAGTGGTGCGATCTCGGCTCACTGCAGTCTCCGCCTCCCGGGTTCAAGTGATTCTCGTGCTTCAGCCTCCTGAGTAGTTAGGATTACCGGTGTGGGCCACCACGCACAGCTACTTTTTTGTATTTTAGTTTCACTATGTTCATCAGGCTGGTCTTGAACTCCTGACCTCAGGTGATCCGCCGGTCTCGGCCTCCCAATGTTTTGTTGGGATTACAGGTGTGAGCCACCGTGCCTGTCATTAAATTTTTTTCTCTTGTTTTTTTTTTTTTTTCTCTTGTTTAATTAACTTCAATTCTGCCACTTCCTAGATGCGCTTTTAGAATAGCTGAAATTATTGTGTGCTTAGTTTCACTCTGTCCTTGTTTTGTTGTATAGTATTTTTTATTTATTTTATTTTTTGAGATGGAGTCTTGCTCTGTCACCCAGGCTGGAGTGCAGTGGTGTGATCTCAGCTCACTGCAACCTCTGCTTGAACCAGATTCAAGCAATTCTCCTGTCTTAGCCTCACGAGTCGCTGGGATTACAGGCACGCATCACCACACCCGGCTAATTTTGTATTTTTAGTAGAGACGGAGTTTTACCATGTTGGTCCGGCTGATCTCGAACTCCTGACCTCAGTTGGTCTGCCTGCCTCTGCCTCCCAAAGTGCTGAGATAACAGGTGTGAGCCACCACACCCGGCCTGTTATATAGTTTTTAAATGAAAGGGACATAGAAGAAAATAGTTGTTGTGGTTTTAAGATAATCATTCCTACTTTCTCTGTTACTCTATTTAAAATGATGACGAGAAAAATTAATTGTCTTACTTTGCTAAGTTTGGCATAGGAGCTGTCACTCTTTTTTTTTTTTTTGAGACAGGGTCTCACCATGTTGCCTAGTCTGGAGCGCAGTGGTGCAATCTCCACCTCTCAGGTTCAAGCAATTTTCAGGACTCAGCCTCCTGGGTGGTTGCTGTTACAGGCATGCGCCACTACGACCGGCTAATTTTTTTTTTTTTGAGACACTGTTTTGCTCCTGTTGCCCAGGCTGGAGTGGGCAACAGGATTAATGCGCATGCTTGAGCCTACTCACCCAACTCCTGAGAGCTTATCAGGAAGCTGCTGATCACCAGTGCCAGGTGTTTCTATCTATCGGGAGACTGTCTCTTCCTCTGGCACTGACTGTTACCAATTATTATTTTAGACGGACACTTTTTTTTTAGATGGAGTCTCGCCCTGTTGGCCAGGCTTGAGTGCAGTGGCATGATCGCGGCTCACTGCAACCTCTGCCTCCTGGGTTCTATCGATTCTCCTGTCTCAGCCTCCCAAGTAGCTGGGATTACTGGTGTGTGCCATCACGCCCTGCTAATTTTTTTATTTTTAGTAGAGACAGGGTTTCACCATTTTCACCAGGCTGGTCTTGAACTCCTGACCTCAGGTGATCCACCCCTCTGAGCTCCCAAAGTGCTGGGATTACAGGTGTGAACCACCACGCCCAGCCCAGAGGAGCATTTTAACAACCAACTCACAGTTACCTGATGGTTGCCTGACATTACTTGGGGCCTTTTCCTGCCCTGCTCATGTCTGTCTAACTACCTACTCTAACATCACTATGTTGCCCAGGCTGGTCTCAAACTCCTGGCCTCTTCTAATCTTTTTGCGTAGGTCTCCCAAAGTGCTCAGATTACATTACAACTCGCCTATAATTTTTTTTTATTACAAATCAAATCAATGCCCTAAGAAAACCCCATTATTCTGATACAGGAACCCAGACACCTGCCTTGTGTCAGCATGCTTTGGATGCTAATGTTTAATTTAGAGAAAAACTCTGAGATAATTTTATCCCTCAAAATTGGCTCTAACTATAATATCACAAACCCACCTCTTCAGTAATAGTCCCTGAACCTGGAGGGATTGAATGGTTTCAGTTTCTGGCCCCATATCTCATGAAAGCACTTCATTTTGATTGTCATCTTCTTGGGATCTGAAGACAAGGCATCGACTGGTGTCAATGTTTCTTAAGATTTAGTAGGAACTGGTGTCTTTTACAGACCCAGGAGCCAAAGCCCTATAATTTAGCAGGACAAGAATTCGTTAATAGGCCGGGCGAGGTGGCTCAAGCCTGTAATCCCAGCACTTTGGGAGGCCGAGACGGGCGGATCACGAGGTCAGGAGATCGAGACCATCCTGGCTAACACAGTGAAACCCCGTCTCTACTAAAAATACAAAAACTTAGCCGGGCGAGGTGGCAGGCGCCTGTAGTCCCAGCTACTCGGGAGGCTGAGGCAGGAGAATGGCGTGAACCCGGGAGGCGGAGCTTGCAGTGAGCTGAGATCCGGCCACTGCACTCCAGCCTGGGTGACAGAGCGAGACTCCGTCTCAAAAAAAAAAAAAAAAACAGAATTCGTTAATAGAACATTTATACTGCAGAAAGTCCTGACATTCTCTCTAACATGTCATAGATTAAAATGCTGTGATTTGGTGTCTAGTAGTTACTGCCTGAAGTACTTCAAATCACTGTATTAGGTTACTCATTGTATATGTCTAATTGCTAGCAATCTAGTGACATAACTGTGATCAGAAGCATCACAAATGTGATAGGTTCTGCTGGGTGCAGTGGCTCACGCCTATAATCTCAGCAGTCTGGGAGGCTGAGGTAGGTGGATCACTTGACGCCAGGAGTTCAAAACCAGCCTAGCCAGAATGACGAAACATGTCTCTACTAAAAACATAAAAATTGGGCACGGTGGCTTAGGCCTGTAATCCCAGCACTTTGGGAGGCCAAGACGGGCAGATCACTTGAGGTCAGGAGTTTAAGACCAGACTGGCTCATTAAGAGGCAAAATGGCCCATGTCTGATCTTCCTCTGCAGTTGTTCGACTGGTAAAGGAAAACTGCACCTACAGAACATGTGCACAACCTCAGTAAATGCACTGTGCATGCGGTCAGCCTCCCAAGTGCTGACCGACCCTGCGCATGCAGCAGTCAAGGGGCGGGGAAAGATCAAGTAAGAAAAGAGGCCGGGCGCGGTGGCTCAAGCCTGTAATCCCAGCACTTTGGGAGGCCGAGACGGGCGGATCACGAGGTCAGGAGATCGAGACCATCCTGGGTAACACGGTGAAACCCTGTCTCTACTAAAAATACAAAAACTTAGCCGGGCGAGGTGGCAGGCGCCTGTAGTCCCAGCTACTCGGGAGGCTGAGGCAGGAGAATGGCGTGAACCCGGGAGGCGGAGCTTGCAGTGAGCTGAGATCCGGCCACTGCACTCCAGCCTGGGTGACAGAGCGAGACTCCCTCTCAAAAAAAAAAAAAAAAAAAAAGTAAGAAAAGAAAACCCTGGAACCATGCCAGTGTATAAATCCCCAAGTCAAGGGCTGAACAGGGCACTTGAATCTCCCAAGTCACCCACTTCTCCCTCTTCCAAATGTACTTTGCTTCCTTTTGCTCCTGCTGTAATGCTTTTTAACAAACTTTCATTCCCGCTCTTAAGCTTGCCTCAGTCTCTTGCTCTGCCTTAAAACTACTTCTGCCCCTGCCAAATGCTTTCCTCTGAGGAGGCAAGGATTGAGTTTGCTGCAGATCTGTACAAATTTGCTGCTGGTAACCTGCTTTGGTGTCGCGACTAAGATACATTCCCTAGTGGTAAGAAACCTTGATATGGTTTGGTTCTGTGTCCCCGCACAAATTTCACCTTGAATTATAATAATCCTCACATATGGTGGGAGGGATCTTGTGGGAGGTCATTGAATCATGGGAGTGTTTTGGTTTTTTTTTTCCGTGCTGTTCTTGTGATAGTGAATAAGTCTCACAAGATCTGATGGTTTAATAAAGCGGAGTTCCCCTGAACATACTCTCTTGCCTGCTGCCACATAGGATGTGCCTTTGCTTCTCCTTTGCCTTCCGCCGTGATTGTGAGGCCTCCCAGCCATGCGGAACTGTGAGTCCATTAAACCTCTTTCCTTTATAAAATACCCACCCTTGGGTATGTCTTTATTAGCAGCTTGAGAACAGACTAATAGACGCCTCTACACCTTGCCTTCTTCCACTGGAGGCGTTTAACCCCGATATGCAGTTTCCTTCTCCCCTTTTGCTCTCCTGTTTACTAACTATCCTCTAGAATGATTCCTCTCAGTCACAGTGGCTCTGGTCCTCCTGGCTAATCTCTCAGCTCACCCTCATGGATGGCTTGTGGGGGTGGGAAGGACCTTGTATTCCACACTGAGTAGACCTGAGACACTAATGGCCCTTGAGACAGGAGGATTGTGGGAGTGGTAGGGTAAAGGCCACCACATCATGTGTGAGGCTACATTTGCTTCTTCAACGAAAATCAGCTCTTTCCCCAAATCCTACACTGTCTATTCTCGTTTTCTCTGTGTGTATTCTGAAATGACCTGGTGCACCCATCAGACTGTCCGCCTTGCAAGCAAGTCTGCCTTTTCTCTGCTTTCACTTTGCATGACGCATGACTTCCTTCTCTGCCTTAAACACACAATCCCTGTTTGTTATTTGTGTTCCCACGGCCTTTGTTGCATTTGTGTAGCAGGCAAAGAGCCGGTCTCCCTTGGGGATGACCCTTGAGATTTGTAGTTGTTTTGACCCTCCAGCTCCTAACCTTCCCCTGTCTGCTGGTTCATTGCCAGGACAAGCACTAGTTGGAAGCCAGGCTCTGCCAGCTCCTTGTGACTTACCATACACTTTTCATCCCTGTTACACTCCAAGCCCAAGTTTTTTGGCGGCTTTTGAAGCAATTTGTCTACCTACATAGGGCTTTATTCTGTGGCCCTTTAATGACCCTACCTACTGGCTTTTTTTTCGAGTTAGCACCGCTTTGCCATTTTCGAGCCCTTATCCCAAGCCCCAAGTCCTCTGGAGGTTCCTTCTTTATGTCAAGGGGGCAAGTCAACACTGCTCACTTGAATCCAACAGCTGCTGTTTTTGTGAGTATGTGAAGGCTTTCCATGAGTATCTCTCACTTCCTCCTATAGTAGAGGGACTTTCTTGTCTGTTTAAGCATTTGTTCTGCGTGTTACCCTGGGGGGACAAGGAACCCCAAATATAAATGTTCCTCCATTTCTCTAATCACTTCCATGCTCTTTTCTTTTTACCTTTTTTTTTTTCTTTTCTTTGAGATGGAGTCTTGCTCTGTTGCCCAGGCTAGTGTGCAGTGGTATAATCTAGGCTCCCTGCAACCTCCGCCTTCCAGGTTCAAGCAATTCTTCTGCCTCAGCCTCCAGAGTAGCTGGGATCACAGGTGTGTACCACCATTCCTGGCTAATTTTTGCATTTTTAGCAGAGATGGGGTTTCACCATGTTGGCCAGGCTGGTCTCGAACTCCTGACCTCAAGTGATCCACCTGCCTTGGCCTCCCGAAGTGAAAGGGGCCTGCCCCTCCACACCTCTGGGTATTTCTCGCAAGGTGGAGACGAGAGACTGAGAAAGTGAAATAAGACACAGAGACAGAGTATAGAGGAAGAAAAGTGGGCCCAGGAGACCGGCGCTCAGCAAGTGAGGACCTGCACCGGCGCTGGTCTCTGAATTCCCTCAGTATTTATTGATCACTATCTCTACTATCTCGGCAAGGGGGATGTGGCAGGACTATAGAGTAATGGTAGGGAGAGGATCAGCAGGAAAATGTGAGCAACGGAGTCTGTGTCATAAATAAGTTTAAGGAAAAGTGCTGTGCCTGGATGTGCATGTAGGCCAGATTTACGTTTGACTTTACACAAACATGTCAGTGCAGTAAAGAGCAGTATTGTCGCCCGCATGTCTCACCTCCAACCATGAGGCAGTTTTCTCCTATCTCAGTAAATAGAATGTATGTAAATATTTACTATGTAAATAGTAAATAGAATGTATGGTCGGGTTTTAAACTGAGACATTCCGTTCCCAGGGACGAGCAGGAGACAGATGCTTTCCTCTTATCTCAACTACAAAAAGGCCTTCTTCTTTTTTTTTTTTTTGAGACAGAGTCTCGCTCTGTCTCCCAGGCTGGAGTGCAGTGGCGTGATCTCGGCTTACTGCAAGCTCCGCCTCCCGGGTTCACGCCATTCTCCTGCCTCAGCCTCCCCAGCAGCTGGGACTACAGGTGCCCGCCACCACGCCCGGCTAATTTTTTTTGTATTTTTTAGTGGAGACAGAGTTTCACTGTGTTAGCCAGGATGGTCTCGATTTCCTGACCTCATGATCCACCCACCTCAGCCTCCCAAAGTGCTGGGATTACAGGCATGAACCACCGTGCCTGGCCGAGGCTTTCCTCTTCACTAATCCTCCTCAGCACAGACCCTTTACGGGTGTCGGGCTGGGGGACAGTC
The DNA here is from genome assembly GCF_043159975.1 of Macaca nemestrina. Taxonomy (NCBI): domain Eukaryota; kingdom Metazoa; phylum Chordata; class Mammalia; order Primates; family Cercopithecidae; genus Macaca; species Macaca nemestrina. The sequence goes on from NC_092139.1 coordinate 27,828,983, forward strand.
AGGTCTTTCCCTTCCCACGAGGCCATATCTCAGGCTGTCTCAGTAGGGGGAAACCTTGGACAATACCCAGGCTTTCTTGGGCAGAGGTCCCTGTGGCCTTGTGCAGTGCATTGTGTCCCTGCGTAATGGAGAATGGAGAATGGTGATGACTTTTACCAGGCATACTGCCTGCAAACAGATTTTTTTTTTTTTTTTTTTTTTTGAGACGGAGTCTCGCTCTGTCGCCCAGGCTGGAGTGCAGTGGCCGCATCTCAGCTCACTGCAAGCTCCGCCTCCCGGGTCTACGCCATTCTCCTGCCTCAGCCTCCCGAGTAGCTGGGACTACAGGCGCCCGCCACCTCACCCGGCTAGTTTTTTGTATTTTTTAGTAGAGACGGGGTTTCACCGTATTAGCCAGGCTGGTCTCGATCTCCTGACCTTGTGATCCGCCCGTCTCGGCCTCCCAAAGTGCTGGGATTACAGGCTTGAGCCACCGCGCCCGGCCTGCAAACAGATTTTTAACAAAGCGTATCTTACACAACCCTAAATCCATTAAACCTTGAGTCAGTACAGCATATGTTTCTGTGAGCACAGGTTGTTAAGATTACAGATTAGCGGCATCTCAAGGCAGAAGAACTTTTCTTAGTACAGATCAAAATGGAATTTCTTATGTCTTCCTTTTTCTACATAGACACAGTAACAGTCTGATCTCTCTTTCTTTTCCCCACATCAAAGTGCTGAGATTACAGGTGCGAGCTACTGCACCCAGCTGCCCTTTTCAATATACATCAGGACCTTCAAGGTTTTATTTGAAAGGAGAGAAGTCCAGCCCCCTTGCATCAGTTAACTGAGAAACAGGCTTCTCGTCCATATAAAGAACATGGGAGGCCAGTTGCGGAGGCTCACGCCTGAAATTCCAGCACTTTGGGAGGCCAAGGCAAGCGGATCATGAGGTCAAGAGATCAAGACCATCCTGGCCAACATGGTGAAACCCCATCTCTACTACAAATACAAAAATTAGCAGGGTGTGGTGGCACACCCCTGTAATCCCACCTACTTGGGAGGCTGAGTCCAGAAAATTGCTTGAACCTGAGAGGCGGAGATTGCAGTGAGCCGAGATTACACCACTGCGCTCCAGCCTAGGCAACATGGTGAGACCCTGTCTCAAAAAAGAAAAAAAAAAAGAACGACAGCTCCTATGCCAAACTTAGCAAAGACAATTAATTTTTCTCGTCATCATTTTAAATAGAGTAACAGAGAAAGTAGGAATGATTATCTTAAAACCTCAACAACTATTTTCTTCTATGTCCCTTTCATTTAAATACTATACAACAGGCCGGGTGTGGTGGCTCACACCTATAATCTCAGCACTTTGGGAAGCAGAGGCAGGCAGACCAACTGAGTTCGAGATCAGCCTGACCAACATGGTAAAACTCCGTCTCTACTAAAAATACAAAATTAGCCAGGTGTGGTGATGCGTGCCTGTAATCCCAGCGACTCGTGAAGCTAAGACAGGAGAATTGCTTGAATCTGGTTCAAGCAGAGGTTGCAGTGAGCTGAGATCACACCACTGCACTCCAGTCTGGGTGACAGAGCAAGACTCCATCTCAAAAAATAAAATAAAATGGCCGGGCGCGGTGGCTCAAGCCTGTAATCCCAGCACTTTGGGAGGCCGAGGTGGGCGGATCACAAGGTCAGGAGATCGAGACCACAGTGAAACCCCGTCTCTACTAAAAATACAAAAAATTAGCCGGGCGCGTGGTGGGCGCCTGTAGTCCCAGCTACTCAGGAGGCTGAGGCAGGAGAATGGCGTGAACCCAGGAGGCGGAGCTTGCAGTGAGCCGAGATCGCGCCACTGCACTCCAGCCTGGGCAACAGCGTGAGACTCCGTCTCAAAAAAAAAAATAAAATAAAATAAATAAATAAATAAAATAAAAAATACTATACAACAAAACAAGGACAGAGTGAAACTAAGCACACAATAATTTCAGCTATTCTAAAAGCGCATCTAGGAAGTGGCAGTATTGAAGTTAATTAAAGAAGAGAAAAAAATTTAATGACAGGCACGGTGGCTCACACCTGTAATCCCAACAACACATTGGGAGGCCGAGACCGGCGGATCACCTGAGGTCAGGAGTTGAAGACCAGCCTGATGAACATAGCGAAACTAAAATACAAAAAAGTAGCTGTGGCCGGGTGCGGTGGCTCAAGCCTGTAATCCCAGCACTTTGGGAGGCCGAGACGGGCGGATCACAAGGTCAGGAGATCGAGACCATCCTGGCTAACACGGTGAAACCCCGTCTCTACTAAAAAATACAAAAAACTAGCCGGGCGAGGTGGGGGGCGCCTGTAGTCCCAGCTACTCCGGAGGCTGAGGCAGGAGAATGGCGTGAACCCGGGAGGCGGAGCTTGCAGTGAGCTGAGATCCGGCCACAGCACTCCAGCCTGGGTGACAGAGCGAGACTCTGTCTCAAAAAAAAAAAAAAAAAAAAAAAAAAGTAGCTGTGCGTGGTGGCCCGCACCAGTAATCCTAACTACTCAGGAGGCTGAAGCACGAGAATCACTTGAACCCGGGAGGCGGAGACTGCAGTGAGCCGAGATCGCACCACTGTACTCCAACCTAGGCAGCAGAGCAAGACTCCATCTTGAAAAAATAAATAAATAATTTAAAGAAAAAATATTTAAGTAAATTAAAAAAGAAAAAAGAGCATCATCTCACATTTCCAAGATTGGTTTCTAGATACAGTAATTAGGTAACTTTCACCATTAGAATCTTTTTTTTTTTTTTTTTTTTTTTTTTGAGACGGAGTCTCGCTCTGCCACCCAGGCTGGAGTGCAGTGGCCGGATCTCAGCTCACTGCAAGCTCCGCCTCCCGGGTTCACGCCATTCTCCTGCCTCAGCCTCCCGAGTAGCTGGGACTACAGGCGCCCGCCACCTCGCCTGGCTAGTTTTTTGTATTTTTTAGTAGAGACAGGGTTTCACCATGTCAGCCAGGATGGTCTCGATCTCCTGACCTCGTGATCCGCCCGTCTCGGCCTCCCAAAGTGCTGGGATTACAGGCTTGAGCCACTGCGCCCGGCCTAACCATTAGAATCTTTAAACCAGTGCAACACTGGTACATATATTGATTTTAAGTACACAAATGAAGGCCTGATGGTGATAGAAGGCTTAGGATCAAAAATCGCTAGAAAGTCTGAGTTTTTTTTATTACTACTTAATACTTAATTTTAATAATAGTAAACACAGGCTGGGCGCAGTGGCTCATACCTGTAATCCCAGCACTTTTGCAGGCCAAGGTGGACGGATCACTTGAGGTCAGGAGTTCCAGACCCTCCTGGCCAACATGGCAAAACCCTGTCTCTACTAAAAATACAAAAATTAGCCAGACATGGTGGTGCTCGCCTGTAGTCCCAGCTATGTGGGAGGCCGAGGCAGGAGAAACTGGAACCTGGAGGGCAGAGGTTGCATTGAGATCGTGCAACTGCACTCTAGCCTGGGCCACAGAGCAGGACTCGATCTCAAAAAGAAAAGCTTTGTAGGCCGGGCACAGTGACTCAAGCTTATAATCCCAGCACTTTGGGAGGCCAAGGCAGGCGGATCACTAGGTGAGGAGATCGAGACCAGCCTGGGCAATATGGTGAAACCTCGTCTGTATTAAAAATACAAAAATTAGCCAGGCATGCCTGTAGTCCCAGCTACTCAGGAGGCTGAGGCAGGAGAATGGCATGAACCCGGGAAGCAGAACTTGCAGTGAGCCGAGATCGTGCCACTGCACTCCAGCCTGGGCAACAGAGCGAGACTCCATCTCACAAAAATAAATAAATAAATAAATAAATAAATAAATAAATAAAATAAATAATAAAAATTGCATGTAAATATTTACATATGCAAAGTATGTAGTCTTTTGTGTTTCAGTTCTTTCACTTGGTATGTGTTTTTGAGATTCATCTTTGCTGCATGTATAAATACTTATTTTCTATTGCTGAGCAATCTTCCTTCGTAACCAGTTGATGAATGTTTGGGTTGTTTCCAGGTTTTGATTAATATGAATAACTATCAATATAAACATTTGTGTGCAGTCTTTGAACATTTTTTTCCCTCTGTTGCCCAGACTGGAGTGCAGTGATGTGATCATGGCTCACGGCAGCCTCACCTTCCTGGGCTTAAGCAATCCTCGTACTTCAGTCTCCTAAGTAGCGGGGACTACAGGCGTGCGCCACTTTTTGTATGTTTTGTAGAGCCAGAGTCACGCCATGTTGCCTGGGTTGTTCTTGAACTCCTGGCCTCAAGTGACCCATCCGCCCCAGCCTCCCAATGTGCTGGGATCACAACAAGCATGAGCCACTGCCCCCGGCCTGACCATACATTTTTCTTTCCCTTTAATTTTGTATGCGTTGGATTCATGGGTCCAATGGCAAGTATATGTTAAACTTCCTAAGATATTGCCATATTCTTTACCAAAGTGGCTACCCATTTTGCATTCCAACCAGCAGTGTGTAAAAGTTCTAGTTGTTCTACATCAAGGCCATCTTTAGAAGTGAATCTTCCCAGACTTTAAAGAACATGCATATATTATGCATTTTTAATGTAAAAATGGTTCACACATATCACTGAATATATCAAGATCATCCTTGTATTGTCTAAATTATACTTCTGTGACAATCCTTTTTTTTTTTTTTTCCAGATGGAGTCTTGTTCTGTCACCGAGGCTGGAGTACAGTGGCACAATCTCGGCTCACTGCAAGCTCTGCCTCCTGGGTTCACGCCATTCTCCTGCCTCAGCCTCCCTAGTAGCTGGGACTACAGGTGCCCACCACCACGCCCGATTAATTTTTTTTGTTTTTGTATTTTTAGTAGAGATGGGGTTTCACCGTGTAAGCCAGGATTATCTTGATCTCCTGACCTTGTGATTCACCCGCCTCGGCCTCCCAAAGTGCTGGGATTACAGGCGTGAGCCACTGCACCTGACGTTCTGTGACAATTTTAATGCTGTGTTCCAATATATGAATCTCTCATTATTTATTAATGTATTAATTTATTATTATTTTTGAGATGGAGTTTTGCTCTTGTTACCCAGGTCGGAGTGCCATGGCACAATCTTGGCTCACTGCAACCTCTGCCTCCCAGGTTCAAGCGATTCTCCTGCCTCAGCCTCCTGAGTAGCTGGGATTATAGGCACCCACCACTGTGCCTGGCTAATTTTTGTATTTTTAGTAGAGACAGGGTTTCACCGGGTTGGCCAGGCTGGTCTCCAACTCCTGACCTCAAATAATCCACCTGCCTTGGCCTCCCAAAGTGCTGGGATTACAGGTGTGAGCCACCGCGCCCAGCCTCTCCCATTATTTATTACCAAACAAGGAAAGATAAAAAGGGTAAGGAGGATTTTGGTTGGATTTATTTCTGATATTGGCATTTGGAATAAACTTCGTTTAGTGAGTCTAAAGTTTGCAAAGTTATAAATCAGGTATTGGCTAATCTATAACATGATACAGGATTGCTAAAATACTAAAGGTATTTCATCACATAAAGGTATTTTTGGCTAGGCATAGTGGCTCATGCCTGTAATCCCAGTATTTTGGGAAGCCGAGGCGGGCACATCACGAGGTCAGGAGATCAAGACCATCCTGGCCAACATGGTGAAACCCCATCTCTACTAAATTACAAAAAAAAAAAAAAATTAGCCCGGTGTAGTGGCACACACCTACAGTCCCAGCTACTCGGGAGGCTGAGGCAGGAGAATCGCTTGAACCTGGGAGGTGGAGGCTGAAGTAAGCCAAGATCGTGCCACTGCACTCCAGCCTGGTGACAGAGTGAGACTCCGTCTCAAAAAAAAAACGATATTTGTGCTCAAATGTCAGGTCACATTTCCTAGACCAGTTCAGCTTTCCCTACACTCTTATCCTGTTGTATTTTCTTCCTAGCACTTCTTTTCTACTCATGTACTAGCTGACTCCCCCACTAGAATATGAGCTCCGTAGGCAGTATTTTTTTAATGTGGTTTTCCCAGGGTATAGACTGATGCGTAGATTAAATAATTAAACATGGACTTGATATTTGTGAAATTAATGAATTTAAGAAGGAGAGGCCCTGTAATCCCAGCACTTTGGGAGGCCGAGACAGGCGGATCACGAGGTCAGGAGATCGAGACCATCCTGGCTAACACGGTGAAACCCCGTCTCTACTAAAAAAGATACAAAAAACTAGCTGGGTGAGGTGGCGGGCGCCTGTAGTCCCAGCTACTCGGGAGGCTGAGGCAGGAGAATGGCGTGAACCCGGGAGGCGGAGCTTGCAGTGAGCTGAAATTAGGCTACTGCACTCCAGCCTGGGTGACAGAGCGAGACTCCGTCTCACACAAAAAAAAAAAAAAAAAAAAAAAAGAAGGAGGCCCAAGCATACTTTTTACTTTTTCAGATAGAGTCTCACTCTGTCGTCGCCCAGGCTGGAGTGCAGTGGCACTATCTTGGCTCACTGCAACCTCTGCCTCCCAGGTTCAAGCAATTCTTCTGAGTCAGCCTCCTGAGTAGCTGGGATTATAGGTGTGCGACAGCATGCCCGGCTAATTTTTGTATTTTTAGTAAGAAGGAGTTTCACCATGTTGGCCAGGCTGGTCTGGAACTCCTGACTTCAAGTGATCCACCCACCTCGGCCTTTCAAAGTGCTGGGATTACAGGCGTGAGCCACCACGCCTGGCCGCAAGCATACTTTTTATAATAACTGTATCTCACATGTATTCAGCATGTTCTATGGGCCAGGCTCAATTCTCGTAACACTCTATAATAAAGCCATTATTTCTGTTTTACAAACGAAGAAATTAAAGCTCAAGAGTTAGCCAGGCGTGGTGGCTCACGCCTGTAATCCCAGCACTTTGGGAGGGATCACGAGGTCAGGAGATCGAGACCATCCTGGGTAACATGGTGAAACCCCGTCTCTACTAAAAATACAAAAAAAATTAACCAGGCATGGTGGCAGGCACCTGTAGTCCCAGCTACTTGGGAGGCCAAGGCAGGAGAATGGCGTGAACTCGGGAAGCGGAGGCTGCAGTGATCCCAGATCACACCACTGCATTCCAGCCTGAGCGACAGAGTGAGACTCCGTCTCAAATAAATAAATAAATAAATAAATAAAGCTCAAGAGTTTTTAAGTAACTTGCCCAAGTTCACATTAGGATTCAAAACCAAGCACTGTGGTTCCACAGGCCCACTTTTTTTTTTTGAGACAGCATTTCACTCTGGCACTCAGGTTGGTGTGCAGTAGTGTAATCATAGCTCACTGCAGCCTCAACCTCCTGGGCTCAAGTGATCCTCCCACCTCAGCCTCCTGAGTAGCTGGGACCACAGGCATGCACCACCACGCCTGTCTAATTTTATTTTTTGTAGAGACAGGGTCTCCTTATGTAGCCTGGGCTGGTCTTGAAACTCCTGGAGCCAGGGAATTCTCCTACCTCGGAGTCCCAATGTGGTGGGATTACAGGTGTGAACCATTGCACACGGCCTACACTGTGTCTTTTGATAACAGTCTTGGGCTGACTCAGATTTCTATAAGTATCCCCCACATTTTGGGAATTCCTAGGCTGTCTTCTTTGTTTCCTCAAGCTTGTCTTCCTTTGCCCTGGAAAACATCCTCATTTGTTATCTCTATTTTGGAGTAAATCTTCCTTCTCACCCCTATCGCACACAGAAGAAACTCAGCTTGTTGAAAGATTTTTATCACAACAAACCTTTCTAGGGATGGAGAATGTGTTCCAATGAATCTTCTCCCTTTACACAATCTTCTGGCTCTCTCCTCGCTGTTCCTTGTCTTCCACACCTTCTCTCCCTGATCGTCTTCTGGGAATCCCCAACTCCTCACCTTTACTGTGACCTCTCTAAGCTTTCCACCTCTGAAGCTTAGCACCAGCTTCTACCCACACGCCGAAGGCTCAGTGCCACCTTAACCTCTTGCCCAAGGAAAAGGGTATTTCCCCTAAGGAAGAGCTGCTCTCTCCCTCAGAATCTAGTGCCAATTTCCTCCCTGACACTCGGAGCATGCTTGCGAGGGGAAACCTCACTTCCCTGCAGCCACCCAAACTGAAAATAATACTCCTCTTTTTATTTTTCCAGACAGGGTCTTGCTGTGTCGGCCAGGCTGGAGTGGAATGGCGTGATCTTGGCTTACTGCAACCTCTGCCTCCCAGGTTCAAGCGATTCTCCTGCCTCAGCCTCCTGAGTAGCTGGGACTACAGGCGCATACCACCATGTCTGGCTAATTTCTGTATTTTTAGTAGAGATGGGGTTTCACCATGTTGGCCAGGCTGGTCTCAAACTCCTGACCTCATGATCCTCCCACCTCAGCCTCCCAAAGTGCCGGGATTACAGGTGTGAGCCACTGCACCCGGCCTACTCCTCTTTAATGTGAATAACAACCAAGGTGTTCTCAGTCTTGTAAAAACTGTGAATAAGATCATCTTAACATTACTATGTTTATTGGTCTACTCGAAGTCACAATATAGGTAAACACAATATGCATGTTACACAAATGCAGCTTCAAATGTCACTCTCCCAGTCCCACATAGGTTACTAGTTTTAAGGAATTGAAGACATTCTTTAGTTCTCTCTCTAAATAAGGATCAGAGCTAAAATTAGAGAAATTCTGAAGCTACTGTTCCTTTGCTTCTGAATCACAGTGATAACCAGGTCCCAAGCAAGGAATGACTTCAGGTCTTGGGACAGGGGCCAAGGTAAGGATCACCATGCAAGCAACATATTTATCTTTGAGAAAGGAATGTTAAAAAGTGATCAAAGCCTTCCTTAACACTTTAATCAATGTATATTTTGTTAATAATCGTAGCACACTTAGTATAAAGAAATAGATAAGTATGTGTGGGACTTTATTTTGGATCATATCTTTTTCATACCTTTTTTTTTTTTTCTTTTTAACGACAGCATCTCGTTCTGTCACCAGTCTGGAGTGCAGTGATGAGATCTTGGCTCACTGCAATCTCTGCCTCCTGGGTTTAAGGGAGTCTTGTGCCTCAACCTCCGGAATAGCTGGGATTACAAGCGTGCACCACAATGTCCAACTAATCTTTATATTTTTAGTGGAAACACGGTTTCACCATGTTGGCAAGGCTGGTCTCAAACTCCTGGCAATCCACCTGCCTCGGGCTCCTAGCAATCCACCTGGCTTGGGCTCCCAAAGTGCTGGGGTTGCAGGTTTCAGCCACTGCACCCAACCTGCATCAGATCCTTAAAGATACAGGGGTTCCTGATAATAATGAGCTCCATAATGCCTCAGAAGCCTGGGGCCCAAAGTTTGGGAACCACTGAGTCAAAACGTCCAACTTTAGAGCATCAACTCAGGAGTGGACATTGCATAGTACACACATGTTAGTATACATATTATTCGTCTGTTAGGACCACCATAACAAAATATCACAGATTGGGTGGTTCTGAGATGGGGTAGGGACTGCCCTCGGTGTGTCTCCTATAGTGCCGCCCCAACTAATGCATTTCTGCATTCCTCTAGACATACCTCCTAACTACCAGACCTTGTACCACCACCACCCTGGCACCTTACCTGTGGTCAAAATCTTGCAGCTGCTGCAAGCTATCTGAAGAAACCAAGATAAGAAGCATTCCACCATAAATCCTGCTCAAGAAAACTAACCCCACCACCCGCATGCACACAAGTCCTGGAGAATGACCGATCCTTAATCCTAGCAAGATGATAATAGGAAAAATCACACCCAGGGGTGAAGATTTAACATGCTAATGAGACATGCAATGCAGGAAGAAGCATGTAACCGAACCGCTTTGCCGAGACCAGCTTGGTGGTGGAGACCCTAACCCAGCAGCGCTAGAGGAACTAAAGACACACACAGAAATACAGAGGTGTGGAGTGGGAAATCAGGGGTCTCACAACCTTCAGAGCTTAGAGCCTCGAACAGAGATTTACCTATGTATTTTCTGACAGCAAGCCAGTGATAAGCCTTGTTTCTATAGATTATAGACTAACTAAAAGTATTCCTTATGGGAAATAAAGGGATGGGTTTGGCTAGTTATCTGCAGCAGGAGCATGTCCTTAAGGCACAGACCACTCATGCTATTTTTTGTGGTTTAAGAACACTTTTGGCCGGGCGCGGTGGCTCAAGCCTGTAATCCCAGCACTTTGGGAGGCCGAGACGGGCGGATCACGAGGTCAGGAGATCGAGACCATCCTGGCTAACACGGTGAAACCCCGTCTCTACTAAAAAATACAAAAAACTAGCTGGGCGAGGTGGCGGGCGCCTGTACTCCCAGCTACTCGGGAGGCTGAGGCAGGAGAATGGCGTGAACCCGGGAGGCGGGGCTTGCAGTGAGCTGAGATCCAGCCACTGCACTCCAGCCTGGGCAACAGAGCTAGACTCCGTCTCAAAAAAAAAAAAAAAAAAAGAACACTTTTAAGCGGTTTTCCACCCTGGGTGGGCCAGGTGTTCCTTGCCCTCATTCCAGTAAACCCACAACCTTCCAGTGTGGGTGTCATGGCCATCATGAACATGTCACAGTGCTGCAGAGATTTTGTTTATGGCCAGTTTGGCGGCCAGTTTATGGCCAGATTTTGGGGGACCTGTTCCCAATACTGCTTAGGTGCCAGTAGTTCTCTGCCTCTACATGTGTAAATGTCACTCCCTTCCTGCTTTTTGCCACTTTACAATTACTCTCCTAGCTGGGCATGGTGGCTGATACATGTAATCCCAGCACTTTGGGTGGCCGAGGCAGACAGATCACTTGAGGTCAGGATTTTGTGACCAGCCTAACCAATATGGTGAAACCTCCTCTCTACTAAAAATAACCAAAATTAGTGGGATGTGGTGGGCACTTGTAGTCCCAGCTACTCGGGAGGCTGAGGCAGGAGAATCGCTTGAACCTGGGAGACAGAGGCTGCAGTGAGCTGAGATGTCACCACTGCACTCCAGCTTGGGCAACAGAGCAAGACTCCATCTCAAAAAACAACAACAAAAAAGTACTCTTCTGACTCTCTTTGGGGAACCAGTCAGATAATTCTCTCTCTTGTGCTGTCTTCTCTGTGCTCGAAAATAAGCCCCTAGGCTGCGCACAGTGGCTCACGCCTCTAATCCCAGCACTTTGGGAGGCCGAGGTGGGTGGACCACCTGAGGTTGGGAGTTTGAGAGCAGCCTGGCACATGCCTATAATCCCAGCTACTTGGGAGACTGAGGAAGGAGAATCACTTGAACCCAGGAGGCAGAAGTTACAGTGAGCTGAGATCACACCATTGCACTCCAGCCTGGCAACAAGAATGAAACTCCTTCTCGGGGAAAAAAAAAAAAAAAGAAAGAAAAAGAAAATAAGCGCCTAATAAACACCTTGTCTGGGAAACTTGCTCTGCCTCCCATCAATTTCTATCACACGAGAGTCGAAGAATCTGTGGTTGATACCAGCTCAAACAAGAGGAATGTATTTTCTCACAGTTCTGGAGGCTGGAATTACAAGACCAGGGGCCAGCAGGGCTGGTTCCTGGTGAGGTCACTCTTCCTGATTTGCAGAAGGCTGCCTTCTTGCCGTATCCTTCCATGGCCTCCCTTTGGTATGTGAGCAGGAAAAGAAAGATCTCTGGTGTCTGTTCATCTTATAAGGACACTGCTCCTACCAGAATCCTACCCTATTGGTCTCATTTAACCTTAATTACCTCCTTACAGGCCCTGTCTCCAAATATAGTGACACTGAGGTTTGGGGCTTCAGCATATGAATGCAGGGGACAGGGAGGTCACAATTCAGTCCATAATGCTGTGGGTTCACTCAGGGAGAAACCAGGAATTTCTCAGAGGAAAGGATCTTTGTGATTGACTGATGGACAGTGCTATTCCCTAGAGACAGTAGGACATGAGATGATGAGGAATTGGGGTAGACTGGACTGCACACAAGTGTCACTACAAGGTGAAAACCAGCTAGATAACACTGGGTACCTGGAGCTGAGTGTCAGATGTTGGAGTTGCAAAGTGTTTCAGGGATGCTGTCAGTTACGAAGGAGAAAAAAATATATAAAAATTCAACATACACACAAGCAAGAGAAAGTTCAAATAATACTGGCTTCAGAATGAAGGAAATTTTACTGGCTCATGTAGTGGGAAGTGTTACTGGTAGAGAGTGTCCAGGCTCTTGGCGTCTTGAACAGAGAATTGGACAAAACACACAAACAAAGCGAGGCAGGAATGAAGAGATTTACTGAAAATGAAAGTACACAACACAGTATGGGAGTGGCCCGGGCTTAGGGGATGAAAGGGCCCCATTACAGAATGTGTGGGGGTTTTGGCCGGGCGCAGTGGCTCACGCCTGTAATCCCAGCACTTTGGGAGGCTGAGGTGGGCGGATCACCTGAGGTCAGGAGTTTGAGACCAGCCTGGCCAACATGGTGAAACCCTGTCTCTACTAAAAATACAAAAAATTAGCCGGGTGTGGTTGCGCGCGCCTGTAATCCCAGCTATTTGGTAGGCTGAGGCAGGAGAATCCCTTGAACCCGGGAACCAGAGGTTGCAGTGAGCCGAGATCGCGCCATTGCACACTCCAGGCTAGGGAACAAGAGCGAGATTTTGTCTCAAAAAAAAAAAAAAAGAATTTGTGGGGGGTTCAAATACCCTCTAGGGATTTCCACTGGTCACTTGGTGTACGCCCTACGTAAACGAAGAGGATGAAAGTTACAAAGTCATGTACTTGACGTACGACTCAACATACGCTGTATGGAGAGGATATTTCCTGTCATAGCTGAAGTGTGAATCGGCCTTATGTTCCCTGACTCCAGACCGCATTTTCCTGCCACAGAAGTACAAAGATAGGGTGGACTTTTTGGTTGGTTGAGCAAATGGCTGAATATTCTCATCAAAGGCCTAAAGTCTTTCCATAGCGATTGCTTCTTCATAAACCTCTTCTAATGGTTTTAGGATGGCAAATTCCCCTTTTGTTCTAACACAGGGGATCTCAAGCAAATTTATGTGGGATTAAGACTCGCTGGCTGGCCGGGCGCGGTGGCTCAAGCCTGTAATCCCAGCACTTTGGGAGGCCGAGACGGGCGGATCACAAGGTCAGGAGATCGAGACCATCCTGGCTAACATGGTGAAACCCCGTCTCTACTAAAAATACAAAAAACTAGCCGGGCGAGGTGGCGGGCGCCTGTAGTCCCAGCTACTCCGGAGGCTGAGGCAGGAGAATGGCGTGAACCCGGGAGGCGGAGCTTGCAGTGAGCTGAGACCCGGCCACTGCACTCCAGCCTGGGCGACAGAGCGAGACTCCGTCTCAAAAAAAAAAAAAAAAAAAAAGACTCGCTGGCTGGGCACGGTGGCTCAGGCCAGGCGTGATGGGTCACGCCTGTAATCCCAGCACTTTAGGAGACCGAGGTAGGCAGATCACCTGAGGTCAGGAGTTCGAGACCAACCTGACCAACATGGTGAAACTCTGTCTCTACTAAAAGTACAAAAATTAGCATGGTGGCATGCATCTGTAATCCCAGCTACCTGGGAGGCTGAAGCAGGAGAATTGCTTGAACTCGGGAAGGGGAGGTTGCAGTGAGCTGAGATCACATCACTACACTCCAGCCTGGGCAACAGAGCAAGACTCTGTCTCAAAACAAAACAAAACAAAACAAAAAAGACTCGCTGATGCAATTACCATTTGAGTTTAGGAAACAGTGCTATGTTTGAAATATGAGTTGTAAATGACTCTTAGCAATGTCTTTTAAAAGGATCTAGGCCAGGCATGGTGGCTTATGCTTATAATTCCAGCACTTTGAGAGGCTGAAGCAGGAGGATTGCTTTAGTTTGGGAGTTTAAGACCAGCCTGGGCAACAAAGTGAGACACCGTCTCTACAAAATATTTGTAAAAGTTAGCTGGGCGAGGTGGTGTGTGCCTTTGGTCTCAGCTACTCGGGAGACCGAGGTAGGTGGATCACTTGAGCCTTGGGAGGTTGAGGTTGCAGTGAGCTGCGATATACCACTGCACTCCAGTCGGGGCAAGACTGAGATCCTGTCTCAAATAAATAAATTAATTAATTAATTGAAAGATCCATGACTTATTTACCCAAGGATACCCTAGGCTCCTAAGGGAAGTCTGGCCACTCCCTTGTATGTTTGAGCATCCCAAACTCCAAATGACACAGTCACTCCCACCCCAAGCACTGAGCCATTCGCAGGGAGTCACACTACGCTCTATAGGATGAGATGGCTTCTCTCCCTGAAATAATTTAAAAGCAACAGACCTTGTACTCAGCTTGAGTTGCAGAAAAGAGAAATAGTGGTTTTTTTGTTTCCTTTCTTTTGTTTTGTTTTACTGAGAAAGAGTCTCACTCTGTCACCAAGGGCAGAGTGCAGTGGCACAATCTCAGCTCACTGCAACTTTGCCTCCCAGGTTCAAGCAATTCTCCTGCCTCAACCTTCTGAGTAGCTGGGATTACAAGCCTGTGCCACCATGCCTGGCTAATTTTTGTATTTTTAGTAGAGACGGGGTTTTGCCATGTTGGCCAGGCTGGTCTCGAACTCCTGACCTCAGATGATCTGCCCACCTCAGCCTCCCAAAGTGCTGGGATTACTGGCACAAGCCACCACGTCCAGGGTGAGCAATAGTTTTCTTTTTTTTTTTTTTTTTGAGACGGAGTCTAGCTCTGTTGCCCAGGCTGGAGTGCAGTGGCCGGATCTCAGCTCACTGCAAGCCCCGCCTCCCGGGTTCACGCCATTCTCCTGCCTCAGCCTCCCGAGTAGCTGGGAGTACAGGCGCCCGCCACCTCGCCCGGCTAATTTTTTTTTTTTTTTTTTTTTTTGTATTTTAGTAGAGACGGGGTTTCACCGTGTTAGCCAGGATGGTCTCGATCTCCTGACCTCGTGATCCGCCCGTCTCGGCCTCCCAAAGTGCTGGGATTACAGGCTTGAGCCACCGCGCCCGGCCAATAGTTTTCAAGGCAGATATTGGTGCAAGCCCGAGAACTTAATATTAATACATGTGTGTAACCCTGGACGAGTCATTTTACCTCTCCGAGCTTCATTTCTTTGTCTGTTAAATGGGTATAAAAACACCTGGGAACTTTGTCCGAAACCAATTCCTTTCCTCCTAGGAGTAGTCTTTTCCCTGTGACCCGAAGGGTAAACATGTGACCTGATTTGGTCAATCATTTTATGACCTTGTCCACAGTGACTGGTCCAGCAGTGGATGCTGAACTGAACTTGTTGACGTTATTCCCTTGCAATTTTTCCGTTGGAACTGGAGAAGCGGAGGCTTTCTCTCCCCTCTAGATGTGGAGCCCTAAGGATGGGATTTGAGAGCTATTTGGCCCCATCGTTTGAGCTCATCTCTTACTACTTCACATTTTACTCACTCTACCCCATCCACAGTGGCCTGCTTGGTATTGCTCAAATCCGGGCATGCTTCTGCTTCAGGACCTTTGGACTTCCTCTTTCCCTTTTCTGCAATGCTTTTCTTCCAGACATCTGCAAAGCTGATTCTTTCGTTTCCTTCAACTCTCTGCTCAGATGTCACCTTCTCAAAGACCTATCCTGAATACTCTATCTGAAATGGTGACGGTGACCCTATCCTCCTCTCTATTCCTCTTTTCTTTTTTTTTCTCTCTTTTCTTTTCTTTCGACGGAGTCTCGCTCTGTCACCCAGGCTAGAGTGCAGTGGCATGATCTTGGCTCACTGCAACCTCTGCCTCCCGGGTTCAAGTGATTGTCCTGCCTCAAGCCTCCCAAGTAGCTGGGACTACAGGTGCATGCCACCACGCCCAGCTAATTCTTTATTTTTTTAGTAGAGACCGGGTTTCACCATGTCAGCCAGGATGGTCTCTATCTCCTGACCTCGTGATCCGCCCTGCTTCCGCCTACTCAAGTGCTAGGATTACAGACGTGAGCCACTGCACCCGGCCCCTTTCTTTCTTTTTTCTTTCTTTCTTTTTTTTGAGACAGGCTCTCACTCTGTCGCCCAGGCTGGAGTGCAGTGGTGCAATCTGGGCTCACTGCAACCTCTGCCTCCTGGGCTCAGATGATTCTCCTACCTCAGCCTCTGGAGTAGCTGGGACTAGAAGCAGGCACCACTACGCCTGGCTAAGCTAATTTTTGTATTTTTTGTGGAGACGAGGTTTCGCCAAGTTGCCCAGGCTAGTCTCAAACTCCTGGACTCAAATGATCCTCCCACCTTGACCTCACTAAGCACTGGGATTACAGGCATGAGCCACTGTGCCCACCCACTCCTCTACTCCTAATCTCTTACCTTGCTCTGTTTTTATTTTCCATAGCACTAACTTCTACCATATAATCTAAGTTCATTATTGTTATTTATATTATTATTACTCATTGCCAGTCTCCTACCTATCTCAACTAGAATGTATGTTTCTACATCTATGAACACAAAAGGACTGATAGTGAACATACTCAAAGGCGACCTTTGGCTCTGTATGTGTGTATATATTTTGTGTATTTGTTTTCTATGGTTTCTTTCCTTTTTAATTTATTTTTTATTTTTTTGAGATAAGGTCTTACTCTTTCACCCACGCTGGAGTGCTGTGGCACAACCATAGCTCACGGCAGCCTTGACCTTCTGCACTCAAGTGATTCTGCTGCTTCAGCCTCCTGAGTAGCTGGGATTACAGGAGCCAGTCACCATGCCTGGCTCTAAGTTTCCTTTCTTTCTCTCTCTTTCTAATTTTATTATTATTATTATTATTATTATTATTATTATTATTTTGAGACAGGATCTCACCCTGTCGCTCAGGCTGGAGTGTAGTGGCATAATCATGGCTCACTGTAGCCTCAACCTCTCCAAACTCAGGTGATCCTCCCACCTCAGCCTCCTGAGTAGTTGGGACTACAGGCATACGTCACCATGCCAGGCTAATTTTTGTATTTTTTTGTAGAGACGGGTTCTGACTATGTTGCTCAGGTTGGTCTCAAACTCCTGAGCTCAAGTGATCTGCCCACCTTGGCCTCCCAAAGTGCTGGTATTACAGGCATGAGCTACCGTGCCCGAACTTTTTTATTTTTTTATTTTTATTTTTTATAGAGGCAGGGTTTTGCTATGTTGTCCAGGCTGCTCTCCAACTCCTGGTCTCATGCAACCCTCTTTCTTCAGCCTTCCAAAGTGCTGGGATTATAGGCATGTGCCACCACACCTGGCCTAGTGTTCTTTCTTTCTTTTTCTTTTTTTTTCCTTTGAGGTAGGGTCTTACTTCCTTTGCCCAGGCTAGAGTGCAGTGGCTTGATCTCGGCTCATTGCGGCCTCAACTACCCAAGCTCACATGCTCTTCCCACCTCAGCTTCCCTAGTGTCTGGGATTACAGGCACGAGCCACCACACACAGGTAATTTTTTTTTGTATTATATTTTTAATAGAGACAGAGTTTTGTCACATTGTCCAGGCTGGTCTCAAACTCCTGAGCTCAAGGGATACACCCACCACATCCTCCCAAGGTGCTAGGATTACAGGCAAGAGTCACCACACCCAGTTCAAGTTTTCTTTCTTGAGCACTAATTATTTTATTTTATTATTTTATTTTATTTTCTGAGATGGAGTCTCGCTTTGGTGCCCAGGCTAGAGTACGGTGGTGCGATCTCGGCTCACTGCAACCCCTCCACCTTCCAGGTTCAAGTGATTCTCCTGCCTCAGTCTCCTGAGTAGCTGGGATTACAGACATGCACCTGGCTAATTTTTGTATTTTTAGTAGAGACGGGATTTCACCATTTTGGCCAGGCTGGTTTTGAACTCCTGACCTCAGGTCATCTGCCCGCCTTGGCCTCCCAAAGTGTTGAGATTACAGGCGTGAGCCACTGCGCCTGGCCCACTTGAGCATTATTTTTAACAGGTAAGAAAATCAATACTTAAAAAAATTTTTTTTGGCCCAACTTTGCAATTTGGGCAGATGGGAAAAAAAGTCTTGAGGAGGCTAAGTTCAGTAAGTGGAAAAGACAGTAAAACAGAGATGCAGAGAGTGGTGGCAGCGGGCATTGAGAACCAGCAACACTGGTTGAAAAGGAAGCTGTGAAGAGCTGTAAACACCACAGGTGAATGCAGCCCGAAATAAAATTGCCGAGCTTGGCTGGCTGGGTGTAAGGTAGATAGAGAAGGTCAGGAAAGGTTTGCTGGGGTTACTCAAGGTCATTGGGTAGTGGGCCTTAAATTAATTGATCTTATTGTTTTTTCTAGTCCTAACCATACTGAGATTGATTTTAGAAGAGGACAGCTTGAGCAGTCATTTCTCTCACTATGGCCAGGGTCCAGGGCCTGTGTCTAGTGGGTGTTGGTTCCCAGGCTGTGGAATGATGATGGAAAAGGATTGCTAGGACTGTAACAGGAGTTAATGAAGTGGCAAACTGGAAAGAGCCTATACTTTGGAGTGAGGGAGCACTGCTTTTAAATCTTCTCTCTGTCCCTTACCAGCCATGTTGACCCTGAACAAGTAACTAACCACCTAGTGCAAGATCAAAGGCCCCTTGAAAGTAGTGAATTAGGGAAAGTATAGTAAGTATGGCAATAAATTATGCTTTCACAAACAAAAACAGAAAATAAAAGTTCTGGACGGGCGCGGTGGCTTATGCCTGTAATCCTAGCACTTTGGGAGGCCAAGGCAGGCTGATCACTTGAGGTCAGGAGTTCGAAGCCAGTCTGGCCAACATGGTGAAACCCTGTCTCTACTAAAAATACAAAAAAATTAGCTGGGCGTCGTGACAGATGCATATAATCCCAGCTACTCAGGAGGCTTGAGGCAGGAGAATCGCTTGAACCCGGGTGGCAGAGGTCTGCAGTGAGCTCAGACTGCCCCACTGCACTTCACCCTGGGCCACAGAGCAAGACTCTGTCTCAAAAAAAATTTAAATTTTAATTTTAAAAAACCATAATATGAAATTTTTAAAAAATGAAAGTTCTTAAAAGCAACTGCTTTGAACAAACACAGTTGATTAAACTAAAAACCCTGCTATAACACCTTCTATTGTCCAGGAAACCTTGCTGTCAGGGCAGGTTTCCCCACAAGTCTTATAAACACAAGTTTTTAAATCAGCCATTTCTGACTTGAGATTAAGTCTTTCATACATATGGTATTTGTTTTCTTACACCCTTGTTTTAGTTTCACAAGTCTTGGCAACTGTCAGGTCTTTTCACAAAGTTCTCTAGTGTTTGAAGGCATGTTTTTTGGGGGCCTGGCCTTCTGTGCAGATGAAAAACACCTCTTTTTTTTTTTTTTTTTTTTTTGAGATGGAGTTTTGCTTTTGTCTCCCAGGCTATGGCTTACTGCAACCTCCGCCACCCAGGTTCAAGCGATTCTCCTGCCTCAGCCTCCTAAGTAGCTGGGATTACAGGCGGCTGCCACCACACCCGGCTAATTTTTTTTTTTTGAGACGGAGTCTTGCTCTGTTGCCCAGGCTAGAGTGCAGTGGCACAATCTAAGCTCACTGCAACCTGCACCTCCTGGGTTCAAGCAATTCTCTGCCTCAGCCTCTCGAGTAGCTGGGATGACAGGGGCCTGCTATGAAGCCTGGCTAATTATTTTGTATTTTTAGTAGAGACAGGGTTTCATCATGTTGGCCAGACTGGTCTGGAACTCCTGACCTTCTGATCCACCCACCTCGGCCTCCCAGAGTGCTGGGATTATAGGCGTGAGCTATGTGCCCAGCCACACCTGGCTAATTTTTGTAATTTTAGTAGACACGGGGTTTTGCCATGTTGGCCAGGTTGGTCTCAAACTCCTGACCTCAGGTGATCCGCCCACCTCGGCCTCCCAAAGTGCTGGGATTACAGGCATGAGCCACTGCACCCAGCCCCAAACCCCCTTTAACAAGCAGTGGTTGGCAAGTTATCAAGACCATGGATTTTGGAGCCAGGTTACATCTCCTGGGTTTGAATATAGGCTTCATCATTTCCTAGCTGTAAGACCTTGGGCAGCCGGGCATGGCTGTGTAATCCCAGCACTTTGGGAGGCTGAGGTGTGGGAATCACCTGAGGTCAGGAGTTCAAGACAAGCCTGGCCAACATGGTGAAATCCTGTCTCTACTAAAAATACAAAAATTAGCTAGGTGTGGTGGCGGGCGCCTGTAGTCCCATCTACTTGGGAGTCTGAGGCACCAGAATCACTTGAACCTGGGAGGCGGAGGTTGCAGTTAGCTGAGATCCCGCCACTGCACTCCAGCTTGGGAAACAGAGCAAGACTCCGTCTCAAAAAAAAAAAAAAAAAAAAAAAAAGACCTGTGGCAAATTACTTTTTCCTACATCCTAAGGTAATTGTGATAATTAAATGAAGTAATATGTGTAAAGCCCTTAGAACTTTACAATATTTGTAAAACCCTTAGAAGTTATAAAAATTATTTAATATTTAAATAATTTAATGAATGTATTTAATTCGTTAAGTATTATGTATAAATATAAAATTATTTTATATTTGTAAAGCCCTTAAGAACCGTGCCTGGCACACAGTAAAGCTCTGTTTGCAAATAATATTTTGGCTCACCAGTAGACCACTAGTTCATACTGCTTGATGATAAGCTAATCCGCCTCATTCATCCTTGACCCCCTAAACAGGTCTATGACTTGGTTGCTAGGAAGCTGCGTTGACTTTATTAGCAGTAATAGTGATATGTCCTTTTACCAGGCAATTGCATGGACCAGTATTTATAGGGAAGTTGGAGCCCTGCCGCAGAGGGGTTAAATGATAGGAAAATGCCTGCCATTTTCACATGCTGTTACAACCAGGCAGTAAAAGTCCTCAGAAGTTAAATTTTAAGTAATCAGACTGGCCACTTCCCTTCCCCTGGGAATGCAGTTGGGATGGAGGGCTCTGTCTCCAGTTGGAAAGAAATCCTAAGTCCCCTCCTGTGTGGACACCAGACAACAGGTATCCCAGGGCCCTCTCGTTGCCCAGCAATACTGTGAAATGAAGACACCCTCAAGTCACATTTGAAATCATTCCGGGTTCTTCCAGTTCAGCACCTTGGCT
Organism: Macaca nemestrina; assembly: GCF_043159975.1. NCBI lineage: Eukaryota > Metazoa > Chordata > Mammalia > Primates > Cercopithecidae > Macaca > Macaca nemestrina. The sequence goes on from NC_092139.1 coordinate 27,849,896, forward strand.
GTTTTCCTCTTCACTGGGAAGGTGCTGGCAGCCTAACGGCCTTTTAGGTTTCTTTTAAGTTTGGGGCATCTGAAACCCGGCTAAGGTGCGGCGGGTAGTGTACCTCATTCAAAGAATACCCCCAATTCACCAGACGAGCCCCTAATTGTGGGTGCGGGGCCGGGCGCTCTTTCGTTCCCCCTTCCACCAGCACTACCCTCAGTTCTGCTTCTAGCCACGCCCTTTCGCGTTCACGTCCAGCGTCCCGGCAGGATTGATTGAGGACGACTGGACTGCCATTACGCCTGCGCAAGGAGCCCAAGGCTAGAGCCGCTAGGCTGCCCTGCCCGAAGGGCTCAACTGTCAGTGAGCCTGCGCAGGAGGCTAATAGGCTGCCAATACTGCTTGGACTCCCCGCCAGGGCCCTGCTGTCAGTGCGCCTGCGCGCGGGCCAGGCGCCGAGGTTCTTGACTTTGCTGTGCTGGACGCCGGGTGTAGCCATGCAGCAAGCCGACTCCGACCAGCCCTCCAAGCGTCCCCGTTTCGATGACAGCCCAAGAACCCCCTCAAACACCCCTTCCGCAGAGGCAGACTGCTCCCCGGGCCTGGAACTCCATCCCGACTACAAGACATGGGGTCCGGAGCAGGTGTGCTTCTTCCTCAGGCGCGGTGGCTTTGGAGAGCCGGCGCTGCTGAAGAACATCCGAGGTAGCGGCTCCGGAGGGGCTGAGGGGCGAGGGGCGGCGACCTGGGGCGCGGGCCAGGCGCCCTAAGGGAGGGGGCCCCACGAGAGGACCCAGGCCGGGGAGCGAGCCCTGCGGCGGGAGGCGCCCGGGAGGGCGGACCTGCGCTGGGGGCGCGGAGGGAGGGAAGACCCGAGGCGGGGAAGGGAGCCCTGCGGCGGGGGTTCCCAGGAGGGCCTGCGGCATGGGGCGCCCGGGACTGACTCCCCGAGGCTGAGGAAGAAGACATGGGGTCGCCTGGGGTAGGCGATCCGTAGGATGGGAGCAGGCTGCCAGGATTGAGGACCTAGGAGGGGCAGTAATAGATTGGGATCTCACTCTGGTGGGTTTCTTCACTAACTTGCCACCCCGGCGCCGGACAGGCGAGACTCGGGTCCCTTTTTTTTTAGTTAGAAGGAGATTTTTCCCCAGACCTTGGTGGGCGGCTTGCTGTCATCCAGGCTCGCGGGACCCCTCCGCGCTAACCGCAGCTCCTTGAACACTTGCCACATCAGAGGATGTTCTGGGGCTTTTAGGTTTCTGTTTCCTCCCTGAATTGAGGCTTTTCCTGAAGAGGAAGGAACTGGCTTGGTTAATCTCTGAATTCCCGTCACCTTCCTTGGCATCCCAGTAGCGCCCGATGGGCGTGTGTTGACTGCACTTGCAGAAAATAGTAAGGATCGTGTTTTGCTTTTTAAAAGCAGGTTCCCCTCCAAAATCTGAACCCTGGAGTTGTTCAGTTAACCCCTTAATTCCCAGCATGCCACAATTTGGCCACATCACCTGGAGAAGTGTTTAGGTTGAGTTTTAAGCACATTTTACTGATTCGTGTCCAAGCATCCATCCTTGTGAAGTCTGCTCAACTTTTTAAGGTGGGTGTGAGATTTGACTCCTGCCTTATATCCTCTAGGTGTTCAATAGGAAGGTGGTTCTTTGGTGGTTGGGATTTGCAAATTTAGTAAATTTTTGCATTTGTTAGGTGGAGCCCTGTTTGGCTAGGTTGGAAACTGGGGTAGGAGGAACATTAGTGGTTCAGGACCCAAAGATAGCTTGAATGGGTATGGGAAATTGCATTTCTCCTTTTTTCTTTTTTTTCCCCCTTTTGCCCTTTCGTTTCCCTTCACTGCTGGGATGGATTATTGCTTTATTTTCTTTGACTAGCAACAAGTGGAGTGAAGTAGTTCCAAATTTTCTGTCTCAGAATGTGGTTGGCTCTCTGTTTCAGTGGTCTGTAGATTAACTTGTTACCCTCCAGAATGATGTGTGTTCTCTTGAACCCACAACCCAGTGCTATCAAAGACACTATGTGCTTTCATTTGGTAAAAACTGACCAACTGTTCCCAGTTGCTCATGTCTTACCTTCTGCTTTGTCTTGACCAAACTTTATTCGGACTTCTGTCTTCCCTTATGAGCCCCTCAACTCTTGCTTACCCCCAGATCTGAGCAGGCAGGCCCTAAAGCAGTGCAATATGCGTCCCTCTGGTCAGTTTCGTTTGAGAACTGACTGACCACAGTAGGATGCTGTCCTGTTGGGCTACACTGCTCATTTTCCCTTGCTCATCCAGGTTCCCTTCCAAAGATTCTGCTTACTTCTGCTTGCCCATCCTTTACCATTATAAAAGAAGACCATTTTTCTCTTAGATTCTTTTTTTTTTTTGAGACGGAGTCTTGCTCTGTTGCCAGGCTGGAGTGCAGTGGCGTCATCTGGGCCCAGTGCAACCTATAACTGCCTGGTTCAAGCGATTCTCCTGCCTCAGCCTCCCAAGTAGCTGGGATTACAGGCATGCACCACCATGCCCAGCTAATTTTTTTTGTATTTTTAGTAGAGATGGGGTTTCACCATGTTGCCCAGGATGGTATCCATCTCCTGACCTCCTGATCCACCTGCCTTAGCCTCCCAAAGTGCCGGGATTACAGGCGTGAGCCACTGCACCCGGCCTGTTTTTTGTTTTTTTTTTTTTTTTAATTAGAGACAGGGTTTTGCCATGTTGGCCTGGCTGGTCTCAAACTCTTGGCCTTGAGTGATCATCCGCCTGCCTTGGCCTCCCAAAGTGATGGGATTACAAGTGTGTGCCACTGCGCCCAGCCTCCCTTTGATGCTTGGGCCTCTGTTTGATTCTTTTTTTAAGTTTCTTTTTTTTTTTTTTTTTTTTGAGATGGAGTCTGGCTCTGTCGCCCAGGCTGGAGTGCAGTGGCCGGATCTCGGCTCACTGCAAGCTCCGCCTCCCGGGTTTACGCCATTCTCCTGCCTCAGCCTCCCGAGTAGCTGGGACTACAGGCACCCGCCACCTCGCCCGGCTAGTTTTTTTGTATTTTTTAGTAGAGACGGGGTTTCACCGTGTTCGCCAGGATGGTCTCGATCTCCTGACCTCGTGATCCACCCGTCTCGGCCTCCCAAAGTGCTGGGATTACAGGCTTGAGCCACTGCGCCCGGCTTCTTTTTTTTTTTTTTCTGAGACGGAGCCTTGCTCTGTCACCCAGGCTAGAGTGCATTGGCACGATCTTGGCTCACTGCAACCTCTGCTTCCTAGGTTTAAGGCAGTTCTTCTGCCTCAGCCTCCCGAATAGCTGGGTTTACAGGTGCACGCCACCACACTCAACTAATTTTGTAATTTTAGTAGAGATAGGGTTTCACCATGTTGGCCAGGCTGGTCTTGAACTCCTGACCTCAAGTGATCCATCCACCTCTGCCTCCCAAAGTGCTGGGATTACAGGCTTGAGCCACCTTACTCGGCCTTTTTTTTTTTTTTTTTTGAGACAGTCTCGCTCTATAGCCGGGCTGGAATGCAGTGGTGTGATCTCGGCTCACTGCAATCTCTGCCTCCTGGGTTCAAGCAATTCTTCTCCCTCAATCTCCTGAATAATTGGGACTACATGTGCCCACCACCATGCCCGGCTCATTTTTGTATTTTTAGTGGAAATGGGGTTTCACCATGTTGGCCAGGATGGTCTTAATCTCTTGACTGGATGATCCACCTGCCTTGGTCTCCCAAAGTGCTGGGATTACAGGTGTGAGCCACTGCGCCCGACCAGAAATATTTCGTCTTTTTTTTTTTTTTTTTTTTTTTTTTTGAGACGGAGTCTCGCTCTGTCCCCCTGGCGGGACTGCAGTGGGGCGATCTTGGCTCACTGCAAGCTCCGCCTCCCAGGATCATGCCATTCTCTTGCCTCAGCCTCCTGAGTAGCTGGGACCACAGGCGCCCGCCACCGCGCCCAGCTAAGTTTTTGTATTTTTAGTAGAGATGGGGTTTCACCGTGGTCTCGATCTCCTGACCTTGTGATCCGCCCGCCTCGGCCTCCCAAAGTGCTGGGATTACAGGCGTGAGCCACCGCGCCCGGCCCTGTCTTTCTTTCTAATAGTTTCCCTTGGCTGGGAGTGGTGGCTCACACCTGTAATCCTAGCACTTTGGGAGGCCGAGGCAGGCAGATCACCTGAGATCAGGAATTCAAGCCCAGCCTGGCCAACATGGTGAAACCCCGTCTATACTAAAAATACATAATTTAGCCGGGCATGGTGGTATGTGCCTGTAGTCCCAGCTACTTGGGAATCTGAGGCAGGAGAATCACTTGAACCCAGGAGGGGGAGGTTGCAGTGAGCCAAGATCGCACCACTGCACTCCAGCCTGGACAACAGAGTGAGACTCCATCTCAAAAAAAAAAAAAAAGTCTCTCTTTATCTAAGTCTAATTTTTTTTTTTTTTTTTTTTTTTTTTTTGACAAGCCAAGCACAAGGTACAGTGTCCCTTTTCTCATTGTGGAATACAGCCTCACAAGAAGTCTGAAATAAGTTGCTATACTCAACACATTTTACCAATGACGTATGCGAGGTCCAAAGATGTAAAGTAACTTTTCAGAGCTCACACCACTACAAAAAAGAGCTAGATTTTTTAAGGTTAGGTCTTTGGACTCAAGAACTCATATGATCTATACCTTAACAAGCGTTCTCATCAAAAACCACTGGAGGCCTGGCCCAGTAGCTCACACTTATAATCTCAGCACTTTGGGAGGCCAATGTGGGAAGATCACTTGAGCCCAGGAGTTCAAGACCAGCCTGGGCAACATCAGGAGACCTCAACTTTACAAAAAATATAATAAATAAAAAATTAGCTAGGTGCAGTGGTACACACCTGTGGTCCCAGCTACTCAGGAGGCTGAGGCAGGAGGATCGCTTGAGCCCAGGAGGTCAAGGCTGCAGTGAGCTGTGATCGCACCACTGCACTCCAACCTGGGCAACAAAGCAAAACCCTGTCTCAAAGAAAATAAAATAAAAGAAAATAGCCCAGAGTTCTGGAATTTGAGGTCAGGAAAGATTAGAATTAATTGTATAGAAAGAGAAAGGAAAAAACCCAACTATACACACACATACACACATAGAGAGAGAGAGAGAGAGAGAGAGATAGGACTCTCTCAAATCACGGAGTATTGAGTGCTTTCCCAGGAGGTTTGAGAAAAATCAACACTTTAAGCACTCTTGAATCCGTGGTTTTAACTTGTTAATTCTAAGAACAATAGACTTACATTTCCTTCCCTCCCCAACTCAAACCTTTCCTGTTTAAAAGGAAGCTGCTGACCTGGCAAAACCCCAACAGGTAGTCAGGTTTCACTTTCCTTTTTGCAACTGGTTTTTCTTGGAACTAATTTACACAAATAATTTTGAAATTTTCACGTGATTTATCAAAAAATGCTTCTTGGTTTAGTTATTTAATTAAAATTAAGTCTTTACAAGTAGCAGATCAAAAAAGTGGTACTTGGCACAGTCCATTGCCTGTAGTGGGTACTCTATTATGTGGATCTGGGTAAATGTTGGTGGATCCAAATTGAAAGAAAATGAAAAGCATATGTTGTATACATTGAATTTGTCTTTTTTCTTCCATAGAAAACAAAATCACAGGCGCATTACTGCCCTGTCTTGATGAGTCTCATTTTGAAAATCTTGGAGTAAGGTAAGAATGAAGAAATAAATTCACATTATAACCAAACACACTTTATCCATCTTTCAGGGACAAAGCCCAAAATCTCTGATATAAACTGTCCTCATTTTAAATCTATGAAGTGCTTTAAAACAGCAGAATCCCTTGCCTGCTGGTTTTGTTTGTTCGTTTGTTTTTTTGAGACAGTCTCTTGTTCACCCAGGCTGGAGTATCTCGGCTCACTACAACCTCTGCCTCTTGGCTTCAAGTTATTCTCCTGCCTCAGCCTCCTGAGTAGCTAGGATTACAGGTGCCCACCACCATGCCCCACTAATTTTTTGTTGTTGTTGTTTGTTTTTGTTTTTGTTTTTGTTTTTTGAGATGGAGTCTTGCTCTGTCGCCCAGGCTGAAGTGCAGTGGCGTGATCTCGGCTCACTGCAAGCTCTGCCCCCCGGGTTCACGCCATTCTCCTGCCTCAGCCTCCCGAGTAGCTGGGACTACAGGTGCCCACCACCACGCCTGGCTAATTTTTTGTGTTTTTAGTAGAGACAGGGTTTCACCATGTTAGCCAGAATGGTCTCTATCTCCTGACCTCGTGATCCGCCTGCCTCGGCCTCCCAAAGTGCTGGGATTACCATGCTAGGCTGCCCCACTAATTTTTGTACTTTTAGTAGAGATGGGGTTTCGCCATGTTGGCCGGACTTGTCTTGAACTCCTGGCCTCAAGTGATCCACCCTCCTCTGCCTCCCAAAGTGCTGGGATTACAGGTGTGAGCCACCGCACCTGGCCACCTGCTGTTTGTTTTCGCTGTGCAAATCCTATGTTTGCTATTACTGTTTATTCCTATTTTAGTTTATTTTTAATTTTATTTATTTATTTATTTTTTGAGACAGAGTCTCACTCTGTCACCCAGACTGGAGTGTGATCTCAGCTCACTGAACCCCCCGGGTTCAAACCATTCTCTTGCCTCAGCTTCCTGAGTAGCTGGGATTACAGGCACACACCACCATGCCTGGCTAAGTTTTGTATTTTTAGTAGAGACGGGGTTTCACTATGTTGGCCAGGCTGGTCTCGAACTCCTGACCTCAGGTGATCTGCCCGCCTTGGCCTCCCAAAGTGCTGGGATTACAGGTGTAAGCCACCTTGTCCGGCCTTATTCCTATTTCAAATAATTTTGCAGACAAACCTTCATCAAGTTTGTAATGACCAACTTTTTACTCTCAAGTTCAGAATAATTGAATTATACACACTGGGAAATACATAAGAACCAACAGGGAAAAAATGTTAGTAAGAAAATCAAGGCTACATCCCTATCTTGAGCATATTTCTAGGTTTTCCTAAAGATTGAAATATGCCCTCGTATTAGATTAAAAGACTCTATGCAAAACAGGCACTTTTTAGTTGTATAATTTGTCATTTAACCCTTCAATTTCTGTACCTGTAAAATGGATAGCAATAACGAGATGATGTACATAAAGTGATGAAGCATATGATTAACCCTTAGTAAATTTTATAGATAGTGATAAAGCAAGACCCCATCTCTACAGAAAATTAAAAAATTAGCCGGGGACTGTGCATGCACCTGTAGTCCCACCTACTCAGGAGGCTGAAGCAGGAAGATCCCTTGAGCCCAGGAGTTCAAGGTTGTAGTGATCTATGATAAGCTCCTGGACTCCAGCCTGAGCAGCAGAATAAGACCCTATCTCAGATAGGTAGGTAGATAGGTAGGTAGGTAGGTAGACAGATAGATAGATAGATAGATACATACATACCTAGTTCCATGGATCCATCTCTGTGTATGGCTGTAGGTTCTAGTGTCTAGATTAGAGTGGGGCTCCTTTAAAGATCTCAGTTGAGGATCTGGTGTTTAAATACTTCTTTTTTTTTTTTTTTTTTTTTTTTTGAGACGGAGTTTCGCTCTTGTTGCCCAGGCTGGAGTGCAATGGTACAATATCGGCTCACCGTAACCTCCACCTCCCAGGTTCAAGCGATTCTCTTGCCTCAGCCTCCCAAGTAGCTGGGATTACAGGCATGCGCCACCACGCCCAGTTAATTTTGTATTTTTGGTAGAGACGGTGTTTCTCTATGTTGGTCAGGCTGGTCTCGAACTCCTGACCTCGGGTGATCCATCCACCTCTGCCTCCCAAAAGTTCTGGGATTACAGATGTGAGCCACTGCGCCAGCCTTAAATACTTCTTAAAATGAAAATTTTGTTTCTATTAGAGAATTGGCCTTCTCTTCTGAAATTTTACTTAGTTACATGTTGTTTGTGGTAACAGTAACCAAAGAATAAAAACAAAGGATTATACTGAATTACTTCCTGCACTGTTGCTTAGTAATTGATAACAGAAGTAGATCGTGAAACAAGATCACTGCAGAACACTTAACTGACTTCCAGTAAATATCCTTTGGATCAGAATCTCCAGGGACCTCAACTTGGCTCGCTTTTTTTTTTTTTTTTTTTTTTTTTTTTTTTTTTTTTGAGACGACGTCTCTTTCTGTTGCCCAGGCTGGAGTTCGAGTTCAGTAGTGCAATCTCGGCTCATTGCAACCTCCGCCTCCTGGGTTCAAGCGATTCTCCTGACTCAGCCTCCTAAGTAACTGGGACTACCGGCGTGTGCCACCACGCTCAGCTAATTTTTTGTATGTTTAGTAGAGATGGGGTTTTACCGTGTTAGCCAGGATGGTCTCAATCTCCCGACCTTGTCATCTGCCCGCCTCGGCCTCCCAAAGTTTGTTTTTTTTGTTTTGTTTTGTTTTATTTTGAGATGGAGTCTTGCTCTGTCACTCAGGCTAGAGTGCAGTGGCGTGATCTTGGCTCACTGCACCCGCCACCTCCCAGGTTCAAGTGATTCTACCACCTCAGCCTCGCAAGTAGCTGGGACTACAGGTGTGCACCACCATGCCCGGCTAATTTTCGTATTTTTAGTAGAGACAGGGTTTCACTATGTTGGCCAGGGTGGTCTTGAACTCCTGACCTTGTGATCCGCCCACCTCAGCCTCCCAAAGTGCTGGGATTAAGGGCGTGAGTCACCGTGCCTGGCATGCCTCTTTCGTAACCACATTTCAGCTCTCTCAGTCCTCTCAAAGCCCCCCTTATTACTTATTTCTTGTATATAATAGTTGCTTACTATTGGGCCTGAATGGAATTTGTTCCAATACAGTCTTTCTTTTCAAGGGAGCCATGTGTGTCTTTGTGGACCCAAGTGCTATTGATTCATTCAGTGAATATTTTTGGAAAGCTATGTACTAGGCATTCTTCCATGAACTTGGGGCACATGAGTGAACAAAACAGACAAAATTCTAGAAGGAACACTATATTGCACGTCTCTGTGCCCCACCTCATAACTCAAATTCTGTAGGACTCCTTAGAGCTGTATTGTTCTGTATCGTAACAACTAGCTTCATGTTTAAATTAATTAGAAGTAAATTAAATAAAAAATTCCTCAGTTACACTAGTCATATTTCAAGTACTCAGTAGTCACTATGGCTAGCGGCTACTGTGTTGGACAGAGCAGATATAGAACATTTCCATCATCACAGAAAGTTCTACTGGACAGTGCTGCCTTACAGGTTGCCAGTGGGATTAGCCCTACCCACCACTCCATCCAGTTGCTCACGGTTAATACCAATGCAATTGACTGGTTAATGGACCTTTGTACTATTTTTATCTAATTTCCTACTTTACCCTCCCTAGACCCCCCAATCCCTGTGCTCAGAGTTCACACCCCAAGATTAATTACTTGCAAGCTCTTATCCTGGACCCTGCTTTCTAGGGAGAATCCAGCTTAGACAAGCACTCCTAGTAGCCTGTCAATTTTATGAACAACCATTGATTTATAAAGGTTTTTTTAAGAAGTAAGAAACAGGCCAGGCGTGGTGGCTCAGGCCTGTAATCCCAGCACTTTGGGAGGCCAAGGTGGGCAGATCACAAGGTCAGGAGATCGAGACCATCCTGGCTAACACAGTGAAACCCTGTCTCTACTAAAAATACAAAAACAAAAAAAAATTAGCTGGGCGTGGTGACGGGCGGCTGTAGTCCCACCTACTCGGAGGCTGAGGTGGGAGAATGGCGTGAACCCGGGAGGTGGAGCTTGCAGTGAGCCAAAATTGTGTCACTGCACTCCAGCCTGGGCGACAGAGTAAGACTCCATTTCAAAAAAAAAAAGAGAGGTAAGAAACATTGTCACATTAAATATACATGTCAGTTGTAAGAAGCATTAATTTTCAGAAATGTTGGAACACAGGAATAAAATTATTTTGTAGTCTAAATATCCTGGCCCATGACTTCTTTAAATGTTTATTTAACGCCATGTCCTTTGCTAAACAAAACAAAACAACCCCCTGGTTTTGGGTGGTTATTTCTATATACTCTAATTAGTGATTTTTGTTTTGTTTTGTTTTGTTTTTGAGACAGAGTTTTGCTCTTGTTGCCCAGGCTGGGGTGCAATGGCGCGATCTCGGCTTACCGCAACCTCTGCCTCCTGGGTTCAAGCAATTCTCCTGCCTCAGCCTCCTGAGTAGCTGGGATTATAGGCACGCGCCACCACCACGCCTGGCTAATTTTGTATTTTCAGTAGAGATGGGATTTCTCCATGTTGGTCAGGCTTGTCTCGAACTCCCGACCTCAGGTGATCCGCCCACCTTGGCGTCCCAAAGTGCTGGGATTACAGGCGTAAGCCACTGTGCTGTGCCTGGCTGATTTTTGGGTTTTAAGTGATGAATACTGAGTGTCAGTTTAGGAAAACAGTAGGTGGCCATGGGGTTAGTTTAGGTTTGATACTTCATGCTGTGACTCTGGTTATGCTCAACTATGTGGCTCCCCTTAACCTGAGTCCACCTATAAGTACTTCTGAAAGCCTAGCTTTGCACTGTGCTTGTTATGTCAAACTGATGAGGAGGATAGGGGAATGGGAAAACACAAAATATGCTGCTTTTTAATTTATCAGTTGTAATAATGCTTCTGTGTATCCCAAGAAATCATTCTTTTTTTTTTTTTTTTTTTTTGAGACGGAGTCTCGCTCTGTCGCCCGGGCTGGAGTGCAGTGGCCGGATCTCAGCTCACTGCAAGCTCCGCCTCCCGGGTTTACGCCATTCTCCTGCCTCAGCCTCCCGAGTAGCTGGGACTACAGGCGCCCACCATCTCGCCCGGCTAGTTTTTTTTTGTATTTTTTTTAGTAGAGACGGGGTTTCACCGGGTTAGCCAGGATGGTCTCGATCTCCTGACCTCGTGATCCGCCCGTCTCGGCCTCCCAAAGTGCTGGAATTACAGGCTTGAGCCACCGCGCCCGGCCGAAATCATTCTTAAGTGTTCTTATTACCGTGGGTCTCAGGGTACACCAATAGAGGCCAGTGTAGAGCCTCTGACTCCCAGTCTGTGTATGACTTATAGAAAGATACTTTTTTTCAATCTGCTTAGCTAGTAGATCAGTAAAACCCTTCGCCTGCACTCTCTGTTGACACCCAGCCAGGAGGGAGGAGGATATGCTGGGTCCAACTAGTAATTGTAAATGAAGCAGGATGATGAATCACCGGACTTTGAGCTGTTCAAATTTAATTCCCATTATGTATTTCCTTGAAACTGGAGCATTAATGAGGGATTACTGACAATGGAAAATGAATATAAATAAAGTTAAGGCCTTCATATGTATTTCATTCATGCTTGAGTCATACCTGGTACTCATAAATCAATCCAGGATTATGAGGGTAGATGTTGACTTCAGTCTGGTTAAAATGAAGTACAGCATGAGCATTGAGTAGACATGAAGCAGATGTGGACTTTTTCTTTTTCTTTTCTTTTTTTTTTTTTTGAGACGAAGTCTTGCTCTGCCGCCCAGGCTCGAGTACAGTGGCCGGATCTCAGCTCACTGCAAGCTCCGCCTCCCGGCTTTACGCCATTCTCCTGCCTCAGCCTCCTGAGTAGCTGGGACTACAGGCGCCCGCCACTTTGCCCGGCTAGTTTTGTTTTGTTTTGTTTTGTTTTGTTTGTTTTTTTAGTAGAGACAGGGTTTCACCGTGTTAGCCAGGATGGTCTTGATCTCCTGACCTCGTGATCCGCCCGTCTCGGCCTCCCAAAGTGCTGGGATTACAGGCTTGAGCCACCGCGCCTGGCCAAGATGTGGACTTTTTCAAGTCGTAAATTTATCAAGAGAGAAGAGGGTCAAGGACAGAAGCCTGGGGGAGGCCTACATTGATTCAGCAGGAGAGTTCCCTATCTTAGCAGCAAAGGAAGGAGACAGTTTCTAGGAGGAGTATGTTTGAATTATTGATTATTCCTTCCAATCTAACTTCAATGTTACTGTAGGTTATCTAAAGTTGATTATGTCTACTATATACTGCAGGGATTATTATTAAGCAAATAATGATAGACTTGCTTATCCTGTTGTAATTTTAGTTCCTTGGGGGAGAGGAAGAAGCTGCTTAGTTATATCCAGCGATTGGGTCAAATCCACGTTGATACAATGAAGGTAAGAGGATCTGAGTTTGTTATGTTTTTTGAATGTAAAGTGATATAACTCAATTATGTAAAATTCATTTTGAAGAGAATAGGAGGAAATCTGCTTCTCAGTGATGGAACTGCGAGTAGTAGATCTTTTCTTTTCTTTTTTTTTGAGATGGAGTCTCACTCTGTTGCCCATTCTGGAGTGCAGTGGCGCAATCTCGGCTCACTGCAAGCTCCGCCTCCTGGGTTCACGCCATTCTCCTGCCTCAGCCTCCCGAGTAGCTGGGACTACAAGCTCCCGCCACCATGCCCGGCTAATTTTTTGTATTTTTAGTAGAGACGGGGTTTCACTGTGTTAGCCAGGATGGTCTCGATCTCCTGACCTCCTGATCCACCCGCCTTGGCCTCCCAAAGTTCTGGGATTACAGGCGTGAGCCACCGCGCCTGGCGAGTAGTGGATCTTTTCTAAACTTTCTGCACTTTCTAAAATGAGCACAGAGTATTTAAATCAGAAGAAGAACTAAAATATGTTAAGCATACAGAAAAGCATAAGTAGACCACTACCCAACTTGTCCAATCTTAATATTTTGCCTAATTTGCTTCAAGTCTGTTATTTTTAGAGCAAAATATTAGAAATTATTGAAGACCTCCTTTGTACATTCTTTTTTATTTTTATTTTTATTTTTTAATGAAATTGGGTCTTGCTCTGTCATCCAGGCTGGAGTACAGTGGCGCAATCTCAGCTCACTCCAACCTCCATCTCCCTGGCTCAAGTGATCCTTCCATCTCAGCCACCCCAGTAGCTTGAACTATGGGTGCATGCCACCACACCTGGCTAATTTTTGTATTTTTTTTTTTTTTTTTGATATGGAGTCTGCTCTGTTGCCCAGGCTGGAGTGCAGTGGCACGATCTTATAGAGCAGGATCTGAAATAACTCAAATACATACTTTAATTTTGCTTTTGCAAGTTACATGTTGGCCAGGCTGACCTCAAACTCCTGACCTCATGATCTGCCTGCCTCGGCCTTCCAAAGTGTTGGGATTACAGGCATGAGCCACTGTGCCCGGCCAATAATATATTTTTGAAGTAATATTTAAGGCAGTCAGTGGTTTCAATTGCCCACTTTTATTCTTTTTTCTATTTTTCTTTAAAAAGAAAAATAGTTTTTTTCTTTTTGTTGACCAGGCATGGTGGCTCACACAGTAATCCCAGCACTTTGGGAGGCTAAGGTGGGTGGATCACTTGAGCCCCTAAGTTCAAGACCAGCCTGGGCAACATGGTGAAATTCCATCTACAAACAATAGAAAAATTAGCTGGGTGTGGTGGTGCACACTTGTATTCCCAGCTACTTGGGAGGCTGATTTAGGAAAATCACCTGAACCCACGGAGGTCGAGGCTTCAGTGAGCCATGATCACACCACTGTACTCCAGCCTGGGCAACAGAGTGAGACCCTGTCTCAAAAAAAAAAACCCACCAACATTATTTAACCTCATTTATAAATTATAAATGATAGTTGTTGGAAACAGATTTTCAAACTACCGAATCACTGCCTAGTAATGAAATCAATACCTTAAATGAATTTAACTTCATCAGCAGTGCAGTTCAGCAAAGAATTCACCTAGTTTGCTACTCAGTTGCAGCCCTCGAGGATTTCTTCCCTAATCTGATACCTACCTAACTTGATACTTAAAACATAAATAGCTTTATTGAGATATAATTCACAAGTTGTATGATTCACTCATTTTTAGTGTGCAAGACAGTGCTTTTTAGAAAGTTCACAGTGTTGTTCAATCACACACAATTTTATTTGAGTTGTAAGAGTTCTTTACATGTTCTGGATGTAAATCCTTATGGGAGATATGATACACAAATAATTTTTCCTAGTCTGTGGGTTGTCTTTTTACTTTTTTGGTGGTGGTCTTTGGATCATAAAAGTTTTAAGTTTTTATGTAATCCAATTTATATTTTTTTGTTCATTTGTGTCTTGTACTTTTAGTGTCATATTTAAGAAACCATTGCCGAACCCAAGGTCACCATGGTTTGTTCTTGTCACAGTGTTCTTTATGCTAAATTTAGTTCAGTTGGCCTCTGAAGCTGAGATTGTGTAATGGTGAAGAGGGAGTGCAGTGTTTGACATAATGAGGACTAATTTTTCAAATGTATCAATGAATCTTTTTTTTTTTTGAGACAGAGTCTTGCTCTGTTGCCCAAGCTGGAGTGCAGTGGCACAATCTCAGCTCACTGCAACCTTCGCCTCCCAGGTTCAAGTGATTTTCCTGCCTCAGCCTCCTGAGTGGCTGGGATAACAGGCGCCCACCATCACTCCTGGCTAATTTTTGTATTTTTAGTAGAGATGGGATTTTGTCATGTTGGTCAGGCTGGTCGCGAACTCCTGACCTCAGGTAATCCACCTGCCTCAGCCTCCCAAAGTGCTGGCATTACAGGCGTGAGCCACCATGCCCTGCCAGAAACCCTATCTCTACCAAAAAAAGAAAAATTAGACAGGCATGGTATAGTTCCAGCTACTTGGGAAGCTGAGGTGGGAGGATCGCTTGAACTTGGGAAGCAGAGGTTGCAGTGAGCCATGATTGTACCACTGTACTCCAGCCTATGTGATAGAGCTAGACTCTGTCTCAAAAAAAACAAAAACAAAAACAAGACAGTTATTACAACCTGAAAAATTTACAGTGAAGGCTTTTAGGTCCTTAAATGGTTTAAAAGTAGATTTTAGCCACGCGCTGTGACTCGTGCCTATAATTCCAGCACTTTGGGAGGCTGAGGCGGGCGGATCATGAGGTCAGGAGTTCGAGACCAGTTTGGCCAATATGGTGAAACCCCGTCTCAACTAAAAATACAAAAAAAAATTAGCTGGGCATGGTGGTGCACGCCGGTAGTCCCAGCTACTTAGGAGGCTGAGGCAGGAGAATCGCTTGAACCCAGAAGGCGGAGGTTGCAGTGAGCCAAGACTGCACCACTGAACTCCAGCCTAGGTGACAGAGTGAGACTCTGTCTCAAAAATAAAGAAATAGCTGGGTGCTGTGGTCTCTATCTCCTAACATCGTGATCCGTTCACCTCAGCCTCCCAAAGTGCTGGGATTACAGACATGAGCCACCACGCCTGGCCATATTTGTATATCTAAACTTAGAAAAGGCAGTAAAACTATGGTAAAAATGATTTTTTTTTTTTGTAAACCCTTTAGGAGGCCAAAGGTGCGATGATTGCTTGAGGCCAGGAGTTGGAGACCAGCCTGGGCAATATAGCAAGACCTTGTCTCCACAAAGAATAAAAATAAATTAGCTAGGCATGGTGGTACATGCCTGCAGTCCCAGCTATTTGGGAGGCTGAGGCGGGAGGATCCCTTGGGCCTCGGAGTTTGAGGCTACAGTAAGCTATGGTTGTGACTGTGAATAGCCAACGCACTGCAGCCTGGTGAGAAAACGAGACCCTGTCTCTAACAAAAACAACACACACACACAAATACATCGTTCAGCTGTACAAAATTATTTTCTTTCTTTTTATCTTCTTTTTTTGAGACACAGTTTCTCTCTGTCGCCCAGGCTGAAGTGTTGTGGCACAATAGTAGGTTACTGCAGCCTTGATGCCCTGGGACTCAAGGGATCTTCCTACCTCAGCCTCTAGAGTACCTGGGACTACAGATGTGTGCCACTGCATTTTTTTTTTTTTTTTTTGAGATGGAGTCTCGCTCTGTCGTCCATTCTGGAGTGCAGTGGCACAATCTCGGCTCACTGCGAGCTCTGCCTCCCAGGTTCACTCCATTCTCCTGCCTCAGCCTCCTGAGTAGCTGGAACCACAGGCTCCCGCCACCACGCCTGGCTAATTTCTTTGTATTTTTAGTAGAGACGGGGTTTCACCGTGTTAACCAGGATGGTCTCGATCTCCTGACCTCGTGATCCGCCCGCCTCGGCCTCCCAAAGTGCTGGGATTACAGGCTTGAGCCACCGCGCCCGGCATTTTTTTTTTTTTTTTAAGAGATGAGGTCTCACTATGTTGCCCAGACTAGTCTCA
This sequence comes from Macaca nemestrina, assembly GCF_043159975.1. Classification (NCBI taxonomy): domain Eukaryota; kingdom Metazoa; phylum Chordata; class Mammalia; order Primates; family Cercopithecidae; genus Macaca; species Macaca nemestrina. The sequence continues at coordinate 27,865,978 of NC_092139.1, forward strand.
AACTCTTGGCCTCCCAAAGTGCTGGAATTACAGATGTGAGCCCCTGCACTCCGACCTGCATGATTTCTTATCTATATGGTAGAAGAATTTCCATCTTTCTTTCTTTCCCTCCCTCCTTTCTTTCCTTTCTGTTTTAATGAGTACTGTACAGACACATTTAGAAAAAAAAAATTGGGCTGGGCTCGGTGGCTCAAGCCTGTAATCCCAGCACTTTGGGAGGCCGAGACGGGCGGATCACGAGGTCAGGAGATCAAGACCATCCTGGCTAACCCGGTGAAACCCCGTCTCTAGTAAAAAAAATACAAAAAAATAGCCGGGCGAGGTGGCGAGCGTCTGTAGTCCCAGCTACTCGGGAGGCTGAGGCAGGAGAATGGCGTAAACCCGGGAGGCGGAGCTTGCAGTGAGCCGAGATCCGGCCACTGCACTCCAGTCTCGGCGACAGAGCGAGACTCCGTCTCAAAAAAAAAAAAAAAAAAAAATTTAGGCTGGGTGCTGTGGCTCACGCCTGTAATCCCAACACTTTGGGAGGCCAAGGTGGGCGGATCACTTTAGGTCAGGAGTTTGAGGTCAGCCTGGCCAACACAGAGAAACCCCGTCTCTACTCAAAATACAAAAATTAGCTGAGTGTGGTGGCACACCCCAGTAGTCCCAGCTACTCGGGAGGCTGAGGCAGGAGAATAACTTGAACTTGGGAGGCAGAGGTTGCAGTGAGCCGAGATTGTGCCACTGCACTCCAGCCTGGGTGACACAGTGAGACTCCGTGTCAAAAAAAAAAAAAAATTTAGACATAATACCTATAGTGATATGGCTTACATGATGTGAATGAATGTGTTTAAATCGAAATGAATATGTATATTTAACTTGAATACAAGACAAAATTATTAAAGAATAATTAAGTCATATACATAATAAAAAAATCAAAATCCTTATTTTTCTGTTATTCGCATCCATTAAGAAGAAGTAAAATATACTCAGATCCAATATACTTTTTTTTTTTTTTTTTTTGAGACAGAGTCTTGCTCTGTCGCCCAGGCTGGGGTGCAGTGGCCGGATCTCAGCTCACTGCAAACTCCGCCTCCCGGGTTTAGACCATTCTCCTGCCTCAGCCTCCCGAGTAGCTGGGACTACAGGCGCCCGCCACCTCGCCCGGCTAGTTTTTTGTATTTTTTAGTAGAGACGGGGTTTCACCATGTTAGCCAGGATGGTCTCGATCTCCTGACCTCGTGATCCGCCCGTCTCGGCCTCCCAAAGTGCTGGGATTACAGGCTTGAGCCACCGCGCCCGGCCAGATCCAATATACTTGATGTGTCTGATAGTGATACCTAAATAAGGTAATGATGTTAACATCTTGTCATTTTCCTTAGTATTTTTACTTGAAAAATCAAATCGCTTTGACTTTGCACTATAATTAGGAATGGCTGCACACAAATTTCAGGTGGACTTACATGTTATTACTCATATTAATTAAACATAATTTTCCAGGTTATTAATGATCCTATCCATGGCCACATTGAGCTCCACCCTCTCCTCGTCCGAATCATTGACACACCTCAATTTCAACGTCTTCGATACATCAAACAGCTGGGAGGTGGTTACTATGTTTTTCCAGGAGCTTCACACAATCGATTTGAGCATAGTCTAGGGTAAGAAGGGAATGGGGTGGGGAACTTGCAGTTTTTAGGTATTTCCTCTGTCTCATGAAATAGTTATCTTAGGCTAGGCATGGTGGCACACGCCACCACTCCCGGCTAATTTTGTATTTTTAGTGGAGATAGAGTTTCATCATGTTGGCCAGGCCGGTCTCGAACTCCCGACCTCAGGTGATCCGCCCACCTCAGCCTCCCAAAGTGTTGGGATTACAGGCATGAGCCACCACGCCTGACCCTCTTCTTTCTGTTTATGTATTTGACTACTCTAGGTACCTCATCTTAATGAAATCATACAATATTTGTCTTTTTGTCACTGGCATATTTCACTTAGCATAATTTCCTCAAAGTTCATCCATGTTGTAGCATGTGTCAGTATTTCCTTCTTTTTTATTAGTTTTTTAATTAATTTATTTTTTATTTCTTTCCTTTTTAAGATTGAATAATATTTATCATATGTATACACCACATTTTGTTTATTCATTTGTTGATGGATACCTGTTGCTTTTACTTCTTGGCTATTTTGAGTAGTGCTGCTATGAACATGTCGGTACAAATATATTTTCTTTCTTTTTTTGGCGGGGGGGGTGCGGTACGGAGTCTTGTTCTGTTGCCCAGGCTGGAGTGCAATGGTGCGATCTTGGCTCACTGCAACCTATGCCTCCTGGGTTCAAACAATTCTCCTGCCTCACCCTTCCAAGTAGCTGAAATTACAGGTACCTGCCACGACGCTCAGCTAATTTTTGTATTTTTTAGTAGTGATAGGGCTTCAACATGTTGGCCAGGCTGGTCTCAAACCCCTGACCTCAAGTGATCTGCCCGCCTCAGCCTCCCAAAGTGCTGGTATTACAGGCGTGAGCCACTGAGCCCAGCCAATCTTTCCAAGACCCTGCTTTGTTATTGTGGGTGTATACCCAGAAGTGAAATTGCTAAATCACTGTGGTAATTCCATTTTTAATTTTTGTGGAGCACCCATACTGATTTCCATGGCAACTACACCATAATACATCCCCACTAACAGTGCACAGGGTTCCAATTTCTCCACATCATGTCCAACACTTGTTATTTTCTGGTTTTCTTTTTTTAACAGTAGCTATCCTAAGGGGTGTGAAGTGGTATCTCACTGTGGTTTTGATTTGCATTCCTCTAATGATTGGTGATACTGAGCCAGAGGTCCTGCTTTTGGGATTCCGTTTGTGTGTGTACCTGCCTCGTTCTGAAATAGACTGTTGAGTAAAGTTGCCCTGAAGATACGTTAGAATATTTGAGGAAGTTCTCGAGGACCAGAACCATCACTCCTCTTGCAAACGGAAGAGTGACTTTTTGTGTTTTTGCTCTGCAGGGTGGGGTATCTAGCAGGATGTCTAGTTCGCGCCCTGGGTGAAAAACAACCAGAGCTGCAGATAAGTGAACGAGATATTCTGTGTGTTCAGATTGCTGGACTTTGTCATGATCTCGGTAAGCCGTACGAAGAGACAAAGTTGTAATGTAAAATCATAACATATGTTACCTCTCTTTGACATTAAAAAATCAGATCAACCAAGAGAATATGGAAGTTGTATTTTAATTCTTCAGTTGACATTAGTATAAATGTACTGTTGCTTCTTCCTAGAATGATTCATAAGTAGAAAACATTGCTATTTTATATTCTTGGCATCTTTCAGTGAATTTCTCATGTTAGACATCTTTGCTAAAAGTGTTTTTTTGTTTGTTTGTTTTGTTTTGTTTTGAGACGGAGTCTTGCTCTGTTGCCCAGGCTGGAGTGTAGCGGCTCATTATCGGCTCACTGTAACCTCTGCTTCCTGGTTTCAAGCAATTCTCGTGCTTCAGCCTCCCGAGTAGCTGGGATTACGGGCATGCACCATCATATCCAGCTAATTTTTGTATTTTTAGCAGAGACAGAGTTTCACCATGTTGGCCAGGCTGGTCTCGAACTCCTGAACTCAGGTGATCCACCAGCCTCAGCCTCCCAAATCCCAAAGCGCTGGGATTACAGGCAGGAGCCACCGTGCCCGGCCATCATCTTTATTACAGGTTATATGAAAGGGCGTTTTGATAATGAGTTTTTCTTACTACTGTTTTTAGGATGGTGTGTGAATTTTACTTTTCTTTTATCCTCCTTTTTAAATAAAATCACCATTTTTCCTACAGTTATTTGGTCAAATCCATTTTTTTTCATATTTATAATCTCTAATCTGCCCAAGTGGATTAACATATTTAGAGAACTCCTTGTGTTTTCTGATCCACGTGAAGTCTTGGGCCACTTTAATCCAAGCAAAAGAGTATCATCCTTTTCCTGTGACAGAGAGAAAGGGGACTGTCCCATTTATTTATTTATTTATTTATTTATTTGAGTCTTGCTCTGTCACACAGACTGGAGTGCAGTTGGCACAATCTCGGCTCACTGCAATCTCACCTCCTGGATTCAAGTGACTCTCCTGCCTCAGCTTCCCAAGTAGCGCCTGGCTCATTTTTTTGTATTTTTAGTAGAGATGTAGTTTCATCATGTTGTTGAAACTGGTCTCGAACTCCTGATCTCAAGTAATTCACCTCCTTCGGCCTCCCAAAGTGTTGGGAATACAGGCATGAGTCACCACGTTGGGCCGGGACTGTCCCTTTTAAATCATGGGGGTTTTTACCTCTATCCTTATAGTTTATTCCTACTTATTCAGGGACCCTGAGAGTTTGTGTGTACCCTCAGGGCAGGGGAAGGGAGGTGCCCCTGTTTAGATAGCTAGATACTTAAAGCAAGTAGGCTCTCTTTTTATGTCCCCCTGGAAACTTCCAAAGAACCAATACCAGCCCCTAAATGATAAATTTGATGGATTCTTGGTATTTTGAGAGAGAATCATTGGGAAACCTTTACCAGTCCCCAGGAGCCTGAGCACTGCATTAGCCAGCCTTTATGTGTAGCCTATGACTTGCAGAGAAGGGCCAGGGCTAGTCTAGGTAGACTTCCCTCTCCAGTTAAGTGGCTCACTTCTTTTCTTTTTTTTTTTTTTTCAGATGCAGTCTCACTCTGTTGCCCAGGCTGGAGTGCAATTGTGCGATCTTAGCTTACCACAACCTCACCTCCTGGGTTCAAGCAATTCTCCTGCCTCAGCCTCCTGAGTAGTTGGGACTACAGGCACACGCCACCATGCCCAGCTAATTATTATAATTTTAGTAGAGACAGGGTTTCACCATATTGGTCAGGCTGGTCTCAAACTCTAGACCTCAGGTGATCCATGTGCCTCAGCCACCCAAAGTGCTGGGATTACAGGCATGAGCCACCACACCCGGCCAAAGATAGATTTTTTTAAGCTTGGGAGTAATAAGATAAATTCTAATTTTTTCTTCTGCACCCCAGTGGATTTTCTTTCTTTTTTTTTTTTTTTTCCCAAGACAGAATCTCACTCTGTTGCCCAGGTTGGAGTACAGTGGCACAATCTCAGCTCACTGCAACCTCCGCCTCCCGGGTTTAAGCGATTCTCCTACCTCAGCCTCCTGAGTAGGTAGGATTACAGGTGCCTGCCACCACACTCGGCTAATTTTTGTATTTTTAGTAGAGACGGGGTTTCACCATCTTGGCCAGGCTTGTCTCGAACTCCTGACCTCATGATCCACCTGCCTTGGCCTCTCAAAGTGCTGGGATTACAGGCATGAGCCACTGTGCCAAGCCCCTTTTTAAAAAATTTTGATGTGAGGCCAGGCGCGGTGGCTCAAGCCTGTAATCCCAGCACTTTGGGAGGCCGAGACGGGCGGATCACGAGGTCGGGAGATCGAGACCATCCTGGCTAACACGGTGAAACCCCGTCTCTACAAAAAAAAATACAAAAAACTAGCCGGGCGAGGTGGCGGGCGCCTGTAGTCCCAGCTACTCGGGAGGCTGAGGCAGGAGAATGGCGTGAACCTGGGAGGCGGAGCTTGCAGTGAGCTGAGATCCGGCCACTGCACTCCAGCCTGGGCGACAGAGCGAGACTCCGTCTCAAAAAAAAAAAAAAAAAAAAAAAAAAAAATTTTTGATGTGGAGTCTTGCTCTGTCGCCCAGGCTGGGGTTCAGTGGTGTGATCTCGGCTCACTGCAAGCTCCGCCTCTTGGGTTCACGCCATTCTCCTGCCTCAGCTTCCTCAGTAGCTGGGACTACAGGCGCCCGCCACCAAGCCCGGCCAATTTTTTGTATTTTTAGTAGAGACAGGGTTTTTACCATGTTGGCCAGGCTGGTCTCGAACTCCTGACTTGAAGTGATCCACCTGCCTCAGCCTCCCAAAGTGCTGAGATTACAGGCATGAGCCACCACACCTGGCCCCAGTGATTTTCCTGAAACTGCTATTTTAATCCAGATATTTTCAATCTGAAGATTTCAAAAAGTTTTTGGCATTAACATTCTTTTCAGTTACATGGAATTGTCCATTTATCAAGCCCTGCGTGGTGGTGCATGCCTGTAGTCCCAGCTATTCAGGTGGCTGAGGTAGGAGGATGGCTTGAGGTCAGGAGTCCAAGGCTACAGTGCATAATGATCATGCTTGTGAATAGCCACTGCACTCCAGCCTGAACAACATAGCAAGACTCTGTCTCTTCATAAAACAACAAAAACTGCCCTTTTATCAGATTTATGTAAGCCCTGGTGACGGGAGACCGCTCACTGGAGAGCTTACTTTTCCATGTTTCTGCTTCCTGTTCTCCTGTTTTAGAAATAGGAAGGGTTTGTCCCTTTTTGTGATTGTATTTTTAGATTATTAATTTCTGTTGCTATTCAAGTTAAACTAAAAAGATTAAAGAATTCAGTTTGGCCAAGTGTGGTGGCTCACGCCTATAATCCCAGCACTTTGGAAGGCTGAGATGGGCGGATCACCTGAGGTCAGGAGTTCGAGACCAGCCTGACCAACATGGAGAAACCCCATCTCTACTAAAACTGCAAAATTAGCTGGGTGTGGTGGCATGCGCCTGTAATCTCAGCTACTCGGGAGCCTGAGGCACGAGAATTGCTTGAACCTGGGGAGTGGAGGTTGTGTTGAGCCAAGATCGCACCACTACACTCCAGCCTGGGCAACAAGAGCGAAACTCCGTCTCAAAAAAAAAAAAAAAAGAAAAAAGTTTATGTTATTTTACAGATGTTTCTCTTGTTCTAAGTTTGATTTTGTTTTTAAGGTCATGGGCCATTTTCTCACATGTTTGATGGACGATTTATTCCACTTGCTCGCCCGGAGGTGAAATGGACGGTATGTATTCACACATTCAATAGTCAATAAAAAGAAAGATTATTTAAGCAGGTTATTCAGTTAATTTATCTGTTTGGTTCCACTACTGTGTTATAAAATACTTCCCCATTACAGTGTCCAGGGTGCTTTCATTCACATATGTATATATGTTTTTGTTTGGTCCTCACAGTAGTCTGTAAGGAAGTTATCATTATCTCCCTTTTTACAAATAAAGGAACTGGAAACTCTTGGATGTGTATTGATGCGTCAAAAATCACAAAGCTGTTAACTATTGGAATCAGCAATACAAAACCGGTTGCCAGTTTAATGCTCCTTCTGCTCAATTGTACTACTGTATGTTAAAAGGCCAACTCCAATTCTGACACATTTGGTATGACCATGAACTAACTGTTACCAGCCAAGTCATATATATCAAGTGAATCATTTTAAAATTAGGCATTTGCAGGTGGCTGTCTCATATTTTGGGATCAATTTTTGAGAAGTAAAATTAGGTTGGTTTTTACTACACTGTATTTCTGGAACGGGAATAGAAAATGATATTAATATATATTGAAAACTTCTTACATGTCAACCACTTTTTTATCTCTTTCTCTCTCTTTTTTTGAGGTATAGTTCACACACAATAAGTTGTCCAGATCTTAAGTTCAGTGAGTTTTGACAGGTGTATGCATCCATATGACTATTACCCAGTCAGGATATAGAACATTTTCATCTTCCTGAAAAATTCCCATGTTCTTTTTCCCAGTCAATTCCCACTCCCCCTCACCCCACCATCACCTTCTGATTTTCACAAACATAAATGAATTTTGTTGTTCTTAGACTTGATTAAGCCGAATCATATAGGAGGTTCTATTTTATGCCTTGCTTTATTTACTCCACATAATGGTTTTGAGATTTGTTCATGTTGTGTGCCTCAGTAGTTGATCCTTTTTTTTATCACCTATGTGATGTGACATTGTGCGAATAAGTCACAATTTGTTTACCCTTTCTTGTTTTGTTGGCATTTGGATTGTTTTCAGGTTTTGACTGTTATAAATAAGGTTGTTGTGCACATTATCGTATAACATTTTGGTAGAAATACATTTTCTGTGTTGTAGTGTGGAAAGTTAATTACTTTTTTTTTTTTTTTTTTTTTTTTTTGAGACGGAGTCTCGCGCTGTGTCACCCAGGCTGGAGTGCAGTGGCGCGATCTCAGCTCACTGCAAGCTCCGCCTCCCAGGTTCACGCCATTCTCCTGCCTCAGCCTCCGAGTAGCTGGGACTACAGGCGCCCGCCACCACGCCCGGCTAGTTTTTTGTATTTTTAGTAGAGACGGGGTTTCACCATGTTAGCCAGGATGGTCTTGATCTCCTGACCTCGTGATCCACCCGCCTCGGCCTCCCAAAGTGCTGGGATTACAGGCTTGAGCCACCGCGCCCGGCCAAGTTAATTACGTTTTTAAAACAAGAAATATGTTCAGCAGAAATGTATTATTTTATTTTATAAACATAAAAATAGATAAAATAAAGAAACACATTTTCACTTCGCTTAGGTAAATACCGAGGAGTTAGAATTGCTGGGTCATATGGTAGATGTGTATTTAATTCTGTAAGAAACTACCAGGGTTTTCCAATGTGGCTGTACCATTTTACACTCCCATCCGCAACGTATTGGAGTTCCAGTTGTTTTATAGCCTCACCAACATTTGGCCTTTCAGATTAGCCCTTCTAATGAGTGTCAAATGGTATTTCATGGTTCGATTTTCTAATGTATGTTGAATACTATTTCCTGTACTTTGTACTTTGTTATTGACATATCTTCTTCTGCAAAGAACTCTTAGCATTTTACTCATTTAAAAAGTTTGATTGCTTGCTCTTTGATTATTGAGTTGTGGAATTCTTTATATATGTATGGTTAGGTATATGTATTGTGAATATTTTTCCCCAGTGTCTGGCTTGGCCAATTCATTTTTTCATGGTGCCTTTTGAAAAACAGACATTTTCAATTTTGATGAAGTACTCTGGTTCTTCAAGCCAGTAAAATGAGTAGTTTCTTACCACTTTTTCTGTCTTGGGGCCTGCCCTGAGGCTCAAGACCATAAAACCGGAATGTCACCTAGTACTTCTCCCTTCTAAGTATTGAGGTCTAACATCCGCTTGGTTTTGGTCTCTCTCCAGGACCTTCAGGGAGTTGTCCAGAGCTTATAGTTGTTTTCTCCTGCAGTTGATCTAATAGGATCTACTCAATCATTACCAAGTATTTTCCTTTAAGTATTTTGCCTTTCATGTTTAAATCCTTAGCTCATGTACAATTTATTTTTGTGTAAGTAAATGGGAGAACTCTTTTTTTCTTTTTTTTGAGATGGAGTCTCACTCTATCACCCAGGCTAGAGTGCAGTGGTGCAATCTTTGCTCACTACAACCTCCGCCTCACGGGTTCAAGCAATTCTCCTGCCTCAGCCTCCTGAGTACCTGGTAACACAGGCGTGTGCTACCACACCCGGCTAACTTTTGTATTTTTAGTAGAGATGGGGTTTCACCATGTTGGTTAGGCTGGTCTCGAACTCCTGATTTCATGATCCACCCGCCTAGGTCTCCTAAAGTGCTGGGATTACAGACGTGAGCCACCGTGCCTGGCCAAGAAATCTAATTTTTAAATAGTTCATCCTATCCCCACTGACCGTAATACCAACCCCAACATTTATTAACTTCCCATATATAATGAATCATTCTGCATTCTGTTCTGTTTCCACACTTGTTACTTGGGGAGGAAAAAAAAAAGAAAAGAAATTTGTATCTGAAAAATATGAGCCCCTTTACATGATCAGGCCCAGAGAGGCCTCGAAATAGAACAGCAATCATGTCACAACCCCTGGAGCTAAATAACTATTACCTCTTGAAGTCAGCTGCTGTGTGGGATGCCAGGTAACCATATAATGCCATACACCCTGTACTTCATAAGATGTAGCCAATCACTAACTAACGTTACTTCTGTAAGCCAGTGAACACTCCTAACAGCTTTCTTTTTTTTTTTTTTTTTTTTTTTGAGACGGAGTCTTGCTCTGTCGCCCAGGCTGGAGTGCAGTGGCCGGATCTCAGCTCACTACAAGCTCCTTCTCCCGGGTTTACGCCATTCTCCTGCCTCAGCCTCCCAAGTAGCTGGGACTACAGGCGCCCGCCACCTCGCCCAGCTAGTTTTTTGTATTTTTTAGTAGAGACGGGGTTTCACCGTGTTAGCCAGAATGGTCTCGATCTCCTGACCTCGTGATCCGCCCGTCTCGGCCTCCCAAAGTGCTGGGATTACAGGCTTGAGCCACCGCGCCTGGCCTCCTGACAGCTTTCGTGATCACCTCCTCTTTGTGATCTCCTCCTCCTGATTTGTGCCCTTTTCTTTTTCTTTTCTTTCTCTCCTTCCTTTCTGTCTTTCTCTCTCTTTTTCTCTTCCTCACTTTCTCTCTTTCTCACTCTTTCTCTCTCTTTTTCCCTTCCTACCTTCCTTTCCTTCCCTTCCTTCCCTTTTTTCCCTTCCTTTTCTTTCCCCCTTCCCCTCCCTTTCCCCCTCCCCTCCCCCTCCCCTCCCCCTCCCTTTCCCCTCCCCCTCCCCTCCCCCTCCCTTTCCCCTCCCCCTCCCCTCCCCCTCCCTTTCCCCTCCCCCTCCCCTCCCCCTCCCTTTCCCCTCCCCCTCCCCTCCCCCTCCCTTTCCCCTCCCCTTCTCCTTCCCTTCCCCTCCCCCTCCCCTTCTCTCCTCTCACCTCCCCTCCACAGGATCTTGCTTTGTCACCCAGAGTGGAGTGCAGTGGTGCAAACACAGCTTACTGCAACCTTGACTTCCAAGGCTCAAGCAATTCTCCCACTTCATCCTCCCAAGTAGCTGGGACTACAAGCACACACTACCATGCCCAGCTAATTTTTTGTATTTTTTGTAGAGGCGGGTCTCACTGTGTTGCCCAGGCTGGTCTCAACTGCCGAGCTCAAGCTATCTGCCCACCTTGGCCTCCTAAAGTGCTGAGATTACAGGCCTAAGCCACCACACCTGGCCAGTCCTTTTTTCTTTAATAACTTGAGCCTCTCTTTTGTTCTCCCCAAGCATTCCCCAAGGCAATTTGTAAATGTGTCCTCAACCTTGGCCCAAGTAAACTCTCTATATTAAATATTCCTCAGCTCCTTCCTTTTAGGTTGACATACTTTATAATAAGATTTATGTTTTTATTTTTTCTTTTCTGTGGAGAACAGTCTTACTATGTTGCCCAGGCTGGTCTTGACCTCCAGACTCATGCAATCCTTGCACCTCAGCCTCCCAAGTAGCTGAGACCACAGGCCTGCACCATCACACCTGGGTTTTTATTTGTAGAGATGGAGTCTTACTATGTTGCCTAGGCTGGCCACGAAAGTCATACATCTTTGTTATACTTACTCCTAAGCTCCTTATAATTTTAGTTATTAGTGTTATTATGGTCTGTGCTAGCTTTATGAAACTTATTTTTTTCTGTTTGCCATTATATTCACAGTTGGCATTGATATATTTAAAACTACTCTTTTGAAAATCCCTTACTTATTTTATTTATTTATTTATTTATTTATTTTTATTTTATTGTTTTTGAGACAGGGTCTTGCCTTGTCATGCGGGCAGGAGCTCAGTGATGTCATCTAAGCTCACTGCAACCTCCGCCTCCCAGGTTCAAGTGATCCACCTCATTTTTATTTTTTAAAATACTCTCTCTTCATATATAAATTTTTTTTCTGAATCATTAGAAAGTAAGTTTTGACCAGGCACAGTGGCTCATGGTTGTAATACTAACATTTTGGGAAGCTAAGGTGGGCAGATCGCTTGAGCCCAGGAGTTCAAGACCAGCCTGGACAACATGGTGAAACCCCGTCTCTACAAAAAAATTTAAAAATTAGCCTGGCATGGTGGGGTGGCAGGATTGCTTGAGCCTGGGAGGTCGAGGCTGCAATGAGCTGTGATCGTGCTACTGCACTCCAAAGTAGATAATAGAGTGAGAACCTGTCTCAAAGAAAGAAAGTTCATTTTTAGACTGAACACAGTGGCTCACACCTGTAATCCCAACAGTTTGGGAGGCTGAGGCATGAGGATAGCTTTGAGGCCAGGAGTTCAAGACCAGCCTGGGCAACATAGTGAAACTCTGTTTCTACAAAATTATGAAAACATCAGCTGGTCATGGTGGTGCACACCTGTAGTCCTAGCTACTGAGAAGGCTGAGATGGGAGGATTGCTTGAATCCAGGAGTTCAAGGATACACTGAGCTATGACTACGCCACTGAGCTCCAGCCTGGGTGATAGAGCAAGAGCCCTGTCTCTCAAAGAATGTAAATTGTTGAAATATTTTATTTCTAAATACTTCAGTGGGTATTTCCTAAAAACAACATTTTCTTATATAACCATAGTATAATTGTCAAAATCAGTAAATTAATGTTGATACAGTACTCTAATTCAGACTTTCAAATTTTACCAATTGTTCATATAGAAAAAGAGGAAAAAAACTTTTTTCCCCTGGTCCAGAAATACGTATTGCATTTGGTTGCCATTTTTCTAATTTCTTTTGATCTAGAACAATTCTTCAGTCTTTATCGTTAGTGACTTTGTCATTTTTTTTAAAGAGCAAGTGAGCTATTTTGTGGAATATTCATCAATTTGAGTTTCAGTGTGATGTTTCCTCATAGATTCAAGCCATGCATTTTTGGTAGAATGCCACAAAAGTGATGTGTCCAGGTCGGATGCGGTGGCTCACGTCTGTAATTCCAGCACTTTGGGTGGCCGAGGTGGGTTGGTCACCTGAGGTCAGGAGTTCAAGACCAGCCTGCCCAACATGGCGAAACCCTGTCTCTACTAAAAATATAAAAATTATCTGGGCATGGTGATGGTCACCTGTAATCCCAGCTACTCAGGAGGCTGAGGCAGGAGAATCACCTGAACCCAGGAGGTGGAGGTTGCCGTGAGCCAAGATCACGCCATTTCACTCCAGCCTGGGAAACGAGAGCGAAAAAAAAAAACACAAAAAAAATTAGCTGGGTGTGGTGGCACATGCCTACTTGGGAGGCTGAGGAAGGAGAATTGCTTGAGCCCAGGAGGCGGAGATTGCAGTAAGCCGAGATCACGCCACTGCACTCCAGCCTGGGCGACAGAGCTAGACTCTGTCTCCAAAAAAAAGGTGATACATCCTTGATAGTGTATCTCAGGAGGCACATAAAACCTAGTTGAGCCAATACCAGTGATATTAATTCTGATTACTTGATTAAGGCATTGTCTGTCAAATTTCTCCACTATAAAGTTACTATTTTTCCTCTTTGTAATTACATATATCTTGATTCAATTTGGTCTTTATTTTGTTTTGCTTTGTTTTGCTTTTCTGAGACGGAGTCTCGCTCTGTCGCCCAGCCTGTAGTGCAGTGGCACAATCTCAGCTCACCATAACCTCCACCTCCCGGGTTCAAGCATTTCTCCTGCCTCAGCCTCCTGAGTAGCTGGGACTATAGGCGCGTGCCACCACGCCCAGCTAATTTTTGTATTTTTAGTAGAGATAGGGTGTCACCATGTTGGGCAGGATGATCTCGATCTCCTGACCTCGTGATCCGCCCACCTCTGCCTCCCAAAGTGCTGGGATTACATGCGTGAGCTACTGCTCCCGGCCAATTTGTTTGTTGTTGTTGTTTTTTGGAGACAAGGTCTTTCTCTGTTGCCTAGGTTGGAGTGCAGGCATGAACACAGCTAACTGCAGCCTCAACCACCTGGGCTCAAGCAATCCTCCTGCATTAGTCTCCCAAGTAGCTGGGACCACAGGTGCATGCCACTATACCCAGCCAATTTTTTTATCTTTTTGTAGAAACAGGGTCTTGCTTTGTTGCCCAGGCTGGTCTCGACCTCCTGGGCTCAAGCAATCCTCCCACCTTTGCCTCTCAAAAAAATGCTGGGATTATAAATGTGAGCCACTGCACCCAGCCTGATTCTGTTTTTGTGGGGTTTTTGTTGTCGTTGTTGTTTGTTTTTGAGACAGAGTCTCACTGTGTCGCCCACCCAGGCTGGAGTGCAGGGCGATATCGGCTCGCTGCAACCTCCACCCTCGGGGTTCAAGTGATTCATCTGCCTCAGTCCCCCAAGTAGCTGGGATTATAGGTGCGCACTACGTGCCTGGCTAATTTTGTATTTTTTAGTAGACACAGAGTTTTGCCATGTTGGCCAAACTTGGACTCCTGACCTCAAGTGATCCGCCCACCTCAGCCTCCCAAAATGCTGGGATTACAGGTGTGAGCCACAGCATCCAGCCCTGATTCTGTTTTTAAGAATAGTTTCAGCTGGGCACGGTGGCTCACGTCTGTAATCCCAGCACTTTGGGGGGCCGAGGCGGGCGGATCACGAAGTCAGGAGATCAAGGCCATACTGGCTAACATGGTGAAACCCCGTCTCTACTAAAAATACAAAAAAATTATCCGGGCGTGGTGGCATGTGCCTGTAGTCCCAGCTACTCAGGAGGCTGAGGCAGGACAATGGCGTGAACCTGGGAGGTGGAGCTTGCAGTGAGCCAAGATGGCGGCACTGCACTCCAGCCTGGGTGACAGAGTGAGACTCCATCTCAAAAAAAAAAAAAGAATAATTTCTGGAGCAAGAATTGTTTCTGGGCAGGGGGGAAGAATAGTTACAAGGCAAGGTGCTTGTAATCCCACCACTTTGGGAGGCTGAGACAGGAGGATTACTTGGGCCTAGGAGTTCAAGACCAACCTGGTCAACAAATCAAGACCCTGCCTCTACAAAAAAATTTAAAAATTAGCTGGGTAGGGTGGTGCACACCTGTGGTTTCACCTACTCAGGAGGCTGAAACGGGAGGATCACTTGAGCCCAGGAGTTCAAGGCTACAGTGACCCCCATGATCATACCACTGGACTCTAGCCAGGGCAACAGAGCGATTCCCTGTCTCTTTATTTTTATTTTTATTTTATTTTATTTATTTTTTTTTTGAGACGGAGTCTCGCTCTGTCGCCCAGGCTGGAGTGCAGTGGCCGGATCTCGGCTCACTGCAAGCTCTGCCTCCCGGGTTTACGCCATTCTCCTGCCTCAGCCTCCCGAGTAGCTGGGACTACAGGCGCCCGCCACCTCGCCTGGCTAGTTTTTTGTATTTTTTAGTAGAGACGGGGTTTCACCGTGTTAGCCAGGATGGTCTCGATCTCCTGACCTCGTGATCCGCCCGTCTCGGCCTCCCAAAGTGCTGGGATTACAGGCTTGAGCCACCGCGCCCAGCCCCCTGTCTCTTTAAAAAAAAAAAAAAAGTTACAGGACAATTCAGGTTTTGTTTTTCATCTTGAGTTAGTTTATGGTAGGACCTAGGAAAGGGCAGATGTCTTCAGGAGTTCATTTGATGCATTACATTGATTGTGAATCAGTGAGCAGAGATGAGCAAACAGGCCAATTTGAGATTTCAAGGGAGAGCTTTGTTTTTACTGGCAAGTTTGCAGTTACCCCTTTTCACCACTAGATGGTAGTGCCTAACAGAGCTTATAACTGCACATGTTCAAAGGCTGATGAAAAAATAAAATTCAATTTTATGATGATATTTATTAAATGTAATTCTATCTACATGATCTTGTAATATTCACTTAGGTACTGTAAGTGATTATATCATAAAATGCATTAAATATGTTTATGAAATAAGTTTTGTAAAAGTTTTGTAGACTAGTAAAATCACGAAAAATCTGACAGGTTTTTAAAAATGTTCCTAAGATTGTGGTTAGAAACTAGAGAATTAATATGCAATAGACCCTTATCTCAGAATTACTTGGAATTGAGGATAATTTTGTTAATCAGTACTTCCAGTGGGCTAGAATCTTTAACACATCATATTGTGCTTACTTTTCCTAGCATGAACAAGGCTCAGTTATGATGTTTGAGCACCTTATTAATTCTAATGGAATCAAGCCTGTCATGGAACACTATGGTCTCATCCCTGAAGAAGATATTTGCTTTATCAAGGAACAAATTGTAGGACCACTTGAATCACCTGTCAAAGGTGTTTTGGTAAGTTTATGTACAACTTAATTTTAACTGACTGGTGCTTTTCATCTAGCCTTTTCATGATCCCTTCTGAGTTATACATTTGGCTATTTTAGAGGCTAAATGGTAAAATATGAGTTCTATGTTTCTACTGTTTAATGCAAAAAATAAAAGGCTTATATTTTTTTCTACCTCTCAACTGAATTATTTAGAACTTACTTCCCAAAACTATATATACAGAAATTCTTTTTTTTTTTTTTTTTTTTTTTTTTTGAGACAGGGTCTTATTCTGTCACACAGACTGGAGTGCAGTGGTGCAATCTCAGCTCACTGCAACTTCCACCTCCCAGGCTCAAGCGATCCTCCCACCTCAGCCTCCTGAGTAGCTGGGACCACAAATGTGCACTACCATGCCCAGTTAATTTTTGTATTTTTTGTAGAGATAGGGTTTTGTCACATTGCCCAGGCTAGTCTTGAAATCCTGAGCTCAAGTGATCTGCCCAGCTCTGCCTCTGAAAGTGCTGGGATTACAGGTGTGAGCCACTGTGCTTGGCATAAATTCTTTTCTTTTCTTTCTTTCTTTCTTTTTTTTTTTTTTTTTTTGAGACAGAGTCTGGCTCTGTCGCCCAGGCTGGAGTGCAGTGGCCAGATCTCAGCTCACTGCAAGCTCCGCCTCCCAGGTTTACGCCATTCTTCTGCCTCAGCCTCCCGAGTAGCTGGGACTACAGGCACCCGCCACCTCGCCCGGCTATTTTTTTGTATTTTTTAGTAGAGACAGGGTTTCACCGTGTTAGCCAGGATGGTCTCGATCTCCTGACCTAGTGATTCGCCCGTCTCGGCCTCCCAAAGTGCTGGGATTACAGGCTTGAGCCACCGCGCCCGGCCTCTTTCTTTCTTTTTTTTTAGACAGAGTCTCACTCTGTCGGCAAGGCTGGAGTGCAGTGGCACGATCTCAGTTCAGTGCAACCTCCGTCTCCCAAGCAATTCTCCTGCCTCAGCCTCCCATGTAGCTGGGATTACAGGTGTGTGCCACCACGCCTGGCTAATCTTTGGATTTTTAGTAGAGATGAGGTTTCACCATGTTGCCCAGGCTGGTCTCAAACTCCTGACCTCAGGTGATCCACCCACCTCGGCTTCCCAAAGTGCTGGGATTACAGGCGTGAGCCACTGTGCCCGGCCATAAATTATTTTTTAGTGAATATATATGCAGTATTTTATTCATTTAAAAAAATTTTTTTTAGAGATGTGGTCTCACTGTGTTGCCTAAGCTGGTTTCGAATTCCTGGGCTCAAGTGATTCTCCCACTTTGGCCTCCCAAAGTGCTGGGATTACAGGCGTGAGCCACCATACCTGGCCTGCAGTATTTTATGTAGAAGCCTAAAGTAATTTTGTTTGGAATGTAAATGTGTATGTTTCATCTAGCCATTAAAATGAACATATTTGGCCAGGCTCAGTGGCTCATGCCTGTAATCCCAGCACTTTGGGAGGCCATGATGAGAGGATCACTTGAGTCCTGGAGTTTGAGATCAGCCTGGGTAACATACTGAAACCCTGTCTCATGCCTGTTGTCTCAGATGCTTGGGAGGCTGAGGCAGCCTGCAGTGATCTGTGATTGTGCAACTGCACTCCAGCCTGGGCAACAGAGCTATACCCTGTCTCCAAATAAAAAAAAAAAAATCACATTTGAAATATTTAAATATATGAAGATCTACAAAAAAGTTGAACTGGTTCAATGGAAAATCTGTTTTGTTTCCTTTTTGATATTTTGTATTTTTTAAATTAAAAATAAAGTTGGAAAATAATTTCCCCCTGAGACTTTTAGGGTTGTTTCCTCAAATATATACAAGTGTACTTACAGTATAAGATAAAGAGATGGGTTTTGTAGCAAATATCCTATTTCCAAAACAATTGAGCTCAAAGAATACATTCAACAATGCATATTATTTAGACTAGGTGTGTAGCTACTTTGAAAGATAGTACTATTTTAATGCATGAATTCAAGCACCATTAGTTTATTATTAGATTTTATATTATTTATTTATTTTTTTATTTTTGAGACGGAGTCTTGCTGTGTTACCCAGGCTAGAGGGCAGTAGTGTAACCTCAGCTCACTGCAACTTCCACCTCCTGAGTTCAGGTGATTCTCCTACCTCAGCCTCCCGAGTAGCTGGGATTACAGGCATTTGCTACCTAGCCTGGCTAATTTTTGTATTTTTAGTAGAGACGAGGTTTCACCATCTTGGCCAGGCTGGTCTTGAACTCCTGACCTCGTTATCTGCCCTCCTCGGCCTCCCAAAGTGATGGGATTACAGGCATGAGCCACTGCGCCTGGCCTAGATTTTATATTTTTCAAAAACTTGGTTTATAAACCAAGAAAACACAGTTGTTGTTGGTTTTGGGAAATGTAATACAGTTAAGATCTTTTCAGTGGCACAAGAAAAGAAAATGTGGTAACAATAAGGTATCATATACCTTAGCATTTCTTTTCCCTTTCTACTAGTTTTGAAATGAAGTGGAAGAAGGAATAGAACCTTCTAGTTTATCTTATATTCCCAGTCAGGTATCTGTTTATAATTTACAGATTAATAAAATTGCTTTGCTTTGATTATAAATAGATTTGGTGCCTGTCCTAAAACTTCCAGTGGGTTTTCTTGCCTTCCAGTGGCCATATAAAGGGCGTCCTGAAAGGAAAAGCTTCCTTTATGAGATAGTGTCTAATAAAAGAAATGGCATTGATGTGGACAAATGGGATTATTTTGCCAGGTATGCACTGAACACTTCTGAAAAGTTGGCTAAAATATTTATATAAATTTAGTATTACTATTTAAGGTACAGCTTCCTTGTTGAAAAATTTCATATCTCTGCTTTGGAATCCTTCTAGGGACTGCCATCATCTTGGAATCCAAAATAATTTTGATTACAAGCGCTTCATTAAGTTTGCCCGTGTCTGTGAAGTAGACAATCAGTTGCGTATTTGTGCTAGAGATAAGGTAAGCTCTGCCAGAGGAGATAATAAGAAGAGTGTTGTTCCTGGTCTGAAATTTGGAAATAACCATTTGACAATTTGGAATAATTGGTAAATCGACAATCTCTTTACTTAATTCCTAGGATTTGTAAATATCTTTAGTCTCTTCCCTCTTACTGCATTATTAAATAATAATAAAATTAAAATGGACATTTATTAAGTTTTGAGTCAGACACTGGTTTTGGGGTTTTTCTGTTTGGTTGGTTGCATTTTTTTTGAAATAGGATCTCACTGTGTTCCCCAGGCTAGTCTTGAACTCCTGAGCTCAAGTGATCCTCCTTCCTCAGCCTCCCAAGTAGCTGGGAGTGCACATTATCATGCCTGGCTTGTATGAGGCATTATTTTTTAAGTGCTTTGGACGGATCAACTTATTCCGTATAACCCTGTGAGATAGATTACTATTATTCCATTCAACAGGCGAGCAAATTAAGGCACAGAGAAGGCATATAATTAACAAGTAGTAGAGTTGGAATCTCAACCCAAAAAATTTGTTTCCAGAGTCTCTCTCTTTTTTTTTTTTTTTTGAGATGGAGTCTCACTCCACCACCCAAAGTGCAGTGGCGCCTTCTCAGCTCACTGCAAGCTCCGCCTCCCGGGTTCACGCCATTCTCCTGCCTCAGCCTCCCTGGTAGCTGGGACTACAGGCGCCCGCCACCTCGCCCGGCTAGTTTTTTTTTTTGTATTTTTAGTAGAGGTGGGGTTTCACCATGTTAGCCAGGATGATCTCGATCTCCTGACCTCGTGATCCGGCTGCCTCAGCCTCCCAAAGTGCTGTGATTATAGGCATGAGCCACCGTGCCCGGCCCAGAGTCTCATTTTTAATCACTATATTAGTGTTGAAAAATTTTATACAGTTAACACCTGAACAAAATCGTGTTTAGGGGTGCTACCCCCTCTCCTAGTTGAAAATCTATATATAACTTTTCTTTTTTTTTTTTTTTTTGGTGTCAGAGTCTCCTTCTGTTGCCTAGGCTGGGGTGCAGTGGCACGATCTTGGCTCACTGCAAGCTCTGCCTCCTGGGTTCAAGTGATTCTTCTGCCTCAGCCTCATGACTAGCTAGGTTTACAGGTACATGCCACCACGCCCAGCTAATTTTTGTCTTTTTATTAGACAACGGGGTTTCACCGTGTTGGCCAGGCTGGTCTTGAACTCCTGACCTCAAGTGATCCACCCACTTTGGCCTCCCAAAGTGCTGGGATTATAGGTGTGAGCCACTGTGCCTGGCCTGCGGCCTGCATACAACTTCTGACTTCCCAAAAACTTAAACTACTAATAGCCTTCTGTTAACCAGAAGCCTTATTGATAACTTTAATGGTCAGTTACACACATTTTGTATGTTTTTTTGGTTTTTGTTTTGTTTCCAGACAGGGTCTTGCTCTATCACTCAGGCTGGAGTACAGTGACACTATCATAGTGCACGTAGCCTTGACTTCCTGGGCTCAACTGATCCTTCCTCCTCTGCCTCTTGAGTAGCTGGGACTACAGGCCTATGCTTGGCTAATTTTGGAATTTATTTTATAGAGGTGGGATTTCACTGTGTTGCCCAGGCTGGTCTCAAACTCCTGGGATCAAGCAACCCACCCACCTCAGCCTCCTAAAGTGCTATGATTATAGGTATGAGCCACTGTACCCAGCCTATTTTGAATGTTACATGCATCATATACTATATTATTATTATTATTATTATTATTATTATTTTGATACAGGATCTTACTCTGTCACCCAGATTGGAGTATAGTGGTGCAATCTCCAATCACGGCAACCTCCACCTTTCCAGCTCAAGCAAATCTCCCACTTCACCTTCCCAAGTAGCTGCAACCACAGGCACATGCCACTATACCGGGCTAATTTTTCTATTTTTTTTGTAGAGAGAGGGTTTTGCTATGTTCCCCAGACTGGTCTCGAACTCCTGACCTGAAGCGATTTGCCCTCCTTAGCCTCCCAAAGTGCTGGTATTACATGTTGGAGCCACCATGCCCCGTCTACTGTATTCTTACAATAAAGTAAGCTAAAGAAAAGAAAATGTTATTAAGAAAATCATAAGGCAAGGCCAGGCGCAGTGGCTCACGCCTGTAATCCCAGCACTTTAGGAGGCCAAGGTGGGTGAATCACCTGAGATTAAGAGTTCAAGACCAGCCTGCCCAACCTGAGCAACATGGTGAAACCCTGTCTCTACTCAAAATACAAAAATTAGCTGGGTGCAGTGGTGAGCACCTGTAATCCCAGCTACTTGGGAGGCTGAGGCAGAAAAATCACTTGAACCTGGGAGGCAGAGGTTGTGGTGAGCCGAGATTGCGCCACTGC
Source organism: Macaca nemestrina (assembly GCF_043159975.1). Taxonomy (NCBI): domain Eukaryota; kingdom Metazoa; phylum Chordata; class Mammalia; order Primates; family Cercopithecidae; genus Macaca; species Macaca nemestrina. The sequence goes on from NC_092139.1 coordinate 27,887,134, forward strand.
ACTCCAGCCTGTGTGACAGAGCAAGACTCCTCTCAAAAAAAAAAAAAAAAAACATAAGGCAGAGAAAGTATATTTACTATTCATTAAGTGGAAGTGGATGATCATAAAGGTCTTCATCCTCATCGTCTTCACATTAAATAGACTCAGGAAGAGGAGGGGTTGGTCTTACTGTCTCAGGGGTGGCAGGGGGGCAAGAAAATCTGTATAAATGAACTCTTACAGTTCAAACATGTGTTGTTAAAGGTCAACTGTAGTTAAACAAGTGAAATCACTAGGTCCCTGTTAGATGGCAGTCATGTAATCAAAAAGTAGTATAGTACTATACTACAGAAAGTCAAGTACGGCTAGGTGTGGTGACTCATACCTGTAATCCCATAATCCCACTACTTCGTGAGGCCGAGGTGGGCAGATCGCTTAAGCTAACAAGTTTGAGACCAGCCTGGCCAACATGGTGAAACCCCGTCTCTACTGAAAATACAAAAATTAGCCAGGTGTGGTAGCATACACCTGTAATCCCAGCTACTCAGGAGGCTGAGGTACGAGAATCACTTCCACCTGGGAAGTGGAGGTTGCAGTGAGCCAAGATTGTGTGCCATTGCATTCCAACCTGGGTGACAGAGTGAGGCTGTCTAAAAAAAAGAAAAAAAAGAAAAAGTCAAGAATGAAGAACATAAGAATAGTGATACCTATTTCCTACAGTTATTGGGAGGATTAAAATATATATTTATATACATATATATGCATATATATATGCCTGAATATATATATATATATATATATATGCCTGAAACAGAACCTGTCACAGAGTTTGAGCATGTAGTAGATTTTAGGGGTTTGTTTTTTTTTGTTTTTTGTTTTTTGGGACAGAATCTCGCTCTGTCACCCAGGCTGGAGTGCAGTGGCTCGATCTCGGCTCACTGCAAGCTCCGCCTCCCAGGTTCACGCCATTCTCCTGCCTCAGCCTCCTGAGTAGCTGGGACTACAGGCGCCTGCCACCACGCCCAGCTAATTTTTTTGTATTTTTAGTAGAGGCGGGGTTTCACCGTGTAAGCCAGGATGGTTTCGATCTCCTGACCTCGGGATCCACCTGCCTCAGCCTCCCAAAGTGCTGGGATTACAGGCATGAGTCACCGCGCCCAGTCACGTTTTATTTTTTTTTGAGATGGAGTCTTGCTCTGTGGCCCAGGCTGGAGTACAATGGCGTGGTCTCAGCTCACTGCAACCTCTGCCTCCTGGGTTCAAGCGATTCTCCCACCTCAGCCTCCCTATTAGCTGGAATTACAGGCACCTGTCATCATGCCTGGCTAATTTTTGTATTTTTGTAGAGACAGGGTTTCACCATGTTGGCCAAGCTGATCTTGAACTCCTGACCTCAGGTGATCTGCCCACCTCGGCCTCCCAAAGTGCTAGGGTTACAGGTGTGAGCCATCATGCCTGGCCTAGTTTATTAAGAATGAAAGTTCTGGCTGGGCGCGGTGGCTCAAGCCTGTAATCCCAGCACTTTGGGAGGCCGAGACGGGCGGATCACGAGGTCAGGAGATCGAGACCATCCTGGCTAACACAGTGAAACCCCGTCTCTACTAAAAAACATACAAAAAAATTAACCGGGCGTGGTGGCAGGTGCCTGTAGTCCCAGCTACTCAGGAGGCTGAGGCGGGAGAACGGCGTGAACCCAGGAAGCAGAGTTTGCAGTGAGCCGAGATCAAGCCACTGCACTCCAGCCTGGGCGACAGCGAGACTCCATCTCAAAAAAAAAAAGAAAAGAAAAGAAAAAGAATGAAAGTTCTTGCAATGAAAGACTTGTACTACAGCCTGGCCAACAGAGCAAGACTCCGTCTAAAAAAAAAAAAAAAAAAAAAAAAACAAAGAATGAAAGTTAGCTGGGCACAGTGGCTGATGCATGTTATCCCAGCAAGGTTGAGGTGGGAAGATCACTTAAGACCAGCCTGAGTAACATAGCAAGACTTTGTCTTTAAAAAAATAAAAAATAAAAATAAAAAAGAATGAAAGTTTCAAGCCAATAAATGGCTTTACTAATCTGCCTCCTCATTTTGTAGTGGGGTCAAAGGTGTTAATGAAGAAGTCCTTGTTCAAAGCCCTCTTGTCTGCCACAATCCCTTTTCCTTGTCCTGTATACTTGTCTCTAATAAGGTTAACATAATCTGATCCTATTAATATTTACTTCATGTTTTCCTGCAGGAAGTTGGAAACCTGTATGACATGTTCCACACTCGCACCTCTTTACACCGTAGAGCTTATCAACACAAAGTTGGCAACATTATTGATACAATGTAAGAAACTTGATTGTCATTTCCCTATAAAATTTTCCTTGATACTTGGCTAGAGTATCATACTAGGCTCAACTAGACATTTCTAGATAAGTTCAAGTAAATATTAAGTGATTAAATTTAAAGTGGTTTCCTTAAAGAAAAAAATCTAGCATAGAGTTAATTTAGTTGGAGGAAAAGGAGAGAAGTGGATAAAGGGACTTAGGCCAGACGTGAAGCGGCAGTGCTGAGATCACCCAGGACCTCGGCACAGCTAGTCACTTACGTACCAGATATTAGTCATCAGCAGAATGGGAGGTAGGACGTGAATATTTGAATTCTGAGATTAATTACAAAAATTAACTTTAAGGATTAAGATTAATGTCTATTTGTATCCTGTCAAATATTTATCAAAATTAGTACCAAGTGGTAAAACCAACAGCAATTTTACCTCTTCCTAACCCAGTCAGAACCATAGCAGAAAACTGTACAGCCAGGTCTCCCCGTGACTCAAAGATTCCATGAGGAGTTATCAAACACTGGGTGTGAGTCAAGTTACTTCTTCCATGTCTCTAAAATAGCCTTAAATTAATTAACCTTTCATGTTCGTTTTCACAGTTGTGTTGAGGAAGTTTAGCTTCATTCCTATTTTTACCTATCCTTTGTCATGAGCAGATTACTTGGAGTACATTCTCCTATTTGTATGTTAATACTTTGGTAAGAGTTTTTGTTGTTGTTGTTGTTGTTTTGTAATTCAGAGAGATCTAGGTTCAAAGCCTGGCCCTGTTTCTTCCTAACTTGGTTAAATCAAAATTTACTTCATTTCTGCATCTATAAAATGAGGGCTGAATACACCTACCTTATTGTTGGGAAGATTAAATAAGCTGGTGAATGTAAAGCCCTGCCACAGTGCCTGGAACACAGTAAGCACGGTAGCTCACAGGTCACCAAGCACAAATTTGGTATGGTGGAGACACAGTTGTCTTTAGAACATTGTGCCTCGTTATTTTATTTCCCTAAAGTAGAAAGATTTCCTTAAGTAAGACATAAGGCAAATATTCAAAATTTCTCATAAGCATAAATTTTTGCAAAATGATTTTTAGGATTACAGATGCTTTCCTCAAAGCAGACGACTATATAGAGATTACAGGTGCTGGAGGAAAAAAGTATCGCATTTCTACAGCAATTGATGACATGGAAGCCTATACTAAGCTGACAGGTAAGAAGTAACAGGTAACATAGATGGTCCATCTCAGATAAACTATAAGATGTCCTTGAATTGCCAGTGAGTTATTTTTCTTTCTTTTATTTTTCATTTTTCTTTTTTTTTTTTTTTTTTTGAGACGGAGTCTCGCTCTGTCACCCAGGCTGGAGTGCAGTGGCCGGATCTCATCTCACTGCAAGCTCCGCCTCCCGGGTTCCCGCCATTCTCCTGCCTCAGCCTCCCGAGTAGCTGGGACTACAGGCGCCGCCACCTCGCCCGGCTAATTTTTTGTGTTTTTAGTAGAGACGGGGTTTCGCCGTGTTAGCCAGGATGGTCTCGATCTCCTGACCTTGTGATCCGCCCGTCTCGGCCTCCCAAAGTGCTGGGATTACAGGCTTGAGCCACCGCGCCCGGCCTCATTTTTCAAAATAACTATTTAATTGGAAAAAAAGAAAGAAAGGGTCTCACTATATTGCCCAGGCATCTCTCAAACTCCTGGGCTCAAGCGATCTTCCTGCCTTGACCTCCCAAAGTGCCAGGATTACAGGTGTGACCCACTGTACACAGCCGGTGGAAGGATTTTAGCTTCCCAAGTAATTATCTCCTTTTGAATTTGAGTTTTATTTCTGTCTTGTACCGATAAAGTGACCTTGATAAAGGGATTTGACCTATCTGAATCTTTCATCTGTAAAATGAGGGTAATGATACCTAGTATATAGTTTTGTTGTGATGTTTAAATGAGGCATAGCACCTAGTATAGACTTGACACATAAGTACTCAATATACATTATTTAACTTTTTTTTTTTTTTTTTTTTTCCTGCAGATGGAGTCTCGCTCTGTCACCTAGGCTGGAGTGCACTGGTGCAAACTTGGCTCACTGCAACCTCCACCTCTTGGGTTTCAGCAATTCTTCTGCCTCAGTTTCCTGGGTAGCTGGGATTACAGGCATGCCCCACCATGCCCAGCTAATTTTTGTATTTTCAGTAGAGACGGGGTTTCACCATATTGGCCAGGCTGGTCTCGAACTCGTGACCTCATGTGATTCATCTGCCTCAATCTCTCAGAGTGCTGGGATTACAGGTGTGAGCCACCAAGCCTGGCCCATTATTTAACTTTTTAATTTAATTTTTTTTTTTTTTTTTAATTTTGAGACAGGATTTTATTCTGTCATCCAGGCTGGAGTGCAGTGGTGCCATCATAGCTTATTGCAGCCTCAACCTCCCGGGCTCAAGTGATCCTCTTGCCTCAGCCTCAGCCTCAGCCAAGTAGCTGGGACTATAGGCATGTGCTACCACACCTGGGTAATTTTTTCAATTTTTGTAGAGACAGGGTCCCACTATGTTGCCCAGACTTGTCATTGTTTAACTCATACCTGGACTACTATTGAACACCAAAAAACCGACTTGACCATTTAACATTATTTTCATTACAAAAACACAAGATGCCAGGAACATATCCACGCTTCTGCAAAAACAAAATCTGCAGCTTAGTGTGGAAAGGTTCTTTTTTTTTTTTTTAGTGTGGGACAGAGTTTTGCTCTTGTAGCCCAGTCGGGAATGCAATGGCATGATGTCGGCTCACTGCAGCCTCCACCTCCCGGGTACAAGCGATTCTCCTTCCTCAGCCTCCCGAGTAGCTGGGATTACACCACACCCAGCTAATTTTTTTTTTGTATGTTTAGTAGAGACGGGGTTTCACCATGTCAGCCAGGCTGGTCTGGAACTCCTGACCTCAGATGATCCACCTGCCTCGGCCTCCCAAAGTGGTGGGATTACAGGTGTGAGCCACTGCACCCAGCCACAGCTAGTTCTTTAATGTGGGAAAGTATTGACTGAGATAAAGCAAAAGAAGTAAAATGAAAAGTATACACCAGTCAGAGTTCTTAGTTACAAATTATGAAACTGTTTGACTAAAAATAAAATTGGGCCAGGCATGGTGGCTCATGCCTGTAATCCCAGCACTTTGGGAGGCCAAGGAGGGCAGATTACCTGAGGTCAGGAGTTCGAGACCATCCTGTCCAAAATTGTAAAACCCTGTCTCTACTACAAATACAAAGATTAGCCAGGCATGGTGGCGCATACCTGTAATCTCAGCTACTCAGGAGGCTGAGGCAGGAGAATCGCTTGAACCCAGGAGGCAGAGGTTGTAGTGAGCCGAGATCGCACCACTGCACTCCAGCCTGGGCAACAGAGCAAGACTCTGTCTCAAAAATAAATAAATAAATAAACAAAAAATAAAAATAAAATTGGAAAGCAATCACATAGCTTACAGAATCCGTGGAAAGGTTGGAGGCTCTGAAAATGGAGAAAAACAACAGAAGCTAAGTGACCTAAGACACAGCCAAATCACTCTACCATAGCTTCCTGCCTAGAGTGCTACTTCTATGGCAGCTGGATTCTATTTGCTGCACACTGACAAAATGAAACCTAAACTGTCTTTGAAGAACCAGTTTTTTAAATTACCAACCCCATGCAGATTGTTATTTCTGTAAAGTATGATAAAAATGAATTACTAGAAAAACGAAATGGGGGGAAAAGGCACGTAAAATACAAGCCCAAATTTTTATTATTCAACTTGACAGACTTCACATTACCTTTCAGTAAATTCAATCAAAAATACATAATAGGCCAGACAAGGTGGCTCATGCCTATAATCCCAGCACTCTAGGAGACCAAGGCAGATGGATCGCTTGAGCCCAGGAGTTTGAGATCAGCCTGGGCAACATGCTGAAACCCTGTTTCTATAAAAAATTTAAAAATTAGCCATGATGGTACATGCCTGTAGTCCCAGCTACTCAGGACGCTGAGGTTGGAGAATCATTGGAGCCCAGGAGGTGGGGGTTGCAGTGAGCCAAGACTGCATCACTGCAGTCCAGCCTGGGTAACAGAGCAAGACCCTGTATCAAATAATAATAATAGAGAAAAAAATAAAAAATTAACTTACAAGAACTATATACATTGTTCTTTAAAAATATATATGTAAGGCTAGGCAGGGTGACTCATGCCTATAATCCCAACACTTTGGGAGGCTGAGGCAGGCGGATCACTTGAGGTCAGGAGTTCAAGACCAGCCTTTCCAACATAGTGAAACCCTGTCTCTACTAAAAATACAAAGTATTAGCTTGGCGTGGTGGCGGGTGCCTATAGTCGCAGCTACTCAGAGACTGAGGCACGAGAATCACTTGAACCCAGGAGGCAGAAGTTGGAGTAAGCCAAGGTTGCACCACTGCATTCCAGCCTGGATGACAGAGCGAGATTCCATCTCAAACATGAAATAAATAAATAAATAAATAACATAAAAGTAAAAAGAAAAAAAATTGAACAAGTTGAGGATACTTTTAATTTTCATTCATAATAATGCAAGTGATGCCACATTTTAAAAAGTCAGCCGGGCACGGTGGCTCACGCCTGTAATCCCGGCATTTTGGGAGGCCGAAGCGGGCGAATATGAGGTCAGGAGTTCGAGACCAGCCTGGTGCCTGTAATCCCAGCTACTCCGGAGGCTGAGACAGGAGAATCATTTGAACCCAGGGGGCGGAGGTTGCAGTGACCCGAGATTGCACCATTGCACTCCAGCCTGGGCAACAGGGTGAGATTCTGTCTCAAAAAAAAAAAAAAATCATCTTTATCCAGGTGTAGTGGCATGTGTCTTTAGTCCCAGCTGTTCAGGAGACTGAGGCAGGAAGATTAATTTTTTCAAATTATGTTTACATTTAAACTAGCTTTTGATTTAGCTGGGCATGGTGGCATGTGCCTGTAGTCCCAGTTACTCAGGAGGCTGAGGCAGGAGGATTGCCTGAGCCCAGGAGGTCAAGAATGCAGTGAGCCACAATCATATGCCACTTCACTCCAGCCTGATGACACAGCGAGACCCTGTCTCAAAAAAAAAAAAAAAATCTAGCCAGGCATGGTGGTACACATCTGTAGTCCCAGCTACTCAAGGGCTAAGGCAGGAGGATGCCTTGAGCACAGGACTTTGATGCTGCAGTGAACTATGATCACACCACTGCACTTCAGCCTAGGCCACAGAACCTGACCTTAAAAAGAAGAAAAAAAACAAAGAAAAAGGTCAGGTGAAGTGGCTCACACCTGGAATCCCAGCACTTTGGGAGGCTGAGGCGGGTGGATCACTTGAGGCCAGGAGTTTGAGACCAGTATGACCAACGTGGCAAAACCCAATCTCTACTGAAAATACAGAAATTAGCTGGGCATGGTGGCACACATCTGTAGTCCCAGCTACTCAGGAGGCTGGGGCAAGAGAATCACTTGAACCTGGGAGGCAGAGGTTGCAGTGAGCCAAGATCACACCACTGCATGCCAGCCTAGGTGACAAAGCAAGACTCTGTCTCAAAAAAAAAAAAAAAAAAAAAAATTGCGCCGGGATATATATATGGAGAAAGTGCATGCAGAAAAACATTAACAATTGTTGAATTTAAGTGAAGGATATTTTATTTTGAAATTTTTCAAAATAAAAATTGGGAGAAAATGAAAGAAAGGAAAAACATTTCTTCTACTCTCATCATCAAATGGGACACTTAAAAAATCATTGTTTTATTATTATAGAAATTTACAAAGCCATGTACCTGTCACTTAGCTTCAACAGTTATCAACACATGGCAGTTTTGCCTCATCTCCTCATCTACCCACTCATGTCAAACACTGGACTATTTTGAAGCAGATCCTAGACATAATTTTGCTTGTAAATATTTCAGGACCGTTCTCTTTTTTTTTTTTTTTTTTTTGAGATAGTGTCACTCTGTCACCCAGGTGGGAGTGCAGTGGTGCCATCTCAGCTCACTGCAACCTCCACCCCCAGGGTTCAAGCAATTCTCCTGCCTCTGCCTCCTGAGTAGTTGGGACCACAGGCATGCGCCGCCATGCCCAGCTAATTTTTGCATTTTTGGTAGAGGCAGGGTTTTGCCATGTTGGTCAGGCTCGTCTCGAGCTCCTGACCTCAGGTGATCCACCTGCCTTGGCCTCCCAAATTGCTGAGATCACAGATGTGAGCCACAGTGCCTAGCCACCATTCTCTTTTAAAGACAAAACATGTCAACAATAAATCCATACACCTTTATGTACCCATCACCCAGCTCAGCAGTCATCAACTCCAATGCAGTCTTATTTCTCTCTATCCTTCCCCACTCTCCGGATTACCTGGAATTAAATCCAAGTCATTGACAGGAACTTTTATTTTTGAGACAGAGTCTCACTCTTGTTGCCCACGCTTGAGTACAATGGCGCAATCTTGGCTCACTGCAACCTCCACTTTCCAGGCTCAAGCAATTCTCCTGCCTCAGCCTCCTGAGTAGCTGGGATTACAGGTGCCCGCCACCACACCCAGCTAATTTTTTTTGTATTGTTAGTAGAGACGGGGTTTCACCATGTTGGACAGGCTGGTCTCGAACTCCTGACCTCAAGTGATCCGCCCACCTCGGCCTCTCAAAGTGCTGGGATTGCAGGCATGAGCCACTGTGACTGGTCAACTGGAACAGTTTTAAAAGGTTTTTCACTTAAATATTTTAAAAATTTTTCTCATATTACCAAAATAATAATGTACCTGCCTGTTAAGATCATTTCAGTAGAATAGCACTATGTAATTCTTTAACTCTGTGTTTTTATTTTAATGTAACTGAAATGTCATCAAATTGGCAGATAACATTTTTCTGGAGATTTTATACTCTACTGATCCCAAATTGAAAGACGCACGAGAGATTTTAAAACAAATTGAATACCGTAATCTATTCAAGTATGTGGGTGAGACCCAGCCAACGGAACAAGTAAAGATTAAAAAGGTGAGTTATCAGGCATCTTTCCATTAGTGAAAGGTTACCTCTGTCCTCCAAGAGGAAACCACTAACCTATCATGATCCAAAGAAAGTGCCTGCATGGGCTTCATTGAGGCTGTGGTGACCTGTTGTAATGACTTGGTTCCTTCACAGGATATCAGTCTCCCAGATGGCACACACCTGTCTTCTTTAACTCAAATATCTATTTTCACCTCCTACTTGTTGAAGAGTTTTCTCTTTGCCAGAAAGCTATAACACAAGTCATACTTATAACCACATCCTACCTCAATAATTTCTTGGGTTGTACTTCCTCTTGTTGTACTAATAGGTTAATGCCACTTTTTTTTTTTTTTCAAAATGTGAATTTTTTTTTTTTTTTTTTTTTTTGACAGTCTCACTTTGTCACCCAGGCTAGAGTGCAGTGGCGTGATCTCAGCTCACTGTACCCTCCACCTCCTGGGTTCAAGCAATTCTCCTGCCTCAGCCTCCCGAGTAGCTGGGATTATAGGCACCCGCCACCACGCCCAGCTAATTTTTGTATTTTTAGTAGAGACGGGGTTCCACCATGTTGGTCAGGCTGGTCTTGAACTCCTGACCTCATGATCCGCCCACCTCGGCCTCCCAAAGTGCTTGGATTATAGGCGTGAGCCACTATGCCTGGCCACTTTTTACAATTTTTTATAAAAATTGCTCTATTTGTTTAACGGGTGATATTGGTAGGAGCTATATTTGTTAAGGATATCTCTAATCATTTTTCTTAGTTAGGTGCCATTTTCTTAAAGAGAACCTGTTTGTGGCATAAAGGCTTAATGAGGAAAAATGGATTCCAACATGGGGAGTCTTGTGTTTTCTAGGAGGACTATGAATCTCTTCCAAAAGAGGTTGCTGCTGCTAAACCCAGAGAATTGCTGGAAGTAAAACTGGAGGCTGAAGATTTTATAGTGGATGTAAGTAATTAGTCCAGTAATAAACTGAGTGAATAATTTTTTAAAGATAAAGCACTCACCATTATAAAAGTAGTACGTGTTCATTATAATTACTTAGAAAAATGCAGAAAGATAAAAGGAAGTCATATGTGCCCTTATAAAGAGAACCAATATTATTAACCACAAAAACATTTTATTTATGATATTTTGCCATTATTTTTAGTATAATTGTGGTCATGTGATTACATTGTCTATATTAAAATTTTTTAATTACACAAGTAACACATTTTAATTTTTTGTTGTTGTTGCCTGCATACAAACACAGAGGAAAAAGTTGTAGGGCCAGGCACTGTGGCTCACGCCTATAATCCCAGCACTTTGGGAGGCCAAGGTGGGTGGATCACCTGAGTCAGGAGTTCGAAACCAGCCTGGCCAACAAGGCAAAACCCCGTTTCTAGTGAAAATACAAAAAAATTAGCCGGGTTTGGTGGCTCGCGCCTATTGTCCCAGCTACTCGGGAGGCTGAGGCAGGAGGATTGCTTGAACCCGGGAGGCAGAGATTGCAGCAAGCCGAGATCACGCCACTGCACTTCAGCCTGAGCAGCAGAGTAAGACTCTGTCTCCAAAAGAAAAAGAAAAAGAAAAAAAAAAAAGAGCTGGGCACAGTGGCTCATGACTGTAATCCTAGCACTTTGGGAAGCTGAGGCAGGTTGATCACAAAGTCAGGAGATTGAGACCATCCTGGCCAACATGGTGAAACCCCCATTGCTACTAAAAATACAAAAATTAGCTGGGTGTGGTGGTATGTGTCTGTAGTCCCAGCTACTCAGGAGGCTGAGGCAGGAGAATCACTTGAACCTGGGAGGCGGAGGTTGCAGTGAGCCGATACCACGCCACTGCACTCCAGCCTGGGTGACAGAGCTAGACAGCACTGCACCTCAGGCCAATAGTCTCAGCAGATTACACCCTGGACCTTATCATCATTCAAAACTGCCCTCCCTGTAAAATCACTAGTTTAAACATTCTTTTCTCTGTCCACAAACCGCTTTCCTCCTCATCCACGTTTTCCTAGCTCATCGGGCCCTCCAGTTTATTGTGTCCTCACTTTCTTCGAGCTTGTCAGTGGCCTTCTATCTTCATTTCTCTCCACATGTAGGCCGGGTGCAATGGCTCACGCCTATAATCCCAGCACCTTGGGAGGCCAAGGAGGGTGAATCACTTGAAGTCAGGAGTTCGAGACCAGCCTGGCCAACACGGCGAAACCCCATCTCTACTAAAAATACAAAAAATTAGCCAGGCGTGGTGGCCCATGCCTGTAATCCCAGTTACTTGAGAAGCTGAGGCAGGAGAATCGCTTGAACCCAGGAGGCAGAGGTTGCAGTGAGCTGAGATCACACCACTGCACTCCAGCCTGGGCGACAGAGTGAGACTCCATCTCAAAAAAAAAAAAAAAAAAAAGGTATCTTGGATATTGTGATACAGTAATTCACTCATTTTTCTGCAGTTACCCTCAACTCTCTTTTCCTTCTTTGCATCTACCTAGCAGAAGGCCATACAACCTAGATGAATCAAATCTAAACATCTCCACACCTATACCTGGACACATAAATGCTCCTGGATACCATCACCGTACAGGCATATCTATAAATTCCCGGTCACGAAACTAAGCTGGGCCTTCTGGCAGGCTTAGTGTGATTCTCCCAGTCTCTAATAATCATTTCAGGCCAGGCACGGTGGCTCACACCTGCGATCCCAGCACTTTGGGAGGCTGAGGCGGGCAGATCACCTGAGGTCAGGAGTTCGAGACCAGCCTGGCCAACATGGCAAAACCCCATCTCTACTAAAAATACAAAAATTAAGGCCGGGCGCGGTGGCTCAAGCCTGTAATCCCAGCACTTTGGGAGGCCGAGGCGGGTGGATCACGAGGTCAGGAGATTGAGACTATCCTGGCTAACATGGTGAAACCCCGTCTCTACTAAAAATACAAAAAACTAGCCGGGCGTGGTGGCGGGCGCCTGTAGTCCCAGCTACTTGGGAGGCTGAGGCGGGAGAATGGCGTGAACCCGGGAGGCGGAGCTTGCAGTGAGCTGAGATCACGCCACTGCACTCCAGCCTGGGAGACACAGCAAGACTCCGTCTCAAAAAAAAAAAAAAAAAAAATATTAGCCAGGGATGGTGGTGGGTGCCTATAATCTCAGCTACTCAAGGAGGCTGAGGCAGGAGAATCACTTGAACCTGGGAGGCGGAGGTTGCAGTGATCCTGCCAAGATCCTGCCACTGCACTCCAGCCTGGGCAATAGAGCAAGACCCCCATCTCAAAAAGTAATACTACTAATAATAATCATCATCATTTCAAACTGTCCTCCCTCCTCTCAGAACTCCAACCATGCTTCCCACCTCCAGCTATATTCACCCTCATGAATAACCCAACCTTTGACTCTTATTTCCAAGATAAACTATAGGCCATTAGGTAGCAACTCCTTACACCTTTCTCACCAAAGAAACAAGCCTGCCTCCATCTGCAACTGTATTCAGTATTCCCATTTGTATACTGGGGAAACAGCTTTGTTCTTGTCAAGGGCTTAGGGTAATTCTACTTGTGTTCTAGAGAAGTGTTATCCCATAGAACTTTCTGCAGTGACAGAGATATTCTTGGTCAGTGCTGTCCCTTTTCTTTTATTTTTATTTATTTATTTATTTTTTTTTTTTGAGACAGAGTCTCACGCTGTTGCCCAGGCTGGAGTGCAGTGGCGCGATCTCGGCTCACTGCAAGCTCCGCCTCCCGGGTTCCCGCCATTCTCCTGCCTCAGCCTCCTGAGTAGCTGGGACTACAGGCGCCCACCACCGTGCCCGGCTAATTTTTTTTTTTTGTATTTTTAGTAGAGACGGGGTTTCACTGTGGTCTCGATCTCCTGACCTTGTGATCCGCCCGCCTCGGCCTCCCAAAGTGCTGAGATTACAGGCTTGAGCCACGGCGCCCGGCCGATATTCTTGGTCAGTGCTGTCCCTTTTCATAGCCACTAGCTGCATGCGGGTGTTGAGTACCTGAAATGTGGTTGCTGTAACTGAATAACTTCATTTTTTATTGTATTTAGTGTTATTTGTTTATTTTTTTAGAGACAGGGTCTTGCTCTGTTGCCCAGGCTGGAGTGCAGTGATGTAGTCACAGCTCATTATAACCTCAAACTCCTGGGCTCGAGCGATCCTCCCACCTCAGCCTCCTGAGTAGCTAGGACAACAGATACATGCCACCATGCCCAGCTAATTTTTAAATTTTTTGTATAGATAGGGTCTCACTCTGTTGCCCAGGCTGGTCTCAAACTCCTGGCCTCAAGCAATCTTGCTGCCTTAGCCTCCTAAAGTGCTGAGATTATAGGCATGAGCCACTGCACCCAACCAATGTTAGTTTAAACTTTTGTTTATTTTGAGACAGGGTCTCTGTCTGTGTCCCAGGCTGAAGTGCAGTGGCATGATCATGGCTTGCTGCAGCAAAACCCCATCTGTACCAAAAACACAAAAATTATCTAGGTGTGGTGGTGCATGCCTATAGTCCCAGCTACTCAGGAGGCCAAGGTGGGAAGATCGCTTGAGCCCAGGAGGTGGAGGTTGCAGTGAGCTGATATCGCACCACTGCACTCTAGCCTAGGTGACATACCAAGAGCCTGTCTCAAGAAAATCATGAACACCACACTGCTCTTCACCCCTCTCCTCTTTTTCAGGGTCAGACTCATCTTCCCTTACCTTTCTAAGGTACCAAATTCCTCTCCAGGTACTTCTTTCTTGCTGTCTTTTTTTTCCTTTATGTTTTTATTTTATGTATTTTTTAAACTGACAAATGATAACTGTCCCATTTTTATGGGGTACATAGTGTATATAAATGTCTGATGATCGGATCAGGGCAGTTAGCATATGCATCATCTAAAACATTTATCATTTCTCTGTGTTGGGGACATTTAATATTTTCCTTCAAGCTATTTAAAACTATGTAATAAGCCGGGCACAGTGGCTCATGCCTGTAATCCCAGCACTTTGGGAGGCCGAGGCAGGTGGATCACGAGGTCAGGAGATCGAGACCATCCTGGCCAACATGGTGGAACCCTGTCTCTACTAAAATAAAATTAAAAAAATTAGCCAGGTGTGATGGCATGCGCCTGTTGTCCCAGCTACTTGGGAGGCCGAGACAGGAAAATTGCTTGAACCTGGGAGGCGGAGGTTGCAGTGAGCCGAGATCGAGCCACTGCATTCCAACCTGGCGACAGAGAGGCTCCATATCAAAGATAACAAAAAAACTGTGTAATAGATTACTGTTAACTAGGCCGGCCATGGTGGCTCATGCCTGTAATCACAGCACTTTGGGAGGCCGAGGCGGGTGAATCACTTGAGGCCAGGAGTTTGAGACCAGCCTGGTCAACATGGTGAAACCCCATCTCTACTAAAAATACAAAACTTAGCTGGGTGTGGTGGTGCATGCCTGTAATCCCAGCTACTTAGGAGGCTGAGGCAGGAGAATCACTTGAACCCAGGAGGCGGAGGTTGCAGTATGCCGAGATTGTGCCACTGCAGTCCAGTCAGAGCAACAGAGCAAGGCTCTATGTCAAAACAAAGGAAATTACTGTTAACTATAGTCGTAGTCATCCTACAGAACTATAGAACCCTAGAACTTACTCCTCCTATCTAGCTGTAATTTTGTTTTCTTTAACGTCTTGCCTCCTCTGAACAGCCAAACTTCTAAGAGTTGCCTTCTCTTACCTTTTTTTTTTTTTTTTTTTTTTTTGAGGCAGAGTCTCACTGTGTCGCCCAGGTTGGAGTGCAGTGGCCCGATCTTGGCTCACTACAACCTCCACCTCCTGGGTTCAAGCAATTCTCCTGCCTCAGCCTCCTGAGTAGCCAGGACTACAGGTGCCTGCCACCACATCCAGCTAATTTTTGTATTTTTAGTTGAGATGGGGTTTCACGATATTGGCCAGGCTGGTCTTGATCTCCTGACCTTGTGATCCGCTTGCGTCGACCTCCCAAAGTGCTGGGATTACAGGCATGAGCCATCACGCCTCTTACATTTCTGTTTCTCATTTTCTCTGGAATCTTTTTCTCTGTTGCCATCACTATACTCTCTCCAGGATCTCCAGTGACTTCAGAGTTGCTAAATCCGGGAGATAGTTTCAGTACTCTCTGCCTCTGAGCTGTTTCTTCTGCCTGCAATTCTTTTTCTTCTGCCTGCAATTTTTTTTCTTCCCACCTAAGCCTGTTTGTTTCTTGCTCACTTAGTAAAGTCACTTTCCCAGGAAAATGTTTTCAGTCATTGTCCGGGCACCCTAGGCTACATCAGGTACCCTGTTAGAACATTTCAAAGCACTCTTTGCTTTTCAACTGTGGTTGCATACTTTTATAATTATTTGTTGAACTTTAATCTAGGGCTGCCTGGTTTGTGGGGGCTAGAATTTTCTTTACTGATTTTATTTTTGGAGGCAGAATCTCGCTCTGTTGCCTAGGCTGGAGTGCAGTGGCGCAATCTCAACTCACTGCAACCTCCGCCTGCCAGGTTCAAGCAATTCTTGTGCCTCAGCCTCCCAAGTAGCTTGGACCACAGGTACATAACACCATATCTGGCTAATTTTGTTTTGTTTTGTATTTTTGGTAGAGACAGTGTTTCACCATGTTGACCAGGGTAGTCTCGAACTCCTGGTCTCAAGTGAGCTACTGCGTTCGGTCTGGGATTTTATTTTAAAGTGTCCTTGTTGTACCTCTAGTGTCTACCTGTATCTGTCACATAGCAGGGATTGAGTTTACACCATACTTAGATTGAACACACAAGTACATTTCCCATTCTTCCCCAGATTTCAATACCAAATCCCTAAGAGTGGTCATGAACCAGTTATTTTTATTCCATCATGAGTCACCTTATCAACATTCTTACTTCCGAATCCCCAGAAGGCTCTGTTCTATTTCTTTTTCTTTTCTTTTTTTTTGGGGGGGGGTGGGGGGACACAGTCTCACTCTGTTGCCAGGCTGGAGTGCAGTGGTGCGATCTCAGCTCACTGCAACCTCCACCTCCCAGGTTCAAGCAATTCTCCTGCCTCAGTCTCCCGAGTAACTGGGGTTACAGGCGCATGCCACCATGCCCAGTTAATTTTTGTATTTTTAGTAGAGACGGGGGTTTCAGTATGTTGGCCAGGCTGGTCTTGAACTCCTGACCTCATGATTTACCTGCCTTGGCCTCCCAAAATGCTGGGATTACAGGCCTGAGCCACCGTGCCCAGCCTCTGTTCCATTTCTTGTTATGCTCCTACAGCCCTGAATTCAGTTCTCCTGGTTGCTATATGATTACTTATGTATTGCTTTTATTTAGGTTATCAACATGGATTATGGAATGCAAGAAAATAATCCAATTGATCATGTTAGCTTCTATTGTAAGACTGACCCCAACACACCAATCAGGATTACGAAAAACCAGGTAACTACTTAGGCAAAACAAATATACTGTAATGGCATGTAGCAAATCTTTATGGTAAATTAGCATTTTATATGCAAATTAGGTTTTAAGGCGTATCTTTACAATTAAAGTGGGCCTGGCACAGTAGCTCATACCTGTAATCCCAGTGCTTTGGGAGGCTGAAGCGGGAGGATCACTTGAGACCGAGAGCTTAAGATCAGCCTGGCCAACAAAGCGAGACCCCATCTCTATAAAAAATAAAAAACTTAGGCATGGTAGCTAATGCCTGTAGTTCCAGCTACTTAGGAGGCTGAGGTGGGAGGATTGCTTCAGCCTGGGAGGTCAAGGCCTCGGTGAGCTGTGATTGTGCCACTGCACTCCAGCCTGGATGACAGGGAGACCTTGTCTCGAAAAAAAAGAAATAGGAGCCTAGGGACCAGCTAGTATCTCCAATGTGTGAATTCAAGGTGATAGTGAAATCTCTTCATTTTAAAAAGGTTTCACAACTTCTGCCAGAGAAATTTGCAGAGCAGCTGATTCGAGTATATTGTAAGAAGATGGACAGAAAGAGTTTGTATGCCGCAAAACAACATTTTGTTCAGTGGTGCGCAGACAGAAATTTCACCAAGCCTCAGGTAGGTGGCCTGTTACTCACAAACTTTGCACAATTTTTTATTTTTAAGTAAAAACCAAAAATAATTCTATCTGCTGAAAAGTTCCCATTTAAGTTGTAGTCACTTGGTTATGGTTTTGAAAATAAGGTCTTTCACTTTCTTTCCTTTTAAAATGTCTGAATCTGTGTCAGCCAGTGATTTCTTCCTACAGGAGCTGGGAATGGATACTGTTTAGCATTATTGTCCTAATAATAAAAGATAAAAATGTGAACATGTAAATAATGCTTTCTAATGTTGTTCACCAGTGGCCCTGGAAAGTTGTTCAGTGTCTCCATCTTTCAGAGGTTACCAAAGCTGAGTAGTTAACTTGTTTAACATACAATTGATAATAGACTTCATGTTTCTAAACCTGGTTACTTCTGTGTATTAGTTAACTATTTAAATGATCAAGAATGAGAGTAGAGGGAAGAGGAGCCAAGCCACAGTTGCCAACCCTGTAGAGAATGTTGTTAAAATTGTCTCTTACTGACCTACACATAGTAGGTGTCTGCGCAGACAATGTGGCCAGTTGGCATTTATTGACTGAATGAATGAATATAATTGGCAAGCAGGGAAACAGTGCTTTACTGCCTAGTCTGGAACTCTCCCTCACACCTCCCTGTGTGTCAGGTGCTAAAGGGAACAAAGTATAGGGTGAGACATGAAAGCATAGCTCAGGATGTCGGTGCTTTATCAAGTGCCACACGGCATGACCCAGGCAAGATCTCTGAGGATTCAGAGAGTTGGGAGATCTCTGGGAGAAGCCTGGTGAAGGGGCGGGATCTGCTAGATCTAGAAGGCAGGGTTTTTTGGATGAGCAGCAGGGAGAATGAAGGGTATATTTGGCAATGGGAGGAGCATAAACAAAGGCATGAAGCTGGAATGAGCTGAGAGTATTTAGGGGACCATGAGGAGACCTGTCTGTCCAGGGTAGAAAATTATTTTTTTTTAATTCATTCATTCATTCATTTTTTTGGGATGGAGTCTTGCTTTGTCACCCAGGCTGCAGTGACAACTGCACTTACTGCAACCTCTGCCTCCCGGGTTCAAGCGATTCCCCTGCCTCAGCCTCCCAAGTAGGCACGTGCCACAATGCCTGGCTAAATTTTTGAATTTTAGTAGAGACAGGGTTTCATTATGTTAGCCAGGATGGTCTCGATCTCCTGACCTTGTGATCCGCCCACCTCGGCCCCCCAAAGTGCTGGGATTACAGGCTTGAGCCACCGCGCCCGGCCAGAAAATTCTTACTGTTAAGTGTGGAGAGGTTAAATGGGAAGAGTGGACTGGATTATGGAGAACCTTGGATAATTGGCTGGGAGATTCTTTTCTCCGTACAGTGGGGAGGGGATCACCGAGCACATTCAAGAGTTGCCATGCTCTGTAGGATCTGCCTGAATGTGTGTCTGCTCCAACTAGAGTGAAACCCGAGGGAATAAGAGTAGAATTGTCCCTTGGCATCTGTGGGGAACTGGCTCCAGGACCCCCACAGACCCCACAGATAGAAAAATCCACGGAAGCTCAAGTCCCTTATATAAAATGGTGTAGTGATTGCATATGACCTATGCATATCCTCTTTTATACTTTAAATATCTCTAGATTACTTATAAAACCTACTACAATGTAAATCCTATGTAAATAGTTGTTAATACTGTATTGTTTAGGGAATCATGACAAGAAGAAACTCTGTACATGCTTAGTATAGACACAGGCATCCATTTCTCCCCCCCTCACATTTTCTATCTACAGTTGGTTGAATCTGCCCATGGATGCAGAGGGTCAGCTGTATGTCTCTCCTAGGTACTGTGAAATTAAATCACTGAAACTAAATCACTGAGAACTCTAGCTGCAGGTAGACTGGAACTTGGAGAGGCTGGAAACAGAGAGTCAAGAGAGGCTATTAAAGTTTGGCTGTGTCATGGTAACTACTATAAATTTGGTACATTTACTCACTGAGTGAGTATTTTGCCATGCCCTTGTTAGGTACCTGGAATAGTACGTAAGATAGAGAGTTCCTAATAACCCATGGATCCCATTCAGGTTGGGGATAACAATCTAGTTGGGGATAGTAATAATTATTAATTTTACTCCATAAATTAATAATTATAGGAGCATGGTAAGTACTTTGGGTGTAGGGTGAGTACACAGTCTTAGAGGAGGAAAAACAAAGAGGATTTAGCTGGTCTTAGTTGGTCAGGAAAAGCTGATTTAAAGAAGGGCTTATAAACTGAGACCTGAAGGTTGAGTGAGGAGTCGTCTGGGTTAAGGGCTGGCAGCAGGAGGTGGCGGTAGGGGCGGGGTTGAGGCATAGACACCACAGGATTAATTCAGAAGATGAGAAAGAATATGGTGTATTTCAGGAAGGAGCATAGAATGTGGAGGTGTCTGGGGCTTTATGCACAGTCCTGTCAGCCAAGAGCAGTAGGGAGCATCAGCACTGAAGGGTTTTAAGCAGGAAAGTGACATATTTGTTTACATTTATAAAATTCACTAGAATTGAAATTAGAATGAGTGGAAATAAAAAAGTTGGCTATATGCTAGGCATGGTGGCTCACATCTATAATCCTAGCACTTTGGGAGGCTGAGGTGGGAGGATTGTTTGAGCCTAGGAGTCTGAGGCTGCAGTGAGCTATGATCACACCACTACACTCCAGCCTGGTTGACAGAGCAAGATGCTGTCTCAAAGAAAGAAAGAAAAGAAAAGGAAGAAAAGGAAGGGAAGGGGAGGGGAGGGGAGGGGAGGGAAGGGAAGGGAAGGGAAGGGAAAGGAAGAAGGAAAGGAAGAAGGAAGGAAGGAAAGTGGGTAGAAATAGAGATGAGGCTGGGTGCGGGGGCTCACGCCTGTAATCCCAGCACTTTGGGAGGCCGCGGTGGGTAGATCATGAGGTCAGGAGATCGAGGCCATCCTGGCTAACATGGTGAAACCCTGTCTCTACTAAAAAATACAAATTAGCCAGGCGTGGTGGCGGGCGCCTGTAGTCCCAGCTTCTTGGGAGGCTGAGGCAGGAGAATGGCGTGAACCCGGGAACCAGAGCTTGCAGTGAGCCGAGATTGCGCCACAGCACTCCAGTCTGGGCGACAGAGCAAGACTCCATCTCAGTAAAAAAAAAAGAAATAGAGATGAGTTTAAAGACAAATAAAAACTGTCGATTTTGAAATAGACCTTTAAGAACAAGTATCACAGCAATAGAATGACTTTTTTTTTGAGACGGAGTCTCACTTTGTTGCCCAGGCTGGAGTGCAGTGGTATGGTCTCAACTCACTGCAAGCTCCGCCTCCTGGGTTGAAGTGATTCTCCTGCCTCAGCCTCCTGAGTAGCTGGGACTACAGGCATGCACCACCATGCCCAGCTAATTTTTGTATTTTTAGTAGAGACAGGGTCTCACCGTGTTGCCCAGGCTGGTCTTGAACTCCCAACCTCAAGTGATCCACCTGCCTTGGCCTCCCAAAGTGCTAGGATTACAGGCGTGAGCCACCACGCCTGGCCTAAATGATTGCCTTTACTGAGATCAGGAGTTCGAGACCATCCTGGCCAACATAGTGAAACCCCATCTTTACTAAAAATACAAAAATTAGCCATGGTGGTGCACACCTGTAATCCCAGCTACTTGGGAGGCTGAGGCGGGAGAATCGCTTGAACCCTGGAGGTGGAGGTTGCAGTGAGCTGAAATCGTGCCACTGCACTCCAGCATGGGTGACAGAGCAAGATTCCATCTCAAAAACATAATAATGATAAATTTTTTAAATACTGTTTTTAATGGTTCTATCAAGTCAGATCCAGTGTGGTTCAACAGAAGAAATTTAACATGGGGGATGAGATACAAAAGTTCTGGCAGAGCTAAATGAGTACAGAGGATGGTGATTCAAAAGCAGGAAGCTGCTACCACCTCTAGGATAGGAGAGACCAAGGGAGCAGGTGGGAGTCCCAGAGCTGGGGCCACCTGCAGAAGCTAGAACCACAAAAGAGTCACTGCCACTGCCGCTCATGCCAGAGGAGGTAGGGAGAGAAATAACCTGATTTCTCTGCCCTCTTCTCACCTCGTCTCCCACCAGAGAGACCAAACCTAACTGGAAACCAGCAGGCATGGGAGCTGAGAGATGTAATTTACCGGAGTGGCTCCAGTGAAACAGAGTAGGGAGAGGAGGAGTGAAGAATGGATCTGAGAGCAAACAGGCAGATGAGGAGCACGAGTCCTCCTACCAGCATTGTATTCCTGATACAACAGAAGCTCTCCAAGATCCTGCATCCTCTCGTAACCAAAGAGGATCTACACACAAGTTCAGAACAGTTAGCATAGAGTCGAGTATTAGGAGGCCTTGCTTCTTCTTACCTCTGTGGTTTCAGGTCATTGTATCACCTCCCTTTGGATCTCTCCCTTATTTTGGGTGGAGGAGGTCCTTTGGCTGGAGCCTATGCTGATGGGGCCAACGTTAGAGCTTTGATACAGAGAAAAATTTTAATTCTGCAGGTACATACTGTCTTTTCTCCCCTTCTTTGTCATCTTGTAGACCTGGGCCATTTATTACAGAGGGGACCAGGCGAGAGAGAACCTAAGGGTTCAGTGCATCCTGTCTTTCTCCTGGGCAAACAGGACAGGGTTTGTGCTCCATGAAGGTGTGTGAAGGAGGCCATAGAGGTGGGCAGTGGTATGCTGCTTCCCGTCATCTCTGCAGAGGCCAGTGTCTGTTTTCATGAAGGCTCTTCCTGCATAAGACTGTAGTGTTTCTAATTGGTCCCAACCACAGGGCATAGGTAATTTGGAGTTTCCCTGGAGTGAGGACATCTAGAAGCAATCTATATGCAAGATGAGGATGTGCGCACCTGAGACTTTCACTCACAAATAAGATGATGGAAACTGGCTTTTCTCTGTTCTCTGTTTTTCTCTCTCCTTCTAATAGGATGGCGATGTTATAGCCCCACTCATAACACCTCAGAAAAAGGAATGGAACTACAGGACTTCAGTCCAAAGTCCAACTCGCCTCCGAGAAGCATCCAAAAGCAGACTCCAGCTTTTTAAAGATGACCCAAAGTGAACGTCTGTAGTCGGCTGTTTACAAACTCCCTCCCCTGCACAATTCATTTAGGGGCTTCACTCCTAGAATTCTGCACAATTATGATAACTCATGCTTTAATTTTGCAGTTTGAATGTACACGCATGCTGAAGCTAAGTAATTTTTAATCAAAGAAATAAGATGGTATTAGGCAAATCTTACTATACTATGAAAAGTATTACCTTGCCTATTTTTAGTATTATTAAAGTCTTTCTCCTTCGGTAGTCTATTTTCTTAGAATAACAACTCTTTTATCTACTCTGAACTCTCTTTTTTTTCTTTTTTAAAAGACAAGGTTTTGCTCTGTTGCCCAGGCTGGACTCGCACTTTCCTGGGCTCAAGTGACCCTCCTGCCTTAGCTTCCCAAGTAGCTGGGACTATAGGCACGTGCCACCACACCCAGCTTACTCTGAACTTTTATGACGGATGATTGTTTTTTGTTTTTAATGTAGAAATGAGACAAGGGTACAAATTGGAATTAGAAGTTGACATTGTCATAGACAAACATGGCTAAAAACAAAACATCAGATCCTACCCCGGTGAAGAGTTCCCTATCACTTCAAGTTTGAGGACAGTCCTCTTCAAGCATAGGCGAAAAACACCTCCCCTCACCCTTTTAGCCCCCTACAAGGTGCCAAGTTGAGGTAAACAGTTGGAGATGATGGCCAGGAGTGGCCTCCAACACACTGGTGAGAGGCCTGATTAGGTTTTGGGGAAGATCTGAGAGCTCAGGCCTCCTCATGAGTGGAGCCTAAAGCCGCCTCTTGTTGGGAGATCCCTACCCCCAGTGACAGAGGAATGCCCCAAACTAGGCTGTGCCCTGGCTCCGTGGCGGTTCCAGACCTGGGCAGTGCCTTTGTCTCCTGAATACTCACTCCCCCGGTCCAGAGGGCCTTCCCACCGCCCCGCCTGGAGAAAGCCTCCCCTGACCTGCTCTCTGAGTATCCTGGAGAGCTGGCTAGAGGCTGTCACAGGCACCATCCGCAGAGCTCCTCAGACCTGGGACTTTGTTTTTGCTGGTTCGGTGCATTTTGTGTATTTAAGAGCAAACACTAGCCGGGCGTGGCGGCGTGCGCCTGTAGTCCCAGCTACTTGGGAGGCTGAGGCAGGAGAATCGCTTGAAACCGGGAGGCGGAGGTTGCAGTGAGCCAAGATCACGCCATTGCACTCCAGCCTGGGTGACAGAGTGAGACTCCATCTCCAAAAAAAAAGGAAAAAAAAAAAAAGTGCAAACACTGCACTGCCTGTGGGGAAATTAGTGACTGCCCAGTGGGTTCCAGGCTTCCCTAGGTAACTTCGTTTTCCCAGCAGTGGAGGGGGCACCACCTTGGTGGGGCAGTGTCCCTGTGCCCAGGGCACACCTTATTCCCAGTTCTATAGCAATTCACCAAGAACAAAGTCTGCAGGGCCAGGCGCAGTGGCTCATGTCTATAATCCCAGCACTTTGGGAGGCCGGGGCGGGCGGATCACAAGGTCAGGAGATCAAGACCATTCTGGCTCACATGGTGAAACCCCATCTCTACTAAAAATACAAAAAATTAGCCAGGCGTGGTAGTCTCCTGAGGCAGGAGAATGGCATGAACCCGGGAGGCGGAGCTTGCAGTGAGCCGAGATAGAGCCACTGCACTCCAGCCTGGGTGACAGAGCGAGACTCCGTCTCAAAAAAAAAGAAAAAAGTCTGCAGTTAGAGCCAAAGCTGGTGGTGGCCAGAGGGTGCTGAAGATGCAGGCTAGTGGGGATAGGAGCCATGAGCCCCGAATGTCTTCCGCTCTGGTGCTCCCCGGACTAAGCCTCCCTGGCACACTGGGAGTGAGGGGCAGCCTGAGCGTGTAGGGGAACTCAGACCACAGGCCAGCAGATTTCCCAGTAGTCTGTCACTGGCCACCGTGTAGCCAGATTCTGTTCCGTCCACACTGGGGTGAAGAGTACTTGGAATGTCTGCCATCCTGTATGATCACCCCACCCCCCCCACCGCCCCCCTCCACTCCATCCATCAGTAGATAATAGGGGTTGGTTACAATTCATAAGAGAATAGTTAAAACCCTTCTCCTCTCATGCCTACCATGGTATTGGGGCGATCTGTTCACATATGGGCTCAGCAACGCACAAGTGAGGTCAGCCATGGCACTAAGTCACTCCCATTTTAGCCAAGGTGCCTCAGGAATGTCATATTGTGTTAAAATCATTTTATTTCTGTGTATCTTACCTTTAAATCATTGTGATTTACTCTGAGATTCTGTAGTCCTAATACTGTGTCACTGTGCTGTCTGTGAAACAACTTGAATGGATTTTGTTTGCATCTTTTGTTACATGTAAGGCAGCTATACTTTATGTTCTTTGCAACTGTTTTCATTATGATAACTCTGCGCTATTTACAAGGTTACATTTTCCTTAAGAAACATCTTGGCCAGGCGAAGTGGCTCACACCTGTAATCCCAGCACATTGGGAGGCCGAGGTGGGCGGATCACTTGAGGTAAAGAGTTCGAGACCAGCCTGGCCAACATGGCGAAACCTAGTCTCTGCTAAAAATACAGAAATTAGCCAGGCGAAATTGTGGTGGTGTGTGCTTGTAATCCCAGCTACTCGGGAGGCCGAGGCAGGAGAATCACTTGAACCGGGGAGGTGGAGTGTGCAGTGAGCCAAGATCGCTACTGCACTCCAACCTGGGAGTCAAGAACGAAACTCTGTCTCAAACAAAAAAAAAAAAGAAGGAAAGAAACATCTTCGCTATTTGTATAAAAATGGAAATTTTAACAGCTTAGCCTCTAGAGAGTTACTGAACGTGGTTACCCTGGGAATGTAAATAGAACTGCAAATTAAAATGACTGGCCACTTCAACTGGGTAAGGGAAACAGCTGCAATAAAGCTTCGTGAATGTATCTCCATCTTGAAAGTTGTGTTCCACAAAGCTTTCGACCTCCTTGTCTGAATATGCATATTACTCATTTGCTCCTTTCATACCTTCCTCATGAAATTAAATAGCAGATTCACAAGAACCTGGCACTGGTGGCAGACAAAAGGGCCTCAACGTTCTGCAGCAGGCCAGAGGAGGAATGATGCTGCTAGAGTCTTTATTAGTTCCAGTGCTCAAGCCCGGGTTTCTAAGGTTTGACAATATTCTGTAAGTTAAAATCATTCCCACACATACAGAGTAGAATCCCGTTTCTGTAAGAATACACACACACACATATTCATGGAACATTGTCTGGAAGGATATACATGAAAATGTTAGAGTTGGGGGTGTTGAATTTTAGGCAATTTTCATTTTTTTAAATGTCTTCTGGTTTTTCTACTATAAACATGAATTCGTTGTAGAACCTCTAAAATGATAATGTTCATGAGGTTGGTTTTCCTCGTTCAGTAGCTGGCGGGGAACAGCATAGTGAAAAATCTTCCCTTTGCCAGGAGGCAGGCACTAGCATGGGAAGGGATGCAGATTTTTCTTAGTTTTCTAAGGCCCTGTTAGCTTAGGGTCTCGGTGCTGCTTGGGTAAGGTGTAAGCATCTTTTAATCCTTTAGAGTCACCTCTGCAAAACAGCAGTGCCTGCCCCCACCTGTATCTTGGGTCCCCAGGCCACAAGGAGGCTGGCCAGCAGCCTCAGCCAACTCTAGGGCCCTTCAGCATCTGTGTTTCGAACAGCGCAGGCTGCCGTGTGTCAGGAAGGCCTGGGTGGCATCGTGAGCAGGGCTGAGTACCTGTTGCCGCAGGGCCATCAGCTGAGAAGCCAGGCCTCCAGCTCCTGGACGCAGAACTGCTCCCGCCGGGCCAGCACCTCGTTGTTAAAGGTTGCGCAAGGGGAGCTTCCCCCGTGAAACAAGTCTCCATCCAACCACAGCCCAAACCGGCCACTAGAGAAGAGGACAGTCTTGGTGCAGCTTACTCCTGTGTGCTGAAACCCTCAGGCTCTGCCACTGATTGGCCATGCCAATCAGCTCTTGGCCATGCCAGGACGGCAGCCCAGTTTCACCTGTCTTACCTCCCCTTAAAGCAATTTATACTGAATTACTGGGGACTCAGCACATTGTTCCCCATGGGGTTGAGAGTATTTGTTTATTTGTTTGTTTATTTATTTATTGAGACAGAGTCTTGCTTTGTTACCCAGGCTGGAGTGCAGTGGCACAACCTTGGCTCACCACAACCTCTACCTCCCGGGTTCAAGCAGTTCTCCTATCTCGGCCTCCCGAGTAACTGGGATTACAGGCCACCCACCACTATACCTGGTTAATTTTTGTACGTTTAGTAGAGATGGGGTTTTGCTATGTTGGCCAGGCTGGTCTTGAACTCCTGACCTCAAGCGATCTGCCTGCCTTGGCCTCCCAAAGTGCTGGGATTACAGGCGTGAGCCACCACGCCTGACTAAGTATTTTTTGAACAGTTCAGTATTTTAATAAGTATATACAGTGGCGCAACTGTCACCACAGCCCAGTTTTAGAACATTTGGAGCATTTTTAAGGTGGCAATTCTTTTTTTTTTTTTTTTTTTTTTTTTGAGACGGAGTCTCGCTCTGTCACCCAGGAGTGCAATGTGTGATCTCAGCTCACTGCAACCTCCACCTTCCAGGTTGAAGCAATTCTCCCACCTCAGCCTCCCGAGTAGCCGGGACTACAGATGCCTGCCACCATGCTCAGCTAATTTTTGTATTTTTTAGTAGAGACGGGGTTTCACCACATTGGCCAGACTGCTCTCGAACTCCTGACCTCAAGTGATCTGCCCATCTCATGCCAAAGTGCTGGAATTACAGGCATGAGCCACCGCACCCGGCCAAGATGGCAATTTTTTTTTTTTCGGTAGGAGTCTCGCTCTGTTGCCCAGGCTGAAGTGCAGCGGTGCAATCTCAGCTCACTGCAAGCTCCGCCTCCCGGGTTCATGCCATTCTCCTGCCTCAGCCTCCCAAGTAGCTGGGACTACAGGCGCCAGCCACCACGCCCGGCTAATTTTTTTGTATTTTTAGTAGAGACGGGGTTTCACCGTGTTAGCCAGAATGGCCTCGATCTCCCGACCTCATGATCTGCCCACCTTGGCCTCCCAAAGTGCTGGGATTACAGGCATGATCCTGGCCCAAGATGGCAGTTCTTAATACAAAAATTAGTCGAGTGTGGTGGTGGGCACCTGTAGTCCCCAGCTACTCCAGAGGCTGAGGCAGGAGAATCACTTGAACCTGGGAGGGGGAAGTTACAGTGAGCTGAGATCACGCCACTGCACTCCAGCCTGGGCGACAGAGCGAGACTCTGTCTCAAAAAAAATTAAAAAATAAAAATTAAAAATGGCAATTCTTTAACCAAAGCTAGTACATCTCGGGGTGCAAACTCTGAGAGCCCAAATACTTCAGAGCATCCATTCGAATCCCCTTATTTGGTAGAAAACCTCAGCCGGAGCTAGGAAGTGAATTCCTGCAGATCAGCAATGGCTGATGTGTTCTCTGCCAAGCTGCCCCTCAGTGGAGGCTTTTCAGGAAGTTGGGAGAGCAAAGAATTTGCCTGGTACTAATCAAGCAATGCTCTCATCCCTGCCCTCAGGATAAGATGCATCCCCCTGAATGTGAAGGTCACACCAGGATGAGATCAACAACTTTTTTTTCCTACCTCTCTCTACCCGCTGTCCTCACCAAGGGAGGCTCCTGCAATGAGTTATGTCCCCTGCAATTCCTGGGCTGATGGAAAAACGAGGCACACTCATCTCTTGACGCTAGCCTCATCCAACCATGTGGAATTCCAAAAGTTGCATACATTCAGACTAAACTGTCACCAGCTGTAACACTTCGGTGGGGGCACTCATCCATCCTTTCTGCTTAATACTGGCTTAGCGTGAGGGTGAGGGGGTTGGCTGGGAGGCTGAGCAATGAAGGGAACAGCCTGAGAGTTCCCACCAGCCTCCCCATTGAATCAAGGGCAGCCTCGCCCAGCAGTTCAGCAGAGGGAAAGGGACCAGAACACAGACCACCCCAAGACTCAGGAGGACTGAGACACTCACCTGCCACTGCCCATCATCAGTGAATCCAAGTCTCCCTTCACAAAGAAAGAGTTGCTTCCAGTCCACTTAAAGACCTGGGTGATAGGGAAAGGCTCAGGTTACTACGGGAGCGAGTCCCGCCCTTGCAGTTTGACCCCGAACCACTGGGTGGCAATGTTGTGGCGGGAACAGCATCCAGGCCGCAGCCGAGACGCAGGTGGGACTCCGGGTTCAGGGATTTTGGAGTTTCTCTTCTCAGTCTCCTTGGAGTCACCGCCACATGCCCTTTAGTTTGAATTCCTACAGCCTAGAAGCCACTTTGTTCTAGAATAGGACACCAACCTCTGAGGCTTCCTGCTTCCAAAGCTGGAGGGAGGAGGGGAGCAGTCCAGGCCAGGAGTGGGGACTGATACTGCCTCACCCGGACAACACCAGCCCGCCTGCGCTTCAGCGCTGCCTCACATCCAGCTCATCCACAAGCCTCGCAGCTCTAGACATAGCCTGCCTGCCGCCATTTCTATCCCGTCCTCTGCTTGGATCACAGCCTCCCAGCTGGTCCCTCTGCCTCCACTGCCTGTACCTACAGCCATACCCACACTGCAATCTGCGTGATCTGTTCGACGTCCAAATCAGATGTTCCCTTTGCCTAAGTCCTCCAATGGCTTCCCATTGCAGTGGGGATAAAATTCAACTTAACAATGGCCAGAAGTGCAGCCTGGGCCTGGTGCAGTGGCTCATGCCTGTAATCCCAGCAATTTTTTAACTAGCCAGGTGTGATGGTGTGCACCTGTAATCCCAGCTACTCAGTAGGCTGAGGCAGAAGGATAGCTTGAGGCCAGGAGTTTCCTCGAGGTCAGGAGTTCTAGACCAACCAGGGCAACAAAGTAAGACCCTCCCTTATCTCTAAAAAATTTTTTTTCTCTTTCTCTCTTTTGACACGGAGTCTCGCTCTGTCACCAGGCTGGAGTGTAGTGGCGCAATCTCGGCTCACTGCAACCTCCGCCTCCAGAGTTCAAACGATTCCCCTGCCTCAGCCTCCCGAGTAGCTGGGACTACAGGCATGCGCCACCACGCCCAGCTTTTAGTAGAGACGGGTTTCACCATGTTGCCCAGGCTGGTCTCAATCTACTGACCTCATGATCTGCCTGCCTCAGCCTCCCAAAGAGCTGGGATTACAGGCGTGAGTCACTGTGCCCGGCCCTAAAAAAATTTTTTTAAACCTAGCTGGTCATGGTGGTGTGCACCTATAGTCCCAGCTATTAGGGAGGCTAAGGTGGAAGGATCACTTCAACCCAGGAGTGGAGGCTACGGTGAGCTATGATTGCACCACTGCACTCTGGCGTGGGAAACAGAGCAAGACCCCAACTCTAAAAAACAAACAAAAAAAAAACTGTCAAAACTTAAAAGTGCAGCCAGCTCTAACCCCTGATTTTCTCTCTGGCCCCTTTCCCCCTTATTGACTACACTTTAGCTACACCAGTCTTTCCATCCCTGGAACACCCAAAGCCCATTCCCATTCCTGCCCTAGAATCCCTCTGCCCAGAATGCTCTTCCCCCAGATCCTCAGAGGGCCCACCTCTCATCCTTCAGCCCAAATGTCATCTCAGAGAAATTTCCTGGACCACCCTATCTGAAGTAGCCCTTCCTCCCAGACCCTGTTTTATTTCTCTTTATTTATATTAAAGACGTGAAGTTCCATGTTTGCGGACCAGCTCAGAGGCCAGTGTGGTTGGAACAGAGTGAGGGAAAGGAAGAGTGGCAAGAAATGCCATTCAGAGAGAGGCCAGAAGGCGTAGGGATGTAGATCATTGGACACACTTTGGCTCTTCCCCAAGTGAAAGAGGAAGCCAAGGAGTGACATGCTATGAGTTCTAGCTTCCCCCCACCTTTTTTTAAATTTGTGTTAAGACAGAGTCTCACTCTGTCATCCTGGCTGGAGTGCAGTGGCACGATCTCAACTCACTGCAACCTCCGCCTCCTCCAGGTTCAAGAGATTCTCATGCTTCAGCCTACCGAGTAGCTGGGATTACAGGCACATACTACCATGCCTGGCTAATTTTTGTGTTTTTAGTAGAGCTGGGGTTTCACCATGTTGGCCAGATGGGTCTCAAACTCCTGACCTCAAGTGATCCACCCACCTCGGCCTCCCAAAGTGCTGGGATTACAGGCATGAGCCACTGCGCCCTGCCCTGGCTTCCCTTTTGAAAGGATCGCTCCAGCTACTGTGCTGACTGAAGTGGAGGCAGTGAGAGACCTTTTAGGAGGCAATAGCAGGGACACACAAGTAATGATGGTGGCTTGAACCAAGATGCCAGCAAAGGACATGGCAGTGGTGGATCCCGAATATAGAGAGAAGGCAGAGCTGTCAGGATTCGCTGACAGTTCAGATGTAAAGTTGTGAAAGACAGTTAAGGAGGACTTCAAGACTTTATCTCAGCAGCAGGAGAGGGAGATGCCATTCATTTGATGGGGGAAGACAGCAGGAGGAGGAGGCTTTGTGAGGGAAAGCCAGGAGGTCTGTTTGGGACATGATAAGCTGGAAATGCCATGTTTGGGGCCAGATGCAGCGCTTATACCTGTAATACCAGCACTTTGGGAGGTGGAAGCAGGCAGATCACTTGAGCTCAGGAATTCAAAACCAGCCTGGGCAACATGGTGAAACCCCATCTCTACAAAAAATACAAAAATTAGCCAGGCATGGTGGCATGTGCCTGTAGTCCCAGCTACTTGGGAGGCTGAGGCAGGAGGATCAGTTGAGCCCAGGAGGTGGAGGCTGCGGTGAGCTGAGATGGTGCCACTGTACTCCAGCCTGGGTGACAGAGTGAGACTCTGTCTCAGAAAAAAAAGAGAAAAGAAATGCCATGTTTGAGATGCAGAGAGAGATGATGGGCAGTTGTTGGATATATGTGAGTTTGGAGTCAGGGAAGAGGCCATTAGCATACAGGCAGCATGAAGAGCTGTGGGAATGGATGAGACCACAGAATAAATGAGGGCCGCTAGAGAAGATACGAGAACCAACACCTGAGCTCTGATGTTGAAAGACTGGGGAGATGAGGAGGAACCAGCAAAAGATTCTACTAGGAGCTGTCAGTGCAATGGAAGGAAAATTCTAGACCTTTAGAACTAAGACTTAAGTTCAGGAAGGCAAGTGGTGATGAGTAGTACCAGCACTGGCTCACCATGCCTCCCTCACCCTTTCCTGGATCCTGGGAAGCTTGATGGAGCCCCTCCAGCTGATGGCAGCAATGCAATTGATATGGTATATTTTGCCTTTAGCAAAGCAGTCCATAGCTCCTTGTGAACTCCCTGTCTTGAGACCAGATGACCGTGTGATTGGATGTGTCTGAAGGAATCTTAGTCTGTGCATTGGAGAGATCTCTAATAGCAAAATACCTGGAACGACTTCATCCATTGAACAATTAAAAAAAACTTTTTTTAAGAGACAGCATCTCACTCTGTTGCCCAGGCTGGTCTTGAACTCCTGAGCTCAAGCAATCCTCCCACCTCAGTCCCGCAAAATGCTGGGATTACAGGTGTGAGCCAGCCACCGCACCTGGTCATTTTTTGTTTTGTTTTTGTTTTTCCCTTTTTGTGGAAAATAGCATCTTGCTCTGTTGCCCAGGCTGGTCTTGAACTCCTGGGCTCAAGCGATCCTCCTGCCTCTGCCTCCCTAAGAGTGCTGGGATTATAGGCATGAGTCACAGCGCTTGGCCTGGCCATTTTTACTAGTAGTAAAAATAGTCTGCTCTGTGCCAAGCAGGTACTGCTCAGTAGCTTTAGTGGATAAATAACCCAGAGGCAGGAAATCTTTGGATGGAAGGCGTTTGGGACTATTATTCTCACCCAGCTCCTGGGCAGGTCGAGCCACCCGACTATACCAGTCATCTTGTGCCTTTCACTCTCCCATTCGTCATTAATTAGAAACTTGAGCTCTGACTCACCACCCCCAACCCTTCACAGCTCTCTGGTAAACTTCACTATCCACGCGGACCTGTCCAGGCCCTGCCCTAGAATGCGTTTCTGCTGCTGTCTTCCATGGTCACATCTGAGAATTTGTCCTCAGCAAGGATGGCAGGTGGCTCTTCCACAGCCTATTTCAAATGTCCCTCTCTCTGTCCGCTGTATCCTGTCTTCCAACACATTGTCCAACTGCTGTCCCTGCTGCAAGCCTTTGACGTCAGGGAGACCTCTCAGGCCAAGCCCACCTTTGCCTTGGTGTCCCGCAGTGCCCCCTGCTTCCCTCCCTTCCTTCTCCAGTCTAGGTTCTGTGGTCCATGTTGTATCGTCACTCCCTTCAACTTCCTTTCCCTCTCTGCCGCTGTTAAACCAGTTGGGCAAAACCCCTAACCCTGGCTGCCCGCTCTCTGCAGTCCACTCTCTGGTGTCCCCTCTCTGCAGGCCTGCGCCGAGCAGCCGATGCTGCTGAAGAAGCAGGCGCAGAAGTGGCGGCGCCCTAACCTCACAACCCAAGCCGCCACTCGCACAGCCCAGCGGCACTTCTGCTGCTCCGGTGTTCTCCAGCAGGCTTCCCTCCCTTCCCACACCTGTGATGACTGCGATACCCGATCCTTCACCTTCCTCCAGCAATGACCTCACCCTGTATTTCTTTTTTTTTTTTTTTTTTAGAGACAGGGTCTTGCTCTGTTGCCCAGGCTGGAATGCAGTGGTGCGATCACGGCTCACTACAGCCTCAACCTTCCAGGCTTAAGCGATCCTCCTGCATCAGCCTCTCAAGTAGCTGGGACTACAGGTGTGCTCTACCGTGTCTGGCTAATTTTTGTATTTTTTGTAGAGATGGGGTCTCACTATGTTGCCCAGGCAGGTCTTGAAATCCTGGACTCAAGCAGTCCACCTTCGTTGGCCTCCCAAAGTAGGATTACAGGCATGAGCCACGGTGCCTGGCCCCCATGCTTCCTGAGAAGCCACTGGCTGTGTCCTTCTTCGTCATCCTGCCACCACGCCCTCAGGTCTATCTTGTCTTCCCAGCCTGTGCCTGGAAAGCATGGTCCTCCCTCCTCTCAGCCAGTCAGCGGTTGCCAGAGACCCACCAAGTATGTTTTGTTTTGTTTTGTTTTGTTTTGTTTTGTTTTGTTTTGTTTGTTTTTGAGATGGAGTCTTGCTCTGTCGCCCAGGCTGGAGTGCAGTGGCTCTATCTCGGCTCACTGCAAGCTCCGCCTCCCGGGTTCATGCCATTCTCCTGCCTCAGCCTCCCGAATAGCTGGGACTACAGGCGCCAGCCACCACGCCCGGCTAATTTTTTGTATTTTTAGTAGAGACAGGATTTCACCATGTTAGCCAGGATGGTCTCGATCTCCTGACCAAGTGATCCACCCGCCTCGGCCTCCCAAAGTGCTGGGATTACAGGCGTGAGCCACCGCGCCCAGCCAAACCCACCAAGTATGTTTTAAATGCAGGACAGACAGGTCAAGGGGGATGCTCTGCCCACCACTGCCCTGCTCATTACCCCTGTGGAAAGATAGTGGCACACCAGGCAGCCCATCGTGGAGGATGGTGCTGGGGGCCACTGGGACCCGAGGAGCTTTGTCTCACCACACGCCCCACTCCCCCCACGGAAGGTTGGGAACATCACCTTCAGCTGTGGTGAGAAGGAGAAGAGGAATGTCTCGCCGGTACCATAGAAGCCTTTGCTGAGTTGGATAGCCGAGGAGGAGAAGGCTCCAAATATCTGGAAAGCGGAAGTTGCAGTCTGCAGCTGGAGGGGAGCTGGGGGTCCTCTGACGACCCTCATTCTTTGGGTTTAGTAATACAGGCTCATCCTAGAGGGCACCTGGGAAGCTGGGGCAGAGCTGGGGCATGGGGGCTCCCCACCCAAGAGCAGGAATCCTCATGCATCCTTTCCCTTAATGCTCCCCAAGGAAGAGGTCCTGCTGGCTTCCTCCTCTGGGCAGTCAGGGCCCTCCTTTTTCTTAAATATACTTACTCTAGGCTGAGTGCAATGGCTCACGCCTGTAATCCCAACACTTTGGGGAGACAAGGGTGGGCTGATCACCTGAGGTCAGGAGTTCGAGACCAGCCTGGCCAACATAGCGAAATCCTGTCTCTACTAAACATACAAAAATTAGCCAGGTGTGGTGGTGGGCACTTGTAATCCCAGCTACTTGGGAGGCTGAGTTAGGAGAATCGCTTGAACCCAGGAGGTGGAGGTTGCAATGAGTTGAGATCACGCCACTACACTCCAGTCTGGGTGACAGAGCGAGACTCCATCTTAAAAAAAAATTATATATATATATGTGTGTGTGTATATATATATGTATATATATATTCATTCTATGCAAGTAATCGTGGAAAAAAGTAGCAGTTATAGAGAAGCAAAATAAAAAAAGTAAAGCCATCTCCCAATCCCCCTCATTCTTCCCCAAGATAATCACTCTTAATATTTTGGTATATTTCCTTCTGACATCAGTTTAATGCCAGTGTGTGTGTATGTGTGTATATATATATATATATATATATATTTTTTTTTTTTTTTTTTTTTTTTCTTCAGACAGGGTCTCACTCTGTCACCCAGGCTGGAGTGCAGTGGTGTGATCATGGCTCACTGCAGCCTCAACCCCCCTACAATGCCCTCAGCTGCAGTTGCTGGGACTATAGGCAAACACCACCACACCTGGCGAATTTTGTTGTTGTTGTTTGTTTTTGGTTTTGGTTTTTTTTTAGAGACAGGGTCTGGCTATGTTGTCCAGGCTGGTCTTGAACTCCTGGACTGAAGCAATTCTCCTGCTTCAGCCTCCCAAAGTGCTGGGATTACAGGTGTGAGCCACCGTGCCCAGCAACCCCCACACTTTCTTCTACTTCTGAGGATGAAGATGCAGTTTTACAGTCAAACGATTATTTGCTTAATTGTCTGACCCTTCCCCTCTTAGACCATTAGCTCCAAGAGAGCTGGGGCTGCTTCTGGGTTGATTCTGCTCTATCCCACCTCTCACCTGGCACACAGAAGGCGCCCCATGTAGATGTGTTGAATGCATAAATGGGGGAATGGCTCTGAGTGGGCAGGTCCCATTGCCATCATCAGTGTCCGTTACAGGTGACTTAGTCTTTCACTCTGTCTGCTTGTCCCTGAGCTGCCCTGGGTCAGGGCCCATGGGTACCTGGTGGGGTGCCCCCAGAGCCTCGGGTGGCACCCCTGCCCAGCTCACCTGCCTGTCCTGGTCCCTGAGCACCAGCAGCACTGGCCCGCTGCAGCCCTCCATCCGCCGGTACAGGCTCTGCAGGCTGAAACCGTCCCTCGACGTGCAGAAGACCAGACTCCAGGGATGGCCGGTGACTCTTGGTGGGAAGTGAAAGCTGAGCTGGGGACAGGGCTGGAGGTGAATGGAGGAGTTCTTGCTCCCTCCTGCCATATCCTGGGGATGGGCTTGGACAGCCACCATGCATCCAGCCCAGTGCTTTATAGACGATAGAGCAGTTTGCTGATTCTAGGGACTTTCATGCCATTAGCAATAGCCCTCGGAGATAAGGGTTGTTATTCCCATGTTACAGATGAGGAAACTGAGGCTCAGGGAGGTGGAACAACTAGCCCAAAGCTCACATGGGTAGTGAATGGCAGAGCCAGGATTTGAACCCGGGTCAGGACTCTCAGGACTGTTTCTGCTCGGTCACCCCGGCCCCCAGAGGCCAGAGAATAGGAGAGATGCTGAACCCCTCCTCCTGATCCATCGTCTCATCCGCTCCCCACTCTCTGACTTTGGCCTCAGTTCCCAAGGGCTGGTTCTATGTAGGAATTAGTCTCTTTCCTTTTTTTCCTTTGAGACAGAGTCTCACTCTGTCACCCAGGCTGGAGTAGAGCGACACAATCTCAGCTCACTGCAACCTTCGCCTCCTGGGTCCAAGCAAATCTCGTGCCTCAGCCTCCCGAGTAGCTGAAACTACAGGTGCGCACCACCACGCCAGGCTAATTTTTGTATTTTTAGTAGAGAAAGGATTTTGCCATGTTGGCCAGGCTGGTCTCCAACTCCTGGCCTCAAGCAATCCCCCTGCCTTGGCCTTCCAAAGTGCTGGGATTACAGGCATGAGCCACCGCGCCTGTCCTAGCCTCTTTCTTTACCTCCTTAACCTCCTGGCCCAGTGTAGAGGGAGGTGCTAGCAACACTGGATGATTTTACAAGAAAGGAAGCAAAGCCCCGAGAGAAGAAGCAATTTGCCAGAAGTAATGCATGATGAGAACAGAGCAAGGATGACTCTAGGTGCCCCTGGGTGTGGCTGGTATAAGGCAGGAGGGTGAGACTCAGGTTTAGGGCTGAAATTCTTGTGCCATGGGCAGTGTCCGGACCTGCCTAATATCTGAGGCACTCAAAACTTGGCTGGCTTCTGTCAGCTGGGGCACCATGGGATCCTCAGGAGCAGCAGCTGGGTCTGGAGCTGCCTCCTCCTCCTCTTCCTCCTCGTTACCCTCCTCCCCAGACAGGGTGTCCTCCACCTGGGTGGGCTGCGAAAACACAAAGAGGCCTGGTGGGTCCAGGGACAGGAGGTCCCAGCTTCTACCATCTCCTGAGCCCAGGAGCCTCCTCGGGCCCCCTCATCACTCCCTGCCCATGTGCCTGTAACCCCCAGCCCAGCCCAGAGTATTGGGGGTTTCCACGACAGACAGGATGCTGCCCCTGCTGCCAGCCTGCTTCCTCCCTGGTCCCTGCCGGCTCAGGGCTGGAGCACAGTCACCCGACCCCCGCCAGCACCCCACAAGGCTCAGATGGGGCCATGGGCCCTGCAGTTTGTCGGCCTGTTTGCCCTGGATCCTGGGTGGGTGGCAGGGATCAAGTTCTAAGCTTGGGAGCAGAGGAGAAGGCAGATGGTGGCTCAGCCCTGGGAACTTCAATTGTGTGTGTTTGTACATTAAATAATGAAAACAACAAAAAGCCCATCCTCGCCCAGGCCTGTGTTCAGTGTGTTCAGTGTGTTCAGTGTGTTCAGTGTGTGCTGTCTGTGATCTCTGTGTATTTCTTCTTCTTCATCTTTTTTTTTTTTTTTTTTTTTGAGACAGGATCTTGCTCTGTCACCCAGGCTGGAGTTCAGTGGTGCAATCTTGGCTCACTGTGACCTCCGGCTCCCAGGTTCAAGCAATTTTCTTGTCTCAGCCTCCCAAGTAGCCAGGACTACAGATGCCCACCAGCATGCCTGTTTCCTCATGTTGGCCAGGCTGGTCTCGAACTCCTGACCTCAGGTGATCCGCCTGGCTCGGCCTCCCAAAGTGCTGGGATTATAGGCGTGAGCCACCACCCCCGGCTTATTTATCAGCATTTTCCAAAGGAAGAAAAGGAAGCCCAAAGGTTTCCCCATGAAGCCCATGAAATGATGCACGCAGTCATATGTGAGATCATATATGTAAGTTCATGTAAAATGTGTTTGTCTATGTGAATTGTATGTTGGCTTGGAATAGAGTTGTGTAGGCACATCAATGTGAGGAGGTACTGAGTGTAAATGTGTGTACTTATATATCAATGTGTTTGTGTGAGTTGGGATGGTGTAAATATGTACATCCATCAGGGGCATCATTAATCACTCATTCATTCAATTGAGCTTCCACTCTGTACCAGAGTGTGTGTATGTGCGTGTTTAGTGTGTGTGTTTGAATGTGTGTATGTCTGTATGTGTGAGTGTGTGAGTGCATTTGAGTGTGTATGTGTGTGTGTATTTGAGTGCATGTGTGTCTGAGTGCATTTGAGTGTGTTTGAGTGTGTGTGTGTGCATGCGTATGTGTGTGAGTGTGTATATGTATGTGTGCGCGCGCCTCCACACAATGACCTTACAGGCTTTTCCCAGGAAGAAGAGACCTCTCAGGGGCTGAGAGATGGACAGGACCCCCTCTCCTGCCCCGCTCTGTTCTCCAGGCTCAGGCCTGAGGCAGGGGCTAGCTGTGT
Organism: Macaca nemestrina; assembly: GCF_043159975.1. Taxonomy (NCBI): domain Eukaryota; kingdom Metazoa; phylum Chordata; class Mammalia; order Primates; family Cercopithecidae; genus Macaca; species Macaca nemestrina. The sequence goes on from NC_092139.1 coordinate 27,925,278, forward strand.
GTGGCTCTGAACAGAGCTGCATCCAGCACCCACTCCAGGGAGGAAGGGACAGGGACATCGGTCTGTTCTCCTTGAGGACCTTGGAGCAGGGGGGTTAAGACCCCACGTTCCTGAGTCAGTCCTTGCTCCAAACCACAGGCCTGCCAGGGAGGGACTGGAGAGGGGAACAAGTCACCACCCGCATCCAACCCTAGCCCAGGCCCCAGCCTGCCAGAGACCTCGCCTCCTTCCACCTCCTAACGTGCACCACAGCCAGAGCTGGAACCCTTACCAGCCGAGTGTAACGCCAGCGGAGACCTCTCATTCTCCTGTCCCTGCCCGGCCGGCCGTGCGCAGTGAGTGAATCCTCAGCCCTGCCCAGGAAGGAAGCGCTGATAGGTGAGGCCTAGAGATGAGAGGGAGAGGCCTGGGACACACCCAGCCAGCTCCATGCCCACCCAGCTGCCCTTTGCTCCCTCTCACCTGTCACTCCCAGGCCGAGCTGCTGCTGGGTGGGTCTGTGAGCAACTCGGCATTCAAGGCCTCATTGCAGTTAGCATCTAACATGTATTAACCATACACCATAAATTCTAGTTGCAATTCCTTTCCACCTCCTTGCCCTTCTGGCAGCCTGGCCTGGGGACTGTGGGCCATTGGCCAGATGACTAAGGCCCAGGCTGGAGGTCTGGGGCCTCTAGTTCCCCGTATGACCTTGCATAAGCCCATTTGAACCCCTGAGCCTCAGTTTTACCACATGTAACATGTTGAACCAGATAATCTCAGAAGCCTTTGCGGGACTGACAGGCTGCCATTCACTTCCCTCTCCACGCGGATGAGTGCATTAGAACGGAAGCTAGAAGGGGGCATGCCTAGACCAAAAGAATAATCTGGCTGTGTGCGGTGGCTCATGCTGGTAGGCTGAGGGAGGTGGATAACTTGAGTCCAGGAGTTTGAGACCAGCCTGGGCAACATGGTGAAACCCTGTCTCTACAAAAAAAAACAAAACAAAGATTAACTGGCCGTGGTGTCGTGTGCCTTAACCCCAGCTCCTCGGAAGACTGAGGTGGGAGGATCACCTGAGCCTGAGGGGAGGAGGCTGCAGGGAGCCGAGACTGCGCCACTGCACTCCAGCCTGGGTGACAGAGTGAGGCCCTGTCTCAAAAAAAAAAAAAAAAAAGCTATTTTTACTTTGCATCCTAAACATAAATGTATTTTAGGCTTTCATCATTGCTTTGCTTGTCACTTAACAGAAAGTTTCTTTACTAAGTCTTTGTTTCTTTTTCCATATTTAGTTTCAGATGGGGGTGGGGGGAACAGATGCAATTCTAAATTGAAACATAAATAAACTTTTGTTAATGTTCAGTAAAAAAAAAAAAAAGAAAAGAATAGATTATTTTAAAAGATTTTTAAAATTATTTATTTATTTATTTATTTATTTTTGAGATGGAGTTTCACTCTTGTTGCCCAGGCTGGAGTGCAGTGGCGCCATCTGGGCTCACCGCAACCTCCGCCTCCCGGGTTCAAGCAATTCTTTTGCCTCAGCCTCCACCCAGCTAATTTTGTATTTTTAATAGAGATGGGGTTTCTCCATGTTGGTCAGGCTGGTCTCGAACTCCTGACATCAGGTGATCCACCCGCCTCACCCTCCCAAAGTGCTGGGATTACAGGCATGAGCCACCTTGCCCGGCCAAAGCTTTTTTTTTTTTTTTCTAATTAAAAAGTGATATTTAGATATTGTAGAAAATTTGAGAAACCAGAAAAGAATAAGAATATAAAAATGTTCACAATTCTATCTGTCACAAATAAACTCTTAACCCCCAAGGGTGTATGTTCCAGTCTTTTATATTTATTTCACATAGACACATGTATACACATTTGCAAAGGGATCACACCATGTGTTCATACCATATTGACCACACAGTTTTTTTTGTTTGTTTTTTTTGTTTGTTTTTGAGACAGAATCTTGCTCTGTCGCTCAGGCTGGAGTGCAGTGACATGATCTCAGCTCGCTGCAACCTCTGCCTCCCGGGTTCAAGAGATTCTCCTCTCTCAGCCTCCCAAATAGCTGGGATTAGAGGCGTGCACCAACACACCCAGCTAATTTTTGTATTTTTAGTAGAGACGAGGTTTCTCCATGTTGGTCAGGCTGGTCTCGAACTCCTGACCTCAGATGATCTGCCCTCCTCAGCCTCCCAAAGTGCTGGGATTACAGGCCTGAGCCACTGCGCCCGTCCAACCACACAGTTTTATAAAGTACTTTTTCTACTAACAACAATCAAGAATTCTCCAAGGTACCCTACGCTCTTGGAGTGCATGATTCCTGGAGTGGCTGCGCAGTATTTAATCACGGGACATTCATCATTTGTTCCCCCTGCTGTTGGACATTTTGTTTACTTCTAATTTTCTCTAATTATTAGCAAAACTGCAATGAACGTTGTTCATAAAACTGATTGCACCCTTTATGATAAATTTCAAAAGTTGAATGCTGAATCAAAGGCCATACACATAGTTCTTGATAAGTGTTTCCAACAAAGTTACCCAGGTGCTTAAAGTTGACCCATGTCCGAGTACTTTTAGGGAAGCTCAAGGTAGTATCTTTCTGGTCATCAAACCTTAAAACCCTCGGACTAGAGATAAGGAAACTGCCATTCAGAAAAGGGAAGGAACTCATCAGTCACTTGACATTGTAGTACGGCAGTTAAGAGGACAAGCTCTGGAGTCAGGGAGTTCAAATCCTGATTTTGTCACTTACTTTGCTGTGTGGCCTTGGGAAAATTACTTTACATCTCTGTGCTTCAGTCACCTCACCTGTAATATTAATATATACGCCTACATCAGGGCTGGTTGTAAGAGTAAATGAAGTTAAATCCTAGAGAGCTAGGGTGCTAAGCTAGGCATCCAACCTACTGACCTCGGTTTGGTGAGATAACAGTACCTTATGTTGTTTGTGGGTGCTGGGTGAGTGGCAATACTTATTACAATCTCCCTACACTGACTCTTTGAGAGTCTAGGGTTCGAATCCCTGACAAGTGGCCCCTCAGCCTCCACCTGGGTGCCTCTGGGACAGGCAGTCACTTGGTCAGTTGCAGGGTGAGGAACTCAGAGGGAGAAGGGAAATAGGGGAGCCGTGGAAGGATGTACTCACCCAGCCTTTAGCGTATCTCCCTGATCCCCAGAGAGGGGGCCACACATGGCACTGACCCTGCCCACCTGGTGGTCTGTATGCGGCCGGTTTAGCTCCGATCCCTGGTCCCCGGGTAGGTGGCTGGCCCTCTGCCCCGGCTCTGGCTCCGGGCTCTCCTCCCTATCTCTTATATCTGCCCAGAGGGCAGCAAGCCTTGGCCCTGTGCCCACTCTGGTTCCAACTGGGAAGGCCTGGCAGTGATTACGACACATCAGAAACTCAAATCCCACAAGCACACACAAACAAGACCTTGCCATCCCCCTGACCCCCAGCCCTGCCCCCAACAGCCCGAACGGGTGGGGATACCAGGCATCTTGGCTCTCCTGAAACCTCTCACCACAGCTGCCAGACGCCAGGTCTTGGAGCTTGATGCCCACCACTGAAGACCATTCCCTTGAGGTTAAAATCTGCGATATGACTGGACATGGTGGCTCATACCTGTAATCCTAGGATTTGGGGAGTCTCAGGTGGGAGGATCGCTTGAGCCCAGGAATTTGAGAACAGCCTGGACAACATGGCACAACGCAACTCCATCTCTACAAAAAAATTTTTTAAAAATTAGCCGGGTGTGGTGGCACATGCCTGTAGTCCCAGCTACTTGGGAGGCTGAGATGGGAGGATCACCTGAGCCTGGGAAAGTCGAGGCTGCAATGAGCTGAAATCACATCACTGCACTCCAGCCTGAGCAACAGGGTGAGACCCTGTCTCAAAAATAAAAGAAAATAAAATCTGTGGTCTACAAACACTACAGGAAAGGGTGAGGTTGTGGGGTTCTCCGTCAGTCACCCTGTGCTCCAGGCCTGGTAGGCTCGGCCCCTGCTGGTTCCCTCTCAGATGAGATGAGGACGTTTCTCACTGGACCGTGGTGACATTAGGTAAGGTTACACACAGGAAGCCATGTTGAGCATGCAGTAGACGCTCCATTGAAGAGGGGACTACTTCTCCGTCCCCAGCTCACAGTAAGATCTCCATGACTGCTCTGCTGTTGTCTCACAGAACTTCAACGCTCAAAGGGGCTTCAGTAGCCTGCCCCTGGGGTGGGAATCCCTGGGGAATGCGCCCAGGTCACAGGCCTGTTAGGTGGGTGAGCCCACCATTTCACAGATGGCTTGTGCCATCTTCCCACAGCTGGAAGAGACCCTGTTCTGCTGGACTTGGTGGAGAGGACCCGGGTCCCCAGATGCCCTGCTCATGGCCGGGTGTCCTGGGGCAATGTTCCCTCCGGGAAGTGTGGGATGCCAAAAGGACATGTATTATGGGGAAAACAAGTAAGCGAAGGGCCCTGTTGCCACCTCAAACATGGCTGTTGCAATGTGTGTTTAAGCTATAAACGGCTTGGGGATCGCATGCCTAGCACTTCTAGCCACCCCTCCTCCAAGCTCAACACCTGAACCGCTGAGCGCTTTGAGAAGCCAGTGGGGTTTGCCTTGCTGTCCCATTATTTGTCCTCATGGTCAGGAAAACTCAGCATGTGATCTGGCAACAACATCAACTGCCACATAACCAGATGCTAGAAAGCTTCCATGATGGAGACTGGGCACGGTGGCTCATGCCTGTAATCCCAGCACATTGGGAGGCCAACATGGGCAGATCACCTGAGGTCGGGACTTCAAGACCAGCCTGGCCAACATGGCAAAACCCCATTTCTACTAAAAATACAAAAAAAATTTAGCTGAGTGTGGTGGCGCATGCCTGTAGTCCCAGCTCCTTGGAAGGTTGAGGCAGGAGAATCGCCTGAACCCAGGAGGCGGGGGTTGCAGTGAGCCAACATTACGCCACTGCACTCCGTCCTGAGCGACAGAGTGAGACTCTTTGACTCAAAAAAAAAAAAAAAAAAAAAAAAAAGGCTGGGCGCATTGGCTCACACCTGTAATCCTAATATTTTGGGAGGCCGAGGCAGGTGGATTGCTTGAGGTCAGGAGTTCAAGACCATCCTGGCCAACGTGGCAAAATCCCATCTCTACTAAAAATACAAAAAATAACATAGCTGGTTGTGGGGGCACACGCCTGTAGTCCCATGTACTTGGGAGGCTGAGGCAGGATACTCGCTTGAACCCAGGAGGCAAAAGTTGCAGTGAGCTGAGATCACACCACTGCACTCCAGCCTGGGCGACAGAGCAAGACTCTGTCTCAAAACAACAACAACAACAACAAAAACTTCTATGATGGAATTCCAGATACCAGAGGGCCTGACAGATGTCTGGATGCTGAGGCCTTGAAGTTTACCTTCTTTTTATATGTTTATATCTCTATTTATTTATTTATTTATTTATTTATTTATTTATTTATTTTACTTTATTTTTGAGATGGGTTCTTGCTCTGTTACTCAGCCTGGAGTGCAATAACATGATCACAGCTCAGTGCAGCCAGTCTCCTGGGCTCACACAATCCTCCTCCCTCAGCCTCCTGAGTAGCTAGGACTACAGGCATGCGCCATCATGCCCTGCTAATTTCTTTTGTTTATTTATTTATTTTTGTGGAGACAGGGTCTCACTATGTTGCCAAGGCTGGTCTTGAACTCCTGGTCTCGAGTGAGCCTCCCACCTCAGCCTCCACTGTTGACATTACGGGTGTGAGCCACTGCACTCAGCCTATTTTAAATTTTCTTTCTTTCTTTCTTTCTTTCTTTCTTTCTTTCTTTCTTTCTTTCTTTCTTTCTTTCTTTCTTTCTTTTTTTTTTTGACGGAGTCTCCTTCTGTCATCCAGTGGAATGGCATGATCTTGGCTCATAGCAACCACTCCCTCCTGGGTTCAAGCAATTCTCCTGCCTCAGCCTCCCAAATAGCTGGGACTACAGGTGTGTGCCACCATGCCCAGCTAATTTGCATTTTTTTAGTAGAGACAGGGTTTCACCATTTTGGCCAGGCTGGTCTCAAACTCCTGACCTCAAGAAATGCACCTGCCTTGGCCTCCCAAAGTACTGGGATTACAGGCATGAGCCACCGCACCTGGTCCAGCATGGGAGTTTTGATCTACTATTTCTCACCTGGGTCAGTTCACTCCTCCTTGGGCAACCTAGTGGTCCCTGTTCCGGGGAGGTCACCATGCTAATGCTGAACTTAGTGCAGACACTAAATCAACATAGTGCACTCTAGCCCAGAACTCCAGGGCTCAAGCCATTGTCTTGCCTCAGCCTCTCCAGTAGCTGGGACTATATGCGCTGCCACTGTGACCAGCAATTTGCCTTCTTGGCCAGACCTCATGCTGCCTGTTTCAGAACTGCAATAGTCATCCAGGAAACAATTTAAGTGTCCAATAAAAGGGGGAAAGGTGAGGTGATTCGTGGAACATCATCAATTCAATGGATTATTTCTGTGTGTGTGTGTGTGTGTGTGTGTGTGTGTGTGTGTGTGTGTGTTTTGACAGAGTTTTCCTCTTGTTGCCCAGGCTGGAGTGCAATGGCATGATCTTGGCTCACCACAACCTCCACCTCCCGGGTTCAAGCCATTCTCCTGCCTCAGCCTCCTGAGTAGCTGGGATTACAGGTATACGCACCACCACGCCCGGCTAATTTTTTTGTACTTTTAGTAGAGATGGGGTTTCACCGTATTAGCCAGGATGGTCTTGATCTCCTGACCTTGTGATCCTCCCGCCTCAGCCTCCCAAAGTGCTGGGATTACAGGTGTGAGCCACCGCGCCCAGCCCAGTGGATTATTTCTAAGTATGAAAGTGATGTTTGCAAAGAGCTTATAAATGTGTTATAAATGTGTGGGGATATGCTTCTGCTACCCTATTAAGTGAAAAAGCAGTACACAAATTGCATAGGCAGTAAGATTTCAGCTATGCAAATCAAACTTGAAATTAGCAAAGAGAAAATGATTAAAAGGGAATACACCCAGTCTTCACTGGGCTGATTGGCTCCCCTTTGAACCTCAGGTCAGTATAAGATGACCAGACACTCTCTGACATGTGCCGGAAGTTTTGATTTTCACTCTCTGAGATCTCTTCTTTCCCTTACTCTTGAATGGCTGGCAACTGCATTCTTCATTGAGAAAACAGAAGTGGGCCAGGCACTGTGGCTCATAACTGTAATCCCAGCACTTTGGGAGGTCGAGGTGGGTGGATCACTTGAGGTCAGGAGTTTAAGACCAGCCTGCCCAACACGGTAAAACCCTGTCTCTACTAAAAATACAAAAGTTAGCCAGGCATGATGGCAGGCACCTGTAGTCCCAGTTACTTGGGAGGCTGAGGCAGGAGAATTACTTGAACCTGGGAGGCGGAGGTTGCAGTGAACTGAGATGGTGCCACTGCACTCCAGCCTGGGTGGCAAAGCGAGACTGCATCTAAAAAAAAAAAAAATTCGCTAGGCATGGTGGTGGGCGCCTGTAATCCCAGCTACTCGGGAGGCTGAGGCAGGAGAATCACTTGAGCTCGGGAGGCGGAGGTTGCAGTGAGCTGAGATCGTGCAACTGCACTCCAGCCTGGGTGACAGAGTGAGACTCTGTCTCAAACAAACAAACAAAGCAGCAGCTGGGCACTGTGGCTCACACCTGTAATCCCAGCACTTTGGGAGGCCAAGGCGGGCGGATCTTGAGGTTAGGAGTTCAAGACCAGCCTGGCCATCATAGTCAAATTCTGTCTCTACTAAAAATACAAAAAAATTATCCAGGTGTGGTGGTGGGTGCCTGTAATCCCAGCTATTCGGGAGGCTGAGACAGGAGAATAGCTTGAACCCGGGAGGTGGAGGTTGCAGTGAGCCAAGATCACACCACGGCACTCCAGCCTGAGCAACACTCCGTCTCAAAAAAAAAAAAAAAAAAAAAGCAAGGCCCTAACTATTCAGTGACTCCTTGAATAACTCAGTTTAGGCCAGGCACGGTGGCTTGGGGCTGTAATCCCAGCACTTTGGGAGGCAGAGGCAGGCGGATCACAACGTCAGGAGATCAAGACCATCCTGGCTAACACGGTGAAATCCCGTCTCTAAATTGGCCGGGCGTGGTGGCGGGCACCTGTAATCCCAGCTACTTGGGAGGCTGAGGCAGGAGAATGGCGTGAACCTGGGAGGCAGAGTTTACAGTGAGCCAAGATTGCACCACTGTACTCTAGCGTGGGCGACAGAGCGAGACTCTGTCTCAAAAAAAAAAAAAAAAAGAATAATTCAGTTTAAAGGCTGCCTCCTCAGCTGGGTGCAGTGGCTCACACCTGTAATCCCAGCACTTTGGGAGGCCAAGGTGGGCTGATCATGAGGTCAGGATATCCAGACCATCCTGACCAACATGGTGAAACCCCATCTCTACTAAAAATACAAAAATTAGCTGGGCGTGGCGGCTCATGCCTGTAATCCCAGCTACTAGGGAGGCTGAGGCAGGAGAATCGCTTGAACCCAGGAGGCAGAGGTTGCAGTGAGCTGAGATTGCGCCACTGCACTCCAGCCTGGCAACAGAGCTAGACTCCATCTCAAAAAAAAAAGGCTGCCTCCTCCAAGAGGCCTTCCTGACTCCCCTGTTTAAAGAGGTTTCCTGACCAGTTCCTCTAATTCTCCCATAGCCAGAGTTGCTTGTTTCTTTCATTTGTATAGTGAAAAAAAAAAAAAAAAAGAAAACAAAGAAAACAAAACAACTTTTGTCTAAAAGAAAAAAACACACCTCCTCTTGGAAGCTTTCCAGGAGTGAGTCTCCATTCAGTTTTCATCACGTTGGTCAATTTAGCAGCTTGAATGGGAGAAATGAAACCTTTTTTCCACTTGGGTAATCAGCATCTTCACTTCTTATGTTGTATAATTCTTACAATGTAATGCTTCAGTCTTTTTTGAGTAGAGCTTTCTGCAGCACACACTATGTGCCTGCACTGGGCACTTCGCAGCCCAATTGGGTACCACAACAGGCTCTGGAATCAGGCAGTCCTGGGTTCAAGTCAATCCCGGCCCTTCTACTTCTGAGCTGTATAAGTATTGGTCATGCATTCCTGCTACCCAGTGCTACGTAACAAATGACCCCAAAACTTAGTGGCTGAAACAACAATATTTATTTTGCAGTTTGGGCGGGGTTGGTGAAACAGTTCATTTCTGCTCTACTTGTCCACTGGGGTGGCTCCAAGCCTGGGGGCTGAATCATCTACAGGCTCACTCTCTCACATGTCTGGTGGTTAGTGGGGACCAGAGCTGGAGTTGTTGGCTAGATCACCTTCGTGCGGTCTCCACATGAGGCCTGGGCTTCCTCCCATCATGGTGGGTGAGTGGCCAGAGAGAGGGAGAGAGAGAAAGAGAGAGAGAAACAAGCTGGGTGGAATCATGTTGCTTTTTATGACCTAACATTGGAAGTCACAGATGAACACTTCTGCCATACTCTGTTGGTTAAGGCAGTCACAAGATCTGCTGAGATTCAAGGTGGGGGCACACAGACCGTGCTGCTCAATCGGAGGAGCATCAGTGACACATTGTAAGAAAAGCAGCCGGGATGAGATACACCCTTTGGAAAATATTAATCAGCTACAAGAAGTATCTTCACCTTTTGGAGATCCTTTACTGAAATGTGGAGCATAGAGCCCGGCACGCAGAGAGAGGCCATATGTCACACAGCTGCAGGATGTGCTGGCAGCAAGGACGGTCACCCTGTCTACAATGTAGCCAGTTCTGGACTCTCAATAAGTCTCATCTCCTTTGTGGTATCCCTGGTCTGAACTGACCCTGAGTCCAGAGTCCCTACATCAGCCCCACCTAAACCCTCCCCACCAGGGCCCTGTTGTTCTCAAGGCTTCCCTGGGTCTGCAATATAGATTCTTGACTCCCCAAATCCAAAGAACATCACAGCAGGTGGGAGTCACAGGCCCCTTCCTGGCCAGCCATGAGTGTTGGGCCCAGAGAGGATACATGGTAGAGCCAGGACTCAGATCCCCGCCCTAGTAGAGAGATGCAGGCCACTTTAATCTCAGGACCACTGATGTGACCAAGGATGTGTCAGGAGTGGCTGAGCCAGCCTGGTCTGCTATGTCCCTGCATTCACACCACCCAACACCTCCAAGTCCATGTTCTGCATAGTGGGAGAAACTGAAGCATAGAGAGAGGACATGCTTTCCAAGAGCTTCACAGCACCTTTCTGTGCCAGACTAGATGCAGCCTACTAGAGCCAGGGCCATCTGAGCTGGACGGATCCCGTCATCTGTTGCATTAGACCAGAGCAGCTGGGGACTCTGAGGCCCGGAATGTGGGAAGGCCTGCCCTGGGTCACTAGCCTGCGGCTCCCACATCCTTCTCCAACACTCCTGCCCCCCATGCCGTGCCATGCCACCCTGTTTGTGCTGAGTCTTTTGTGGTCCCCCACACACACTGTGTGCTCCACGAGGTCAGGCACTGACATGCCCACCACTGCGTCCCTCAGTGTACCTGGCGCCTGTGCAAACAGGGTTTGTGGACAGTCAGTGGGGGGTGAGGCGAGTTGGTGTCTTGCCAGGAAGGGTGGGGATGCCCCTGCGGAAGTATTTGCCAAGAGCCTGCTGAGTGCCCGCTCCTCACTTGGCCGCGTGGAGGGCACTTAGCGTTGGGGTGGAGGAGCAGTCACACGCCTGGATCCAGATGGAGTCACGCCTCTGGAGAGAGGGGATGCCCCAGGAGTGTATTCACTGCGTGTGGGGGAGGTGGGACAGAGACAAAGAAGTGGACCTGGTGCCTGCTGTGTCACAGGCACCAGCAGAGGTGAAGGAAGGGGATTGGGGGAGGAAGAAGGAAGAAGGATTGGCAGGAGGAAGAAGAGGGGAAAGAGGAGGAAAAGGAAGACTTGGAAAAGGAGGGGGGAAGGAAGGGGAAAGGTGGGAGAAGAAGGAGGAAAATAGAGCAGGGGATAAATGGGAGGGGGAGAAGAGAACAGGAGGAGGAAGAGGCTGCAGAGGGGCAAAAACAGTCCTGCCCTCCTGGTGGCAAGGGGTGTGGGGCATCTTGAGGCTGAGGGTCCATCTGTGGGGCAAAGGACTCAATCCAGCTCTGCCCTGCGGTGGCTCAGGGATGGGGCACAGCAGCCAGGTGGCGTGGGGGCTGGGGAAGGTGTGAGAGACACGGGAAAATCAACACGGCCAGGAGCCAAGGAGACGCCCAGACGCCCGGGAGGAAAGAAAACACACCCACCAGAGCTCAAGTCCTCCTGCGATGCTCCTGGTGGGGACATGTGGGGTCAGGGCAACCGTCCCAGCCCATGCCAGCCCCCAAAACCGCCTTCCAAAGCATCCGCTAGGCTGACATCTCGTAATGGGTCGCCTCCATTTTATTTTTGTATTTATTTATTTATTTATTTTTTTGAGATGGAGTCTAGCTCTGTCATACAGCCTGGAGTGCAATGGCGCGATCTCGGCTCACTGCAACCTCTGCCTCGCAGGTTCAAGCGATTCTCCTGCCTCAGCTTCCCGAGTACCTGGGATTACAGGCATCCCCACCACGCCCGGCTAATTTTGTATTTTTAGTAGAGACGGGTTTCACCATGTTGGTCAGGCTGGTCTCGAACTCCTGACCTCGTGATCCGCCCGCCTCGGCCTCCCAAAGTGCTGGGATTACAGGCATGAGCCACCGCGCCCGGCCACAGGTCGCTTCCATTTTAGCCTTACATAGCCTGAAACCCGGGTCGGGGGGCGCATGGGGAGTAATCTTCGCCGGTCAAGGTGCGCGAGCCATACATGCACGCAGGGATCCACGGTCCCTACCCCAGGGGAGGCAAGCTGAGGCAGGGGGGGCCCGAGCGCGCCCGGGAGGTGTGAGCTTTGGGTTCCATCGGCACCGTCTAGACCGTGAGCTTGGCGCGTGCACCCCGGGCTTCAGTTTACGCATCTGTGCGATGGGATCGCTGCTCCGGCGGTGCCGGCTGAGGGGGCGGAGTTCGCGCACGCTCTGCACCGGGCGAGGGGCGAGGCGCGCTGGGTGTGCATGGATACGGGCTCCTGCGAACTGAGGTCCGCGCGGCCTCGGCCCGGGAGTCCCGGCTCCCGCCGCTCTCGCGGGCCCTGCCCGGACGCCGGGCGCAGGGGCGCCTCCGCCGGGTGCGTTCCCCGGGCGGGCAGGGAAGGAGGCGGCGGAGCGGAGGAGGAGGGAGTCCGGGCAGCGGCTGCCCGCGCCCGCCTGACCCTCGAGGGGGTCGCTGTTGCCTCGCAGATCCCTCCCTCGCTCCCTGCTTGCGTCCCTCCCTGCCGCTCTCGCCGCGTCCGCCTTTTGTTCGCGGAACCGCGCGCCCCCGAGCCGAGGCGGCGGGGCGGGGAGCTGGCGGGGCTGCGCGGGGGGCGGGCCGCGCCGGGCGGAGCCGGGGCCCGGGCCGCAGCCGGACTCGGAGCCCGAGGGAGCGATCGGCGTGCGGGCGGCGGGGGCCCGGGCGCGCTCCGGGGGCGCGGCGAGGCCGAGGGGGCGGGCGCCGGGCGGAGCCGCAGCCGGAGCCGGGGCGCCTGGAGGCGGTCGGGCCGCACTCTCCGAGCCCAGAGCAGCGGAGAGACCGCGCGGCGGGGCTTGGGGCGGAGACGCGGTGTCGGGGCCGAGGTGGGCCGAGAGCAGCCGCAGCCCGAGCGGCCGGAGCCGCGCCGGGTCCCTCCCCAGGGACGTCGAGGCCGGGCGGGCCTGGGCCATGCGCGCAGCTCGCTGAGGCCGAGGGAGGCCGCGATGGAGGCGCCGGCGACTGAGCCCCCGGTCCGGGGCTGCGGTCCCCAGCCCGCGCCCGCACCCGCGCCCGCCCCGGAGAGGAAAAAGAGCCACCGCGCGCCGTCGCCGGCCCGGCCCAAAGACGTGGCCGGCTGGTCGCTGGCTAAGGGCCGCCGCGGCCCAGGCCCGGGCGCAGCCGTCGCCTGCGGCGCCGCGTCCTCCGCACGGCCGGACAAGAAGGGGCGCGCGGTGGCGCCCGGGGCACGGGGCGCGGGGGCGCGGGTGGCTGGGGTCCGCACCGGGGTCCGTGCCAAGGGCCGTCCGCGGCCGGGTGCGGGGCCGCGACCGCCACCGCCACCTCCCAGCCTCACGGATAGCAGCTCGGAGGTGTCGGACTGCGCGTCGGAGGAAGCGCGCCTGCTGGGCCTGGAGCTGGCGCTGAGCAGCGACGCCGAGTCCGCGGCCGGAGGCCCTGCGGGGGTCCGCACAGGGCAGCCGGCCCAGCCGGCGCCTTCGGCGCAGCAGCCCCCGCGGCCGCCCGCCTCCCCGGACGAGCCGTCGGTGGCTGCGTCGTCGGTGGGCAGCAGCCGCCTGCCGCTCAGCGCCTCGCTCGCCTTCTCCGACCTCACCGAGGAGATGCTGGACTGCGGGCCCGGCGGTTTGGTGCGGGAGCTGGAGGAGCTGCGCTCGGAGAACGACTATCTCAAGGTGGGGGCGCCCGGGGGAAAGGGGGACTGCGGGGGGCACCGGCTGTCACAGTCCCGCGGGCCTGAGGCACCAGCCGGCCCTCCTTCCCACTGAAGAATCCGGAGAAAGAGGCCCAAGCCCTCTGGGGACCACTCTGAGGTGGATCTGGGGCTCCCTCATTCCCCACCGCCTCAACTTTATTTGGGAAGCATGCTCCTGAAAAACACCTTGGAACTGGCCACAGGGCCCTAACCTGGGAGCGGGGACTTGAGAAAACAGCTTTGGAGCGTTCTGGGGGGCGTTGCTGGGCTGGGGGTGGGTAGGCAGGGAAGGGATGGATCTCTGCCTTCAGCTGCCCAGAACCTCCACGCCCAGGCTCTCCTTCCTGGGACAAGATTGGTGGGCACCGCCGCCAGGGAAGCCTGTGGCCATCCCCTGCCCAGGAGAGGCCTGAATGCCACCCTGAGTCGTTACCCAGGGCTTTCCCGGGCGCAGGCCTGTCTCTGCCTGCCTTTCTGGGCGGGTCCAGTTTGAAAGCATGACATCTGGGAACATCCCCTTGGCTGGAGTCCACTTCCGCCCAGCCTAACGGTCCCACAGCCTGGAGGATGATGTCGTGGGAGAACCGGTTCAGAGGCAGCTTCCTAAATCCCAGGGCTGTGTTTTGCCCTCCCTGGGGCAGACCTTGTGCACACAGCAACTCCACTGGCCCCTCGTGGCCAGTGCCTTTCCATGTTCCCAGTGAGAGGAGGGTAGCTGCCCACCTGGAAGGGGCCTTCCCTGTGGCCATGTGGGGACCCCAGGGCTTCCCCCGGACAGCAGGCTTTGCCTTTGCTTTTTCAGTGGATGTGAGCACCTACTGGGTGCCGGCCAGGCTCCATCTGCGCGCTTCCTGGTGCTGTGGCAACTTTAGGGACAGCCCAGCTTGCACGTGTTGACCTCTCCCTGGGAGGCTAGAAGCTTCCTGAGCTCTCCTGCCACTGGCTGGGCACGGTTTTGGAGGAGGCTGAAATGTTGCCGACTCTTGACAGTGAATGGCCTGGCACAACACCCAGAGTGCCCCTGGCCGTGGCGCTCACAGCATGCTGCTGATTTATGTCTGCCCTGCAGCACTTAGCTTTTAACTTTTCCTTGTGGCTATTCTGGCCAAATGGGCTTCTCCCTCATTAGAGTGTTGGTGTCTTGCTCAGCTGTGTCTCTGTCTCCCCATTTTCCCCGGGATCTGCTCTCCGGCTTGAGTTCTGTAAATGCTTGTAGTGTGGAAGGACAAGGTCTGTCTGAATCAAGAGACACCGTTCCCCAAGCCAGGCCTCAGTCTCCTCATCTGTTAAATGGGAGGATGTCTTCCCAAGGGCCCGGTTCGGTGTTGGCAACTGGGAGTTCAGTCGGCTCTTAGAGTCTTCAGAAGCTGGTGGTAAGGAGAGGGCAAGTGGAAGGTGAGGAGGAAGAGGGAGGCGACCAGCCAGGACAAGGGTCTTTTGCTCCTGCCCTCTTGGTGCTCTGAGCTGCTTCCAGTGAGTGCTGCCTGAATTGGCTTAACCGAAACTCTGAGCTCCTCACCCCTGCCTCCCAGTTCCTGCTACTCACTCTGGTGAGGGGGGGATGGGTTGCAGAGCTTTGCTTCAGGGCTCCTAGGCACCCATCCCCATGGGCTCCTCTCCGTCCCAGGAAGTCATCAGGCTCCGACCCAAAGTCCATTTGAGGCACCCATGACTGTTTAAAGGGGAAAACAATCCCAGGAGGCTGGGGGTTGAGCCCGGGATCTCACAGGGGCCAGGGCCCAGCTGGGGACATCCCACATCTGGGCCAGCATGGAGCCGTAATTTCCACTGTTCATTCAGTGGCTCAGGCTTCGTGCTGCTGTTGGGTCTGGGGTCTGTCGCTTCCTGACTGCCTGATCTTTGGCAAGTTACTTAACAGCCCTGGACCTTAGATTTCTCATTTGTAAAAATGGGACAGTAACACGCTTTCCAACCTCAAGGGTTAAATGAGCTGATGCCTGCAAACGCCATTAGAGCACCTGGTATGTAGTAAGCCTCCGATCACTGCTCTTGTCAGTGGCATGGGACACGTTTCCATGTGCACCCAGCCTGTTCTCTTGTGGGTTCTGTGAGGGCAGAATAGATCCTCTTCATCGCCTAAGGCAGGCTGGGCTCTTTCTCCCGGCCCCTCCTTGGTTCATTCGCCCGCTGTTTATTTAGAACCTGCTGTGTGCCAGCACAGATCTGGGATACAGCCGTGGACGAGAGAGGGTGAGGTGTCTGTTTTCGTAGAGCTTTGGGGGAGACCGGAATTAAACAATAGTCATACAAGAAATCACAACACAGATCATAATGAGGGTGAAGGGGACAGTTTGCCAGGAGCACACAAAGGTGGGGGCTGAGGTAAGAAGATTTCAGGCTGAGGGAAATTGGAAAGAGCTTGTTGAGTTCAAGAACAGCGCTGAGGCCAGAGAGGGGAAGGAGTGTGGGTGAGAGAGGAGAGCAAGGCCAGCCCATGCCACTTCTCACTGTGTATACATTTGGGTTAGCCCCTTAACTTGTCTGGATATCTGTGTATCCCAGCCGCCAGCCTCACAGAGGCAGGGTCAAAATCCAGAGATTGAACGTGGACCACAGAGGGGTTATTACTGGAGGTGTTGTTTTGTTTATTCCACAGATGGGAAAACTGTGGCCAGAGTGGGGAAGAGACTTGCTCCGGGTCCCAGAGCCGGGAATCTAGGCTGCCAGGGCTTGGAGTAAGCGTGTGTTAGACTTTTTTTTTTTGAGACGGAATTTCACTCTTGTTGCCCAGGCTAGAGTGCAATGGTGCACTCTCGGCTCACAGCAACCTCCGCCTCCTGGGTTTAAGCCTTTCTCCTGCTTCAGCCTCCGGAGTAGCTGGGATTACAGGCACGTGCCACCACGCCTGGCTAATTTTGTATTTTTAGTAGAGATGGGGTTTCTCCATGTTGGTCAGGCTGGTCTTGAACTCTGGACCTCAGGTGATCTACCTGCCTCGGCCTCCCAAAGTGCTGGGATTACAGGCGTGAGCCACCGCGCCCGGCAGCATATGTTAGACTTGTTTTTTTTTTTTTTGAGACGGAGTCTCTGTCGCCCAGGCTGGAGTGCAGTGGCGGGATCGCCGCTCACCGCAAGCTCCGCCTCCCGGGTTTACACCATTCTCCTGCCTCAGCCTCCCGAGTAGCTGGGACTACAGGCGCCCGCCACCTTGCCCGGCTAGTTTTTTGTATTTTTCAGTAGAGACAGGGTTTCACCGTGTTAGCCAGGATGGTCTCGATCTCCTGACCTCGTGATCCGCCCGTCTCGGCCTCCCAAAGTGCTGGGATTACAGGCTTGTTAGACTCGATGTGTTTTCTGCCTTTCTGGACTACTTTGCCTCTAAGATGCGGAAACTGAGTACAAGGGAAAGGACTCCAAATCCCCAGAATGTCCCCTGCAGGAGCAGAGTTGAAGGAGGTCCCACCACGTCTGGTGGATGGCCCTGCTCAGGCTTACCTCCCCCTTGTAGGGGTCACTGGGAACTGTCTACTGGGAAGGACTCTTGGGTGATCTCCAGTCTGGTGTGGCCTGCTCTGGGGCCCAAGTGAGGAAAGCATAAATTGGGCAGCTGTCTCCCAGTGAGAAGATAGAAGGAGCTTCTACAGAGAAGGTAGTGAGCTTACTGTCACTTTAATTATTCAGAAAGAGGCCAGATGACCTTTCATGCTTGGATAAAGACAGAGGGTTTGTGGAATGATTGCTTGAGGAGGGTTCAGAGGGAGATTGATGTGGTGGCTGCAGCTGAGCTGCCTGACCTTGGGTCCCTTCTAGCCAAGGAAGTCTGAAGGTTATTAACTACTGAGGTTCCAGGATGCTAAGATGCAGCTTTAGCTGCAGAGCAGACACGTCACCTGTGACCTTCAAAGACCCGGTGATCTGAGGTCTTCCAGCCTTTCATCACCACTAACCGTTAAGCATGTACCATGTGACCAGGACATGTAGGAACCCACTGGGTGTGGATGGAGGAGTCTGAGAGTTGGAGCCTGAAGACCTGACTTTGAAACCTGACTCTCCCATTTACTGTGTGGCCATGGGCAAGTTACCTGGCTTCTCTGAGCTGCTTTTTTTCTCATCTATATAATAAAGGTGATGGGGCCTGGCGCGGTGACTCATGCCTGTAATGCCAGCATTTTGGGAGGCCGAGGCGAGCGGATCATCTGAGGTCAGAAGCTCAAAACCAGGCTGGCCAACATGGTGAAACCCCATCTCTACTAAAAATACAACAATTACCCAGGCGTGGTGGCACGCGCCTGTAATCCCAGCTACTCAGGAGGCTGAGGCAGGAGAATCACTTGACCGTGGGAGGCGGAGGTTGCAGTGAGCTGAGATTGCGCCACTGCACTGTAGCCTGGGAAACAGAGTGAAACTCTGTCTTAAAAAAAAAATAAGTAAAGGTGATGGAACCTGCCCGGACAATCTCATATGATTGTCATCAGGAATCAGGGAAGTATGAATAGACAAGAAAACATTTTGCTAGCAGTGAAATCCCAAGTCACCTGAGGAATTGTTGTTATTCATAGCCAATGGGCAGACAGGAGGTCTGTGTCTGCATTCTTGGAGGAACTGGGAGAATGCAGGAGGGTGGATTTCCTTAGTTTTAGAATGTTGATACATCAGTAGCTGCCCCAGGGAGGATGGGAAGGTGTGATCACCTTCCCTGCCGTGTGTGTGGGCTCCCTCCTGGGTGATTCTAGATGTGAGTGTTTGAAGTGCAGCCAGTCTAGGTGTCAGCTCAGAAGGGCCTGGAGGAAGCACCTAATCCATCCCCGCTTGCCATTTTACAGATCAGTAAATGGAGGCTCTAAGTTACATAACCAGGATTCCAACCAGGTTGGTCTAACTCTGGGCCTGTTCTTTCTGCAGTGTGACCAGAGCAGTGAGCTTTTGGTTGCTAACTAGCGTGTCTAGGCTGGGACACAGGTTGGTGAGAGGAATCCTGTCATGGGCCAGGCTCTAGGCTAAGGCATGCTGGGGGCCCGGAGCCTGGGGGAGGTGGGGGTTAGTGGAGGACGTTTGTGTGTGCACACGTGTGAGATTGTTCCTTCTTCTGTAACATGGGGGACAAGCATGCCCACCCGGGGCCGTGAGGACCCTTTTCAGTGTGAGGATGCAGATAGAGTGCACAGTGAATGTTAGTGTCCTTCCCAGTCATTGCCGTTCCCTCGTCTGTTTCTCCAGGCATTCATTCATTCATTCAACACATATTTCCCCAGTGGGTCCGGGGTACCAGGCCCTGTGCTGGGTGTCTGGACTCAGTGACCACGTAGTAGGCTTCTGCATGTAGCTCTTCTCTTCTCGGCTCCCAGGAGCTACAGGGGAGGACTCCAGTCTGTCACTGGGTGGAGGAGACAAGGTTACCACAGTCAGCAAAACTCTTGGCTGCTCCCTATCCTGAGGCCCAGCCTCAGCCTCCCAGGGGCCGAGCCTGTGTCCCTGGGCACACTCTCTCTTGTATATACAAATGCACATATATGTATTCACAGCTCAAGCTCAGAGACACACAACCACTGGCACATGTCTCACAGACCCATCCAGTGACTCGCTGGTGTTGGATGCTTTCGGAAGCACGCTTCCAGACATATTAGAGAGGATGCTCACTCAGAGAAGTGCACACACCCAAGCAGCTACACAACTCCCATTCCATCACACCCACGCATCACCACACAGACACAATGGAGGCTGAGACCCTGTTGCAACCCCCAGGTCAGAAACACATCCTCATATACACCTCTTACACCCCCAGACACACCCGGATATGCCCCAGAGACTGACATCCTGCAGACACACTCAGACTCATCAGAAGTACACATGAAGGCGGGGATACAAACCTACGCAGACATTATACACACACACTAGCATCCACGGAAGTCGACACATCTACGCTTGCCAGGCTGGCCCAGGCACAAGCTCACCACCCAGGTACCTCCCCTGCCTCTTCCACAAAGAGAGCAGCAGAGACTTGCACACTTACCCGAGGCTTACAGACACCCACCAAGGGGACTCCCACGCAGACATTTACACACAGATAGCACACACAGTCACATGCACATCAGCAGGGACACGGCACAGTCTGGCATGCAAACATTAGGCATGTAGCATTTGCCAACAGGAGCCAGAGGCTCTCAAACCAGGGAACCTACACACACACACACACACACACACACGCGGGCTGTGACATTTCATCCACACACAGAAACAGGAAATCCTGGTCTGTGTCTCCCTGGAGCTAATGTGTACAAACTAAACTGTTTTTAGTGGCTCACTAGGCTTCCTTCCACAAGGCTGCTGGGAACACTGAGGAGTGTGGCCAGGGGCTTGACTTTGTAACCTTCTGGAGCTGGGGGTCCTGGGATCCTGGGTGGTGGGTGGTTGGGGGCTAGTAGGTCTTGAAGTCAGAAGAAGCTGCACTGAAGTCCCCCAGGTCCCTGATGCCCAGGGCCAGTGGGGCCGAGTGAAGTGGACTGATTGTCAGGCTGCCCACAGAAGAAACACTGCCCGGGGGCAACTCCCTTCTAATCTCCTTGGAATTTCCTGCTGGCCCTATCTCCCCCTGTTCCCTTGCTGGGGGCTGCGGAGGGCCATGCCACTCCCATCTGTAAAGGGTGCCCAGTTCTGGCTGGGGAATGATGGAGGCCAGGGTAGAGGTGGCTAGAGGAGGTATGGGAGCTCAGAGAAGGGGCTTGGCAGGCTTCCTGGAGAAGGAGGTGTCCTTGGAGCTGGGGAGTTAGCCTCAAGTGGCTGTCTCTGTGCCCAGCTCTTAGAACAGTGCCTGCCACGTTGTAGGAGCTCAATAAATATGTGTGCAATTAAGTGAAAGGCAGTAGGCAGGGCCTGGAGGTGGACCACAGGCTTGAAACAGAAAAGCTGGATGGAGTGGTGGGAGCTGGCAGGGTTGAGGAGAGTCTGGGAAGGGGAGTTGGGCCGGCTTGGGATGGGCACTGAATGCCAGGCCGAAGCCGTGTGAGCACCTTGCTAGGAGGGGTCTCGTGGCAGCAAACCTGCAGCCACCTCCTTTTATGTGTCTGCAGCCCTGGGCCTGAGGCCTGCCCTGCCGGAGAGGAGAGCAACGCTGTGTGGTCTCAGGGGCAAACTCCACCTCTGGAGTCAAGTCTGGAGCCAAACTTCACTGTGTCACCTTCTCCCTGTGCATGCTGTCCCTGCATGGTCCCTCCTCAAGCCTCCGTGTTCCTCCTGTAAAATGGGATGTGATCGTTTCTAGTGGGGCGCTTGGGAGGTTGAGAGCTCAGGTGTTCTGTGCACCTAGCACCATCCTGGCACAGAGGAGGAGAGGAGGCCCCATGTCCTGCATAGCCTCTGGACAGAGAGAGAGTCCCCCAGGGGAGGGGCGCAGCTAAGTTCAAGGCAAGGGCCTGCCCAGCAGCCAAGTTTTTCACTGAGGTCATTCCCCTAGTCCCCACATGCATGACCTCATCCGTGGTCACGTTCACTCCCCTTGGTGCCGGAAGGAACTTGGAGCTGGGGTGCTCCATGCCAGGCTGACCCTGGCATCACTGGAGGCCTCAGTCAGCACTGCATCTGCCTGCTTTGCGGCAGTGGGGCGCAGCAGGGGGTCGGAGCGGGTGGGAGCAGCAGGCCAGCCCTTCCTTCTCTGAGGTCCAGGGTGGTTGGGAGAGAGCACTGTGATCTGGAGCCAAGCTGACTGGGCTCGAATCCCAGCTCTGCCTTTTCCTTTCTGAGCTTTCCCTTTCTGAGCCTCAGTCTCCTCATCTGTAGAATGGGGATGTGGATGTCCTTGCTGCGCATGTTGCCGTGAGGGTTCCATAAGAGAAAGAGTGCATGTACGGGTCCCATTAGCGAGGTCTGGCTCCTCGGAAGGACCCAACAGCCAAGCGCTTGCCTGTTCTATCTGGCCCTGGTGTGACCCCGGTGACCCCAGGTTAAGCTGGGTCCTTGACAGCAGGGGCTGTGCTTGGCTCTGGGTGTCCCCCCGTGGGTGTTGGCTTGGGGCATCAGTCTGAGTGGTATGCACAGAGCTGCACTGCATTTTGGGTACCCCCAAACATATCTCCCTGTCTGTGTCCCCCCTCCCCTCCCCTACGGCATTGTGTCACTCTTCCCTGAATGACCCAGGCTAGTGCCACCAGCTTAGTAACTGGTGATACACATTTGCTAATGGAAGGACACCTTTGGGGGCCCCTCATTCTCAAATGGAGGTGAATCATCTCTCATCGCCTGAGCCACAAGGAAAAGCTCAGCCTCTATGGAAAAAAGTCTGGGGTTCCCTAGCTAGGCTGGGTTAGCTGAACATCTTTACTCTGGTTGGGGCCCAGGCCTGCTTTGGATCTTCTGGGCTTGAGTCGGTTGCACCAGCCTCTCCTCTTCCAGCCTCTCCTTGACCCTGCCTCATGGTGGAGCAGCCTGTGTGGTCCTGCCTCCCGCAGCCTCGCCCACCCCTGCCCAGCCCAAGCTCTACGGGTGCATGCGGGACATACCCCAGCCTCTGTCCCGTGCTCTTGCCACCTGGCCTTTGTGCTTGCAGTTCCTGGCTCTTTCCCTTAGTTTCTTCCTCCACCTTAGAGCACTCAGCCCCAGCAGCAACTCCCCAGGCCAGGCTCCTGTGTCGGACACCTTGGAGTTCCCTGGAGCTTCCTTTGGAGCATTTACCGTGATGGTGATTAGATTATTAATGGGGTAATGACAGGTTTCATGCCACCACCGCCCCACCTTGCCCTGCATGAGGGCAGGGACCTTCCAGGGTGTTTAGCTCCTTCCTTTTACAAAGGGAGAAACTGAGGCCCAGAGAGGTTAGGGGGCTAGTTAGAGGTCATGCAGCCTGTAAGTGGCAAGAGGCAAGACTGGGGTCTTGTGCTTCTCTCCAGGATGCCAGGCAGGGGGAATGGCAGGGGTGTAAAGTGCTGGGGTGTCCTGGAGCTTCAGGCTGTGTGGTCTTAGGCCACTATCTTTGGAGCTTTGCCTTCTATCCCTAAAGACCTCAGACCCCTGCTCTGAGTTAGAGATTTCGCTGCAACCCAGAAGGTGTTTGGGGGATGTTTTAAACACATCCAGGTCCAGATGCTGCCTTCCTTCCTGTTCACATGGAAAGGATGGGAGGAAACTGTCAGGCGCTTCCTGACATGAATGTCCCAGAGGCCGTAGGGCCTGTGGATATGTCCCTGCTCTGCCAGGTAAGGCCTTGAATGGGACAGTGACAACAATGACAAGCCAGATGTGGCCTTGGTGGGCAGTGGTCTCTGGGCATCTCCTTACCAACAACAAACACCACATACACACACACACACCCCTCCCTGATAGAGCATCTGTAGTCTCCTATGCAGAGCTGTACCAGACGGATCTGGGAGGCTCACTCCTGATTGGCTGCATAGACCTCATCTTCCTGGGCCTCCGTTTGCTCACCTGTGAAATGGGGATAAGATAGTCATAGCGCCTGCCTCTAAGGTTCATCACTGAGCAAGAGATAATGGCCTTTCTGTCTCAGTCCAGTGTCTGGAACACATTAAACACTTGTCAATGTTAGCTATTGTTATCGTCACCATTGTTCATTATAAGACTGTCTGGTCCAGCTTACAGGAGCTCCAACTGGACCTGAATCCTGGCTGTGCCACTTAACTGTGTGTGGCCTTGGGCAACGTACTTGACCTCTCTGAGGTTCCTCTCCCATCGGGGATTGCTTGGACTGCAGTGAGAGAATGTGCGCTGCCTGGCGGGGAGGGGGAGTGCCCAGGGAGCATCTCCTCTTATTTCTTGGCAGTGGAGAGGCGGGTCCAGGCCCCAGTCTTCCCTTGTTATTCCTAACCAGAGGAGTAGGATGCGGTGGGTCTCCAGGGCCAAGCAGTCTCCGTGTCGGCTGGAGTGGGGAAGTTGTGTGGCACAGCAATGCTGGGCTGGGTATACTGGCCTTCTTTCCCTGGGACCTTTTTTTTTTTTTTTTTTTACTGGAGATGAAGTCTTATCTGTCGCCCAGGCTGGAGTGCAGTGGTGTGATCTTGGCTCACTGCAACCTCTGTCTCCTGGGTTCAAGCGATTCTCCTGCCCCAGCCTCCCAAGTAGCTGGGATTACAGGTATGTGCTGCCACGCCCGGCTAATTTTTGCATTTTTTAGTAGAGATGGGGTTTCACCATGTTGGCCAGGCTGGTCTTGAACTCCTGACCTCAGGTGATCCACCCGCCTCAGTCTCCCAAAGTGCTGGGATTATAGGTGTGAGCCACCGCGCCCAGCCTCATCAGGACCTTTGATGCAACTCCCCAAAAACTGGACCCCAGCTTCTTTCCAAGGATGCTAAGCTAGATTGAGCTCTGGGATGGGAGACAGGTGCCCAGAGCCCGCCCGCCCGCTCAGTGCTATCCCCTCCAGGGACTGTGGGATTGTCCCCTGTCCTTCTCGAGGCCTCTGTGTCCCTGGGTATGAAGGGATGGAGTCTTTGGGTTTCCTCCCCTGCTGCTGTGCCCAGAGTGTTTGCATTTGAGCTGAGAAGTGGAGCTCTGTGGAGTTTTTTGCATACCCTTTTTTGGGGTCCAAGTGCGATGATCTCATCTGGAGCCTTGACAGACTCCTGGGGGACTGGCAGAAGGGATGGCAGATGGCTGCCCTGGCCTCTTGGGTGGGGCTGGCATGCCGCCCCTGTGGCCACTGCCGACCCACTCCGCAAAGCAGCCCTTCCGGGGCTGGGGTGAGTGGCCTGGGCCCGGGCAGGAGACGAGTGGCCCAGAGCCAGGGTGGCAGATGGGAGGCAGCCCAGGCCTCGGCCTGAGGGAGGGACCGTGGTGGCCAGGGCAGTGTGGGAGCAGGCGGGCCAGGCGGAGGCTTCTGTTCCTCTATAGTGTGGTTGCTGCCGCGCAGAGTGAGGGTTCTGGGCCTCTCAGCTCAGCTCTGTCATTCTTTTGGGCTGGTCTGCCCGTCAGAGGGCTTGTTGGGCCCCTGGAACCTGGGGAGGAGGTGGTACATTTGGGTAAGGTTTGGAATCTGGCAGGTCTGTGGCCTGGGTCTTGCTGGGCTGGGATTTGAGCCCTGCCACTGGGGTCCGAAGCACCCGTGGGCATTAGCTTCACAGAATCAAGGAATTAGATTCAGACACAGGAGCGCGGACTAGAAGTGGTTTTCTGTAGGGAAGTAGAACAGGGGGATTCTTCTCCCCTCTGAGGGCCTGTGTATTCATTCAGCACCTCTTTATTGAGCTGTTCGGTGTGTCCCAGGCACTGTGCTGGGCTCTGTCCTCCTGACATCACATCCTAGTGGTAGAGACTGACATTCTGCAGGCAAACAGACAAAACGATGAATATCACAAATAAACCTGTGATACATGCCAAGAAAGAAACAAGGGGTTAAGATGGACATAATGGGACTAGAGGAGCATGGAAGGCTTCTCAGAGGAGGTGGCAGTTCAGTGGAGACTTGAGGCAGAAGGCAAGCCAGCAGTGCAGAGATGGGGGCAGGGAAATCCAGGCAGAGGAAACTGCAAGGCCAAAGGCTTTGGGGTGGGACAGGTGAGGCAGTTGCTGGTTGCCTAAGACCCAAGTGGCTGCTGTGTTGCCAGTGAGAGGAGGAGTCGAGGGAGATGAAGATGGAGAAGTGAACAGGACTCAGGCCAGACAGCGCCTGTATGCCCTATGATGGGATTTGGGTTTTCTTTTGTGTGTGATAAAAAGTCACTGGAGGTTTTGTTTTGCTTTGCTTTTTGCTTTTTGGGGTTTTAGGTCAGGTGTACTGGGCATATATATACAATATATACAGTTGTACAAATATATACAATAAAATGAATTTTGGCAAATGCATCCAGTTCTGCAGCCACCACCACAACCAAGATACAGAACAGTTCCTTCACACCCCAAATTTCGCCCTGTGAGGTCAGTTCCTCTTTCGGTTTCAGACCCTGACTACCACTGGCACTGTTTTCTGTCTCTATAGCCTTGCCTTTTCCAGAGTGTCAAAAATAGATTCATACAGTGTGTAGCATACTCAGTCTGGCTTCCTTCCCTAAGCTTCTTGCATGTGAGCTTCCTCCATGTTGCAGGTGTCAGCAGTTCTTTCCTTTTCATCGCTGAATAGTATTCTATTGCGTGGACGTACCACAGTTTATCATTCACCAGCTGAGGGACATTTGGGTGGTTCCCAGGTTTTGGTGATCATTGAAGAATTTTAAACAGTTTTAACCACATTTTAAACATGGTTTTAGAAAAAATCACTCACTGTACAAATTAGTTGGGAGCAGAGTGCCCATCATAAGGATTAAATCCAATAATTTGGTGATGGGTCTGGCCCACCATAGGTACTCAGTAATTGTTCAAACAAAAGGGCTCTGCCCTGGGGCAGTCAGGGAGGCTTCTTGGTGGAGGTGGCTTTTTTCTTTTTTTTTTTTGTCAGATACAGTCTCATTCTGTTGTCCTGGCTGGAGTATAGTGGTGCCATCTCGGCTCACTGCAACCTCCACCTCCTGGGTTCAAGCGATTCTCCTGCCTCAGCCTCCGGAGCAGCTGGGATTACAGGTGTGCACCACCACCCCCGGCTAATTTTTTGTATTTTTGTAGAGACAGGATTTCACCGTGTTGGCCAGGCTGGTCTCAAAGTCCTGACCTCAAGTTATCTGCCCGTCTTGGCCTCCCAAAGTGCTGGGATTACAGGTGTGAGCCACCGCGCTCTGCTGGAGGTGGCTTTTGAGGTGGAAAACAGGTGTGGAGTAGGAGGCCCAGGCAGTGCAGAGTCCCATGGCAGCTAGGTGGGCTCAGATTGCAGCTTCCGCTCCTGAGCCAGCCTTGGCATATCTAGGGTTTCTAGAATGTGGTCTGTAGGGGTCATATCAGAGTTCCCCAGGGACACCAGGGGCTGACTCTTGGGTGGGAGGTAGCTGAGGGACTTCCGCTCTGGAAGTCTCTTCCTTGGTGGCTGGCAAGAGGCAACCTGCTCCTGCCTTCAGGAACCTCATGTCCCCTTGGTTCTCCCCGTCCTCCCAGCTGGGAGCTGCTGCTGGATTCAGACCACACGCTGCCACTTGCTGTGTTTCTGCAGAGGGTCCAGGTGTTCGGTCACTTTCATCTCCAGCCCCACAGCTCCCCAGCTGCTGCAGGCCAATTCCATCATAGCCGTGCATCTGCATCTGGAGCCACGTGCGAAGGTTCCAGTGGCCCCAAATCTAAACTTCCCCCTGCTGTCCTCAGTGTACAAAGGTGAAATCATTTTATATCTGTGTGGGTTTCTCATAGAAAATAATCTTTCTTAGAACACTTATATGTGATTTATCAGCCTGGGCAATAAAGCAAGACCCCCTCTTTACAGAAAATACAAAATTCAGCTAGGCATGGTGGTGTGTGCCTGTAGTCCCAGCTGCTCAGGAGGCTGAAGTAAGAGGATGACTTTAGCCCAAGAGGTCAAGGCTGCAGTGAGCTGTGATCAAGTCACTGTGCTCCAGCCTGGGTGACACAGTGAGACCCCGTCTCAAAAAATAAAATAAATAAGTAAAAAGTGTGATTTGAAAGCGGAGCTCTGCTTCTCCTGTCTATATTTCATTTTAAACATTTAAAGTTATATCTTATTTTGGCTGGGTGCGATGGCTCACGCCTGTAATCCCAGCACTTTGGGAGGCCGAGGCGGGTGGATCACCTGAGGTCAGGAGTTCAAGACCAGACTGGATAACATGGCAAAACCCCGTCTCTACTAAAAATACAAAAATTAGCTGAGCTTGGTGGCGCATGTTTGTAATCCCAGCTACTTAGGAGGCTGAGGTAGGAGAATCGCTTGAACTCCAGAGGCAAAGATTGTGGTGAGCTGAGATCGCGCCACTGGACCCCAGCCTGGGCAACGAGAGCAAAACTCAAAAAAAAAAAAAAAAAAAGGAAACCAACTCTATTGAAATACAGTTATTAAAGTATTTTTAAATTACAACATAGTAATATATGTGCTTATTAACTCATAAATTCTGATGACAGATCTAACTAGCATAATTTCAAACTACTGATGAATGTAAATAATATTTTGACATTTTTGCAGCAACTGTTATATGATATGAAAATATCTGTGATTTTTTTTTTTAGTGGCAAAGTCACAGGTATTACTTATATAATGATGGTTTGTTTATAGGCCCAGAATAGAAGGAAATGCTACATTTTACTTAGAGGTCACTCAAAAGAAAGATGTGATATTCCAAGTTCATGGACTCCCTGAGTTCTGGTTCCAGAGAAAGATCTTGAAGTCAGTGGTTGGAGTTTGAGTCCTGATTGGAGGTCTCACCCCCTCCCCCTGCCCGTTTGCATGTGCTTGGGCATGACCCACCTTCCCAGTGCTTCTCTGAAGTTCTTCATCTGTAGAACATGGATGATGGTTCCTGTCTCTCCTCACTGGGGGGGTTTCAATGAGGATCTGTGGGATGATTCAGCTGGAATGTCTTTGTAAATGGTGAAGCCCTCTGCTGCTGTGCAAGATCTTGCTATTATTAGCAGTAGTGTGAGCTCATGTTTGGCCATCTGGCCCAGCCGGGACCAAGAGGCTCTTCCTGGACAATTCTCCCAGGATTCTTGGGAATCAGTCCATCGAGGGGAGCAGGTTTGCCTCTGAGAGGCTGCTTCCTGCAGGCTGAGTTCATGGTTTGGCAGGGGGTGGACAGAGATGCACTTTGTGGGCAGGGAGTGGGTAGGTGAGCAGGAGGTTCCCTGTGCAGACAGACCCTGCCTACCCTCCTTGGGTGGCATAGAGATCTGAGACTAGTTCTGATCTGCCCAGGCTCTCCCTCTTTTATTTTTAGAGACAGGGGTCTCACTCTGTCACCCAGCCTGGAGTGCAGTGGTGCAGTCATGGCTCACAGCAGCCTGGAACTCCTGGGCTCAAGTGATCCTCCTGCCTCAGCCTCCTGAGTCCTAGGGATTACAGGCACATGCCCAGCTACATTTTTAAAATTTTTTATTTTTTTGTAGAGACGGAGACTCACTGCGTTGCCAAGGCTGGTCTTGAACTTCTGTCTTCCTAACTCTTTGCAGCTGACCTGGAGTTGTGGACTGGGCAGGACAGAAGCTATATTCAATTTTTTTTTTGGGGGGGGGTCAGACTCTGTGTCACTTAGGCTGGAGTGTAGTGGCGCAATCCTTACTTATTGCAGCCTCAACCTCCCAAACTCAAGTGATCCTCCTGTTGCAGGCTCCTGAGTATCTGAGGCTACAGGTGCGCACCACCATGCCTGGCTAATTTTTAAATTTTTTTGTAGAGATGGGGTCTCGCGATGTTGTCCAGGCTGGTCTTGAACTCCTGAGCTCAAGGGATCCTCCCTCTTTGGCCCCCCAAAGTGTTGCAATTACACGCGTGAGCCACCGCGCCTGGCCCCATACTCATTCTTTAATTCCTACATCTACCCATAGACAGTGACGGTACCTGCTCTGTACCACGGCCTGCCCTGGGTGATGCTGGGGACTAGACACAAACCAGCCCCAGCCCTTCTCCCTAGCTCTTGGGGAAGACTGACATGAAAACAGACAAATACAACCTAAAACTACCAGCACAACGGACCATAGATTTCAGAGTGTAGGGTTTGAATCAGATTGCGGGGAGGAAATGTTCTGGAAGGATGAGATAGTCGGGAGTCAGCCTGGCAAAGGCCGTTCTATCAGAGGGAATAGCTGAACAGTCTGGAAGAGCACAGTTATGACGCACTGACCCAGGGCCACGTGGCTGGTATGGAATCCAGCACCGCTGGTCCCTTGCTCAAGCAGCTCTGCGAAGCTTCTGAGCCTCGTCTTCTCATCTGCAAAATAGGAACATTTTCAGCACCTACCTCACAGGGTTGGTAAGAGGATTAAACTGTCAACCGATAATGCACGTACTGCCTGTGCTGGGGCCTGGTAATTAGTGAGCCTCCTAATAGGTGGTAGCCATGTTTCGTTTGTTGAAACAGTCTGTCTCTGTCGCCCAGGCTCAAGTGTAGTGGTGCGATCTCAGCTCACTGCAACCTCTGCCTCTGGGGTTCAAGCGATTCTCCTGCCTCAGTCTCCCGAGTAGCTGGGATTACAGGCACCCGCCACCACACCTGGCTAATTTTTTTGTGTTTTTTTGTAGAGATGGGGTTTCACCATGTTGGTCAGGCTAGTCTCGAACTCCTGAACTCAGGTAATCCATCCACCTCGGCCTCCCAAATTGCTGGGATTACAGGCATGAGCTGCCGTGCCCAGCCAGTGGTAGCCATTTTTAAAGTCACAGCCTATTTGGATGCTGGAGGGCCGGGGTAAGGCAGGAGTAGGGAGGAGACCAGGGGCTGGCTCAGGGCCCAGTAAGGGGACTTGGACCTGAAGCAGAAGCTGGTGAGAACTGGTAGAAGAGATAGAAAGCCGTCTACCTTCTTCAGATTTCTCCAAAAACAGCTATTAACTGTGTAATCAGAGCAAAAAAGCATTCTCTAGAAAGGGAAGCACTGCCTATCCTGGCAGCAGTGTGGGTGCCCTGGTCTCCCATCCTCCTCCATGCTCCTATTCCCCGTTTCTATTCCAGCTAAAAAGTCTGGGTTAGCTTCAAGAGTAGCCTTTAAGGTGAAGAGGTCAACTTGAAGGAGGTGGCCAGGCGTGGTGGGGCTGAGGGTCAGGGGTCCCAGGGCTCTGAGGTGGGCACTGCCAGGCACTGTGTCCTTTTGTTGTCTGGCAGAGGATGAGGCTTGGGGTTTCCCGGGTGGTGTTGAGGGGATTTTTTTTTTTTTGAGACAGTCTCGCTCTGTTGCCCAGGCCGGAGTGCAATGGCGTGATCTCGGCTCACTGCAACCTCTGCCTCCCAGGTTCAAGCAATTCTCTTGCCTCAGCCTCCCAAACAGCTGGGATTACAGGCGTGAGCCACCCCACCTGGCTAAGTTTTGTATTTTTAGTAGAGACAAGGTTTCACCATGTCTACAACCTTGTTCTATAGCCACAAGGCCTACTGAGTCCAGTGGAGCTGGGCCTCTCCCTCCCCATTTCCACACAGTTAGGGGGTCTGGGAGCTGGGAGAGGCTCTTCAGAACCACTGAGCTGTCTGTGAAGGAGCTGGGAAGCCTGTGCTCCTCACCCCCACCTCCCAGGGCCTCTCACCCCCAGCTCTTTCAGTTGGATCTGTCACTGGAGAGCTCTCCTGGGATGGGGGCCCAGACTGCGTGACCGCAGAGCCCCAGAGCATTCTTATGCTCCCTGAGGACTGTGAACCTCTGGAGCAGAACAAGGGCCCACCCTCTGGGTCCCCTCCCCAAGCTCCAGCAGCCTCTCTCCTAGCCCCACCTGGGGCCCCGAAAGCTCAGCGCCCCTGCCTAAGTCCTGCATTCGCCAGCCTCTCCCGCCCACGTCCCTGCAGACCCAGCCTGGGGCCACAAGCCTGTCTTTGTCAGCTCACCCTCTCACGTGGGGCCGTGCCAGCAGGGGCTGACGGGCATTCTGCCTGCAGCTGGGACTAGCCCCCCCGAGAGGCCTAGGCCCCCCTGGAGAGATGGAACTGGTGTGAATGCAACATCTTGCGCTGTCACAAATTGACTGTGGTGAAGGGCAGGCCCTGGGGAGACAGCTGCTCATGTGAGAACTATCATTCATTCATTCACTTATTCAAAGGATGCTTACTGAGATCCTGCTCTGTTTCAGGCCCTGGCTTGGGGACTTGTCCTCAGAGATCTGACTCTTGCCCTTTTAGCAGAGGGGGAAAAAGGCTAGAAGGAAATGCCCTTCATCAGAATCCCTTGGGGGGCTCACCCTAGGAGTTTCTGATTCAGCAAGTCTGGGTTGGGACATGAGAATTTCTCACAAATTCACCAGTGATGCTGATGCTACTGGTCCAGGAACTGTACTTTGAGAGCCACTGTGATTCAGGTATTGGAATTATGCACGGATTATATTTTCTTTCTCTTTTCTTTTTCTTTTTTTTTTCTGAGACAGAATCTCGCTCTGTCGCCTAGAGTGGAGTACAGTGGTATGATCTCAGCTCACTGCAACCTCTGTGTCCTGGGTTCAAGCAATTCTCCTGCCTCAGTAGCTGGGATTACAGGCACCTGCCACCACACCTGGCTAATTTTGTATTTTTAGTAGAGACAGGGTTTCACCAAGATGCCCAGGCTGGTCTCAAACTCCTGACCTCAAATGGTCCACCCACCTTGGCCTCCCCAAAGTGCTGGGATTACAGGTGTGAGCCACTGCACTTGGCCTGTTTTCTCTATTTTCACAACTGTCTCTATGATCATGTTTTACTTTTTTTGTTTTTTTAGAGACAGGTTCTTGCTCTGTTGCCCAGGCTGGAGTGCAGTGGTACAATCATAGTTCAGCGTAACCCCAACCTCCTGGGCTCAAACAATCCTCCCACCCCAGCCTCCCAAGTAGCTGGGGCCACAGGTGTACTTCCAGGCCAGGTAATCCATTCGCCTCAGCCTCCCAAAGTGCTGGGATTACAGGCATGAGCCACTGCACCTGGCCAATGATAGCCATTTTTAAAGTCACGGCCTGTTTGGATGTAATATATTACTATTGTTGTTGTTGTTGTTATTTTTTGTAGAGATGAGGTCTCACTATGTTACCCAGGCTGATCTTGAACTCCTGGGCTCAAGTGATCCTCCTGCCTCAGCTTCTCAGAGTGCTGGGGTTACAGGGGTGAGCCATTGTGCCCTGCCAATGCTTTATTTTATTTTATTTTACTTTGCTTTTTTTCCAAGACAGAGTCTCGCTCTGTTGCTCAGGCTGGAGTGCAGTTGCATGATCTCGGCTCACTGCAACCTCCGCCTCCCGGGTTCAAGCAGTTCTCCTGCCTCAGCCTCCTGAGTAGCTAGGATTACAGGTGTGCACCACCACAACCGGATAATTTTTGTATTTTTAGTAGAGATGGGGTTTCACCATGTTGGCCAGGCTGGTCTCAAACTTCTGACCTCATGATCTGCCGGTCTTGGCATCCCAAAGTGTTGGGATTACAGGCGTGAGCCATCGCCTCCGGCCTGCCCTGTTTTATAAATAAGAAAATCAGTTATTTAAAAGGTAAAAAAGTGATTCCAAAAATGACTCTAGCGCTGTGGGTGTCATCTTATGTGAGAGACGTCACCTCCCATGATCTGAATGTCGTGCATCTGTTAATGTAGCCCAGCATCATAGGGTTGTGTGCATTTCCCCTTGGTTCAGCCTGAGCTTGAGGTCCACTTAGACCCTCCTATTCTTTCCATCACCATATCCTGTCATTTTAACTTTCTAGAGAGAATAAGTGGGGTGCTGATGATCGGCATGGCTAGGATTTGAACACAGATCCATCTGGAGGCTGGCCTAGTCTGGATTTAGCCGACTGGCTTGCACTTCCTGAGTTCTCTTTCCTTCATGCTTCCTTCATCAGCTGACTGAAACAGCGCGTGGATCCTTCACTTCCTCATTTTTTAACTGGTGTGATCATTTACTGTTCCACTTCCTCCTTTCCACTTGTTCTGTCCACATGGTGTGCTGGTGGGGTGGTGAGTCTGTGTGTCTGTGAGGATGGGGTGGGGGGGGGCCTGGCCGAGTGACTGTTGCTCTGCAGCCCCAGGAGTCAAACCGATGGGCAGGAAAACCTCCCAAGCTTCTGAGAACTAGCCTGGAGGGTAGGGCTCCCTAACCCCGACCCTGAATTAAATCCATCCAGCCTCAGGGGGCGGAGGCAACCCCAGCCATACCCCCTTCCTCACAGGGAGCCATCTTACCAGGCTGACCATTGGAAGAGCAGAGCTGTCCTTGCCCTCTGGGCAGGCAGGAGTGAAGAGAGAGACCCCCATGTTTGTTCCTTTCCCAGGCGCAAGGTCAGTTCCCCCCTTCCTCCCAGCCCCAGCGGGGGTATAGTGAGGGGTGCTCGGACAGAAGCCAGAGGTGTCCCTCCAATGGGAGCAGAGTGGACGCTCCCTCCTCCCAGTGGCAGCATGAGGAGGGAGGAATACAAGACCCCACTTCCCAGTCCCTTCCTTTCCGTTTCCTTTGGGGAAAGGCAGGTAGGGAGGGCTGAGGAATCCGGCTCTCCAGATCTGCCCTCTCCAGGACCCGCAGAGGCCTTTTTGCCCCTTGGACCACCCAACCCCTGCTTCCATCACCGCCATCCTCGGTGCTTCCCCCTGGCTCCTCAGGGATGCCTTTAGCAGTTCATTCATCCCTGGTGACTCTGTTTCTCTTTTTTTATTTTTTGAGACAGAGTCTGGCTCTGCTGCCCAGGCTGGAGTGCAGTGGTATGATCTTGACTCACTGCCACCTCTGCCTCCCAGGTTCCAACGATTCTCCTGCCTCAGCCTCCCGAGTAGCTGGGACTACAGGCGCCCACCACCACGCCCGGCTAATTTTTGTATTTTTAGTAGAGACAGGGTTTCACCATGTTGGCCAGGCTGGTCTTGAATTCCTGGCCTCAGGCGATCTGACTGCCTTGGCCTCCCAAAGTGCCGGGATTAGAGGCATGAGCCACTGCACCTGGCCAGTTTCCCTTCTTAGTATACAATCTTATTTAAATCATTCGGTCACACTAAGGGTAAGTATTATTCCCATTTGTGACTGGGTTTGCACATTTGTATGAGACATAATAATTATGCATTTCTTCTGCGTAATTCTACTTCCCTCCCCCTTTACACTTAGTATCTAATGATTGTTGCACATTGGTATGTCTTTTTGTTGTTTTTGACCTAACTAAACATGCATGCACCCATTCAGTTAATATTTGTTGGGAGCCTACTGCCTGCTAGACCAAATGGGATGGCCTCCAGGCACTCATGGTTTGGCTGGAAGACAAACTATTAAACATAGAATTGCAGATTTGCTAATAATGATTATAAAGGAGAAGTGAGGAACAGCTGGAAGCTGATGACAGCGGTAGCAGAAGCTGCCTTGAGGAAGTGAGGTCATACTGTTACCCTCTCTGCTTAAAATGCAAACCCAGGCCAGGCATGGTGGCTCATGCCTGTAATCCCAGCTGGGCAGATTGCTTGAGCTCAGGAATTCATGACCAGCCTGGGCAACATGGCAAAACCCTGTCTACACACACACACACACACACACACACACACACGCGGGATGTGGGGTTGTGTGCCTTTGGTCCCAACTACACACACACACACACACACGCGGGATGTGGGGTTGTGTGCCTTTGGTCCCAACTACTTGGGAGACTAAGGTGGGAGGGTGGCTTGAGCGACTGAGGTGGGAGGGTGGCTTGAGCCTGGGAGGCAGAGGTTGCAGTGAGCTGAGATTTTGTCACTGCACTCCAGCCTGGGTGACAGAGTGAGACCCCCTCTCAAAACAAGCAAACCCCAAACCCAGATTCTATTTTGCCCTTCAAAGCCCCAGGTGGTTGACTCCTGTCAGTTTCCTCAGCCTGAAATTAACCCAGTAGCTGCCCTGCCCTCCTTGCTGTACCTTGACACATACGCCTTGCTGTACCTTGCTGTATCTTTCCTGCCTCTGAGCCTTGGCACGCACTGTTCCCTCTGCCTGGAATAACCTCTCCCCCTAGCTTTTCTGGCTCTTCCTTCTTGTCTCAGCTCAAATGTCTCTTTTGTAGAGATGGCCTCCCTGATCATGTCCCCTAACATAGCACCCTCCACATCACTCTGTCATATAACTCACGTTGTTTGGTTTCGTTTTGGTTTTGTCTTTATAGCACTTAACAGCATCTGAGGTTTTTTTATTTTTATTTCTTTCTTGGAGATAGGGTCTCACTCTGTCTCCCAGGCTGGAGTGCAATGGTATAATCTCAGCTCACTGCAACCTCTGCCTCCTGGGTTCAAGTGATTCTCATGCCTCAACCTCCCGAGTAACTAGGATTACAGGCACGCACCACCATGCTTGGCTCTTTTTTTTTTTTTTTTTGGTGTTTTTAGTAGAGACAGGGTTTCACCATGTTGGCCGGGCTGGTCTCAAACTCCTGACCTCAAATGATCCACCTGCCTTGGCCTCCCAAAGTGGTGAGATTACAGGTGTGAGCCACTGAGCCCAGCCAGGTGTTTTTTGTTATTATTATTATTTGCTGGTTTACTGTGTATCTTCCTGGTGAAACTTGGGGCTCCATACAGAATATGTAGAAGGGGTTGGACCCACTGTCCCTCCCTGCCCCTGCACTTAGCACAGGGCCTAGTACTTACATAGTTGATGCTCATCCATATTTCTTTTTTTTTTTTGAGATGGAGTCTTGCTCTGTCGCCCAGGCTGGGGTGCAGTGGCGCGATCTCGGCTCACTGCAAGCTCCGCCTCCTGCATTCATGCCATTCTCCTGCTTTAGCCTCCTGAGTAGCTGGGACTACAGGCGCCCACCACCAGGCCCGGCAATTTTTTTGTATTTTTAGTAGAGACGGGGTTTCATCGTGTTAGTCAGGATGGTCTCGATCTCCTGACCTCACGATCTGTGATCTGCCTGCCTCGGCCTCCCAAAGTGCTGGGATTACAGGCATGAGCCACCGTGCCCGGCTTCATCCGTGTTTCTTAAATGGCATCTCCTGCTTCCCCAGTGTGTTCCTGTTGCTTCTGTAACAAATCACTACAAATTTAGTGGCTTAAAAGACCACCAGGCTGGGTGTGGTGGCTCACACCTGTAATGAATCCCAGCACTTTGGGAGGCCAAGGCAGGCAGATCGCTTGAGGTCAGGAGTTCAAGACCAGCCTGGCCAACATGGCGAAACCCCATCTCCACTAAAAATATAAAAAATCAGCTGGGTGTGGTGGTGGGCACTTGTAATCCTAACTACTTGGGAGTCTGAGGCAGGGAGAATCGCTTGAAGTAGGGAGGAGGAGGTTGCAGTGAGCTGAGATCGCGCTATTACACTCCAGCCTGGGCAACAGAGTGAGACTGTCTCAAAAAAAAAAGAACACCGGATTATCATCCTCTGATCCTGGAGGTGTCAAGGTTTGGGCAGGACTGCATTTTTTGGGAAGACCCCAGGGCAAAATCCTTTTCCTTGCCTTCTAGAGGCACCCCCTCCCTCCATCATCACAGCCCCTTCCTCCAGCATCAAAGCATCTCACTCCAGCCTCTGCTTCTGTTTCCCTGTCTTGGGATCCTTAATTTACTCATATTTGCAAAGTCCCTTTTGCCACGTAAGGTAACATTCACAGATTCTGGGAATGTGGACATGGACATCTTTGGAGGTCTGTCATTCAGCCTGCCACATCCAGGTCCCCCACTGTGCTTCGTTCAGCACTGGGTGTGGTCAGCACTCAGGCCTCCTAGCTGCTACTGTGGGCCCAGTAACCTGACCCTTCCTTCCCTCCACAGGACGAGATTGAGGAGCTGCGGGCCGAGATGCTGGAGATGCGAGACGTCTATATGGAGGAGGACGTGTATCAGCTGCAGGAGCTGCGACAGCAGCTGGACCAGGCCAGCAAGACCTGCCGCATCCTGCAATACCGGCTGCGCAAAGCCGAGCGCCGCAGTCTCCGTGCCGCCCAGACTGGCCAGGTGGACGGCGAGCTTATCCGTGGTCTGGAGCAGGATGTCAAGGTCAGCCTGGGCCCAGGTGCCCTTGTTGCTGGATGAGACCACAAGTCTAAGTGAGGCCCAGGTTGGCCTTGCATGTCACTTCCGTGTGTCCGTGGCCAAGTTCTACTACCTCTCTGGGCCTCAGTTTCCTCATCTAAGTAGGAATTCCTGGTGAATCCACAGGGCTTCTATCAAGGGTGCCCCAAAATGATATTATAATATGAATCCTTCCTACTACCAGCAGCTACTGTTTTTTTTTTTTTTTTTTTTTTTTGAGACAGAGTTTCTCTCTTGTTGCCCTGGCTGGAATGCAATGGTGCGATCTTGGCTCACTGCAACTTCCGCCTCCCGGGTTCAAGCGATTCTCTTGCCTCAGCCTCCCGAGTAGCTAGGATTACAGGCGCCGGCCACCACACCCAGCTAATTTTTGTATTTTTAGGTAGAGACAGGGTTTCACCATGTTGGCCAGCCTGGTCTCCAACTCCTGACCTCAGGTGATCCACCCGCCTTGGCCTCCCAAAGTGCTGGGATTACAGGCATGAGCCACCGCGCCCGGCTGAGAAGCTACTATTTATTATCAACCACACACCTGGTGTTAGGCTCCAATTTGTCCCTGCACAGTTCCATGGAGGTTTCTTTTCCTTGTTTGTTTTTTTAGAGACAAGGTCTTGCTCTGTTGCCTAGGCATCAGGCAGTGATGTGATCATAGCTCACTGTAGCCTCCACCTCCTGGGCTCGAGGGATCCCCCCACCTCAGCCTCCTGAGTAGCTGGGACTACAGGCACACACCACCGCACCTGGCTAATTTTTCTATATGTTGTAGAGATGGGGTCTCATTATGTTGCCCAGGCTGGTCTCAAACTCCTGGGCTCAAGTGATCCTCCTGCCTTGGCCTCCCAAAGTGCTGGGATTACAAGGATGAGCCATGGTGCCAGGCAGAGGTTCCTTAATTATGTTAATGAAAAGTAGTGAAGGCCTCAAGACCATCCTGGCTAACACAGCAAAACCCCGTCTCTACTAAAAATACAAAAAATTAGCCGGGCATGGTGGCAGGCACATGTAGTCCCAGCTACTCAGGAGGCTGAGGCAGGAGAATGGCGTGAACCTGGGAGGCAGAGCTTGCAGTGAGCCAAGATCGTGTCACTGAGCCAAGATCATGTCACTGCACTCCAGCCTGGGCGACAGAGTGAGACTCGGTCTCAAAAAAAACAAAACAAAATAAAAAAAAAAGAAAGTAGTGAAGGCCTAGAGTTGGTCAAGCCTGGTTTAAATCTTGGCTCCAATATATCTGAACTTTATTATTTTGAGCAAAGTCACCTGTTTCAGTGTCCTCATCCGTAAAATGGGTTTGCAGCAATCTCTATGTCACAGGGTTCTATGAAGATTAAATGAAATAATGTGGGCTGGGCACAGTGGCTCATGCCTGTAATCCCAGCAGTTTGGGAGGCTGAGGTGGGCAGATCACCTGAGATCAGGAGTTCGAGACCAGCCTGGCCAACATGGTGAAACCCCATCTCTACTAAAAATACACAGATTAGCTGAGTGTGGTGGTTCCCGCCTGTAATCCCAGCTACTCGGGCTGAGACAGGAGAATCACTTGAACCTGTGAGGCGGAGGTTTCAGTGAGCTGATATCACACCACTGCACTCCAGCCTAGGTGACAGAGTAAGACTCTGTCTCCAAAAAAAAAAAAAAAAAAAAAGAAATAATGTGGGTAAAATGCCAGCATAAGGACTCAAAAATGTTAGCTATTATTATTATTTCCATTTTCTTATGAGGAATCTGAGGTTCAGAGAAAGGCAATACCTGCCCAAGGTCAAGGAGCGCTCAGCGTGTTGGTGGCAGAGCCCAGGCTCATCAGCCTCCCAAGCTTCCAGCTTGGCCTCACTGCTGTCTGCTTCAGGAAGCAGGGGAAGGGTGGGTGGGACGTTGGCAGGTGGGATGTCCCCCTGCCTGTCTTCGGAAGCTCTGGTCTGGTGGTGAGAACTCCGGGGCCCCCAGGCCCGGCCCACTGCCCTCGGAACTCAGCCCAGTGTGATCCAGTGACAGGAGGAACTAGGATGGGGTCCTAGGGAGGCTTCCTGCAGGGGTGACTTCTGAGCAAAGGTCCAAGGGAGAAGTGGGCCTGAGCCAGGAAGGGGTAGAGAGGAAGGTGGCAGAAGATGGCCCCTGTGAGGACCCAGGGGAGCGGCAGGATGGGAGTCGGTCACACACTTACCTGGGGAGAAGTCCCTTCTGTTGGAAGACACTGGCAAACTCAAGCCCTAGAGCCTTTCCAGTGGAATATAAAAGAAAAACCCTCATTAAGGGACCAGGGAGAGCCAGGATTTCAGAGGCCAGCAGGGCCAGGGGAAGTAAACAGGAGTGCCTGCTCCAGGAAGCCACTGGCACCTCCTGTGGTCTTGTTGGTGCACAGTGGGATTGTAGTGCTATTCTACACATGAGACAACCAATGGATATGTCTCTGCCAGAGGTGGAGGCTCATGCCTGTAATCCCAGAATCCCAGCGCTTTGGGAGGCTGAAGTGGGAGGATCGCTAGAGGCCAATAGTTGGAAATCAGGCTGGGCAACATAGCAAGACCCTGTCTCTACAAAAAATAAAAAAAATTAGCAGAGGCTGGGGGTGGTGGCTCACACATGTAATCCCAGCACTTTGGCAGGCCAAGGCGGATAGATCACCTGAAGCCAGGAGTTTAAGACCAGCCTGGCCAACATGGTGAAACCCCAGCTCCACTAAAAATACAAAATGAGCCGGGTGTGGTGGTACAGGTCTGTACTCCCCACTACTCAGGAGACTGAGGCAGATGAATCGCTTGAACCTGGGAGGCCGAAGTTGCAGTGAGCTGAGATCACACTATTGCAATCCAGCCTGGGTGACAGAGTAAAACTCTGTCTCAAAAAAAAAAAAAAAAAAAAATTAGCAGGGTGTGGTGGTAAGTGCCTATAGTCCCGGCTATTTGCGAGGCCAAGGCCAGAGGATTGCTTGAGTCCTGGAGTTAAAGGTTGCAGTGAGCTATGATTGCACCACTGTACTCCAGACTGGGAGACAGAGAGAAACCTTGTCTCTCTCTAAAAGAAAAAAAAAGAATGAGTTAGTTTCCAAGTTCAAAGCGTACTTCTACTTGACAGGGCAGCTCCCGGGCATATTCAGATTCCAATCACTGGGTTGGGAGGGGTGGGGGGTGGTGAGGGAAAGCAGGAGGGAGGAGTGGGGAGGGGGAGGGAATAGCTGGAGAAGCTCAGAGGAATCTGCGTTTGGGCCTGTATAGTGGAGGATTCATGGGAGGGACACAAAAAAATGTCAGACTTCAGAAAGATGAGGAAGGGGCGGAGGAGAGGCTGGGACCTGGAATGAGCTGCGGGGCTGCGGTGCCTCCGTGGGTGGGGCCAGAGCAGCGGTGGGGAGGAGGGTGTGGGGAGCTGGTGTAGGGAGCTGGTGGGTGGCTCTCGGAGTCCGGGCGGAGAGGAGGGGCCCTTTCTGTTGGGATTTGAATTAGCCAATCAGCGTCCCTCTTGCCCCTTCCCTCCCTCCCCTCCCCACCCTGCAGCTGGAGCGCTGAGCTCATCTGCCGGCCTGGGGCCTGAGCTGGATGGACTCCTCTGGTTACCACCCTGAGCCCCATGTGCTGGGGTCGTTCTGGGGGTTTTGGGAAGTTATCAGAATGTTGCCTTCCCCCTTGCTTGGGGGACTCCTCCGACTTGCTCTGCCCGCTCCTTGGCCCATGTCCTGACTGGCCCCTACAGCTTGGTGCCTCATTTTCCCCTTCTGTTAAATGTGGCTTTTGACCAGCTGAATCTTCAGGGCTTTTGAGCTCCAGTGGTTTTATGGAGCAGAGGGGTATTGGTGGGATGGGGGTGGGGGGTCATGAATAAAACCACAGGCCTCAGTGCCCCCCCTCAACCCCCAGGCTCTCCCTCTGTGCTGGTCCTCACCATTGACAGGACCTACAGAACCTCGGTGGGGCCTTTGCCCAGCATGAGGAGGGTGAGGTCACAGGGTGGAGAGCCGCTGTGCCACTTGTTTGCTGTGTGGCCTTGGGTAGGTTCCTTCACATCTCTGAGCCTGTTTCCTCCTGTGGAAAATGGAGATAAAATGAGTCCCTCCCTCTAGAGGTTTTTGTGAGGATGAAATAAGTCAAGTGAACAGAGTAATGAACACTAGGTCTGGAAATAAACATGTATTGGTTATGGTTTTCTTTTTCTTTTTTCTTTTCTTTTTTTTTTTTTTTTGAGACAGGGTCTCACTCTGTCACCCAAGCTGGAGTGCAGTGGTGTGATCTCGGCTCACTGCAACCTCTGCCTCCTGGGTTCCAGCAATTCTCCTACCTTAGCCTCCCAAGTAGCTGGGTTTACAGGCATGTGCCACCATGTCCAGCTAATTTTTGTATTTTTAGTAGAGATGAGGTTTCCCTATGTTGGCCAGGCTGGTCTCTAACTCCTGCCTTCAGGTGATCTACCCACGTCGGCCTCCCAAAGTGCTGGGATTACAGGTGTGAGCCACCGCGCCTGGTCTGGTTGTGGTTTTCTTATTGCTCAGAAGAACTTATACTTACTGTGTATACTTACATCAGTAGGACTAGCAGTAGTAGTAGACTAGTAGGACTGGTTGGTAGTAGTAGTAGACTAGTAGTCTGGGGGCAAGGGTAGGCCAGGATCTCAGCCTCCCTGGATGGATAAAAATCACCAGGAGAGCTTGTTCACAATGCAGATTCCCAGGACCTCTCAGGAGCTGAGACTAGGTACGAGGAGTTCAGGTCCAGGGAATCTGGGATCTAAATTCTTATCTAAAGTGACTCCTGTAGGAAGCCAAGGACACACCAGGAGACGACTCCTGTAGGAAGCCAAGGACGCACCAGGAGCACACCCCCTTCCTCAGATACAGATGTTGTTGGAGAAAATGTTCTGGCTTTGGGTTTAATTCCTAGGTGACCTGTGCAGGTTACCTCCCTTCTTTGAGCCTCAGTTTCCTCATCTGTAGAGTGGGGGTGACATTCCAACCCTCCTGGGGTTTGTAGGAGGATTCAGCCACACGGAGTCCAGAATGCTGCCTGGCCAGGGCATGCTCTTGCTTTTTTTCTTTTTTTTGAGACGAAGCCTTGCTCTGTTACCCAGGCTGGAGTGCAGTAGCGTGATCTCGACTCACTGCAACTTCCAGCTCCCGGGTTCAGGCAATTCTCCTGCCTCAGCCTTCCAAGTAGCTGGGATTATAGGCACGCCACCATACCCAGCTAATTTTTGTATTTTTTTAGTAGAGACGGGGTTTCACCGTGTTGGCCAGTCTGGTCTCGAACTCCTGACCTCAAGTGATCCGCTGGCCTCGGCCTCCCAAAGGGCCAGAATTACAGGCAT
Organism: Macaca nemestrina; assembly: GCF_043159975.1. NCBI lineage: Eukaryota > Metazoa > Chordata > Mammalia > Primates > Cercopithecidae > Macaca > Macaca nemestrina. The sequence continues at coordinate 27,967,409 of NC_092139.1, forward strand.
GAGCCACCACGCCCCCGGCCTTGTTTCTTTGTTTCTTTCTTTCTTTCTTGAAACATAGTCTCGCTTTGTCACCCAGGCTGCAGTGCAGTGGCAGATCACAGCTCACTGCAGCCTTGACCTCCTGGACTCTCAAGGGATCCTCCTGCCTCAGCCTCCCAAGTGGCTGATACTACAGGCACACGCCATCATGCCCTGCTAATTTAAAAAATTTTTATAGAGATGGGAGTCTCCCTGTTTTGCTCAGTCTGGTCTTGAACTCCTGGCCTCAAACAGTCCTCCTAACTTAACCTCCCAAAGTATTGGAATTACAGGCATCAGCCACCATGCCCGGCCAGGGGCTGCTCTTTTGTGAGAGCTTCTATCCCTCTCCCTGAGGATCAGGATGACAGAGGCCTATGAGCCGAGGGGCCTGATGCCTGGGGAGCAGGGACTGGAGGCTGCTAGTTGTACTTGGCAGGAGCCAGGCCCTAGTGCTGTAAACAGTGACTTCATGGCTGAGTGCATTTGTTTGTGCTTTGGGGATTTGCCCTGGTTTCCGGAAGCCGCAGCTGCCGTGCCTGCCTTAGCATCTCAACCCCCCTACCTTGAGGGTAGCTGGGAGGATCAAATGAGACAGACACGTGGGGCGCTTCAAGTGCCTGACACAGTAAGCCCACTGTTGGGGTTTATTATTAATACTTTTATTGTTGATGTTAATGTAATGTGTTTTCACGCATTGGGCCTGTACGGCAGGATCAGGCTGAGAGTGAGACTTTAGAGTTGATCCACTCGATTTCAAACCTTGGTTCTACAGCCTTCCTAGCTGTGTGACCTTGGGAAGTGACCTTTCCTTTCTGAGCCTCAGAATGGGGATAATAATCAAAGTGCTTCCCAATGGGATGAAAAGCATGTGTTGACCCGCCCTCCCAGGGAATGTGCTAGCTGATTCTGTAAATCAATTGTGAGGGCTGAGGAGGCCCAGGACCACTGAGGCTCACTGAGGAGCAGGGACGAGGGCAGGCCACAGTGCTCCTGCCTCCTAGTCTGGCTGCCTGGAGTTGTGTTTTTTTTTTTTTTTTCCTCTGAGACAAAGTCTTGCTCTGTTGCCCAGGCTGGAGTGCAGTGGCGGCATCTCAGCTCACTGCAACCTCCGTCTCCTGGGTTCGAGCAATTTTCCTGCCTCAGCTTTCCGAGTAGCTGGGATTACAGGCATGTGCCACCACGCCTGGCTAATTTTTGTATTTAAGTAGAGACAGTAAAGACGGGATTTTACCATGTTGGCCAGGCTGGTCCTGAACTCGTGACCTCAAGTGATCCACCCGTCTCAGCCTCCCAAAGTGTTGGGATTATAGGCATGAGCCACCGTGCCCGGCCTGTGCTTTCTTTTGATATAGCAGCCATCAGGGGAAGAGAGTAAATAGGGAAGGGATTCCACGGAGAATGGGGCAGAAGAGAACTGGGGAATCATGGAGGGGATGGGAGGGGATAAAATTCATAGAGTTGTTCATGAACCCCAGAGGATCCAGAAATCCACATGGATTGTGACTTCTTGATGGGAACTGGTAGCCTCCCCAGGTGGAGGACATGGTGAAGATGCAGCATCCCCGCAGGTGGAGAGGAGCTGGCCCAGATAGGAGCTCATTTGAGAGCGGAGCCCTCCAGCCAGGAGTGTAGCCCCTCCCGGACAGTGGGTGGAGTTGGCATTTGAGGGCAGCCTCTTCAGCCCTGCGAGGGCAGGTGCCACTCCCCATGTATATTCAGTCATTCACTCGTTCATCTCCCCTCCCTTTTCACTTGTTGGACCCTTGGATTTATTTGTTCATCCAACAAGCATTTATTAGGCACTTAGTGTGTGCCTGACGCTGTGCCACTGCTGGGACACATAGATGTGAATGAGGCCAAGTACGTCTGCGGCCTTGATCTCTGTACCCCACCACTCCTGCCTCAAGTGCTTAAGCAGGATGAGTGAGTGAGGAGTGAGTGAGTGAATGGAGAGTTGATCAGGACAGGGGCTTACTGGGTGACCTAACCAGCCCCAAACCAGGGACCATGTTTAAATAACTTGTACTGGGTCACATAGCCAGTAAATGCTAGAACTGGGCTTGAATCTAGTTTTCCCATCTGCAAAGCCCTTGTTCTGATACTGAGGGGTTGTTCTCCCCACTTATGGATGAGGAAGGTCTGGTGCCCAGAGAGGCTGTGGGAGGAGCCTCATGGTCCCGCTCCTGGCTGTCCTACGAGATCCTCAGGGGCAGAAAGAGGCAGTGGCAGTGGAGGGAGGGAGAGGCCATGCCTGGTTTCCTTTCGGTCGTTGTTTTTCCTGGCCTGCCTCATACACTGCCAAGGGGTCTGTGCCGAGCTGGGCTTGGGCCCAGGCAGAGGACAGAGCCAGGGAGGGCCCTCTTCCCTTCCGGCAGGGAGGAGGCACCACAGTCATTTCCGAGACCAGCAGGCACGGGGCGCTGGGCTCTCTGCCCCACATGGAGTTCCTGCTAGCGAAACCTGGGCACTTCTGGGAGACCCTGGGCTATACCAGCCCCTCAGCCAAACCCCTGGGGCTTCCAGCCCAGCTCAGCCCACACTGGCTTTGCATGACACTGAGCGAGTCACTTCTGCTCTGAGCTCCAGTTTCCTTGTAAAATGGGGATAGGATTGGGGTGAAGATGGGTGAGTTTGGCATGCAGTAAGTCTTCACCAAACAGTAGTTCCCAGCCTACACAGTGATGGAGTCTGGTTGCAATTTCCCAGCTCAGAAGAGCCTTCCATCCTCATCCCTGCAGGCCTCCTTTCCTGGCTTCCCTCAACCAGCCAGCAGGGAACAGAACAGAGGGTGTGTGCCAGGAATGGGGTGCTATTGCTACAGAGTCCTGGACCATGATCAGAGATTGCAGCTCCTCTATCGTCTTTCTGTAGGGATGACTTGGACATCTGCCCGCCCTTTGTCATATCGGGCCTGTTCTACATCCCAGACAACTAGATACAGGTCTCAGGGTCACACTGTGACCTCCAGCCATCATGCCCTTCTCTGGGCTTCAGCTCCTTGGAGCAGCAGGCACCAGTCACCAAGAACTCACTGTGCAGGGCCCAGGCCAAGGCTTTTGTGCAATAGCTGGTTCAATTATCCTGTCAGGCTTGTAAGTTTGATCCTGTTATTACTGTGTTCACTTTATAGTTGAGGAGACTGAGGTGCAGAGAGGGAAATTGACTTGCCCAGGACTACAGGCTGGCCACTGGCAGAGATGGGATTCAGTGGTCTGGGGCCCATCTTGCTCTGGGTTTCCACTGCAGCTTAATCCCCTCTCTGTTTTGTTTTGTTTTGTGTTTAGGAGATAGGGTCTCGCTCTGTTGCCCAGGCTAGAATGCAGTGGCACAATCATAGCTCACTGCAGCCTTGAACTCCAGGGCCCAAGTGATTCTTCCATCTTGGCTTCCTGAGTAGCCTGGCCTGTAGGTGTGTGCCACCATGCCAAGCTAACTTTTTTGGTTTCTTTATAGAGATGGAGTCTTGCTATGTTCCCCAGGCAGATCTCGAATTCCTGGGCTCAAGCGATCCTCCTGCCTCAAGCCTCTCAAAGTGTGGGATTACAGGTGTGAGCTACCGTGTCCAGCCCCTCAAAGTGTTGGGATTACAGGTGTGAGCTACTGTACCCAGCTCCTCAGTCTTCTCCCTTTAAGAAAAGCTTCTGGGGCTGGGCGCGGTGGCTCAAGCCTGTAATCCCAGCACTTTGGGAGGCCGAGACGGGTGGATCACGAGGTCAGGAGATCGAGACCATCCTGGCTGACACCGTGAAACCCCGTTTCTACTTTAAAAATACAAAAAACTAGCCGGGCGAGGTGGTGGGCGCCTGTAGTCCCAGCTACTCGGGAGGCTGAGGCAGGAGAATGGCGTGAACCCGGGAGGCGGAGCTTGCAGTGAGCTGAGATCCGGCCACTGCACTCCAGCCTGGGCGGCAGAGTGAGACTCTGTCTCAAAAAAAAAAAAAAAAAAAAAAAGAAAAGCTTCTGGCCCTCCTACAGGCTTTTGTGAGGACTGGGTAAGAGGTGGCTGGGAGAGGCTTTGGAAGTGTGAAGAGCCCAGGTAGCCGGGCACAGTGGCTCATGCCTATAATCTCAGCTACTCAGGAGGCTGAGGCAGGAGAATCCCTTGAGGCCAGAAGTTCAAGATTCTCCTGGACCACATAGTGAGACCCCGTTTCTTTTTATTTATTTATTTAGAGACAGAGTTTTACTCTTGTTGCCCAGGCTGGAGTGCAGTGGCATGATTTCAGCTCACTGTAGCCTCTGCCTCCCTGGTTCAAGCAATTCTCCTGCTTCAGCCTCCCAAAGTGCTGGGATTACAGGCACCTGCCACCATGCCCGGCTAATTTTTTGTATTTTTCGTAGAGATGGGGTTTCACCATGTTGGCCAGTCTGACCTCGAACTCCTGACCTCAGGTGATCCACCTGCCTCGACCTCCCAAAGTGCTGGGATTACAGGTGTGAGCCACCATGCCCGGCTGAGACCCTGTTTCTACAAAAAAATGCAAAATTAACCAGGTGTGGTTATGCATACCTGTAGTCCTAGCTATTCCGGAGGCTGAGGTGAGAGGATTGCTTGAGCCCTGGAGTTCAAGCCTGCAGTGAGACATCATTGCACCACTACACTCCAATCTGGAAGATATAGTGAGACCCTGTCTCAAAAAAAAAAAAAAGGCTGGGCGCGGTGGCTCAAGCCTGTAATCCCAGCACTTTGGGAGGCCGAGACGGGCGGATCACGAGGTCAGGAGATCGAGACCATCCTGGCTAACATGGTGAAACCCCGTCTCTACTAAAAAAATACAAAAAAAAAAAAAACTAGTGGCCGGGCGCGGTGGCTCAAGCCTGTAATCCCAGCACTTTGGGAGGCCGAGACGGGCAGATCACGAGGTCAGGAGATTGAGACCATCCTGGCTAACACGGTGAAACCCCGTCTCTACTAAAAAATACAAAAAAAAAAAAACTAGCTGGGCGAGGTGGCGGGCGCCTGTGGTCCCAGCTACTCGGGAGGCTGAGGCAGGAGAATGGCGTAAACCCGGGAGGCGGAGCTTGCAGTGAGCTGAGATCCGGCCACTGCACTCCAGCCTGGGTGACAGAGCAAGACTCCATCTCAAAAAAAAAAAAAAAAAAGCCCCAGGTAAATGAAAAGGCATTTCTGAGAATAGGGTCTTCCCAGCTTTCTGGGGCTGTGCTGTGATACAGACACCGGGAGCTTGTGGTACCTAGGTTTGGGTTTTGGTTCTGCTGCTTCCTTCATGAGTTTCTTGGTCTCTTTGTGCCTCAGTTTGCTCATCTGCAGTGTGGCAGTGATGCAATAGGAACCTGCCTGTCTCTGGGGTTGCCCTGCTGTGAACGTCGGGTGGTCAATGGGACTTGCAGTGGAGACTCTCCTCAGCCTCCTCACACCCCTTCTCTCTCCCACCCCTGCACAGGTCTCTAAGGACATCTCCATGCGGCTGCATAAGGAACTCGAGGTGGTGGAGAAGAAACGGGCGCGGCTGGAGGAGGAGAACGAAGAACTTCGTCAGCGGCTCATCGAGACTGAGCTGGCTAAGCAGGTGCTACAGACAGAGCTGGAGCGACCGAGAGAGGTGAGGACTTCGTGCATCCAGCAGGGCCAGCCTAGGGCAGGCGGGCACATGCAAGCCCCCACAAGCCAGTGTCTCTGCGAGCCCCCACTTGTGGGAAATGGGCAGCTTATGCCTCCCTGGCAAGGTCGTTTATTCATTCATTCCTCCAACATGCATTTCCTGAGCACCTACTGTGTAAACTGTGTGCTGGACACTAAGGTTACTACGGTGAACAAAATACACCCAGTTCCTGTCCTCAGGGAGCTCACAGGGTAACGAGAGGGAGTCATTCATCAAAGAACCACAGCCGCTGTGGGAGGATTCACTGAGAAAACATGCAACAATGTCAGGCATGGGGCTCAGCCCTCTGTGCCTCAGTTTCCTTACCTGTAAAATGGGGCAGTGGTGCCCTGAGTCATTGTGAGGACCAACAGGAATAACGCACATGTGGAGTGGCTGCAAGAGACTGCCAGGTCTGCCATTTGGCGTGAAGTCAGTGCGGGGGCTGGGTCTCAGGCCGGTGTCGCTGGGGTACTGGTGCTTCCTCAATGTGACCCTGAGACACAATCCTGTCTGTCTTTGTTCATGCCAGTTCCTCCCCCGGCAGACCTCCTCCTCCTGTTGTGTGTTGGGTATACACAACATATAGTATGCGCCCTGCTTGACAGTTTATCTCAAACATTTTCATGCTAACAAGGTTGCAATCATGCCCATTTTATGGATGAGCAAACAGCCCTTGAGAGAGGGAGGGATGACCTCAAGGTCATGCAGGGCTGAGGGGGTTCTGCAGAATGCCAACTAGAAACCATCAACCTAGGTGTCCCTTAAAGGCTGGAATCCCCCCATTCCAGGGGTCTGTGTTCCAAATGGTCTGGGGTGGCTTCTGGCCCTAGAGGCAGAGCCAGGCCTTAGCTCTCTGCCTGCTGATGAGGTATGAGGATCATGCATTCTTCCAGGGCACACTCCTCGCTGCAGGCGCTGCCTGCCTTCCTCCCCCGAGGGCGAGCCTGCCAGTGTCCCTGGACTGAGATACCACAGCCCGAGGCCAGAACATTCCTTCAGCCATCCTTCCCACTGGGCGTGTTGGTGTGATGTGCCAATGCCCTCTCAGTGTGCAGGGAGAGGAGGCGTTTGCTGCTAAGGGTGGCTAGCCCCCTCCCTTCATTCAGCTGCCCGCTCCCACGGCCTGGCCCATAACACAGAGCACCCTCTTCACACCGTCTTGCTGCTGCTACCCTTGATAGTGAAAAGGGGAGACAATTTCTGAAAGCATCTTAAGGTCACAGTACAAGTGATGAAACTGAGGCTCCGGGAGGAACAACTTGCCTGAGTTCACCCAGCCTGTACTTAGCAGAGATGTGGCTGGAACCCTGAAGCCACTTCCCTTCTCTAAGTCTCAGTTTCTTTATCTGTGACATCAGGATAAGCAAACAAACAAGCAAAGCCTGCATGGTGGCTCACACCTATAATCCCAGCACTTTGGAAGGCTGAGGTAGGCAGATCTCTTGAGCCTAAGAGTTCAAGACCAGCCTGGGCAACATAGCAAAACCCTGTCTCTATAAAGAATGCAAAAATTAGCCAGGCTTGGTGGTGCCTGCCTGTAGTCCCAGCTACTTAGGAGGTGGAGGCTGTAGTGAGGTGAGATTGTACCACTGCACTCCAGCCTGGGAGATAGAGTGAGACCCTGTCTCAAAAAAAAAAGATAAAAGGGGTCCAGGCACAGTGGCTCACGCCTGTAATCCCAGCACTTTAGGAGGCTGAGGTGGGTGGATCACCTGAGGTCAGGAGTTCGAGACCAGCCTAGCCAACATGGCGAAATCCTGTGTCTACTAAAAATACCAAAAAAAAAAATTTAGCTGGGCGTGGTGGCGGGCACCTGTAATCCCAGGTACTTGGGAGGCTGAGGTAGGAGAATCTCTTGAACCCGGGAGGTGGTGGTTGCAGTGAGCCGAGATCACGCCATTGCACTCACTCCAGCCTGGGCGACAAAAGCGAAACTCCGTCTCAAATAAATAAATAAATAAATAAATAAAACAGGGTGATAACTGTACGCAGCCTATGAGGTTGTTTAGGATCATGAATAAGATTATGTAACCATGGAATACTATGAAGAAATTAAGAAGAATAAGATAGTATGGCAGTTCCTCAAAAATTAAACAGAACAATCATATGATCCAGCATTCTCACTTCTAGGTATATCCCCAAAAGAAATGAAAGCAGAGACTCAAAGAGATATTTACACATCCATGTTCAGAGGAGCATAACTCACAATAGCCAGAAGATAGGAGCAACCCAAATGTTCATCAGCGGATGAATGGATGAACATAGTGTAGTGTAATGGAAAACTCTTCAACCTTACAAAGGAATGAAGCTGGGTATGATGGCTCATGCTGTAATCCCAGCCTTCTGGGAGGCAGAGGTGGGCAGATTGGTTGGGACCAGGAGTTCAAGACCAACCTGAGCAACATGGCAAAACCCCATCTCTATAAAAAATACAAAATTTAGCCAGGCATGGTGGTGCATGCCTGTAGTCCCAGCTACTAGGGAGGTTGAGGTGGGAGGATTGCTTGAGCCCAAGAGGTTGAGGCTTCAGTGAGCTATGGTGACACCCCTGGACTCTGGCCTGGGCTATAGAGTGAGACCCTGCATCGAGAGGGAGAGGGAGAGGGAGGAAAACAGAACAGAACAGAAAAGACCAGCACTTTGGGAGGCCGAGGCCGGCGGATCATGAGATCAGGAGATCAAGACTATCCTGGCTAACACGGTGAAACCCCGTCTCTACTAAAAATACAAAAAAATTAGTCAGACATGGTGGCGGGCGCCTGTAGTTCCAGCTACTCAGGAGGCTGAGGCAGGAGAATGGTGTGAACCCGGGAGGCGGAGCTTGCAGTGAGCCTAGATTGCGCCCCTGCACTCCAGCCTGGGCGACGGAGCGAGACTTCATCTCAAAAAAAGAAAAGAAAGTATTTGGAATTTATTTGTGAAATTTTAAAAGAGGTCAGACTTGTAAAGAGCTCTTTGTGGTGCCTGGTACAGAGTAGGTGCTCAAGAAACACTGGTTCACATCCCTCTGCGGCTGCTGTCAGTGAGGCTGGTCTAGCTCTCCTCACTTGCCCTGTGGTGTCTCAGGCTTGTGCGCAGAAGGCGGGAGCCTGTGTTTATTATTTGCTGTTTATCCTTTCCCTCCTCCCTCTCTTTCCTGACATGGTTTCTATGGAGACGAGGGTCCCTGAGCAATTCTTCTGCCAGAGCCTCAGTCCCATCATCACGATCTGCCGTTGCCATCCTGACAGGCTGCCGAGGTGGTGCTGTCACCCGGCTGGGAACAGGAGCCCCTGGCCTGAGCTGATGTGGTTGCCATGGAGACAGCTCTCTGCTAGAGAGAAGGGAGGTGGCAGGCCCCAGCCGAGGGCTGCGGTGGCACTGTTGCCCAGCTACCCCTCTTCCAGTGTCACACCCCTCCTTGTGTTTTAGGCAGAAAGCCAATACGAGTGTTGACGTGATTTATTATGATATAGCTGCTGTGTCTGAGCCCTCACTCTGTGCCAGGCACCACACAAGCCTTGACCACACCAGCACATTTAACCCTCCAACCGCCTTCCCACAGACACGGTGTGCTTGTCTTATTTTATAGGTGCCACTGTTTGTGGGCAATTTTAAAATCATGATTTAATTCCCATATCATACAATTCACCATTTAAAAGTACTCAGTTCAGGCTGGGCGCGGTGGCTCACGACTATAATCCCAGCACTTTGGGAGGCCGAGGTGGGCAGATCACCTGAGGTCAGGAGTTCAAGACCAGCCTGACCAACATGATGAAACCCCATCTGTACTAAAAATACAAAAATTAGATGGGTGTGGTGGTGGGCGCCTGTAATCCCAGCTACCTGGGAGGTTGAGATAGGAGAAGAATTGCTTGAACCTGGGAGCTGGAAGTTGCAGTGAGCCAACATCCCATCATTGCACTCCAGCCTGGGCAACAGAGCGAGACTCTGTCTCAAAAAAAAAAAAAAGCGTGCAATTCAGACCAGGCATAGCACTTTGGGAGGCCGAGGCAGGATGATTGCTTGAGCCCAGGAGTTTGAGACCAGCCTGGGCAATATAGTAAGACCCCCATCTCTACAAACAGTTTAAAAATTAGCTGGCATGATGGCACAAGCCTATGGTTCCAGCTACTCAAGAGGCTGAGGTGGGAGAATTACTTGAGCTTGGGAAACGGAGGTTTCAGTGAGCCGAGATCACGCCAGTGTACTCCAGTCTGGGTGACAGCGCAAGACCCTGTCTGAAAAAATAATAATAAAAATAAAAACAACAAAACAGTGTATAATTCAGTGATTTTTATTATATTCATGATGTTGTGTAGTGTCACCATTATCTACTTCCAGAACATTTCCATGACCCCAAAAAGTAACCTCATGCCTGTGAACAGTCACTCCCCACGCCCCCTTTCCCTCTTTCCCCCAGCAACCACTCGTCCGCTTTGTGTCTCTGGATTTGCCTGTTCTGGATGCTTCATCCAAATGGAGTCTTTGGTGACTGGCTTCTTTTACTTAGCATCAGGTTTTCAAGGTTTATCCATCCATGTTGAAGAATGTAGCAGGACCTCATTCCTCTTTATGGCTGAGTAATCATCCATTGTGTGGGTATATAACCACATTAGATTTGTCCATTTATCTGGGTTGCTTTGGCTACTATGAATAATGCTGCTGGGAACACTCATGTGCACGTTTCTGAGATTCTGTGTGTGTTCTCTTGTGTAGATCCAGGGAGTAGAACCGCAGGATGTAGACTCAACTGGGGAAAGACAAAGATGGGATTCAAACCCAGGACTCCACATCTCCCAAACTCACACTGACTTTTCTGGTGTTGCCCCTACACTCCTTGCCCCACGCTTGCTTTCCTAGGACCCTCAGGTGTCTTCAGAATCCTGGAAGAGGCTGCCCACTCCAGTGACTGCTTCCCTCGCTGGCACAGCCTTCTCATCCAGATTTCCTACCTGGTGGGCTAGGAAGGGGCTGATAGTTCAAAGCCTGGTTCTACGTTTTTTCCGGCTTTGGCACTTACTCGCAAGTGACTGTAACCTTTGGGGAAATGATATAACTGCTCTAGTGCTTAGTTTGTTTATTTATTTTATTATTATTATTGGGGGAGACAAGAGTCTTGCTGTGTCACTCAGGCTAGAGTGTAGTGGCATGATCATGGCTTGTTGCAGCCTCAAACTTCCGGGCTCAAGAGATCCTCCTGCTTCACCATCCCAAGTTGCTGGGACTATAGGCGCACGCCACCACACCTGGCTAATTTTGTAATTTTTAAAGAGATATAGCGTCTCTCGCTATGTTGCCCAGGCTGGTCTCAAACTCCTGGACTCAAGTGATCTGCCCACCTCAGCTTCCAAAGTTCTGGGATTACAGGCATGAGCCATCGTACCCAGCCCAGTTTGTTTATTTATAAAATTGGAATATTATCCCTACTTCTCAGAGGTGTTTGTGAAAATTAAACAAGACAAGCAAGTAAAGTGCTTAACACAGACTAAGGACTTATTATTTTCGTTACTGCCACAACCACCGTGAGGGCTGCGGGTCTGGAGAAGCATTTGCCTTAGTTGAATAAATACATTTCTGCTGCCTCTGGCAAGGAGCTCTCTGTCTAGAGCTGCCAGTTGCCCGGGAAAGGAGCAGCTACGTTGCCAGTCTTCACGTGCAGTTGGCTCCATCTGTCCTTGTGACATTTGATTTGGGGCCAATGTTTAAACCACTCTTTGTTTTCTTCCCCAAATGATCTCTCCCTAACCAAGAGTCACATGGCCTCTCTGTGTGGCCATATCAGCCATTCTGGAGGAAGAATGAGCCTAAATCTTTGAGGTGCACCCCCAACCCTGGTTTCCTTCTAGAATCTAGAGTAGGCCAGGCACAGTGGCTTACATCTGTAATCCCAACGCTTTGGGAGGTCGAGGCGGGTGGATCACTTGGGTTCAGGGCAGACCAGCCTGGGCAACATGGTGACATCCAATTCCTACAAAAAATACAAAAAAGTAGCCAGATGTGGTGGTGCACGCCTGTAGTCTCAGCTGGTCAGGAGGCTGAGGCATGACAATTGCTTGAACCTGTGAGGCAGAGGTTGCAGTGAGCCGAGATCATGCCGTGGTACTCCAGCCTAGGCGACAGAGTGAGACCCTGTCTCAAAAAAAAAAAAAAAAAAAAGAATCAAGAGTAAATTTTGTACCTGAAGCACAGTCTGTGCTTTCATTGAGACCTTTCCAAACATCTCCTCCTCCAGATTTGGTGAAAATCTGCCTCGCTGTTTTGGCAGAAGGTTCATTTTGTTCCTTGGAAGGTTGGCCTTTGTTTCTTGGCTGAAGTGGCGCAGGAAGGTGTTTGAGTGTAGAGGCCCCTCCAGAGCTGTGCTCAGGAGCTCTCTCCTGGGCTGAAGGAAAGACAAGGGAGAACATAGCTCAGGCTTCTCCTAGAAGCCTGTAGACCAGGGATGCTTGGAGGCACCACCCTGGCTGCTCAAAGACAGCCTTGTGAGTTGCTGGCGAGTGGGGAAGCCCCTGTTGCATGCCAGGCCACAGTTTGTCCTCAGGGCTGGGCATGTCCCCAGGCTTTGCAACTGCATTCCTGCTGGTGTCCAGGCACCACCCTGCCCTGTCCCACCCTCTCAAGGCCCAGAGCCAGAACATCTGCCTCTTGGGCAGAGACTGACTTCATCCCTGGGGGCTCCACAAAGGGGCTCTGACAGGCCCTGGCTTTCTTGAGGGGTGGCAGCCCCCCAGCCGCCTGGCCAGCCCCTGCAGAGGGGAGGAAGGTCTTTGTGCACTCTGAGCCCGCCTTGTGTTCCCTCCAGAATGGCAGGGCTGTGTGGGAACCCACATGGCTTAGGTAAGGTGGGGGAAGTGTCAGGTCCCACCAGAAAAGGGTGGAACTCGTCTCCTCTGCCCACTGCCCTGCTTTCTAGTGAGATTCAAGCCACTCAGCTCATTCACACCTTTTCTCTGCCTGCTGGAAAGGTGTGCGGTGACTTCTTGGGGAAAGTATATTTTAAAAACCTTTTATAATGACTTTTCCCTTCCCCACAATAGGTAGTTAGTATATACTTAGCAAGCAGAAAAAGATTAGAAGATTCAAATAAGCCATAGGGAATTTCTGTGTGGATGGAGAGGTGCATATACTTCCAATAAGTTTTTCTATGTATACATATATGTGTATTTAAATGTAAATGTGAATATGCTTTTTTTCTTTTTTGGAGACAAGGTCTGGCTCTATTGCCCAGGCTGGAGTGCAGGGATGTGATCTTGGCCCAGTGTAACCTCTGCCTCCCAGACTCAAGTGATCCTTCCACCTCAGCCTCCCGAGTAGCTAGGACTACAGGCACGTGCCACAACACCCAGCTAAGAATATGCATTTTGTTTGTTTTGTTTTTGTTTTTATTTTTGTTTTTGAGACGGAGTTTCGCTCTTGTTGCCCAGGCTAGAGTGCAATGGTGCAATCTCAGCTCACTGCCACCTCTGCCTCCTGGGTTCAAGCGATTCTCCTGCCTCAGCCTCCCAAGTAGCTGGGATTACAGGCATGCACCACCATGCCTGGCTAATTTTTTTTTGTATTTTTAGTAGAGACAGGGTTTCTCCATGTTGGTTAGGCTGGTCTTGAACTCCCAACTTCAGGTGATCCACCTGCCTCGGCCTCCCAAAGTGCTGGGATTATAGGTGTGAGCCACCGCGTCTGGCCACAATATGCATTTTTTTAATCTAAAAAAGTAATACAAACTCAGTGAAGCAAAAATATCATTAGAAAAGCACACAGATGCATACCTAGCATACCTCTAAGGACAAGCTGCAGCACTCTGGTTATGTTGGTTGCCTTGGGCAGGATAACTGGGTGACTGGGTTCACTGTATTCTTTTATGTACTTTTTGAATGTTGAACCATGTGACTTTGTTATCTATTCAAAAATAATAGAAATAATAAAACCCGTACATTAAAGAAGAAAGTCTTCAGTTTGACTCCTCAGCCGGACCCAGCATCAGCAGTTTGCTTTGTATCTTTCCAGGCCTTTCTCTAGTCTCATTCAATGCAGAGTTCTATAGATTTTGAAACTCTTTTTTTTTTTTTTTTGAGACAGAGTCTTGCTCTGTTGCCCAGACTGGAGTGCAGTGGTGTGCTCTCAGCTCACTGCAACCACTGCCTCACGGGTTCAACCAAGTGTCCTGCCTCAGTTTCCCTAGTAGCTGGGATTACAGGCGCCTGCCACCACTCCCAGCTAATTTTTTGTATTTTTAGTAGAGATGCATTTTCACTATGTTGGCCAGGCTGGTCTCAAACTCCTGGCCTCAGGTGATCCACCCGCATTGGCCTCCGCAAGTGCTGGAATTACAGGTGTGAGCCACCACACCCAGCCATTTCTTTCTTTCTTTCTTTCTTTTTTTTTTTTTTTTTTTTTGAAACGGAGTTTCATTCTTGTTGCCCAGGCTGGAGTGCAATGGCACGCTCTCGGCTCACTGCAACCTCCGCCTCCCAAGTAGCTGCGATTACAGGCATGCGCCACCATGCCTGGCTGATTTTGTATTTTTCGTAGAGATGGGGTTTCTCCATGTTGCTAGTCTGCCACCACTCCCAGCTAATTTTTTGTATTTTTAGTAGAGACGCATTTTCACTATGTTGGCCAGGCTGGTCTCAAACTCCTGATCTCAGGTGATCCGCCCGCCTCAGCCTCCCAAAGTGCTGGGATTACAGGCATGAGCCACCGCACCCAGCCTCTTTCTTCTTTCTGTGGCTGAGTAAATATTCTGTTGTGTGGATAGACCACATGTTTTTTTATCCATTCTAAAGTTAGTGGACATATTTGGGTTATAGGTTTTGTTTTGCTGGTTACTTCTTTCCCTTAACAGAGTGTCTGGGAGACTTTCCCATGTCAGTGAATCTCATGATCGCTCAGTCCTATGAATGGCTTTTAGGTGATCTCATTCATTCACATGTGATGCCTGACCCCTTGGTACCTGTGGAGACCCCTGGTTCTCCTCTCTGTCGCTTCACTTCCTTCCTCCAGGGAGCCTGCAGTCCTTGGCGTGGCTCTGGTCACCTAATCCATGGTCCAATGTTATAAATGAGAAAATGGAATTTCAGGGAGAGGAAGGGGTTCACCCAGGGATCATAAACTCAGCGTCCCAAGGGCCCCAGGGTTCAACTCCCAGCTGAGGCCACAGCCCTTCCCACTCAGCTTGTAATAGGCGGGCCCAGATCCTTCCATAGCCTGACGGTCTGAGCCCAGAGCCCCCACCTTGCACTCGCCACAGGGTCTGCTTCTGTGTGCCCTGTCCAGGGCCCCACTGGCTGCATTTGTCTGCTGCCTCCTGGCTCTTGTGGAAGGACTCCTTTTCTGACCCATAGCCCTGTTTCATCCCCTTCCCTTCCAGCTTTTGAAAGCTCCCAGGTCAGCACTTCTCAAATACTGGCTCCTGGCTCTTGGCACCCAGCGTCTGAAATATCAGCCTCTGCCTTCCTGCCTCATTTGCATTTCAAAAGGTCTCTTTAGGATTTGATTGGGCTCTCAGATACTCTGTACTTAAGGGTCCATCTGGAGCTCTCCTTGCCTGGCACAGTGGATCCGACCTGCATTTCAGAATCACCTGAAAGCATTTAAAAAATACTGATGTCTCAGACCTACCCCAGACCACCAGTATTTTTTTTTTTTTTAAGTAATTCTCATGTGTACCAGGTTGAGAACCACTGTGCTAGCTACACTCTGGCCCTCATCAGCGAAGGCACATTTTTTCCTACCAACTCTTTGGAATTTGATTAAGAGCTATGTCAAGAACTGGTCCCAGGTGAGCTGTGGGTGTGCTGTGAGACCTTGGACAAGTCCCTGCCCCTCTCTCTTGGTTTCAGAAAAATAGGACTCGGATTAGATCAGTGGCTGTCACTTTCAGGGATGGGGTGTGAGAGGCGGGGATGGGAGCAAGCACGTATCCAAATCACCTGGGACCATTTTCAGAAATATACCAGCCCACCTTGAAAAGTCAAAACAACCTGTAAGCATGGTTTTATACATCCACCGCCACCATGAATCACCCCTCCTCTCTTGGGAGGAAGCGCTCAATGGAATCGTGCATCTAATTGAATGACTTCTTTAAACATTGAGAAACTTCAGTAATTGTTATTGTAACATTTCCTCCAATTCCCTCTGTAGGGCTTGTGCCATTTGGCATTCTTGCCAGCAATTTATGAACCTTTTTGTTTCTCCATAGCTTCACCAATAGACTATGTCTTCAGATATTTGGATTTTTGCCAATCTGATAGGTGAGAAACGGTATCTCAGTGTAATTTTAATTTGCATTTATCTAACAGGAGCGGGGTTGAATATCTTCTTGTGCCTTGATATCTTCATGTGCCATGATCCATTTGCCTTTCTTTTCCTGAGAACTGTTTTTTCATATCTCTAGCCTATTTTCCTACAGGTCTGGTGACCTTTTTAATGCTCTGTTTGTGAAACTCTTTCCATATTTAGGATATCAACCCTTTGTTGGTGTTATACATTACAGATATTTTTTCAGAGTTTGTCATTTATATTTTTACTTTTCTTAGGGTGTTTTTATTTCCATGCAGAATTTGCTTGTGTAATCAAATGTATCTATATTTTCCTCTATTGCTTCTGGGTTTTTTTTTTTTTTTTTTTTTTTTTTTTTTTTGAGACGGAGTCTCACTCTGTCGCCCAGGCTGGAGTGCAGTGGCCGGATCTCAGCTCACTGCAAGCTCCGCCTCCCGGGTTTACGTCATTCCCCTGCCTCAGCCTCCCGAGTAGCTGGGACTACAGGCGCCCGCCACCTCGCCCAGCTAGTTTTTTGTATTTTTTAGTAGAGACGGGGTTTCACCGGATTAGCCAGGATGGTCTCGATCTCCTGACCTTGTGATCCGCCCGTCTCGGCCTCCCAAAGTGCTGGGATTACAGGCTTGAGCCACCGTGCCCGGCCTTGCTTCTGGATTTTAAACATCTTATTTTTTTGAGGCAGAGTCCTGCTGTGTTGCCCAGGCTGGTCTCAAACTCCTCAACGCAAGCAGTCCTCTCACCTCAGCCTCCCAAAGTACTGGGATTACAGGCATGAGTCACTATGCCTGGCTAGCTTCTGGATTTGTTTTTTGAGACAGCGTCTTGCTGTGTTGCCCAGGCTGGTCTCGAACTCTTGGCCTCAGGAATCCTCCTGTCTTGGCCTCCCAAAGTGTTGGATTACAGGCATGAGCTACCACATCTAGCCCTCATTTTCATTTTATCCATTAGTATTCATTCTAAATTAAAGTTCCCACTAGATGTCAGTTTCATGAGGACAGGATTTTCTCTGAGGTGGAGATTTGCCTACTGAGCTTTATGGAAGAGTCTCTTGGGGAACAACACCCCAGGGAGTGAGGCAGAGCTGGAAGCTGAATTACGCCAGTGATCCCGGTAGATCCCATGGGGAGCTCCGGAGCTAGGATGGCCCTCCCTGTAGAGCTGAGGCAAGGGGTTATGGACCCGTC
Organism: Macaca nemestrina; assembly: GCF_043159975.1. Lineage (NCBI taxonomy): Eukaryota > Metazoa > Chordata > Mammalia > Primates > Cercopithecidae > Macaca > Macaca nemestrina. The sequence continues at coordinate 27,984,477 of NC_092139.1, forward strand.
CCTGGATGTGGGCTCCATCCACGGATGGCACCTGCCCTTGGACAAGGTGGTTCCCCTCAGCCAGTGGCTGCCGCTGGGAGGGGTACTCAGCTTTGAAGTCTCAGCTCTGAGAATGAGTGTCTCAGTTCCGAAGGGGAATCTGGGCAAAGCACCGCAACATCCTCCATGGTTCACTGCTGTGTTCTGTACACCTACCTACCTGGCGCATGATAGGTGCTCAGGAAATCCTTTCATGAAAGACAAGCAAGAACAGAAACACAGCTTTCCAAGTCTTAGCCAAGACCAGCTGGGTCACACATGGGAGTGGGCTATAGGGGAGGAGCCCTGAGCAGGTGTTTTCAGAATCATCTCCAGTGCTTCTGGCCTGTCTCCCATTGCTGCTCACTGGGTAATCTGGAGGGCTCCTCTTACTCAACAGTCAGTGCCGTCAGGGTGGGGTGGCCTGGGGACTGGGGCCCTCCCTGGACCCTGGGCACTGTGACAGCTGTCTGCATGTGCATCACCCTATGAGCTTTCAGTCCTGACTTTTTTTTTTTTTTAATTCTCCCTTCAGCATTCCTTGAAGAAAAGAGGAACCCGCTCCCTGGGGAAGGCCGATAAGAAGCCTTCAGTGCAGGTAATTCCCAGCAGCCCCCGTAGGAAGGTTTTATTCTGAAGACCTGAGCCTGACTCTTAAGTGGCCTGGGGATCCCAGATTCTGCCCTGTCCTCCCCTTGCTCATTTTCTTTTCTTTTTTTCTTTCTCTTTTTTTTTTTTTTTTTTTTTTTTTGAGACAGAGTCTCACTCTCTTGCCCAGGCTGCAGTGCAGTGGCACAATCTCGGCTCACTGCAACCTCTACCTCCCAGGTTCAAGCAATTTTCATGCCTCAGCCTGAAAAGTTAGCTGGGACTACAAGTAGCTGGGACTACAGGTGTGCACCACCACATCTGGCTAATTTTTGTATTTTTAGTAGAGATAGGGTTTCACCATGCTGGCCAGGCTGATCTTGAACTCCTGGCCTCAAGCAATGTACGTGCCTCGGCCTCCCAAAGTGCTGGGATTACAGTTGTGAGCCACTGCGCCCGGCCCCCTTGCTCATTTTCTTAGTTTCACTGCCCACTTTATTTCCCAAAACCACATCCTGAGCCCATGGTTCTTAGATGCTTAGATACTCACTCCCCACCCCAGCCAGGAACTTAGCAAGCAGCACTACAGTCAAATCCAAAGGTCTAGAGTTGGAGACTGAGGCTTGAATCTTGGCTCTGCCACTTGACTGCCATGTGATTGGGGTGAGTCATTTTGAGTTTCTGGGCTCCATTCCCTATCTATCCCTGTCTTGGGGTTCAATTGGAAGAATTGGATAAAGTACTACTATATGCAGCAAAGGCCACATACCGTTAGCTCCTAGTAGTCTGGGATTGTCAGAATGCCAGGCCCTTTTCATCCTTAGCTCATTTAATCCCCTCTGTGGCTCTAGGAGGGAGGTAATGTTACTGCCGCATTTTACTGATGAAGCTGTAGTAGCAGCAGTTGCTCATCAATATGTCACCTGCTCCTGGACTCCCAGGCTATGTGTGGTGCCCCATCCTTGCTGTCATTTCAACGTCTACCCCTCTGCATCTCCCCGGGACCCTTACTTCCTTGAGGGTGTGGCTGTGTCTGATTCAACCCTGTGTTCCCAGCATATAGTTAGTGCTCCCCAAAATGCCGTGGCTGGTACTGAGCCTCCCAGCACTAACCTTCCTGGGTTGTGTCTGTCTCCGTGGCCCCAGGAGGACAGTGCAGACCTGAAGTGCCAGCTGCACTTTGCAAAGGAGGAGTCGGCCCTCATGTGCAAGAAGCTCACTAAGCTTGCCAAGGAGAACGACAGCATGAAGGAGGAGCTGCTGAAGTACCGCTCGCTCTATGGGGACCTGGACAGTGCGCTGTCAGCCGAGGAGCTGGCGGATGCCCCCCACTCGCGGGAGACCGAGCTGAAGGTGCACCTGAAGCTGGTGGAGGAGGAAGCCAATCTGCTGAGCCGCCGCATTGTCGAGCTGGAGGTGGAGAACCGAGGCCTGCGGGCTGAGATGGACGACATGAAGGATCACGGAGGTGGCTGTGGGGGTCCTGAGGCACGCCTGGCCTTCTCCGCGCTGGGTGGCAGCGAGTGCGGGGAGAGCTTGGCAGAGCTGCGGCGACACCTGCAGTTCGTGGAAGAGGAGGCTGAGCTGCTGCGGCGCTCTTCTGCCGAGCTTGAGGACCAGAACAAGCTGCTGCTGAACGAGCTGGCCAAGTTCCGCTCGGAGCACGAGCTGGACGTGGCGCTGTCGGAGGACAGTTGCTCCGTGCTCAGCGAACCTTCGCAGGAGGAGCTGGCGGCCGCCAAGCTGCAGATCGGCGAACTCAGCGGCAAGGTCAAGAAGCTGCAGTACGAGAACCGCGTGCTCCTCTCCAACCTCCAGCGCTGCGACCTCGCCTCCTGCCAGAGTACGCGGCCCATGCTGGAGACGGACGCCGAGGCCGGGGACTCTGCCCAGTGTGTGCCTGCTCCCCTGGGCGAGACACACGAGTCCCATGCGGCCCGCCTCTGCAGAGCCAGGGAGGCTGAGGCGCTGCCTGGGCTGAGGGAGCAGGCCGCCCTGGTCAGTAAGGCCATCGATGTCCTGGTGGCTGATGCCAATGGCTTCTCGGCTAGCCTCCGACTGTGTCTGGACAATGAGTGTGCTGACTTCCGGCTGCATGAGGCCCCGGACAACAGCGAGGGCCCCAGGGACACCAAGCTCATCCATGCCATCCTGGTGCGTCTGAGCATGCTGCAGCAGGAGCTGAACGCCTTCACGCGGAAGGCAGACGCAGTCCTGGGGGACTCTGTCAAGGAGCAGCAGGAGTCCTTCTCATCACTGCCCCCCTTGGGCTCCCAGGGGCTCTCCAAGGAGATTCTTCTGGCAAAAGACCTTGGCTCAGACTTTCAGGTAAGGTGTCTCGTGCACAAATCCTATTATTTATTTTTTTCCTTTGTTTTGTTTTGTTTTTCTTGAGAGAGGGTCTCTCCCTGCCAGCCAGGCTGAAGTGCAGTGGTGCAGTCTCAGCTCACTGCAGCCTTGATATCCTGGGCTCTAGCCATTCTCACCCCTCACCCTCCTGAGTACCTGGGACTACAAGTGAGCACCACCACACCCAGCTAATTTTTATTTTTTATGTTTTGAGACGGAGTCTTGCTCTGTCAGCCAGGCTGGAATGCAGTGGTGCAATTTCGGCTCACTGTAACCTTCAACTCCCAGGTTCAAGCGATTCTACTCCCTTAGCCTCCCAAGTAGCCGCGATTACAGGCGCCCTCTATCACACCTGGCTAATTTTTGTATTTTTGATAGAGATGGGGTTTCACCATGTTGGCCAGGCTGGTCTTGAACTCCTGACCTTAAGTGATCGGCCCACCTTTGCCTCCCAAAGTTCTGGGATTACAGGCGTGAGCCACTGTGCCTGGCCATAATTTTTAAATTTTTTTGTAGAGATGGGATCTCGCCATGTTGCCCAGGCTGGTCTTGAACTCCTGAGCTCAAGTGATCCACCAGCCTCAGCCTCCCAATGTGCTAGGACTATAGGTGTGAGCCTCTGTGCGTGGCCTGATAGTCACATTTTAAATGGTCAGTATTTTTGTGTGTCTAGTGGAGTGGATCTAAAATATTTCATCCTTGGCAACTTGCCCTTCTAAATCATTGTCTACATATGTATCATATATTTGTTTTTCCACCCAGATTGTTTTATATCTGTTGTTACTATACACCTTATATTTTTTACGCAGTGTATCAGTTTGTTCATTTATGATGCTTGTCTGTTGTTCACACACTTTTTGTGCTCACTGCTGAAGGTGTCATGATTAGCAAAAACAGATATGATTCCCCCTCTCACTGCCCTTATCATCTAGTGGGCAGAGTCATCCAAAATATCCCGTCAGTGAATGTGCAATTAGACACTGAGAGAGGAATCTGAAGGAAAGGTACATGGTTTTATGAACAAGGAACTTGACCTGGACCCTGTGCTGAGGGAGGGCGTCTGATCTGACCAGAGGTCAGAGGGATGAATGGCTGGGGGAACAGGGTTTTCAGCAGAGGAAATAGCCTGTACAAAGGCACAGCTCAGATCAGAGGCGGAAGGAGCGTGGTGTGTCCAGGGCGCTGAGTGAAGAGACAATGTGAAGCTGGACTGCACTGAGCATGGGGGAGATTTGATCTTCATCCTCAGAGCAATGGCAGGGAATTTTTCATTTCCAGGGAAAGAGAGTGACTTAGCGCTTTCTTTTTTTCTTTTTTTCTTTCTTTTCTTCTTTTTTTTTTTTTTTTTTTTTTGAGACGGAGTCTCACTCTGTCAGCCAGGCTGGAGTGCAGTGGCACGATCTCAGCTCACTGCTACCTCCACCTCTCAGGTTCAAGTGATTCTCCTGCCTCAGCCTCCCAAGTAGCTGGGATTACAGGCATGTCCCACCACACTTGGCTAATTTTTGTGTTTTTAGTAGAGACGGGGTTTCGTGATGTTGGCCAGGCTGGTCTTGAACTCCTGACCTCAGGTGATCCACCCGCCTCGGCCTCCCAAAGTGCTGGGATTACAGGTGTGAGCCATCGCGCCCTTCCGAGATTTAGCACTTTCTTTTTAACAACTATACAGTGATATGTGCCATAATTTCTTTAACTCAAGACCTGTTGATCCAGTTTCATCTTACTTGTTTAAGCAAGCACACTGCCTTTTTTTTTTTTTTTTTTTTTTTAAGAAACAGTCCTGCTCTGTTTCCCAGGCTGGAGGGCATTGGTATGATCACAGCTTGCTGCAGCCTCAAATTGTAGATGGAATTATAGGCATGTGCCCATAGATTGCTCTGTTATCTCCCTCTTGGTTCTTCTTGAAAGAGGGATGAACAGAGGTCACACATGTGATAGGATAGTTGGGGCTGACTCAGAAGGTTTGTGCACAAGACACACATTCACAAAATCACTTCCCACTGACCTAGTCATTCATCCTTTCTGCAAGCATTCACTGAATGGCAGCAGTGCTCCAGCCAGGGCTGGGTCTGGGTTGCAGAGGTGAATCTACCAGGGTCCTAGCCCTCCGATGGGTGGTTCAAGCCTCTTAGGGAGCGCAGAGGCCTGGGGTGGGTGTTTCTGGCACCCCTCGGGCCCCTCCCCATGGTGATATTTGGTTTGTTCTGCCTGTGCCTCTGGGTGCAGCCACCTGACTTCAGGGACCTGCCGGAATGGGAACCCAGGATCCGAGAGGCCTTCCGCACTGGTGACTTGGACTCTAAGCCCGACCTCAGCCGGAGCTTCAGGCCTTACCGAGCTGAAGACAATGATTCCTATGCCTCTGAGGTGGGTCTAGGCCTGAGCAAGCAGGGGATTGGGTAGGAGGAAAGTGACTGAGGCCTGTCAAAAGCAGAGTGGTGCATATATCACTTAGCTGGTGAGGATATGGGTTTGGGGAAATAAGGAAGTTTGGGACATTCTCATGGCCTGTTCCAAGGAAACTTATAAACTCATCTTCATAAATTATTTTTTTTTCTGTATTAAATTCCACTGGGAATTTAACAATTTATGTAATTTTTTGTTTGTTTGTTTTTGAGATGGAAACTCGCTCTGTCCCCCTGACTGGAGTGCAGTGGCGCGATCTTGGCTCACTGCAAGCTCCGCCTCCCGGGATCATGCCATTCTCCTGCCTCAGCCTCCTGAGTAGCTGGGACTACAGGCACCCGCCAACGTGCCCGGCTAATTTTTTGTAATTTTAGTAGAGACGGGGTTTCACCGTGGTCTCAATCTACTGACCTTGTGATCCGCCTGCCTCAGCCTCCCAAAGTACAATTTATGTAATTTAATGGAACTACTTATTTATGTAGCAGGAAGGCAGCAGTCTCTATGGTCAGGCAGTTTGAGTTTCAATTGTGGATCCACTCTTTACCTGGCTGTGAGATCTTGGATAAGTCATCTTACCTCTCTGATTCTCAGTTTTCTCACCTGTAAAATGAAGGTGCCTCACAGGGTTGTTGAAAGGATTAAATACATGAAAAGCCATAGCTTAAGGCCTGGCCCACATTGGGTGAGGATGAGGAGGAGGATGATGATTATGATAATAATGACACATCTGTGGGATTCAGACTTGACCTGACTTCAAGTCTCAGTTCTGCCAGTGTTCCTGTGTGACCGTGGACAGGTTTCTACCTTCTGGCCACAGCTTCCCTGTTGGTAACATGGGAGGGTTAGAGTGAATGGTGGCTATCGAATTGCTAGGATTCTTTGATCCTCAGGGAATTCTGGGTAGTTCTGAGCCCCTTCTAAGCCTACTGAGCTTCTCCTTGCTTTTCATAATGAGCCTGAAGCAGGAAAAGGCTCCTGTGGACTGGGTGGAGTATCTCTGAAACCCTGAACCTTGCAGAGTCCTGTGTATTTTCCAGCCTGAGTACCTTTCTGAGCATCTCTTGGAAGATAACTCTGTGGTCCCAGGAAGGCCAGCCCATGACTATGTAGGAAGGAGAAGCTCACTTGAAGCTGATGGATCAGACTCTCTAAGTGAGCCTCCTGGAAGCCATGGCAAAAAGAGAAAAAACTGAGATAACTCAGTTCTCTTTTTTTTTTTTTTTTTTTGAGACGGAGTCTCGCTGTGTCACCCAGGCTGGAGTGCAGTGGCGCGATCTCGGCTCACTGCAAGCTCCGCCTCCCGGGTTTACGCCATTCTCCTGCCTCAGCCTCCGAGTAGCTGGGACTACAGGCGCCCGCCACCATGCCCGGCTAGTTTTTTTTGTTTTTTTTTTTTTTTTTTTGAGACGGAGTCTCGCTCTGTCGCCCGGGCTGGAGTGCAGTGGCCGGATCTCAGCTCACTGCAAGCTCCGCCTCCCAGGTTTACGCCATTCTCCTGCCTCAGCCTCCCGAGTAGCTGGGACTACAGGCGCCCGCCACCTCGCCCGGCTAGTTTTTTGTATTTTTTTTTTTTTTTTTTTTTTTTTTTTTTTTGAGACGGAGTCTCGCTCTGTCGCCCAGGCTGGAGTGCAGTGGCGCGATCTCGGCTCACTGCAAGCTCCGCCTCCCGGGTTCACGCCATTCTCCTGCCTCAGCCTCCTAAGTAGCTGGGACTACAGGCGCCCGCCACCTCGCCCGGCTAGTTTTTTGTATTTTTTAGTAGAGACGGGGTTTCAGTGTGTTAGCCAGGATGGTCTCGATCTCCTGACCTCGTGATCCGCCCGTCTCGGCCTCCCAAAGTGCTGGGATTACAGGCTTGAGCCACCGCGCCCGGCCTGTTTTTTGTATTTTTTAGTAGAGACGGGGTTTCACGGTGTTAGCCAGGATGGTCTCGATCTCCTGACCTCGTGATCCGCCCGTCTCGGCCTCCCAAAGTGCTGGGATTACAGGCTTGAGCCACCGCGCCCGGCCATTTTTTTTTGTATTTTTAGTAGAGACGCGGTTTCACCATGTTAGCCAGGATGGTCTCGATCTCCTGACTTCGTGATCCACCCGCCTCGGCCTCCCAAAGTACTGGGATTACAGGCTTGAGCCACCGCGCCCGGCCTAACTCAGTTCTCATTTTCTGAGAAAAGGAAATAGGCCTATTCTTTTTTTTTTTTTTTTTTTTTTTTTTAGACTGAGTCTTGCTCTGTCGTCCAGTCTGGAGTGCAGTGGTACGATCTTGGCTCACTGTAACCTCCATTTCCTGAGTTCAAATGAATCTCATGCCTCAGCCCTCCTGATTAGGTGGTACTATAGGCATATGCCACCATGCCCAGCTAATTTTCATATTTTTAGTAGAGACAGGGTTTTGTCATGTTGCCCAGGAGGCTGGTCTCAAACTCTGGGGCTCAAGTGATCCTCCCGTCTCGGCCTCCCAGAGTGCTGGTATTGCAGGCGTGAACCACCGTGCCCTGCCAGGAAGTAGGCCTATTCTATAGGCTTACCTGTAGAAAAAATAATTTCCTGCACACATTCAATTATTTGTTTCATTTGGTCACTCTTTATTGAGCAGTGACAATTGCCCAGTGCTGTTGAACACTGAGTTCAAGGAGGATACCAGGGAGCAGACGGTATGTAGCCCTGCAAAAATTTTTAATGCAAAACAGATATAGAAGATATACCTCAAGTCACTGTGCCTTCCACTGCCAAATCATCATATTATTGACCATATAATGAATGTTTACTTTCACAGAGGGACATTTGCCATACCTAGGAATGTTTTATGTAGGAGTTCTGGGGCCAGGCACTGTAACTCACACCTGTAATTTCAGCACTTTGGAAGACCCAGGTGGGCAGATTGCTTAAGCCTAGGAGTTCAAGATGAGCCTGGGCAACATGGCAAAATCCTGTCTCTACCAAAAATATATAAAAATTAGCCAGGTATGATGGCGGGCGCCTGTAATCCCAGTTACTTGAGAGGCTGAGGCAGGAGAATTGCTTGAACCTGGGAGGCAGAGGTTGCAGTGAGCCAAGATCGCGCTCAAGTCTGGCAAAACTCCATTGAGAGAGAGAGAGAGAGAGGAGGGATGGAGGGAAGGGAAGGGAAGGAAGGAAGGAAGGAAAGGAGGGAGGGAGGGAGGGAGGGGAGGGTGAAGGTCGGAGGTCAGAAGGTCTTCACACAGTTCCCATGGTTACATTTAGTATGTGTCCATGTCCTTTATATGTTTTTCTATGGAGGTCTATAGCTTTTTTGGTTTTGTTTTTCTACTTTCTGTTGAAGTATAACATAATAACATACATAAAATAAGGACACTGTCCTTAAGGGTACCCCTGAATGGATTGTTACATATGTATAGATCCATTAAACGTCTTTTAAGTCCCATCATTTCGTATCTAAGTTGTTTCTAAAATATTGCAATTATAAACAATGAAACAATGAACATCTTTGTGAATCAAACTTAGTTTCCCCAGGACCTTATTAAGATAAATTTCAAAGAGAAAAGATCAAGTTCCAATGGTAACAAAAGCCAGATTTGATATGTACTGTTTCATTTAATCATCATGACGACCCTCTAAGGTGGGGACAGTCATTCTGCCTGATTTGTATTTGGACAGCTTGGGTCCAACTTCCCATCGTTCCCCTACCACTGTCATCCTGAGATCACAATTTCTATCCACTTCTTCCCCTCTCTCCCTCCTCATTATCTGTGTCCCCTGTCCACACCACAGATCAAGGAGCTGCAGCTGGTGCTGGCTGAGGCCCACGACAGCCTCCGGGGCTTGCAAGAGCAGCTCTCCCAGGAGCGGCAGCTGCGAAAGGAGGAGGCCGACAATTTCAACCAGAAAATGGTCCAGGTGCGTGGTGCCCAGCGCTTTCCAGGCAGCTATTCCTACAGCCTCTTTGAGCTGGAAGCAGAGGCCTTGAGGATCTATGGGCCCTCTGAAGTCAAGAATGTTAGGGGAGGCTAGGCGTGGTGGCTTACCCTTGTAATCCCAGCACTTTGGGAGGTCGAGGCAGGCAGATCACTTGAGGCCAGGAGTTTGAGACCAACCTGGTCAACATGGTGAAACCCCACCTCTACTAAAAATACAAAAATTAGCCAGGCATGCTTGTGCGCGCCTGTAATCCCAGCTACTCGGGAGGCTGAGGCAAGAGAATCGCTTGAACCCAGGAGGCAGAGGTTACAGTGAGCCAAGATCGTCCCACTGCAGTCTAGCCTGGGCGACAGAGTGATCTCAAAAAAAAAAAAAAGGAATGAAAGAATTAAGGGAAACCTGAGTCTTCAGCCCCTTTGCCCTGCTGGGATGTTATTGCACGTGCCATTGTGCATTAGCTGTGTAATAGGACTATCATTGGCTGCCTGTGGGACCTGGGGCCAGTCCTGTTTTCTCTCAGGACCTCAGTTTCCCATTTATGAAATGGTGCCCTCATCAGACCTGGCTTCTAATCAAGATAATAGTTCTGGAATAACATTTGTTAAGCCCTTTCTGTATGCTGGGCCTGTCCAATGCACTTTCTACCCATTATGTCTTTTAATCCTTGTGCCCTCCCTTATCACCATTTTGCAGATGGGGAAACTGACGCCCAGAGAGCCAGAGTGCTCTGCCCAGGGTTGCACATCCAGAGCGCAGCGGAGCTGGGCCTCTAATCCAGGTCCCTCTGTTAGCCGTGACTCTGCATTTTTTCCTAGGGTGTTGCCCAGTCATCAGCCATCCTCAACCCTGGCACGCCCTTTGCTCTCCACGCGTCACCCCTCCCTGCTATCATCGCTCACCCTCGCAGGTTCCTCACTGAACATGAGAGTCCACGTGAGACATTTGGTTCCCAGGAGGTGCTCAGTATATGATGACATGTTTTTTTAGTCAGAGCCAGGGTCAAATCCCAGCTCCTTCAGTGATGTGTCACTGTGGCTGCAGTAGCAGAGGGCAGTGCTCATCTGAATAGACTGCGCCACGCGTGGTGGGATCCCGGGCAGGGATCACTCACAGGCACCACCCAGACTTTCCTCCCTGCCCCACTCCAGGGGCCCGGAAAGGGGTGGGGGAGAGGGAAGGGCCCTGGGATTGCTCAAGCTCTTGTCCCCCGGCAGCTGAAGGAGGACCAGCAGAGGGCGCTCCTGAGGCGGGAGTTTGAGCTGCAGAGTCTGAGCCTCCAGCGGAGGCTGGAGCAGAAATTCTGGAGCCAGGAGAAGAACATGCTGGTGCAGGAGTCCCAGCAGTTCAAGCACAACTTCTTGCTGCTCTTCATGAAGCTCAGGTGGTTCCTCAAGCGCTGGCGGCAGGGCAAAGTTTTGCCCAGCGAGGGGGATGACTTCCTCGAGGTAAGATTGGGCCTGGGACTGGGACTGGGAGTATGGGCTGGGGAGAGAGGGACAGGAAAGGGACGCCCAGCTGGATTTGACACAGCTCCTAGACTCGCATACCTGCCATCAGCATGCAAGCTTCCTTCTCTGCATTCGTTGCTCCTTTTTTTTTTTTTTTTTTTTTTTTTTTTTTTTTTTTTTGAGATGGAGTCTCTCTCTGTCGCCCAGGCCTGAGTGAGTGAAGTGGCACAGTCTCGGCTCACTGCAATCTCCGTCTGTCTCCCAGGTTCAAGCAATTCTCCTGCCTCACCCTCCCGAGTAGCTGGGACTACAGGCGCCTGCCACCATGCCCTGCTAGTTTTTGTAGAGATGGGGTTTCACCATGTTGACCAGGCTGCTCTCGAACTCCTGACCATGTGATCCGCCCGCCTCAGCCTCCCAAAGTGCTGGGATTACAGGTGTTAGCCACCACACCTGGCCATCGTTGCTCTTTACTGGGCATGTGGAGGGTGCTTGCTGGGGGTACCATAAGGAAGATGACACGCTTCGTCCCGGCCTCAATAGCAGAAAGGATCCTTGGGGCTGGCAGGTCTTTAACACAGAGTCCTCAGAGGCAGCAGTATCGAGGTGAATGTAGGAATCTAGTTTTGTAGTAGCATCAGGTACAGGTATACATTTTTATTCAGTGCCCTGGGAGGCTCCCCTGGGTCCCTTCCCAGAATTTTTTTTTTTTTTTTTTTTTGAGACAGAGTCTCACTCTGTTACCCAGGCTGGAGTGCAGTGCCACGATCTTGGCTCACTGCAATCTCCACCTCCCGGGTTCAAGGAATTCTGCCTCAGCCTACCGAGTAGCTGGGATTACAGGCACGTGGCACCATACCCAGCTAATTTTTGTATTTTTAGTAAAGACAGGTTTTCTCCATGTTGGCCAGGCTGGTCTCTTGAACTCCTGACCTCAAGTAATCCATCCCCCTTGGTCTCCCAAAGTGCTGGGATTACAGGCATGAGCCACCATGCCCAGCCGAAAGATATGTTTATTTAACAAGAGGGAGTAGGCTGGCTTAAAAACACTGGTGATAGTACAGGTGGTATTAGGGTGTGGCAGGAAATGTGTGGGGGCAGAGCTTTGGGAATGTGTGAAGCTTAGAAAGGACCCACCTGGCCCATTCGTGCCCCAGTCTGTGCAGGACCCTCTGCTGCTCAAAGCCCCTGTCTCCTGTCATCAGCACAGCAGCAGGGAGGAGAAGGGGACTTACAAGGATGTCAGACCTTGGTCACACTCATCTTAGTTGACACTGCTCACTTTGGCCTTGTCCTTTTGGGTTCAGGTACCTCGAATCTAGCCCAGGCTTGGCCCTCCTCGTCCAGGCTACTGTCTGTAGGCCCCTTTCCAGATCAAATAGGGAGCATTGGCATGCCTCAAGTTGCCATGTACGCCATCAGGGGTACTCCAGAGGAGCCCAGATGCCCTAGGAGCCAGGCATGACAGTTAGACCTGAGTGTATAGCAAGACCCTGCATCACCCTATCTCAGTGGAGCTCATCATTCTCGAAGGCCACTAGCTCCTCCCCAGGGCCTCATGGGAGAGTCCCTGCCGCCATTCCATGGGCCCACACCCTGCTGCCCTGACCCTGCAGTGCCTGACACAGGGCCGCCCTGGGAGCATCAGCCTCGAGCCTCTTGTCTGAAGCTGTCTCTTCTGTGACGTTTGGAAACAGAGGAGCCCTCTCACCTGTTTGGAAGTCTCACGGTCCTCTGGACGAAGCCCAGTTTAAGGGAATGACCTGCAGGCCACACAGTCTGTATTTTAAGTCAGTTTGTCTGACTTGAACCCTCCACATTTGGTGAAAACCTTTCTAGCCATTTCCATATCCTAGAGTAAAAGAGAGAGAAACTTACTTTAGGAAAGGAAAAAATAGAGTATAAACAGAAAATTGGCCAGGTGCAGTGGCTCACGCCTGTAATCTCAGCACTTCGAGAGGCTAAGGTGGGCAGATCACTTGAGGTCAGGAGTTAGAGACCAGCCTGGCCAACATGGTGAAACCCCATCTCTACTAAAAATACAAAAATTAGCTGGGAACGGTGGCGCACACTGGTAGTTCCAGCTGCTTGGGAGCCTGAAGCAGGAGAATCTCTTGAACCTGCAAGGCAGAGGTTGCAGTGAGCCAAGATCATGCCATTGCACTCCAGCCTGGGTGACACAGTGACACTCCGTCTCAAAAAAAATAAAGAGACACAGAAAATTACATAACATATATGCCTCTAATTAAGAAATATGTACATTTACCAAAATAGGCATAATTAATAAGATATAAACATAATCATGCTAGGCATGGTGGCTCGCACCTATAATCCCCGCATTTTGGGAGGCTGAGGCAGGAGGATTGCTTGAGCACAGAAGATGACTCATTCCCTTTTGCCTTATTTCCATCCTAAACTAGGTCCCTGATCTCCTTGGCTGGCCCTGGACTCTTGCCCAGAATCCATCAGCAATAAATCCAAGCCCCCAGCAAGATCACTTCTGTCCACCCAAACCTTTGGTCACCCTTATGTAGCATTGTGGGAGTGCACATGGCCTTTTCATTTCAACCGCAGTGCCTGCCTTGACCCAGCCTGTCAACATGGTTATTTCAGAGTGACTCTCAGGGATGCTTCCTGGTCTTTGGGGCAGAATAGATGTCGTGGGAGGCTAGGAGGGCCTGACTGTCCGGCCGTGCTCCTCAACCTATACGGTGCCCAAGGTTGGAATTAAAATTTGGGAAAACTTCCCACCTGCAGTTAAGCATGGTTTTTGAAAAACAGGTGAACAGCATGAAGGAGCTGTACCTGCTGATGGAGGAAGAGGAGATAAACGCTCAGCATTCTGATAACAAGGCCTGCACGGGAGACAGCTGGACCCAGAACACGGTGTGTTTCCAGCCCCTTCGCGGTCCTGTTGTGTCCATTCATTCCTTTGTCTGCTCAGTGATCAATTCCTGCTGCTTTCTCTGACCCCATTCCTGGACACTGGAGTTGCAGAAGGTTATTGCCTGGTCATCCCAGGGCAGTAACAGAATCCAGATGATGGACTGTTGGGTCATAAGCAAGACAGCAAGTAATTCTCTTTGCAGTATAGGGGACAGCATCACAGTGAAGGGGTCATGGATGATGGGTTTTGAAGGATGTATAGGAGTTTACCTAATAGAGAATGGGGACTATTCTGGACCAAGAGAACTGTGTGTGCTAAGGTGTGGCAAGGTGTTTTGGTATTGAGTATGGCTTGGGAGGTACATGGTAAGGGTAAGGACATCAGGCTAGAGGCATCTGAAGAGGGGCCTTGTGGTCTAGGGTCAGGAACCTTCAAATCAAGCCATAAGTCAGAGAGAACAGTGTGGTCCGGATCCCAGGGTCACACACGGTAAGCTGGGGTAGGGATGGGAAATGAGAGCATGGGCCCAGGAAAGAAGATTTGGGACCAAGTCAGGCAAACTGAGGGAGTCTGCATGAATTTGACCCCACACTGGCCTGCGTGTGTCAGAGAGGATCCTGAGTGAGGAGAAAGACCCACAGCCCAGATGCTACAGAGCCTTGAAGAAGCCAGATGATTCAGCTCAGAGTTAGGCTGAATAATTATTATTGTAACTGCAGGGTTTTTTTTCTTGGTGTCAGATTTGGGACTCATGTCAGCCTAGGAGGTAGCCAGGGCTGGGCTTGTCATTCCCATGTTATGGGTGAGATGACCTAGAGAGGCCGTGGGACTTGCCTGAGGCCTCGTGGAGTCCCAAGCTGGACTCCTAGGTGAGTTCTCTGAGCCCAGATTCCCCCCCCTACCCGCCGAGGCTCTTGACTCAGGTTTTGCCTTCTGTCTGCAGCCCAATGAGTACATCAAGACACTGGCCGACATGAAGGTGACGCTGAAGGAGCTGTGCTGGCTTCTCCGGGATGAACGCCGTGGTCTGACGGAGCTTCAGCAACAATTTGCTAAGGCCAAGGCTACCTGGGAGACAGAGCGGGCAGAGCTCAAGGGCCATACCACCCAGGTGAGCCCCCCACCTGTCAGAGGCCTCTCCCCTCTCACCCAAGCCTTTAGCTGTCAGATCGGAGTAGGATGCCAAGGCCATGCTCCTAGAGGAATAAGAACCCCTTTGCTTCACCTGTGGCCCAGAGAGGGCAAGAGACTTGCCTAAAGTCACACAGCAAGGGTATCAGAAACGGTGGGGAATGGGAGTCACGGGGGAAGGGAAGGAAGGTGAGGGATTGCACCCTGGGCTCACAGGTGAGGCTGGCGCGCACCCCCACTGCCTGCTGTCCTCATTTGCTCCTTCCTTTCCTCATAAACACTCCTTCAGCCCCCACTGCCTGGCTCTGTTTTGCTCCCTCCACTCAAACTGGGGGCCTCCCGCAACTCCCCAGTGTGCCCAAAGGAGCTTTAACCAGGAGCCCTGGGGGTTTAGGTTTGGGGTCTGCTGTGCGCCTGAGGCTGACTTGCCGCCTCCTTTGGCCTGAAGAGTGAGAGGGTAGGCTTCCTCCCACTCGGAGAGAATGCTCTGACCCCACAGCTCGGGCTCCAGCCTCTTCCATCCAGCCTGCCCCTGCCGCAAACTGTCTTCCCAGGCAGCAGCAGCCTCTGGGAGGCAGGCACTCCGATGGTCTCTGCTGGACAGGTGACAAAACTGGCACAGATGAGTTAAATTTATCTCCCAAGGTCACCCGGCTAATAAGTGGCAG
The DNA here is from genome assembly GCF_043159975.1 of Macaca nemestrina. Taxonomy (NCBI): domain Eukaryota; kingdom Metazoa; phylum Chordata; class Mammalia; order Primates; family Cercopithecidae; genus Macaca; species Macaca nemestrina. The sequence goes on from NC_092139.1 coordinate 27,999,872, forward strand.
ACTGGCCCTTGCTCCCCCAAACCTCTAACCCCTGGCTCCCTGTGACCCCAATTCCACCTCCTTTTTTATTTATTTATTTATTTTTTTGAGACAGAATCTCACTGTGTCACCCAGGCTGGAGTGCAGTGGTGCAATCTCGGCTCACTGCAACCTCTGCCACCCGGGTTCAAGCGATTCTCCTGCCTCAGCCTCCAAAGTAACTGGGATTATAGATGGCATACCACCACACCCAGCTAATTTTTGTATTTTTAGTAGAGATAGGGTTTCACCATGTTGGCCAGGCTAGTCTTGAACTTCTGATCTCAAGTGATCTGCCCACCTCGGCCTCCCAAAATTCTGGGAGTACAGGCGTGACCCACCATGCCCAGCCCCAATTCCACCTTCTTCCCACTGCTCACAGTCTCCTGGCTGCTTCCTGGGGCCACTACTCTCCCCTCCTAACCCTCTCTGCAGCTCTCACAGCTCCCTCCATCTGCACTGTCCACTATACCTGCTGCCCCTAAAGACCTGGGCATTTCAGGTGCTCCTCCCACCAAGAACCTGACCAGCCCATGGGGGTTAATGCGGGGCACTGAGTCTAAAGGTTGCACATTCCCCTTCCTGCCACCCTGAGGTCTGAGGCCAAGAAAACCATCTTGCTGGAGTGACCACTAGTAATCTTGCAGAGTTTTCATGAGGATAATGACATCATACCTGAAAAGCCCACAGCAGAGCTTGGCTTATAGAAAGAACTCTTCAAACCCTTATTGTGTGGAGGGGTTAGGGGTTAGTTCTGAGTGGGGAGGACTAAGCTGGGTTAGTCCCTGGTGAGGGGTCTTCTGAGGGACCTCTCCCCTTTTCCCCTGCTGGCACCTAGGAAGGAAGGAGAGAGGAGGGCCGAGAGGAGTGGCCTCCTGCTGCCAGCTGCTCAGTCTGCTTCTTTCCGCAGATGGAGCTGAAGGCGGGGAAGGGGGCTGGGGAGCGGGCAGGGCCCGACTGGAAGGCAGCCCTACAGAGGGAGCGTGAGGAGCAGCAGCACCTCCTGGCAGAGTCCTACAGCGCTGTCATGGAGCTGACGCGGCAGCTGCAGATCAGCGAGCGCAACTGGAGCCAGGAGAAGCTGCAGCTGGTGGAGCGGCTGCAGGGTGAGAAGCAGCAGGTGGAGCAGCAGGTGAAGGAGCTGCAGAACCGCCTAAGCCAGGTGAGGCCCACCCCTGCCAAGCTACTTCCACCCGCAAGGGAGAGTTGCTACAGAAATGATTCAGAAGCAGGAACTCCTTCAGGTATAGCTGGATCTAGGTGCTCATCCAGTGAGGTCTGGCACAGCATCTCCTTCGGGTATAGCTGGATCCAGGCACTTAGAGAATGCAGTGGGAACTAGATCTTCCTTTCTGCCTCTGCCTGTCAGGCCTGCTTTCCTCTGTGTTAGCTTTACTCTTAAACAAGCTGTTCCCAAATATGGCCACCATTAGTTTCATGCTCATATCTTACAGCTTAGCAAGTACAGTGGATTGGCCAGATATGGGTCATGTGCCCATCCCTGGAGCCTACCCAAACTCAGGAACCAAGAGGGAGGAACTAAGAGTGGTTCCCATGGGAAAATTGGGAGGCCTTCAATCAAAAGAAGGAGGAAAGGAAAAGCAATCATTGACCCTCACTCCCCATTATAGTTCACTTCATGCAGCCAGCCGCCACCTACCATATGCTGCTCTGCTCCTCTCTTGATTTTGACTTTTCCCTTCCTTTCACTTATATTTTTATTTACTTATTTATTAGAGTACAGTGTGCACGCTTGGCTCACTGCAGCCTCCGCCTCCCAGGTTCAAGTGATTCATGCGCCTCAGCCACCTCAGTAGCTGGCATTACAGGCGTGTGCTACCACGGCTGGCTAATTTTTACGTTTTTAGTAGAGATAGGGTTTCACCATGTTGGCCAGGCTGGTCTCGAACTCCTGGCCTCAAGTGATCCTCCCGCCTCAGCCCCCCAAAGTGCTACGATTACAGGCGTGAGCCACCATGCCTAGCCTTACTTTTATTTTATTTTTTTAAATTAATTTATTTTTTCTTTGAGACAGTCTCACTCTGTCACCCAGACTGGAATGCAGAGGTGCGATCTCGGCTCACTGCAACCTCTGCCTCCCGGGTTCAAGCAGTTCTCCTGCCTCAGCCTCCCGAGTAGCTGGGACTACAGGCGCTTGCCACCCCACCCGGCTAATTTTTATTTTTAGTAGAGATGGGGTTTCACCATGTTGGCCAGGCTGGTCTCCAACTCCTGACCTCAGATGATCCGCCCACCTCGGCCTTCCAAAGTGCTGGGATTACAGGCGTGAGCCACCGCGCCTGGCCTTACTTTTAATTTTAATCACATAAACCAGGACTTCATCTTTATATAAGGTCCAAATATTACAAAGGCATATTTCAACCTACTCCCTCCATTTCTTGTCATTTTTTGTTAATTAAAAAAATTTTTTTAGGCCAGGTGCAGTGGCTCACAGTAAGAAATGGGGTCTTACTGTATGGCCCAGGCTGGGCTTGAGCTCCTGGTCTCAAGCCATCCTCCTACCTCAGCGTCCCAGGTAGCTGGGCCTTTCTTGCTATTTAAATTTATATTTACAGGGTTTTGTTCGTTTGTTTTAAAATCATTAATCAAGTTGTAATGTCCATTTATTTATACTTTGCCTCTTTCCTGGAGAGCTGTTTACAAAAGAGTACGGAGGCCTTCCTCATTCAGTGTGCCTGGTGCCTGGTGTTCCCAGTGTGGAGATACTATGATTTGTTATCTACAGTGATTAAATCTAGATTGTTTCCAGTTTTTCACTATTGAAAGTTGTGACCTGAAGCTGGATGTGGCAGTGTGCGCCTGTAGTCCCAGCTACATGGGAGGCCGAGGTGGGAGGATTGCTTGAACTCGGGAGATCAAGACTGCAGTGAGCCGTGATTGTGCCACTGCACTCCAGCCTGGGCAACAGAGTGAGACTTTTTTTTAGATACGAAGGTATCTAAAAAAAGAAAAAAAAGTTCAAGTTGTGCCTCAGTGAACATCTCCACACATATATTTCTGCACACGCATAAATATTTCAGTAGGATAGATTCCTAGAGGTTAAATTGCTAAATCCAAGGGCATAAGCATTTATAGTTGATAGTAACTGCCAGGCTGCCTTCTAGAAAAGCTTTGCCCTTGTACCCTCCCACCAGCTGCACAGTTAGAAGGACGAGAAGGCCCTTTTTGCTTCATCTTTGCCAGTTGCTGTGATTACCAGTCTGTGAAACGTCTGCCCAAATTAGGGTGTGAAATGCTATCTCATTGCTTTACTTTGCATTTCTCTGACTTACTGAAGGTGAGCATTTTTCATGAGTTTATTGATCTTAGGTTTTTCCTCTTCCTAATGTTCTCTTCAGTACTTCAACAGCCCTGCAAGGTCACGTTCATGAAACCCCTTTTTCAGATGAGGAGACAGAGGCAAAGTGATTGGCCCAAGGTCATAAAGTGAGTAAGGGAGAGGACCAGAATCTGGCAGAACTCCCAAATCTGGAAAGTTCCTGGTCCTGGGCCATGCCCACTCTCCTGCAGGGACAGAGCTCCTGTGAGGTTCACACCTGCTAGGAGCCTGTGCTTGGGGAGTGCAGGATGGCAGGATGACTAACAAGTTCCAGAACAATCCAGGTACCATGTGGAAAGCAGGTCAGATGCATGCATCTGTTTGCACCATCAAGCCAAATTCCTGTTTGTAAAAGAATAATTCCTTCTTATTTTATTAACAACAAAATATTTCTAAATTTCTAAATATTCTAAATTTCTAAAATGATTTTGAAATTATGAAACAAGCTTCGTGTCATCCCTGGGGGACATATCAGCCCACAAGCATGTCTTGTCAGCTCATCAGGGCACAGATTCCATGTCCTGCTGTTGTTTTAACATCAGGGACTTGCCAGCCCTCTAGCCTCTTGTGTCTCTCTGACATTCCTCTTCCTCCTGCACTTTAAACCAAATCCCCCAAAGCAGCATTCTTTACACTGGACTGACGATTAAGCCAGACTGGTGAAAGTAGCAGAGTGGCTGGTGGGAAAGAGCTTCTGACCAGGAGTCCCCAGTCCTTACCTGGCTCCACCAGGTACAACCCCAGTCAAGTCACCCCTGATCTCTGGGCCTCATCTGTAAAATAAAGATGACCATACTTGACGTTCTCATTTTTCAGGGCAGCTATGGAAATAAAGTGAGATAACCACAAGAATCAAAGTGCTTCCTAAGCCCACCCTTGTCTGGGGCTTGGTTTGATTCTGTGGTCTTCATCTGTCATTGCTGTTCACTGATGTTAGTATTATTTCCCCCCTCCCTTCCTTTCCCTCCCTCCCTCCCTTCTTCTTCCTTTCTTAGTTTCTTTCTTTTCTTATTTTGAGACAAGGTCTTGCTCCATCACTCAGGCTGGAGTGCAGTGGCACCATCTCAGCTCACTGCAAGCTCTGCCTCCCAGGCACAAGTGATCCTCCCACCTCAGCCTCTCATGTAGCTGGGAGCACACTCTAACACGCCTGGATAACTTTTGTGTATTTATTTACTTATTTATTTTTGAGATGGAGTTTCGCTCTTATTTCCCAGGCTGAAGTGCAATGGCACAATCTTGGCTTACCGCAACCTCCGCCTCATGGGTTCAAGCGATTCTCCTGCCTCAGCTTCCCGGGTAGCTGGGATTACAGGCATGCACCACCACACCCGGCTAATTTTTTGTATTTTTAGTAGAGACAGGGTTTCTCCATGTTGGTCAGGCTGGTCTTGAACTCCCAACTTCAGGTGATCCACCTGCCTCGACCTCTCAAAGTGCTGGGATTACAGGTGTGAGCCACCATGCCCAGCAACTTTTGTGGTTTTTTTTTTAGACATGGGGTTTCCCTGTGTTGCCCAGGCTGATCTTAAACTGCTAGGCTCAAGTGATCCTCCCACCTCAGCCTCTGGAAGTGCTGGATTACAGTTGTGAGCTGCCACACCTGGCCTAGTGTTATTTTCATTGTTGCCCTGTTTGTCTCATGTTGGGTTTCTAAGAAGCAAAGCTCTAGACATGGATTCAAGTACAAGTAAGGTGACCAACCCATGCCGGCTTGCCTGGGACTGAGGGCATTCCCGAGACTGTGACTTTTAAAACTAGAATAGTCCTAGCCGTAGCCTCCTAGTTTTTTTTAGAACTGAGGGTTCTGGGACATGGGACTTTCAGTACAAACACTGAGAAAGTCCTGGGCAAACCAAGATGAGTTGGTTACCCTGTGTGCAAGTGATTTGTTAACGGATGGAGCCAGGATGGGGAAGGGGAAGAAACCATGTAAGATACGCTTTCAGATGAAATCTGCCCTTGGCCTGACCCCATGATGTGCCCAGCAGTATAAACAGTAAATCACCCCACAGTTTAGTCCACCTTAAGGCAAGGGATCCACCTTTAGGGCCAGTCTTCTGGACCCCTGTCTTTGTCCGTCATTGGCAGTGATTGGGTCCTGGTTACCCAAGGCAGTCCTCCAGAGAAGGTTGTAGTGCCAGATGGTACAGATGGAGTCACCAGCAATGGGAAGTGCTACACTGTTGTTACGATCATTCACTCAGTCAGCTGCCCGACCTCTTCTCTCAGTCTTGATCCTCTCATCTGCCAAATGGAAATAACCACAGGAACACCTACCATACACAGTTTCTGTGAGAATTAAATTAACTAATGCAGCTGGACGCAGTGGTTCATGCCTGTAATCCCAGCACTTTGGGAGGTTGAGGCGGGTGGATCACCTGAGTCAGGAGTTCAAGACCAACCTGGCCAACATGGTGACACCCCGTCTCTACTAAAAATACAAAAATTAGCCAGGCAAGGTGGTGCATCCCTGTAATGCCAGCTACTCTGGAGGCTGAGGCAGGAGAATCGCTTGGACCTGGGAGGCAGAGGTTGCAGTGAGCTGAGATCGTACCACGGCACTCCAGTCTGGGCAACAGAGTAAGACTCTGTCTCGGAAAAAAAAAAAAAAAAAAAAAAAAATTAACTAATGTGTGCATAGGAGATGGGTTCCGTCACAAGCCACCTGGAGGTGATGGACCTCCAAGAAGGGAGGGAAGCAGAGGCCCCTCAAGGCCCAGCGGGGAAGAGTGCTGGGATCTGTGAATGATGGCCACTGTGGATGGAGCAGTGGGGGTGCCTGGATCTTACATTTGCCACTCTGATTGGATGTGGCTGCTGCTTAGCTGGTCTAGCTGTTCTGTGAATTGTGCAATGAATTCACATAGTAATGGCTGTTCCTATATTAGGTATAATGACATCTAGAAGGATCTCTGCAAGTAATTGCTTTTATTATCATTTTCCAAATCCACCAGGCAGAGGGGCGTGCTCTGAGCTGCTACCCACTGAGAAGGTGGCCCCTGGTCCATGATGTAGGTTATGTGGGCTGCAGAGTAGAGTCTGGGGAGTGGCTTTGCTTAGAGCGGGGTTCTGCTTACTAGCTTTGCCCATTACCGACCCACCCTCTCTGCCCTTGCCCAGCTGCAGAAGGCTGCCGACCCCTGGGTCCTGAAGCACTCGGAGCTGGAGAAGCAGGACAACAGCTGGAAGGAGGTGAGTGGGGCAGCTGCTGCCATGTTATCTTGGCCCCTGGCTACACCATAAAGGTCCCTGCTCGTGGGGGACATGACAGAAGTTGCTAACCCTGTCTCACAGGTCACACCCTTGCACCTTGGGCCCCTCAGCCCTAGAGTCTGTATCTCATGGTTCCTGCCTCAGGGACTGGGCTAAGTGAGGGAGTAGGGTTGAGGAGGGAGAAGACAAGCCCACCGCCAGCTGAGCAGGGGCCACTGGATGCTTTGTTGCGGTCACCACATTTGGATTAAATTCTAAGTGGTCCCTTTCCTTGGGTGGGTCACTCTTGGAGCTCTGATTGGCCCAGCCTGGATCACATTTGGTGGAGGAATTAGATGCAATGGAGCCAGAAACTGACCATGCTAGAATGATGACATCGTTCCTGCTCTCCAGATGAGGAGATTCAGGCATTGAGGTCCGGGCTGGTCTCGCGTTCCACGCCCTTAGTGCTCTCGTGGCCGGAACTGACCCTTCCTGTCTCTCCTCGACAGACACGCAGTGAAAAGATCCACGACAAGGAAGCTGTTTCCGAAGTTGAGCTTGGAGGAAACGGGTTAAAGAGGTGCTTGCATCCTGGTCCCCTGCTCTGCCTCTCTGTCCCGCCCCACAGCCTCACCCCTCTTCGCTCCCTGCTGGGCCCTGCACCCACTCTGCCTGCCTTTGCTGCAGCCCTGCCCCGCCCCTTTGCCCTCTTCCTGCTGCCACCCTCCCCGCATCTGAGTTGGGAGAGCATCGGGATATGGTTTCTCTGGAACCTGAACCACGCAGGAGCTGGAAAGCTTGGGGCAGTGGGAATTCCAGGCTGCTGCATGTTGTTTGAGTCTGGGAATGGAACACAGGTGGAAGCAAACCATTTAGCTCCTCTTGGGATTCTTTTCTCCTGTCTCTGGAGTGAGGAGAGTCGAGATGGACCTCCGTTCCTGGGATTATTGAGCAGCATCCTTTGGGCCCAGCCCTGTGCTGTGGCCAAGGAAACCCCTACCCCAAGACTGTAAGGACCACGTCTCCACTGTTAGGAAACCCATGAAAGGAGTCAGGGAAACAGAACCCCCAGCTGCCATCAGACCAGCCCAGAAGCAAGGCAGGCAGGACAGGCTGGAGCCAGAGGGCCAGGTTTGAATGCCAACCCTGCCAGTTCTAGCTCTATGACCTTGACCTTGAGCAGTACTTCCCATCTCTGTCTAGTGGGGATGATATGAGCTGCCTCTTGGAGTTCATCAGAGTGGTCTGACACATGCATTTCCATATGCCTGGCATGTTCAGTGATTCAGGCAATATGTGTGCCAGGAGCTTCATGGCGTCTTAGTTTGGGTTCCCCCATAAGCAAACTCTGAGACAAGGATTTAAGTGCAAATGGTTTATTTGGGACAGAATTTCAGGAAACACTTGGAAGTGAGACAGGGAAGGGAAGGCAGCCAATTAAAGGAGCTTCATCCAGGTTATCCCACGGGCAACTGGAGTTCAGGCTGTCGGAGGAACTCAGGGAGCCAGAGTAGAACGTGCAGCTTAGAGTCATCCCGCCCGAGAAACAAGGAGGCTGGGGCACTTGTTCACCATATCCCACCTATTGTTTGTCGAGGGCTGTGTTTAGGGGCATTCACTCCTTAACTCTGTGCTATTTCTAGCTTCGGTTTGGGTTGTTGTTTTTTTTTTGAAATGAAGTTTTGCTCTGTCTCCCAGGGTGGAGTACAATGGCACGATCTTAGTTCGCTGCAACCTCTGCCTCCCAGGTTCAAGCGATTCTCCTGCCTCAGCCTCCTGAGTAGCTGGGGTTACAGGCGCACACCACCACGCTTGGCTAATTTTTGTATTTTTAGTAAGAGACAGGGTTTCACCATCTTGGTCAGGCTGGTCTCAAATTCCTGACCTCAGGTGATCTGCCTGCCTCAGCATCCCAAAGTGCTGGGTCTAGCTTCTTCTATGTGGAGGACAGCCAAGTATGATCCCACAGGCAGAAAAAAAGCCATCAGGTAGAGAATGGTGGAGTATGCAGTTCAGAGTATGCAGTTTTAGGTGTATAGGTGAAAGTACAGAGAGAGGCCAGGTGCAGTGGCTCATGCCTGTAATCCCAGCATTTTGAGAGGCAGAGGCAGGAAGACTGCTTGAGGCCAGGAGTCTGAGACCAGCCTGGGCAACATAGGGAGACCCCCATCTCTACAAAAATTTTTTTAAAAATTAGCCAGGCATTAGGCTGGGCGCGGTGGCTCATGTCTGTAATCCCAGTACTTTGGGAGGCTGAGGCAGGTGGATCACCTGACGTCAGGAGTTCCAGACCAGCCTGGCCAACATGGAGAAACCCCGCCTCTACTAAAAATATAAAAATTAGCCAGACGTGGTAGTGCACGCCTGTAATTTCATCTGCTCCAGAGTCGGAGACAGGAGAATTGCTTGAACCCAGAGGGTGGAAGTTGTAGTGAGCGGAGATCATGCCACTGCACTCCAGCCTGGGTGACAGAACGAGACTCTGACTCAAAAAAAAAAAAAAAGGGCCGGGCGCGGTGGCTCAAGCCTGTAATCCCAGCACTTTGGGAGGCCGAGATGGGCGGATCACGAGGTCAGGAGATCGAGACCATCCTGGCTAACACGGTGAAACCCCGTCTCTACTAAGAAATACAAAAAATAGCCGGGCGAGGTGGCAGCGCCTGTAGTCCCAGCTACTCGGGAGGCTGAGGCCGGAGAATGGCGTGAACCCGGGAGGCGGAGCTTGCAGTGAGCTGAGATCCGGCCACTGCACTCCAGCCTGGGCTACAGAGCGAGACTCCGTCTCAAAAAAAAAAAAAAAAAAAAACACACAAAATTAGCCAGATATGGTGGTGTACCCCTGTAGTCCCAGCTGCTCTGGAGGCTGAAATGGGAGGATCACTCGAGCCCAGGAGTTTAAGGCTGCAGTGAGCTGTGATATCACCACTGCATTCCAGCCTGGGTGACATTTCAAGACCTGTTTGGGGAAAAAAAAAAAAGAAAGAAAAGAAAGAAAGAAAATGCAGACAGAATGTGGGGCTGGGCACCAACAACATCTTCTACAAGAGGTGAACAAGACAGTCCTGGTCTCTGCCCTCGCGCAGCACACGGACCAGGGTGGTAGACCAGAGTGTGTCCTCAGTGTTACTTCCACTAATAACCACGTTTTCTCCTGCCCTTTGCAGAACCAAATCTGTTTCCTCCATGTCTGAGTTTGAAAGTTTGCTCGACTGTTCCCCTTACCTTGCTGGCGGAGACGCCCGAGGCAAGAAGCTACCTAACAACCCTGCCTTTGGCTTTGTGAGTTCTGAGCCTGGGGATCCAGAAAAAGACACCAAGGAGAAGCCTGGGCTCTCATCGAGGGACTGCAACCACCTGGGTGCCCTGGCCTGCCAGGACCCCCCAGGGAGGCAGATGCAGCGCAGCTACACAGCTCCCGACAAGACGGGCATCCGAGTCTACTATAGCCCCCCGGTGGCCCGGCGCCTGGGAGTCCCTGTGGTTCATGACAAAGAGGGCAAGATCATTATCGAGCCCGGCTTCCTCTTCACCACAGCCAAGCCCAAAGAGTCGGCTGAGGCTGATGGGCTGGCTGAGAGCTCCTATGGTCGGTGGCTCTGCAACTTCTCACGGCAGCGCCTAGACGGAGGCTCAGCCAGCAGCCCCTCAGCAGCCGGGCCTAGCTTCCCAGCAGCCCTGCATGACTTCGAGATGTCAGGCAACATGAGTGATGACATGAAGGAGATCACCAACTGCGTGCGCCAGGCCATGCGCTCCGGCTCACTGGAGAGGAAAGTGAAGAGCACGTCCAGCCAGACGGTGGGCCTGGCCAGTGTGGGCACACAGACCATCCGCACGGTCAGCGTGGGCCTGCAGACCGACCCACCCCGCAGCAGCCTCCACGGCAAGGCCTGGTCACCTCGAAGCTCTTCACTCGTGTCTGTGCGCGGCAAGCAGATCTCCTCCTCCCTGGACAAGGTCCATTCACGCATCGAGCGGCCCTGCTGCTCCCCCAAGTATGGCTCGCCGAAGCTCCAGAGGCGGTCTGTGTCCAAGCTGGATAGCAGCAAGGACCGCAGCCTGTGGAACCTGCACCAGGGCAAGCAGAACGGCTCGGCCTGGGCCCGCTCCACCACCACGCGGGACAGCCCTGTATTGAGAAACATCAATGATGGACTCTCCAGCCTCTTCAGTGTGGTGGAGCACTCAGGGAGCACGGAGTCTGTCTGGAAACTGGGCATGTCTGAGACGCGGGCCAAGCCCGAGCCTCCCAAGTATGGCATTGTGCAGGAGTTCTTCCGTAATGTGTGTGGCCGGGCACCAAGCCCCACCTCGGCAGCAGGAGAGGAGGGCACCAAGAAGCCAGAACCCCTCTCCCCAGCCAGCTACCATCAGCCGGAGGGTGTGGCCAGGATCCTGAACAAGAAGGCAGCCAAGTCGGTCAGCAGCGAGGAGGCCAGACTCACCATGCTCCCCCAGGTGGGGAAGGATGGTGTCCTCCGGGACGGAGATGGAGCCGTGGTCCTTCCCAGTGAGGTAGGTGGGTGGGATCTGTCCTTTCTCTTGGTAGGTGGAGTTAGTATATAAGGTCCAAGCTCTTTGGGTTTTTAAGTTCAGAAGTATGGGCTGAGGCGGGCGGATCACCTGAGATCAGGAATTTGAGACCAGTCTGGCCAACATGGTGAAAACCCCATCTCTACTGAAAATACAAAAATTGGCCGGGCGTGGTGGCGGGCACCTGTCATCCCAGCTACTCTGGAGGCTGAGGCAGGAGAATTACTTAAACACAGCAGGCGGAGGCGGCAGTGAGCTGAGATTGTGCCACTGCACTCCAGCCTGGGTGACAGAGTAAGACTCCGTCTCAAAAAATAGATATATGGCCGGGCGCGGTGGCTCAAGCCTGTAATCCCAGCACTTTGGGAGGCCGAGACGGGCGGATCACGAGGTCAGGAGATCGAGACCATCCTGGCTAACACGGTGAAACCCCGTCTCTACTAAAAAATACAAAAAACTAGCCGGGCGAGGTGGCGGGCGCCTGTAGTCCCAGCTACTCAGGAGGCTGAGACAGGAGAATGGCCCGAACCCGGGAGGCGGAGCTTGCAGTGAGCTGAGATCCGGCCACTGCACTCCAGCCTGGGCGACAGAGCGAGACTCTGTCTCAAAAAACAAAAACAAACAAAAAAAAATAGATATATATATTTTTATATATTTTTATCTCTATATATGTATATAGATGTTTATATGTTTATATATACATATATAGAGATAAAAATATATAAATATATATAATATAAATATATTTTTATAAATATATAATATATAAATACATATATAAAATATATATATTATATAATATATAATATATAAATACAATATAAATATATATTTATATTATACTTATTTATATATAAATAGATATAAATAATATAAATATATCTATATGTTTATATCTATTTATATATCTTTATATATATATATAAATAAAATAAAAATTCAGGGATATGGCCATGTGTCCCAGGAAGTTCTTATGCTGGTCTGGGGATAGAGTTGGAAGGTCCCAGACCTGGAACAACACACACTTGATGGTCACATGGTCTGAATTCCAAGAGACTAGTGAGCATGGCTTAACTAGTAGCTTTTGCACCACCCATCGGAGACTGCCAGCATCCTCTCCAGGGAGGGGGCGTTACTGCTCTCTTGCAACCCGGTGGTGTGTTGGAGCCAGCTTGTTTGGCTTGTGGGAGCCAATTGTCAGCATCACTGTGGTTCTTTGTTTTTTGTTTTTTTTTTTTTTGTTTTTTTTTTTTTGAGACGGAGTCTCGCTCTGTCGCCCGGGCTGGAGTGCAGTGGCCGGATCTCAGCTCACTGCAAGCTCCGCCTCCCGGGTTTACGCCATTCTCCTGCCTCAGCCTCCCGAATAGCTGGGACTACAGGCGCCCGCCACCTCGCCCGGCTAGTTTTTTGTATTTTTTTTAGTAGAGACGGGGTTTCACCGTGTTAGCCAGGATGGTCTCGATCTCCTGACCTCGTGATCCGCCCGCCTCGGCCTCCCAGAGTGCTGGGATTACAGGCTTGAGCCACCGTGCCCGGCCTGTTTTTTGTTTTTTGAGATGGAGTTTTGCTCTTGTTTCCCAGGCTGGAGTGCAATGGTGTGATCTCGGCTCACCGCAACCTCTGCCTCCTGGGTTCAAGTGATTCTCCTGCTTCAGTCGCCCAGGTAGCTGTGATTACAGGCATGTGCCACCACGCCTGGCTAATTTTGTATTTTTAGTAGAGACAGGGTTTTTCCATGTTGGTCAGGCTGGTCTTGAACTCCCGACCTCAGGTGATCCGCCCACCTTGGCCTCCCAAAGTGCAGGGATTACAGGCGTGAGCCACCGCGCCCAACCGCATCTCTGTGTTTAACATGACCTTGGTACCTTGAGATTGGCCACTGTGGGAGGATTTACAGCATAAAAATTAGTAAACACTACAAATCAGGGCTCCTCCTGTCACTCCTGGAAAACTAATTGTTAAACATTAGCGGACATACCCCCACCCCCATCAAGACTTCACACCTAAGTGCTCATATTTCCTCTGAGAATCTTCTGCTGCACACCCCATTCCTGCTATCAATTTCTTATTAGTTAGTAAACCTTATTTAAATGTTAGTGAGCATTATTTGAATGTTAGAATGTGCATAAGTTAACTTTGTAGAAAGGGAAGGAAATGTATTTGAAGGTTAGCATATTTTACAAAACCCAAGAGTAGGATCCTAATGACCTCAGCAGCTTCTCCCTGTCTTCCTCTCCTCTCTCTTAAGCTTCACCCTCTCTGATATCATATTCCTCCTTTTTCTCTCTTTCTCTCTCTGTTACATTTGCACAAGGACAGGGTGGGCTGTCCCAGCTCTGGCTTTATAACATTTTCCAGTTCAAGCCCCTAGGAGACACTGACACAAATCCCTCTCCCAATTCTACATTTCTGAAAGAAGGAAACTGATTGGTGCATCTAGAGGCAAGTGTACCCCTTGGTCCAGTCAGCTGTGGCTGGGAGTGGTACCATGTGGTCTGCTGTGGACTCAGTGGGGGCACAGAGACATGAGAAGGGCTATGTGTGGAATGGGCTGTGATGGACTTAAACATTCTACTTTTCTATTATTGTACATTTAGGTGGTTTCTAGTTTTTCCCTATTGTAAATAATGCTGCGGTATAGGCCGAGGGCAGTGGCTCACCCCTGTAATCCCAGCACTTTGGGAGGCTGAGGCAGGCGGATCATGAGGTCAGGAGATTGAGACCATCCTGCCTAACATGGTGAAACCCCGTCTCTACTAAAAATACAAAAAAAAAAAAATTAGCTGGGTGTGGTGGCGGGTGCCTGTAGTCCCAGCTACTCGGGAGGCTGAGGCAGGAGAATGGCGTGAACCCGGGAGGCAGAGGGTGCAGTGAGCTGAGATCGTGCCACTGCACGCCAGCCTGGGCGATAGAGCGAGACTCCATGTCAAAAATAATAATAATAATAATAATACTGTGGTGAACATCTTGGTACAAAATCATTTTTTTACATTTCAGACTATTTCCTTAGGTGTAAGTTGCAGAAATGAGATTAAAGGATGAAAGAATAGGCCGGGCGCGGTGGCTCAAGCCTGTAATCCCAGCACTTTGGGAGGCCGAGATGGGCGGATCATGAGGTCAGGAGATCGAGACCATCCTGGCTGACATGGTGAAACCCCGTCTCTACTAAAAATACAAAAAAATAGCCGGGCGTGGTGGCAGGCGCCTGTAGTCCCAGCTACTCGGGAGGCTGAGGCAGGAGAATGGCGTAAACCCGGGAGGAGGAGCTTGCAATGAGCTGAGATCCGGCCACTGCACTCCAGCCCGGGCGACAGAGCGAGACTCCGTCTCAAAAAAAAAAAAAAAAAAAAAAAAAAGGATGAAAGAATATAAATGTGGCCGGGCGCAGTGGCTCATGCCTGTAATCCCAGCACTTTGGGAAGCTGAGTTGGGCGGCTCCAAGGTCAGGAGTTCGAGATCAGCCTGGCCAATATGGTGAAACCCTCTCTCTACAAAAATTAGACGGGTGTGGTGGCGGTCGCCTGTAGTCCCAGCTACTCAGGAGGCTGAGGCAGGAGAATCGCTTGAACTCAGGAGGCGGAGGCTACAGTGAGCCGAGATGGCACCACTGTGCTCCAGCCTGGGTGACAGGTGAGACTCCGTCTCCACAAAAAAAGAATATAAATGTTTTAAAGTTATTTGTTAAATACTGCCAAATTGTTTTTCAAAAGTGTGCCATTTCTACAGCCTCCAGCAGTGTGTGGCAAGTGCGTTACTTTTCTATACTCTCAGTCAGCTGGCTGACATTTTAAAACATCTCTTAAATATTTATTCCTTTTTTTGGCCAGGCACAATGGCTCATGTCTCTAATCCCAGCACTTTGGGAGACCGAGGTGGGCAGATCACTTGAGCTAGGAGTTCAAGACCAGTCTGAGCAACATGGTGAGATCTCATCTCTACATTAAAAAAAAAAAAAAAGCAGCCAGGCACGGTGGCTTACACCTGTAATCCTACCACTTCGGGAGGCCAAGGCAGGTGGATTGCTTGAGCTCAGGAGTTCGAGACCAGCCTGGGCAGCAAAGTGAAACCCCATCTCTACTAAAAAATATAAAAAATTAGCTGGGCGTGGCAGCATACACCTATAGTCCCAGCTACTCGGGAGGCTGAGGCAGGAGAATTGCTTGAAGCTGGGAGGCGGAGATTGCAATGAGCTGAGAATGCACCACTGCACTCCAGCCTGGGTGACAGAGCAAGACTCCCATCTTTTTTTTTTTTTTTTTTTTTTTTTAAAAAAAAGGCCAGGCATGGTGGCTCACACCTGTAATCCCAGAACTTTGGGAGGCCGAGGTGGGTGGATCACTTGAGGTCAGGAGTTTGAGACCAGCCTGGCCAACATGGTGAAACCCCGTGTCTACTTAAAATACAAAAAGTATCCGAGTGTAGTGATGAGCGCCTGTAATCCCAGCTACTTGGGAGGCTGAGGCAGGATAATTGCTTGAACCTGGGAGGTGGAGGTTGCGGCGAGCCAAGGCCATGCCATTACACTCCAGCCTGGGCAGCAGAGCGAAACTCCATCTGAGAAAAAAAAAAAGCCAGGCATGGTGGTGCTGCGTGCCTGTGGTCCCAGCTGCTTGGGAGACTGAGGAGGGAAGATCCCTAAAGCCCTGAGGTTGAGGCTGCAGTAAGCCATGATTGTGCCGCTGCACTCCAGCCGGGGCAACAGAGCGAGAGACCTTGTCTCCAAAAAGAAAAAATATATTTATTTCTTTTTTTGTAATTTTTTTTTTTTTTTTTTTGAGACAGTCTCACACATTCTGTCACCCAGGCTAGAGTGCAGTGGTACGAGCAACCTCCACCTCCTGGGTTCAAGCGATTATCCTGCTTCAGCCTCCCAAGTAGCTGGAACTGAAAGCCTGAGCCACCGCGCCCGGCTAAGTTTTGTGGTTTTTGTAGAGACGGGGTTTCACCATGTTGGCCAGGCTGGTCTCGAACTCCTGACCGCAGGTGATCCACCCGCCTCAGCCTCCCAAAGTGATGGGATTACAAGCATGAGCCACTGTGCCTGGCCTATTTTTGTAACTTTTGAAAAACTGTTAAGTTTGGCCTGGCGCAGTAGCTCACGCCTGTGATCCCATCACTTTGGGAGGCTGAGGCGGGTGGATCACCTGAGGTCAGGAGTTTGAGACCAGCCTGGCCACCTTGGTGAAACCCCATCTCTACTAAAAATAAAAAAAATAGCCAAGCATGGTGGCAGGCGCCTGTAATCCCAGCTACTTGGGAGGCTGAGGCACGAGAATCTCTTGAACCTAGTAGGCAGAAGTTGCAGTGAGCCAAGATCGCACCACTGTACCCCAACCTGGGCAACAGGGCAAAACTCCATCTCCAAAAGAAAACCCCCAAAACTATTAAGTTTAATATTTATACTTAGTATACTGTAAGAGTATAGCTCACTGAATTCTCATAAACTGAACACGGCCATTACAATAGTCTGGGTTCTCTAGAGAAACAGAACCAAGAGGATAGAGAGAGAATAGAGGGCAAGGAGAGAGAGAAAGAGATTGATTGATTGATTATAATGAAATGGCTCATGTGATTCTGGAGTCTGGCAAGTCCCAAGATTTCAGGGTGAATCAGCAAGTGGAGACCCAAGAGAGCCAATGGTTTAGTCCAAAGACCTGGAACCAAGAAAGCTGGTCGTTTAGTTTCACTCCAAAGGCCAACAGCCCAGTGACCTAGAAAGAGCAGATGTTTTACTTCAAGTCTGAAGGCAGGGCCTCACAGTGGCTCACACCTATAATCCCAGCACTTTGGAAGGCCGAAAGAGGTGGATTGCTTGAGACCAAGAGTTTGAGACCAGCCTTGCCAACATAGCAAAACCCTGTCTCTACTAAAAAAATACAAAAATTAGCTGGGCATGGTGGTGCGTGCTTATAGTCCCAGCCACTTGGGAGATTGAGGCATGAGAATTGCTTGAATCCAGGAGGCAGTGAGCCAATATCGCACCACTGCACTCCAGCCTGAGCAAGAGAGTGAGACTCTGTCTTAAATAAATAAATAATAAAGTCTGAAGGCAGGAAAAAAGCAAGTGTCTCAGTCTGAAGGCTGTCAGGCAGGAAGAATTCTCTTACTTGAGGGAGAGTAAGCCCTCTTGTTCCGTTCAAGCCTTTAACTGACTGGATGGGGTTCATGTTAAGGAGAATTTACTTTTTTTTGAGACGGAACCTCACTCTGTCATCCAGGTTGGAATGCAGTGGCGTGATCTTGGCTCACTGCAACCTCTGCCTCCCAGGCTCAAGCGATTCTCGTACCTCAGGCTCCCAAGTAGCTGGGATTACAGGCACACACCACCATGCCTGGCTAATTTTTTATTTTTAGTAGAGATAGGGTTTTACCATGTTGGCCAGGCTGGTCTTAAACTCCTGATCTCAAGTGATCTGCCCACCTCAGCCTCCCAAAGTGGTGGGATTACAGAGGTGAGCCACTGCGCCTGGCTGAGAATTTCGATGTTAATCTCATCTCAAAACACTCACAGAAACACCCAGAACAATGTTTTACGTAATATCTCGGCACCCAGTCATGTTGATATATAAAAGTAACCATCACTTCCATATAACCAGTACCACATCAAGAAACAACAGCACAAAGCTGGCTGGATTTTGAATGTTGATTTTAAAGTTGATCCAAATATTGTCCAGTATGTAAAATGTGCATGCTACCCATTGACCCAGTAGTTCTTTTAGGAATGTAGCCTGTGGAAATATTCACAAACATGGATAAAGAAAAATAAAAAGAGGCTGGGCTCACGCCTGTAATCCCAAGGCTTTAGGAGGCCGAGGCAGGCAGATCACCTGAGGTTGGGAGTTTGAGACCAGCCTGACCAACACCGAGAAACCCCATTTCTACTAAAAATACAAAATTAGCCGGGCATGGTGGCGCATGCCTGTAATCCCAGCTACTTGGGAGGCTGAGGCAGGAGAATCACTTAAACCCGGGAGGCGGAGGTTGCGATGAGCTGAGATTGTGCCATTGCACTCCAGCCTGGGCAACAAGAACGAAACTCCATCTCAAAAATAAATAAATAAATAAATAGAAAAATAAAAAGAGAGAGAGGGGAGGAAATCAAAGCTCAAGAGAGGTTAAGTAACTCTGCCAAGGTCACACAGCTAGTAATTGGCAAAGCTGGGATTTTAACCAAGCAGCTTGGCTCTATCGCAGCACTTTTATTTTATTTATTTTGTATTTATTTATTTATTTTTGAGACAGAGTCTCACTCTGTTGCCCAGGCTGGAGTGCAGTGGCACAATCTCGGCTCACTGCAAGCTCTGCCTCCTGGGTTCACGCCATTCTCCTGCCTCAGCCTCCCGAGTAGCTGGGACTACAGGCGCCCACCACCACGTCCGGCTAATTTTTTGTATTTTTAGTAGAGACGGGGTTTCACTGTGTTAGCCAGGCTGGTCTCAATCTCCTGACCTCGTGATCTGCCTGCCTCGGCCTCCCAAAATGCTGGGATTACAAGCGTGAGCCACCACGCCTAGGCCTTTTTATTTTTTGAAAAGATGGGGTGTCACTCTGTTGCCCAAGCCAGAGTCCAGTGGCACAATTATAGCTCACTGCTGCCTTGAATTCCTGGGCTCAAAGGATCCTCCTGTCTCAGCCTCCCACATGGCCTAGCCCAGCAGCACTTTTTTTTTTTTTTTTTGAGATGGTGTCTCACTCTCTGCCCCAGGCTGGAGTGCAGTGATGTGGATCTCAGCTCACTGCAACCTCCACCTCCTGGGTTCAAGCAATTCTCCTGCCTCAGTCTTTGAGTAGCTGGGACTACAGGTGCGTGCCACCATGCCCAGCTAATTTTTGTATTTTGAGTTGAGATGGGGTTTCACCATGTTTGCCAGCCTGGTCTCAAACTCCTGACCTCAGGTGATCCACCTGCCTTAGCCTCCCAAAGTGCTGGCATTACAGGTGTGAGCCACCATACCCAGCTGCCCAGCAGCACTTTTTTTTGTTGTTTTTTTGTTTTTTTTTTTTGAGATGGAGTCTCTCTGTTTCACCCAGGCTGGAGTACAGTGGTGCAATCTCAGCTCACTGCAGTCTCCACCCCTCCTGGGTTCAAGCGATTCTCCTGCCTCAGCCTCCTGAGTAGCTGGGACTATAGGTTCACGCCACCACGCCCAGCTAATTTTTAGTAGAGATGGGGTTTCACCGTGTTGGCCAGGATGGTCTCGATCTCCTGACCTCGTGATCTACCCGCCTCAGCCTCCCAAAGTGCTGGGATTACAGGCGTGAGCCACCACGCCCAGCAGCAGCACTTTTGATCATTATTTCTGTTTATTGGTAATAGTAAAAAATTAGAAACTACCCAAATGTACATCAAAAGTGAATTTGGGCCAGGCACAGTGGCTCACGCCTGCAATCCCACCACTTTGGGAGGCTGAGGTGGGCAGATCACTAGAGGTTAGGGGTTTGAGACCAGCCTGACCAACATGCTGAAGTCCCGTCTATACTAAAAATACAAAAATTAGCTAGACGTGGTGGCACACGCTTGTCATCTCAGCTACTTGGGAGGCTGAGGTGCAAGAATCACTTGAACCCGGGAGGTGGAGGTTGTAGTGAGTCAAGATTGTGCCACTGCATTCCAGCCTGGGCAACAGAGCAAGATTCTGTCCAAAAAATAAAAAAATTTAAAAAGTGAATTGGGTACATAAATCAGTTATTTCTATCTGGTGAAATGGTATAGAGACACTAAAAAAGAAGGAGATCGGACAGGCATGGTGGCTCATGCCTTTGGGAGCCTTGAGCACCCAAAGGTGCTAATTCCAGCAGTTTGCGAGGCTGAGGCAGGAGGATCATTTGAGCCCAGGAATTCAAGACCAGCCTGAGCAACATAGTGAGACCCTGTCTCAAATGAAAAAAAAGTGATAAAAAGGAAGGAAATCTAGACATACCTAGTGACAGAAAAGTGTTCATGTTTTACAGTTGCAAAATAAGTTGTCATTTTGGTAAATGTATGTTGAGAATCTCTTTGGTGTACAGGACCATGGACAGTGTCCACTGTCCTCTCTGTATAGCCTAGAATATATTACAATGAATATCCATTACTGCTCTAATGGGAGAAGAACAATAGAAAGAAAAAATTGGTCCAGTGAGGAGCTTCAGCCCTTGGGAACTGGTTTATGGCTGAGTCTCAGTTCCTTGCATGGCTCATCACCCAGCGCACGGTGGCCCATGTCTCCTGGCTCCTCTTGACTTCCTGCCTCCCTCTTCCTAGGATGCTGTTTGTGACTGTAGCACCCAGTCTCTCACCTCCTGCTTCGCCCGTTCGTCCCGCTCTGCCATCCGCCACTCTCCTTCCAAGTGCAGGCTGCACCCTTCAGAGTCCAGCTGGGGTGGGGAGGAGAGGGCACTCCCCCCCAGCGAGTGACCGAGCAGCCAAATTCCCCGCCTCAACCAGCCAAGCCCCTGGATAGCAGAAGGGAACCAGCGGAGACGAGACGAGGTGAGGCGAGGGGCTGTGTCCTCAGCATTGCCTGGCCCTGGAGGGACAGCAGCGATGCCACTGCCAGAATGCAGCTTTCACATCAAGGTAAAGCCGGGTCTCCTGCTGGCCCCTGGGTGGTTAGCTCCGACTTCCCAGGGGAAGGCAGTGAGTGGGAGAGAGACCAAAACTGGGCTTCCCAAGCATCCACTGAGAGATCCGTCAAGAGCCGATCCCTGGGTTCTAAGAGAGAGCCTTGCCTGGTTCTGCCCATGCCTCCCTCTTGGAAGAGCCCAAGAAGGATACATGTCTGGCCATGCCTTTGGGGAAAAGGAGTCAGAGAGATGTTTCCTGCTGACCATCCACCCCTTCATTCAGGAGGAGACACTGCTGAGAAGAACAGGCTTTGCTCTAGGGCTCCATGTTGGGTTCCTGGTGGAGCATTGCTGGGCATCATCACCATCACCTCCTTCTCTCCACCACCTCCTCCTCCCAGGCCCACTGCTCTAGATTGCTGGGACACTAGGGGGCATGATAGGGCAGTAGCCAGGGCCAAGTATCTGCTTGGAGTCCTGGAGCCCTGGATCTCCCTGCCCATAGCCTGGCTGCAGCAAGAGCTGGGAGGCAAAGTGGAAATCTGCAGGGCTCAGGGTTGGGGAGTGATTGCAATTGCCTTCCTTGCCAAAGTGACTTGGGACCCCAATGTTCCCAGCAGACCCTTTGAGGATAGAAATAGGTAGAGTCAGTCTCAAGACCTGGTGCATAGATAAATGCCTGAATACACTGCCTTGATCTTGATCTCAGAGGCCTCTCCCTGGCACCCTAAGAGGGGGTAGGCACTACATCTCCACTGTGTTTACATCCTGCAGCTGGTAGGGGGGCAAAGATATTCCCAGTAAGAGACTCTTGGTTGGCCAGGTCAGGCCCAGGAGAACACCGAGAGGCCAGAGCCCAGGACACAGCAATAGACTGGGGCCTGGAAACACATATCTTGCCTAGATTGTTTATTTGAATTTTTCATACTATAAATATTTAAGGTGATTTACTTTATTTTAATAATTTAATTTACCCCAAAGTCCTTAAGGTAATTTATTGGAGGTTGAAACATGCATTCTTGCCACTGGGACAACATGGGGCTTCTAATGGCATGGACAGCCACGGGGTCCCCCGGGTGGACAAGGCAGCTTGGCAGCCAGGTTTGGAGACCTGGTCTCCTGGTCAGTTTTGGAGGGCCCCTCAACAGAGCTGGAGCCCTGTACCCCAACACTGCTGGCCATGTGGCCTCAGAACACTACTTATTACTCAATGCCTGGTACTTGGCCAACCCCAGCTGTCAGTCTGTAAATACTCACTGACAAGGTGGAGGGCTGAACAGCCATCACCACTCCCCAGACATTCTCCTTGTCTGTCTCATTTCCCTCCCTCCCTCTGACACCTTTCTTCATGAGTTGAATGTGGATTACTAAGGCTCTATCAAGAGCGTGGAGATCCTTCCAAGTTTCCCAAATGAGAACTCGCAGGAAAACAGGACTGAACTTTGATAATGTTGTTTATCGCAGCTTTGCACATGAACCTGAGTGTCTCCCAGCCTGCCTCGGTTCTCACCAGCCTGCCAGCCTTTTCACCAGCCTCTCTCCTTAGCCTTATGGCCTTTCATGGCTCTTCTCCCTGCCCCAGCTCTGCTGCCTGCCCTTTCTCACGTCCTCCGTGAGCTGCCTGAGCTATTGGTTGGATTTCAACGTGGCTCATTGCAGCATGTGGGGGAGTGCCTCCCATGGCCTCCCCTTGGTGCCGGTGAACCCCTTTTGGTTGCACACATGCTCCCCCGACACACATAGACATGCAGCCTTCCTGTAACTGACTGGGGACCCAGAGTGGAAACACCAGGATGGATCAGCTTGTCTGCAGAATTGCCCATCAGGAAGACCAAAAGCCAGTAGCTTTGCTGATTTGCCCCCAGGACTCTGGAGGCGCCCATGCACTCCCACCTCCACCTGCCAGTTCCCAGACCCATCCATTCGGGATCACCTGGACCAGTTACCCCAAGTCCTGCATCTCCCTTCCCTGCAGGCTGAACACCAGGGTCATGCCAGTCCCGCCAGCCACTTCCTCCATGCCCCAGTGACTTGTGTGGGCAGAGCAGGCAGCCAGTGGAGCTGTGGGCCAGTTCCACTCTGGGATGCTGCTGCTCTCACCCATGAGGTCAGGGGGGCCCGCCAAGGTTATCTCCAGGTGAGGGGATTCACATCAGGCCACATGTCACCAGAGGCCTTCTGCCACCTCCCAGAGCGACAGAGAGCCAGGGAGGCTGCGTACCCAGCCTCGGGGAGAAATCCCCGTGGGACATGAGCCCCAAGACCTACGGACCACTCAGCCTTACCATCATACTATCCAAGATTGTCCTTGCCATCTTCGTTGTCTCAGCCAGACCTTGGTTTTCCGTAAAGCCCCAGTTTCTACTTCCTGCATGCCACTGTGCAAGGCCACTCATCACTGTTCCTGCAGAAGCCTCCGGACGTGGGGCTGGATGGGGTTGAAAACGTTACATGTAAATATTGGTTTGGTTCGGTTTTTAGCATTTTACTTGGTAACTGGTTGTGTTTTCTTTTTTGGGGTGGGGGGATTGGTTTGTAAAAGCTCTCTACTCTTTTGGAATGTAATTTCTAAGTTTGTTTGTTTCTTCAAATGCCTTTTAAGTCTTGGTAACATTCCCAAAGCAGAAAACTGCCTGACCCACAGTGGGGATTCCCTGGAGAATCGGGGTCCCAAGAAGGAATGCTGCCCTTCTCGAACCCTTTCTCCCCCCTTCCTCCTGCCTCTCTGCCTTTTACTGCTAGCCCCTTCCTCCTCCTCCTTTATCCTTCTTTCTCCTTTCCCCATCTCCACTCTCTCTTCAACCAAAGTCCCAAGGAACCCTCGGGTCCCAATCCCCCATAGACCACTTGGCTTGGGTCCATGGGGTTGGCACCAGTTGGTTGGGGGAAATGGGGGACCAGTTGGCATGATTGGTCCTAAACTGGGAAACCTCATGTTTCATATGTCTGACCTCTTTCCAGAGCCAAATCAGCCCCTTTCGGAATGATGACTTCATTGGAATGCAAATCAAGTCATTTCGGTGCATCAGTGGCTCTTAGACCTGCATGCACGAGACATCAGAATCCAATTCCCTGACCCTGTGCCAGCCCTTTCCCCCAGTTTATTTCCCACCAAAGGCTGACCTTAAGAGGTCTTGCTTTCTATGAACTCAAGATGGAGCCCACCTGTAGGCATCCCCAGGGGCACTGTTCTACAAGTTGGCTTCCAATGTGACAAGGCCAAGGGCTCAAAGACCTGACCCTCTTACACCCTGTGCTGACATGGTTCCATCACGTCCACCCACATGCACTTTTATGGTTTCATCACCCAGCCTCTTCTCCTCTGGTCCACCCAGCGTCCAGGCTCTTTCTCCCTCTCCCCTCCTATCTAGAATGTCCCCTGCTTCTAGCCTCACCAGACCCCCCAAGCTCCCACTACTTCTTCCTTAATAATAGTAATAATAATTGTCATCATCATCCCCTACACATCCCACCTAAAGCACTTTACTATTTAGAAAACGTGTCCCCTGGCTGGGCACGGTGGCTCACTCCTGTAATCCCAGCTCTTTGGGAGACTGAGGTAGGCGGATCACTTGAGGTCAGGAGTTCAAGGCCAGCCTGGCCAACGTATTGAAACCCTGTCTCTACTAAAAATACAAAAAATGAGCTGAGTGTGGTGGTGCACACCTGTAATCCCAGTTACTCGGGAGGCTGAGGTGGGAGAATCGCTTGAGTCCAGGAGACAGAGGTTGTGGGAGCAGAGATCGTGCCACTGCACTTCAGCCTGGATGACAGAGTGAGACCCTGTCTCAAAAAAGAAATCGTTTCCCACCCCACATCTCCTTCAGACCTCTCAGGGACAACTCGTGGAGGCAGCCTTGGTAGGACATGGGTTAGTGCACCCATTTTGCAGATGAGGAAACTGAGGCACAGTTCTCATCCCAGAGCACAAGAAGTCACACTGAGTTTAGATGAGAACTTGAGTCCAACTCTGTCCTGTTTGCTGTGCAAATCCACTGCCCTACTGGGGGCTTTTTGTGGGTCCAGAATACCCAGAATATGCTGCTGGCCAACCCAGGCATAAAACAAGTCCATTCCAGATCACTGAGCCTGTGTATGCCAGAGGGTGATCTGAGGTCCCCATTCAGCAGAATTCTCTGAGGGCATGTTCAGAATGCAGATTCCTGGACCCCACCTTGAATCTGCATGCTTAACAAACTCTCCTGGGGTTGGGGGGTGGGCGCAGCGGTCACACCTGTAATCCCAGCACTTTCGGAGGCCGAGGTGGGTGATCACTTGAGCTCAGGAGTTCGAGACCAGCCTGGCCAACCTGGTGAAACCCCGTCTCTACTAAAAATACAAAAATTAGCCAAGTGTGGTAGCACATGCCTGTAATCCCAGCTATTCAGGAGACTGAGGCAGGAGAATCACTCGAACCCCGGGGGGAGCAGAGGTTGCAGTGAGCCGAGATTGTGCCAATGTATTCTAGCCTGAGCAACAGAACGAGTTTTGTCTCAAAAAACAAAACAAAACAAAACAAAAACCGCCCTCCCAGAGGGATCCTGGGCACTATTGGCCACACCATTGGTGTTCTTGGCCCTGATCATTAGGCTATCTTTCTTAAGTTTTTTTAAATTTAGTTTTTATTTTATTTATTTATTTATTATTTATTATTATTATTACTATTATTATTATTTTAGAGACGGGGGGTCTCCCTATGTTGCCCAGGCTGGTTTCAAACTCCTGGGCTCAAGTGATCTGCCCTTCTTAGCCTCCCAAAGTGCTGGGGTTCCAGGCATCAGCCACCGTGCCAGGTCATCTTCCTTTTTCTTTTTTTTTTTTTTGAGACAGAGTCTTGCTCTGTCGCTCAGGCTGGAGTACAGTGGCGCCATCTCGGCTCACTGCAGCCTCCACCTCCCTGGTTCAAGCAATTCTCCTGCCTCAGCCTCCCAAGTAACTGGTATTACAGGTGCGTGCCACCATGCCTGACTAATTTTTGTACTTTTAGTAGAGACAGGGTTTCACCATGTTGGCCAGGCTGGTCTTGAACTCCTGACTTCATGTGATCCACCCACCTTGGCCTCCCAAAGTACTGGGATTATAGGCATGAGCCACCACGTCCAGCCTTATCTTTCTTTTAACCAAGAAACATGATGCCGTATCTTAAAAAGAGCACTAAGCCCTGAGCAGGGACTTAAGGGATCGAGTCCCCGACCAAACTGATTTTATTACTCAAAAAGGATTTTCAAAAAGGATCAGAGGCTATTTACAATATTAGTCAGAGGGGTTCAATAAAATAAAAATAGGAAGTAAAAAAAAAAAGACAAATTATTATCTAAATCTAACTGGTGTAATTCCCATAATCATGCAATTAAATTTTACTCTTGAGTTTCCTGGCAGCCATGGTAAAAAGAGAAACACATCAGGATTTATAATTTTCATCATCCAATTATGGGAAGCAAGCATGTTTGCCCCAGGAGATGAACTCTTCTACTAATTTATAGCATGTATCCTTTCATCTAGGGCCACTGAGCCAGTTGGTGAGTCAACGGGTGAACCTAAGATGCAAGGATGTTTTCCAGGTGACTATTTAAAAAGTAAAAAATCCACCAACGTGAATGACCTTGGCAAGATCATGTGGCTAGTCTATACCTCAGTTTCCCCGTCTATAAAGTGAGGATAACGTCCCACCCCATGTAACTGTGGTGAGGACCAACTGCAACACTGTGCCTGCGAGTCCCCTTGGAAAAGTGTCAGGTTCTACACAAATGGAGAGTGGTCTGACCACACTCAGTGTCCCCAGCCCAGCCTTTCAGTGCCCTGGCCCTGGGGTGGGGGACAATACCCTCCTTACCCCATTCACTAGTCTTCATGAATAGCAAGGAGGCCATAACATAATTTGGTCTAAACCCCTTCCTTTTTAAAAAAATTATGGCAAAATATGCATAACATTAAATTTTCCATTTTAAAGATTTCTAAGTGGCTTGAAGTACATTCACAACGTGTAACCGCCACCTCCAGAACTTTTTCATCACCCCAAACTGAAACTCTGTACCCACTAAACAATAACTCCCCATTCCCCCTGTCCCCAGCCCCTGGTAACCTCTATTCTACTTTTTTTTTTTTCCCCTCTGTGGATTAGCCTATTCTAGGTATCTCTTTTAAGTAGAATCATACGGTATTTGTCCTTTTGTGTCCAGCGCCCTCATTTTTTGAGATAAGGAATCAGGTCCAGAGAAGGCAGTGGCTCACCCAAGGTCACACAGCAAACCACAGGCAGAGCCAAGACCAGAACCCAGGTTTCCTGACTCCCAACAGGTCTTGCATCCCCAGTAGTGAATGAGACACTGCTTCGACTTTCTGTAATCTTGGTTTAGCCCCTTCCTCTCTCTGGGCTCAGTCTGTTACCTACCACTCACCCATTCTTTCTTTATCATCTCCCTCCAAAGTCTCTTGTCCTCCTGCCTCCTTTTCTCCTTGGCTGGTTCCTACCAGCAGATGGAGTGGCCCTGGCCCATGCCAGATTTTCTTCTTCTGGGTCTGGGGCTCACTGTAGAATTCAGCCCTCAGTCCTCCCAGGATGTTCTTCCCAGCACTGCTCCCTCCTGCGGATTTTCCTGTAACCTCAGTAACTCGCTTCCCATCCCCCTGCTTCCTACCAGGGAAGCCTTCCTGTCGCGTCTGTGGTTTCCCAGCTCTGATATTTGCTCTCAAATGTGGTGGTGTCCTGGTTCTGTGTTTATTTATTTTGTGTTTTCTCACACCAAAAAAAAAAAAAAAAAAAAGCCTCTTCCTCCAATGCATCAGGAGGCACCAGCCCTGCCAGGCCTTCTCATTGGGCTCACCCCTCCCCAGCAACCCCTGCGTCCCACCCTTGAGCCATGCTGTCTTCTCTGTAAGCAGCCTGCCAGCAGCAGCCCCAGCACTTTGCAGTGGGCATGTGTGTGGTGGTGGGTGGGGGGCTTGGATCCCTCCTTTTTCCTCCTCTGCCCTGCCCAGTCCCAGATGGCCTTGGTTGTAAAGCAGGTGCTGCCTGACAGGTTCTTCTCTCCCTGTCCCTGGTCATCAATCCATCTCTTTGTCCATTCAGTATCCAACCATCCTCTCCATTCTCCTCTGGACCTCACCACTCTCAGAGCTGCTTGTCCTGGCAGAATCTACAGTTCACCCCGACTCTACCCCTTACCCCTCCCAACCCAACAGTATTTGCAGTTTGCAAAATCCACAGACCCAAGGTCCTAAGGGGAGTGAGGACATGATGCTGGGCCCATGTCTCCTGCTCAGGGCTTCTCTCCACCGCCAGCCCTGCCGCTCCTTCCTCACCCTCCTTGGAGCCTCCTCTGCTGCTTGTCTATCCCAAATGGCCCTGCTCCCCTCCCTTCTTGCCCTTCACCAGCTTTCTGGACACCATGCCCTGAGGAAGGGACCTTTAGTTTTCTCTAAACATCTTTGAAGGGCTGAAGCAGTCAGGGCCGGCTGCCTTGTCACTCTTTATTTGGAAGCTACTCAAACCATTCCCAAGAAGAGGGGCCTCAGCTGGCAATCTGGAAACCTGGCCCAGGTCTGGGCAGGTGTCTCCACTTCTCCCACCCTCCCAGTCTTGTGATCCTGTGATGAGCACCAGGATGGTCCTGTGGGCCCTAGAGCACCCCTCCTACTGTAGGGTTTTGCAGCCCATCCATTCTCTACTGGGCCCTGGTATCCTGGCTCCTCTCAGCTCTGCCGCTGATCTCTGTGCCTTAGTTTACTTCTCTGCACGGGGGACTCACCCCAAGACCATTTCCAGCAGCTTCCCAGGTGATGTCATGCCCCAAGGCTGGGCTTTGCCAGCTGTGACCCAGCTTCTTAGTGCTGCCCAGGAGGCACCAGGTTGCTGAGAATGAGGTGACTGCGGGCACCATTCTCAGCCAGTGGTTCTTGTATTGCATTCCAGCAGCAGGGATATCACCTGGGAACTTGATAGAAGTGCAAATTATTGGCCCCACCCAAGACTCACTGAATTAGAGCTTATGGAGTGGGGCCTTACAAGCTGGGATTTTAAGAAGCCCTCCAGATGATTCTGACATGCATAAGAATA
Organism: Macaca nemestrina; assembly: GCF_043159975.1. Classification (NCBI taxonomy): domain Eukaryota; kingdom Metazoa; phylum Chordata; class Mammalia; order Primates; family Cercopithecidae; genus Macaca; species Macaca nemestrina. Next base: position 28,028,563 of record NC_092139.1, read on the forward strand.
TGCCAACTGCTGATCTGGGCTAGCCATTAGTATAGCCTGGGGAGGGACTGGGACTGGCTAGGCCAAGAACAGGTGGAAAACACCAGCCTCATCTGGACTCCTGAGATTGGGAATCACCGCCAACAAAAACCAACCCTATAGTCGCTCCTCTCGGAAGAGGAAGAGAAGTTGGAGGGCCTGGAGAAAGCATACATCGTTTCTTTCCCTGCTTCTGCACTTGTCTCGGTTTTACAAAAGGCTGTGTGGATGGTGCCAGCCAGGGAGGGTGTGGGAGTCCTGGGGAGGCAGGAGGCAGAAGACCCTGACTGTTTATCCCTTGGGAACCTCACCATAGGCCAGATAGCCCCTCTTCAAATGGAAAGAAAACTCCACAAGGAAAGAAGCCGAAATCCCCAGTTCCTCCTCCTCCCAACCCCAGGGATACCTTGTAGACAGTGCCAAAAAACAGCTCCAACCCCCAGCAGCTGGGAAGAGAGCCAGAAGCTGCCCTTCCTCCTCATCCTGGCCCCTCCCCAGCCCCCGCCAATACTGTGAACCCCCTTCCCACTCAGCCTGGTTTCCTGGTGAGGGTCCTGCAGTCGTGGGCCCTGGGGGACCCCCAGGGCAAGGCCTATGGGAGGGAAGGGACCAAGGGCATCCTTGGGCCAACTGTCCACCTCTCTTGTCCACTGTTCTCTCCTTTCCACTTCTGTCTTCAAAAGGCTCCTTCCCAGGATGGATCGGGTGCTAGGACAACTGCAGTCCAATCCACCAGCTCTCCCTGCCCCTGTGTCTTATTTCAGACATGAGAATAACTGTACAGTGTAAACTTATAAAGCGTTTTTAATGGTTGTAGATTGGAAATAAAGTATGTCATATGAACAGTTGCTGTGGACTTGGCCTCCTCTCTGATTTTTCTAATGAAGTGGGTGGGGGCCCCAGCAGATTTGAAACCTAACTTTTCCCCACTCCCAGCTGCCTGGGAAGTGGGGAGCCCAGGGAGTGCCACAGCCACTGGCTGGTTTGAAGGCACGTGGGAGGGGCCACCAGGTGTTCTGGCTGCTGCCTGCTGATACTTTGTTTCCCACACAGTGTGATGTGAACACTGAGAAACAAATGCAGTCTTCAAAAAGAAGAAAAATAGAATTGAACCACAAAGGACTTTAACAATTTTATGCAAAAAAAAGATACTTTTAGATGTGTGTCAATTGTCTATTGAAATGTAATTAATTATTCCGAAACATTTCTTATACCCCACAGATGCTATGGGTCAGGAATTTGGGAGCTGGGTAGTTCTGATTCAAGGTCTCAGGAGGTTGCAGTCAGTTGTCGGTCAGGCTACAGTCATTTGAATGCCTGATGGACTGATGGACTGGAAGATCCATTTGCAAAGTAGCTACTTCTCATGGCTGGCAAGACAGTGCTGGCTGGCTGCAGGAGGCCTCAGTTCCTCACCATGTGGACCTCTGTAGGACTGCTTGCATGCCTTCACAACATGGCGGCTAGCTTCCCCCACAGCATGTCATCTGTGAGAGAGCAGGGAGGAAGTCATGATGTCTTTTATAGCTAACCCTTGAAAGTCACAGACTAGGCCGGGCGCAGTGGCTCACACCTGTAATCCCAGCACTTTGGGAGGCCGAGGCGGGTGGATCACCTGAGGTCGGGAGTTCGAGACCAGCCTGACCGACATGGAGAAACCCCGTCTCTACTAAAAATACAAAATTAGCTGGCTGTGGTGGTGCATGCCTATAATCCCAGCTACTTGGGAGGCTGAGGCAGGATAATCTCTTGAACCTGGGAGGCAGAGGTTGCTATGAACCAAGATCGCACCATTGTACTCTAGCCTGGGCAACAAGAGCAAAACTCCGTCTCAAAAAAAAAAAAAAAGTCACAGACTATAATGTCTGCAGTATCTAATTGGTTATATAGACCAGCATTCTTCAGCATGGGAGGGGACTACACAATGGCATGAACACCAGGAAGCAGGGATCATTGGGGGCCATCTTAGAAGCTGGCTACATGATACTTTCATGTATCTCTTTTATGAGGGGCTAACAACAGCCAGGCATGTGCTGGGTATTGAGGATACAATGGATGGGCCTGGAAGATATGAAATCAAATGTCAATGGCAGGGGGAGCCCAGGGTGCTCAGCCAGCCCAGAGGAAACAAGAAAGGCTTCACAGAGGAAAGGACATCTGAATGACACCTAAAATTGAGATGTTGACCAGATGAAGGCCATGGTGGTGTGTTGTAGGCAGGAGACTGAGGGGAAGTGGTTCCAGGGAGAGGGAATAGCATGTGTGAAAGCCTCGTAGAAAGAGAGCAGAGCAGAACTGGGGAACTGAAAGAAGAGGCTGGGTCAGATCACACAGTGCCTTTTTTCTTTTTCCTTATTTTTTTTGAGCTGAAGTCTTGCTCTGTTGCCCAGACTGGAGTACAGTGGCATGATCTCAGCTCACTGCAACCCCGGCCTCCCAGGTTCAAGTGATTCCCCTGCTTCGGCCTCTCAAGTAATGGGGATTACGGTGCATACCACCACGCCCAGCTAATTTTTGTGTTTTTAGTAGAGATGGGGTTTTGCTATGTTGGCCAGGCTGCTCTCTAACTCCTGATCTCAAGTGATCTGCAGGCCTTGGCCTCTCAAACTGCTGGGATTAGAGGCGTGAGCCATCACACCCAGCCTAATGACACAGTGCCCTATAGGAGAAAACAAAAAAAAAATGTGTGCCTGCTGTGGACAGGAGGGAGCCATGCAACAACTCAAAGCAGGGAAATGATGTAGAAGATGTATTGGGTCTGGATTCCATGAAATCATTTTCTCACGGTGCCCCAGGATGGCCAGCCCTAGCTGGGAAGGAACACTGAGTTCTCTTCCTGGGACATTGACAGAGAGGAGTTTAAGAGGCAGGCAAACATAAAAGGAACTGGGTACCTCTCAACCCCAGAAAGTGATATTCAGGGAGCCAAGGGCAAATCTCTGCTTTCAGAATGGCTGCTGCAGCCAGCAGGCTGGAACCACAGGGTGGAAATTTCAGGCAGGCAGATTTTTGTCTCCCACCAGAAAACTTTTCCAAGGGCCACAATTGCCATGGAAGGATGACCACAGTCAGCTCCAGTTGCCTCTCTCCAACCCCTCTTTTGGACTTCGTGGGCTACTTACAATTCAATATTTGGAAGTTTCCTTGTGAAAGAAAGGACTGTGCACATCCAAGGGGACATTTTGGTTGCATCATGCTGAGTGCTGAGGAAGCAGCCCGCTCTCTGGAGCCTCCTAGGCCAGCATGGGATAGTGGAGCAGGCACAGGTTGGGCTCCTGGGAGCACAGAAAGGACAGTTGGTTTTCAGCCTAAGGCCAGAAAGAAGGCTTGGAGAGAAATCAATCATTCCTTAGCTAAGGCTTAAAATTGGAGGATGTGGCCGGGCACGGTGGCTCATGCCTATAATTCCAGCACTTTGGGAGGCCGAGGTGGGTGGATCACGTGAGGTCAGGAGTTTGCGACCAGCCTGGCCAACATGGCAAAACCCCGTTTCTACTAAAAATAAAAAAAAATTAGCCAGGCATGGTGGTGGACGCCTGTAATCCCAGCTACTCGGGAAGCTGAGGCGGGAGAATCGCTTGAACCCGAACCCGGGAGGTGGAGGTTGCAGGGAGCCAAGATCGCACCACTGCACTCCAGCCTGGGCGACAGAGCGAGACTCCGTCTCAAAATACAAAAAAATTGAAGGATGTCGCCACGAAAAGCAGGGAAAGCCTTCCCAGGCAGAGGGAAGAGCGCCTGGGAATACAGCGCCTCAAAGGGCACCTGCTGCCCTGTCCCCGTCGTGCCCCTAGGCCCAGCCCGACCCGCCGCACCCACGGGCCCCGACCGTGGACACTGCAACCACAGGGGGCGCTGCGACCTCCTCCCGGGTGAAATGAAACCCGAGGGCAGGCCCCCCCTCCACCAAGCAAGTAAAGCAAGCCGTTTGAGGGGGTGGCCTGGAAATGAGAGAGAAAAAGTCCTAGAGCAGCAGTGGGATAGACTGAGGCAAACTGAGCTCAGAGCTCCAGTCCCCCCTGGGGAGAGTCACGGTCCACATTTTGGGAGTTAAGAAGATAAAGGGAGTGGGAACCAGAGCCTAGCAACGGGGACAGGCCATCAGATGCCTTTTGAGGCGCTGCATTCCTCCAGCAAGAATCTCTCCGGGCCTCCGTTTCCCCCACCTTAGATGGGCTCTGGGGCCGTCGGGCGCAAAAGGACACGATAGTGTGGCGGGTCCCGGAAAGGGACTCCCCGGGCGGAGTGTTGGAGGGAGGTGGTGACGTAGCCGGACAGGACCTAAAGGAGTTGGACAAGAGGAGCGGAGGTGGCAGGAGCGTTGGACGGCGGTGTACGCATGCGCATCCTCAGACGCAGGCGTTCTGCGCGCGCGTGCCCGAGAAGCTGACGGTCGCGCATGCGCCCTTGGTTGGCGGGAGTTTCGGAGGCGGTGACAGTGACGTAGAAGGCGGAGACCGCTTGACCCCGAGCAGGGAGGGTCTGCTGCAGGGGCGCAAGGCGTCCAGGAGTGACCTGGGGCTGTGGAGCGGGACCCGTGGCCTTGTGTTTCAGGTACGGAGGCTCCGGACTGGACGGGCGTCGCCCTGAGGTCAGGAAGTCACAGGCTTGTTCTCTGATGGGGCCCCGCCCGCCGCCGCACTAATCTCTTTGGCGTCGTACTTCTCGGCCCAGCTCGACCCGCCGCACCCCCGGCGGCGGGTCACTTGAGGCCAGGACCGTGGACACTGGGAGGCCCCGGGGGCACTGCGAGCTCCTCCCAGGTGAAGTGAAACCCAAGGGCAGTCCCCCTTACCAACCCCATTAGAGACGTATCTGCCGAGCCAGGGGTCTAGGCTCCAGAAACGGGTGAGGACTAGGCAGAGGCCTGGGGTGACAGGCCTGGGTTCGAATTTCCCTTCTGCCCCCAGGCTGGCTGTGTCACAAGCTTGGGCCAGGCTTTTTGCCCCTCTGAACCTCAGTTCCCCTGTCTGCAAAGTGGAGTTAATGGTGCTTACGGAGTTGTGGAAAGGATTAAGTGGAATAACGACGCAGGTAAAGCGCTTATGTAGCACAGATTCTAGCACAGAATAAGCATTTAACTGTTGACAGTTGTTGCTTTTCTAAGCTTGGATCTGTGTGATACAGTCGTTATTATCCAAGTCTGGATCTGTGTGATACGATCATAAGGACTGTGGAGGATTCAGATCCTTGACCGACCCCTCCTTGTTATCTTTTCCTTTTTGTCCCTCTGCATATATTCATATCTTTTTACTTAGCATCACCCACAGACGGATTTCTGCTGGGAGGGAGGGGACGATGAAGAGATGCCTAGGTCACATCCCTGCATTCTTCCAGTCAGTTGTTCATGACAGGCACTAGGAATACAAATACAGCCTGGCTGGGGAGACAGATATGTAAACAAATTTTATAGCCAATGCTACGAAGGCCAAGGGGCGTAGCCACCAACTCTGCCAAAGAGAAGTGATGTGAAAGCTTCATATTTGAGCTAGGTTGGGAAGGATGAATAAGTTTAACAGGTAGAAGGACAGATATGTGCAAAGATTCAGAAGTAATACAGGGAATAGGAGTGGGAGGAGAGAGCAGGAATGGGTAAATTGGGGCTAGTTTACCTAAGGTGTTGAGTACCCTTTGGAAAAGTCCCGGCAGCTGTCTAAGGAATAGACTGGGCCGGGCATGGTGGCTCAGGCCTGTAATCCCAGCACTTTGGGAGGCCGAGTCAGGCGGATCACCTGAGGTCAAGCGTTCGAGACCAGCCTGGCCAATATGGGGAAACCCCATCTCTACTACAAATACAAAAATTAGCTGAGTGTGGTGGCGGGCACCTGTAATCCCAGCTACTCAGGAAACTGAGGCAGGATAATTGCTTGAACCTGGGAGGTGGACGTTGCAGTGAGCCGAGACTGCGCCACTGCACTCCAGCCTCGGTGACAGAATGAGACTCCACCTCAAAAAAAAACAAAAACAAAGAATAGACTGGAGAAGGGCAGCTGGAGGTAGACAAACTAGTGGAGAGACTGTTAGATAGTGGGAGGGACCAGAAATTATGAGACCTGAACTAAACTAGTAACAGTGAGGCTGGGCGTGGTGGCTCACGCCTGTAATCCCAGGACTTTGGGAGGCCTAGGCTGGTTGGTCACTTGAGGCCAGGAGTTTGAGACCAGACTGGCCAACATGGGGAAACCCTGTCTCTACTAAAAATGCACAAATTAGCCAGGCATGGTGGTGCATGCCTGTAATCCCAGCTACTCAGGAGGCTGAGGCAGGAGAATCACCTGAACTGGGGAAGAGGAGGTTTCAGTGAGCCAAGATTGCGCCACTGCACTCCAGCCTGGGCAACAGAGCAAGACCGTGTCTCAAAATAATAAATAAACCAGTAACAGTGAGAATGGATAAAAGATTTAGAGACTGTTTATAGAACAGTTAGGACTTTGGATCTGGAGAACTAAGAATGAGAAGTAATGGATGATGTGGTTTTTCTAGTTTGGAAGACCAGGTAGACCATAATGTCATCAATGGAATTAGGGACTAGTTAAACACAAAGTAACTGGGAAGTAAGGTAGCGTGTGTGTTCAGGGAGATTTGAATATTTCTAGCAATAAAGTGTATAGAAATTCAGAAGAGGAGGTGATGGCCCCTGCTGATATTCTCTGTCAGGAAGGTGGACAAGGGTAGCTCGGAGAGGCTGGAAAGCACACGGCCTAAGACTGCAGCTGAAATGTGAAGAACAGATCACTTCATTTTCCTATTTTCAGAGTTTCCCACCTAGGATGACTTCAGTGACTAGATCAGAGATCATAGATGGTAAGTACTATAGTGAAATTCAGTACCTCTTACCTTGGGTTCAGGCTTCTGAGCTATACCCAAATCTTTCCTGGCTCCTGGTGGATTTGGAATCACATACTCATTTGCAGAGATGCTTTATTTATGTTTCCACGATCTAGGGGCATACATTGACTTTTTCCACTTTTTTGCACAAATAGTTGTGGCGGGTTTGATTTTGTATTTTGACTTTTTTATAACAAATGCTAGAAAAAGGACCAGTGATGTCTAAGACTCATGATCATCAATTGGAATCAAGTCTCAGTCCTGTGGAAGTGTTTACTAAAACATCTGCCTCCCTGGAGATGCATCAAGGCGTTTCAGAGGAAAGAATTCACCTTGGCTCTAGCCCTAAAAAAGGGGAAAATTGTGATCTCAGCCACCAGGAAAGACTTCAGTCGAAGTCCCTTCATTTGTCCCCTCAAGAACGATCTGCCAGTTATCAAGACAGGAGGCAATCCTGGCGGCGATCAAGTATGAAAGAAACGAACCGGCGGAAGTCGCTGCATCCCATTCACCAGGGCATCACAGGTGGGGTGCTGTGTACACAAGACAGTGAGGTTCCAGCTCAGATAAGAGACAGGTTCCAGCTTAGATAAGAGGCAGTGAGGTATGGCAGAAAGTGTAGGAGAATAGACATGACTTGCTACTTTATAAGTACTGATGTCGAACACCTAGTAAATGTTCAGTATTACTGCTATTTCTTTTTAAGAGACAGGATGTTGCTGTGTTGTCTAGGCTGGACTTGAACTTCTGGGCTCAAGCAGTCGTCCCAGTTCCACCTCCCAAGTAGCTGGGACTACCGGCGTGAGCCACTGCACCTGGTTTACTACTTATTAGCTGCCACAAATAAATTTCTAATTATTCAATATTCACCTGCTAGGATGAGAGACATTAAAGATTTCTTTCTGTGGTTTTCTATCTCATACCCTAAAGTGGAGCGGAAGATAGTTGGGTTGATACCTGATTTTAGCCTTTATAACTGAAAATATCTCAGGGAAGATGCACATACAAATATCTAGAGTGGGCCATGCCTGTAATCCTAGCACTTTGGGAGGCAGGAGGATTGCTTGAGTCCAGGAGTTTGAGGACAACCTAGGCAAAATGGCAAGACCCCATCTCTACAAAAAGTTTTTAAAAAAATAGCAGGGCATGGTGGCACGTACCTGTAGTCCCAGCTACTGGAGAGAGGCTGAGGCAAGAGGATCACTTGGGCCCAGGAATTCAAGACAGCAGTGAGCTATGATTGTGTCACTCAATCTATGCTGGGTGACAAAGTAAGACCCCTGTCTCTAAAAAACTTCGTCTCTTTTTCCCTACTCCCTCTCTCTTCCCTCCTCCCTTGCTGCACCCCCCACCCCGCCTCACTTTCTCTCTCTCTCTCTCTCTATGTGTGTGTGTGTGTGTGTGTGTGTGTGTGTGTATCTAGAGTGAAAAACTTGGTTTTTAGGGATGCTATACAGAATGTGATTTGTGTCATTTTGTGTGAATTTACAATAGTAACTATATCTTAGTAAGCATCAAAGTACAGAATATAACGTGGAAAGGCTTGCATATTTCAGGAAGACTATACTAGCTCTGTGGTGTTGAGTAAATTACTTAACCTTCTTTGCCTTAAGGTCCTCATCAGCAGCTTAGAGGTGAAATAGTACCTATCTTATATAACACAGTATTTGGCAGATAGTAAGCCCTGAAATGTTAAGCTATTGTGATTAGTTTTAAGGTATCATCCCATTTCCAAGTGGTCTGATGCACAGAAGGAAATCTGGGTAAAGATAGCCACTTAGCACATCAGAAAATTGCTGCCACAAGGCCCATGTACTTTAGTCCTTAGATGTGCTGAGAAAACATCAGCGCATCCCAAGATTAGCCCTACCTTTAGCTCTATGCCAGAGCATTTAGACTTAAACAGAAAAGCACCAATGTAATAAGGCTGGTTATTGCCTGGTTATTTCTGGCAACTTGCCAGGTTTCCTTGGTTATAGGCAGAAAGTATCCTGTTTTTCTTGACTAACAGCAGTGACAATTAAGAGACAAGAACTTTAAAAACACAACCAGCTGAACCTAGAGGGCAAAAAGACATGTAGCTCTCATAATTCACAAAGCAAAATTCCTTTGCTATGTAATAATTGTTTTCAAATGGACATAATTTTAAAAAACGGTATCTACATCTTGCGATTGGTTAGGGATTCAGTTGCATAATTATGTAAAATACTCACCCAGTTCAGTCTGATAACTCACTGTATGACCTTGGGCAAGTTACCTTTTACTTTGTGCCTGTGTCATTATCTGTCATCTGAATGGAATTCATAGGATACTTGCCTCAAGGTTTAATGAAATATGTATATAGCATTTCATAAAATCCTTTTTATATAGCAAGTATTCAAAAAATGTTAGCTATTAATGCTATTATTAGGTCATTATAGAGAGGCAGTGTGGTAATAGTGGGAAAAACACAGATATTAGTGACAGACTTGGGTTTGAATTCTGGCTCCACCAATTTCCAGTTTCTGGCCTCAAACAAGTCATTTCCCCTCAGAGCTGCAGTTTTCCCATTTGTAAAATGGAACTTTATAATAGTACTCTTACAGTACAAAGTGTTTAAAGCACATTGCAGTGCCTGTCTTATAAAAATGCTCAAATGTGGCCAGGCACGGTGGCTCACACCTGTAATCCCAGCACTTTGGAAGGCCAAGGTGGGCAGATCACCTGAGGCCAGGAGTTCAAGACCAGCCTGGCCAACATGGGGAAGCCCTGTCTCTACTAAAAATATAAAAAATTGCCTGGGTTTGGTGGCGCATGCTTGTAGTCCCAGCTACTGCAACCTCTCGGCTCACTGCAGCCTCTGCCTCCTGGGCCCTTTTGATTCTCGTGCCTCAGCCTCTGGAGTAGCTAGGATTACAGGCGCATGCCACCACTCCTGGCTGATTTTTCTGTTGTTAGTAGAGACAGGATTTCACCATGTTGTCCAGGCTGGTCTCCAGCTCGTGGTCTCAAGTGATCCCATGCCTTGGCCCCAGAGTGTTGGGACTATAGGCGTGAGCCACCGTACCCAGCCAATACAAAGATTCCTGTAACTTTTTTTTTTTAAGTTTGGGTGCACAAATGGGTAAACTTCATTCCTCAGTGATCCTGCAAAAATTAGAATTCTGTCTTTAACTAAAGAAGGCTATTCTTGCCTTAAGTTGGATTTATCAAGAGGGAGGACACTTTTTAGTTTTGTTAGTTGCTAACTATCCATCTCCTTAAATGTGGCTATGTTTTATGTTAGAGCTCAGCCGGTCTATCAGTGTCGATTTAGCAGAAAGCAAACGGCTTGGCTGTCTCCTGCTTTCCAGTTTCCAGGTGAGGTTCTTGTAGCTGGGAAATGTTTTTGTGTTTGTTAACTGCTATTGTGACGATCTTTTTTTTTTAAGATGGATTCTGATTCTGTCACCCAGGCTAGAGTGCAGTGGTATGATCCTGACTCACTGCAACCTCCACCTCACAGGTTCAAGTGATTCTCCTGCCTCAGCCTCCCGAGTAGCTGGGACTACAGGCACGTGCCACCATGCCCAGCTAATTTTTGTACTTTTAGTAGAGATGGGACTTCACTGTGTTGGACAGAATGGTCTCGATCTCCTGACCTCCTGATCCGCCTGCCTCGGCCTCCTAAAGTGCTGGGATTTCAGGCATGAGCCACCGTATCCAGCCCTTAATTTTTTGTATTTTAGTAAAGATGAGGTTTCACCGTGTTGCCCAGGCTAGTCTTGAACACCTGAGCTCAGGCAGTCCACCCACCTCGGCCTCCCAAAGTGCTGGGATTACAGGTGTGAGCCACCGCGCCCAGACTTTTTTTAAGTTGTATTGTGTATTATGTGGCTACCAGGTACTTACATCAGTTTAGATAAGCAGGTAATTTGTATGAATTAAATAACCTTTTTTTTTTCCTAACGGAAAGTCAAAATCTATAGTCCAAGCAACAAAGGATTTTTTTGTTTGTTTTTTGTTTTTTTGAGATGGAGTCTCGCTCTATCACCAGCCTGGAGTGCAGTGGCACAATCTTGGCTCACTGCAACCTCCGCCTCCCAGGTTCAAGAAGTTCTCCTGCCTCACCCTCGCGAGTAGCTGGGACTACAGGCATGCGCCACCATGCCCAGCTAATTTTTTTTGTATTTTTAGTAGAGACGGGGTTTCACCATGTTGGCCAGGATGGTCTCCATCTCCTGACCTTATGATCCGCCTGCCTCAGCCTCCCAAAGTGCTGGGATTACAGGCATGAGCCACTGTGCCTGGTCAACAAAGAGGTTTTTGGTTTTTTTTTTTGTTTTGTTTTGTTTTTTTTTTGAGACGGAGTCTTGCTCTGTCACCCAGGCTGGAGTGCAGTGGCCGGATCTCAGCTCACTGCAAGCTCCGCCTCCCGGGTTTACGCCATTCTCCTGCCTCAGCCTCCCGAGTAGCTGGGACTACAGGCGCCCGCCACCTCGCCCGGCTATTTTTTTGTATTTTTTAGTAGAGACGGGGTTTCACCGTGTTAGCCGGGATCGTCTCTCGATCTCCTGACCTTGTGATCTGCCCATCTCGGCCTCCCAAAGTGCTGGGATTACAGGCTTGAGCCACCGCTCCCGGCCTTTTTTTTTTTTTTTTTTTTGAGACGGAGTCTCGCTCTGTCACCCAGGCTGGAGTGCAGTGGCCGGATCTCAGCTCACTGCAAGCTCCGCCTCCCAGGTTCACGCCATTCTCCTGCCTCAGCCTCCCAAGTAGCTGGGACTACAGGCGCCTGCCACCTCGCCCGGCTAAGTTTTTGTATTTTTAGTAGAGACGGGGTTTCACTGTGTTAGCCAGGATGGTCTCGATCTCCTGACCTCGTGATCCGCCCGTCTCGGCCTCCCAAAGTGCTGGGATTACAGGCTTGAGCCACCGCACCCGGCCATTTTTTTCTTATCTATTTATTTGTTTCTGTGAAAAGTCTTATGTGTAAAAATTAAATCATATTTAGTATTTAGTTTCATATTTATTAAACATCATAAAGTGACATAAATTTAGGACTGGCCTGGAAATTTTTGGTGGTTGTACTAAAAATGCTTTTCTTTTATTTAGTTCTCTATTCAGAAACTTGAACCTTTCCTAAGGGACATTAAGGGCTTCAGTCTTGAAAGTTTTAGAGCCAAAGGTAAGTTGCTAACAGATAAGTGAGCTTTGACCCTGGGCAGTCAAAGCTTTGCTCACAGCATCCCCATTTACAGAAGCTGCTGCCTTATAAAACTAGCTCCCCCACCTTTTTTTTTTTTTTTTTTTTTTTGAGATGGAGTCTCGCTCTGTCGCCCAGGCTGGAGTACAGTGGCACGATCTCTGCTCACTGCAAGCTCCGCCTCCCAGATTCACGCCATTCTCCTGCCTCAGCCTCCCGAGTAGCTGGGACTACAGGCGCCCACCACCACTGCCGGCTAATTTTTTGTATTTTCGGTAGAGACAGGGTTTCAGTGTGTTAGCCAGGATGGTCTCGATCTCCTGACCTCGTGATCCACCCGCCTCGGCCTCCCAAAGTGCTGGGATTACAGGCTTGAGCCACCACGCCTGGCCCCCTTTTTTTTTTTTTTTTAAAGACAGAGTCTCATTCTGTTGCCCAGACTGGAGTGCAGTGGGGTGATCTTGGCTCACTACAGCCTCTGCCTCCTGGGTTCAAGCAGTTCTCCTGCCTGAGCCTCCCGAGTAGCTGGAAGCCACCATGCCTGGCTAATTTTTGTATTTTTAGTAGAGAAGAGGTTTCACCATGTTGGCCAGGCTGGTCTTGAACTCCTTACCTCAAGTGATCTGCCCATCTTGGCCTCCCAACGTGCTGGGATTACAGGCATGAGCCACTGTGTCCAGCCCCCCACTTTTTTTAACTTGCAAGAATATATGCTTATGAAGCTCAGGTGGTATGAAAGTGGAAAATAATCTTCCCTTCCACTCTGACCCCCAGTCTCAGTTCCTCTCCCCAGATGTAACTGTGGTCACCAGTTTCTTGTGTATCCTTGCAGAAATATTTATTGCTTTCTTTTTCTTTTTTTTTTTGAGATGGAGTTGCACTCTGTCACCCAGTATTTCTAGTAGAGACAGGGTTTTGCCATGTTGGCCAGGCTGGTCTCGAACTCCTGACCTCAGGCAATTCACCCACCTCAGCATCCCAAAGTTCTGGGATTGTAGCAGTGAGGCACTGTGCCTGGCCTTTTTGGTTTCCCTTCCCTCCCCTCCCTTTCCTTTCCTTTCCTTTTTTTTTTTTTTTTTTTTTAGGCGGAGTCTTGCTCTGTTGCCAAACTGGAGTGCAGTGGTGCAATCTCGGCTCACTGTAACCTTTACCTCCCAGGTTCAAGCGATTCTCCTGCCTCAGTCTCCCGAGTAGCTGGGACTACAGGCGCCACCATTCTCAGCTAAGTTTTACGTTTTTAGTAGAGACTGGGTTTCACCATGTTGGCCAGGATGGTCTTGATCTCTTGACCTTGTGATCTGCCCGCCTTGGCCTCCCAAAGTGCTGGGATAATAAGCATGAGCCACGGCGCCCAGCCTGGTTTTCTTTTTCTAATAAAGAGATGGAGGTTCACTATGTTGCTCAGGCTGTGCTGGGCTCAAGCAATCCTCCTGCCTTAGCCTCCTAAGTAGCTGGGACTACAAGCACTATGCCTGGCTATGCCCGTAATTTTTTATTTGCCTCCTTGTTTCGTATTACTCTCTTGCCTATTGCCTGAGTTTTTTTTGTTTTGTTTTTGTTTTTTTTTGACATAGAGTCTCATTCTAGCCCAGGCTGGTGTGCAGTGGCACCATCTCAGCTCACTGCAACCTCTGCCTCCCAGGTTCAAGCGATTCCCCTGCCTCAGCCTCCCGAGTAGCTGGGATTACAGGCGTGCACCACCACACCCAGCTAATTTTTGTATTTTTAGTGGAGACAGGGTTTCTTCATTTTGGCCTGGCTGGTCTCGAACTCCTGACCTCAAGTGGTCCGCCTGCCGTGGCCTCCAAAAGTGCTGGGATTACAGGTGTGAACCACTGTGCCCAGCCTCAGATACACCTTTTAAACTGCTTTTTCACAGGTCATTTATAGAAACATCATAAATGTCGGCCGGGCGCGGTGGCTCAAGCCTGTAATCCCAGCACTTTGGGAGGCCGAGATGGGCGGATCACGAGGTCGGGAGATCGAGACCATCCTGTCTAACACGGTGAAACCCCGTCTCTACTAAAAAAAAATACAAAAAACTAGCCAGGCGTAGTGGCGGGCGCCTATAGTCCCAGCTACTCGGGAGGCTGAGGCAGGAGAATGGCGAGAACCCGGGAGGCGGAGCTTGCAGTGAGCCGAGATCGCGCCACCGCACTGCAGCCTGGGTGACTGAGCAAGACTCCGTCTCAAAAAAAAAAAAAAAGAAAAAAAAAGAAACATCATAAATGTCATAAAGGCTCGGCACAGTGGCTTACTTACGCCTATAATCCCAGGACTTTGGGCGGCTGAGGCAGGCGAATCACTTGAGCCCAGGAGCTGGAGACCAGCCTAGGCAACATGGTAAAACCCCATTTCTACAGAAAATACAAAAATTAGCTGGGCATGGTGGTGCTGCCTGTATTCCCAGCAAATAGGGAGGCTGACGGGGGGGTTATATTGCTTGAGCCCAGAAGGTGGAGGTTGCAGTGAGCTGAGATCACACCACTGCACTTCAGCCTAGGTGACAAAGCGAGAGTCTGTCTAAATAAATAGATAAAAATGAGTTGTCTTTCATTTTATCTATACCTACCAGAAAAAAAAAGATACAGTCTTTCTACATACTTAACTCCACACTTTTGGGTGGGCTTGAGGACCAACATGTAACAGCAGACCCTAGAGCTGAGACTACCTTAATATACCTTTGTCAGCATCTCACTGTGAAAATGTATATTTTCTTTATTTTATGACACGTAAATTTGTTCTGTCTAGCATCTTCTCTTTCTGAAGAATTGAAACATTTTGCAGACGGACTAGAAACTGATGGAACTCTACAAAAATGTTTCGAACATTCAAATGGGTAAGAGCAGTTCCCCTTCTGTCCTAAATTATGATTGAATTAAGACTTTTGGCCGGGCGCTGTGGCTAACGCCTGTAATCCCAACACTTTGGGAAGCCGAGGTGGGCAGATCACAAGGTCAGAAGATCAAGACCATCTTGGCTAACATGGTGAAACCCCGTCTCTACTAAAAATACAAAAAAAAAAAAAAAAATTAGCCAGGCGTGGTGGCAGGCACCTGTAGTCCAAGCTACTCGGGAGGCTGAGGCAGGAGTATGGCATGAACCCAGGAGGCGGAGCTTGCAGTGAGCCGAGATTGGGCCGCTGCACTCCAGCCTGGGAGACAGAGAGACTCCGTCTCAAAAAAAAAAAAAAAGAATTAGGACTTTTGTTATAATTAGATAGTTGTTCATTTACCAACAAACATTTATTCAGCATCTTCTCTTTTTATTTATTTATTTATTTTTTGGTTCGGAACCTTGCTCTGTCCCCCAGGCTGGAGTGCAATGGTGTTATCTTGGCTCACTGTAACCTCCATCTCCCGGGTTCAAACCATTCTTCTGCCTCAGCCTCTCAGGTAGCTGGGACTACAGGCATGCACCACCATGCCTGGCTAATTTTTTTGTATTTTTAGTAGAGATGGGGTTTCACCATGCTGACCAGGCTGGTCTCAAGCTCCTGACCTCAAGTAATCCACCCACCTCAGCCTCCCAAAGTGCTGGGATTACAGACGTGAGCCACCATGCCCAGCTTATGTTTTTTTTTTTTTTAATTTTTGTTTTTTGAGACAGAGTCTTGCTCTGTTGCCCAGGCTGGAGTGCAATGGCGCAATCGTGGCTGACTAACCTCTGTCTCCCGGGTTTAAGCAATTCTCCTGCCTCAGCCTCCCGCGCAGCTGGTATTACAGGTGCCCACCACCACACCTGGCTAATTTTTGTATTTTTTTTTTTAGTAGAGACAGGGTTTCACCATATTGGCCAGGCTGGTCTCGAGCTCCTGACCTCAAGTAATCCACCTGCCTTGGCCTCCCAAAGTGCTGGGATTACAGACATGAGCCACTGCACCCGGCTTATTTATTTATTTTTTTTAATTTTTGTTTTTTGAGACAGAGTCTTGCTCTGTTGCCCAGACTGGAGTGCAATGGCGTGATCTTGGCTCACTGTAACCTCCGCCTCCCTGGCTCAAGCAATTCTCCTGCCTCAGCCTCCCGAGTTGCTGGGATTAGAGGTGTGCCCCACCATGCTCAACTTATTTTTTGTATTTTTATAGAAACGAGGTTTCACCATGTAAGCCAGGCTGATCTTGAACTCCTGACCCCAGGTGATCCACCCGTTTGAGCCTCCCAAAGTGCTGGGATTACAGGCGTGAGCCACCACGCCCAGCCAAGAGACACGGAGTTTTTAAGCAAGGAAAAAAAATTAGAGAAATATTTTAAGAAAGGTTAATCTGGCCATGATGTGAATTGGAATTGATAAGTGAAACAGAATATAAAGAGACCACTTAGAAAGCTATTACCTAGCTATTACCTATAGCTTAGAAAGCTATTACCTAGTGCAAGCTGGGCACAGTTGCTCACACCTGTAATCCCATCTGTTTGGGAGGCCGAGGCAGGCGGATCACAAGGTCAGGAGATCGAGACCATCCTGGCTAACACGGTGAAACCCTGTCTCTACTAAAAATACAAAAAATTAGCTGGGCATGTTGGTGGGTGCCTGAGGCTGAGGCAGGAGAATGGCGTGAACCTGGGAGGCGAACCTTGCAGTGAGCCAAGATAGCGTCACTGCACTCCAGCCTGGGTGACAGAGCGAGACTTCATCTCAGGAAAAAAAAAAAAGAAAGCTATTACCTAGTGGAAAAGTGAAATAGAGTCCAACATTAAGTATTTTTTGAAAGACAAAAATTATGTAAGGGAGTCTGGGCATGGTGGCTCCCACCTGTAACTGAGGTGGGAGAATCACTTGAGCCCAGGAGTTTGAGACCTGGGCAACATGGAGAGACTGCATCTTTACTAAAAATAAATAAAAGACTGGGTGCGGTGGCTCACACCTGTAATCCCAGCACTTTGGGAGGCTGAGGTGGGTGGATCATGAGGTCAGGAGTTCGAGACCAGCCTGGCCAACATAGTGAAACCTCATCTCTACCAAAAATACAAAAATTAGCTGGGGTTGGTGGTGGGCACCTGTTATCCCAGCTACTCTGGAGGCTGAGGCAGGAAAATCACTTGAACCCGGGAGGCAGAGGTTGCAGCAAGCTGAGATTGAACCACTGTACTCCCGCCTGGGTGACAGAGCCAGACTCCGTCTCAAAAATAAATAAATAGCCGGGCGCTGTTTCTCACGCCTATAATCGCAGCACTTTGAGAGGCTGAGGCAGGCGGATCACCTGAGGTCGGGAGTTTGAGACCAACCTGACCAACATGGAGAAACCCCATCTCTACTAAAAATACAAAAGTAGCCGGGTGTGGTGGTGCATGCCTGTGATCCCAGCTACTCTGGAGGCTGAGGTAGGAGAATCTGTTGAACCAGGGAGGCAGAAGTTTCAGTGAGCCGAGATTGTGCCATTGCACTCCAGCCTGGGCAACAAGAGCGAAACTCTGTATCAAATAAATAATTTATAAGCGATTATATTAAAGCAAATATTTCTTGAAAGATTTATGTCGTAATCCTATCTGTTTTCCAGAAAAGCATCAGATTTTTCCCTGGAAGCATCTGTGGCTGAGATGAAGGAATACATAACAAAGTAAGTTAACCTTTGTTAGAAAATCTAAATTCATTCTCCTATCTGGGGAAATTAACTAACTTGGAAAAAATGAATAGTAAGCATTGTATTTGGAGAGTCAGCATTAGTGCACCAATACTAGAAGTTAGAAGGCTCGTATTGAGATTTTTATGGACTCTACTAATGATCAGTTTCACAGAATGGAATCTAGAGAACACAAATATTAATTTGACTTGAAGAACTGAGGTTTGGTATGATTAAATATCCTCTGAATTGGTCAGGCTTTCTAGTCCTGTAATGACCTTCAACTCACATTTTACATCTAGATTGTACACCTAACATACTTATTGTTACCGTGAGTGATTCAGAATAAGATTATAAAAATTAACTGAATTTTTTTTCCTCATTCTTATAGGTTTTCTTTAGAACGTCAGATTTGGGATCAGCTCTTGGTGCACTACCAGCAGGCGGCTGAAGAGATATTGTCCAGGTTAGCTCTATGAACTGTAAAAACTGTCTTTAAAAACCTTATGGAGTTTGATTGGGGTTTATTTCAGTTCTGTTAGTACAAATTGAAAGATGAATCCTTTCTCACAGGCCAGTAAGCTAATCAAATTCTGTAGTGTGTATTAGCACTCTCTGACCATAAACGGGAAGTGAGTGAGAAGAAGGAAGAGTTGGTGTCACTATTTTCGGTCCAAAACACAATTGCTTCTGTTCTGTGTCCTTGGCTACCATTTCATATCCTGGGGGAGACAGGCACATCTCTACATTGTACCTGGCAGCCTGGAGCTGGGCCAAGAACAGTAATCAAGGGGCTTCAGTGAGCACATGGCCTATGAGCTGCATGTTTGGGGGATGCCCTTGGCCAGGGCCTTCTTGGAAACAGAAAGACATGAA
This sequence comes from Macaca nemestrina, assembly GCF_043159975.1. Taxonomy (NCBI): domain Eukaryota; kingdom Metazoa; phylum Chordata; class Mammalia; order Primates; family Cercopithecidae; genus Macaca; species Macaca nemestrina. The sequence goes on from NC_092139.1 coordinate 28,047,009, forward strand.
AGTGGGTGATGAGGAGGATGTGAGGAAAGAGAGGATCTTTGGGTCTTGAAGGTAGAGGAAAAGTAGGAAAGTGCTAGGTGTTTGTTTGTTTGTTTGTTTTGTTTTGTTTTGGAGACAGACTCTCGCTCTGTTGCCCAGGCTGGAGTGCATGGTGCTATCTCAACTCACTCCACCTCCCGTGTTCAAGCAATTCTCCTGCCTCAGCCTCCTGAGTAGCTGGGACTACAGGTGTGTGCCATGATGCCGGGCTAATTTTTGTATTTTTAGTAGACACAGGATTTCACCATGTTGGCCAAGCTGGGCTGGGTGTTTTTTGTTGTTTTTTCGTTTTTTTGCTGTGTTGCCCAGGCTGGAGTGCAGTGGCACGATCTCAGCTCACTGCAGCCTCCACCTCCCAGGTTCAAGCAGTTCTCCTGCCTCAGCCTCCTGAGTAGCTGGGATTGCAGGCATGTTCCACCACACCATGGTTTTGCCATGTTGGCCAGGCTGGTCATGAACTCCTGGCCTCAAGTGATCTGCCTATCTTGGCCTCCCAAAGTGTTGAGATTACAGGTGTAAGCCACAGCACCTGGCCAGAAAATGCTAGATTTTTACTTAGATGAACATTTAAGCCATGGTTTTAAGCTTTTTTTTTTTTTTTTTTTTTTTTTTTTTTTTTTTTTTCAAAATAAAATCTCAGCTAGAATCCCAACGACAAAATGTTAGTCAAAACCCTAATTGCAGAAGTGGCCTCTCAGTAGAGAGGGTCTCTGAGGACCATGGTTTGAAAAACTTTCCCAGTCCAGGTAATGATGGTTATCAGTTACTTTTCACCCCTTACATACTCTGTTTATGAAGAAAGATAATGTGTAAGATGCCAGTTTCATATAAAAACTTTTGTGGCAAAGCTTATAGGTTAAAAGGAATGGTTCTAGAAGCAGACTGTCTGTTCAGACTCTAACTGTTCCTTAGTTTTGCGACCTTGGGCAAATCACTTAGTCTTGAATGAGCCTGAGGTTCCTCATTTGAAAATGGGGATGATATTAGTACCTTCCTCATTGGGTTATTGTAAGTGTCAAATTAGGTTAAATGTAAAGTACCCAGTAGTGTCTGGCACCTACTTAGCACTCAGTAAATTGTAGTAGTTGTTGTTATTAAAGTTGTTGTTCATCAGTTTTCATGAACTCTCAGTCCCGTTCAGTTATTTTAGATAATTGAGGTAGGCCAGCGTGTTTTGGTAAACAATCATAGACCCTGACTTTAGGATAGCAAGCTTTGGCTTCACTCTCTCCCAAGTATAGTCTTTCTGGTATATGGACCTTACTATTAAGTGGATTCAACTGACTGGAAGCTTCTAGCATTTCCTGGAGTCCAGAGGTATAAAGACATGAATACTAGACAGTTGTTTCAGAACTTCTTGTTAAGGCCAGGCGCGGTGGCTCATGCCTGTAATTCTAGCACTTTGGGAGGCCGAGGCAGGTGGATCACAAGTTCAGGAGTTCGAGACCAGCCTGGCCAACATGGTGAAACCCCATCTCTACTAAAAATACAAAAAATTAGCTGGGCATGGTGGCAGGCGCCTGAAATCCCAGCTACTTGGGAGGCTGAGACAGGAAAATCGCTTGAACCCGGGAGGCAGAGGTTTCAGTGAGCTGAGACCACGCCACTTCATTCCAGCCTAGGCAACAGAGTGAGACTCAGTCTCAAAAAAAAAACTTCCTGTTAAGAGAGCCTATACCTAGTGTAGAGTTGAGGAATACTGATTCAGCTTTATAGGATAATCTTTGGTATCTCTTCCAGAAAATAATTACAAAATCCCTCGAAAGCACTTTTGTTTTGTTTTTAGAGGATCAGCTGAGGCCAAAATTACTGAGGTCAAAGTGGAACCTATGACATATCATGGGTCTTCTCAGAATGAAGTTCTTAATACAAAGCCTGACTACCAGAAAATATTACAGAACCAGAGCAAAGTCTTTGATTGTATGGAGTTGGTGGTAAGTGGGCTCATGTTTATTTGGTTGAGTTATCCAGCTTGCCACCTTGTAATCCTTGGAAATTAAAAGACCTGGAGAATATGTATAAGTGTAAGTTGAATAAGTATATTCAGCTCTACCTTGGGAAAACATGGAGAGACAATTAAAAAATAATAAACAGGCCGGGTGTGGTGACTCACACCTGTAATCCCAGCACTTTGGGAGGCCGAGGTGGGCGGATCACGAGGTCAGAAGTTCGAGACCAGCCTGGCCAACATGGTGAAACCCCATCTCTACTAAAAATACAAAAAATTAGCCGGGCGTGGTGGTGGGCGCCTGTGGTCCCAGCTACTCAGGAGGCTGAGGCAGGAGAATGGTGTGAACCCAGGAGGCAGAGGTTGCAGTGAGCCGAGATCGCGCCACTACACTCCAGCCTGGGTGAGAGCGAGACTCCGTCTCAAAAAAAAAAAAAAATTAAAAAATTAAAAAAAGAATATATAGTGGTAAATGCTGATGAAGCAGGTAAGAGGGAAGGACAGTATAGGGAGGTTGATGGGTTGCTATTTTATATAGCAAGGTTATTGAAGGCCCCTTTGAGGTGCCATTTTAACAGACTTGAAGGAAATGAACCATGAGGACATTTGAGGGAATAGTATTGTGTCAATCCAGGTATTAACAGCAAGCAGATGGTATTTGAAAGGACAATTCAATGAGAGTTTATTTTCAAAAAAGCTAAATAGATATGGGTATTGGAGAACCACAAGGGTTAGTAGAGTAACCTGGGGCTTATAGGCAGCAGAGCTCTTACTCCCCCTAGGCCTGAAAGGGAGGAGGGAGTAGCAGTTACTGTGGCACCTAATGGGAGAAAGTCACATAGTTAGCTGATTTGAGAGAGCCAACTCAAGATGACTCGTTCAGCTCCTTCCCACTTAGGCATCCTGTTGTTAGAGGTTACACGGGTCAGCCTCCTGGAGCATAGAGCAACCTGGAGAAGAATGTGGTGTGACTTTGGAGGAACAAACAGAGTATCTGGCATAAGCATTCCAGGCTGAAAGAACAGCAAGCCCAAAGCTCCTGAACAAGAGCTTGCTTGTCGGGTTTGAGGAACATCCAAGAAGCCATGGACCTTTACAGCTCACGGCTGTCTTTTTTGGCAGATGGATGAGCTGCAAGGGTCAGTGAAACAGCTGCAGGCCTTTATGGAGGAAAGTACCCAGTGCTTCCAGAAGGTGTCAGTACAGCTTGGTAAGCTTGTCTCTTGAGGGGACCAGAGTTTGGGCTGTTTTCCATCTGATAGCTTTTGGGATACAAACTGCCCTTCAAAGCCTATGGTCCAAGAGAGTAAGACCTATATGAGGTGATTTGTTTTTCTCCCCACAATAAATAGTATGTTATTGATACATACTATTTGATAGGAAATTTCTAGATGTAAATTCTACAGAAGCACAGTAGACTGAAAATTAAATCCCCATGAAATATGTTGTTGTTCTGGTAAATCCAAGACTTAAGAAATACCCACCCATTGCTTTTTCCCTCCTCATTTCTCAAGAATTCACTAAGTGACACTGACATTACTCCTCCCTAGCTTTTCCTGACCTCCTCTCAGCCCTTAATTATTTGCTATATGTACCTTCATTTTCTTTCTTTTTTTTTTTTTTCTTCTTTTTTTGAGGCAAAGTCTCACTCTTGCTCTCATCCAGGTTGGAGTGCAGTGGTGCAATGACTGCACAGCTCACTGCAGCCTAAACCTGATAGGCTCAAGCAGTCCTTTCACCTCAGGCTCCCAGAGTAGCTGGGACTAAAAGCGTGCACCACCACACCCAGCTAAATTTTTAATTTTTTTGTAGAGATGGTCCAGGCTGTGTTGTCCAGGATGGTCTTCAACTCCTGGGCTCAAGTGATCCTCCTGCCTTGGCCCCCCAGAGTGCTGGGATTATAAGTGTGAGCCACTGCGCCTGACCATCATTTTATTTGTTTGTTTGTTTATTTGTTTTGAGAAGGAGTTTCGCTCTTGTTGCCCAGGGTAGAGTGCAATGGCGAGATCTCGGCTCACTGCAACCTCTGCTTCCTGGGTTCAAGTGATTCTCCTACCTCAGCCTCCCGAGTAGCTGGGATTATAGGCATGCTCCACCACGCCCGGCTAATTTTGTATTTTTAGTAGAGACGGGGTTTCTCCATGTTGGTCAGGCTGGTCTCGAACTCCTGACTTCAGGTGATCCACCTGCCTTGGCCTCCCAAAGTGCTGGGATTACAGGCTTGAGCCACTGCGCCCGGCCTCCATCTTCTTACTGATCATGTTGTATTGTGATTGTAGTGGTAGCTGGCTTTTTTTTTTCAGACAGAGTCTTGCTCTGTTGCCCAGGCTAGAGTGCAGTGCCATGATCTTGGCTCCCTGCAACCTCCGCCTCCTGAGTTCAAGATACTCTCCCACCTCATTCTCCTGAGTAGCTGGGATTACAGGCATGTGCCACCATACCTGGCTAATTTTTGTATTTTTAGTAGAGATAGGTTTTCACCACGTTGGTCAGGCTGATCTTGAACTTCTGACCGCAAGTGATCCACCCACTTTGGCTTTCCAAAGTGTTGGGATTACATACATGAACCACCCTTTTTTTTTTTTTTTTTTTTTTTTTGAGACGGAGTCATGCTCTGTCGCCCAGGCTGGAGTGCAGTGGCCGGATTTCAGCTCACTGCAAGCTCCGCCTCCCGGGTTCACGCCATTCTCCTGCCTCAGCCTCCCAAGTAGCTGGGACTACAGGCGCCCGCCACTTCGCCCGGCTAGGTTTTTTTTTGTATTTTTTAGTAGAGACGGGGTTTCACAGTGTTAGCCAGGATGGTCTCGATCTCCTGACCTCGTGATCCGCCCGTCTCGGCCTCCCAAAGTGCTGGGATTACAGGCTTGAGCCACCGCGCCTGGCCTTTTTTTTTTTTTTTTTTTTTTTTTTTTTTTTTTTTTTGAGACGGAGTCTCGCTCTGTCGCCCAGGCTGGAGTGCAGTGGCCTGATCTCAGCTCACTGCAAGCTCCGCCTCCCGGGTTTACGCCATTCTCCTGCCTCAGCCTCCCAAGTAGCCGGGACTACAGGCGCCCGCCACCTCGCCCGGCTAGTTTTTTGTAGTTTTAGTAGAAACGGGGTTTCACTGTGTTCACCAGGATGGTCTCGATCTCCTGACCTCGTGATCCGCCCGTCTCGGCCTCCCAAAGTGCTGGGATTACAGGCTTGAGCCACCGCGCCCGGCCTTTTTTTTTTTTTTAAGATAGGGTCTTGCTCTGTCGCCCAGGCTGGAATACAGGGGTGCAGTCATGACTCATTGCAGCCTCAACTTTCTGGGCTCCCAGCTGATCCTCTTGCCTCCCATGTAGCTGGATGATCATGCTAGGACCATGCTAGGCTAATTTTTTTTTTTTTTTTTTTTTTTTTGTAGAGACAAGGTCTTACTGTGTTGCCCAGGCTAGTCTCAAACTTCAAACAGTCCTCCCGCCTTGGTTTCCCAAAGTGCTGGGATTGCAGGCATGAGCCACCTTGCCCAGCTGTGGTAAGATGACAATTCTTACCAAATTGTCATCTCCTTGAGGCCAGAGACTCTCTTATTTGTCTTTGTAATGCCCTTCCATGTCAGTTGAAATTTATTTTTTTGGCCTCTTTTCTCTGCAGGGAAGAGAAGCTTGCAACAATTAGATCCCTCACCAGCTCGAAAACTGTTGAAGCTTCAGCTGCAGAACCCACCTGCCACACGTGGATCTGGATCTTGTCAGTGACCTTATGAGCTTTCCTGCCACAAGTTGCCCAAGAGGAGAAGAATGGGAAGAGTGCCCCAGCACATGGAGACTGCATGATTTCTGCTCTGTTGCCTTTGAAGATAACTGGCTGGACTGACTATAGAGCACTTTGACTTTTTTCAAAAAGTGATGGAATTTGTATGTCAAATGAATATTGTATAGACATTTTTCCCAGGAATGTACAAAATTCTTGAAAGTTCAAACTTCTTTTTTGAAATGCTCTTCAGATCCAGTGGCCCATTCTTTTATCTTTATCCTATGAAGATGTTTTTCAGGTTTTGAAACAATCCAAAAATCATTTAGGACCAAGTCTAAGGAAACATTTTAGTGGCCATCTTGGATTCTGGTTGTAAAGGAATGATACTAATTTTCTAGCATGGCTCTGAAGGTGATTTTAGGTAGAAGAGTTTTGAGGCTGGGCATAGTGGCTCACGCCTGTAATCCTAGCACTTTGGGAGACTGAGGCGGGTGGATTGCTAGAGCCCAGAGGTTCAAGACCAGCCTGAGAAATAAGGTGAAACCCTGTCTACAAAAAATACAAGAAGTTAGCTGGGTGTGGTGGCATGCGCCTGTAGTGCCAGCTACTCAGAAAGCTGAGGTGGGAGGATTACTTGAGCCCAGGAGGTTGAGGCTGCAGTGAGCTCTAATTGCGCCAGTGCACTCCAGCCTGAGCGACAGAGTGAGACAGTGTCTTAAAAAAAAATTAAAAATTGTTAAAAAAAAAAAAAAGAAAAGTTTTGAGCATTGTTTGCATCATTGGGATACATATGTCACTTCACAAGATGTTCAGTTTGAAGGAAATACCACTCATTCTCTAAATCCTGTTGTCTGTAGTGTGCTTCCGTTTTTAATATTGAGTTGACCTCCTAAATCCTAGATTCATGACAAGAAAGACTAAGTACTACTATTCATTGTTCTATTTGTTTATAATCTGTATTGTAAACTTGCACATAATTAAAAGCTTTCCCTTGTCTTTGTCTGTGTTTTGAGTGTATAAACAAAAAGGGAGTACTGGGCACGGTGGCTCACGCCTATAATCCCAGCACTTTGGGAGTCCTAGGCAGGCAGATTGTCTGAGCTCAGGAGTTCACGACCAGCCTGGGCAACATAGTGAAACCCTGTCTCTACTAAAAAAAAAAAAAAAAAAAATTAGCTGGGCATGGTGGCATGCACCAGTAAGTAGTTCCAGCTACTCAGGGGGCTGAGGCAGGAGAATTGATTGAACCCGGGAGGCGGAGGTTGCAGTGAGCCAAGATCACACCACTGCACTCCAGCCGGGGCAAAAGAGCGAGACTCCATCTCAAATAAAAGGGAGGGCAGGGCCCAGTGGCTCACACCTGTAACCCCAGCACTTTGGGAGGCCAAGGTGGGCAGATCACGAGGTCAGGAGTTCAAGACCAGACTGCCCAACATAGTGAAACACCGTCTCTATTAAAAATACAAGAATTACTTTGGGAGGCCGAGATGGGCAGATCATGAGGTCAGGAGATCGAGACCATCCTGGCTAATACGGTGAAACCCTGTCTCTACTAAAAATACAAAAAAAAAAATTAGCCGGGCGTGGTGGCAGGCGCCTATAGTCTCAGCTACTCGGGAGGCTGAGGCAGGAGAATGGCATGAACCTGGAGGGCGGAGCTTGCAGTGAGCCGAGATTGTGCCACTGTACTCCAGCCTGGGCGACAGAGCGAGACTCCGTCTCAAAAAAAAAAAAAAAAAAAAAAAATTAGCCAGCTGTGTTGGTGCACACCTGTAATCCCAGCTACTTGGGAGGCTGAGGCAGAAGAATTGCTTGAACTTGGGAGGTGGAGGTTGCAGTGAGCTGAGATCGTGCCATTGCACTCCAGCCTGGGCGACAGAGTGAGACTCTATCTCAAAAAAAAACGGAGGGCTGGGCATGGTGGCTCACACCTGTAATCCCAGCACTTTGGGAGGCCGAGGCAGGTGGATCACTTGAGGTCAGGAGTCCGAGACCACCCTGGCCAACATGGTGAATTCCCATATCTACAAAAAATACAAAAAAAATAGCCAGATATGGTGGCACATACCTGTAATCCCAGCTACTTGGGAGGCTGAGGCAGGAGAATCACTTGAACCCAGGAGGCAGAGCTTGTGCCACTGCACTCATGGGCAGTGCTTTATCCTGGGCGAAAAGGCAAGACTCTGTCTCAAAAAACAAAACAAAACAAAACAAAAGAGTAGGAGGGTTTAACAGAAAATAGGATTCTTTGCCAAGATGCTGAAGTGAACAGTAGTGTTGAGCTATACCTCTGCATTAATTACCAGTAGAACACCAACTAGGCCAGGCACTTTGGGAGGCTGAGGTGAGTGGTCGCTTGAGCCCAGGAGTTTGAGGCCAGCCATGAGCAGCATGCCAAAACCCGGTCTACAAAAAATACAAAAATTGGCTGAGAGTGGTGGTGCATACCTGTATTTCCAGCTACTTGGGAGGCTGAAGTGAGAGGATCAATTGAGCCTGGAAGGCCAAGGCTGCAGCAAGACATGATCGTAGTACTGCATTCCAGCCTGGGCAACAAAGTGAGACCCTATCTCAAAATTTAAAAAATTAAAAATAAATAAAAATAAAAATAAAAAAGGGCCGGGCGCGGTGGCCCACACCTGTAATCCCAGCACTTTGGGAGGCCGAGGCGGGTGAATCATGACGTCAGGAGATCAAGACCATCCTGGCTAACATGGTGAAACCCCATCTCTACTAAAAACACAAAAAATTATCCAGGCATGGTGGCGGGTGCCTGTAGTCCCAGCTACGTGGGAGGCTAAGGCAGGAGAATGGTGTCAACTCAGGAGGCGGAGCTTGCAGTGAGCCAAGGTCACGCCACGGCACTCCAGCCTGGGCAACAGAGTGAGACTCCGTCTCAAAACAATAAATTAATTAAATAAATTAAATTAAATTAAAAAGCCACACACACACACAAAAACCCACCATCTAATTTATTACTTACGTTTCTTATTCTGGCCAGGAATGGTGGCTCACACCTGTAATCCAGCATTTTGAGAAGCTGAAGTAGAGATCACTTGAAACTAGGAGTTCGAGATCAGCCTAGGCAAAATGGTGAGACCCTCATCCCTTCAAAAATTTTAAAAATTAGCCAGGCTTGATGGTGCGTGCCTATAGTGCTCATGCCTGTAGTCCCAGCTACTCAGGAGGCTGGGGCAGGAAGATCCCTTGAGCTCAGGAGTTCAAGGCTGCAGCGAGCTATGATTGTGCCACTGCACTCCAGCCTGGACAACAGCAAGACCCTGGCTCAAAAGCTAACTAACTAACTAAATAAATAAATAAATCCAGGCAGTAGGTGCCATGGCACACTTATGGCTCACTGGACCCTCAACCTCCTGAGCTCAACCAGCTCAAACAGCTGGGACTACAGGTGTGCACCACCACATCTGACTAATTTTTGTTTTGTTTGAGAGGAGTCTCCCTCTGTTGCCCAGGCTGGAGTGCAGCAGTGCCATCTCGGCTCACTCCAACATCTGTCTCCTGGCTTTAAGTGATTCTCCTGCCTCAGGCTCCTGAGTGCATGGGATTACACACACGCACCACCACACCCAGCTAATTTTTGTATATTTAGTAGAGATGGGGTTTCACCATGTTGTCCAGGCTGGTCTTGAACTTCTGACCTTAGGTGAGCCACCCGTCTTAGCCTCCCAAAGTGTTGGGATTACAGGCGTGAGCCACTGCACCTGACCTAACCTTTTTTTTTGTGTGTGTGTGTGTGTGTGTGTGTGTGTGTGACAGAGTCTCGCTCTGCCGCCCAGGCTGGAGTGCAGTGGCGTGATCTTGGCTCACTGCAAGCTCCGCCTCCCGGGTTCACGCCATTCTCCTGCCTCAGCCTCCCAAGTAGCTGGGACTACAGGCGCCCGCCACCTCGCCCGGCTAGTTTTTTTATATTTTTTAGTAGAGACAGGGTTTCACCGTGTCAGCCAGGATGGTCTCGATCTCCTGACCTCGTGATCCGCCCGTCTTGGCCTCCCAAAGTGCTGGGATTACAGGCTTGAGCCACCGCGCCCGGCCGACCTAACCTTTTTTTAGACGGAGTCTTGCTCTGTCACCCAGGCTGGAGTGCAGTGGCACGATCTCGGCTCACTGCAAGCTCCGCCTCCCGGGTTCACACCATTCTCCTGCCTCAGCTTCCCGAGTAGCTAGGACTACAGGCGCCCGCCACCATGCCTGGCTAATTTTTTTTGTTTTTGTAGTAGAGACGGGGTTTCACCGTTTTAGCCAGGATGCTCTCGATCTTCTGACTTCGTGATCTGCCCGCCTCGGCCTCCCAAAGTGCTGGGATTACAGGCGTGAGCCACCACGCCCGGCCCTGACCTAACTGTTGTACTGTCGTTGGAATGGGGTTTCTCCATGTTGCCCAGGCTGGTCTCAAACTGGACTCAAGATATCCACCCACCTCAGCCTCCCAAAATGCTGAGATTACAAGTGTGAGCCACTGTGCTCAGCCAAAATAAAATGTTTCTTATTCTCTGATCCCACTAAAGGGACAAATCCCATTTCAGTTAAACACCCAGTCTTAATCTTAAGTCTTAAACCTTGGCGCAAGTGCCAGTTAATAAGAGATGACATCTCCTTGCTTTGACCTACATTTGTTCTTTATTCCTTTATATATTTACTGAGGACCTGCCATATGCCACACACAGTTCTAGGATTGGAGGGGCAAGCAAAGAGCAAAAACACATGGGTTCTTTCTCAAGATGCTCAGTTTCCTGACGACACAAGGACCAAGAAAAAACACTGCAGAAGAGATATTTCAGTTGACTTGAGAAAGATGAAGGAGTTAAATGGGACATTTCAGGCAAAAGGAGATGCAATTTTCAAAGGCTTGAAGAGCAGAGTGGAGCATGCTAGGATACTTAAAAAAAAAAAAAAAAAAAAAAAAAAAAAAAAAAGGCCGGGCATGGTGGCTCACGCCTGTAATCCCAGCACTTTGGGAGGCTGAGGCGGGCAGATCACAAGGTCAGGAGATCGAGGTCATCCTGGCTAACACGGTGAAACCCCGTCTCTACTAAAAAATAAAAAGAAAAATTAGCTGGGCGTGGTGGCGGGCGCCTGTAGTCCCAGCTACTGGGGAGGCTGAGGCAGGAAAATGGCGTGAACCCGGGAGGCGGAGCTTGCAGTGAGCCGAGATCCCACCACTGCACTCCAGCCTGGGCTACAGAGCAAGACTCCATCTCAAAAAAAAAAAAAAAAAAAAAAAAAAAAAAAAAAGAATAAAGCAGGAGTGCTGGGCACCAGCAGAAGACTGGCCTGAAACAAGTATAATTGAAAGTTATTAGAAGGTTTCAAGAAAGGGCGAGAGGACAGAACTTTATTTTTAAAAGATTACTTGGCCGAGCGCAGTGGCTCACACCTGTAATCCCAGCACTTTGGTAGGCTGAGGTGGGTGGATCACGAGGTCAAGAGATCAAGACCATCCTGGCCAACATGGTGAAACCCCGTCTCTACTAAAAATACAAAAAACTAGCCGGGCGTGGTGGCGGGCGCCTGTAGTCCCAGCTACTCGGAGGCTGAGGCAGGAGAATGGCGTAAACCCGGGAGGTGGAGCTTGCAGTGAGCCGAGATCGCGCCACTGCACTCCAGCCTGGGTGACACAGCGAGACTCCGTCTCAAAAAAAAAAAAAAAATTAGCTGGACGTGGTGTCACGTGCCTGTAGTCCCAGCTACTCAAGAGGCTGAGGCAGGAGACTCGCTTGAAACAGGAAGACCGGAGATCGTGCCACTGCACTCCAGCCTGGGCCACAAGAGTGAAACTCCATCTCAAAAAAAAAAAAAAAAAAAAAGATTACTCTAGTTGCGGTGTGGGGAAAAGACAGAAGCAAGCAAGGTGTGGGTGTGAGAGACCAGTTAGGTTATTGCAGGCGTCAAGGACAGAAATGACAGCTTGTGCTGGGTGTTTGCAGTGGACGAGTGGGGTGAGACTGCTTCTGTTGCCCACAGTGTCTGGAACATAGACATGGAACCTAGGTATTAAAAACCTTACTCTAGCCGGGTATGGTGGCTCACACCTGTAATCCCAGCATTTTGGGAGGCTGAGGCAGGTGGATCACCTGAGGTCAGGAGTTCAAGACCAGCCTGGGCAACATGGTGAAACCCCATCTCCTCAAAAATACAAAAATTAGCCTAGCATGATGGCAGGTGCCTGTAATCCCAGCTACTTAGTAGGCTGAGGTGGGAGAATCGCTTGAACCCGGGAGGGGGCGAAGGTTGTAGTGAGCCAAGATTGTGCCACTGCACTCTAGTCTGGGCGACAGAGCAAGACTCTGTTTCAAAAAAAAAACCCTAACTCTGCCGGGCGCGGTGGCTCACGCCTGTAATCCCAGCACTTTGGGAAGCTGAGGCGGGCTCACGAGGTTAGGAGTTCCAGACCAGCCTGGCCAACATGGTGAAACCCCGTCTCTGCTAAAAATACAAAAAAAAAAAAAAAAAAAATTAGCTGGACGTGGTGGTGGGCCAGCTACTCGGGAGGCTGAGGTGGGAGAATCGCTTGAACCCGGGAGGCGGAGGTTGCAGTGAGCTGAGATCGCGCCATTGCACTCCAACCTGGGCAACAGAGCAAGACTCTGTCTCAAAAAAAAAAAACAAAAAACAAAAAGCACCTAACTCTGCCATTTATTTATGAGATGGAGTCTTGTTCTGTCACCCAGGCTGGAGTGCAGTGGCACAATTGGCTCACTGCAACCTCCACCTCCTGGGTTCAAGCCATTTTCCTGCCTCAGCCTCCCCAGTAGCTGGGATTACAGGCGTACACCACCACGTCCAGCTAAATTTTGCATTTTAGTAGAGACAGGGTTTTCACCATGTTAGCCAGACCGGTCTGGAACTCCTGACCTCGTGATCCACCCACCTCAGCCTCCCAAAGTGCTGGGATCACAGGCGTGAGCCACTGCGCCCGGCCCTTCTGCCATTTATTAACTGTAACTGAGAAATTTATTTAATCTCTTATCTCGAAGGTTGAGAGAATTATAGAACCTGTATCACAAGGATGCTGTAAGGATTAAATAATATAAAAGTTTAGTGGTATCAGTATGCTGCAGAAGGTGAAGCTTGAACAGTGGATAGATGATGGAGCAGTTAGAGATGGGAAAACTAGTTCTATTTGGGATACCAAATGGAGAAATCAACTGGTCTGTCAAATAACACAGGTGGAGAACTGGGTGGAGAAATCTGTACTGGAAATAACATTTGAGAGTTGTTGGTGTCTAGTTATTGATGACTTGAGAATGAATGATATAGTCCACAGTAGAGCAAGAAGGGAAAGTTTGGATGGTCTCATGGAAATCCAACATTTAAGAATCAGAGGAGGGCAGGACACAATGGCTCATGCCTGTAATCCCAGAACTTTGGGAGGCCTAGGCTTGCTTGAGGATTGCTTGAGTCCAAGAGTTCTAGACCAGCCTGGGCAACATGGTGAGACCCTCATCTATATCTATCTCTATTTATCTGTATCTCAAGAATCAGAGAAATGCTCTTAATTGCCTACTGTTTCATAAACAAAGTAGTAAAATGGAGAGAGTTGGAGTGAATTTTCTTTTTTCTTTTTTTTTTTTGAGACAGAGTCTTGCTCTGTTGCCCAGGCTGGAGTGCAGTGGCACAATCTCAGCTCACTGCAAGCTCCGCTTCCCGGGTTCATGCCATTCTCCTGCCTCAGCCTCCCGAGTAGCTGGGACTAAAGGTGCTCGCCACCATGCCTGGCTAATTTTTGTATTTTTAGTAGACATAGGGTTTCACCTTGTTAGCCAGGATGGTCTCGAGCTCCTGACCTCATGATCCACCCACTTTGGCCTGCTGGAATTGCAAGCGTGAGCCACCGCGCCCGGCTGTGAATTTTCATTTTATCCTCAATCTCCTCATCTGTAAAATGGGGATAGATTATCTCTCTAAAGATGATTATACCCTCCCTCATTTTATTTATTACATTGTATTGCATTTTTTGCTTATGAGGATTTGTTCAAACTCAAGAAGTATGTTTTGTATCTTCAACAACAGCAAAACAGGAGAGAATAAAGAAAAATAATACTTACTGAACTCTAAGCATTTTACATGCATATTATCATTCAGTCTTTGCCACAACCTTGTAACTTCTATTTCTGGGTGTGTGACTATAGATGAGGAACTGGGGCATGGAGAGGCATGGAGAGACTTAATCGTCTAACCAAGGACATATGGATACATAGTGGATGGTAAACTAGAACTAATTTGAATTCAGTGAATGTTAACAAACATAAACCATATAATAAATGGCTGTGATCAATTAATGTTAGTTTTCCCTCCAACTAAATTTGGTTCAGGAATTGTGCTTGATGAATAACAATATTATTGTTGCCCTCTGAGATGTTCGGTAATATTTATTTGTTCAGTTTGCCTTAATTAAAAGAATATACTTCGGGCACGGTGGCTCAAGCCTGTAATCCCAGCACTTTGGGAGGCTGAAGAGGGCAGATCACTTGAGGTCATCAGTTTGAGACCAGCTTGGACAACATGGTGAAACCCCATCTCTACTATAAAAAAAAAAAAAAAAAAAAAAAATACAAACATTACCCGGATATGGTGGCCTGCGCCTGTAGTCCCAGCTACTTGGGAGGCTGAGGCAGGAGAATCGGTTGAATCCGGGAGGCAGAGTTGCAGTGAACCGAGATGCTGCCACTGGCTCTGGTTTAAAAAAAAAAAGGGGCGGGGAGAGTGGGGAGGGGCTGGGCGCGGTGGCTCACACCTGTAATCCCAGCACTTTGGGAAGCCGAGGCGGGCAGATCACTAGGTCAAGAGATGGAGACCATCCTGGCCAACACGGTGAAAATCTGTCTCTACTAATAATAGAAAAATTAGCAAGGCCTGGTGGCACACGCCTGTGGTCCCAGCTACTCGAGAGGCTGAGGCAGGAGAATCGCTTGAACCCAGGAGGCAGAGGTTGCAGTGAGCCGAGATCGCGCTAGTGCACTCCAGCCTGGTGGCAGAGCGAGACTCCGTCTCAAAAAAAAAACAAAAACAAAAAACAAAAATAACTTTTAGTCACTAGTACTTAATGCGAAAGAAATAATAGATAATAGAGGAAGAGAGTGTGTCCTATACATTTTGGTGTTGTTTAAATTGTTGGGTCATTAAGTTTAATATCTGCAATCATTCTGGGAAAAAAAATTCCATCTCTAATGTTGTATTCAAGAAAGTATATGATTTGGCTGACAGTTGTAATAGGGGTGATACAATGGAGGACTGATAATTCGGAGCTCAGAGTCTTGGAGTCTAGTTCTTAAATTACTATGTTCATTCACCAAAAATTTACTAAGCTCTTTCCACGTGCCCAGCACTGTGCTAGGCGCCCTGTGACCTTGGGTATGGCTCTAGGGCACCTTAAAAGGAGAATGCCATACCCTGCAAGAGCTTTTAGGGATTTCATAAGGATGCGACTCAGAGAACGGAGGGAAGCGCTCCAGACGCAGCGGTCAACGGCCCTCCCGCCCAGCGCCTCCAAAATCTGAGATTCCACCCTGTGGAAACTCCGCAGCAAGAAAAACTACATCAAAGATGGCGCCGCCGGCCTCTCCCGGCTCAGCCACCATCTTCTCGGTAGTTCCCGAGGTGGACGGGCACAGCACGCATGAGCGGCCCTGGCATCCTCGGCGCGCCTGCGCGGCCGCAGCACCTCCCCCGCCCCCTCGCCGCCGCCGCCGCCGCCGCCGCCGCCGACGCCGCTGCCGCTGCCGCCGCTGCTGCTGCACTCACGGCGGGTGCCCGCGCCTCAGGTGAGTGAGCGCCTCCGCCCGGCCCGCGGGGGGCGCGCGGCGCCGCATGCGGGGGCGTCGTTCCTTTGCCCTGCTCCTTCACTGTATCATCTCCGTGGCACAGCGAGGCCCTGGGGGCCCGTGCTGCCTGCCTCCCCCTTACCCCCGGGGCCCTCTGCCCCGCCCCGCCCGCGGGACCCAGGTCAGCCCGGCTTTCTTCGGCGGCTCCCCGAGCCCAGCCCGCCGGCGACAGCGTGCGGGCAGCAAGAGAGCCTCTCTCCGGGCTCAACGCCCTAGGTCACAGGGACGCCCCCCGCAGGCGCGAACCCTTCTCTCGCTCCGGCTCTGCAGGCAGCAGAGCTCGATGGGCCTTGGGGTTGTTCATCCATCTACCTCGCCCGCTCCAAGAGCCCAGATGCTTGGAAGAGGGACTGTGAGCAGCCGTTGCACCCGTCCGGCCCCAAAGCAGCAGAGGGCATCCTCTAACGGGACCCTACTACTGCCCTACCGGGGAGAGGCTTCTTAGCCCCACTTAACACCCAAGGAAACTGAGGCACGGAAAGGTGAAGTGCCATGCCCAAGGTCACGCAGCTGACAAGTGGCAGGGTCAGCTCTCAACTCAGGGTCTCGGGCTCTCAGGCCAGTGCGGTTGGAATTTGATCTCGTACCTTTGAAAAAATTTTGAAATCACTTGTCATCTCTGAAGTTACTCTCGAACGTCATAAAAGTAGGCTGCACAAAGAAGATTTCCTTGTTGTCGGAGTACAATTGAGGTGTTATTGTAATAGTAATAGTGTTATTAATATAAGAGCTAACGTTCTTCCAACGCTTGCTGTGTGCCAGGGGTCTTGCTAAGCATTTTATTAAGATAACCTCGCATAACCACCTCTGCATGTCCCAATCCAAATGCTGCCCCCTTCCTTGTCATGAAGCCCTTTTTTTTTTTTTCCTGCAGAGCTGGCCTCCCTATCACAGGTAGGAGCCCCATGGCTTAGGAGGCAGGGAAGCTCTCCTTTGGTGGCTTACTGACACAACAAGAGTGATCCTTCCCTACTGGCACCCAGATCCGCCCCCCCCCCTCCCGCCCCGCGCCCCCCTCCCTTACCCTGGCCCTCAGGGGATATTATTAGCCGTCCTTTCTCGGCTGCCCAGACAGCAGGACTAGGCTGACTGGGCTAGCTGGGCAGGCTGGATTTGGAGGTGACAGAGCAGATTTGGCTAGCACTCACCTCATTCCGGGGCTTTCTGGTTCTGCCCTAAGGTTAGGCTTGAACATTTCAGTATTTAAGATAAAGTAAGAAGAGAATGAGAACATTGATAGAGTGGTGCTGAATTTAAGAAGTCTCCCATGATTTAAAGTTCCAAATGAACAGCTATAAAAATATGTGAATGTTTCTCCCCCAAAATAACTAGCTCAAACTGTCGTTTTTCTCCCTTAGCAAATCCTCCTCCACATTTCAAAGGCTCCACTAAATCACCACCTTCTCTGTGAAGCCTTCCCTGCTTGATTTTCCCAGTTAGAATTACACGTTCACAAAACAGGGTCTTAGCCTCAGTCTTACCCTGCGGACTTCTAGCCCCTTGAGGGCATGGTCCATCTTTGCAGCTCCAGATGCGTGGCTCACAGTAGATCCTTGGTAAGGACTCAGTGAATTTCCACTGCCCCTTTTCATTACTCAAAGGGTGGTGTTCTGCCCTTCTGTTCCTCCTTCCTGCCCTTCAGTTTCTCTTTGCTTGTCCCTTCCTTTAGATTTAACTTGTCATCACCATTTACCACTCAAAGGCCTCCATCCACCCTGTCGTTTTTGAAAACTTGCAGATAAGAGCCTTGCATCAAAAAGCCTGTTTCTGGTAAGGGCGCGGTGGTTCACGCCTCTCATCCCAGCACTTTGGGAAGCCGAGGCGGGCGGATTACGAGGTCAGGAGATCGAGACCATCCTGACTAACACGGTGAAACCCCGTCTCTACTAAAAAATACAGAAAATTAGCCGGGCATGGTGGTGGGCACCTGTAGTCCCAGCTACTCCTGAGGCTGAGGCAGGAGAATGGCGTGAACCCGGAAGGCGGAGCTTGCAGTGAGCCGAGATCGCGCCACTGCACTCCAGCCTGGGCGGCAGAGTGAGGCTCCGTCTCAAAAAAAAAAAAAAAAAAAAAAAGCCTGTTTATGTTACTCGAACGTGCACTCATAGTTGAGCTGCTTTTGGTTTTTCTTGTTTGTTTGTTGAGACGGAGTCTCGCTCTGTCGCCCAGGCTGGAGTGTAGTGGCGCGATCTCGGCTCACTGCAAATTCCGCCTCCCGGGTTCACGCCATTCTCCTGCCTCAGCCTCCCGCGTAGCCAGGACTACGGGCGCCCGCCACCACGCCCGGCTAATTTTTTGTGTTTTTTTAGTAGAGACGGGGTTTCACTGTGTTAGCCAGGATGGTGTCGATCTCCTGACCTCGTGATCCACCCACCTCGGCCTCCCATAGTGCTGGGATTACAGGCGTGAGCCACCAGACCCGGCCGAGCTGCTTTTGTTTTGTTGTTGTTGTTGTTGTTATTATTATTATTATTATTATTATTATTATTATTATTATTTTGAGACAGAGTTTTGCTCTTGTTGCCCAGGCTGGAGTGCAATGGCGCAATCTTGGCTCACTGCAACCTCCCCGTCCCAGGTTCAAGCAATTTTCCTGCCTCAGCCTCCCAAGTAGCTGGAATTACAGGTGCCCGCCACCATGCCCAGCTATTTTTTGCATTTTTAATAGAGATGGATTTTCACCATGTTGACCAAGCTGGTCTTGAATTCCTGACCTCAGGTGATCCGCCTGCCTCCGCCTCCCAAAGTGGTGGGATTAGAGGCGTGAGCCACCGAGCCCGGCTGCTTTTGTTTTATTCTAAATTGTTACTTTTGAGCAGGGAAAAATGCCTGTTTATCCTCAACAGTGGAGTTGGTATATGCTGTTTCGATGTACAGGTCAGTTTTCATTTGCATGTTGCAGTAGGATAGCCTGAGGCTTATACTCCTTTAGTCTGTCCCTAAATGCTTGAGAGATCCATTTTTACATTCTTTTACCTTCTGTGGCTGATTGCCCCTGGTTGTATCAAAGTAATCACAATTTTTACTGTATATCATTACATGGAATTTATAATAACAGATATTCAAAAGAGTCCTTTGGGAGGCAGCAGATATGTGCATAGATTCTCTATTTAAATGAAGCTTCTAAAAGTTTTTCCAAATAATTTTCTGTAAATATATTAACTATGGGTAAGGCATGGATGTGTGGCGCCTGATATGATGGAAGATTCGCAGTTGAATCAAACAGGGTCTTGTTGAGAGAGCTTACTAGCTAATTGGGAAACATTGTATCTAACTGTACTAAAATCAAGTCTAAACATTCTCATATTAATGTTACAAACAAAGCAATATTAGACTATAATGGAATAAGATATTCCTACATGGGGTGTTTCATAAAATTGTATGTTATTCAGGCTGAAAAGGAGCATTGAGTCATTAAGTGACCTTTTCTTTTTTTTTTTTTTTTTTTTGAGACGGAGTCTCACTCTGTCGCCCAGGCCGTAGTGCAGTGGCCAGATCTCGGCTCACTGCAAGCTCCGCCTCCCAGGTTCAAGTGATTCTCCTGCCTCAGCCTCCCGAGTAGCCGGGACTACAGGCGCCCGCCACCGCGCCCGGCTAGTTTTTTGTATTTTTTAGTAGAGACGGGTTTCACCATGTTAGCCAGGATGGTCTCGATCTCCTGACCTCGTGATCCGCCCGTCTCGGCCTCAAAGTGCAGGGATTACAGGCTTGAGCCACCGCGCCCGGCCCATTAAGTGACCTTCTCACTTAGCACTGTGATTTAAAAAAATTAATTTACCAAAGAAAGCCCTGAAACCTGGTAAATATCCATAATCAACCTAAGTTTTTGTGTGCTATTTTCAAGTGCTGTTAAGAAAGAAAGGTGGCGGGGGGCATCATCCTGAGAATTGAACTTGTCCACGGTCGCAGAACTGGGGCTACGACTTGAAATTCCAGACTTTTTAGCCACTAAAGGTTTATCAGTATTTTTCTCAGTGAATTCATCCTTAAAGACATTAACCAGGCCGGGCGTGGTGGCTCAAGCCTGTAATCCCAGCACTTTGGGAGGCCGAGACGGGCGGATCACGAGGTCAGGAGATCGAGACCATCCTGGCTAACACGGTGAAACCCCGTCTCTACTAAAAATACAAAAAACTAGCCGGGCGAGGTGGTGGACCCCTGTAGTCCCAGCTACTCGGGAGGCTGAGGCAGGAGAATGGCGTAAACCTGGGAGGCGGAGCTTGCAGTGACCTGAGATCCGGCCACTGCACTCCAGCCTGCGCAACAGAGCGAGACTCCGTCTCAAAAAAAAAAAAAAAAAAAAAAGACATTAACCAGCAACTCTATTAAGATTCCATTTATGTGCTTAGAACAGGGGTGGGAGAAGACATACAGAAACATGATCCATGTCTTCAAGGAAGTTATGGTCTGTTGGGGAAGAGTAAAGCACTGTTCTCTAATGTTGAAGTCAGCATATATGTAATTGTTAAATTGTATGGTAGAGGGACTAGTTGTATCATGGGAGCTGGGGAAAGGGGGGCAAGAAGGATCAGTATGAGATGTGGTGGTGAGACCACTTTGGGTTTTGACTTTCTGGGCTTTGACAGGTGGATAGGGTCAGCATTAATCAAAAGGACAGCAAAACATTTTGAATCAGGGGCTGATAAAACAGACCAGATAGCAGTGCCTACCATGTTTAACGGACAGTAAAAAAATTGGCTTGACTGGCTTAGAGCAGTGGTTCTCAGCCTTTAATGTGCACCAGCATCACCTGGAGAGCTTATTAAAACCCATATTCGGCCGGGCGCGGTGGCTCAAGCCTGTAATCCCAGCACTTTGGGAGGCCAAGACAGGTGGATCACGAGGTCAGGAGATCGAGACCATCCTGGCTAACATGGTGAAACCCCGTCTCTACTAAAAAATACAAAAAAAACCTAGCCGGGCGCGGTGGCGGGCGCCTGTAGTCCCGGCTACTCGGGAGCCTGAGGCAGGAGAATGGCGTGAACCCGGGAGACGGAGCTTGCAGTGAGCTGAGATCCGGCCACTGCACTCCAGCCTGGGCGACAGAGCAAGACTCCGTCTCAAAAAAAAAAAAAAAAAAAAAAAAAAAACACAAAAAAACCCATATTCCTGGGCTTGACCTTCAGAGTTTCTGATTCATTAGCTCTGGAGTGGAACCCGAGAATTTGCAGTTCTAACAAGTTCCCAGATGATGCTGATGCTGCTAGTCTAAGGATCACACTTTGAGAACCACTTCATTAGAAGGTTGAGAAGCTAGAATCAGAAACTGTCAAATAACTTGTTCCAAAAAAGTGCATGTGTGTCAGATGTGAGGGTATACTGACATGGGAGAGTTCTGGAAAGATACATACCAAGCTCTAATGGTCCTCACTTCTGGGAGTGGGATTTAGAGACTTGGGGAATTTACTTTTTTACCTTTCTGTATTATTTTTGTATTGTGCACATAAAGCTTTTGTGTTTTAAAAATGAAAGAAAAATAAGAATCTTTTTTGAAGATATATAGTAAAATATTTATGGATTAAAAAAAGACCTTGCTAAAGTAATCTGGTGTCATCCAACAAACATTTTTAGAGTGTCTGCTATGTGCCAGATGCTGCTAGCTTCTGGAAATGCAAAACCTTTGCTAAAGCTTGCAGGCTGGTGATGGTGATTGAGATGGGCAGATAACAGCTTTAGTTAGTATCATGTGAGCTTCGTAGGAGCAGGGACCAGGGTCTAGCTCTGTGCTTGGCTGATAATAGGCACTTAGTAAATGATGAATGAATGAGCAAATCCAGGTAAGAATTGAAGACAGAAGGAAAGAAAAAAAGGCCAAATGGGAGATTCTGGAAGAAAACAGGCAAGCCTGGATAGGAATGGTGAAAGGAAGGGGTGCATCAAAAAGTACTTTCAAGTACAAAGATTGATAACATTTTGGGTTTACTGCAGAACTGGATGTCAAATTGTTTCTTCTAAAAGATGCCCCCCCCACATTTCTTTTTTAATAGCGCTTGAAAATAGCACACAAAAACTTAGCTAGCTTGATTATGGATGTTTACCAGGTTTCAGAGCTTTCTTTGGTAAATGAATTTTTAAAAATCACAGTGCTAATTCTATAAAACTAATGTATAATATTTACCTACAATTAATTGTTCTCTCATTCATGTGAAATTAACTGATATATGAAGGATGTTTTAAATGTTATACAAAAGTGGGTAGTATTATGTCTTTTGATTTTATCTCTTCAGTGAAAGGGCTAGTAGTCTACTCAAAGTTCTGTGATATGTCTCATAGTAACTGACAGAATTTGACATTTTATCAGTCATAAACAAAAATTTGTTGCCCAGGTGTGGTGGCTCATGCCTGTAATTCCAGCATTTTGGGAGGCTGAGGCAAGCGGATCACGAGGTCAGGAGTTCAAGACCAGCCTGGCCAACATGGCAAAATGTCTCTACTAAAAATACAAAAATTAGCTGGGTATGGTGTCACGCGTCTGTAGTCCCAGCTACTCAGGAGGCTGAGGCAGGAGAATCGCTTGAACCTGGGAGGCAGAGGTTGTGGTGAGCCAAGATCACACCATTACACTCCAGCTTGGGTGACAGAGTGAGACTCCGTCTTAAAAATAAATAAATAAATAAAAAATTGTTGTTGGCCCAATGGGGTGCACTTTGGAGGAATCCAGCTTCTTTGCCTTCTGAATTTAATTCTGTATAAACACTAATTACAATGGCAAACATTAATTAATGTTTTTGATAGGGAGCTGATGTCCTCCCTGGATTTGGGAACAATGTGTTATATGGAGTCTTTTTGTGTGGAGGTGCCAGTTTTTATCTTCCCTAGAGATTTAATATAGTAAATGAAGATTAATTTTCTTTTTTTTTTTTTTTTTTTTTGAGACGGAGTCTCACGCTGTTGCCCAGGCTGGAGTGCAGTGGCGCGATCTCGGCTCACTGCAAGCTCCGCCTCCTGGGTTCACGCCATTCTCCTGCCTCAGCCTCCTGAGTAGCTGGGACTACAGGCGCCCGCCACCGCGCCCGGCTAATTTTTTGTATTTTTAGTAGAGACGGGGTTTCACTGTGGTCTCAATCTCCTGACCTTGTGATCCGCCCGCCTCGGCCTCCCAAAGTGCTGGGATTACAGGCTTGAGCCACCGCGCCCGGCCATGAAGATTAATTTTCTAAGTACAGTGGTGGTTTCCACCAGGCTTTAGCTATAGCATTTGACAATAATCCCCTTATTACCTAAAAGTACCCATGGTCTACAGTCTGGGGTTTTCAATTGATCAAGTAAAATTCTGGATATAGCCACTCTTTATACTTAATTTTATTACTTACTACGTTTTTCTATTGTAAGTCTTGCAGTGTTTTTTGTTTTTTTGTTTTTTTTTTAGACGGATTCTCGCTCTGTCACCAAGGCTGGAGTGCAGTGGTGCAATCTCAGCTCACTGCAAGCTCCGCCTCCCTAGTTCACGCCATTCTCCTGCCTTAGCCTCCTGAGTAGCTAGGACTACAGGTGTCCGCCACCACGCCCGGCTAAGTTTTTGTATTTTTAGTAGAGATGGGGTTTCACCGTGGTCTCAATCTCTTCACCTCATGATCCACCCGCTTTGGCCTCCCAAAGTGCTGGGATTACAGGTGTGAGCCACCGTGCCTGGCCTGCAGTGTTTTTTCAAAAGATGCTGCTGTTTTTAGTTTTAGGGCAATAGCTGTCATTTTGGGGGTACCGCTAGTGTGATGGCCTAAGAAAATCATAAACCCAATAAATCAGAGTAAGAAAAATTGGCCGGGCGCGGTGGCTCAAGCCTGTAATCCCAGCACTTTGGGAGGCCAAGACGGGCGGATCACGAGGTCAGGAGATCGAGACCATCCTGGCGAACACGGTGAAACCCTGTCTCTACTAAAAAATACAAAAAACTAGCCGGGCGAGGTGGTGGGCGCCTGTAGTCCTAGCTACTCGGGAGGCTGAGGCAGGAGAATGGCGTAAACCCGGGGGGCGGAGCTTGCAGTGAGCTGAGATCCGGCCACTACACTCTAGCCCGGGCGACAGAGCCAGACTCCGTCTCAAAAAAAAAAAAAAAAAAAAAAAAAAAAGAAAAATTATATGTAGCTCATAAAGATAACATGAAATTGCTTCCCATTTCCTTTTTTTTTTTTTTTTTTTTTTGAGATGAAGTATTGCTCTGTTGCCAGGCTGGAGGTGCACTGGCATGATCTTGGCTCACTGCAACCTCTGCTTCCCAGGCTCAAGCTATTCTCCTGCCTCAGCCTCCCAAATAGCTGGGACTATAGGCGCACACCACCACGCCCAGCTAATTTTTGTACTTTTAGTAGAGACGGGGTTTCACTGCGTTGGCCAGGATGGTCTTGATCTCTTGACCTTGTGATCTGCCCACCTCGGCCTCCCACAGTGCTGGGATTACAGGTGTGAACCACCATGCCTGGCCTTCTCATTTCTAGTAATAATTTAAGATCAGAAATCAGGCCAGTCTCTGTAGTCCCAGCTACTTACAGGCTGAGGTGAGAAGATCACTTGAGCCCAGAAGTTTGAGACCAGCCTGGGCAGCATAGTGAGACTCCTGCTCAAAAAAGGTTAGAAATCATGTCTGCTTTTCCTTTAATTTGTAATCATCATGTGGTAATCTTTCCAGAAATGCGTGCTTTCGAAACAGATATGGTTGTTTATTTATTTTTTTTTTTTTTGAGACGGAGTCTCGCTCTGTTGCCCAGGCTGGAGTGCAATGGCCGGATCTCAGCTCACTGCAAGCTCCGCCTCCCGGGTTCACGCCATTCTCCTGCCTCAGCCTCCCGAGTAGCTGGGACTACAGGCGCCCGCCACCTCGCCCGGCTAGTTTTTTGTATTTTTTTAGAGACGGGGTTTCACCGTGTTAGCCAGGATAGTCTTGATCTCCTGACCTCGTGATCCGCCCGTCTCGGCCTCCCAAAGTGCTGGGATTACAGGCTTGAGCCACCGCGCCCGGCCTGTTTATTTAAAATGACAGTTTTATCCTTACAGTGCTTCCATATATATATATATTTTTTTTTTTTGGGGGGGGGGGTCAGGGAAGGTGCTTCTTACAAAAGGGCAGCTGCAAAATACGGAGACTTCTGGAACAATTATTTGTTTTTTCTTAAAGCGAAAAAATGGGTGGGATCCAAGGAATCAAAGCAGTAGATGGACAAACCAGGAGCATCCCCAAGTTATTTTCAGGAAACAGAGCAACAAAACACAAAGGTAAAATTTTCAATCAAGGAATTCTTCCAACAACTTAACTTTAGCTAGTCTCGGGGATTCCGAAGCCCTCCCTTTCAGTGGAAAAGTATGACTTATTACTGCAAACACATTACTCCACTACAATAAACACCTTAAAACAGAGTTTTTGATCACATCTGTTTAATTGCACACAAGTAATACTACTGGGTAACTAGAACCAGGTGTGAATGTGTTGAGATTTCTACTGTTTTGCATGATAGTGCTTCTACAAATATATATACATATATATATATTTTTTGTTGTTGTTGGTTTTATTTTTTTTGTTTTTTTTTGAGACGGAGCTTCGCTTTTGTTGTCCAGGCTGGTGTGCAATGGCACGATCTTGGCTCACTGCAACCTCCGCCTCCCGGGTTCAAGTGATTCACCTGCCTTAGGCTCCCAAGTAGCTGGGATTACAGGCATGCAGCACCACACCTGGCTACTTTTTGTATTTTTAGTAGAGACGGGGTTTCGCCATGTTGGCCAGGCTGGTCTCGAACTCCTGCCTCGACCTCCCAAAGTGCTGGGAGAAAGTGTTGCTTTTAAGTCATTTTGTTTGGATGGTTTTAACCAGGGTGTTCACTAAAATATAACTTTGGATGATTAGTCCACAGGGTGTATTGCATTTCCAATACCCCCAGATAGGTACAAGTCTCATATTAAAGTAGTAATGATAATAACAGTACCTAAATTTTGTATGGGGCTTTTCAACGTTCAGAAATTTTTTTTTTTTTTTTTTTTTTTTTTTTTGAGACAGTCTTCCTCTGTCACCAGGCTGGAGTGCAGTGGCACAGTCTCAGCTCACTGCAACCTCCACCCACTAGGTTCAAGCAATTCTCATGCCTCAGCCTCCTGAGTAGCTGAGACTACAGGTGACCGCCACCACGCCCAGCTAATTTTTTGTATTTTTAGTAGAGACGGGGTTTCACCATGTTGGCCAGGCTGGTCTCAAACTCCGCCCACCTCAGCCTCTCAAAGTGCTGGTATTGCAGGCGTGAACCACTGCGCCCAGCCAATTTTCAGAATTATTTTATAGTAACATCCTGGTAAGCTCCAGTAACCTAACCTGAGAGTGTGCGTTAGAAGGATTAATGATCAGATGGCATCAAGTGGGGAAAATTGGTTATAGAGGTCAGGATGCAGATTGCTCAGGTTCATATCCTTGCTCTGCTGCTTGCTAGCTGTGTGACCTTTGGCAAATTACAACAAATTTCATCTGTAAAATGGGGTGGATTACAGTACCTAGCTAAATATGTTGGGAAGCAAAATGAAATCATGAGTCGATAAAGTGCTTATCACGGTACCTGGCATAATGTAAGTGCTCAATAAATTTGGCTAGTATGAGTATTATATACTGCATTTTAGGGCTCTTGTTTGTCCTTTACCTCACTCAGGCCGCCTTAAAGTACAAATTGTTTTCAGGGATTCCGCCTTACATCTGTCAGGAACCCGGTGCCATCTAAGAGCACGCCCAAGGGCTTTGCTGGTGGTAGCTTTCCTCGTGTCCTGAGTGGCCTTCTTCAGGAGTGGAAGGCAGGGGGTTGTGCTTCTGCTTTTAGAGTTACCTTAGTATGACTCCTGTGTTAAAACTTCTGCTGGCCGATGGGTGTCTGGGATTAACCAGAAGGCTTCTAGATGGATCTTGCTTTGTTCTAACAGTTATTTATACCAGGACCCTGGGATGGATAGAATTAATATATAGGACAGACTCAGATTCCCAGCTTGGCAGTCTCTACAAACCTCTCATTTACCACCTTCTGCCAGAACCCAGGAGTGACACAACAGGAAGGTGGGCCTATTGCAGGGATTGCTGCCCTTTTCCTTTCAGGAAAATATGAGGGGTGTGAATGGCTCTTATCTAGGCCTGAGGATGAGCAGGGGTACTTCCTGTTACAGTGAGGATCTGTGAGCATATGGGCTACTTAAGTAGCTGCCTTTGATCCTTCCCACCCCTTAGCTTATGGAGATAGGGGGGATAGCGTCTCTGAGAGTATTTCTTCTGGCGAAGAGGTACCCAGACTTTCCTTTATGCAGTGAAAAATCTCAGTGAACTGTATTTTTAAAAGTGTTCCATGGAGCTGGGTGGTTTGGCTTGTTTATCTGGCTTCCTGGGGGAATCCCCTGAGATCCTTTGCTTTCCTAAGGGCCCCCAGGAGACAGCAATAGAACCAACATCCGTTACCGTTACCGTAGACACTTGAGGGGATGTTTAAGTCAATAGTTTTATGATTAGATTAATTCAGGCTTTAACCCTGAGGAAACTTAAGAGCCAAATCTTCAGATAATTGTGCATCTTCTAGACTGAAGTATGGAATTTAGCCCAGTACTCTGGGATCTCTTTCAGAGCTGAGCTAGGAATCCACATGCTAGTTCCAGCTCCACACCTAGCTGGCTGCGTGAATTCAGAAATCACTTCAATTTTCTGGGCCTCTTTCCTCACTGGAGAATGAGGGCATTACTGTAAACCAGTGGTTCTTAGCCCTGGCTGCATGTAAGAATTACCTGTGAAGCTTTAAAAACAATACGCAGGCCCTACATTAGCCCAATTAAATTGGATCTTTAAGGTTGAGGCTGAGTCGTTGATAATCTTCTCTGCTTCCCAGGTTTAAGTGTAGCTAAGATAACTATGTGCACAACATGACCAAATTTTATTTTATTTTATTTTATTTTATTTATTTATTTATTTATTTTTTTTGAGACGGAGTCTCGCTCTGTCGCCCAGGCTGGAGTGCAGTGGCCGGATCTCAGCTCACTGCAAGCTCCGCCTCCCGGGTTCACGCCATTCTCCTGCCTCAGCCTCCCAAGTAGCTGGGACTACAGGCGCCTGCCACCTCGCCCGGCTAAGTTTTTGTATTTTTAGTAGAGACGGGGTTTCACTGTGTTAGCCAGGATGGTCTCGATCTCCTGACCTCGTGATCCACCCGTCTCGGCCTCCCAAAGTTCTGGGATTACAGGCTTGAGCCACCGCGCCCGGCCAACATGACCAAATTTTAAACAAAAAAAAAGTTAAGCTTCTGTGTCATTATGCTCCTCAGAAACCTTCAGGGGTTGTCTGTGTGGTAAAGTCCAGCTCAGGTGCTCTGCGTTCTGACCCAGCCTACTTCTGCAGCTTGTCTTCTTGTCCAGCTACATTGTTCTTGGTGTCTCCTGAATGTATTGTCCTTTTTTTTTTTTTTTTTTTTTTTTTTGAGACAGAGCCTCGCTCTGCTGCCCAGGCTGGAGTGCAATGGCGCAATCTTGGCTCACTGCAACCTCAACCCTCTGGGTTCAAGCCTCAACATTCTGAGCTGGGATTAAGGCATGCACCATCATGCTCAGCTAATTTTTGTATTATTACAAAATTAATACAAATTTTGTAATAATTTGTATTACAAATTATCAACATGGTGATAATTTGTCACCATGTTGTATCACCATGTTGGCCAGGCTGATCTTGAACTTCTGACCTCAAGTGATCCTCCCGCCTTAGCCTCCCAAAGTGCTGGAATTACAGGTGCCCTGCCTGAATGTATTGTCTTTAATTCTTTCCCAAACCTGATGTCCTCACCTGTAATGTCTCTCTTCCCTTCCCCTTTTCAAAACATATCCCTTCAGGGCCCATCATTCTCCCCTCCCTTGGGAAACTCCTGACCATCCTAGTCTTTAGTTATTTCTCCTGCCTCTGCATAGGTTTTGAGCTTCATTAGCTCTGAGTGTATGTTCCGAACACTAACTGCAATGTAAACATGATAACTCAAGCAACATTCAATCCTTCAGAGAGTGGGACACATGTAAATATAGATTGAGTATCCTTTATCCAAAATGCTTGGGACCAGAAGTGTTTCAGGTTTTGGATTTTTTCCAATTTTGGAATATTTGAATTATACTTACCAGTCGAGCATCCCTAATCTGAAAATCTGAAATCCGAGTGCTCCAATGAGCATTTAGTTTGAGCATCATGTCAGTGCTCAAAAAGGTTTAGATTTTGAAGCATTTCGGATTTTGGATTTTCAGATTGGAGAGGCTCAATATGTGCCACTGGGGTGACTTGTATACTGTTAAACGTGTGATATGGTGTATTGTTGGCTCTTTCATTATGTATGTATATCTTGTAAATATTAGTTGATGGATAGCTATCCATGACCAGCCTCCAGCTGTCATTTTTATCCTTATTTCCTATTTCCAGCAGACCTTGTGCCTTCTCATCTCCTTGCCTTTAAGTTGTCCTCCCTTTCTGGAATTTCTTGTTTTATTCTTATTCTCATCTACAGAAATTTTCTCTGTTTCTCAAGGTGCAGTTCAGATATTACCTCCTCCATGAAACTTCTTCCCAGCACCCACAAGCTGCATTGCTTCAATTATGCCGTAAACCTCTGTAACCCTTAGAGCAGTGGTTCTCAATTGGGAGTGATTTTGCCCCAAAGAGGACATTTGGCATTATCTGGAGACATTTTTGGTTGTCACAGCTGTTGGGAGAGTGTGCCACTGTCATCTAGTATTGTAGGCCAGGGATGCTGCTACACATTCTACAATGCACAGGACAGACCTCCCACAACAAAGAATTATCTGGCCTAAAATGTCAGTTGTGCCAAGGTTGAGAAATTGCCTTTGAGTTTGTCCAGTTCGTAAGCTTATATGTATACTGCCTTGAACTGTAACAATTTGTTTATAGACCTTATCTCCCCTACTTAATTGAATTAATGGGTGAAGACTAATTCCAGTCTTCCATCTGTGCTTTCTTGTTATTCACTACATATCAGGGCTTAATCCTAGAGCCTGTGGCCTAATCCTAACTGCTTAAGCAGAGATAAAGACATGTTCAGTGTGGAGTGTGTGTGGTGAGGCAGTCTTCTCAATTCTGAATTTCTCTTCTTTTCACTCTCTGTCTTTTCATCTGTGATGACCTGGGAGAAAGTGTGATTTAGGGCATAAAGTGAGCATTTGGGATAAGAATACCTGGGTTTCAATTCCAGCTGTGCCATTTATTAGTTGTGGTATTTTGGTCAATCCATGTCACCTCTTCTATTTTTTTCTTTTAGACAGAGTCTCGCTCTGTCACCCCGGCTGGAGTACAATGGCACGATCTCGACCCACTGCAAAGGTGATCCGCCCGCCTTGGCCTCCCAAAGTGCTGGGATTACAGGCATGAGCCACTGCGCCTGGCCATGTCACCTCTTTAAGCCTTAGTTTCTTCATGTCTGTAATAGCCATGATGCCAGTGCCTCAGTGTTTTAGCTCATGGTACCATCATGATATTCCAGTGAGATGTTAAATGTGAAGGTGCTCTGTAAATTGGAAAGTGCTGTAATGATTACTCATATATCCACTGTTCAAAGGTATAAAGAGAGAGGATGTGAATCTGTTTGCTTAGGAGCTCTGCTGACTACCTTCCCAGCTAGTCCCCTGGCCACTTCCTGTGGCTTTCTAACCATAACTGCTTCAGCATCAACTCCAGCTGACCCCTTCCAGGTTATTCTCTCCAGTGTGCCTCCTTTGTTTGTTGCCTTCATTCTGTTTTGGTTATCTGTCTGCAATCTTCCCAAAATCAAAAGTGATCGACTCTGCCCCTAGAATACTAGCTAGTGGCCTGGTGTCAGCACATCCTGGCAAGGCCTGACATAGGCCAAACATGGTCATGGGAAAAAGCTATAAAACAAGACAACTTGCAGTTTCAGAAGCCAGTAACTTTCTTATTGTTCTTGTTGTGTTTATTAAACTAACAAATCTATTTTATATATGTGTGTGTGTGTGTGTGTGTGTGTGTGTGTGTATTTTTTTTGTGTGTGTGACAGAGTCATGTTCTGTCACCCAGGCTGGAGTGCAGCGGTTCAATCTCAGCTCACGGCAGCCTTCACCTTTTGGGCTCAAGCAGTCTTCCCACCTCAGCCTCCTGACTAGCTGGGACTACAGGCACACGTCATCACACCCGGCTAATTTTTGTATTTTTTATAGAGACAGGGTCTTGCCATGTTTCCCGGGCTGGTCTCAAACTCTTGGGTTGACCCTCACTAGGCTAATACCTGGGGAAATGCTTAGGATGTAGTAAGGCTCATGCTGGGGAAGAATGTGAAGTACTACTTTTACAGGGAGCTTCAGGGTCACAGAATGCCAACCCTGTCAGGGACTCAAAAAGGTCATCCTTCCCAATCTCTTCCCTTGACAGATGGGGTAACTGAGGCCCAGAAAGGGAAAATGCTTTGCTTAGCTCCATTGAGCTATGTAGGTGCCCATCTAGGTTTAGAATCCACATCTGATGTGCTTACAGGCTCTTTCCATTACTGGAAGAATCCATGTGTCTCTGCGTGTCTTGTCTTTTTTCTGAGTGAACAAAGATTGCACTCTGTATTATCAGGCTTTAAACTGTGTTCTGCAGAGCCCTAGTGGTCTCACCACCACTTCAAGCACAGCTTCTACATGTTTTCTGTTTTCTATTTCAGAGTTTTGCTGTAAAACTTGAAAGTCACTGATCTTGTTGATCTTTTTTTTTTTTTTTTTTTTGAGACGGAGTCTCGCTCTGTCGCCCAGGCTGGATCTTGTTGATCTTTTAAAGCCCCTCCCAGTATGTGTCTCTCCTGGATTCCTGGTGAGATTTTTGCTTGCATTTCAATTCAGAAATGTTAGTTTCTGTATTTCTATTATTTATTTATTTATTTATTTTGAGACAGGGTCTCACTCTGTTGTCCAGGCTGGACTGCAGCAGTGCAGTTGTGGCTCGCTGCAGCCTCAACCTCCTGGGTTCAGGCGATCCTCCCACCTCAGCCTCCTGAGTGGCTGATGCTACAGGCATATACCATCACGCCCTGCTAATTGTTTAATTTTTGGTAGAGATGTGGTCTCAGTGTGTTGCTCAGGCTGGTC
The DNA here is from genome assembly GCF_043159975.1 of Macaca nemestrina. Lineage (NCBI taxonomy): Eukaryota > Metazoa > Chordata > Mammalia > Primates > Cercopithecidae > Macaca > Macaca nemestrina. The sequence goes on from NC_092139.1 coordinate 28,078,623, forward strand.
TTGAACTCCTGGACTCAAGTGATCCTCCCACTTCATCCTCCCAAAGTGCTGGGATTACAGACTTAATCCACTGTGCCAACTATTTTCTTTTCTTTTCTTTGAGATGGAGTCTCGCTCTGTCGCCCAGGCCGGAGCGCAGTGGTGTGATCTCGGCTCACTGCAAGCTTCACCTCCTGGGTTCATGCCATTCTCCTGCCTCAGCCTCCCGAGTAGCTGGGACTACAGGCACCCACCACCACACCCGGCTAATTTTTTTTGTATTTTTAGTAGAGACGGGGTTTTACCATGTTAGCCAGGATGGTCTCAATCTCCTGACCTCGTCATCCACCCGCCTCAGCCTCCCAGAGTGCTGGGATTACAGATGTGAGCCACTGCACCTGGCCTAATTTCTATATTTCTAAAAAGTGGTCTACATAGTCATGGACTTTTCAGCATGGAGAACTGAACTTCATTTTTCCTAGATTTTGACACCACTGACTTTTATTGTCCAGAGTTAATGGCCCTTTCATAGTCTTCATCCTCCTCCTTTTTTCTTCAGCATTTGACAGTTTTCCTCTACTTTTGTGTAAATCTCTCTTCTCCCTTGAATTCTTTGACATTGTATTTCTGCCTTTTAGCATCTCTGAATATTTTTTCTTTGTCTCTTACTGGTTCTTTCTTTTCCATCACTGAGTTGTCCTTCAGAAGAGCCCAGGCCTACAGACCTCCTTATCTCTGGTTTGGTGATCATTTGGAGGCTTACCTCACTCATTCTCACTCCCAGTTGTCCTTGGGTCTCTCTTGGATTCCTGACTGAAATTGATTTTCTTTTTAACAAATCAGTTTCTCTGTTACTTTTTCTCAGCTCACTCATTTTCATTCATTGTGCCATAATTCTTTTATCTCCCTAACTGAAAACTTTGGCAAAATCTAACTCTTCTCTGACCTTGTTCTATTTTCTACTTTTTTTTTTTTTTGTCGAGACAGCATCTCCCTCTGTTGCCCAGACTGGAGTGCAGTGGTGCGATCTTGGCTCACTGCAACCTCCTTCTCCCAGTTTTAAGCGATTCTCATGCCTCAGCCTCCCACGTAGTTGGAATTACTACCACGCCTGGCTAATTTTTATATGGTTAATAGTGACAGAGTTTTACCATATTGGCCAGGTTGGTCTCGAACTCCTGGCCTTAAATAATCCTCCCATCTTGGCCTCCCACAGTGTTAGGATTATAGGCATGAGCCACTGTGCCCTGGCCAACCTTGTGCTATTTTTACAAACTTTTTATCCCAGAGCTCCCACTCTCTCTCTCTCTTTTTTTTTTTTGACATTTTGTAATTTCAGGAGTCTAACAGCCCCTTGTTACCTTTCAGCAAGGTTTCTGCAAACTATTTTGTTTCTCCAGTATATTCACATTTTAGTTGATCAGACCTGTTGAGTCTTTAAACAATCGCATCTCAGCCTGGGCAACCTAGTAAGACCTGTTTCTACCAAAAAACAAAAATTAGCCAGACATAGTGGTATATGTCTGTAGTCCTAGCTCCTTGGGAGGCTGAGGTGGGAGGATTGCTTGACCCTAGGAGTTCAAGGTTACAGTGAGGTAACATGGTGCCACTGCACTCCAGCCTGAGTGACAGAGCAAGACCCTGTCTCAAAAAAAAAAAAAACAATTTTTTGGCCGGGCGTGGTGGCTCAAGCCTGTAATCCCAGCACTTTGGGAGGCCGAGGCGGGCGGATCACCTGAGGTTAGGAGTTCGAGACCAGCCTGGCCAACATGGTGAAACCCCATCTCTACTACAAATAAAAAAATTAGCCAGGCGTGGTGGCAGGCGCCTGTAATCCCAGCTACTTAGGAGGCTAAGGCAGGAGAATCGCTTGAACCCAGGAGGCAGAGGTTGTGGTGAGCCAAGATGGTGCCATTGCACTCCAGCCTGGGGGACCAGAGTGAGACTCCGTCTCAAAAAAAAAGAAAAGCAAAAAACAATTTTTTTTTTTTTTTTTGAGACAGAGTCTCGCTCTGTCGCCCGAGCTGGAGTGCAGTGGCACAATCTCAGTTCTCTGCAACTTTCCGCCTCCCAGGTTCAAGCGATTCTCCTGCCTCTGCCTCCTGAGTAGCTGGGATTACAGGCACGCACCATCATGCCTGGCTAATTTTTGTACTTTTGGTAGACACCAGTTTCACCACGTTGGCCAGGCTGGTCTCAAACTCCTGACCTCAGATGATCCGCCCGCCTTGGCCTCTGAAAGTGCTGGGATTACAGATGTGAGCCACCATACTCGGCCCCCAAATTTAAAAATAAAAAATAAAAGTTCCATCTAGTTTACTGAAATTTTGGAATAAGGCAGGACAAAATCAATGGAGTCTTTCTTTACCCCATCCTCACTGATCTCTATTGAAGATTGTTGCTAATTGGCTGGGCATGGTGGCTCACGCCTGTAATCCTAGCACTTTGGGAGGCTGAGGTGGGTGGATCGCCTCAGCTCAGGAGTTAGAGACCAGCCTGAGCAACAAAGTGAAACCCTGACACTACAAAACGTACAAAAATTAGCCAGGCGTGGTCGCGTGTTCCTGTGGTCCCAGCTGCTTGGAAGGGTGAAGTGGGAGAATGGCTTGAGCCTGGAAGACAGAGGTTGCAGGTAGCCAAGATCATGCCAATGCACTCTAGTCTGGGTGACAGAGCCAAACTCTGTCTCAAAAAAAAAAAAAAGATTGTTGCTAATAATAAGCCTTTCAGTTCATCTCCTAACCTCAGATTATCTCCACCTCTCCTCAGTGATGAGGGCACATGTTAGATTTTCATCACTTAAAACTGATTATATCTGAGATCCTAAACAAGATTCTCAGGTGATAGATTTTGAGGCTCACTGTTCTAACAAGCAAGAAATAGCCCTTGCCTCTGAAACTGGTTGCCAAGTAATAGCTAGAACTTCATTTGTCTTTTCTCTACTCATTCCACATCCTCTATGCCCTTAGTGTTATAACTACTGAGATAGTGAGGGCTCTTGTCCTGGTGTGATGACTCAGAGCTTCATTTCTAAGGTATCTGAGTCATTGTTGATATGTATAGGATTGCTTTAGGCTTCTCTTACCTCAAGGAGGTGCCACAGGGTGGGTAAAGAGAAAAAAAAACTTGCTCAGGGTCCTACAATCAGTAGATGGGGCCTGGCACAGACATTATGGTACGTGAGTTGAGTATCCCTTATCCAAAATGCCTTGAACAGCCTAGGTGTGGTAGCTCACACCTATAATCCCAGCACTTTGGGAGGCTGAGGTCGGTGGATCACCTGAGGTCAGGAGTTTGAGACCAGCCTGGTCAACATGGTGAAACCTTGTCTCTACTAAAAATACAAAAATTAGCCGGGCATGGTGGTACATGCCTATAGTCCCAGCTACTCGGGAGATGGAGGCAGGAGAATTGCTTGAGCCCAGGAGGCGGAGGTTGCAGTGAGCCAAGATCGAGCCACTGCACTCCAGCCTGGGTGACAGAGTGAGACTGTGTCTCAAAAAACCCCCCCCAAAAAAACCAAAAAAATGCCTTTAACCAAAAGTGTTTCAGATTTTGGATTTTTTCTGATTTTGCAATATTTGCATTATACTTGCTGTTTAAGCATCCCAAATCTGAAAATGTGAAATCTGAAATGCTCCAAAACCCCAATCTTTTTGAACATGGACTTGATGTTCAAGGGAGATACCCATTGGAGCTTGTTTATGTATGTGTGTGTCCATGTATCCATCGACCCATCCATCCATCTATCCATCCATCTGTCCTTTGTCACTTCTTCCAGGAGCCCATTGGAGCATTTTGGATTTCAGATTTTTGAATTTGGGATGCTCAACCTGTAATGGGAAAGCAAAGGTTTTAAAATCCTTTCCCTATTATTCACTTATTTAGAGGCAGGGTCTTGCTGTGTTGCCCAGGCTGGACTCAAACTCTTGGGCTCAAGCAGTCCTCCTGCATTAGCCTCTCAAGTAGCTGGGACTATAGTTGCATGCCACCACTCCTGGCTCTTTATTAGATGTGGGGATTTTAGAATAGTTACTTAACTTCTCTGAGCCTAAATTTCTCATCTATAAAGAAATAAAGGCTGGGTGCGGTGGCTCACAGCTGTAATCCCACCACTTTGGGAGGCCAAAGCAGGCGGATCACCTGAGGTCAAGAGTTCGAGACCAGCATGGCCAACATGATGAAACCCCATCTCTACTAAAAATATAAAAATTAGCCAGTCCTGGTGGCGGGCGCCTGTAATCCCAGCTACTTTGGAGGCTGAGACAGGAGAATCGCTTGAACCCAAGAGGTGGAGGTTGCAGTGAGCTGAGATTGCGCCATTGCACTCTAACCTATGTGATGAGTAAAATTCTGTCTCAAAGAAAAAAATAAATAAATAAAGATATCTAGGCCGGGCAGGGTGGCTCACACTTGTAATCCCAGCACTTTGAGAGGCTGAAGCTGGCAGATTACTTGAGGGCAGGAGTTTGAGACCAGCCTGGCTGACAGGGAAGCCCTGTCTTTACTGAAAAATACAAAAATTAGCTGGGCATGGAGGCATGTGCCTAATAGTCCCAGCTACTCAGGAGGCTGAGGCAGGAGAATCACTTGAACCTGGGAGGCGGAAGTTGCAGTGAGCTGAGATTGCACCACTGCGCTCCAGCCTGGGCAACAGAGCAAGACTCTTGTCTCAAAGAAAAAAAGAAAGAAAGAAAGATATCTACCAGAGAGGATTGTTATGAGGATTAAACATAAAGTGCCGAGATTATAATTCCTGACAGAGTAGGTGGCCACCTTTTCTCCTTTCCCTTTCTTGCCATTTGGTATCAGCCTCATTTCCTTAATTTGAAGATGGCTAGTTTTTCCTTGTCAATCCTCCCTCCTACTCATATGACTAGGAAAGAGGCAAAAATTATTTACTGCAATTTATAAAATCCCTACTAGCCTTTTGAAAATATTAATAGCTTTTAGTACCAGTATGGGATCTGGCAACCCTACCATTTGTGCAGATGCTGGAACTGCAGGCCTTAGATCCCCAGGAGGGAACCTGTCTGTGTAGCTGAGGGATCTGGAGATGGAGTTTTCCACCAGAATCTTAGTTTTCTTGTATATGTTATACAACTGCTCACTGGCAAGGGCTTGAGACATTGAAAGTGGAGCAAAAATGGAGTCTCCAGAAGAATGCATTAGATCCCCTAATACGTGGAAGGTGAATGTCTACTGCCGTGATGCCAAATCCTGAGTCACCCTGGAGCAGCTTACTGTCCTGCACAGCATTATTGCCCGAGCCTGCATTGGGCCTAGCTGATAGGGACAGCCTTGTCATTTAATTTGTGTCTTCGTTCGTTTGTTGGTGTAAAAATTGCATTTTTCTTCATCTTTAAAAAAATTACATAGTGCTGGGTGTGGTGGCTCACACCTGTAATCCCAGCACTTTGGGAAGCCAAGGCAGGGGGATTGCTTGAGTCTAGGAGTTCAAGACCAGTCTGGACAACATAGTGAAACCCCTGTCTCTAAAAAAAATTTTTTTTTTTTAATTAGCAAGGCATGGTGCCACATGCCCGTTGTCCCAGCTACGTGAGAGGCTGGGGTGGGAGAATTGCTTGAGCCTGGGAGGTTGAGAGCCATGATTGTGCCACTGCATTCCAGCCTAGGTGAAAGAGTAAGACCCCATCTCAAAAAAAAAAAAAAAAAAGGAACACTAGGTGAACGCCTGTCACTTTGGACTTGAGGGCGCCTTAGGCCTTTCTCTGACCTTTTGACAGGCCCACCCATGTGGAGTCATATTTGAATAATTCCCATCTTGAAGTGCATTGCTTTCTAGTGAGTGAATTAAAGTAGGGAATAAAGTGGGTGAGTTGAAAAAACAATTTCAGGAAATCACCATTTAACTGGGAAAAAAGAACAAGTGGAAATAGGCTAAAATGGCTTTCTTTAGATGGAAGGACTATGAGTAAATTATCTGTTCATTATTCTGTGATTTCTGTATTTTCTTTTTTTTTTTTTTGAGACAGAGTCCCGTTCTGTCACCCAGGCTGGAATGCAGTGGCATGATCTTGGCTCACTGCAACCTCTACCTCCCGGACTCAAGTGATTCTCCTGCCTCAGCCTCCCGAGTAGCTGGAATTACAGCACCTGCCACCACACCCAGCTAATTTTTGTACTGTTAGTAGAGACAGGGTTTCACCATGTTGTCCAGTCTGGTCTCGAACTCCGGACCTGAGGTGATCCTCCCACCTCAGCCTCCCAGTATGCTGGGATTACAGGTGTAAGCCACCATTCCCAGCTGATTTCCGTATTTTCTTCTTTTTTGTTTTTTGAGACAGGGTCTCACTCTGTCGCCCAGGCTGGAGTGCAGTTGCGTGATCTTGGCTCACTGCAACCTCCACCTCCCAGGATCAAGCGATTCTCCTGCCTCAGCCTCCCGTGTAGCTGGGATTACAGGCGTGCACCACCACACCTGTCTAATTTTTTTATTTTTAGTAGAGATGGGGTTTCTCCATGTTGGCCAGGCTGGTCTTGAACACCTGACCTCAAATGATCCACCTACCTCGGCCTCCCAAAATGCTGGCTTATAGGTGTGAGCTACTGTGCCTGGCCGATTTCCATATTTTCTAAAGTGAGCACATATTGCTTTTATAAAAGGGAAAAAGCTGGTTTTGTTTTGTTTTGTTTTTAAATTTTTGAGACAGAGTCTTGTTCTGTTGCCTAGGCTGGAGTGCAGTTGCCAGATCGTGGCTCACTGCAACCTCTGTCTCCTGGGTTCAAGTGATTCTCATGCCTCAGCCTGCTGGAGTAGCTGGAATTACAGGTTTGTGCCACCACATCCAGCTAATTTTTGTACTTTTAGTAGAGATGGTGTTTCACCACATTGACCAGGCTGGTCTCGAACTCCTGACCTCAGGTGATCGAGCCTCAGCCTCCCAAAGTGTTGGGATTACAGGCATGAGCCACCATGCCCGGCCGGGAAAAGGTTGTAAGTTGCCATTTTAAATAACTGATAAATAGTAAAGTTCAAATAAAAAGTAGCCACAGTTTATAGTGTTATTAATAAATAAGCAAGGAGTAGATTCCAGTTAGGCCAGTATTTTGAGAGTTAAGTGGGGACTGTGAAAGAGAGAATGTAGGTGCTGGCTGAAACTCACTGTGTAAGAGTCAAACCACCCCATCCCCTTTTGAAATGTGACTGGTATAAAAATAAACAAAAAAAATTCAACTTCTGGGCATTAAGTAGCTCATTCAAGTATATGGGTGCTTGGGATCTGACAAAAGAACCACTGTCCTATAGGGAGGTCAAACATCATCAAGCTTGTGGTCTCTAGGTGGTTCATACTTTTAGAATATTCACAGTTAGCATGTCGGGTTCATAGCCTGAGGAGTGTTCTCAATAGACATCCCCTGGGTCTCTTGAATAAATGATAAGAGGGCTTTTTTTGTTAGTCTGTTCTAACATAGGCGTAGCTGGGAGCAGGATTTATTTCAGTGAGTTGGCAAATAATAGCTAAAAGGTAGCCTGGGACACATACCCTCTCCATAGGTAATTAAATCAAAATCATGTCATTCTATCTCTAGAAGGTAAACAGAACAGTGGATTAATATAGTACACTAGGCTGGGCGCAGTGGCTCATGCCTGTGATCCCAACACTTTGGGAGGCTGAGGTGGGTGGATCACTTGAGGGCAGGAGTTCAAGACCAGCCTGGCTAATATGGTGAAACCCTCTCTCTACTAAAAATACAAAAATTAGCTGGGCATGGTAGCAGGTGCCCATAATCCCAGCTTCTCAGGAGGCTGAGGCACGAGAATCGCTTGAGCCCAGGAGGTGGAGGTTCCAGTGAACCACGATTGTGCCTGTGCCACTGCACTCCAGCCTGGGCGACAGAGCAAGACTAGGTCTCAAAAAAAAAAAAAAAAAAAAATATATATATATATATACACACACACACACACACACACACACACACGTATATATTAGACTGATATCTTTGGAAGGCTTTCTTGATTCCCACCAATCAGACATAATTGCTTCCCCTTTGAATTCCTATGGCCCTTCTTTTTATTTGTCAATTTATAGATCAATGTCATCTCTACTCTTTAGAGGCAGGGACCCTTTTTGTATATTCCACAGTGCAATGGGTACTCAATAAATGGTTATTAAGTGTAAATCCCCAACTCTGAATTAACATTTTTCCTGACTTGATAGGTTTAGGGCCAAGACAAAAAGGATGATGCCTGAAGCTGTGAAGTCTAGGTGGGAATCACTTTCCTGCAATATTGAGTATTTGCAGCCTATCTCCATGGCTTCTTGCATGGTGGGATAGAAGAAGAATCTGTAATTCATTACCCTGCCTATCTCTCTCCAACTTGCCTCTTCTCTCTGAACTCCCCATTCTGCTCTCCCTCTGTATTAGCTCTCTATTGCTAGAGATCACTCTAAAACAAAATTATTATCTCTCATGGTTTCTGTGGGTCAGAAACTTGGGAGCAGGCTTGGTAGGGTGGTTCTGGCTTAGAGTCTCTCATGTGGTTGCAGTGAGATGTCCCTGGGACTGTAGCCATCCAAACTCTTGACTGGGGCTGGAGGATTCATTTGCAAGGTAAATCATGCATATGGCTAGCAGGTTGGCACTGGCAAGTTGGTTCCTCTCCACATGGGCCTCTCTAGAGGGCTGTTTGAGTGTCCTGATGATACGGTGGCTAGCTTCCCCCAGAACTAGCAGTTTATAGTGTCTTGAAGCAGAAACTGTAATGTGTTTTATGATGTAGCTTCAGAAGTCACCTATTGTTGCTTCCTCCATATTCCATTAGTTACACAAGCCATCCCTGATTTATTTGGGTGGGGGATTATACATATGTGTGAATGAATAGCAGGAGTCAGGGATCACTGGGCTCGTTGAAGGCCATCTTGGAGCTGACTACCATACCTTTCATCCACTGCTGTGATTCCCCAAATGAGGATTAGTAAGCTTAGCCTTGGTTCCCTCCTCCTTCATTCCCACTGCCATTCCTAATTCAAGGCCTCATCCTGCAGTAATAACCTTCAATTTTTGTCCCCGCTTAATCCGTCTTTCAGTGTGTTCCAAGCATAGCTTTGAGTATGTTGTTTCTTTATCCATCTTCAGTAATTAAAATGTGTGCTCCATGAGAGCAAAGACTATTGTATTAATTGTATTAATCTGTTGCTGCATAAAAATATTACCACAAATGTAGTAGCCTAAAACAACACATATTTACTGTCTCACAATTTCTGTGGTTCAGGAGTCTGGTGTGGGTTGCGTAGGTCCTCTGCAACATGGCGATCAAGGTGTCGGGCAGCTTCTTATCTGACACTCAGCTGGGGAAGGATCTGCTTCCAGGCTCCTGTTGTTGGCAGCATTCAGTTCCTTGCAGATTGTTGAACTGAAGGTTTCAGTTTCTTGCTGTCTTTCTGCCGGAGGCTGCTCTCAGTTCCTTGTTACGTGGCCCTCTCACAGCACATCAGCTTGCCTCTTCAGACCTAGCAGGAGAGAGTGTCCCTCAGCAAGACAGATGTGAAAATACTATATAATGTAATCATGTAAAGTCACTCATATACATTCCATCACTTTTGCCATATTCTAATGGTTAAAAGCAAGCCACAGGCCCTACCCACACTCACTGGGGGGATTATGCAAAGGTGTGAATACCAGGAGGCAAGAATCCTGCAGACCACGTTAGTGTCTGTCTGCAGTGACTATGCGTCTTTAGCGCCCTGAGCAGGGCATGGCACAGAGTAAGTCTCGTATTTGAATGAATGGGTGTACTGTGACTATTATGTTTCCAACTTCTGGCTTAAGCCTTTTTCTTCACTTTTTTTTTTTCCGTTTCAGAGTTACCAATTTATTCTTGAGACTCCTCTACTCTCGTCATCTGACCTCATGGATGAACTTCAGGATGTTCAGCTCACAGAGATCAAACCACTTCTAAATGATAAGGTAAAGACTTCTCTGTTTTCACTAAAATATGGACAAGCCTCTTCTTCTGATAGTATTTCATTTTCCGTATCATCTAAATAGTAACTTAAAACATATGTGGCTTGATTTTCAATGAAAGGAATACTTTAAACATCTATTTCTTTTTTTTTTTTTGAGATGGTGTCTCACTCTGTCCCCAGGCTGGAGTGCAGTGGTGCAATCTCGGCTCACTGCAACCTTCGACTCCCTGGTTCAAGCGATTCTCCTGCCTCAGCCTCCAGAGTAGCTGGGATTACAGGCACACGTCACCATGCCCAGCTAATTTTTGTATTTTTAGTAGAGACAGGGTTTCATCATGTTGGCCAGGGTGGTCTTGATCTCCTGACCTCGTGATCCACCCGCCACGGCCTCCCAAAGTGCTGGGATTACAGGTGTGAGCCACCATGCCAGGCCAAAAAAATCTATTTCTTAAGCATCTTTTTGATGTTTCCCCCTCTTTTCTTTCTTCCTACTTTTGTTTCCATGAGCCACATTCAATCAAGTTATCTTTGAGATTTTTGTATTTTACAGATAGAGATGTTAAGGGAAAAAATAATGTGGCAATGTTAAGCAGAAAGTATGAGGGTGTGGCTGGGCACAGTGGCTCACACCTGTAATCCCAGCACTTTGGGAGGCCGAGGCAGGTGGATCACTTGAGGTCAGGAGTTTGAGACCAGCCTGGACAACAAGGTGAAACCTTGTCTCTACTATAAATGGAAAAATTAGCTAGGTGTGGTGGCACGCACCTGTAATCCCAGCTACTTGGGAGGCTGAGGCAGGAGAATTGCTAGAACCCAGGAGGCGGAGGTTGCAGTAAGCCAAGATCGCACCACTGCACCCCAGTCTGGGTGACTCAGTGAGACTCCGTCTCAAAAAAAAAAAAGAAAGAAAGAAAAAGAAAGTATGAGGGTGGAGTTTGACTCAGAATCCAAGTGTCTTGACTTTCAGTTTCAATAAGGAAAATTTACCATCCATGACTGGTGATGTATGTGGGCTACAGTGTTCTCCCTAAAGTTTGCCAAGTCTATGATGTGATCTTTCTGTCAGTATCACAGTTTTTATCAGGGAGGACTGGATGTCAGTCGTATACCACATTTTTATGTTAGTGTCAGAGAACTACACAAGGAGCAGATGAGCAGCACAGTTGATGACCACTAGACACTGGTGTGATATGATTTACCAAAAGAAAGATTTTGGCCGGGTGCAGTGGCTGACGCCTGTAATCCCAGCACTTTGGGAGGCCAAGGCTGACGGATCACTAGAGGTCAGGAGTTTGAGACCAGCCTCGCCAACATGGTGAAATTCCATCTCTACTAAAAATACAAAAATTAGCTGGGCGTGGTAGTGCAGGCCTATAGTCCCAGCTACTTGGGAGGCTGAGGCAGGAGAATCACTTGAACCCAGAAGGCAGAGGTTGCAGTGAGCTGAGATCATGCACCTGCACTCCAGCCTGGGTGACAGAGCAAGACTCTGCCTCAGAAAAAAGAAAGTTTTGTTTTCTCTCTTGTTCCTTAGTGTTCAATAAATGTGCCTGAAATTCCGTCTTTTTTTTTGAGACGGAGTCTTACTCTGTCACCCAGGCTGGAGTGCAATGGTACAATCTTCGCTCACTACAAGCTCTACCTCCCGGTTTCAAGTGATTCTCCTGCCTCAGCCTCCTGGGTGGCTGGGATTACAGGCATGCACCTGGCTAATTTTTGTATTTTTACAAAACTGACCTTGTGATCCACCCGCCTTGTCCTCCTAAAGTGCTGGGATTACAGGCATGAGCCACCGTGCCCCGCTGCTTGAAATTCCTTCCTTTCCACTCTATTGTTTTGGTTTATTTTCATTGTCTCTATTGAAGTACTCTTGTAGCTTTGTGTGAGTGAGGTCATGCCATCCTTTCCTGAGGGAGTGTTGATGGAGTATGAGGATAAAGATGGATGGACGGGGGGGACGGGGAGGGGATGTGCGGGTGACACCAGGAGATAATCTGTTGCTTATTATTTTTATCTGCCCAAGGCAAGGCCCTTCACCTGCAGCCTCTGGAGCTGCTGACGTCTTATGTGTTTGCTAGTTTGCTTTGGAATCCTGCCACCCCATTTTCATCCCTGTGACCTCTCCATTCCCACTCCCACCCCTTCTTTTATCTTTCACCAGACTTCTCTCTCCCTTGGCAAGCTGCAGGCTTTTTTTTTTTTTTTTTTTTTTTTTTGAGACGAAGTCTTGCTCTGTCACCAGGCTGGAGTGCAATGGCGTGATCTTGGCTCACTGCAACCTCTGCCTCCTGGGTTCAAGCAATTCTCCTGCCTCAGCCTCCCAAGTAGCTGGAACTACAGGTGCGCACCACCACACCCAGCTAATTTTTGTATTTTGACTAGAGATGGGGTTTCACCGTGTTGGGCAAGATGGTCTCGATCTCTTGACCTCTTGATCTGCCCGCCTCAACCTCCAAAAGTGCTGGGATTACAGGTGTCAGCCTCTGCGCCCGGCCACTGCATGCTTTTTTAACCTCCATTTGGTTTCTCCTGCTGCTTCCCCTCATATTTCCAGAAAACTCTCTCCTTTAAGTACTATTTGTGTATGTGTATATGTGAGGGCTGTTCCAAAAATGTTGTGCCTAGGAGAGGAGGAAGGAAATAAAATCTGAGCCAGGCACACACCTATAACCGGGCTCACACCTATAATTCCAGCACTTTGGGAGGCTGATGCGGGAGGATCACCTGAAGCCAGAAGTTCAAGACCAGCCTGGGCAACAAAGGGAGATCCTGTCTACCAAAAAATTAAAAAAATTATCCAGGTGTGGTAGCAGATGCCTGTAGTCCCAGCTACTTGGGCGGCTGAGCTGCGAGGATCACTTGAGCCTGGGAGGTTGAGGCTGCAGTGAGCTGTGATTGTGCCACTGCACTCCAGCCCGGGCAACAGAGTAAGACCCTGTCTTAAAAAATAAATAAATAGAGAAAGAGGCTCTCTTTCTCTCTCCCTTCCCCTGCCATATGGGGACACAGCAAGAAGGCAGCTGTCACAAACCAGGAAGAGATTCGTCATGAGAAACTGAACCCTTCTAGAACCTTAATCTTGAACTTTGCAGCCTTCAGAACCGTGAGAAAATAAATTTCTGTTCTTTTAAGCCATCAAGTCTATGTGATTTTGTTATGACAGCCCGAGTAGACTAAGACACGAAGCAGTGTCTCACTTCCTAACATCTATCCGCTCCTCTTTGATAGGCCTATGCTGTTCCTACCCACCTCCCACATTCCACCTTACTCCTCTCTCTCCCTGAGATGTAAGTGCTCCTGTGCCATCACTATTCATGAGGACTCTCTCGGCTCTTGCCAAGCAGGTAGATAGGCAAGAGGCCCTCTTTAGATCATGGCACTTCCAAACAAAGACTTCTGTCCCATTAGCCTCCCTCTCCCCCTCCCCAGTACGTGAATGCTTCTGTCTGCCCAGCAGGTGGGTGGTTTTGTGTATGTGGTAAACGGTATAATGATGATAATGCCTCTCATCCATTACTTCATTTGAACCTCCCAATAGCTTGATGAGGAAGAGAACACAGATAAATTTATTCCCACATTGCTAGTGAGTGAACAAAGGCTGGAAAAGGTGAAGTAGCTTACTCCTATTGAGTATCAAAGAATGCCTGCTGTATGGCAGGATTTCTCACTGTTGATGTTTTGGATTGGATCATTGTTTGTTGTGGAACACTGCTCTGTGCATTGTAGAATGTTTAGCAGCATCTTTGGCCTCTACCCACTAGATGCTAATAGTACTCCCCAGTGGACAACTAAAAATGTCTCCAGACATTGCCAGATGTCCCTGGGAGGCAAAATTGCCTTGGTTGAGAACCACTGGTGTAGAGGAAAAACCTCCAGATTTGCATAGAAGTAGATGGCTTGAGGGTTTTGTTGTTGTTTTTGCCTGTCCTGCTGTGATTTATTTATTATCTTTTATGTGCCAAGTGCTTTACATACATTCTCTTTAATTCTCAGAATATCCCTTTGAGATAGATAGTAGTATTCCTACTTCACAGATTAAAAATCCGAATGAAATGCTGGTTTGCCTAGTAAAGAAGTGGCAAAGCCAGACGGAAACCAAAGTCTTTCCTGCTCTTAAAACCTGAGCCGTTTCCACTGTGTTAATCCTATAGATGTTTTGGCATCACCTTTGTGGCTTGCCCTGTCTCTTTTAAGGAGAAGCCTAAAAATGTGCAGTATTTCACCTTATCCTTCTGTCCATTATCCTTATAAATATACTTTTTGCTAAAGACATTGCTGCATCCTCCAGGCTTCAGGAAGCTAAAGGAAGACTAGAACCAACGTTTTACCGTGAAAATTGTCCTGAGATGACTGTAAGGAGGCATTCTCAATATAGCTTTGAGCAAGGCTTATGTTAACTTGTCTCACGTCATTTGTTGGTACTTTTCCCATTTTATTTTAGTATGCCTGTAATTTTGTCTATGGCTCAGAATTGTCAAGAAGTGGATAATTTTGCCATACTTGTTTTGGCTCCAGTGATGAAAAGAAGCAACCACCAGTACTTTGTTTTGCGGGGCAGAAATTCCATGGGCATATGAAGTGATTTTTAAAATAGCATTTAACTATTTTCAGAGCACTTTCACAAATAATATCTTATTTTAATCTTCCAGTCTCTTGTAAGTAGTTGAAGATATTTTAACTCCATTTTACAGATGACACTGAGAGGTTATGTGACTTGTTCAGAGCTAGTGTCTGTTAAGTTGGTGAAGCCAGGATAGAAGCTACGTCTTTTGACTTTGACCTGGACCTGGGGGTCTAGGGTTCTTCCCACCATCTGCTGCCTCTTGTACCTGGTTGCTCCACTCTCCTCACCCAAAACACCTTGTAATAAACAGGAGAGTATACTGTTTTGCTTCATTTTCCCTGCCTTCCTCTACCTACTATTGGTTCAGATACTACCGAACCCTGTGAAAGCAAAAGGTGAGGCTTGAGAAAACAAGTAGAAGGCCACACTTAGCTTCTGAAGAATTGAGGAAATAGCAGAAAGGGGAATAAATGTTTAGTAGAGAGAACAGAAATAAGTTATGTACTTTGTTTTGGTTGTTAAAGTAGAAAGTGAGGTAAATCTTTTTTTGTTTTGTTTTGTTTTTTTGAGATGGAGTCTCGCTCTGTTGCCCAGGCTGGAGTGCAGTGGCATGATCTTGGCTCACTGCAACCTCCGCCTCCTGGATTCAAGTGATTCTCCTGCCTCAGCCTCCCAAGTAGCTGGGATTATAGACACCTGCCACCATGTCCAGCTAGTTTTTGTATTTTTAGTAGAGATGGGGTTTCGCCATGTTGGCCAGGCTGGTCTTGAACTCCTGACCTCAAGTGATCCGCCCGCCTTGGCCTCCGAAAGTGCTGGGATTACAGGCATGAGCCACCACACCCACCTGAAAGTGGGGTAAATTTTACTGCAATTTAAGTTTTCCTTTTCTACTAATTGCAACATGTAAACAGAGGAGGGAGGAGGGTGTTAGAACTAGAGGAGGGAGAACCCTGGGAACAACATTTTGTAACCTCCAGGACAACAGAGATAGCCAAAGCATTTGTGCTCAGGGCTTGCTCTGTTGCCCAGGCTGGAGTGCAGTGGCACAATCATGGCTTATTGCAGCCTCCCGGGCTCAAGCGATCCTCCTGCCTCTGCCTCCTGAGTAGCTCTTGCCACCATGCCTGGCTAAGTTTTGTATTTTTTTAGAGACCAAGCTTTGCCATGTTGAAACTCCTGGGCTCAAGCCATCCACCCATCTTGGCCTCCCAAAGTGCTAGGATTACAGGCATGAACCACTGCCTTTTTTTTTCTTTTTTTTTTTTTTTGAGACAGGGTCTCTGTTGTCCAGGTTGGAGTACAGTGGCATGGCCATGGCTTGCTGTAGTCTCTACCACCTGGGTTCAAGCAATTTTCCCACCTTAACCTCCTAAGTAGGTGGGACCACAGGTGTGCGCCACCATGCCTGGCCAATTTTTAAATTATTTGTAGAGAAGAGGTCTCATTATGTTGCCCAGGCTGGTCTCAAACTCCTGGGCTCAAGCAATCCTCCTGCCTCAGCCTCCCAAAGTGCTGCTATTATAGGCATGAGCCACTGCACCCAGCTCCAAGGTTGTTTAAAAAAAAAAAAAAAGAAAAAACGAGGGGGAGAGAGAGAAAAGAAAAAGCAGCTGTAATTAAAAATAGATTTATTGACATTTTCATCAAAGAATATTCATGAAGTGCTACATCTAGTGTGGACTAGAGAGTGGGTGTCCCTTAATGTACTAAGACATGAGTGTTACATCTGTTGTCATCTGTTGCTGTAGATGGGACTGCAGCAGGAAATGGGTTCCCAAACAAGTTGCCATGCCACCATTACAGACCAGATGACCCTTAACCAGTTACAGGAGGCAATAGGTGATCCACGTCTTAGCCACACCTTAGCAGAATGCCCATGGGATTTTTAGAGTGGAAATTCTACTTTTTCAGCAATCTACAGGGGATTATCTGATTGTAGATAGTTTTATCTAAGTATCCAACCTCTTTATAAATTTCTTTATGAAGTCTGTTTCTTAGTATATTTTGAAGGTAATGATTGCTATAGATACTTAAATATATATATATATATATATATATATATATATATGCACGTATATATAGAATTTTCATTCTTGTCCCTGGATTATCAGTTTGAACTGATTTCTACTTGAAAATGATTTGCTGGGCTAGGCGCGGTGGCTCATGCCTGTAATCCCAGCACTTTGGGAGGCCGAGGCGGGCGGATCACCTGAGGTCAGGAGTTCGAGACCGTCCTGACCAACATGGAGAAACCCTGTCTCTACTAAAAATATAAAATTAGCCGGGCCTGGTGGCACATGCCACCTCAGCTACTCCAGAGGCTGAGGCAGGAGAGTGGCTTGAACCCGGGAGGTAGAGGTTGCTGTGAGCCGAGATCGTGCTATTGCACTCCAGCCTAGGCAAGAAGAGCAAAACTCCGTCTAAAAAAAAAAGAAAGAAAGAAAATGATTTGCTGATGATTTTTTTTTTTGAGTTGGAGTCTCGCTCTGTCACCCAGGCTGGAGTGCAATGATGCGATCTCGGTTCACTGCAACCTCTGCCTCCCAGGTTCAAGCAATTCTTCTGCCTCAGCCTCCCGAGTAGTTGGGATTATAGGTGCCTGCCACCACACCCTGCTAATTTTTGTATTTTTAGGTAGAGATGACGTTTCACCATATTGGCCAGGCTGGTCTCTTGACCAGGCTGGTCTCAAACTCCTGATCTCGTGATCCACCTGCCTCAGCCCCACAAAGTGCTAGGATTACAGGCGTGAGCCACCGCGCATGGCCCTGCTGATGATTTTAATACACTGATTTATTATACTAATTGATTATATTAATCTTTATTATTAAAGAAAAACGGAGTATTTTCTGAGCTTATCTAACTCTTTGCTTGTACAATCCCCCATCTTTGTTTCCACTTTTTGTTGGGAAGGATTATCTTTTTTGTGTATGGCTTTTTAATACAAAGTCATATTTTATTCTCTTTAACAGTTTTGTTTTGTTTTGTTTTGTTTTTTGAATCAGCTTATTTCTGAAACCTTTTACTATTGCAACAACTCACTTTCTCCACTTTAGTCCCTAGCATGTCAATTACATATAACCTTTCCTCTTTGGTATTCGTTTCTTCCTCAAATCAAGTATCTCTATTTTGAGATGTTCAAAACCTCTACAAAATGATATTTGTTACACTCATTAAGTGTCAGGACCAGGAATAGAGCGGTGAATCAGACACAGACCTTTCCTTTACATTCACAGAAGAGGTAAATTCACCCGAAATCTCTTCCTATTGATAGTTGGTCTAAGGTCTTATCTATCTCGTCTTTCTTTACATTATGTCTGTTGCTTCTGTCTTTTGAAACTATGCCTGTTGACCAGATCTCATGTTAGGAAACGACATGTCTCTCCCTAGGAATGACTTGTTTTTGAAACATTTCTCCCTTTCACACCCCCCTTTCTTTTTTTCATAATTCACTTTAATCATTGACCCGTTCTAGTTTATTTTTGCTAATTCTCTAAGCTTGTAACTTACTTGCTGTGAGTTTTACTTGCTGTAATTTACCTTTTGGGTTACTTTATTTACCTTCTACATATGGCCACTAGGCTCCATCAGAAAACACTCCTGTTAGCTGGCTTCTACTTTGACTGCAACTTTCAGTAATAATTAATGGCTTTCCTTGACTTTTTTCCTCTTCAAATTATTCTGTTGTTTTAATTTTTTCCTTGAATCCCTTTCTGCTGCTTAAGTCTGCTTCGTGTAAGAATTTCTCAGAATATGGAATTAATGGCATCTTCAAAATGGACAGAAAAAAGAAAGTACCCATAGCCTGAAATTTCTAGAAGTTTTGTTAGAATGGAACCATATACTGTGAACATCAGAAGCAAACAAAGTGAGGCAGGAGGATTGCTTGAGCCCAGAGGTCAAGGCCACACTGAGCTATGATCATGCCACTGCAACTTCAGCTTGGGTGACAAAGCAAAACTCTGTCTCAAAAAGAAAAAGAAACAGGATAGGTGCAGTGGCTCATGCCTGTAATCCCAACACTTTGGGAGGCCAAGGTAGGCAGATTGCTTGAGCCCAGAAGTTGGAGGCCACCTGGGCAACATGGTGAAACCCTGTCCCTGTTAAAAATACAAAAATTAGCCAGTTGTGGTGGCACGTATCTGTAATCCCAGCTACTCTGGAGGCTGAGGCAGGAGAATCTATGGAACCCGGCAGGCGGAGGTTGCAGTGAGTGGAGATTGCGACACTGCACTCCGGCCTGGGCAGCAGATCAAGACTCAGTCTCAAAAAAAAAACAATTAGCCAAGCAGGGCAGCACATGCCCATAGTCCCAGCTACTCAAGTGGCTGAAGCAGGAGGATCGCCTGAGCCTGGGAGATCAATGCTGCAGTGAGTTGTGATCATGTGACTGCATTCCAGGCCGGCTGACAGAGCAAGACCCTATCTCAGGAAAAAAAAAAAAAGAAGTCTCTAGGGAAGGGCCCCAGAAGGTATTCAGCCTTTTAGAATGCCCCCAATGACTAGTATTGAACTTTTTTTTTTTTTTTTTTGAGACGGAGTCTCGCTCTGCCGCCCAGGCTGGAGTGCAGTGGCCGGATCTCAGCTCACTGCAAGCTCCGCCTCCCGGGTTCACGCCATTCTCCTGCCTCAGCCTCCCGAGTAGTTGGGACTACAGGCGCCCGCCACCGCGCCCGGCTAGTTTTTTTTGTATTTTTTAGTAGAGACGGGGTTTCACCGTGTTAGCCAGGATGGTCTCGATCTCCTGACCTCGTGATCCGCCCGTCTCGGCCTCCCAAAGTGCTGGGATTACAGGCTTGAGCCACCACGCCCGGCCAAGTATTGAACTTTTAATGAGTACCGAGAATAAATAATATGGCCTCAGTTAACCGCAGTTGAATCAAGGACCGGCTAATGATCCCCATTCAGAAACTCTGGAGCCAATTACTGTCACATAGACCTAGTCATTCCCATTTTCCAGGGTGATTACTCATGAAACTGGAAGCCTTTCTCCAAGAGGGTCTGGGATCTGTCTCAAAAAAAAAAAAGGCTGGGTGCGATGGCTCACGCCTGTAATCCCAGCACTTTGGGAGACTGAGACAGGCAGATCACGAGGTCAGGAGATCGAGACCATCCTGGCTAACACGGTGAAACCCCGTCTCTACTAAAAATACAAAAAATTAGCCGGGTGTGGTGGCAGGCACCTGTGGTCCCAGCTACTCGGGAGGCTGTGGCAGGAGAATGGCATGAACCTAGGAGGTGGAGCTTGCAGTGAACCGAGATGGCGCCACTACACTCCAGCCTGAGCGACAGAGCGAGACTCCATCTCAAAATAAATAAATAAATAAAAAGCCAGCAAAACAAGTGCTAAATAGTCTTCCCTCAGTTATTGGTACCTTTTATCTGGGAGTATAGCTATGAAGATGGGATTGAGAACACAGAGTTGTTTTTTGCTAGGTACTCAACAAATAAGACATAGCTTGAGGTTATTGAAGGCATTGCCTGTCTGCTTTTGGCATGCTCCTTTGTGCTCATGTCAGGAACTGAGGGCTTTACAGAATGCCTCATGGTCGTGGTCACATCATTGTAAGAAAGGAGAATTCATGGATACAATGACAGCTGCGTCCCAAAGAGCTAATCAGAATTTGTGGCTCTATATTCTATGACTGAGATTTTAATTCAATCTAGAGTGATTTTTTTCTAATCTTTCTAAATAATCGCTAAAGGAACCTCTGGGACTTCTGTTAGACTGAAGTCCTAATATGGTCTGTTTAGACATCATTATAAATCATTCCTCAAAAGGTGAGGTCAATCTTTAAATCTATTTATTTATTATTATTTTTTTGAGATGGAGTCTCGGTCTGTCGCCCAGGCTGGAGTGCAGTGGCATGATCTCTGCTTACTGCAAGCTCCGCCTCCAGGGTTCACACCATTCTCCTGCCTCAGCCTCCCAAGTAGCTGGGACTACAGGTGCCCGCCACCACACTCATCTAATTTTTTTGTATTTTTAGTAGAGACGGGTTCAATGTGTTAGCCAGGGTAGTCTTGATCTCCTGACCTCGTGATCCGCCCGCCTCAGCCTCCCAAAGTGCTGGGATT
The DNA here is from genome assembly GCF_043159975.1 of Macaca nemestrina. NCBI lineage: Eukaryota > Metazoa > Chordata > Mammalia > Primates > Cercopithecidae > Macaca > Macaca nemestrina. The sequence continues at coordinate 28,099,179 of NC_092139.1, forward strand.
ACAGGCATGAGCCACTGCACCAGTCCTTATTTATTTATTTATTTGAGATGGAGTCTGCTATGTTGCCCAAGCTGGAGTGCAGTGGTGCTGTCTGGGCGGCTCACTGCAACCTCCGCCTCCCAGGTTCAAGTGATTCTCCTGCCTCAGCCTCCCGAGTAGATGGGACTACAGGCATGCTCCACCATGCCTGGCTAATTTTTTTTTTTTTTTTTTGAGACGGAGTCTTGCTCTGTAGCCCAGGCTGGAGCGCAGTGGCGCGATCTCAGCTCACTGCAACCTCCGCCTCCTGGGTCCCGGTTCAAACAATTCTCCTGCATCAGCCTGCCAAGTAGCTACAATTACAGGCACGTGCCGTCATGCCCAGCTAATTTTTGTATTTTTAGTAGAAACAGGGTTTCACCATGTTGGCCAGACGGGACTTGAACTTCTGACCTCGTGATCTGTCTGCCTTGGCTTCCCAAAGTGCTGGGATTACAGGTATGAGCCAACGCACCTGGCCTAATTTTTGTATTTTTAGTAGAGTTGGAGTTTCACCATATTGGCCAATCTGGTCTTGAACTCCTGACCTTGTGATCTGCCCACCTCAACCTCCCAAAGTGTTGGAATTACAGGCATGAGCCACCGCACCCAGCCCTTTAAATCTTATGTTACAAAATACTAAATTTGGTATTTTTTCTAGGGTTTGCTAGACCCTTTTTTTCTAGTTTTCTAATTTCAGAAAGGGAAGTACATGCTCATTGTACATAATATGAAGAAAATTATAATCACCCATAAACTCTCTCTGCAGAAGCAGCTGCTGTTGTTAATTTTTTGTCTTTTATTTGTTTATTTATTTATGAGACAGGATCTCACTTTGCACCCAGGCTGGAGTGCAGTGGTGCGATCTCAGCTCACTGCAACCTCGACCTCCCAGGCTCAAGTGATCCTCCCACCTCAGCCCCTCAAGTAGATGGGACTATAAGCATGCACTACCACGCCTGGCTAATTATTTTTGCATTTTTTTGTAGAGATGGGATTTCGCCATATTGCCTATGCTGGTCTTGAACTCCTGACCTGAAGTGATCTGCCTACCTCAGCCTCCCAAAGTGATAGGAGTATAGGCATGAGCCACTGTGCCCGGCCTTTTAGTCTTTTTAAATACATATTTTTAGTGTAGCCAAGGTCAAACTGTAAAGACTATTTTGTATCCTACTTTCTTTTCCTTACGTGGTTCTTACTAACCATACATATCTTAAACTGGAATGCAGCAGAAGTTTTTTTTTAAACCCCAGATTTTAACAGAATTTCCTCAATATTTAATTTTTTAATATTGGCTTATTTGTTTTATGAATCTGTATCAATCACCTGTTTTATACCAGGCCCTGTGCTATATTTGGAGGAAGGTACAAGTTGAATCAGGAACCAGAAACTCACTGGCTGACCATTTATATCCTACAAAAACCATCTATCCTAATCCATGAGAGGGCCCTTCCTTTTGCTTCTCATAGTCTATCTGTAAATTAAGCACAATGATTTCTCTGAAGAAGTCCTCAGACATTTCTTAGGGCTAGTGGGAGCCATGGAACACTATGCTCCTTTTAATCAATAGCAACATTCCTTGGAAATGTGCTGCCCAGTCCCATCTGCACAGTATCTTAGTTGTCTTTCCATGCTGTGACTGTATCAGACTTTTTGTGAATTCAGTTTCGTGTTAGGAATAATACTTTACTGTCTCTACCATTCTCTTGCCCGTTCTCAGTGGCATCTGTAGTCTCTCTATAACTGGTAATCTGTTGTGAGTTTACTGCCGCTTTTAGAAAGTTAAGGGCTACTCTTTCATAACCTTATTCCTTCAGAAGCTTTTGGCTTCTAGATCACTGTTATCCAGTAGAAGTTTCTGTAGTCATGGAAATGTTCTGTGTCTGTACTGCCCAAGAATATGAACACTTGAGATATGGCTAATGTAACTGAGAAACTGAGATTTTATTTTATTGAATTTAAATTTAAAGCGTACATATGGCTAATGGTTACCATACTGGATAGTGCAGCTCTAGATAGTCCCTCTTATGGAGTGGATAGTTTGTTTATTTGGGTGTTTATACCACACTGGGCTGTGATTTTTTTTTTTTTGAGACAGAGTTTTACTCTTGTTGCCCATGCTGGAGTGCAATGGCGTGATCTCAGCTCACCACAACCTCTGCCTCCCCGGTTCAAGCAATTCTCCTGCCTCAGCCTCCCGAGTAGCTGGGATTACAGGCATGCGCCACCACACCTGGCTAATTTTGTATTTTTAGTAGAGATGGGGTTTCGCCATGTTGGTCAGGCTGGTCTCAAACTTCTGACCTCAGGTGATCTGCCCACCTTGGCCTCCCAAAGTGCAGTGCTGGGATTACAGGCATGAGCCACCGCCCAGCCTGGGCTGTGCTTTTTAACCTCTCTTTTGTCCAGCCAGCAGTATAGTTGGTGGGATCCCAAAGAACTATTGCTTTTTTTTTTTTTTTTTTTTTTTGAGATGGAGTCTCGCTCTGTCATCCAGGCTGACACGCAGTGGGTCAATATCGGCTCACCGCAACCTCTGCCTCCTGGATTCAAGTGATTCTCTTGCCTCATCCTCTCAAGTAGCTGAGATTATAGGCACCTCCGCGCCCGGCTAATTTTTGTAATTTTTTTAGTAGAGATGAAGTTTCACCATGTTGACCAGGCTGGTCTCGAACTCCTGAACTTGGGTGATCCACTTGTTTCAGCCTCCCAAAGTGCTGGAATTACAGGCATAAGCCACCGTGCCTGGACCCAAAGAACTATTTCTAGGAGGATCATCTTGAAGGGAGATGAGATTACTTAGTATTTTTGGGGATCGGATAGCTATAGTATCTCTGGAGGGGTAGCTTTTGGGAAGCTGTTAGGAACTTTCTGAAAGTCATTGTAGAGACAGAATAAATAGTCGTGATAAATCAGTTTCTACATAATGGGAGACTTTTTTCAGGAAAGGGGTTACACTTTGTGAAAATTCAAGTAGAAGTTTTCTTTTATTCCCAAATACATCACTTGTTACCATTTTTTTTTTCCTTTTTTTTGAAACGGAGTCTCTGTTGCCTAGGCTGGAGTGCAGTGGTGCGATCTTGGCTCACTGCAACCTCCGCCTCCCGGTTTCAAGCAATTCTCCTGCCTCAGCCTCCTGAGTAGCTGGGACTATAGGCGCCCACCACCACGCCCGGCTAATTTTTATGTTTTTAGTAGAGATGGGGTTTCACCATGTTGGTCAGGCTGGTCTTGAACTCCTGACCTCGTGATCCACCTTCCTCGGCCTCCCAAAGGTCTGGGATTACAGGTGTGAGCCATCGCGCCTGGCCCACTTGTTACCTTTTTTTTTTTTGAGACGGAGTCTCACTCTGTCGCCCGGGCTGGAGCGCAGTGGCCGGATCTCAGCTCACTGCAAGCTCCGCCTCCTGGGTTTACACCATTCTCCTGCCTCAGCCTCCCGAGTAGCTGGGACTACAGGCGCCCACCACCTCGCCCGGCTAGTTTTTTTTTTTTTTTTTTGTATTTTTTAGTAGAGACAGGGTTTCACCGTGTTAGCCAGGATGGTCTCGATCTCCTGACCTCGTGATCCGCCCATCTCGGCCTCCCAAAGTGCTGGGATTACAGGCTTGAGCCACTGCGCCTGGCCACCTTTTTTATACTTTTTTTTTTTTTTTTTTGGTTGGGGGAGAGAGTCTCACTCCGTTGCCCAGGCTGGAGTGCAGTGGCAGGATCCCGGCGCACTGCAACCTCCGCTCCCAGGTTCAAGCGATTCTCCTGCCTTGGCCTCCCAAGTAACTGGGATTACAGGCACACACCACAACATTGGCTAATTTTTGTATTTTTAGTAGAGACTGGGTTTCACCGTGTTGATCAGGCTGCCCACAAACTCCTGACCTCAGGTGATCTGCCCGCCTCAGCCTCCAAAAATACTGGGATTACAGGCGTGAGCCACCGCACTCGGCCCCTTTTTTATACTCTTATGACTTGCAATACTGGCATCTGGAATGCTGGAAAAATGCTTCTGAATTATTGCCATTGATTTTTTTTTTCTCAATCGTCATTATTATAATCCCTTTTTAGAAGCTTGGTGAATTCTCCTTAGATTTTTTGACTATGTTTTTTTTTTTTTTTTTTTTTTAATATTTTTTAGTAGAGACGGGGTTTCACCGTGTTAGCCAGGATGGTCTTGATCTCCTGACCTCGTGATCCGCCCGTCTCGGCCTCCCAAAGTGCTGGGATTACAGGCCTGAGCCACCACGCCCAGCCTATGTTTTACTTTTTAAATGATTCCATGACTTGTCCTTTTTCCCTATCAGTGATTTCATAGGATGCAACAGACAGGCCAATGTGTTAAGAACCTTGTTTTGTCTTTCTTTCTCTCCTTCAGTAACACTGCCTTTCTTCTCTGTTAGTTTTCAAGGCTTCCATTTCTGATCCATCCATATCTTTGTCCTCTTCCTGATCCTTTCTTTAATTCCTGGTTCTGCACCTGTTCTCCTTCACCCTTCTCAGCTTTGGCCTCTAACTCCTTTCCTCCCAGGTGCTTCCCTTGCGTGTTCAAGGTATGCTTCCAGACTATGATCCACGTTTTACCCTTTTCCTACAAATTCCCACTGCTCTCCTTAGGTAGAAAGGCAAGAAGTTATAAGCTTGCTAGAAAACTAGGCCCCTTCCCTTTTATCTTCTCATGAGCCCGCTAAAGCATAATCTCACCTCTGAAGATTTAGCCTTTATTAACACATGTTCATAACCCTCCCTGCCTCTGAAACCTTCTGATGAGAACCATTTCAGTTTTATGGCAACCAAAAGGCTGCACATGCACTGCTTTCACTGTGAACTGAATTTGCTGCACATGTGGGGAAACCATGTGGGGAAACTGACTGTATTTTGTGTCTTCTGTTGACAGAATGGTACACGAAACTTCCAGGACTTTGACTGTCAGGTAAGGACTGTACAAGCAACCAGGAGGCTCTGTACAGGATCTCTGCAGTGTTTCCTTTCCTGTAGTGGTGGTCTTGTAGAAGTGGATCTCTCCTTATAGCTAATAATGAGTCCTTAATGTTCGTTTGGTCATTGGATCAAGTTCACTTAAAATGATTTGCAATTGTTGGCCATTGGCACAGTGGCTCATACCTGTAATTCCAGCACTTTGAGAGGCTGAGGCAGACAGATCACTTGAGGTCAGGAGTTTGAGACCAGACCGGCCAACATGGTGAAACCTCATCCCTACTAAAAATACAAAAATTAGCCAAGTGTAGTGGTGCATGCTTATAATCCCAGCTACTCAGGAGGCTGAGGCAGGAGAATCACTTGAACTCGGGAGACGGAAGTTGCAGTGAGCCGAGATCGTGCCACTGCACTCCAGCCTGGGTGACAGAGTAAGACTCCATCTCAAAACAAAACAAAATAAACAAACAAAAAAAAACAACTGATTTGCTGTCATGTTCAGAAATTGCCTGCCAGGTACCTGTTTTATGATTGTAGGTTACTGAATAGAGCTGTCTCTTTGTGATTAAGAGTTATTTTCCTCACATGATATTGGAAACCTCATTTGTCATAGGTGGCAAATGGAGGTTTGCTACCTTACCGCAGAGAAGATAGGAGAGGGGCAGATGGAGGAGAGATTTCTTGACAGTAACATCTTTCCCTAAAAGAAATCTTTCCCTAAATTGTTATGAATACCATGTGCAGATTTCTCTTGGGTTTATGTTTGGAAATGCAGAATTCAACTTGACTCATTAGTGTTTTCTTAAATGAAACTGTTCTTCCTGGTCTGCTTTTGCATCACCTCTGTTGCCAGTTTGGAAATCGGTAAAATGAACCAGCAGTTCATCTATCTCTTTTATCTGTTGACTGGTCCTGAAAGAAATGGGACTAAGGGCCGGGCACAGTGGCTCACACCTATAATCCCAGCACTTTGGGAGGCTGAGGCAGGCAGATCACTTGAGGTCAAGAGTCTGAGACCAGCCTGGCCAGCATGGTGAAACCCCATCTCTACTAAAAATACAAAAATTAGCTGGACATGGTGATGTGTGCCTGTAATCCCAGCTACTCAGGAGGCTGAGGTGGGAGAATTTCTTGAACCTGGGAGGCAAAAGTTGCAGTGAGCTGAGATAACACCACCGCACTTCAGCGTGGGCAACAGAGTGGGACTCTCTGTCTCAATAAATGAATAAATAAATAAATAAGAAATAAATAAGAAAAAAGAAAACATAGGAGTAAGAAATAAGTACAGGGAAATGGAAACCTTATAAACTGGGCATCCTGACCCTCCCACTTTTGGGATAGATGCCATAGCAGCAACAGAAGTGACATGAAGTAGACCCAGAGGGTATTAGCAGGAAAGGAAGGTGCTGGCAACATCCTTGCTTCCAGTATTCAGCCAACCTGTATACCCACCAGCAAATAGTTATTTTCAAATATGCATTTTATGTTAAGTACAGTGGAATCTCTAAGCATTAGCATCAGAACAAAGGACTATTTATAAGCAAAACAGTTATAATAATTTGAATGCTACTGTAGGGTACCTAATAAACATATAGTATCTTCAATACTTAGAGCAATATTACAAGATGGTTTCTTTTTTTCTTTTCTTTTTCTTTTCTTTTTTTGGAGACAGTCTCGCTCAGTCGCCCAGGCTGGAGTGCAGTGGCATGATATCGGCTCACTGCAACCTCCGCCTCCTGGATTCAAGCGATTCTCCTGCCTCAGCCTCTCAGTAGCTGGGATTACAGGCGCCCACCACCACGCTCAGCTAAATCTTTTGAACTTTTAGTAGAATGGGGTTTCACCATGTTGGTCAGACTGGTCTCGAACCCCTGACCTCAAATGATTCACCCACCTCAGCCTCCCAAAGTGCTGGGATTACAGGCATGAGCCACCACACCTGGCCAAGATGGTTTTTCTTATTTCTGTTTTATAGTCAGAAAATTAAAAATTAAGTTTTATAACTTGCCATTGAGTGGTTGGGATTGAAAAACCCCATTCTTCCTGAATCTGTTGCCCATTCTTTCCCAACCTGGACGTATCCGGAGCTGAAATGTAAGAAACTAGTTGTTCTTAAAGCTGAGGTTCCTTGGCAGAACAGATGAGACTCACCTTGGAAGGGTCAGGCTCATAGTATAGTTATAGATTTCTGAATCTCAGTTGCAAACACCTCTTGTAATAACTATTTGGTACTTTGTATATACAACATAATCAGCCTAGTGCTGTTACAGTCATTCACTGTAGGGAATGGCTCCTTTCCTCTAAAACAGTAAGTTACATTATTTTTTAATAAATAGTGACAATGAAGTTTGGGTTTGATTGTTTTTAATTTGATCTAACTTCAGTTATGGTTTGGATCCTAGGTTGAACCAGTAGAGCTTGATTACTGTTAATATTTGACATAATTTACCTAGAAGGAAAACATTAGAGAGAGGGTGACAGTAAAATTCAAGGTGAAGAACTCCAGAAATAGTATGTGTATACACGTGAACTCCTGCCCCAAAGTGTAGAAGTATTAATTTTCTTCAAATTCAGCACCTCCCCTGAAGTAAGAAAATTAGAATATAGCCAGGTGCGGTGGCTCACACCTGTAATCCCAGCACTTTGGGAGGCTGAGGTCAGGAATTCATGAGGTCAGGAGTTCGAGACCAGCCTGGCCAACATAGTGAAACCCCGCCTCTACTAAAAATACAAAAATTAGCCAGGCATGGTGGTGTGCATCTGTAATCCCAGCTACTCAGGAGGCTGAGGAAGGAGAATTGCTTGAACCCGGAAGGCAGATGCTGCAGTGAGCCGAGATCCTGCCGCTGCAGTGAGCCGAGATCCTGCCACTGCACTCCAGCCTGGGCAACAGAGCGAGACTCTGTCTCAACGAACGAAAAAAAGGAATAAAAGAGAAAAGAAAGTTAGAATATAATAGATTACATACTTGTTGCAAAATAAATGAGAAAACACCAAAAAGTAAATAAATAAAAATCACCTGTTATTTCACCAGTGTTAATATTGTTAATATTTTGGCATATGTCATTTGAGATTTTTTTCCATACATATATATAATTGTAGATATGAAATTGAGTTTTAGAAATATAATTATGAATCACTTTGTAATATTAAGGCTTAAAAATAGTCTGGCAAAAATTCTTGATACTTTGGGTAAAGCTTTAAAATAGTAACATGTTCTGGCCTTGTGAAATAGAACTTTTAGTTCAGTTCTGATACAAATAGAAAGTCTGGGTGCTGTGGCTCATGCCTGTAATCCCAGAGCTTTGGGAGGCTGATGCAGGAGAATTGCTTGAGCCCAGGAGTTTGAGACCAGCCTGAGCAACATAAGGAGACCCCCTTCTCTACAAAGAATTAAAAAATAAAAAATTAGCTGGGCATGATGTCATACGCCTGTAGTCCCAGCACTTTGGGAGGCTGAGGCGAGTGGATTGCTTGAGCCCAGTTGTTTGAGACCAGCCTAGGCAACATAGTGAGACCCCAGTCTTTCTCTCTATATATGTAATATATATATATTTAGAGATGGAATATTACATATATATATTTAGAGATGAGGGTCTCACTATGTTCAGTGTATATATATATGTGGGTATATTATATATACCCACACACATATATGTAAACTATATAGATATATTACAGATAACTATAGCATCTGTCGCAATACTCTCTAATATACATATATATGATATACATATATACACATGTAGTATGCATATATGTATATTAGAGAGAGTGTTGGGATAGATGCTGTAGTTTATATGTGTATATGATATATTGCTTTAGATAAATAACACTTATTTTGTGTATAATCAGAAACAAATTTAGAAAACTTGGAAAAGCATAAAAATAAAGATTGCTCATACTTCTGCGGGTAGATCACCTGAGATCAGGAGTTCGAGACCAGCCTGGCCAACATGGTGAAACCCTGTCTCTACTGAAAATACAAAAATTAGGACAGGTGTGGTGGCTCACGCCTGTCATCCTAGCACTTTGGGAGGCTGAGGTGGGCAGATCACCTGAGGTCGGGAGTTCAAGACTAGCCTGACCAACATGGAGAAACCCCGTCTCTCCTGAAAATACAAAATTAGCCGGGCGTGGTGGCGCATGCCTGTAATCCCAGCTACTCGAGAAGCTGAGGCAGGAGAATCGCTTGAACCTGAGAGGCGGAGGTTGCAGTGAGCCGAGATCGCACCATTGCACTCCAGCCTGGTCAACAAGAGCGAAACTCTGTCTCAAAAAAAAAAAAAAAAAAATTAGCTGGGCATGGTGGCAGGCGCCTATAATCCCAGCTACTTGGGAGGCTGAGACAGGAGAATGGCTTGAACCCGGGAGGCAGAGGTTGCAGTGAGCTGAGATTGAGCCTTTGCACTGCAGCCTGGGTGACAAGAGTGAAACTCTGTCTCAAAAACAAACAAACAAAAAATCTTCTATAACAAAAACTATACCCAAGTCTCATACAGTAGCCTGCTTTTTGGAAACAATAACAGTTCATACTAATAAAAATATAGGGGCTGGCGCAGTGTCTCACACCTGGAATCCCAGGACTTTGGGAGACCGAGGCGGGTGGATCATGAGGTCAGGAGATCGAGACCATCCTGGCTAACACAGTGAAACCCCGTCTCTAGTAAAAGTACAAAAAAGTTAGCCAGGCATGGTGGTGGGTGCCTGTAGTCCCGCCTACTCGGGAGACTAAGGCAGGAGAATGGCGTCAACCGGGGAGGTGGAGGTTGCAGTGAGCCGAGATCGCGCCACTGCACTCCAGCCTGAGCCACAGAGTGAGACTCTTGTCTCAAAAAAAAAAAAAGTTGACATTTTCTAGAGCATGTTGTCACGCAAATATAACAAAACTAGTTTAGACTGGCCAGGGAGAGGAAGAAATAGTAACAGGTATGAAATGATCATGATTTAGTTAAGTGTAGAAATATGGGACAAGTCAGATCGTGTCATTCTGGTGTCAACACATTTATTGAAGTCGGAGGACTCAAGAAAAAAGTGAAAGTTGGTTATCACATAATGGTAACATCTTAAACTCTTACATTCTTAAAAGGCTTTTTGTTTTTTTTTTTAAAGATACAGGGTCTAGGCTGGACGCGGTGGCTCACGCCTGTAATCCCAGCACTTTGGGAGGCCGAGGCGGGCGGATCACCTGAGGTTGGGAGTTTGAAACCAGCCTGGCCAACATGGAGAAACCCTGCCTCTACTAAAAAATACAAAATTAGCCAGGCATGATAGCACATGCTTGTAATCCCAGCTACTCAGGAGGCTGAGGCAGGAGAATCACTTGAACCCAGGAGGCGGACGTTGCGGTAGGCCAAGATTGCACCATTGCACTCCAGCCTGGGCAAAAAGAGTGAAACTGCATCTCAAAAAAAAAAAAAAAAAAAAAAAAGATACAGAGTCTTACTTTGTCACCTAGGCTGGGGTTCAGTGACGTGATTATAGCTCACAGTAACCTTGAACTCCTGGGCTGAAGCAACTGCTTCAGCCTCCTGAGTAGCTAGGACTACAGGCACATGCCATTGTGCCTGGCTAATTAGAAAATATATATATATTTTTCATAGAGATGGGGTCTTGCTATGTTGCTCAGACTGGTCTTGAACTCCTGGCCTCAAGTGATACTCTCACTTTGGCTTCCCAGAGTGCTAGGATTACAGACATGAGCCATCCTGCCTGACCTTAAAAAGACCTTCTGTTTAAGACTACATCTTTCATTAGGTGGGAGAGACAGTCCAGAATAGAGAATTATGTCAAGGACCTTTATGATTTCAGGTTGTTTTATAAACATGGAGAATAAAGGGATTATGTTCAAGAAGTGCATAGCCTTGGAGATGATAAATAATCAAAAAGTACTGGGAGAGCCGGAGAATGGTGGCTCACGCCTGTATTCCCAGCACTTTGGGAGGCTGTGGCAGGAAGATCACTTGAGCCCAGGAGTTTGAGATCAGCTTGGGCAATATAGGGAGACTTCATCTCTGCAAAAAATTTAAAAAGTAGTTGGGTATAGTGGCAAGCATGTGTGCTCCAAGCTACCTGGGAGGCTGAGGTAGGAGGATCATTTGAGCCCAGGAATTCGAGGTTACAGTGAGCACCACTGGACTCCAGCCTGAGTGACAACGACGAGACCCTGTCTCAAAAAAAAATAAATAAATGAAGAAAAAGAAAGAAAAGAAAAAGCAAAGAAACTGCTGGGAGAGAGGGGAGAGATCTATGACCAGATGTTCCCTTAGGCTGTGCTCTTTGAGCACAGGCTCATTGTGTAGTCACACTCTAGAATGTTGGGGTGGGAGATGAGATAGCTGGATGAAGAGCCAGTAAAACAGATGATAGTTGACTAAGACAAAAAGGTAGCAACAGCAAGTCACTCCCTGCAGTGGCCTGACAATTGAATCAGCTCCTTAGCCAGGGTCTCTGCACATTCATCTTCAGATGGAGTTTTTTTCAAGCTGTTCATTCACAAGGCCGCGAAAAATGTGCATGCCCATCACCATAGAGGTGAGTGCTTCCTTTCTTTTCGTTTTTTATTCTGCTAAGCATATTTACATTCACATACTTTGAAAATGAAGAACTTTGAGACATTGACAACTTGGGGCTGCTCCAAGTAGGGCAATGAACAGGGCCTAGGACTCTTGGCCGTTGATACTTTGGTTGTTACATGACTTGAGGGCATATTATGGCATGGTAGGGGCTGAGATATCCCTAAAAAGTTGAAATTTTGTAAGGAGCCAATTTTACTTTTGAATATCATCCAAATTATGAAATGGCAACAAAGTAGTAACTTTGCCCTATTCCTTCATCTACTTTTTTTTTTTTTTTTTTTTTTTTTTTTTGAGATGGAATCTCACTCTGTTGCCCAGGCTGGAGTACAGTGGTACAATCTCGGCTCACTGCAACCTCTGCCTCCTGGGTTCAAGCAATTCTACTGCCTCAGCCTCCTGAGTAACTGGAATTACAGGTGCATGCCTCCACGCCTGGCTAATTTTTGCATTTTTAGTAGAGACGGGTTTCACCATGTTGGTCAGGCTGGTCTTGAATTCCTGACCTCGTGATCCACCTGCCTCAGCCTCCTAAAGTGCTGGGATTTTACAGGTGTGAGCCACCGTGCCCAGCCTCCCTCATCTACTTTTAAAGTATTGTGTTTTACCCCACCTGTTATATCTCCCTTTTTACCATCCTTCTCCTGACCTTCCCTGGCAGCTCACTGTCTCATCCCTGTCTACCTCCTGTGTGTATACACACACACACACACACACACACACACACACCCCACCACCACCACCACTAGTTACCATCAGTTACCGGGCCTTGGCGAGGTCCTGCTATGCTCAGAGTCAGAGTATAAACTGGTGTTTCCCTCGATTCTCAGTAGTGGCCAAACTGGAATCTTTAAGCAGGACCCTACTGAAGGTTTGAGTTTGACAGAAGACAGGTTCCAGCAACCAGATTGTCAAGGTGACAAGTTGTTGGACACTCTCTTTAACTTGGATTTGCCTGTAGTGTCACTTCATATGGCAGACACTTTCTCCTTCTCTCCCTTTTTCTTACTCCCTACCCTGCTTTATTCTTTATTTCTCTCAAGAAACAAAACATGAGAGATACTGAAACCTCCTTTAGTTCTCGTTGATAATTTATCCACTCCCAGAAGGAAACAAAGTTCTAAAGTTAGTGTACCTTGTTTCTCCTCCAAGTTTTTATACTTTAGTTATAGGCTGGCTGTGCTGGCTCATGCCTGTAATAGTGCTTTGGATGGCTGATTTGGGACAATCACTTGAGGCCAGGAATTCAAGACTAGCCTGAGCAAATATGGAGACCCTGTCTCTCCAAGAAATCTAAAAAATAAAAGTTAGCCAGGTGTAGGCGTGTGCACCTGTAGTCCTAGCTACTTGGGAGGCTGAGGTGAGAGAATTGCTTGAGCCCAGGAGTTCTGTTGCAGTGAGCTATGATCACATCACTGCACTCTAGCCTGGGCACTAGAATGAGATCCTGTCTCTAAATATATATGTGTATGTATATGTGTGTACACATATGTATAAACAGAATCTATAGTGTTGCTTTTTTAAAAATTGTCATAAGTGGTATTTTTTAATATATATCCTTTTGCATCTTGCTCTTTTACATTTTTTTCAAGATTTTCTGTGTATAGTAATGCTAATAATTCTAGTTCATTTTTATCTGTATGTCATATGAATAAATCATAATTCATTTATTTCCCTATTGATGAATATTTGGGCTGTTTCCAATTTTTTTGACATTATAGAGAAGGTTGTGATGTTTACACCCTTGAACAACACAGGTTTGAACTGTATAGGTCCACTTATACATAGCTTTTTTTCAATACATATATTGGATTTTTTTTTTTTTTTTCTTCAGAAAGAGTCTTGCTCTGTTACCCAGGCTGGAGTGCAGTGGCAGGAACACGGCTTACTGTAGCTCAAGTGACTTTCCTACCTCAGCCTCTGAGTAACTGGGACCACAGGCGTGCACCACCAGGCCTGGCTATTTGTAAAAAATTTTTTGTAGAGACAGGGTCTCACCATGTTGCCAAGGCTGGTCTCAAACTCCTGGGCTCGAGCAGTCCTCCTGTCTCAGCCTCCCAAAGTGCCAGGATTATAGGCATGAGCTATCACACACAGTCAGAAAGCTTTTGGAGATTTATAGCAATTTGAAAAAACCCACAGCGGGGCGGGATGGCTCGTGTCTGTAATCCCAGCACTTTGGGAGGCCGAGGCAGCTGGATCACTTGAGGTCAGGAGTTTGATACCAGCCTGGCCAACATGTTGAAACTGTATCTCTACTAAAAATACAAAAAATCAGCCAGGTGTGGTGGAACCTGCCTGTAGTCCCAGCTACTCAGGAGGTCAAGGCAGGAAAATCGCTTGAACCCGGGAGGTGGAAGTTGCAGTAAGTCGATATCGGGCCACTGCACTCCAGCCTGGGTGACAGAGCAAGACTCTGTCTCAAAAAAAAAAAAAAAAGATAAAAGAAAAAAAAACTCGCAAACTGTGTAACCTAGAGCTATTGAAAACATTAAGAAAAAGTTAGGTATGCCATGATTGTAGAAACTACATGTAGACATTAGTCTATTTTATCATTTACTAACAAAATATACACAAATCTGTTACAAAAAGTTAAAACTTATGCACACACTTATAGATCATACATGGCGCCATTCATGGTTGAGAGAAATGTAAACAAATGTAAAGATGCAGTATTAAGTCTTTTTTTTTTTTGAGACAGAATTTCGCTTTTGCTGCCCAGACTGGAGTGCAATGGTGCGGTCTTGGCCCACAGCAACCTCCACCTCCCGGGTTATAGAAAACGCCTCTGGCCTTTTCTATAACAACAATGGCATCTTCAATGATGTGGTATGGGTATGAGAAATGGGTACCAGACTTTAAGGCAGGTGCGCGCCCGTAGTCCCAGCTACTTGGGAGGCTGAGGCAGAAGAATCACTCGAACCTGGGAGGCAGAGGTTTCAGTGAGCCAAGATTGTGCCACTGCACTCCAGCCTGGCGACAAAACAAGACTCCGTCTCAAAAAAAGAAAAAGAAAAAGCCAGAGGCCATATGCGGTGGCTCACACCTGCAGTCCCAGCACTTTGGGAGGCCAAGGCAGGCAGATTGCTTGAGCTTAGAAGTTCAAGGCCAGCCAGGCACAGTGGCTCAAACCTGTAATCCCAGCACTTTGGGAGGCCAAGGTGGGTGGATCACCTGAGGTCAGAGTTTGAGACCAGCCTGACCAACATGGTGAAACCCCATCTCTATTAAAAATACAAAATTAGCCAGGCGTGGGGATGCACGCCTGTAATCGCAGCTACTTGGGAGGCTGAGGCAGGAGAATCGCTTGAACTGGGGATGCAGAGGTTGCAGTGAGCCGAGATCACACCATTGCATTCCAACCTGGGCAACAAGAGTGAAACTCCATCTCAAAAAAAAAAAGTTAAAGGCCAGCCTGGGCAATATGGCGAAACCTCAACTCTACAAACAGTACAAAAATTAGCCGAGCATGGTGGCATGAATCCATGGTCCCAGCTACTTAAGAGGCTGAGGTGGGAGAATCGCTTGAGCCCAAGAGGTGGGGAATGCAGTGAGCCAAGATCACGCTACTGTACTCCAGCTTGGGTGACAGAATGAGACCCTGTCTCAAAAAAATAATAAAAATAAAATAAAATAAAATATAAAATAAGCCTTGAGAGCCATGAAGCCAAAAACAATAAATTTCTGCCAAAGAAAACTGTGTATAGATGTTGTATATGACTTCACAGGATTTACAACAGAGCCAATCAAGTATCATTAAAAAGATTATGAATATGACCAAAAAAAAGTGGGTCATAGGATGAAGAGTTTCAAGGTATGGATTTTGGAGAAATTTAAGAGCTAGTAGACACCACACCAGAGTAATTAGCAGAAGACAACTTGATGGAGATGAATGCTTCTGAACCAGTGCCAGGCAATGAGGACTATGTAGAAGTAGCAGTGCCAGAAAACAAATTGACATTAGACAGCCTGGCAGAAGGGTTCCAGTTATTCAAGACTGCTTTTCACTTCTTTTATGTCAGGAACTATTCTGTGATACTCACACTTTAACTAAAGTAAACAGTGGAAGAAGGATTGGTACCGTATAGAAACATTTTTAGAAAAATGAGACATTGGCCGGGCGCGGTGGCTCAAGCCTGTAATCCCAGCACTTTGGGAGGCCGAGACGGGCGGATCACGAGGTCAGGAGATCAAGACCATCCTGGCTAACACGGTGAAACCCCGTCTCTACTAAAAAATACAAAAAACTAGCCGGGCGAGGTGGCGGGCGCCTGTAGTCCCAGCTACTCAGGAGGCTGAGACAGGAGAATGGCCCGAACCCGGGAGGCGGAGCTTGCAGTGAGCTGAGATCCGGCCACTGCACTCCAGCCTGGGCGACAGAGCGAGACTCCGTCTCAAAAAAAAAAGAAAAATGAGACATAAAAAGTCAGACAAATTACCATGTGTTTCTGTAAAGTTACGTTAAGAGTGCCTGCCTCCCCTTTCGCCACCTCCACCTCTTCCTTCTTTGCCACCCTTGAGATGGCAAGACCAACCCCTCCTGTTCCTCCTCATCCTCAGCCTACTCAACAAGATAACAAGGATGAAGATCTTTGTGATGATCCACTTCCACTTAATGAATAGTAAATGTATTTTCTCTGCCTTATGATTTTCTTAACATTTTCTTTTCTTTAGCTTACTTTATTAAGAATACAGTATATCAGTGGTCCTTAACCTTTCTGGCACCAGGGATCGGTTTTGTGGAAGACAATTTTTCCACATCCTTGGGGGGTAGGAGATGGTTTGGGGATGATTCAAACACATTGCATTTATTGTGCACTTTCTATTATTACATTGTAATAGATAATAAAATAATTGGCCGGGCGCGGTGGCTCAAGCCTGTAATCCCAGAACTTTGGGAGGCCGAGGCGGGCGGATCACAAGGTCAGGAGATCGAGACCACAGTGAAACCCCGTCTCTACTAAAAATACAAAAAATTAGCCGGGCGCGGTGGCGGGTGCCTGTAGTCCCAGCTACTCAGGAGGCTGAGGCAGGAGAATGGCGGGAACCCGGGAGGCGGAGCTTGCAGTGAGCCGAGATCGCGCCACTGCACTCCAGCCTGGGCAACAGCGTGAGACTCCGTCTCAAAAAAAAATAATAATAATTATGCAACTCACCATAATGTAGAATCAATGCGAGGCCTGAGCTTGTTTTCCTGCAACTAGATGGTCCCATGTGGGGTGATGGGAGACAGTGATAGATCATCAGGCATTAGATTCTCATAAGGAGTGCACAACCTAGATCCCTTGCATGCTTAGTTCACAATAGGGTTCGTGCTCCTATGAGAATCTAAGGTCACTGCTGATCTGACAGGAGGTGGAGCTCAGGCAGTGCAATGGGCAGCAGCTCTTAAGACAGATGAAGCTTCGCTCTTACCTGCCACTCACCTTCTATGCGGCCCGGTTCCTAAGAGGGCACAGACCGATACCAGTCTGTGGCCCAGGTGTTGGGGACCCCTGCAGTATATAATATAACATATAAAATACGTGTTAGTTAGCTGTTTGTGTTATCAATAAGGCTTCTGGTCAATAGTAGGTTATTAGTAGTTAAGTTTTGGGGGCATCAAAAGTTATATGTGGATTTTTGACTACACAGTGGGTTGGCAGGGTTGGCATTACTAACCCTTGTGTTTGAGGGTCACCCGTACATCTCTGCACGTGTCCTTTTGTGTATGTGACCATCTTTGATAGTTCATTTAGATTATATGTTGTCGTTGTTGTTGTTGTTGTTGTTGTTGTTGTTGTTGTTGTTTGAGACAGGGTCTTGCTCTGTCACCCAGGCTGGAGTACAGTATTGTGATCATAGCTCATTGCAGCCTCCACCTCCTGGGCTCAAGCCATTCTCCTGCCTCAGCCTCTCGAATAGTTGGGATTATAGGCACATGCCACCACACCTGGCTAATGTTTTTGTGTGTGTGTGTAGATACGTGGTCTCACTATGTTGCCAGGGCTGGTCTCGAACTAAGTTCAAGCGATCCTCTCACCTCAGCCTCCCAAAGTGCTGGGATTACTGGCGTGAGCCACCACCATTGCCTTGGTTAAGATCCTTTAGGGGTATAGGGTACAAACCAATACAGCTTAAACCAGAGGCATACAGCTAGCACCAGAAACTAAGGCCCCAGCCTTAGATTATATCTATATGTAAAATTGCTATAGGGTAGGCACCTCTTAACTTTACTAGAAATTACCAAATTATTCTCCCAGTAGTTGTTCCAGTTTATATGCCTTACCAGCAATATATGTTGATTCTTGTGGGGCACGGTGGCTCACACCTGTAATTCCAACACTTTGGGAGGCCGAGGCAGGTGGATCACTTGAGGTCAGGAGTTCGAGACCAGCCTGGACAACATGGTGAAACCCCATCTCTACTAAAAATCCAAAAATTAGTGGGGCATGGTGGTGGTACCTGTAGTCCCAGCTACTCAGGAGACGGGCAAGAGAATTGCTTTAACCTGGGAAGTGGAGGTTGAAGTGAGCTGAGATCATGCCACTGCACTCCAGCCTGGGCGGGCAATAGAGTAAGGCTCCGTCTCAAAAACAAAAGAAAACACAACAAAAAAAACAGTATATGTTGGTTCTTATTTATTTCTCTGCATCCTGGCCACTACTTGGCATTATCTAACTTTAAGTTTTTGCCATTGTGTTATGTATGAAATAGTATTTTATTGAATTTAATTTCCATTTTCCTGTCTGTTTAGTGAAGGTAATGTCTTCTTTTCTTATCATAGCACTCTATCTGTTTCTTTTATAGCACCTATCACAAGCTATTATTATGGGTGGGTTTGTTTCTGTGTTTATTGTGTGCCTCCCTATCTAGAACATAATCTTTGTGAAGGCTGGGATCACGTTTCTCAAGTTTACTGTTTTATCCCCACAGCTCAGTCTGAGTGGCATTCAATAAATAGATGTTTAATGAATGAACCAGGGTCGGGAAGTGAGTCCTTTAATAAGTCTGACATTATTGTAAGAGAAATACAGAAATAGGAAGTTATTTCTTTATCTTCCCCCATCCAAACCTTATACTTTATTTATTTATTTATTTTTTGAAACGGAGTCTCAGTCTGTCGCCCAGGCTGGAGTGCAGTAGTGTCACAATCTTGGCTCACTGCAACCTTCACCTCTCGGGTTCAAGCAATTCTTGTGCCTCAGCCTCCTGAGTAGCTGGGATTACAGGCACCTGCCATCATGCCCGGCTAATTTTTGTATATTTGTACAGACAGGGTTTCACCATTTTGGCCAGGCTAGTCTTGAACTCCTGACCTCAGGTGATCTGCCCTCCTCGGCCTCCCAAAGTGCTGGGATTACAGGTGTGAGCCACCATGCCTGGCCTGTACTTTATTTCATAGCCACTACACAGTACCTTATTCTAGTCTTCATTTCTTACGTTCATTTTTCAAGGCTTTGAATATACTTGACTAGGAGGTAGTAGTAATAGAAAATAACAGAAATATTGAGTCACGCATGGTTTCATTTGATAGGGATGGCTATCAGCTCCAGCCTACGGCCTGTAATTTGAGATATATTGATGTCCAATTAGCTTGAGATTATATTCTGTGGCCCACATCAGAGAAACCAAAGTTCTGATGAGGTTCATTATTAGATAGGAAATTAAACTGGAAGCGCTTTGCCTTTTTTGGGATTCTCATTGACAGAGTGCATCTTGTCTTGCCTAATGTAAGACTTTCTGAGATAGTTACAGGCTTTATCAACAGAAATTCACTAGGCTAGCATGGTAATTTTTTTTTTTTTTTTTTTTTTTTTTGAGAAATGTAAAACTTGAGCATGACTAGAATAAATCTCAGTTAACTTTTCTGTAATCCCTTTTTTTTTCCCCACCCAACCACTCTTAGTGCGGCATCTACTCTCAGCAGCTCGGTGCATCCTTTGTCTGCTTTATTCAGTTCCTGAGCTTTGCTGTGGCTACATCTTTAACTTATTGGCTTGGTTAAGATCTTTTAGGAGTAGAGGGTACAAACTCACCCAATATAGCTTACACCAGAGGCAATCAGGGATGTCTTAGAACTTACAAGTACACACAACTAGCACCAGAAAGTAGAGTAGTGGAAATGCCTACTAAAAGCTCCCAAGTTGATTCCTCTTTTCAAGAGAAGAGCCAAGCTGAAGTTAGAATCTCTTAGTTCCAATTACAAATACCTAGGGAAAGATACTCACTCAGCATGGGCCAGATGCCTCCCTGACTCCAGTAAGCTGTGGCATAAGGTTATGTTCCACAGACGTGGTAGCCAAGACCCACCCCTGTAACGTGTGGATGACACAGAAGGGCAGCTCCCAGGAAAGAAGAGATCCTAGGCAGACACACACATAGGTGTCTAGTGAAATTATCTACTGAAATTAATTATAAATTTTCTGAACATGTGTTCAGAAGCTCTGAAACCTCTCACTTGCTACCCAGCAACTTCTTCATATCTTCCATTTCCTTTTATTTTATTTTATTTTTTGAGATGAAGTCTCGCTCTATCATCAGGCTAGAGTGCAGTAGCACAATCTCACTGCACCCTCTGCCTCCCAGGTTCAAGTGATTCTCCAGCCTCAGCCTCCCAAGTAGCTGGGATTACATGTGTGTGCCACCACAGCCGGCTGATTTTTGTATTTTTAGTAAAGACAGGGTTTCATCATGTTGTCCAGGCTGATCTCAAAGTCCTGACCTTAAGTGATCCACCCACCTCAGCCTCCCAAACTGCTGGGATTACAGGCGTGAGTCACTGCATAAACATGTAGTTTATTAATGTGTCCTGCCCCAGCTAGTGGGAAATGGCGGTAAAGCAGGTATTATAAAACTTTGGCAACCTGGGAAGTTCATTCTGCTTTTTCTGAGACCTTATATTATCTTGTTACAGGAACATGACATAGAAACAACTCATGGTGTGGTCCACGTCACTATAAGAGGCTTACCCAAAGGAAACAGACCAGTTATACTAACGTATCATGACATTGGCCTCAACCGTATGTATTTGATTTTACACCTTCCCTTCTTATCATACTTGATCTTTGTATATTAAAAACCAAACAACAATAATATTCTAATAGAGCAGAGGTTTTCCCCTCTCTGTGGTAACCTTCCCTCCTTGTTCCCACATTTGTTAATGGTATAAAGTTCCTGGGAAGTGTGCAGGGGAATATATTTTGGGGATACTAGAATCATATCTCACCTTCATGTCTGCTAAAGGATTGAAGATTATACAATGAATTGCTTAAGAAAGTAGAACTGAAATCCATGTTTTCAAGCCTGTACTTTGTTTTTTTTGTTGTTGTTTGTTTGTTTGTTTCAGGTTAGAAAATTCAGAGTTGGAACTTAACTTTGTTGTGAGCTCTTCAATGAATTAGTAAAAGAGTTCTTGCTAGAGTCTGTCACCAGTGACTTTAAGTGGACTTTTCTAGATGGTAGTGTAAGATTCTGGCCCCAGCCATGGACACACAGAGTCTGCATACATGTGTTTTCTTTCACGCTGCTCTGGCTTTCATAAATGCCCTGCATTTGAGGCTACAGTTGAGTGTTAAAGCTTTTGTAGCCGCCTTGGCATGAGAAGTGATTTAAGCAGGTGTACAAAGAGGGTAGAAGTGGAAGCAGCAGCCCCTCCCTGCACCCTGGCAATTTTGCCGAGAGGCAAACTCCCATGAGGTGAATGTGAGCAGCTCAGGACATTCACTCCACCTGTGCTCTTGGGATATAATCAGTGTCTCTTTGTGAGATAGAGGAATAATGTCCATGAGAAATGACAGCATTATGGGTGTAAGATTATTTTGTGCAATAATCGGAAGCCACCAAACATTAACAAAGTAATTTCTACTTTGCAGACATTATTTAGAATTGAGAATTATTTTCAATATGTATCTCAATATGAGATGTCTTATATTCAGCCTTTAGGGCAGCTTGAATCAGACAGATTGTTCAGACACCTCACTTTGGTGGATTGGTTGTTAAAAAGCAGTGAAAGGAGGTGATGATAGGCATTGACTGAGTGGAGGAAAATTGAGGAGATACGGAGAGCCTGTGACTTATGGGTATTTTTATTCTTATAGATAAATCCTGTTTCAATGCATTCTTTAACTTTGAGGATATGCACGAGATCACCCAGCACTTTGCTGTCTGTCATGTGGATGCCCCAGGCCAGCAGGAAGGTGCACCCTCTTTCCCAACAGGGTAAGGCCACAAAAAGATCATCTGGGAGATAAGCACTCAGAGCAACTGGCTGAGCTCCAATGGGACAAGTGGTTTGTGCTTCCCTTTGATTTTATTACAGTCTATAGGTTATACTTATTGACCATCCATCCTCATATTTTCTCTCCTTGGGCTGAGAGGACTGGTATTTACAGTTTTTTGGGGGAAACTGTATGTTTTCCCATATCCAGGAATGGCTCTCCGTAGCAGGTGCCTGCTTTCCTGTAATCTCAAGGCATAAGTATCTGGAACACCTACTTCTCACTGTCTTTATCTTTCCCTTCCTTATCTATTTGAAAGCTGTCATTTTTTAGCCAGATGTGGTGACTCACACCTATAATCCCAGCACTTTGGGAGGCCAAGGCAGGAGGATTGCTTGAGCCCTGGAGTTCAAGACCAGCCTGGATAGCGGGCCGGGTGCGGTGGCTCATGCCTGTAATCCCAGCACTTTGGGAGGCCAAGGTGGGCGGATCACGAGGTCAGGAGATCAAGACCATTCTGGCTAACATGGTGAAACCCCATCTCTACTAAAAATACAAAAAATTAGCTGGGTGTGGTGGCGGGCGCCTGTAGTCCCAGCTACTCAGGAGGCTGAGGCAGGAGAATGGCCTGAACCTGGGAGGCGGAGCTTGCAGTGAGCCAAGATCGAGCCACAGCACTCCAGCCTGGGCAATGGAGCAAGAGACTCCGTCTCAAAAAAAAAAACAAGAAAAAAAAAAGACCAGCCTCGATAACATAGGAAGACCTTGTCTCTACAAAAAATTTAAAAATTAGCCAGCCAGGCATGGTGTCGTTCACCTGTGTTCCCATCTGCTTGGGAGGCTGTGGTGGGAGGATCACTTGAGCCCAGAAGATTGAGGCTGCAGTGCCTGGGTGACTGAACAAGACCCTGTCCCCAGAAACAAAACAAAACAAAACAAAACTGTCATTTTTGTGTCCTTCCTCAAAACTCCCAACTACCTAGGCCCAAATTCAGGTCCTCCTGAGCTTTCCTGGGAGCATCTCCCCATCCTGATAATGGAAATTTGACTCTCAATCTGATCATGGAAATTTGACTATCTGTGTAACTATTTATTCTGAGAGTCTGTCCTGGCAGATAGAGGTGTGGGCCGATTGATTGGCTTTGGCACTCTCAGCTTCCTCCTATGTCTGCTTTGCAGGGCAGAGTTACAGGCTCCCTACCTGTTTGTTCCCTGGACGGTGTGCTTATCGAGAAGACCTTAGAAGGAGTGAGCACACACACTGTGGAATGCTAATTCTTCCCTTCTCCTTTCACTCATCTCCAGAGGTGCCTTTGGCCAGTGACTGCTGGGAAATAGACAATTGCAGACAAATAATAGCTAATACTTAAATAGTACTCAAACCATGTTCCAGACACTGCTTTAAATGCTTTACATTTGTTAACTCATTTACTCCTCATAACCTTATGGGATAAGTTTACTATTATTCCCATTTTATAAGTGAGGAAACTGAGGCCCCAGAAAAATTAAGTAACATGGCTAACATTACATAGCAAATAAGTGGCAGAACTAAGATTTGAACCCAGACAGTCTGGTGCCAGAATCTGTGCTGTTCTGACTCTATAATGCAAATTGGCCAGTGGTCAGTTTATATCCAGCAAGATTTGGATCCAGTTCCTTTTTTCTATTTTGTGCACAAATGGTTCCACAGCACACCATCCCTTAAGTGTTCAGGCAGAGGCAGGCTGACTTCCCTGTCAGATGTAGAACAGGATGTAGAACAGATACTGCCTCATATATAAGTGGTCATCTTAGGATCAATTCCATCTTCAATTCTGTAATCGCTTTTTTTTTTTTTTTTTCTTTTTGAGATAGGATATTGCTTTGTTTCCCAGGCTGGAGTACAGTGGCGTGATCATGGCTCACTGCAGCCTCAACCTCCTGGGCTCAAGTGATCCTCTCATCTCAGCCTCCCTACTAGCTGGGACTACAAGTGTGCACCAACACGCCTGGCTAATTTTTGTATTTTCAGCACGTCCGGCTAATTTTTGTATTTTCTTTTTTTTTTTTTTTTTTTTTTTTTGTGAGATGGAGTCCCACTCTGTTGCCCAGACTGGAGTGGCGAGATCTCCGCTCACTGCAAGCTCCACATCCCAGGTTCACACCATTCTCCTGCATCAGCCTCCCAGGTAGCTGGGACTACAGGCACCTGCCACCACTCTCGGCTAATTTTTTGTGTTTTTAGTAGAGATGGGGTTTCACTGTGTTAGCCAGGATGGTCTCGATCTCCTGACCTCATGATCTGCCCACCTCGGCCTCCCAAAGTGTTGGGATTACAGGCGTGAGCCACCATGCCCAGCCAATTTTTGTATTTTCTGTAGAGACAGGGTTTTGCCCTGTTGCTCAGGCTGGTCTCAAACTCCTGGGCTCGAGCAATCTGCTTGCCTCAGCCTCCCACAGTGCTGGGATTACAGGCGTGAGCCAACGCTCCCAGTCAGATGCTTACTACTTTTCTAAGAATTCTGATCTGGGTCTGTTCCTGGGCTTGCTCGAATATCTTAGGATCAGATGGTTCATACTATGAACCAAATTCAAAAACAGTAAAATAACCATACCAGACACAGTGGCTCACACCTGTAGTTCTAGCACTTTGTTAGGTCGAGGTAGGAGGATCACCTGAGGCCGGGAATTCAAGACCAGCCCTGGCAACATAGTGCGACTCCATCTCTACAAAAAATTGAAAAATTAGCCAGGCGTGGTGGCACGCGCCTGTAGTCCTACCTACACAGGAGACTGAGGCAGGAGGATAGCTTGAGCCCCGGAGTTCAAGGTTATAGTGAGCTATGATTTCACCACTGCACTCCAGCCTGGGTGACAGAGTGAGACCATGTCTCTTAAAAATTTAATAATAAATTTTAAAAAATAACTATGTTATTCTATGCCTAAGTGAAACAAATAAGCATTCATGCTAAGGGTTTGTAACTGTGTGCCCATAACTAGAAAACCTTTGTTTATTTTTGCATTTAGTTGTCTAAATATAGCGGTAGACCAAGACCCACTTACTGAGTTGACTCTTAACTGCCAGAGGTTTACTGAGCCTGGACTCCAACTGAAGTGATTGTTAGAGGTTTGGAAATACCCTAAGAGAGAACTGTGTTACTAATTCTTTTCATGTGGCACCCTCTGGTCTCAAGGGCTGCTCGTTAGGATATAGAAACAGTGGATTCTTTTACTTTCTCCTTAGCATGGCAGTTGTAGAGAGTTACACAATATGCCACAATCATTTTCAGGTGCCACATCACCTCCTTTGAGCCTTTGGTAAAAGGAAATGCTTTTATCTAAGACTTCTTTTTTTTTTTTTTTTTTTTTGGAGGGGGGCGAAATTTCACTCTTGTTGCCCAGGCTGGAGTGCATTAGCGTGATTTCTGCTCAGTGCAACCTCCACCTCCCAGGCTCAAGCGATTCTTCTGCCTCAGCCTCCCGAGTAGCTGGGATTACAGGCACGCACCACCATGCCTGGCTAATTTTGTATTTTTAGTAGAGATGGGGTTTCTCCATGTTGGTCAGGCTGGTCTTGAACTCCCAACTCAGGTGATCTGCCCACCTCGGTATCCCAAAGTGCTGGGATTATAGGCGTGAGCCATTGTGCCCAGCCTTTTATCTAAGACTTCTGTACCTTTCCAGCTGTTCTAGTAACTGGGAATTGTGAGTACTTTCTAATTCAGGAGATATCCTTCTGGATTTCAGGTATCAGTACCCCACAATGGATGAGCTGGCCGAAATGCTGCCTCCTGTTCTTACCCACCTAAGGTAGGTTCATTCTGTAGTCTTTCATGCAGTTTTTATTGACTTTCTATGGCGAATTCTTTAGTGTCTGTTTCAGAGGATACGATGGTTAGGAAAACAATAGTCACTGTCCTTCTAGAGCTTAGTGGGGTAACAAGTAAGCAAACAAATAATAAAGTTTTATAAAATAAGTCAGTGGGGGTGTTGTGATGGAGAATAAGGGCAGGATCTACATTAGTAAGGCTAGTGAGGGAATTACTCTAGGAAGGTGGCACATACGCTGAGACCTAGAAGATTTAGAAATCTACCTTGAGCTGGGCCCAGTGGTGGGAAGATCACTTAACGACAGGAGTTTGAGGCTACAGTGAGTTGTGATCCCACCCCTGCACTCCAGCCCGAGTAACAGTGACACCCTGTATCTAAAAAATAAAAATAAAGCTGTTTAAATTTTTTTTAAGGGGTTCATCTCACTATGAAGAGAATGCTTTGGAGAGGAATCAGAGAAAGCAGGGAGAACAGTTAAACTTAACAATAGTCCAGGCAAGAGATAATGAAAGCATGGTACTGGATGCTGCTGTTGGGGATGACTGAAGTAGATAGTAGTAGGTAGATGGATATATTCTGGAGGTGGACTCCACTGACTTGCTGATGGGTTGGATACTGACAGTAAGCTACCAAGGATAACTCCCAGGTTTCAGTTTTATGTGTGTGTGTGTGTGTGTATGTCTGTGTGTGTGTATATGTGTGTGTGTGTGTGTGTGTATATATATATATATATATATATATATATATATATACACACAACTTTTTTTTTTTTTTTGAGATGGAGTCTGATTCCATTGCCCAGTCTGGAGTGTTGTGGTGCGATCTTGGCTCACTGCAACCTCTGCCTCCCAGGTTCAAACGATTTTCCTGCCTCAGCCTCCCATTTAGCTGGGATTATAGGCGCAGGCCACCATACCTGGCTAATTTTTTTTGTATTTTTAGTAGAGACAGGGTTTCATCATGTTGGCCAGGCTGGTCTTGAACTCCTGACCTTCAGTGATCCACCCGCCTTGGCCTCTCAGTCCTGGGATCATAGGCGTGAACCACCGCCCCCAGCCTTAGTTATATTTTATTTAACCATTAAAACCAGCTTGAAAGTAGGTGGTGGGATCCTTCTTGTTGTTGTTTTTGAGAAGGAGTCTCACTCTGTCACCAGGTTGGAGTGCAGTGGCGTGCTCTTGGCTCACTGCAGCCTCCGCCTCCCGGGTTCAAACGATTCTCCTGCCTCAGCCTCCTGTTTAGCTGGGACTACAGGCACACGCCACCATGCCTGGCTAATTTTTTGTATTTTAGTAGAGACGGGGTTTCACCATGTTGGCCAGGATGGTCTTGATCTTCCGACCTCGTGATCCACCTGCCTCAGCCTCCCAAAGTGCTGGGATTGCAGGCATGAGGATTACAGGCATGAACCACTGCGCCCAGCTGGGATCCTTGTTTTATAGATAGGGAAGGAACCGAGGCTCAGAAAGTTAGGGAAAAGGAAAAAAGCACTTGCCCAAATTCTCACATCTAATAAATATCAGAGCCAGGATTTCAACCCAGGTTGTATGCTTTCAGTTATGCAGTGCTGCCTCCAAATGAAGTTGACTCTGTCATTTGTCATTATGTCCCATTCACAGCCTGAAAAGCGTCATTGGAATTGGAGTTGGAGCCGGAGCTTACATCCTCAGCAGATTTGCAGTAAGTATATAGAGGATTAGCCTCAACATGCTTGAGGCACTGCCTGGGTCACAGCTATTATGCTGTGTTAAATGACCAGGCAGTATTCTGGGACTTATGTCAATTTTTCTGTAACTTCTGTCAGCTTTAGATGCAGGTTGTATAAAGCCTTGCTTTGTACTTATAATACTTGAAAAATCACAAATGGGGACAGTACGTCATCAATAAAAAGCCATTCCTAGATGCTGCTTATAATGGAATTTTGTACAGCCATTAAAATTAAGTTTACGAAAAGCTTTATAATGATACATGGTTTGCATACATTATAATGTTAACAAAAAAGTTAGAATAGAATAGAATATGACAAAATGTAAAGTTTGTCATAACTGTAGGAAAGGACTGGAAGAAAATGTACCAAAAAATATTAATGGATTGATGTGTGGTAAGATAATGTGAAATTTTATTTTCTGCTTTTTATAATTTCTCTGCTTATCAAATTTTCTACAGTGAATGTAATCACTGTAGTAAGAGAAAAAAAGTAGGCTAGGGGCTGGACGCAGTGGCCCACGCTTGTAATCCTAGCACTTTGGGAGTTTGACGTGGGCAGATCACCTGAGGTCGGCAGTTCGGACCAGCCTGGCCAACATAGTGAAACCCCATCTCCACTAAAAATATAAAAATTAGCCAGGCATGGTGACAGGTGCCTGTAATCCTGTAATCTTAGCTACTTGGGAGGCTGAGGCAGGAGAATTGCATGAATCCTGGAAGCCAAGGTTGTCGTGAGCTGAGATTGCATCACTGCACCAGCCTGGGCAGCAAGAGTGAAACTTTGTCTCAAAATAAATAAATAAATTAATTAAATAAGCTAGAGAGCTAGAACTTGTTTTAAAGAAATTTTTTTTTTTTTGAGACCGGAGTCTTGCTCTGTCACCCAGCCTGGAGGGCAATGGCACAATCTTGGCTCTCTGCAACCTCTGCCTCCTGGGTTTAAGTGATTCTCCTGCCTCAGCCTCCTAAGTAGCTGGGATTACAGGTGCCCGCCAATACTCCTGGCTAATTTTTGTATTTTTAGTAGAGATGGGGTTTCACCATGTTGGTCAGGCTGGTCTGTAACTCCTGACATCATGATCCTCCCCTCTCACCCTCCCAAAGTGCTGGGATTACAGGCACGAGCCACTGTGCCCGGCCAGAAATTATTATCATTATTTTTTTCAATACCTCCTCAGTGATAGGAGAGTCTTCTGAGGATGATATAAACTGTTCAGGTGGTTTTGGGGGAAAAAAAAAAAAAACTTTAGAAGCCCCTGTTGAGAACAAAGATATATGAGTGTGGATCAGCCGCTTGTGCCAACGGCACTTTCCCAATGAGAAAGATCCACCATGAGTTGAACAACTGCATATAGATCTTTGCAAGGCAAGATAATTTGATAGTAAAATAAGTAATTTGATAGTAAAACCAGAAACTGGTTTCCAGATGCTAAGTCAGATTTCAAGAGCTATTTTTCCACATGTTCTCCTTCTTTGTAGTTTTACTTTCAAATGTGAGGCGTTAAGGCATGTAAGAAAGAATTGATCAATCATGTTCCAACTATTTAGAAGAACTGTGGGAGTGTAGCTTTCATACTGTCGTCTTTGCCTCATCTTTCAGCTCAACCATCCAGAGCTTGTGGAAGGCCTTGTGCTCATTAATGTTGACCCTTGCGCAAAAGGCTGGATTGACTGGGCAGCTTCCAAAGTAAGTACCACATGAAGGTGTCCATCGGCTCATCTTCGCCCATCTCAAAACAGCTTACCAATTTTTCATTGAGGTATATATACAGTTAAGGGTAAAAATGTTAAGTATACAGCTTGAAGACTGTTTACATATAAAATCACCATCCAATCAAGATACTTCAGAATGTTCCCAGCTCACTAGGGGATTCCTTTGTATCTTTTCCTAATTGATACTTCTTCTCCTTCCCAGAAATTACCTGTTCTGACTGTTGCCACCAGAGATAAGTTTTATCTGTTTTTAAACAGTTTTATCTGTTAAATTGGAATTGTAGAAAATGTATTCCTTTTTTTTTTTTCTTTTTTTTTTTTGAGACAGAGTCTCACTCTGTCGCCTAGGCTGGAGTGCAGTGGTGCGATCTCAGCTCACTGCAACCTCCGCCTCCTGGTTCAAGCGATTTCTCTGCCTCATCCTCCCGAGTAGCTGGGACTACAGGTGTGCGCCACCACGCCCAGCTAATTTTTGTATTTTTAGTAGAGATGGGGTTTCACCATTTTGGCCAGGCTGGTCTCAAACTCCTGACCTTGTGATTCGCCCACCTTGGCCTCCCAAAGTGCTGGGATTACAGGCGTGAGTCACTGTGCCCGGCCGAAAATGTATTCTCTGTCTGGTTTCTTTCATTCATCACGGTGTTTGTGAAACTCATCCAAGTTGTGTGTAGCAGTAGTTCTAAATTACAATTTGGGCCAGGCGTGGTGGCTCACGCCTGTAATCCCAGCACTTTGGGAGGCTGAGGCGGGCGGATCACTTGAGGTCAGGAGTTCGAGACCAGCCTGACCAACATGGAGAAACCCCATCTCTACTAAAAATACAAAATTAGCCGGTGGTGCATGCCTGTAATCCCAGCTACTCGGGAGGCTGAGGCAGGAGAATCGCTTGAACCTGGGAGGCGGAGGTTGCAGTGAGTCAAGATCGTGCCACTGTACTCTAAGCCTGGGCAGCAGACAAGACTGTCTCAAAAAAAAAAAAAGCCAGTTGTGGTGGCACACGTCTGTGGTTCCAGCTACTCGGTAAGCTGAGGTGGGAAGAATGCTTGAACCCAGCAGGTCGAGGCTGTAGTGAGCCATGATCATGCCACTGGACTCCAGCCTGGGTGACAGAGACAGACCCTGTCTCGAAAAAAAAAAAGAATCTGGCTGGGCATGGTGGCTCATGCCTGTAGTCATAGCACTTTGGGAGGCCAAGGCAGGAGGATCGCTTGAGTCCAGGAGTTTAAGACCAGGCTCGTCAACAGAACAAGACTTTGTCTCTACAAAAATGTAAAAGGTGGTACGTGCTTGTAGTCCCAGCTACTCGGTAGGCTGAAGGGAAAGGATTTCTTGAACCCAGGTGTTCAAGGCTGCAGTGAGCCATGATCATGCTACTGCAGTCCTGCCTGGGCAACAGAGAGAGACCTTATCTAAAAAAAAAAAAAAAAAAGCTTTATTGATACTCAAACCATGAGATTCAATAAGTCGATATGTAGGAACTTATTTGAAAGGTAGTTAGTGATCTTTAAAAAGATTTAAAGAGGGCAGAGCGTGGTGGCTCACGTCTGTAATCCCAGCACTTTGGGAGGTCGAGGTGGGCAGATCACCTGAGGTCAGGAGTTCGAGACCAGCCTGACCAACATGGTGAAACCCCATCTCTACTAAAAATACAAAAATTAGCCAGACGTGGTAGCACACACCTGTATTCCCAGGTACTGAGGAGGCTGAGGCAGGAGAATCACTTGAACCCAGGAGGCAAGGTTGCAGTGAGCCAAGATTGTACCACTGCACTCCATCTAGCCTGGGTGACACAGCGAGACTCCATCTCAAAAAAACAAACAAGCAAACAAAAGGATTTAAAGAGATGGATAATAATTTTTTTTTTTTAATGTAACACCTATATAGTGCTTACTGTGTACCAGGTACTGTTCTTAAATGTCTTTTTTGTTTTTTGTTTTTTGTTATTTTGAGACGGAGTTTCGCTCTTGTTGCCCAGGCTGGAGTGTGCAATGGCATGATCTCAGCTCACTGTACCCTCCGTCTCCCGGGTTCAAGTGATTCTCCTGCCTCAGCCTCTTGCGTAGCCAGGATTACAGATGCATGCCACCACGCCCAGCTAAGTTTTGTATTTTTAGTAGAGACGGGGTTTCACCATGTTGGTCAGGCTAGTCTCTAACTCCTGACTTCATGATCTGCCCATCTCAGCCTCCCAAAGTGCTGGGATTACAGGCGTGAGCCCCCGCGCCCAACCAAATGTTTTAGATATACTTAACCTTTTCATCCTCAGGACAATCCATTGGTACTATTACTATCCTACAGAGAAATCATTTACTTAAAATTACATTGCTAGTAAGGGGGTTGCAGACCCAGAATATTCATTAAAGCATTGTTTTAATGCTTTAAAGCATTCATTAAAGTGGTCGGATCACTTGAGGTCAGGAGTTCAAGACCAGCCTGGCCACCTGGCCAACATGGTGAAGCCCATCTCTACTAAAAATACAGAAACGTAGCCAGGTGTGCTGGCACACACCTGTGGTCCCAGCTACTCGGGAGCTGAGGTTGGCGAGCCACTTGAACCTGGGAGGTGAAGGTTGCAGTGAGCCTGGATTGCGCCACTTCACTCCAGGCTGGGTGACAGAACAAGAGAACAAGACCCGGTCTCAAAAAAAAAAAGAAAAGAAAACAAACAAATGATGTCTTTTGTATTGTTTTTTCGTAATTTTCTGTGATAAGCATATTTTTATTAAAACTGTTAAAATATTCTAGTCACCAGCAAACTGCAGTCTAAATATCCATTTCTTCCTATGTTTACATTTTTGAGAAATGAGGTATTTCTTAGCTGAAACACATTAACAGTGCTATTGCCAGATGCTGTGGAAATTCCTTCTCACAGCCTGGCTTATTTAAAATTTGTCCTGGCTGGGTGCAGTGTTTCACACTGCTAATCCCAGCACTTTGGGAGGGTGAGGCAGGAGGATTGCTTGAGCTCAGGAGTTCAAGACTACCCTGGGCAACATAGTGAGACCTTGTCTCTATAAAAAATTTAAAAATTAGCCTGGTGTGGTGGTGCACACCTGTAGTCCCAGCTACTTGGTGGCTGAGGCCAGAAGACACTTGAGCCTGGGAGGTCAAGGCTGCAGTGAGCTATGATGGCGCCACTGCACTCCAGCCTGGGTGACAGAGCAAGACCCTGTCAGTCAATCAACCAAACTGTCCTAATTCTTACTATGTGGGTACAATTTTTTTTTTTTTTTTTTGAGACGGAGTCTTGCTCTGTTGCCCAGGCTGGAGTGCAGTGGCACAATCTCAGCTTGCTGCAACCTCCACCTCCTGGGTTCAAGTGATTCTCCTGCCTTAGCCTTCCGAGTAGCTGGGACTACAGGCGCGTGCCACCATGCCTGACTAATTTGTATATTTTTAGTAGAGACGGGCTTTCACCATGTTGGTCAGCCTGGTCTCAAACTCCTAACCTCAGGTGATCTGCTGGCCTTGGCCTCCCAAAGTGCTGGGATTACAGGTGTGAGCCACCACGCCCGGCCTGATTTTCTAGTTCATAACCTGTGCATCACTGATAACCTATACAAAGATTTCGGGACTTCTTTCTGGGACTATATGATTCTACTCCAGGCATAGCCATGTCTGTCTCCCTCAGCGCCTCTTCTCCATGCCTACCCCCAATTCAGTACTTCACCCCTGATCAGCAGTACGAGTTCAGCATAAAACCAAGGAAGAAGGCTTAACAGGAATCAGCAACATAATTTGAGTTGGAAATTTTTCTGAAAATAGACTACAGTATGTGGATTTACACAGATTGCTGCATTTATTAGACTGTGAGATGCATCATTTTGAAATGGGAAAAATTAGGAGAAAAATGTTTAAAACTTAAGAACATTCTGTAAACAACTCATTTCCTCCTACTTCCTGAAATGAAGATAGCAAAAACGGGAAGAAAGAGAAAAAAATTGTTTTTGTCTCTTGGAAGTCATGGGAGTGATTGTTAGTCCTTATCAACCATAAGTCCAGTGTGAATACGGAAATACAGACAGGAATAAAATATCAAACAGCCATGAGGTCTAGGTCTTAGGGTTTCAAAGAAGGAATGTTCAGTGTCTCTTCCAGTCCCCTGTTTCACAGCAGGCTTTATTATCACCCTGGAAAGGAGACAGTTTTTTCTGATTTGTTTCTCATCTCTGTGTTTCTTTGAAACCATGAAAATGTATAACAATGAATTGTGGGGTTTTTCTCTTTTTTTTGAGATGGAGTCTCACTCTGTTGCCCAGGCTGGAGTGCAGTGGCACAATCTCGGCTCACTGCAAGCTCCGCCTCCCAGGTTCACGCCATTCTCCTGCTTCAGCCTCCAAAGTAGCTGGAACTACAGGCACCTGCCACCACGCCCAGCTAACTTTTTTGTATTTTTAGTAGAGATGGGGTTTCACCATGTTAGCCAGGATGGTCTCGATCTCCTGACCATGGTCTGCCCATCTTAGCCTCCCAAAGTGCTGGGATTACAGGTGTGAGCCACCGTGCCCAGCCAAGGGTTTTTCATTTGTTTTTTAAGAGATAACATACATAATAAAGTGCATTCATTTTAATTGGGTAGCTTGATAAATTTTTGCATATGCTTACGTTCTTAACACAGAGTTTTTATCTTTTCAGCTCTCTGGCCTAACAACCAATGTTGTGGACATTATTTTGGCTCATCACTTTGGGCCGGTAAGTACCTGTTCCACCCAGAAGAGCTGTGTTTATTGGTTTGCATGCAAATTCTTATTTTACCTCAGGAAAGAAGGGTTACCTTAGAATTCACCTGACCCTAGTAAATAACAGTTCCGATGTAGTCTGAAAGGCATGTGGCCCTGCAAAGGTGAATCTTTAACTCATTGCCACATGACTGTTGACATGTGGAGCTATGAGAGAAGATAGCATCTCCTGCTACCTGTTCCTGTAAGTAGCATGCCATCTGTTAATGTTTGACATCACGTGCCTCCCCAGACATCTTTAGAGCCATTAGGAGGTCTGGGAAAGGCTTCACAAAAATAGAAATTTCAGGGGGGAAAACTATGAAATAATAGTGCTGAAAGAAGCTTAGAGATTATCTTGTTCAAGCCCCGTGTTTTTCAACTGGTGAGGAAACCGAAGTCTTCACAGAAAGTGGCAGTTATCGTGTACATAATTGCTGGGTAGGGGAGGGAGCTTAACTGGTAGGTGAGGGGGACCCTTCAAAGGGAAAAGTGAGTTGGGTGACTGACAAAGGAGTGATGGAGTAAATGAGCAGTGAGGTCAGAGAGCTGTGAGGTGTCTGGAATGAGGAGACGAGCATGGGTGCTCAATTGTAATCTGCTTAATTTAAAATACTATCTGAAGGAAAATGGCAGATGGGAAGAAAACTGCTAGTTTTTTTCCTTTCTGAGTACTGATTATTTATAAGTACTTTAGATGTGCAAACCAAGTTGCTTTTTACATGGTTCTATTAGTCTGATTTTAAGATAGGGAAACCAAAGACCAGAGAGGCCACATAACTTGCCACCACTGTCCAGATGGTAAGTGTGGAGCTGACATTTGAATCCAGGTCAGGCTAAGTCCGAAGTCCATAGTCTTTTATTTCATCATATTTTTATCAAAGTTAGAAATTCACATATATTTTAGAGTAGAGAAGTTCTACAGGGCTTATTACAAAGAATCTGTCACCTACCCCATATTCTGCTTTTTAGTGGCAACCACTTTAATTCTTCCAGCTGACTCCTTTGGGCTTTGCCTCCATCTTGCCCTCTCTTTAATTGAGGTAATTCTTATACATAGTGTAATGCACACATCCTAAGTGCATCTCAGTGACCATTTACTGATGTATAGTTTCTTGTAACTACCACCCAGAACACAAATAAAACATTTTCATCACCCCACAAAGGTTTACTCATTATCCTTTCCCACTCAATAATTCCCCACCCCAAACAACGTTTTCACTCTTCTGTTACCTCCATAGATTAATTTTGACTGTTCTTAAACTTCATATAAATGGAATAACAGAGTGTTTACTTCTCTGAGTCTAGCTTCTTTTGCTCAACATACTATCTTGAGATTCATCCATGTCATTCCATGTGTCAGTAGTTCATTCTTTTTTATTACTGTGTAGCAGCAGTTCATTGTATTAATATACTACAAATTAGGGGTCGGGCGCAGTGGCTCCACATCTGTAATCCAGCACTTTGGGAGGCTGAGGTGGGCAGATCACTTGAGGTCAGGTGTTTGAGACCAGCCTGGCCAACATGGTGAAACTCTGTCTCTACTAAAAATACAAAAATTAGCAGGGCGTGGTGGCATATGCCTATAGTGCCAGCTACCTGGGAGGCTGAGGCAGGTGCCCCATAGTGGGACCCTGTCTTTATAAAAATTCAAAAATTGGCTGGGTGCCATGGCTCACACCTCTAATCCCAGCATTTTGGGAGGCCAAGGCAGGTGGATCACCTGAGGTCAGGAGTTTGAGTTCAGCCTGACCAACATGGAGAAACCCTGCCTCTACTAAAAATACAAAATTAGGCTGGGCACGGTGGTTCACACCTGTAATCCCAGCACTTTGGGAGCCCCAGGCAGGTGGATCACAAGGTCAGGAGTTCAAGACCAGCCTGGCCAACATGGTGAAACCCTACCTCTACTAAAAATACAAAAAAATTAGCCAGGTGTGGTGGCACACGCCTGTAGTACCAGCTACTCGGAAGGCTGAGGCAGGAGAATTGCTTGAACCCAGGAGGCAGAGGTTGCAGTGAGCCGAGATTGCACCACTACACCCCAGCTCTGGGCGACAGAGCAAGACTCCATCTCGGGAAAAACAAACAAACAAACAAAAAATTAGCCCAGTGTGGTGGTACATGCCTGTAATCCCAGCTACTCAGGAGGCTGAGGCAGGAGAATTGCTTGAACCCAGGAGGCAAAGGTTGCATTGAGCTAAGATCGTGCCATTGCACTCCAGCATGGGCAACAAGAGCAAAACTCTGTCTCAAAAAAAAAAAAATTTTTCAAAAATCAGCCGGGCTTAGTAGCACATGCCTGTGGTCCCAGCTACTTGGGAGGCTGTGATGGGAGGATCACTTGAGCCCAGAGTTCGAGACCGGCCTGGGCAACATAGCAAAAAGAAATGCTACTTCATATAGGCCACTGAGGGGAAAGCTAAGGCCAGTATTTAATAATTTCCAGGCCGGGCGTGGTGGCTCAAGCCTGTAATCCCAGCACTTTGGGAGGCCGAGACGGGCGGATCACGAGGTCAGGAGATCGAGACCATCCTGGCTAATGCGGTGAAACCCCGTCTCTACTAAAAACTACAAAAAACTAGCCGGGCGAGGTGGTGGCGCCTGTAGTCCCAGCTACTCGGGAGGCTGAGGCAGGAGAATGGCGTGAACCCGGGAGGCGGAGCTTGCAGTGAGCTGAGATCCGGCCACTGCACTCCAGCCTGGGTGACAGAGCGAGACTCCGTCTCAAAAAAAAAAAATAATAATAATTTCCAAAAAGCAAGAACATCCTCACTATATATAGAGAGTTTTATATATAGAAAGAGAGAGAGAAATATATATATATAATATATATTTTTTAAATTTAAAACATATATATAAATTAAACATATATATGTTTAATTTAAAACATATGAGGTCACAGTGGATTTTCATAAGTCTTATTTTCGTAAGACTGAAGAGTTCATTAAAATTTAAGCATCCAGGCTGGTCTGAAGGTAGGGAATTATCTGAATTGATTGTTCACAGTTAGTTACAGATTGAATTCCCTGTTCTACTCTTTCCCCTTTCTCACTACTACTCTTGACCAGTCAAAAAGATAATAAAAATTAAAAATAAATTTTATTTTATTTTATTTTATTTTTTTTTTTTGAGACGGAGTCATGCTCTGTCGCCCGGGCTGGAATGCAGTGGCCGGATCTCAGCTCACTGCAAGCTCCGCCTCCCAGGTTTACGCAGTTCTCCTGCCTCAGCCTCCCGTGTAGCTGGGACTACAGGCGCCCGCCACCTCGCCCAGCTAGTTTTTTGTATTTTTTAGTAGAGACGGGGTTTCACCAGTGTTAGCCAGAATGGTCTCGATCTCCTGACCTCGTGATCCGCCCGTCTTGGCCTCCCAAAGTGCTGGGATTACAGGCTTGAGCCACCGCGCCTGGCCTAAAAATAAATTTTAAAACATGTAAGCAAGTTAATGCTTGTATTACTTTGAAATGGAAACAAACATGGTTTTTAAACATGAATAATGTTCAATTCACCAATAAGAGAAATAAATTAAAAATACGTTTGTACTAGCAAGGATGTGGGAAGACAGGTAGTGTAAATAAATGAGATAGCTCTATATATCTGGATAAGGAATGATCTTTACCATACTTTACAAGGGAAAGCAAGTATAGAACAATGTCTAGAGGACTGTAATTTGTGTTTTTCAAAACATGGGAGTCTGTTTATTTGTTTGTTTGTTGAGACAGGGTCTTGCTCTGTTGTCCGGGCTGGAGTGTAGTGGTGCCATCTTAGTTTGCTACAGCCTCGACCTCCTAGGCTCAAGCCATCCTTCTCCTTCAGCCTCCTGAGTAGCTAGTATTACAGGCATGTACCACCACACTAAGCTAGTTTTAAAATTTTTTGTAGAGATGGGGGTCTCGCTACGTTAACCCACGCTGGTCTCAAACTCCTGGCCTCAAGAGATCCTCCTGCCTCAGCCTCCTAAAGTGCTGGGATTACAGGCATGAGCCACCACACCTGGCCTATCATTTGGTATTAACTTTTCTTATAATATCTTTAGAATGAGACTGGGGTTCTCACAAAGTTTTCTAGTAGTGATTCACGTACCCTTCAGTTTCAGGTAGACTCTTGTCAGTTTCCCACTGTATTCTGGGTTCATTTCATCCACATGGTTGTGAAAATGTGAAGAAAGTTTTTCCATATCTCTATTTCTCTAACAAGGCTTGGTCACCGGTGAACTTTACATATTGCCCTGGATTAACAGATTTCTTAATTATCCCTGATATTATTTCTTTCCTCCAATGCAAGAATTTTCCTTTCTGCTTAAAACTGCTTAATGATGTATGTGTATATGCACGCACGTATTTACATGTATGCTTATGTACCCAAGAATCTGGCAACTAGCTCTGATGACATCTGAGAAGGCCAGCAACAGAGTGACCATTAAACAGTGGGTGGTGGAGAGGGAGACTTTTCACTGTATAGACCATTTTGTTTCTCTCGTATTTTATACCTTCAAAAGTATTGGTAATAAGATTAAAATAAATGAGCCAGGCACAGTTGAGTGTGCCTGTTGTCTCAGCTCCCCAGGAGGCTGAAGCAGGAGGATTGCTTGAGCCCAGGAGTTCCAAGCTGCAGTACCTTATGATAGTGCCTGTGAATCGCCACTGCACTCCAGCCTGAGCAGCATAGTGAGTCCCCATCTCTGAAATAAAATTTAAAAGATTAAAATAAATAATGAATTACTAAATCAATAAAGTGTCATAAACGCAATGGAATATATAATTATACAGTGTATAATATTAAATGGTGGTACATATAGATAGGTAATATGCTGATTATATCATTGAAGATATAGATAAGTTAATTGCACAGATTTATGGTTATTAGAAGAAATGCAGCCAGGTGCAGCAGATCACTTGAGGTGAAGAGTTCAAGACCAGTGTGGCCAACATGGTGAGACCCTGTCTCTACTAAAAATACAAAAAAATTAGCTGAGCATGGTGGTTCATGACCCTCATCCCAGCTACTCAGGAGGCTGAGGCAGGAGAATCGCTTGAACCCGGGAAGTGGAGGTTGCAGTGAGCTGAGACTGCACCATTGCTCAGCCTGGGTAACTGAGCAAGACTCTGTCTCATAAAAAAAGAAAAGAAATGTTACGCTCCATTTGTTTTACACTTTGTGGTTTATATGTTTCTATAACTTTTCTTACTTAATCTTTAAAACAGCCTTGTCAGATAGGTGGTTATTGTCTTCATTTTATAGTATCTCCGTTTTTGTGAAGAATGGCAGAACATTAAAAAAACACACAAAGAAATCAGGGTTCAGAGTGATGAGGTGACCTAAGTTCCACAACTAGTACTTGAATCCTTTGCTGCCCTCATCTGACACAGAATATGGCACTGAACCAGTCTGATGCAAATCATCAGCCATTCAGCCTACGAGCACATCAGTAGTCCCCAGGCTCTGCCCCAGTTCCCATCATGAGCTGCACGATTTGACTCGTGGTAATGAAAATGCAAACCAAACAAGATGGACTTATTCTGGAGCTCAAAAGCTTGCCCATGTCTTCTTTAAATTGTTCTAGGAAGAGTTACAGGCCAACCTGGACCTGATCCAAACCTACAGAATGCATATTGCCCAAGACATCAACCAAGACAACCTGCAGCTCTTCTTGAATTCCTACAATGGGTATAGTTTTTTCCCATTTCTTCACTTAAATGTAAACAGCTCTAAAAAGAGGAGGGTGGGAGAAGGAGAGAGGACTGTATCTAATGTTGGGACGAGCTTCTCTGAGGTGAAAATGTGAGCCCTTTCTGGCTTTCTAGAAACATGGACAAAGATTGAGGAAATGGATCAGCTGTAACTTAACCAAAGTTATACAGCCAGTAAGGAGTGAAGCCAGATTTTGAACCTTGTCTCTCTAGCTCTTTCCTCTATATAACAGAGCCTCCCTATTTTTAGTTGAAATCAGAAAGATTAAGCCCTGTGCTAAACTCAGTTACAAGGAAAACACCCCTCCCTCCTCCTCAAAATGTAAGTCGTTCTCTTAAGGAATTTATTCCTGTAAAGTAAACACTTAGGGCCCGGCGCAGTGGCTCACGCCTATAATCCCAGCACTTTGGGAGGCCGAGGCAGGCGGATCTCAAGGTCAGGAGTTCAAGACCAGCCTGGCCAACATAGTGAAACCCCATCTCTACAAAAATACAAAAATTAGCCAGGCAGAGTGGTGGGCGCCTGTAGTCTCACCTACTTGGGAGGCTGAGGCAGGAGAGTCACTTGAACCTGGGAGGCGGAGATTGCAGTGAGCTGAGATCGCACCACTGCACTCCAGCCTGGGTGACAGACTGAGACTCTGTCTCAAAAAAATTAATTAATTAAACACTTAGGACTTGAGAGTTTCAGTGGTGTTACTGTTGAGTGTTGAGGCTGTCTCCTTGTAACATCCCAAAGAGTCCTTCAGGGTTAAGCCAGGAGCCTCCTTCCTGCTCCGTACCAGATGCCACTGAAGTGGCGACTCAAGAACCAAGTCACAGGCCTCTTCCCTTCTCAGGTGTGAAGAAAAGATAGTTTCACCTTCCTTGATAAATTTTGGTGTTTATGACCAGAAAACCTGAGTTGCTATGACTTTACCCAAAAAGGGCATTGCTTCTGCTTTGTTTTTCTAGACGCAGAGACCTGGAGATTGAAAGACCCATACTGGGCCAAAATGATAACAAATCAAAAACATTAAAGTAAGTTCTTCAGTTTCCTCAGCTGACTTGCCAAATATCTTTGCCTTTCATAGACTAATTTGGTGTTCAGTGGAATTTATGTGTCTATTTGCTGAGTGACACCTCTTACTTTGCCTACCTAGGTGTTCTACTTTACTGGTGGTAGGGGACAATTCGCCTGCAGTTGAGGCTGTGGTAAGTATGTCCTCATGCTGTGAAGATGAATGAGATCAAAATGTAATAAGATGTATAGGCCGGGTGCAGTGGCTCACGCCTGTATTCCCAACACTTTGGGAGGCTGAGGCAGGAAGATCACTTGAGCCCAAGAGTTTGAGATTAGCCTGGGCAACACAGTGGGACCCTAACTCTACAATTTTTTTTTTTTTTTTTTTTTTTTTTTTGAGACGGAGTCTCGCTCTGTCACCCAGGCTGGAGTGCGGTGGCCGGATCTCAGCTCACTGCAAGCTCCGCCTCCCGGGTTCACGCCATTCTCCTGCCTCAGCCTCCCGAGTAGCTGGGACTATAGGCGCCCGCCACCTCGCCCGGCTAGTTTTTTGTATTTTTTAGTAGAGACAGGGTTTCACCGTGTTAGCCAGGATGGTCTCGATCTCCTGACCTCGTGATCCGTCCGTCTCGGCCTCCCAAAGTGCTGGGATTACAGGCGTGAGCCACCGCGCCCGGCCTACAATTTTTTTAAAAAAATTAGCTGGCGTGGCCAGGCGCAGTGGCTCACGCCTCTAATCCCAGCACTTTGGGAGGCCAAGGTGGGCGGATCATGAGGTCAGGAGATCGAGACCACCCTGGTTTAACACGGTGAAACCCCATCTCTACTAAAAATACAAAAAATTAGCCGGGCATGGTGGCGGGCACCTATAGTCCCAGCTACTCGGAGGCTAAGGCAGGAGAATGGTGTGAACCCAGGAGGCAGAGCTTGCAGTGAGCCAAGATCGTGCCACTGCACTCCAGCCTGGGCAACAGAGCGAGACTCCATCTCAAAAAAAAAAAAAAAAAAAAAAATTAGCTGGCATGGTGACAGCCTGTAGTCCCAGCTACTCTGGAGGCTGAGGTAGGAGGTTTGCTTGAGCTCAGGAGGTCAAGGCTGCAGTGAGCCATGATTGCGCCACTGCACTCCAGCCTGGGTGACAGAGTGAGACCCTGTCTCAAAAAAAAAAGTATGGGCCGGGCGCGGTGGCTCAAGCCTGTAATCCCTGCACTTTGGGAGGCCGAGGCGGGCGGATCACGAGGTCAGGAGATCGAGACCATCCTGGCTAACATGGTGAAACCCCGTCTCTACTAAAAAATACAAAAAACTAGCCGGGCGCGGTGGCGGGCGCCTATAGTCCCGGATACTCGGGAGGCTGAGGCAGGAGAATGGCGTGAACCCGGGAGGCGGAGCTTGCAGTGAGCTGAGATCCGGCCACTGCACACCAGCCTGGGAGACAGAGCGAGACTCCGTCTCAAAAAAAAAAAAAAAAAAAAAAAAGTATGTAGCACACTGCTGACACACTAGAAACAGTCGGTAAATACTAGTTTTTGTTCTTTCTGATTGCACATATCAGGGTTTGCTCTTTGTCATACATTTTGGAAAATTAATTCATCATTAGATTTCATTAGATGGGGTCAGTTTTTTTCTTGATTGCTTTGTGTTGTGTAGTTCACTTTGTGGCAAGTAGTACAACTAAACACCATTTACTTATTGTCAGATTTCTGACAGCCTCAGCCTTTAATCTGGAATAGATTACCACCATAAATCCAGCAGGCTGGAAGGCCACCTCTGCCTCCTTCTGAAGGACATAGCACATGGATAAAAATGATATATGCTCATTGTAGAAAATATGAAAAAAATTTAAAAATAGAAGGATGAGGGGAAAATCATGATCCTATTACCTAAAGACAGAGTATTATTTTTTGCCTTACGTAGACCTGATTATATTAAATATACAAGATTTGGGGGCCTGACTTAATACTATTGATAGCATTTTTCCATTACAGAATCAGTATGTCTGTAGGTTTACCATTATTTAACTTTGTTCTCATGTTCATTAATTCCGATTTTGCACTATTAATGTTACTGTTGGCCAGGTGCGGTGGCTCACGCCTATAGTCCCAGCACTTTGGGAGGCCGAGGTGGGTGGATCACCTGAGGTCAGGAGTTCAAGACCAGCCTGGGCAACATGGTGAAACCCCGTCTCTACTAAAAATACAAAAAATTAGCTGGGTGTGGTGGCATGCCCCTGTATTCCCAGCTACTTGGGAGGCTGAGACAGGAGAATTGCTCAAACCTGGGAGTCAGAGGCTGCAGTGAGCCAAGATCGCACCACTGCACTCCAGCCTGGGTGAGACAGAGAGACACTCTGTCTCAAAAAAATAAATAAAAATAAAAATAATGATACTGTTGGACATCCTTAGAAAATCTTTGAATCTTTTATTATTTCCTTGGGATGGATTTCCAGAAGTGGGATTAATGTGTCCAAAATTATAAATCTTTACAAAGTCTTTCATACATTTTGCCAGGTTCCTTTCCAGAAAGAATATACCAGTATATTGCCACCAGCACTGTATAAGCATGCCTGTTTCACTGCACACTGTCTAGCATCGAATCTTTTTTTTATTAGTAGTTAATTCAATAGGTTAAAAATAGTATCTCACTGTTTTAATTTGCATTTATTTGATTACAAATGAAGTTGATAGTTTTTCATATGTCTTATTATGTGTTTCCTACAGCATATATAACTTAACTAAATATCTCTGTGAAATTACTTGATTTCTTTGCCCTAAATAGAGCAAAACATTATGGAGTAAAGCTTTTTGGAAAGGAAGTCTAACAAATAATCAGAGGTGTAGACATAGTTGAGAAGGTTTGTAGAGTGGGGAAATGTTTGTAGGGTGAGAACATGCAGATGTGAAAGGATACATTTGCATCTCCCTGAACTGTCCTGTAAAACACTCCGTGTCTGGTGTGAAATACATGGCATGACTTCCCATAGAGGCCAATAACGCTCAGTTCCCCTTCCTCAAAAAACATTCCCCAGAGGTAAAAAGGTTATAGAGGTGACCCCAATTTATCAAGAAGGAACTTTATAAAGGTCACTGTTTGCTGGCTAAAAAGGTGGAGATACATGCTTCTAAACTATCAAAAACATTTTAAAATGAACATATATACTTAATACAGGAAAATATTTTTAGAAAATATCCTTAATCAGAATTTCCTTATAATGCTAAATATTTCTGTTCATCTTGTATCTAGTTATTTGCCTTTTTAAAATTGTGTGGACTTAAAGCAACCTCTGCAGTTATTTTTCAAGACTGTATTAATTTGGCCATATAGATAAGGGCTCTTCCTCTTTCTGATTTCCACACCTTCAGTGTTTATGAGAATTCTGCAGCCCTGTCTATACCACAAGTAGATGCTCTTTCATACGCAGTCAAACCTAGTTCCTCTGCCAGAGCATTTTATCCCACAAGTGTGTAGGGATTAAGAGGAATATCCATGCATTGAAGAGCAAAAAGAAACTCTACAAATTCTAGTCATTGTCAGTAACTATTCTTGCTTACTTATTCATTCAACATCATATTTTGAGCATTTCCTATTTACTCTGCTATGAAGAACATGAAAATGAGTAAGACTGAGTGCATTCAGGCAGCCGGGGAGAGAGTAGATGTCAAAAAACAGTGGTTGTGGCTCATGCCTGTAATCCCAGCACTTTGGGAGGCCGAGATGGGCAGATCACCTTAGGTCAGGAGTTCAAGACCAGCCTGGCCAACATGGCAAAACCCTGTCTCTACTAAAAATACAAAAACGAGCTGGGCGTGATGGCACACACCTGTAATCCCAGCTCCTTGGTGGGAGAATTGCTTGAACCCAGGAGGCGGAGGTTTCAGGGAGCTGAGATCGTGCCACTGCACCCCAGCCTGGGTGAGAGAACAAGACTCCATCTCAAAGAAAACAAAACAAAACAACAACAACAACAACAAAAACCCACAGTGATTGTGGTTGGTCTACTAGGTATCAAGACTTCTTATATAATGTAGAAATTGCAAAGTAGTGAACCAAGGAAAGCATGATTGATTATATTAAATCCAGATTTGAGAGTTCATTCTTCCAGAAAATATTTATAGTCTATCTACTATATTCTAAGCACTGTACCTAGCAGTTAGGGATCCAGTTTTTAAATTCTACGTTTTAGAGTTAATGCACATTCTGTAGTGAACGGGTACATTCGTTTGTCACT
Source organism: Macaca nemestrina (assembly GCF_043159975.1). Lineage (NCBI taxonomy): Eukaryota > Metazoa > Chordata > Mammalia > Primates > Cercopithecidae > Macaca > Macaca nemestrina. The sequence goes on from NC_092139.1 coordinate 28,143,772, forward strand.
GTCTGCATTGTCCTTTGTATAGAGCAAATCAAAACTCCGATTTGGTGATCCTGACTTTTATATTTTCCCTGATTTTAGAAGAGTTTTGTATACCCCCCACCCGCAATCCCCAGAGTAAAAGTTCATCTGGATTACTGGGTCTTGCTTAGGTAATTTTAACCACTGCTTGCTGCTACTGCAGTCTATCATGTAGGCCACTGCTCTCCTAAAACAACTCAAATCCTGTCACTTCAGACACCTTCTATGGCATCCTGCCTTCCACAGTCAGCTCCAGCCTGTGCCCCAGCCTCACCTTCAGTCTACCTCACCTCACACTTGCCTCGGTAGCTGTTCTGTTCCCACCCCTGGGGCTCTGCTTATGCTTTCGCCTTAATTCTGGAAGCCCTCAAGCACTCACCCTTTCCCTTTATCTACCTGTAGAAATCCCACTTCTTTCTGTGTTCACTCAGCTCAGTTGCGAAGCATTTGCAGTGGTTTCATTTTGCTTTGTATTACATATTTCACCCTGCTGGATCCAGATTCTAAGCACAGGTTTTACATGTATTTTCTTAGCAAACATATAAACGGAGAGATCCAGTTGATCAAAATAGCTGTAAAACAATGCGGAACCGAGATATTGTCTCCCCAGAACATTTTCTTTGAGATCTCTGCCTTCATGAACACAAGGGTGCAGGATATCAGACATGTGAATGCACAGGGCCACGATTCTTAATTAAATGACTCCATGAGAGAAAAATGAGAAGAGTTCAACTTTGGACTGGATAGCCAAAGATCTTGAGATGGAAAAGAGTGAGGATATAAAGAATGGCAAACCCACTAAGGAAAGAGGTGAAAAGTGAGGCAAGGGAGGTGCCCAGGGCTTAGCCATTAGAACCAGTTGTGCTCAGAAGCCATTAAAGAGATTCCAGCAGGAGAGGACCCACAGTCCAGTCCATTTTTCAAAGAAGTAAGGTAACCTACTTTCATGTTATATAGCTAGTCAGTAGGAAGACTTAGATTCAGCTTATAGTTTTTTAAAGACACATAACTGATTCAGAAAATTAGATAAGTTAAATTTTTAGATCTGCTCAGAAATATCAAAGTATATCATATAAATATATCTCCCATTATGTATTTTGGTAATCTCTTTGGCTGGTTCAGCCTTCTGCAAACTGAGCTGTTGATCTTGCAAGATCATTCTCATGCCGAGCTATTTCATTTTTTTTCCTAGCAACTCATAAAATTATTTTCTCCTTTTTTTTAAATTTTAGGTCGAATGCAATTCCCGCCTGAACCCTGTAAATACAACTTTGCTAAAGGTAATGTGTCTTCTTTCCTCACTTCCAACCCTTATATATGCTTCAGATTAATCATTGGAATAATTGCCCAGAAAGAAGCAAAGCTTCCCTCTCTTTGGTTATCTCATTCTCTTCTTTTTTTTTTTTTTTGAGACAGACTCCTGCTCTGTCACCCAGGCTGAAGTGCAGTGGCTCGATCTCGGCTCACTGCAACCTCCACCTCCCGGGTTCAAGCGATTCTCCTGCATCAGCCTCCTGAGTAGCTGGGAATACAGGCGCCCACCACCACCCCCAGCTAATTTTTCGTATTTTCAGTAGAGACGAGGTTTCACCATGTTAGCCAGGATGGTCTCAGTCTCCTGACCTTGTGATCCATCCACCTTGGCCTCCCAAAGTGCTGGGATTACAGGTGTGAGCCACCACGCCCAGCCTTCATTCTCTTTTTGAAATTATGCTTTTGGCCAGGTGCAGTGGCTCATACCTGTAATCTCAGCACTTTGGGAGGCTGAGGCAGGTGGATCATGAGGTCAGGAGTTTGAGACCAGCCTAGCCAATATGGTGAAACCCCGTCTCTACTAAAAATACAAAAATTAACCGGGCATGGTGGCACACACCTGTAGTCCCAGCTACCTGGGAGGCTGAGGCAGGAGAATCGCTTGAACCCGGGAGGCAGAGGTTGCAGTGAGCCGAGATCACACCACTGCACTCTAGCCTGGGCGACAGAGCGAGACTCCATCTCAAAAATAAATAAACAAATAAAATAAAATAAAGCTTTTTTCCTGAATATGTTCTCATTGTAAAACATTGCAAAAAAGAGGAAAGGATATGGAATAAAATAAATTTAAATTATTCGTAATCCTACCACCCAAACCTCTGGTAAAATATTGCTGTCTTTTTCCTATACGTTTTTACGTCATTAAAATTAAAGAGGGGCTGGGCACGGTGGCTCATGCCTATAATCCCAACACTTTGGGATGCTGAGGTGGGCGGATCGCTTGAGTCCAGGAGTTTGAGACCAGCCTGGGTGACAGAGTGATACCCTGTCAGAGAGTATTTACAACCCTGTATGTTTTCCTCAACTTTATGACATAGCCTTTCCCATGTAACTAAAAACTTTGGCTGGGCGCAGTGGCTCACACCTATAATCCCAGCGCTTTGGAAGGCAGAGGTGGGAGGCCAGGAGTTTGAGAGCAGTCTGGGCAACACAGTGAGACTCTGTCTCTACAAAAACAGTAAGAAAATTAGCTGGGCTTGGTGGTGCGCATCTGTGGCCCCAGCTACTCAGGAAGCTGAGGCACGAGGATTCCTTGAGCCCAGGAATTCGAGGATTTGTGCTCCTGACGCTGCGCTCCAGCCTAGGTGACAGAGTGAAACCCTGTTTCAAAAAAAAAAAAAAAAGGCCGGGTGCGGTGGCTCAAGCCTGTAATCCCAGCACTTTGGGAGGCCAAGAGGGGCGGATCACGAGGTCAGGAGATCGAGACCATCCTGGCTAACACGGTGAAACCCCATCTCTACTAAAAAATACAAAAAAAACTAGCCAGGCGAGGTGGCAGGCACCTGTAGTCCCAGCTACTCCGGAAGCTGAGGCAGGAGAATGGCGTAAACCTGGGAGGCGGAGCTTGCAGTGAGCTGAGATCTGGCCACTGCACTCCAGCCTGGGCAACACAGCGAGACTCCGTCTCAAAAAAAAAAAAAACAAAAAACTTTGTCAACATTATTTAATGTTGTGAGAATTAACATAATGGATGTAAATTCTTTATATGCAAAGCCCTGCTGCTCTATTGGTAAGGAAGCTTTCAGTAACAATTCTCATGATGAGAGTGTATGCATTTTCTTTCTCTTAGGACAAATACAGACCAACTCTTATGCTAAATATCTAGAGATAGTATCAAGTGTCTCCCACTTTTGAGTATATAGGAGGCAAGAATTTCTACCTGTTATTGTTTCAACCTAGCTTTTCCTAGAGCCTCTACTAAAGTGTTTAGGTAGCTGACCTTCTAGTTTGTACTTGGACTACTGTAGATTTCAGTGCTGATCATATGTTGCTTACTGCTACATTTTCAGTCTGAAAGACCTCTGCCATCTTCCTTTTCTCTTTGAAGTGTGTTTGAAAGGGAAGTGCTGTTACCAGAAACAGCCTGTAGTTCCTAGAAATCTAATGTGAGGTTAATGCTCTGAGGTGACCACATTCAAAATGTTCTGCCCTCCAGGCAATTGATGGGCTGGTCTAAAAATTTGGGGGAGGGGCTGGGCATGGTGGCTCATGCCTGTAATCCCAACACTTTGGGAGGCTGAGGCCAGGTGTTCAAGACCAGCCTGCCCAACATGATGAAACCTCATCTCTACTAAAAATACAAAAATTAGTCAGGCATGATGCCGGGCGCCTGTAATCCCAGGTACTCTGGAGACTGAGGCAGGAGAATCACTTGAACCTGGGAGGCAGAGGTTGCAGTGAGCTGAGATTGTGTCCAGCCTGGGCAACAAGAGTGAGACTTTATCTCAAAAAAAAAAAAATTTTTTTTAAGTTTGTAGTTTCAAACTAGTTTCTCACTTCAGGTTTGAATCAATATTCAAATGCAGAAAACTAAACCCTACAATAACCATAGACATAGTTATTTTTGGGCAAAAATGCCCATCTATAACACCATAGAATAGAGTGGATAACTCCTATGGCAGATCGAACTGATTCTCAAACCATTTGATAGGTACCCATCTTGGAAATAGTTTCTTCCAGTATTCTCTCTGCATATGGGAACTGTTCTATATTCCAATCAGGTTTCAGCTCCTAAACTTCATGAAAATACAGCCTGTGCTGGTTTGGTTTTTTGTATATTTGTTAGATTAAATGTTTGTTTATAATCTTATGCTTAGAATTTTCAGCGGCCTCTCCCTTGTTAATCTCAAACTTCTATGTCTTCTGTGGCATTCTCCTCAGTTGTAGTCCCTCCTCATAATAAGTTTTGATGCCAGTGAATTGAAACCATGGGGTTCATGTTCCTTTTTGAAAAAAGCCAGTCAGCCTGAATAGGATATCATCTGAGCCCAGAGTGCGTAACAGCTAGAAGAAAAAGCAGGCCTAGGGCCAGCATGCCCTAAAAATGCTTTACTGTGGATAGTAGATTCAAATCACCTGGGAGCTTATTAGAACTGTAAGTTCCTTTTTTTTTTGGAGATGGACTCTCTGTTGCCCAGGTTGGAGTGCAGTGGCATGATTTTGGCTCACTGCAACCTCCGCCTCCTGAGTTCAAGCAATTCTTCTGTGTCAGCCTCTAGAGTAGCTGAGACTACAGGTGTGTGCCACCATGCCTGGCTAATTTTTTGTTTGTTAGTTTGTTTGTTTGAGACAGAGTCTCGCTCTGTCACCCAGGCTAGAGTGCAATGGCGCCCTCTCGGCTCACTGCAAGCTCCCCCTCCAGGGTTCATGCCATTCTCCTGCCTCAGCCTCCCGAGTAGCTGGGACCACAGGTGCCTGCCACCACACCCGGCTAATTTTTTGTATTTTTAGTAGAGACGGGGTTTCACTGTGTTAGCCAGGATGGTCTCGATCTCCTGACCTCGTGATCCACCCGCCTCGGCCTCCCAAAGTGCTGGGATTACAGGTGTGAGCCACCGCGCCCAGCCAATTTTTGTGTTTTTAGTAGAGATGGAGTTTTACCATGTTGGCCAGTCTGGTCTGGAACTCCTGACCTCAGGTGATCCCCCCGCCTCGGCCTCCCAAAGTGCTGGGCTTACAGATGTGAGCCACCGCGCCTGGCCAGAAATGCATGATCGTGAACCATACCCCAAACCTATCAAATCAGAATCTCTGGGACAGGAATCCAAGAATCTGAGTTTTAACAAGTCCTTCAAGTAATTCCAGCACACACTAACGAAGCCATATCCTAGAAATCCTTGCACGCATGAGAATAACCAGCTGTAAATGTTTATGAAGTGAAAAGCAGCATTACCAAACCCAGCTATTAGAGGAAAGTAACTGACTGAGCGAGCTGGCTGAACCAGTATCAGCTCTTGATGGCTGAGTGTCCTTACTCATGGAGGAAAGATAATGTAGAGTTGAAATGGGACTTGGAAAGCACGATGCACAGAGAAGTTAGGGTCACACTGTTCGAGGGCTCTGAAGGGAACATTCTTCAGGTGCTTTTCATGGTTGAGAATAGTGGTTAACTTCACTATCACCTCAACAGAAAATTCCCACCATGGGCCTGAAAGTCAGGGCTTCAGTCTTATTGAGGAATAAGTATGTAATAATGATATCAGATTTTCATCCAAGGTTATAAATGTTTGTATGTAGGTAAACTTGCAGTTAAACATTAAAACCTAGAATTCGATCTTGTTCTGTTTGAAAGGACTTGGGGTGTTCAGAGCAATTCTCTTAAGGGTAAGTCCCAGCTGACTTGCATATTTTTCCTTTTCTAGATGGCAGACTGTGGGGGACTGCCCCAGGTAGTTCAGGTAAGGAAATTTTTTTTTTTAAACACCCATTTAATTCTGCCTCTCTGTCTGTGCGAAGATTAATGCCCTCTTGTTTTATCCCCCCAGCCTGGGAAGCTCACCGAGGCCTTCAAGTACTTTTTGCAGGGAATGGGCTACAGTGAGTAGTATACAACTTTCTATCTAGCAACAATTTAGGATTATTGGGGTCCAGTTTCACATCTGGGAGCCCACAATTCCTGAGATATAACCTCTGTGGCAGCTAGCCTTAAGCAAGTAGAAACTGAAATGGTTATGGAACATTGATTTGTCCATATTTATGAGAAGCTAACACTCAGCACTTACTTTTTTCAGGCACTATATATTCTTTTGTTTTCTGTTTTTTTTTTTTTTTTTTTTGAGACGGAGTGTCACTCTCGCCAGGTTGGAGTGCAGTGGTGTGATCTCGGCTCACTGCAGCCTCTGCCTCCTGGGTTCAAGCGATTCTCCTGCCTCAGCCTCCCAAGTAGCTGAGACTACAGGCATGTGCCACCATGCCCAGCTAATTTTTGTAGTTTTAGGAGAGACAGAGTTTCACCATGTTGGCCAGGATGGTCTTGATCTCTTGACCTCGTGATCTGCCTGCCTCGGCTTCCCAAAGTGCTGGGATTACAGGCGTGAGCCACCACACCCAGCCTATATATTCTTAATCTAAGAGGTCATTCTGTTATTAGTGCCATTTTATAGAAGAAGAAACTGAGGCTCAGAGAGACTAAGCACATTGCCAAGGGTAAAAATTCAGCTGCAGGGCCATGATTCAAACCCTGGCAGTCTGACTCCAAAGCCCAATTTTGAACCCCTGCAGCTTAGGCTGTCCTAGGTGTGAATCTGAAATTATGATTTGCATTTAAACTCAGCTGGTTAATAACTCCTGACCAAGAGAAATGAAATGGAGACATAGGAGAAAAGGGCAGTATACTTGGGAAAGTCTCCTCCACTCCAGGAGATGAACTTGGAGAGTGTTTTAGAGCAAGTCCAAGGGTGTGTCCATACCATATGCCATTGTCTTGGTCTTTTGTGTTGTAAGACCCCTGAGCTTTCTCATGGTCACAGAATTATCTACACTTGCTCCTTTCTTGGAGTTTTAAGAAAAACTCTTTCACCCAGGTACAGAGCTCCTTACCCAGTGGGGTGATTTTTCTCCTGTCTTTGGTATTAGTGTGGATAATGGTCATTGGAGAGCTGCCTGGTCAGCTGCTCTGGGCAGCTGGGCCCTGGGTGCAGCCCTGTACCTGCCAGGCAGACCATGTATGTCTTGTCTTAAGTGGCTGTGTCATCCTTGCCTGTGAGCTGCTACCAACCGAGCCCACACCCACAGCCTTGTGGCTCACTGGGAGGAGCAGGAGCCCCTCTCCTATCCCATTTTTATCCTTTTCCTATGAAATAGCTGATCTTCCAGCCCACTTCTGATCCAAAGCAAGATGACTGTTTATAGGCGAGGGGAAAACACTTGCCTTTGTCTAGTTGGGGAAAGTAACATTTGAGATGTTATTGAAGTATCTGTCAGCCTCACCTCCTCTCTGGGAGCTTAAAATAAAACTTTATCCCTGGCTTAGAGTATTCTGTCATGTCTACCAGGCAGCTGAGGTTGCCACTTGGCACTCTCGGATCACTAACTTGCCTTTTCCTGTGTCCATCCTGCTTCCAGTCCCGTATGTGCAGCTCAGTCACCTGAGCACTGAGTCAGGTACCTTCCTCTGTGCTGGCCCCGCCCCGCCTTCCAGTCTCTCCTGGCTGCACTGGCTGCCTGCAGCATGTCCGCGGTCTTCCTGTGCAGTGAGAGCCCGATAGAACGTGGCTCAGTACGCCCCAAGAGGTTTAGCCTACAGGTCCAGCCCTGGTCTCCCAGGAGGAAGAAAGGATCTGGTTGTAAGGGGCAGGCCTCCTCTTGTCATCCTAAATCCAGGGTCATAGCAGCAGCTGAAACTTGATAGGCAGGGCACATCTTCCACTGCCACCTACTAATCCTTGAATTAACCTCCAGACATAGGAATCCAAGGACAGCCTTGGCTCTAAATAGGAGGGTCAGAGCCTGTGCCCAGAGAACTCTGCAGATGATAGCACCTTCTGACCCCAGCATTGAAATACAGCATTGAAATACAGTGGCTGCTGCCCAGGAGGATAGGCAGGGAGGCTATATGCCAGGTAAGGCCCAGTCCCAGCCAAGCTGGAAGGACCTTAGAGTCAAGCAGTGGCAGAACAGGAGTCTGAATTTAACACCTACCCCCAGAGCTCCTCCATCCCTGGCAACCTGTACCTCATCCCTGTGTCGAGGTCAGCTCCAAGCCAACCTGCCCTGCCCTTCACCTGCACCGTCCTACACATCTCCTCCCTGGTAGCAAGGTAGCCTGTGGACACGGATGGTAGTCTCGTTGTATCGGGCTTGCACTGTGTTTGTGAAACACCTTCATACTTGTGTGTTTGTCTTTCTTTTCTTTTGGTTTAGTCTTGCATGCACTGTAGGTTTTGGTTACCTGTTTGGGTTCCCAAAGCCTCCATTCTGTCACTGTCTGAATGGTGTGGGCATAGCTAAGAGGCCATACTCTGGACTTAGGGTTTCCCCTTGTTCTGTGGTGACTACAATCAGCTGAGATTCCAACCAGATCTAAAGGATTAAAGTGGCCTCACATATCACCACTCACCTAGAGCAAATAATACCAAATGGGGATGGCTATATCTTGTCCTGGGTGTCATTGTAAATGAGTCGGAAAAGCTAAACATAAAGCCTTTGGTGAGACTCCTAGGTTAGCTGGGCTTAACTAGGGCTTCATCTTCTAGTCCCCTTGGTTCTCTGTTACAGTACCATCTGCCAGCATGACTCGGCTCGCCCGATCACGAACCCACTCAACCTCGAGTAGCCTCGGCTCTGGAGAAAGTCCCTTCAGCCGGTCTGTCACCAGCAATCAGTCAGATGGAACTCAAGAATCCTGTGAGTCCCCTGATGTCCTGGACAGACACCAGACCATGGAGGTGTCCTGCTAAGCAGATGCTCCTCCCCTGGACCATTGCAAGTCCATCCTTCTTCAAATGACCACTCCATAATATAACATTTCATCCATGTAAACTGGCCTCTACTATCTTTAACTCATGCATGGCCACTGAACCTCTCTCTAGTAGCCTGGATTTATCATTCTCTCTGCCTGCCCACCCCCTTTTTTGTATAGCCCAAGAACCACTTCCATGCCATACTGTAACATTCCAACATCTTTAGCTGATCAGATCTCTCCATATCCTCTCTTGCCAGCTTTTTCCCGTGCTCCCCCAACTATGTATCGGATAAGATTCTTTGATCCCAACTCTGTGTGTGTGCGAGCACGTGTCTCTGTTTGTGTGTGCATAGTTCTGTGGTTTTAGACACGCTTTCTTGTAGTGCTTCTGCAAAAAACAAAAAAGGGACTTATTTTGCATTCTCAATGGTGTTTTTAAGGGAATTAGGCAGAATAGATTTCTAGGTTGGGTAGGCCACTGCGTTCTCTTTTGTTTGCAAATTGGTCAACAAAATTTGCAGAGTGATTTCAGGAGAGAGCAGCTCTGAGGAATGTGGAAAATCATAATTGCTATCTGGACCATTGATTGATTGTGAGCAATAGTAGAAGGGTGCCTATTACGTAGAGAGACTCCTTCTGTCCAAATGAATTTCTGTATACTCTTCTATAAATAAAAGGGAGGAATATATTCTGCTGGAAGCCCATGAACCATCGGTGAGGTTCCGATACAACATAGAGTTTTTTCCAAGGAGTGAATGTGGCTTAATTACTGGACTCTCTTAGCACAGGAAGGTGGAAACAAAATGCCAGGCCTCTGCTCTGAAGAGCAAAACTGCTGTCGCTGCAGTATCTGATACTGGACATCCACATATCCACAAGAAGTGCCTCTTAGGTCTATGACAGAGAGTGTCTCCATTCCTCAGTTACCAGAGAGGGGAGAGGTATGGCCTAAAAAGCATGTAGATGGTGGAGAAATGGGTGGGGAGAGAGGAACAACCATTAACATAGTATCATGTTTAATAAGTATGGCCTTGATTTCAGTAGATGTAATGGAAGCCAAATTAAATTGATACAGAACCCATTTCTCAGAATCTTTTTTTTTTTTTTTTTTTTTTTTTTTTTTTTTTTTTTTTTGGAGACAGAGTCTCGTTCTGTCACCCAGGCTGGAGTGCAATGGCGCAAACTTGGCTCACCCTCTGCCCCCTGGGTTCAAGCGATTCTCCTGCCTCAGCCTCCCGAGTAGCTAGGACTACAGGCACCTGCCACCATGCCCAGCTAAGTTACGTATTTTTAGTAGAGATGGAATATCACCATGTTGGCCAGGCTGGTCTGGAACTCCTGACCTCAGGTGATCTGCCTGCCTCAGCCTCCCAAAGTGCTGGGATTATAGGCATGAGTCATTTTGCCCAGCCATCAGAAAGATTGTTAATCCTATGAACTCCCTTTTGTAGGAGAGAAAGGGCCACTCTGTAGGGGCAGCCCTGTCCAGGTAAAGTTGTTTTCAGCCTCCTGTCTACTGTTAAGTGAGGAAGTCACAGCAAGACAGAGAGTATTGCTGGAGGGTGAGAGAACTGTGGAGACCAACTGCCACATAGCAAGAGCCCAGCTCTTGGGAACATTGAGATGTAAGCTCAGGGTTACACAGTTCCAAATCTTGGGAAGGGGCTTTTCAGACACACTGTTTGCTTTCTGCTGAGATAAGGAATGCATCACTCTGCCAGAGTATGACTTTTTACAGATTATTAAATAAAGCTGTATATGTCTCATTGTTACCTGATTGCTGGTGGTATTTCTTTCAAGCCATTCACTGGGGTTCAGGGTGGGACGAGTTGATGTATGCTGGTTCTGTGTTGGCATTTTCACATGTGATTGCTTATCCACCAAGCGACACTGTCCATTTATAGGAGGAAATGAAGCCTGATGATAAATCATTCGCCCAAGGTCATACAGCCAGTAACTCCAGCCAGGATCAAATCCTAGGGAATTATGCAGAATTCTATCTGATGTGTCTATATTTCCCTGAAGCCAAAAATCGTGAGAAGCCTGACAGTATTGTTTGTGATGGAGAAGCTGAGGTCTTGAGAAGGTGGTCCACGTCACAGCTCTACCACCTGTGTGGGATTGCTGAGTCTCACTTCTCATTTAATAATCTGCAACCACTTGTCTGGGTTCCTCTAAGAGACCAGCCTGTGTTTCTCCAGAAATAGCTATATTTGCACCCATCAAGAATAATTTCAGACCGGGTGCGGCGGCTCACACCTGTAATCCCAGCACTCTGGGAGGCTGAGGTGGGCGGATCACCTGAGGACAGGAGTTAAAGACCAGCCAGGCCAACATGGTGAAGCCCTGTTTCTACTAAAAATACAAAAATTAGCCGGACATGGTGGTGCGTGCCTGTAATCCCAGCTACTTGGAAGGCTGAGGCAGGAGAATCACTTGAACCCAGGAGCTGGAGGTTGCCGTGAGCTAAGATCACACCACTGCACTCTAGCCTGGGCTACAGAGCGAGACTGTGTCTCAAAAAAAAAAAAAAAAAAGCCAGGTGTGGTGGCTCACACCTGTAATCCCAGCACTTTGGGAGGCCGAGGCGGGCGGATCACCGGAGTTCAGGAGTTCAAGACCAGCCTGACCAATATGATGAAACCCCATCTCTACTAAAAGTACAAAAAAAAAAAAAATTAGCCGAGCATGGTGGCATGTGCCTATAATCCCATCTACTCGGGAGGCTGAGACAGGAGAATCACTTGAACCTGGGAGGTGGAGGTTGCAGTGAGCCAAGATTGCACCATCACACTCCAGCCTGGGCAACAAGAGTGAGACTCCGTCTCAAAAAAATAATAATAATCATTTCAGGAGACCACCATCTCAGATGAGTTTTCAATGACCCAGGGGCAAGTGCCAGCAAAAGTGCATGTGGATTGCTACATCTGCGAGAGGCACTCGTAAAAAATGACATGGACTGCAGGGTGCAGTGGCTCACGCCAGTAATCCCAGCACTTTGGGAGGCTGAGGTGGGCAAATCACGAGGTCAGGAGATCGAGACCATCCTGGCTAATACAGTGAAACCCCATCTCTACTAAAAATACAAAAAATTAGTCGACCATGGTGGCACGCACCTGTAGTCCCAGCTACTTGGGAGGCTGAGGCAGGAGAATGGTGTGAACCCAGGAGGCAGAGCTTGCAGACAGCAGAGATAGCACCACTGCACTCCAGCCTGGGCAGCAGAGCGAGACTGTCTCAAAAAAAAAAAAAAAAAAAGACATGGACCCTGCCCGTTCTTGCAGAGGAGTTGAAACAAATGTATGTGAACAGATAAAGATTACCAAGCTGAAGTCTTACAATGCAGGCCAGTGGTCCACAGAATGCTGACGTGGGAAGGAATTGATCTGATGGCCTCAGTTGCCCTTTTTTTGTTTTTTGTTTTGTTATATTTTGTTTTGACATGGAGTCTCGCTCTGTCGCCCAGGCTATACTGCAGTGGCACGATATCCACTCACTGCAACCTCCGCCTCCTAGGTTCAAGCAATTCTCCTGTCTCAGCCTCCCGAGTCCTGGGACTACAGGCATGTGCTACCACACCCAGCTAATTTTTTGTAGAGATGGGGTTTCGCTATGTTGACCATGCTGGTCTGGAACTCCTGACTTTTAGTGATCTGCCCGCCTCAGCCTCCCAAAGTGCTGAGATTACAGGCATGAGCTACTGTGCTGGGACTTTTTTTTTTTTTTTTTTTAAATAGTGTCTTGCTTTGTCACCCAAGCTGGATGGCAGTGGTGTAATCATAGCTCACTGCAGCCTCAAACTCCTGGGCTCAAGCCATCCTCCCACTTCAGCCTCTTGAGTAACAGAGACTACAGGCATGCACCACCATGCCTAGCTAATTTTTTATTTTTTGTAGAGACAGGGTATCACTTTGTTGCCCAGGCTGGACTTGAACTCCTGACCTCAAGTGATCTTGCCTTAGCCTCCCAAAATGCTAGGATTACAGGTGTAGGAATCAGCCCTTTATTGAGCATCTATATATAGGCCAGGCCCTTAATGCCTTCCTATAAATTTCCTTCTATTGATCCAGTGAGATACATGCTATTCCCATTTTGTGGATGCAGAAACAGGTCCAGAGATAACTAGTTTGTAAATGGTCACAAAACTAGTAAGTGGCTGTATGGGAAACAGTTTCCTCCACTACACTCAACAATTCCAACACTTCTGTGACCAAATGTATGAGCTTTTTCCCATACCAACCAATTCTCCAACACCCCAGACACGGAGTAGGTGTCCTAAGTTATGACTCCAGCTTCCTGGAGTTAGCACAGACCCTACAGGTTAAGGGTTCAGGCCCACAAGACCTGCTTCAGATGCCAGTTGCAAGCAGTGGATCCCCAGGTTATTCATACTTCTGTCCACCCTGGCTACAAATTGGACCCCCTCCCTCAGGTTTGATAGTTTGCTAGGATGGCTCACAGAACTCAGGGAAACACTGAATTTACTGGTTTATTATTCAAAAGGATATGAGGCTGGATGCGGTGGCTCACACCAGTCATCCTAGCACTTTGGGAGGAGGAGGATCACTTGAACCCAGGAGTTCAAGACCAGTCTGGGCAATATAGTGATCATGAGGTCAGGAGATCAAAACCATCCTGGCTAACATGGTGAAACCCCATTTCTACTAAAAATACAAAAAATTAGCTGGGCATGGTGGCAGGCACCTGTAGTCCCAGCTACTCGGGAGGCTGAGGCAGGAGAATGGCGGAAACCCGGGAGGCGGAGCTTGCAGTGAGCCAAGATCGTGCCACTGCACTCCAACCTGGGTGACAGAGCAAGACTCCATCTCAAAAAAAAAAAAAAAAAAAAAAAAAAAAAAGCATACGATAAAGGATACAACAGGTAAATGGCCAGATAAAGAAGTATATAGGGCCGGGTGTGGTGGCTCACACCTGTAATCCAGCACTTTGGGAGGCCAAGGCAGGTGGATCACAAGATCAAGAGTTCGAGGCTGGTCAACATGGTGAAACCCCGTCTACTGAAAATACAAAAATTAGCCGGGCATGGAGGCAGATGCCTGTAATCCTAGCTACTTGGGAGGCTGAGGCAGGAGAATTGCTTAAACCTGGGAGACTGAAGTTGCCAAGATTGCACCATTGCACTCCAGCCTGCGCAACAAGAGCAAAACTCCATCTCAAAAAAAAAAAAAAAAAATATATATATATATATATATATATATATATGTAGGAGGCTGGACACAGTGGCTCAAGCCTGTAATCCCAGCAGTTTAGGAAGCCAACGTGGGTGGATCCCCTGAGGTCAGGAGTTCGAGACCAGCCTGGCTAACATGATGAAACTGCCTTTCTACTAAAAATACAAAAATTAACTGGGCACAATGGTGGGCACCTGTAAACCCCGTTACTTGGGAGGCTGAGGCAAGAGGATCGCTTGAACCCAGGAAGCAAAGGATATAGTGAGCCTAAATTGCACCACTGCACTCCAGTCTGGGCAACACAGCAAGACTCTTATCTTAAAAAAAAAAAAAAAGGCCGGGCGCGGTGGCTCAAGCCTGTAATCCCAGCACTTTGGGAGGCCGAGACGGGCGGATCACGAGGTCAGGAGATCGAGACCATCCTGGCTAACACGGTGAAACCCCGTCTCTACTAAGAAATACAAAAAACTAGCCGGGCGAGGTGGCAGGCGCCTGTAGTCCCAGCTACTCGGGAGGCTGAGGCAGGAGAATGGCGTGAACCCGGGAGGCGGAGCTTGCAGTGAGCTGAGATCCGGCCACTGCACTCCAGCCTGGGCTACAGAGCGAGACTCCGTCTCAAAAAAAAAAAAAAAAAAAAAAAAAGTATGTAGAGCAAGGTCTGGAGGGGTCCAGGGAGTTGGAGTCTGCCATCCTTCTGGTGTGCTGGATGTGTTCACCAGCCTGGAAGCTCTCTGAACCCCGTACTTGAGGGATTTTTATAGAAGCTTCATTACATAAGCATTATCAATCATTAACTCAATCTCCAGCTCCTCTCCCTACTCCAGAGGATGAGGGTGGGACTGAAAGCTCCAAGCTCATAATGATGGCTTTGTCTTTCTAGTGACCAGTCCGCATCCAGGAGCCCACCAAGTGTTGCCTCATTAGAACAGAAAACACTTCTGTCACCGAGAAAATTAGAAGGGTTTTAAGAGCTCTGGCCAGGAGCCAGGGAGGAACACCAGTGCATATTTCTTAGTGGAAGACCTAGGATTTTAAATTTTGTAATTCTTAGGTGCCTCCCTAAGTAGAAAAGGAGAGTTATGCGGTGGGATTCTTTTAAGAAGAGACCAGAGTTTCCCTACTTCCTGCCCCATTCATGAACTGCACCTTGACGCTTGTTTTGGAAATTTGCCTGTCATAAGAAGATGGGCATTAGAGTTGTATGGCAGCAGGAGTGCGAAGGTGGGCTCAAGCCAAGGCTTACGTCCCTGAGTGGCTGTCACCCATTCTAACATCCTGATGAGAACTTTCGTGCAGAAGTGTGCCTCCACTCTGGCTCCTTCAGCTCGCTATGCCGAGTGCCTACAAAGATAAAAATCAAACCAGCCTTCCCCAGGATCAAGGGAGAACCTCAGCAGGAGTGCTCTAGCTGGCAAGGCCCCAGAAAGGGCTGCATGGGCTGAGCTGGAGTCAGGAGTCATTTCAGTGCAGTGGGCCCTTTGTCTCCAAGAGTACTAATCCCCCTAATGGGGAAGCAGCAAGAGGGTGTGGTTAAATCTTAATGAAAGGTGGGACTGAAGGTAACACACTGATCAAAGACAATTCAGCCGGAGTCAGATTCTTTATCCTAGACCAGTGACTCTCAAGCTTAGGCCTGGACCGTGGCTCATGCTTGTAATCCCAACACTTAGGGAGGCGGAGGCGGGAGGATCAATTGAGGCCGGGGGTTTGAGACCAGCCTGGGCAGCACAGTGAAACCTCATCTCTACAAAAAAAATTTAAAATTAGCCATGAGTGCTGGTGCACACCTGTAGTCCTAGCTACTCAAGGCTGAGAAGGGAAGATTACTTGAGCCTGGGTCAAGGCTGCACTGAGCTATGATTGTGCCACTGCATTCCATCCTGGGTGACAAAGCAAGACCCTGTTAAAGAAGAAATCAAGCCTGGGCATGCATTGGAATCACCTGGAAGCATGAAAACAGCTTGCCGGGCCTACCCCCAGAGTATGATTCCGTGGATCTGGGATGCAGCCTGAGAATTTGCATGTCTAACAAATTCCCGCTGAGGCTGCTGATCTAGGGACCACACTTGGAGACCACTGTCCAGATACTGCTATTCAAAGTGTGGTCCCCAGACTGGCAACATGGGGTCACCTGGGAGCTTACTAGAAATGCAAAATATTGAACTCCGCCCCAGACCTTCTGAATCAGAGCCTGCAGTTTAACAAGATCTGCAGGTGATTCCTATGCACACTAAAGGTTGAGAAGGCACTGCTTCCCAAACTCGGCAGTCAAGGGAATCGCTTGGTTTAAAATTTAGATTCCTGGGCTCCCTGTCTGGTGACTTGGATTTAGAAGGTTTGGGAGATCCCAGAAATTACTACAATTAAGCCCGGTTGAGTGAGTGTTATGGTTAGGCCAGCATGGGAACTCCTGCTCATTTTCCTCAGTCCTGTGTTCCTTGGACAAGACCATGCCACAAAGCCAGAGAAAAACCTTTTGCTCCAGGATCATGACAAGGCAGCAGCTGCTCCCCTAGAAACAGGAACTCGGGGAAGGTGGCTCCTCCATGGTCTGTGATGCCGTCAGAGGAAACGGGTGGTTGTGAGAACCACAGAGTCTGCAGTCGGAGCTAGAGCTCCAAGGACCCCACGCCTTTGTCTCTGTGACAGAGCTCAGAGGGCCCTGGGCTTTCCTTCCCTGGCTCGGCTGTGCTTGGGAGGGTTCCCCAATCCAGAATCCCTCAGGAGCATGGGGCAGCTGATCTATCCCTGCTGTACAAACTGCTGACTGCAG
The DNA here is from genome assembly GCF_043159975.1 of Macaca nemestrina. Lineage (NCBI taxonomy): Eukaryota > Metazoa > Chordata > Mammalia > Primates > Cercopithecidae > Macaca > Macaca nemestrina. The sequence continues at coordinate 28,160,471 of NC_092139.1, forward strand.
ACGGATGCTGAGCTACCCAAACCGACACCTAGCCTCTCCCTGAAGATCCTCCCAGGCTGAGAGTTCTGGGTGTCCTAGGACCAAGGACACTGGCAGACTTCCAGAAGGCCCCCAAAGCCCTAACCTGTCCAGCCAGAGCATGCGTCTCAGCAGAGCCGTCTTCCCAAGCCTTTGATGACAAACCAGTAAGTATGCTTGCTTTTGTTCTCGGATGGCCTAGAGCCAGGTGAGGAAGAATGATCTCCCCGGCTCAGACTGGGTCTGGGCTTTATTTGCTATTGGGAAAAAAACAGCTCAAGGAGAAGGGAGAGTGGCTGTAAAGAGGGGTGGTTTCTGGGGGTCCCAGAAGAACCAAGACCCACCTGCTCCACCTTTGACTGCCTCTTGGAGCCTACGCTCTTCCCTGCAGCTTGTCTTCACGCCCGTCCTAGTCCCATCTCAGTTGCGCATTTGCTGTGTGACTTTGGGCCCCTCTCTGCGCCGCAGTGAGACTCCAAAGGCAGGAATGTGAGGGCTATCATCTCTCAAGACAGTTCAGCTGGAGAGCCTACAGTGAAATCTCACTCTCAAAAGGGTGATATTTCTCAGTTGAAAGAAAGGGAGAGATCTCCCTTTAACTCGATCCAAATTCATTATTATTTTTTGTTGAGTTGGGGTCTCGTTCTGTCACCCAGGCTGGAGTGCGGCGGCGTAATCATGACTATACACTTGAACCCCTGGGCTCAAGTGTAGTGGTGCAGTCCTAGCTCATTGCACCCTTGAACTCCTGGGTTCAGGGGATCCTCCCACCTTAGCCTCCCAAGTAGCTGAGACTACAGGCATGTACCACCATACCCAGCTAATTTGTTATATTTTTGTAGAGATGGCGGGGCCGGGGGGAGGTCTCACTGTGTTGCCCAGGCTGGTCTCAAACTCCTGGCCTCAAGCAATCCTCCTGTCTCAGCCTCCTGAATTGCTGGGATTACAGGCATGAGCCACCGTGCCTGGTCAAATCCATCACTCTTACACCCACCGCTGAAAAATGATCTTCAGAAGCGCAAAATACACATGACAGCAGGCCCAGCCCTTCACGAATGGGCTATGTGACCAGAAGCACAAGGTCGTCCTCTCAGGGAGTTGGTCACTGTATCTGAAATGGGGCCCAAGTGAGACATTGAAAAAAAAAAAACAACCAATATTCTGGGCAGTGAGCTGATCTCCGCTGCCGTTGACTAACTTTTTCCTTTCACCCGATGCCTCATGTCCTCCGGAAAGTGCCTGGCACATAGTAAGATTTTCAAAAATTTGTGTAGTTAATGATTAGATGCTGTCTTATAAAAGTTGTGGCTAATACTGCCTCCTCCTAGGCTGGCCTATCGCATGGTCTTTATTTTGCTCCCAGGGGCTTATTGGCCTTGACCTGACCAAGTCCTTGACCAGGTGAGGGGAGCTGCAGAGACTTTGGGGAGGCTTCCAGCCTGAGTACAGCTCCCCTGTCTCCGTCTGCCTTTGGGCCCAGCCCCCAGCTCCACCTGCGGCAGGAAGGAGTCTCTCGGTCTATTGCAGGTGGTGACTGTGGTCTTCCTGAAGGAGGGGAAAGGAAACTAAGCCTTACTGAGCACCCACTCTGTGCCGGACTCCTGCGACTCTCCCCACAGCCCTGTGGCGCCTGTGGTGCACCTCATTCACAGATGAGATGCAGGAAGCTTGCATGCTTTGCCTGAGGCCACACAGCTCCAACCAGGTTCAAGGGGGCACTCACACTACCCAAGCCAGAGGTTCTCTCCCTGGGGTTTCCTGGTCTTGGGTTTGTAAAATTCCTCCTCAGGAGGATCGTTTGAGCCCAGGAGTTCAAGACCAGCCTGGGCAACACAGCAAGACCCCAATAATGCAAAACAAAACCAAAAAACCTCCTCAAGAACAGCAGCACCATTTCAGTGTACCCAGGCTGCAGGATCCTAAAACTCTGAGCAGGAAGTGGCTGTCAGGACTCATTTCCATGCCACATGCCCATTCTGTGTTAAAGAGCTCCCTTCCAGATGAATGCTGAACTCCCCATAGGGAGGCAGCAGCAAGCAGGTATTGGGTGTTTGTTTGTTTGTTTGTTTTGCAGCAGGGCGGGTACAGAGTCTCGCTCTGTCACGCAGGCTGCAGTGCAGTGGCACAGTCTCGGCTCACTGCAGCCCCTGCCTCCCAGGTTCAAGCAATTCTTTTGCCTCAGCCTCTCAAGTAGCTGGGATTACAGGCACCCACCACCACACCCGGCTCATTTTTGCATTTTTAGTAAAGACAGGGTTTCACCATGTTGGCCAGGCTGGTCTCAAACTCCTGATCTCATGTGATCTGCTCGCCTCAGCCTCCCAAAGTGCTGGGGATTACAGGAGTGAGCCACCGCACCCGGCCCAGGTATTGTTATTCCCATGTCAATGACATGAGGCTGAAGAACAGAGAGGCTGTTCCATCCGCTAAGGTAGGATCTTTACTCCCCAGACAGGACTGGCCCAGGAGGCCACAGAAATCACTCCATGATGTTGATGGACACCCATCCTCATCCAGGAAGGAGCCCACTCTGTCACCACCCCATTCAGTGAGCTCCTCCAGAGTAAGGAGCATGGGTTCCCCTCCAGGGACTGCCAGCCCTTGGCAGGTGCCTGACACAGAGCAGGAACTCCATGAATACCAGCTGAACTGGGCCAAATGTGTAATTGTGCCTTGTCCCTACTGAAAAGAATGAAACCATCTGAAAAGAAATACAAAGCTCTGCCTCCCACTCCCCAAACACTTTAATATAGTGTTTGGAAAAGTCAGCACTACCCTGGAAATCTGGGGATTTAAACTATTCTAAGGATAAGACACCTGTCCGAAGAGCTAACGGTCTCATTTAGTTAATGTGTGCTGAGTGCTTCCCTAAATGCTGAGTAATAGGCAAACAAAAGAAGTTCTTGTCCTCATGCAGTTACAGGATAGTGGCAGATTAAAGAAGTGAACTCTAAAATGAATGACGAAAACTTCCCAAGAGGCTGGGTCCCATGGCTCACACCTGTAATCCCAGGACTTTGGGAAGCTGAGGTGGGAGGATTGATGGAGCCCAGGAGTTCAAGAACAGCCTGGGCGGCCGGGCGCGGTGGCTCAAGCCTGTAATCCCAGCACTTTGGGAGGCCGAGACGGGTGGATCACGAGGTCAGGAGATCGAGACCATCCTGGCTAACACGGTGAAACCCCGTCTCTACTAAAAAAGATACAAAAAATTAGCTGGGCGAGGTGGCGGGCGCCTGTAGTCCCAGCTACTCCGGAGGCTGAGGCAGGAGAATGGCGTGAACCCGGGAGGCGGAGCCTGCAGTGAGCCGAGATCGCGCCACTGCACTCCAGCCTGGGCTACAGAGCAAGACTCCGTCTCAAAAAAAAAAAAAAAAGAACAGCCTGGGCAAAAAGGCGAGAGCCCATAACTTAAAAAAAAGAAAAAGGGCCGGGCACAGTGGCTCATGCCTATAATCCCAGCACTTTGGGAGGCCGAGGTGGGCGGATCACCTGAGGTCGGGAGTTCGAGACCACCCTGACCAATATGGAGAAACCCTGTCTCTACTAAAAATACAAAATTGGCTGGACGTGGTGGCGCATGCCTGTAATCCCAGCTACTCGGGAGGCTGAGGAAGGAGAATCACTTGAAGCCAGGAGGTGGGGGTTGTGGTGAGCCGAGATCGCGCTATTGCACTCCAGCTTGGGCAACAAGAGTAAAACTCTGTCTCAAAAAAAAAAAAAAAAAAACTTGCAAAGAGGCTGGGTGTGGTGGCTAATGCCTGTGATCCCAGCTACTTGGGAGGCTGAGGTGGGAGGATCCCCTGAACCCAGGAGTTCAAGGGTGCAATGAGCTAGGACTGCACCACTACACTCTAGCCTGGGTGACAGAGCGAGACCTCCTGGGGAGGCTTCCAGGAGAGGCCTCTGATGAAGTGACATTCAGGACGTGGTAAAGGAAACAGGGGGCTGGCCAGGGTTTTCATGTGCGTTATCTCTCGGACCTGTATGTTGAGTGTTGTTATCCCCATTTTTCAGATGAGGAAAGGAGGCACAGAGAGGGGAAGTGGCTCAACAGTCAGTCCCCCGAAGCCTTGCAAGTCATCACTGCATCATACAACCCCTGGTACTTTTTTTTTTTTTTTTTTTTTTTGAGACAGCATCTCACTCTGTTGCCCAGGCTGGAGTGTAATAGTATGATCTTGGCTCACTGTGAACTCCACCTCCCAAGCTCAAGCAATCCTCCTGCCCTCCCACCTCAGCCTCCCGAATAGCTGGAATTACAGGTGTGCACCACCACAGCCGGCTAACTTTTGTGGTTTCTTTTATAGAGACTAGATTTCGCCATGCTGGCCAGGCTGGTCTGGAACTCATAAGCTCAAGCAATCTACCCTCCTCAGCCTCTTAAAGTGCTGGGATTAAGTACTCGGCCTCTTAAAGTACAGGGCCTGGTGGCTCACGCCTGTAATCCCAGCAACTCAGGAGGCTGAGACAGGTACTCTTACTGTGACACCAATAAGTGTATCTGTGTCACCGTGGCTTGCTGTGACACCATCTCTCACGCCTGCTTAGATCCCCCTTGCAGACCTCTTTTTTTTTTTTTTTTTTTTTGAGAGGGAGTCTCGCCCTGTCACCTAGGCTGGAGTGCAGTGACTTGATCTGGGCTCATTGCAACCTCTGTCTCCCAGGTTCAAGCAATTCTATCTCAGCCTCCCTCCTGAGTAGCTGGGACTATAGGCACATGCCACCACACCCACCTAATCTTTGTATTTTTAGTAGAGATGAGGTTTCACCATACTGGTCAGGCTGGTCTTGAACTCCTGACCTCAGGTCATGCACCTGCCTCAGCCTCCCAAAGTGCTGGGATTACAGGCATGAACCACCACACCCAGCCCTCCTTGCAGACCTCTGACCCAAGCCACAGGTCCTGGTATGCCTGGAGGGAGCTCACTGTCCTGTCATTGTCCCCTCCTACCCATAGCAGAGTGTGATCCCTGGTCAGAGAAAGGGTTCTAAGTGAGCCGTAGGAAGTCAAAGGAGTGATCAACAAAGGCTAGGGGCTGGGAAGGCTTCCTGGGGAAGGAAGAATAGGATCCAAACAGGACTGACGGAGAGGAGAGGGCATAACTGCCCATGGGAGGGACCTAAGCAGAGGCCCAGAAAGAAAAAGTTGAGCCTGTTGCGGCATAAAAAAGATGAGATGTGGAGAAAACAGCGTCCAATGTGCAGGAAGCCTTCAGGGGCTGGAGCCTGGCCCCACAGGAGGGAGGTCATTCACATGCTCTGTGAGGAGATAGCCAGGGTCGATCTGGGGAGGGAGAGTTATCTGAGATTGGGCCAGAAGCCTTGGCTCTGTCCCCATCACTGTGTCTCTTTCAGATTTCCGTCGATGATGTGCTTCTGAGTGCTCTGCTGAGGAACAATGGGAAGTCTGCCCAGCAGAAGAAAATCCCTGCCAAGCCCAAGCTTGAGTCCCTCTGTCCAAGGCCAGGGACCTGTGACCACGGAAGCAGGTAAGCCTCGGGGCCTGTGACAGCCAGGCCCTTCCCACACAGTACTAGACTTCACTGCCTCTGTGGGCCTTCCTAGCCAGCAGCTCCAACACAGCATAAGCACCACTGAGGTCCTGCTGCATACCAGGCCCTGCCTACTGAGCCATACAGCAGGGTCCTACTGCTCCTATAGAGCCCAACTTAGCAGTAATAGTAAACAATGGGGTAAATGAGAAAATAGGAGAAAGCAATAGGCACTGACCAGAATATTAAACCAGGAGGCATGATAGACCCCCAGGCATTTCCCAAGGCTTCCCTCCTTCTCAACAAGTTGTTTATCCAAACACCGAGCTGGCCAGCCCCACCTCTGCAGCCCCCTAGAGCTGCACTGTCCATTGCAGTAGCCACCAGCCACACGCAACTGCTTAAATTTAAAATTTTAGGCCGGGGTCGGTCACAGTGGTTCATGCCTGTAATCCCGCACTTTGGGAGGCCAAGGCAGGCAGATCACCTGAGGTCAGGAGTTCAAGACCAGCCTGGCCAACATGGTAAAACCCTGTCTCTACTAAAAATACAAAAATTAGCCGGTCATGGTGGCAGGCACCTGTAATCCCAGCTACTTAGGAGGCTGAGGCAAGAGAATCACTTGAACCCGGGAGGCAGAGGTTGCAGTGAGTCGAGATCATGCCACTGCACTCCAGCCTGGGCAACAGAGTGAGAATCTGTCTCACAAAAAAAAAAAAAAAAAAGTCTTAAATCACCCCAGCCACATTTATTTTAAGTAAGTGCTTGATAGCACATGTAGCGAGCGACCACCTTGTTAGACAGCACAGAATTACAGAACATTTCTATTATTGTAGAAAGTTCTGCTATACTGTTCTAGTGGACCTGACAGGTACTGTGAAATTACCTGAAGTGACATTAGGGCTGTCTTTTTTATTTTTGTGCCTTTTTTTTTTTTTTTTTTTTAATGCATGATCTTGCTCTGTCACCCAGGCTGGAGTGCAGTGGTGTGATCATGGCTTTCTGCATCTCGAACCTCTCAGGCTCAAGCGATCCTCCTACCTCAGCCTCCCAAGTAGCTGGGACTACGGGCACATGCCACCATGCCTGGCTCCATTTTAAATGTTTTTGTAGAGATGGAGTCTCCCTATGTTGCCCAGGCTGGTCTTGAACTCTTGGGGTCAAGTGATGCTCCTGCCTTGGCCTCCCAAAGTGCTGAGATTTCAGGCATGAGCCACCACGCCTGGCCCTTGCCAGGACTGTCTTAATGGTAGAAAAATAGCATAGACAATGCATATCCTGAGTCTATAACCATGATTTTCTAATATAGTCTTGACTAAAACTCTCAGTTTCTAGGACAGTTGAACAATAAAAATATCCTAGCAATTCTGGTATTTTGATGTTGGAACTATGGCCCCAGGTCTATTTCTTGTTCCCCCAAACAGGCCACAAATCCTTTCTCAAGTCACACCTTGATTGGGATTTCAATAATGTATTAGGGTTCTCCAGAGAAATAGAACCAATACGTGATGTGTGGGGGGATGTGTGTGTGTGTGTGTGTGTGTGTGTGTGTATAGAGATTTTGTTTTGAGGAGCTGGCTCACACGATTGTGGAGGCTATAAGTCTGAAATCGGCAAGGCAGACTGGAGACCCAGGGAAGAGCTGATGCTGTGGTCCTGAGTGCGACCACAGTCTGGAGGCAGAATTCCCTCTTCCCCAAAGGACGTCAGTCTTGTTCTTTTATGACCTTCAGCTGATTGCATGAGGCCCACTCACATTATGGAGGGTCATCTGCATTACTCAGTCTACTGACTTAAATTCAATCTCGGCTGAGCGCAGTGGCTCACGCCTGTAATCCCAGCACTTTGAGAGGCCGAGGTGGGTGGATCACCTGAGGTTGGGAGTTTGAGACCAGCCTGACCAACATGGTGAAACCCCATCTCTACTAAAAATACAAAATTAGCCAAGCATGGTGGCACACACCTGTAATCCCAGCTACTTGGGAGGCTGAGGCAGGAGAATCACTTGAACCTGGGAGGCAGAGGTTGCAGTGAGCCAAGATCGCACCACTGCACCTGCACTCCAGCCTGGGCAACAAGAGCAAAACTTCGTCTCAAAAAAATAAATAAATTCAATCTCATTCACAGCAACATCTAGACTGGTATTTGACCACATATCTGGTTGTGTGGCCTAGCCACAATGACACATAAAATCAACTAGCACAGATAACAAGATCACACTACTTCACGGAGTATTTCCTTGCTCCCCTGGACAGAGCCTAGGGACATGTGCCTTATATGGCTTTTGTGCAAGTTTTGCTACTGGGACTTTAGTTAAATCACCTAAATTGGCTAGGGGTGGTGGCTCATGCCTGTAAATCCCAGCACTTTGGGAGGCTGAGGCAGGTGGATGACCTGAGCTCGGGAATTTGAGACCAGCTCAACCAATATGGTAAAACCCTGTCTCTACTAAAAATACAAAAGTTAGCCAAGCATGGTGGCATGTACCTGTAGTCCCAGCTACTCTGGAGGCTGAGACAGGAGAATTTCTTTTTTTTTTTTTTTTTTTTTTTTTGAGACGGAGTCTTGCTCTGTCGCCCAGGCTGGGGTGCAGTGGCCGGATCTCAGCTCACTGCAAGCTCCACCTCCCGGGTTTACGCCATTCTCCTGCCTCAGCCTCCTGAGTAGCTGGGACTACAGGTGCCCGCCACCCTGCCCGGCTAGTTTTTTGTATTTTTTAGTAGAGATGGGGTTTCACCGTGTTAGCCAGGATGGTCTCGATCTCCTGACCTCATGATCCACCCGTCTCGGCCTCCCAAAGTGCTGGGATTACAGGCTTGAGCCACCGCGCCCGGCCTAGACAGGAGAATTTCTTAAACCTGGGAGGCGGAGGTTGCAGTGAGCCGAGATCGCACCACTGCACTCCAGCCTGGGGGACAGAGCAAGACCCTGTCTCAAAAACAAAACAAAACAAAACAATACATCGCCTAAATTCCCCATCTCAAGTTTTTCATTTGTAATGTAGAACTCTCCTCAACTATGTGATAATTAAAGATGTGAAAATCTTAGCACACTGTTTTATGGAGCTGACTAAAAAAAGCAAACTTCAGGCCAGGTGTGGTGGCTCATGCCTGTAATCCCAGCACTTTAAGAGGCCAAGGAGGGCAGATCATGAGGTCAGGAATTTGAGACCAACCTGGCCAACATAGTGAAACTCCATCTCTACTAAAAATACAAAAAGTTAGCTATGCGTGGTGGTGGGTACCTGTAATCCCAGCTACTTGGGAGGCTGAGGCAGGAGAATCGCTTGAACCCAGGAGGTGGAGGTTGCAGTGAGCCAAGATCATGCCATTGCAGTCCAGCCCGGGTGACAGTGTGAGACTCTGTCTCAAAAAAAAAAAAAAAAAAGAGGCCGAGGCAGGCAGACCTGAGGTCAAGAGTTTGAGACCAGCCTGGACAACATGGAGAAACCTGTCTCTACTAAAAGTACAAAAAAAATTAGCCAGGCATGGTGGTATGTGCCTGTAATCCCAGCTACTCAGGAGGCTGAGGGAGGAGAATCGCTTGAACCTGGGAAGTCAAGATTGCAGTGAGCCTAGATCATGCCACTGCACTCCAGCCTCGGTGACAGAGTGGGACTATCTCAAAAGAAAAAAAGCAAACTTCACAGACTATGAGCCTACATTGAAGAAATAACATCACTGTGCCTACAAATATGTAGCAAAGTTTACAGCTGGACATTTCAAACAAGATTACTGGGTTCAAAACGATTAAAACCTTAGAGGTAGGCTGGGCACAGTGGTTCAATTCTGTAATCCCAGCACTCTGGGAGGCTGAGGCGGGCAGATCACGAGGTCAGGAGTTCGAGACCAGCCTGACTAACATGGTGAACCCTCATCTCTACTAAAAATACAAAAAGTAGCCAAGTGTGGTGGTGGGTGCCTGTAATCCCAGCTACTCAGGAGGCTGAGGTAGGAGAATCGCTTGAACCTGGAAGGCGGAGGTTGCAGTGAACCAAGATTGCAAAGCGAGACTCCGTCTCAAAAAAAAAACCAAACCAAAAAAAAAAAACATGCCTTAGAGGTAGATCTTGACTAATAGAACAAGGGTCACCTCACTCCTATTTCAGTTACAGAAAATGCTGACAAGCAAACACTGATGAGCCAAGACAATTCCGAGCAGATTTACTTACCTCAAAGAAAAATTATTTAGAATTGTGAGTAAATTCTGTCAACCAAGCTATTAATCTGTCACTGCAGTAAAACAGATTGAAGCACATTTTTTTCTTTTTTTTTTTTTTGGAGACGGAACCTTGCTCTGTCGCCCATGCTGGAGTGCAGTGGCGCAATGTTGGCTCACCGCAACCTCCGCCTCTCCTGTCTCAGCCTCCTGAGTAGCTGGGATTACAGGTGCCCGCCACCACGCCCAGCTAATTTTTGTATTTTTATTAGAGACGGGGTTTCTCCATGTGGGCCAGGCTGGTCTGGAACTTCCGACCTCGGGCTATCTGCCCGCCTCGGCCTCCCAAAGTGCTGGAATTAGGAGTGAGTCACCACGGCCGGTCAGTCTTGCAACCTTTTTTTTTTTTTTTCGTTTTGAGATGGAGTTTAGCTCTTGTTGCCCAGGCTGGAGTGCAATGGTGTGATCTTGGCTCACTGCAACCTCTGTCTCCCAGGTTCAAGTGATTCTCCTGCCTCAGCCTCTCAAGTAGCTGGGATTACAGGCATGCGCCACCACACCAGGCTAATTTTGTATTTTTAGTAGAGATGAGGTTTTACCATGTTGGTCATGCTGGGCTCAAACTCCCAACCTCAGGTGATCCACGTGCCTCGGCCTCCCAAAGTGCTGAGATTGCAGGCGTGAGCCCCTGCGCCCGGCCTCTTGCAACCACTTTAAATCTACCACATGCCAGGCCTTGTGACAGGACCTGGGGACACAGAAGTAGACAAGACAGGCACAGTCCATGCCTTCAGGGACAGTTGAGCCCCAGGGACAGGTGCTAAACCAATCACCAACTAGAACTTAGATTTTGGTGGCAGTATGTTTTAAGGGATTCTGACCAAGAGTGTGTGCAGAAGTGGCTGGTCAGGGAAGGCTTCCTGGAAGAAGGGACGTTTCGGTTGGGAAATGGATGAAGGTAAGTCAGCCAGGCAGAGTGAGGCCATTCAGGGGGACAGTGTAGTGTATGCAGCTGGGTGGCTGCCCCCAGGGGTGCAAGGCCAGGGCTTCCAGGAGGGAAAGGGGCCCTCCCAGGCCACATTTTCCCATTCTCATCAGAGAGCACCTGTCACAAGATGTGCATCATTTGTCCAAGCATCAGACATTTCCCTGCACTGTGGAATGGCCAGGCCTTATGCTGCAAAGACCTCAGAGGAGAGACCCCTGGGGAGCTCTCCAGGCTGGGTTCACTGCAGGGGTCTCCACATGTGTCTGGGAGGATGTGGAGGAACTAGTCCATTTCCAGAATCAGCCTCACTCTTCCCATGCCCACTTGGAGCACAGGCCCTTCAGCCCACACGGCGCCCCCACCCAACCCCCACATCCTTGTCTGCTCGTTTGCGTCCCCTGCCCCACTTCCTGGGGTCCCAGCTCCATCTTAGAGGACCAGAGTCCTCTAAGACCTTGCTTCCTACAGGGTGTCTAGGATGCAGATGGACCCTTCTTGCTGACCCTGGCTGCTTCTCATACTTAATGCGTTTATGTGCTACAAGTGTCTCAGGAATCCTTACAGAGAAAGGACAGGGGGAAGAAGGGAGGGACACTAGGGTGCAGTGAGGTGGCCTTCAGCAGCTGCTGAAAGCTGGATTTTCAGGCTACAAGGCTCGGCAGTCACAGGGAGTCTGGCTGGCCTGAGCAGGCTGCCCTCTGGGGTGGGTGAGGGCATGCGTCCTGTGCTGAGGGTGCCCTTGCCGCCTGAGGCCCAGCCTTGAAATTGGGCCTTATGGTCACCACATCCTGAGCCTCATGGCCATCATGTCCTGGGCAACATAGCGAGACCTCATCTCTACTAAACAATGGTTTTAAATTAGCTGGGTGTAGTGGTGCACACCTGTAGTCCCAGCCACTCAGGAGGCTGAGGCTGGAGGATTTGCGCCCAGGAGGTCAAGGCTACATTGAGCCTAATTTTTAGAGATAAGATCTTGCCCTGTTGCTCAGGCTACGTGCGGTGCTGATGGAGCACGACCCAATTGCAAATTTTTTCTTTCTTTCTTTCTTTCTGTCTGGGCACTGTCAGGGCCCTGCAAAGCTCTGCTGGCAAAGCTTGATTCCAGGGTGGCCCTCTTAGGAAGTGGATGGGACTCCGTCAGGGTGCTTGTGGAGGGCTGATGCTGGGAGCCAGACCCAGGCCAGACTCCACTAGACGTCACGCATGGAGCAGGGCTAGCTAAGTGGGTGACCATTTCTGTCCCTCCATCTAGAGAGAAGCAAGGCCACAGCCGTGGCCCTGGGCAGTTTCCCAGCAGGTGGCCCAGCCGAGCTGTCGCTGAGACTGGGGGAGCCATTGACCATCGTCTCTGAGTAAGTCCATGGGCACTGGGTACCTGAATATGCACTAATAGAGCCAGGCATGGTGGTGCGTGCCTGTAGTCCCAGCTGTTACTAATAGAGCCAGGCATGGTGGTGCCTGCCTGTAGTCCCAGGTGTCACTAATAGAGCCAGGCATGGTGGTGCCTGCCTGTAGTCCCAGGTGTCACTAATAGAGCCAGGCATGGTGGTGCCTGCCTGTAGTCCCAGGTGTCACTAATAGAGCCAGGCATGGTGGTGCCTGCCTGTAGTCCCAGGTGTCACTAATAGAGCCAGGCATGGTGGTGCGTGCCTGTAGTCCCAGCTGTCACTAATAGAGCCAGGCATGGTGGTGCCTGCCTGTAGTCCCAGGTGTCACTAATAGAGCCAGGCATGGTGGTGCCTGCCTGTAGTCCCAGGTGTCACTAATAGAGCCAGGCATGGTGGTGCCTGCCTGTAGTCCCAGGTGTCACTAATAGAGCCAGGCATGGTGGTGCCTGCCTGTAGTCCCAGGTGTCACTAATAGAGCCAGGCATGGTGGTGCCTGCCTGTAGTCCCAGGTGTCACTAATAGAGCCAGGCATGGTGGTGCCTGCCTGTAGTCCCAGGTGTCACTAATAGAGCCAGGCATGGTGGTGCCTGCCTGTAGTCCCAGGTGTCACTAATAGAGCCAGGCATGGTGGTGTGTGCCTGTAGTCCCAGGTGTCACTAATAGAGCCAGGCATGGTGGTGCCTGCCTGTAGTCCCAGGTGTCACTAATAGAGCCAGGCATGGCGGTGCGTGCCTGTAGTCCCAGCTGTCTGGAAGGCTTAGGTGGGAGAATCGCTTGAACTCGGGAGTTCAGGACCGCAGTGGGCTATGATCAAGCCAGTGCACTTCAGCTTGGGTGACAGCAAGACTCTGTCTTTAAAAATAAATGAATGGGCCACGTGTGCTAGCTCACACCTGTAATCCCAGCACTTTGGGAGGCCGAGGTAGGCAGATCACCTGAGGTCAGGAGTTTGAGACCAGCCTGGCCAACATGGTGAAACCCTGTCTCTACTAAAAATACACAAATTAGCCAGGTTTGGTGGCAGGTGCCTGTAATCCCAGCTACTCGGGAGGCCAAGGCAGGAGAATCGCTTGAACCTGGGAGGCGGAGGTTGCAGTGAGCTGAGATCACACCACTGCACTCCAGCCTGGGCGACAAGAGCAAAACTCTGTCTCAAAAAAATAAAAATAGATGAAGGAAGGAAGGAATAGAGATGCTGTCCTGGGAGAAGGGGCCCTTCCCCAGGTAGAAAAGCACGAGCCTTTGCTGAAGTGCTCACAGGAACCCTGTGGTGGAATTTCAGGCGGCTGGACACCCCCACAGGGAGAGGCAGTGGGTGGCCAGTGCCCTGTAGCAGGGAGCCTGGAGTCGTGCCATCTACCACTGGCCCCAGCCCTGACTCAGGAGCTACCTGGACAGGCTAATGCAGGGAAGCCTGGGAAACAGGTGGGACAGGTGGCTGCAGGACCCAGCCTGAGAGGCTCCTTGCCAACCCTGAATGTGCAGTTCCTGGGGCCTTGGCTCATCTGAAAAAGGTACCCCGACTCTTTTCTCTCTCCAGGGATGGAGACTGGTGGACGGTGCTGTCTGAAGTCTCAGGCAGAGAATACAACATCCCCAGCGTCCACGTGGCCAAAGTCTCCCATGGGTGAGTTCCCACCCCAGGCCCGCCTTGCGGAGCTTCCTGCTTTCTCTTCCCACAAGAGCTCCCCTTTAAGCGCGGCTCTGCGCTGAGCAAAGCTGAGGATGGAGGAGAATTGAACCGAGGCCCTGCCCTCAAGAGGGGCAGACAGCTCATCCTAGCACAGGTTGGCCTGTGAGACGTGGGAGCCAGGGGAGGGGCTTGGGAAGGCCCATAGAGGAGGTGTGGAGTTCTGGGCTTTGGAGGTTGCCAGGATCTCATGGTGGAAAACACTGAAAAGTCCAAATAGGAGATGGGAGCATGCCCTGTGAGCGCCTGGCACAGTGGTGCGCACCTGTGGTCCCAGCTACTAGGGAGGTTAAGGTGGGATGATCGCCCGAGCCTGGAAGGTCAAGGCTGCAGTGAGCCGTGATTGTGCCACTGCACTCCAGTCTAGGCCACACAGCAGGAGCCTGTCTCAATTAAAAAAGAAAAAAATCAGAGGGGCAGCTCTTGGGAAGGTGGGGCTTAGAAAGGTGAGTAGATAGAATCAGGGTGCTGGGGGCACTGAGCAGGGATAGCAGAGAGGCTGGGACCAACCCAGGTTACTTGGGAATGAGGTCTCCAGGCAGAGAAAGCTGAGGCTGTCCCCATGAGTTTATCCTGCCAGGGCCCTGGAGCCAGGACTAGGAGGACAAAGATGGCATGGGCCTCCGAGACCCTGAGCCCAGCTCTTTGTGGAACAGGTAGAACTTTGAGGCCCAGAGAGGGAGGGCCTTGTGAGGGTCACTCAGAGGCGGTGGTAAAATCTTGGCTTCCCTCTTCCTCCAGGCTGACCCTGTCCCTTGTCCCTCTCTCTCACTCCTCCAGGTGGCTGTATGAGGGCCTAAGCAGGGAGAAAGCTGAGGAACTGCTGTTGTTACCTGGGAACCCTGGAGGGGCCTTCCTCATCCGGGAAAGCCAGACCAGGAGAGGTGGGTAAGCTCAGCGCCAGCCCAGGCCCTCCCTGCGTGGAGGTCTCAGAAAGGAGCCCTGGCCAGGCGCGGTGGCTCAAGCCTGTAATCCCAGCACTTTGGGAGGCCGAGGTGGGCGTATCACGAGGTCAGGAGATAGAGACCATCCTGGCTAACACGGTGAAACCCCGTCTCTACTAAAAAATACAAAAAACTAGCTGGGCGAGGTGGTGGGCACCTGTAGTCCCAGCTACTTGGGAGGCTGAGGCAGGAGAATGGTGGAAACCCGGGAGGCGGAGCTTGCAGTGAGTGGAGATCCAGCCATTGCACTCCAGCCTGGGCAACAGAGCAAGACTCCGTCTCAAAAAAAAAAAAAGAGGCCGGGCGCGGTGGCTCAAGCCTGTAATCCCAGCACTTTGGGAGGCCGAGACGGGTGGATCACGAGGTCAGGAGATCGAGACCATCCTGGCTAACACGGTGAAACCCCGTCTCTACTAAGAAATACAAAAAACTAGCCGGGCGAGGTGGCGGGCGCCTGTAGTCCCAGCTACTTGGGAGGCTGAGGCCGGAGAATGGCGTGAACCCGGGAGGCGGAGCTTGCAGTGAGCTGAGATCCGGCCACTGCACTCCAGCCTGGGCTACAGAGTGAGACTCCGTCTCAAAAAAAAAAAAAAAAAAAAAAAAAGAAAAGAGCCCACAGATATATGACTGCAGGTGCGGCCCAGAAAATAGGCTTTGCCTGACTCCTCAGTCAACCAAGATTTCCTGAGCCCCAGCTCCATGTCCTGCCCATATGAGCCATGGGGGGCCCAGGCTTGGGGAGATGGAGACAGGCCATGAAAGCAGAGGAGAGGCAGCTAACTTTCGAGCAATCAAGGGAGGCTTCATGGAGGAGTGGGCCATGAGTGGAAACTTGAAGGATGTTCCCACAGGATCCCAGGCAACAAGACACATTGGTGCTGGGGTGGGCCAGGGGGCTATACCTCAGGACAATAGGAGGTTAGAAGTGAGCAAGGCTCCAGCATAGAGGCCTTGGATGCTGGGCTGAGAAGCTCAGGTTTTCTCCCAAGGCAGTGGAACTGCTCCTCAGCAGAGACACGGTGCTGGGCGTGGGCTCTGGGGGAGACGAGAGGATTCATTACAGGGACTCTCTGAGTGTGTTCTGTGGGCCACCTGCTTAGAAATAGAGGAGATGGGGGGTCAGTTTAGGGGACACCGAAAATCATCCTTCTCTGAGAGGTTCATAATCTGTGTTAACACAAGACTTCTTAAGGCATCGCGCTTGCCTAACTGGGCATTTCCCAAGTGTTTCTGAAGGCAGGAGCGTTTCATCATGCAGCACCTGTAATATTCACTCTATGTTCGTTCATTCAGCAAATGCTTCTCCAGCACCCATGATGTGGGGAGCCTTCAGGGAAGGACAGGACCTACTGTATGTGTCAGGCCTTAGGCATCTCTGCTAAGGGAGGTGGACATGGTCCCTGCTCTCAGAGAGCTCCTAGGTCACTGGAAACCAGTGTTCCATGGCACAGAATCTCTATTTGAGATTCACAGTGATGCCAGGGCTTGCCCCTCCAATGCTGAGAGCCAAGTATGATATGACTTGAGGGTGGGGCAGGCAGAAGGCCAGATGTGAAGGGCTGGAGTTCCTAGCCTTGGTGTCGAGCAGTCTGGCTGTTGTCTGCCATGTTGCTGCCATGAGAGCCTATCAGCAATAGAGCAAAAATCTGCATTTCTAAAAACGAATACAGGCGGGACACTGTGGCTCACACCTGTAATCCCAGCACTTTGGGAGGCTGAGGTGAGAGAATCACTTGTGCTCAGGAATTTGAGACCAGCCTAGCCAACATAATGAGACAACTTCTCTACAAAAAAATTTAAAATGTAGTGAGGCATGGTGGTGCCTGCCTGTAGTCTGAGCTACTTGGGAGGCTGAGGCAGGAGGATTGCTTGAGCCCAGGAGTTCCAGGATGCAGTGAGCCATGACTGCATCACTGCACTCCAGCCTGGGCAACAGAGCCAGACTCCATCTTAAAAAAATAAAAGTGAATGTGAATGGCCCACAGTAGGGATCTAGGCTCAGCCAATACATTGGCAACTAGGATTTTTAATAGAGTATAGTCTCAGAATTTCCTTGCGCTGACTAGGAGGGATTCCTCCCTCCCCAAAACACCACATGATTCTGATCTCTTGGCAAAACGTTAAAACAGTGACAGGATCTCTTGGGTCAGTAGCCAGTCAGAGCTAGAAACCCATTGGAAGTCACCTCATGGATCCTCCTCTCCCCACCGTACAGACTGAAAAACAGGCCCAAAGAGGGGTAGGGACGTGCCACATCACACATTCATGTGGGACGTCTCCCACCCCAGGTGCAGGGCCTTTTGCAATGAAAACACAAAGTTGGGCCGGGCGCGGTGGCTCAAGCCTGTAATCCCAGCACTTTGGGAGGCCGAGACGGGCGGATCACGAGGTCAGGAGATCGAGACCATCCTGGCTAACACGGTGAAACCCCGTCTCTACTAAAAAATACAAAAAACTAGCCGGGCGAGGTGGCGGGCGCCTGTAGTCCCAGCTACTCGGGAGGCTGAGGCAGGAGAATGGCGTAAACCCAGGAGGTGGGGCTTGCGGTGAGCTGAGATCCGGCCACTGTACTCCAGCCTGGGCGACACAGCGAGACTCCGTCTCAAAAAAAAAAAAAAAAAAAAAAAAAAGAAAACACAAAGTTGATTGACAGTCTCTTTGATGACCCTGCCTCCCTCTAAGCTGCTGCCCGAGTCCCTTAAGGCAGAGACAAAGAGGGACGTTGAAGGAGCAGCAGCACCCACATTTGTGTTAAACCCTTTAAGTGACTTAAAACAATGTGTGGGGATTGTACTCCCATTGTCTTCATTTTACAGATGGAAAAACTGAGGCTTAGAGAAGAGAAATAGTTTGCCTGGGGAAACACAGCTAGTAAGTGCACAGCCAGGATTCAAACTCAGCCACAGCTCCTCTCACTCCAGGCCCCCAAGAAAGGCCCACACGGGGCAGTAATGTTGGCACTGCAAGCACAGTGACAGACCAGGAAAGGAGGTTTCAGGAGCGGACAGACCTCCTGGCACCCGCCTTGATATGAACCAACTGTGAGAGGCTGTTGGGACCCTTTGTTCTCTGCCTCAGTCTCCCTCCCAGGACCCTCTCCAGCTTCTTTATGTCTCCTCCCTTGCCCTTGGGCGCTCCTGGGTTGACCTCTCTGAGGCCCCTCCTGCTATTTTCTAGGCAGCATCAGCACCCCCACCTCACATACATCCATATGCTGGTGGAGGGGCTGGGGAGGCCAGCCCAGCACAGCAGCTGCAAACAGGAAACCACAGCAGCGGTGCGGAGTGGAGCAGGGCCCCACTGCAGACTGTCCCCCGGAGCTTGAGAAGCCACAGGAAGTGCTCAGTGCTCAGCTGCCCCACCCCTGGCCCATTCTCTGGCCTGGTTCAGCCCCAAGAATATAGTGGCCAGCCCTTATGGCCACTCTGCCCCTTACCTAAGAAGGCACAGACGCAGAGAAAACCGTGTGAATGATAGAGGAGAAAGCCGTATGGATCCATGAATTTTTTTTTTTTTTTTTTGAGACAGAGTCTCACTGTGTCACCCAGGCTGGAGTGAAGTGGCACATTTTGGCTCAGTGCAGCCTCCGCCTCCTGGGTTCAAGTGATTCTCATTCCTCAGCCTCCCTGGTAGCTGGGATTACAGGCGTGTGCTACCACACCGGGGTAATTATTATTTTTTTGAGACAGAGTCTCTGTTGCCCAGGCTGGAGTGCAGTGGCGTGATCTCGGCTCACTGCAACCTCTACCTCCTGGGTTCAAGTGAGTCTCCTGCCTCAACCTCCTGAGTAGCTGGGATGACAGGCATGTGCCGCCATGCCCAACTAATTTTTGTGTTTTTAGTAGAGACAGGGTTTTATCATGTTGGTCAGGCTGGTCTCAAACTCCTGACCTCAGGTGATTGACCCACCTCAGCCTCCCAAAGTGCTGGGATTATAGGCATGAGGCACCATATCAGGCTATTTTTTTTTTTGTATTTTTACTAGAAACGGGGTTTTGCCATGTTGGCCAGGCTGGTCTCAAACTCCTGACCTTGGATGATCCGCCCACCTTGGCCTCCCAAAGTGCTGGGATTGCAGGCATGAGCCGCCGCGCCCGGCCAGAAATACAGACTTCCAACGAGAAGGCACGGTGAAGCCTCTAACGGGACCGAAGTGCTGGGATTGCAGGCGTGAGCCGCCCGCCGTGCCCGGCTGGATCCAGGAAGATCTTTAAAGATCCATAAGATCCACATAAGGCCGGGCTAGGTGGCTCAGGCCTGCAATCCCAGCACTTTCGGAGGCCAAGGTGGGTGGATCACCTGAGGTCAGGAGTTTGAGACCAGCCTGGCCAACATGGCGAAACCTCATCTCTACTAAAAATACAAAAAAATTAGCCGGGCGTGATGGCGGGTGCCTGTAATCCCAGCTACTCAGGAGGCTGAGGCTGGAGAATTGCTTGAACCTGGGAGGTGGAGGTTGCAGTGAGCCAAGATGGCACCACTACACTCCAGCCTGGGTGACAGAGTGAGACTGTGTCTCCAAAAAAAAAAAAAAAAAATCCACATAATTACTGGGACTGATTATCCAGGTCCCCATAGTCACCTCCAAAAGGGGATGGATCAATATGCAGCTCTTCTTATCAAAGAGGAAGACGAAAAACGTGAACAGGGAAAGAAAAAAAGAATTTGCCAATTTTTCAGGAAAGGTAAAGTTTTCCTGCAGATCATGGTCAATTTGTGGGACAAGAATCAGTTTAGGGGCCATGTGCAGTGTCTCACACCTGTAATCCCAGCATGTTGTGAGGCCAAGGCAGGAGGATCACTTGAGCCCAGTTCAAAACCAGCCTGGGCAACAAAGGGAGACCCCCATCTCTTCAAAAAAAAAAAAAAATTTTTTTTTAAAGTTAGCCGGGTGTGGCGGCGTGTGCCTGTTGTCTCAGCTACTTGGGAAGCTGAGGCAGGAGAATTACTTAAGCCCAAGAGGTCGATGCTGCAGTGAGCTATGATCACACCACTGGACTACAGCCTGGGTGACAGACCAAGACCCTGTCTCTAAAAAATAAATACATAAATAAATAAATTCAATAAATCAACTACTGATGCCTGTACCCCACCTCCAGGGTTTCTGACTCACTGGTCCGGGATGTGGCCTGCACACTGTAAAAGCTGCCCAGGTGATTCTGATGGGTAGCCAGGGTCAGAACCCACTAATTTAGTGGGTCTGGACCAGTGCGTGTTGGTAGTGAAATTGAGCAGAGAACATGACCATGGTTGGGGTAAATATTGCGTCATAAAACTTTTGTTTCAGATTTTTTATAAGGTGTGTCCTGGGTCACAGTGTAAACTTCTGTACTGTGGTTTGACACCGCAGTGACTCTAAGGGCCCAAGTGACCTCAGAGAACAGTGGTTCTCAGACTTGAGTGTACAGAAATCATCAGGGGAACTTGTTGACACTGTCGACTCATGGGCCCCACCGCAGACCTAACTGAATCAGACTTTTGGGGGCAGAGGTCAGAAATCTGCTTCTTGGACAAGCTCTCTGGATGGTTCTACTGTTCTCTTGAGTTTGAAAACAGAGTTCCAATCTAGGGAACCCAGAATGAAGTAATAAGAGATAATGTATTTTACAGTATGCTCTTGTCTTATATAATGGGAATTAGCCATTGACCGAGTGAGTGAGTGAGCGATGCCAGGATCAGCTTTTCATTGGCCCAAAGGCACTGATTCCACAGGGGCTTCAAGCCTGTGTGTGGACCAAGGAGGAAGGCCTGGGGCCCTGAGCTACCAGGACACTACTCAGAGTCCGGAGCGGGAAGACCCCATCTTCCCAAGTCCCTCTGGCGTACCTGGCTATATGACAGGCCTCGGGACAGCCATGGCCAGGCTCTACTCAGGCCCCAAATCTTGGTCGCTGAAGGGTGCCTGGAAGACTCTGTGGAGGTCACAGGATTGTGCAGAGGTCAGCACAGGGTTGGGGACAGGCCCCAGCAGCAGCCCCACCTGGCTGTCCTGCTGTATATCTGTTCTGCATCAGGCACTATAAGGGAGATTGATGAGCAAGACGTCGTTCCTGCCCCCGTGGGGCTCACCTCTGCCCACTTTCAGTTGGGAAACACTTACTGAGCATCTCCTCTGAGTCAGGCCTGCTAAGTCATGGCTTTTGTCCTCAGGGTGCAGACAGTGGAGGCAGCCAGATTCAGCATCCCCAAAGCTTCTCAGAGGCCTCAGCAGAGAAGGTTCAGGAGGGTCCTACTAGGCCCACTTCCCACACGCAGCTCCTGATCTGATCTCTCATAGCCCCTCCCAGCATTGTCACTGGACCACCTGACCCCAGAGGTCCCAGAGGTGATGTTGCCTACGCCTGCCGGAGCTTTCTGAAACCAGGAACTTATACTGTGCCTTTCTTTCTGGTGGGTCCTCCTCTAGGCCCCGCATCCAGCCACAGCTTCCAGTGTTCCCTCTGGACCCTCTGCCCACCAGCCACTCTGTAAACATGCCTTGTTCTTTCTACCACTGCATCCTTACACATACCCCTCCCTCCATCTGGAAAGCCTGCCCTCTGCTTCTCCTCACAGCAAACTCACACTCATCCTTCGCCATTTGTTCCAATGGGACCTTCCCAGACCATCGCCTTCCCAGACCATCGCCTACCCAGACCATCACCTTCCCAGACCATCGCCTTCCCAGACCATCGCCTTCCCAGATTATCACCTTCCCAGACTATGTCAATCTTTGTTCTCAACTCCCATAGCATCTTGAAAAGACCTCTTCTGTAGCTATAATAGGTTTATTTCTTTTCTTTTTCTCTTTTTTTTTTAAAGACAGGGTCACCCAAGCTGGAGTGCGGTGGCACTATCTTGGCTCACTGCAACCTCCACCTCCCAGGCTCAAGCGATTCTCCCACCTCAGCCTCCTGAGTAGCTGGGACTACAGGTATATGCTACCATGCCTGGCTAATTTTTGTGGGGTTTTTTTTGAGACAGAGTCTTGTTCTGTCATCTGGCTGGAGTGCAGTGGCACGATCTCGGCTCACTGCAACCTACACCTCCCGGGTTCAAGCAATTATCCTGCCTCAGCCTCCCGAGTAGCTAGGATTACAGGCGCGTGCCACCACACCCAGCTAATTATTGTATTTTTAGTAGAGACAGGGTTTCACTATGTTGGCCAGGATGGTCTTGATCTCTTGACCTTGTGATCCGCCCGCCTTGGCATCGCAAAGTGCTGGGATTACAGGCATGAGCCACTGTGCCCAGCTGTATTTTTTTTTCTTTTTTTTTGAGACGGAACCTCTGTCACCCAGGCTGGAGTGCAGTGGCACAATCTCAGCTCACTGCAAGCTCTGCCTCCCGGGTTCACGCCGTTCTCCTGCCTCAGCCTCCCTAGTAGCTGGGACTACAGGCACCCACCACCACGCCTGGATAATTTTTTGTATTTTCAGTAGAGATGGGGTTTCACCATGTTAGTCAGGATGAGCCCGATTTCCTGACCTCGTGATCTGCCCGCCTTGGCCTCCCAAAGTGCTGGGATTACAGGTATGAGCCACCGCGCCCGGCCTGTATTTTTTTTTTAAAGACGGGGTTTTGCTATGTTGCCTTGGCTGGTCTTGAACTCCTGACCTCAAGTGATTCACCCACCTTGGCCTCCCAAAGTGCTAAGATTACAGGCGTGAGCCACCATGCCTGGCCCAGGTAATTTTTGTATTTTGAATAGAAACAGCATTCTGCTATGTTGCCCAGGCTGGTCTCAAACTCCTGACCTCAGGAGATCACCCACCTTGGCCTCCCAAAGTGCTGGGATTACTGGCATGAGCCACCACACCCAGCTTTTTTTTTTTGAGACAGGATTTCACTCTATTGCCCAGGTTGGAGTGCAGTGGCACAATCATGGTTCACTGCAGTCTTGAACTTCTGGGCTCAAGTGATCCTCCCACCTCAGCTTCTTGAGTAGCTGGAACTACAGGGGGGTGCACCACCATGCCTAACTTTAAAATTTTTTTTTTTTTTTTTTTTTTTTTTTTTGAGACGGAGTCTCGCTTTGTCGCCCAGGCTGGAGTGCAGTGGCCGGATCTCAGCTCACTGCAAGCTCCGCCTCCCGGGTTTACGCCATTCTCCTGCCTCAGCCTCCCGAGTAGCTGGGACTACAGGCGCCCACCACCTCGCCCGGCTAGTTTTTTGTATTTTTAGTAGAGACGGGGTTTCACCATATTAGCCAGGATGCTCTCGATCTCCTGACCTCGTGATCCGCCCGTCTCGGCCTCCCAAAGTGCTGGGATTACAGGCTTGAGCCACCGCGCCCGGCCTAAAATTTTTTTTAGAGACAGGATCTCACTATGTTGCCAGGCTAGTCTTGAACTCCTGGGCTCAAGCGATCCTCCCACTCAGACTTCCCAAGTGCTGGGATTACAGGTGTGAGCCACCACAGCTGGCTAAATTTATTTCCTGAAACAAAATCATGGCCAGGCACGGTGGCTCATGCCTGTAATCCCAGCACTTTGAGATGCCAAGGTGGGTGGATCACCTGAGGTCAGGAGTTCGAGACCAGCCTGGCTAACATGGTGAAACCCTGTCTCTATTAAAAATACAAAAAAATTGGCCGGGTGCGGTGGCTCAAGCCTGTAATCCCAGCACTTTGGGAGGCCGAGACGGGCGGATCACGAGGCCAGGAGATGGAGAGACGATCCCGGCTAACACGGTGAAACCCCGTCTCTACTAAAAAATACAAAAAAACTAGCCAGGCGAGGTGGCGGGCGCCTGTAGTCCCAGCTACTCGGGAGGCTGAGGCAGGAGAACGGCATAAACCCGGGAGGCGGAGCTTGCAGTGAGCTGAGATCCGGCCACTGCACTCCAGCCTGGGTGACAGAGCAAGACTCCGTCTCAAAAAAAAAAAAAAAAAAAAAAATTAGTCAGGCATGGTAGCAGGTGCCTATAATCCCAGCTACTCAGGAGGCTGAGGCAGGAGAATTGCTTGAACGCAGGAGGTGGAGGGTGCAGTGAGCTGAGATCGTGCAATTGCACTCCAGCCTGAGGAACAAGAGCAAAACTCCGTCTCAAAAAAAAAAAAAAAAAAAATCTGGGGACATGCTCTGATGAGAATACAGGAACTACATACGTGAAATGAGGACCGTTAAGGAAAATCCTAGCTGTGGATGTGCTGACAAGACAGCGCTTATCTCCCCCGAGTGTGATGATTTCATACGTGTGTCTGGGCCCAAAGCAGAGTGTCCAGCATGTAGTGGGTGCTCAGCAGATGTTTACTGAATAAATGAATGAGCAGGTCAGCACACCTATGCATGTTGAGAGGGGGAGAGAGGATGAAGAGCTGGGGGAGACTGCCCCTCAAACAGGAAGATTCAGGCCGTTTGTAGCATCAGTTCCAAAGACAGAACCAAAGTCACCTCCCCATTACCCCTAGTGACCTGCTCCCCCATCAGTCACCTGGACCTGTGTGCCCCACAGCACTCTGTCTTCAGCTGAGGGCTGGCTCTGGGTGGGCCTTCTGTCCCCAGGGCAGAGTAGGGCTTAGTAAATGCTCAATATGTGTTTGCTGCAAATCGTGCAATGATAGGCCTTCAAGAATCATTCCCAACACCATCTGTGCCCACAGACAGTAGGAGTGCAAACGGTGATGAGCTCTCCTTTAAAACTGCTTGTCATCGTGACTCCATCCGAGTGTTTATCACAGAGACTCAGTCATTCATTCAACAAACAGATACTGTGTGCTGACTCTGTGCCAGGCACTGTTCACAAAACCAGAGATTCTGCAGTATGAAAAGCAAGATTCCTGCCCACAATCTAGTTGGCAAGGTGGACAGTAAACAAATAAGAAAAGAATGTGAGAGTGATAAGTGCCAAGAGGAAATAAAGCAGCGTTCAGAGGACACGGAGTGCCAGGGTGTGAGTGTGAGCACAGGCCTCAGGGAGGCGCGTGCGTCCTCAGCAGGCAGCCACAGGAGACAGGACAAGGGGAGTGGGGAGTTGGGAGTCAGGTCACACAGAGCCTTTCCAAGGAGAGGACTCGGGATTGATTTTAAGTGTGACAGGGAGGATTCTGAGCAGGGGAGTGAGATGACCTGACTCCTCCTGCCTGCTGCGAAGAGAGGAAGCCACGCAGGAAGCTGCAGCAGGCTCTGTCCAGGTGAGAAGTGGTCGGTTCTTAGCTGTGTTCTGACCACACCCAGTAGGGCTTTCTGTTGGGCTGGATGTGAGGCTGAGAGAGAGGAAGCAATCAGGGATGGATGACCCCTGACCTCTTTATCCCTGAGACCAGATCCCAAGTGTAGCTACCCTTTCTGATTCTAATAACTGGTGACAGTGGCTAGGGTGGGGTGGTTCAAGAACCATGCAAAAGATATAAGGTCTTGGTCACTAGTTCAGCTGGGTTGGTTGGCCTTCTGGGCCTATTTTCAAATATTTAGCCCATTCCCAACCACAGAATTTTTTCAGGGTTACAGCACAGCTCAAGAAGAGACTCTTCTCAAAGGTACAGAATGCAAACCGGGCATGGTGGTGCACACCTAGAGGCCCAGCTACTTGGGAAGCCGAGGCAACAGGATCACTTGAGCCCAGAGTTTGAAGCCTGCCTGAGCAACATAGTGAAACTGTCTCTAAAAAATAAAAAGAAAAAAAAAATTAAGGGTACAAAGGTCAAAGAGCTCTCAGTCAGGCAAAGAAACCAAAGAAAAGGAGGCAGAGACCCCACTGGGGTCACTACACTTCTCAAAGCATATTGACTCTGGGTCACCTTGCTAAATCTACTTTTAGTTCTAGTAGCTTTATGGCAGATTCCTTAGGATTATCTGTATATGATTGTGTTATCTGTAAGTAAATGTAGCTGTATTATTTTATTTTCCAATCCATATACTTTACATTTCTTTTTCTTGTCTTACTGCACTTGTTAGGGCCTTTGGTGCAACACTGAGTAGACCTGGTAAGAACATTGTTGCTTCGTTCCCAATCTTAGATGGAAAATAATCCCATGAAGTATGTTATAGATTTTTTTTTTTTTTTTGAGATGTAATGTCACTCTGTCACCTAGGCTGGAGTGCCGTGGCCCGATCTTGGCTCACTGCAACCTCTGCCTCCTGGGTTCAAACAATGCTCCTGCCTCAGCCTCTGGAGTACCTGAGATTACAGGCGCCCACCATTATGCCCGGCTAATTTTTCTATTTTTGTAGCGATGGGGTTTCACCATGTTGGCCAGGCTGGTCTTGAACTCCTGGCCTCAGGTGATCCGCCTGCCTCGGCCTCCCAAAGTGCTGGGATTACAGGTGTGAGCCACCGCACCAGCCAATGTTCAGTTATTGATTGATTGAGCCAGGGTCTTTCTCTGTTGGCTAGGCTGGAGTGTAGTGGCACAGTCATGGCTCACTGCAGCCTCAATGTCACAGGCTCAAACAATTCTCCTGCCTCAGCCTCTGGGGTAGCTGGGACCACAGGCACGCACCACCATGCCTGACTAATTTTTAAATTTTTTGCAAAGACAGACTCTCACCATGTTACCCAGACTCGTCTCAAATTCCTGGCTGGCCTTAAGTGATTCTCCCACCTCAGCTTCCCAAAGTTCTTAGATTACAGGCATTAGCCATTGCCCCTGGCCAATGTTCAGTTCTTATTTTGTAAATAAATTTTAATTTTACATTTATCCTTATTGTTAAGCAAGTGATGTTCAGTTTTTGTTTTTTGTGGGTTTTTTTTTCTTTTTCTTTTTTTTGAGATGGAGTCCTGCTCTGTCACCCAGGCTGGAGTGCAGTGGCGCAATCACGGCTCACTGCAACCTCTGCCTCCCGGGTTCAAGCGATTCTCCTGCCTCAGCCTCCCAAGTAGCTGTGATTACAGGTGTCCGCCACCATGCCCGGCTAATTTTTGTATTTTTAGTAGAGACGGGGTTTCACTATCTTGGCCAGGCTGGTCTCAAACTCCTGACCTCGTGATCCACCTGCCTCAGCCTCCCAAAGTGCTGGGATTACAGGAGTGCGCCACCGCGCCCAGCTGTGATGTTCAGTTTTTAAGTCAACTCTGCATTCCTGGGAAAAAGCCAATTTGGTCATCATGTTATCTTTTTCTTAATTTGAAAAGTTAAAAATTCCTTAATTTTTATTCCTGGTACCACTACCACAATTTACAGGGCAATATACCTGATGTAAAGAAAAGGCTACAACACTATATTATATTAATCAATCGCTGCACTTTTTGCAAACTGAGGCTCTGACAGTCATGCACAAGAAGGGTTTCCTATTGAAGCTGCAGTAACTTTTCTGATGATGGACCATCGTTCCTTCTGTGGCGGATTTTTAAAGTTCCTCTAACGCATTTGGAACTACTGTCTCCAAGTAACCTGCAGCTTTCCTGACAACTCCTTGCTCTCTCTCTCCTGCTAAGAACTGTAGCCCTGGCTGGGCGTGATGGCTGAGGCCTGTAATCCCAGCACTTTGGGAGGCCAAGACGGGTGGATTACCTGAGGTCAGGAGTTGGAGACCAGCCTGGCCAACATGGTGAAACCCCAACTCTACTAAAAATACAAAAAAATGGCCAGCTGCAGTGGCTCACGCCTGTAATCCCAGCATTTTGGGAGGCCGAGGTGGGTGGATCATGAGGTCAAGAGATCGAGAACATCCTGGCCAACATGTTGAAACCCCATCTCTACTAAAAATTAGCTGGGCGTGGTGGCGCATCCCTGTAGTCCCAGCTACTTGGGAGGCTGAGGCAGGAGAATCCCTTGAACCCAGGAGGTTGCAGTGAGCCGAGATCTATAGCCTTTTTCTGCTGTTTTTAGAACCTTCTGCTACTATATTTACCACTTCCACCACCAATCCGTAAGTACCACCATAGGGACTGCCTGAGCTTCTTCCACCAAAACTACCCCCTTTCATAGGTCCATAATTTGATTGCTGTTGTCCACTATAATTGCTGAAATCATAGTTACCACCACCACCATAGTTACCAGCGCCAAAATTTCCTCCTTCATTGTAACCATCATATTCTCTGCCACCGCCACCATATCCACCACCTTGGTTTTCATATCTTGCTCCACCATCACCATAGCCCCCTCTGCTGCTATAAGCAGGCTCACCATCATTGATACCACTATCACCTCCTCCATAACTACCTCTGCTGCCGCCACCTCCACCCCATCACCTCCTCCATAACTACCTCTGCTGCCACCACCTCCCACCCATCACCTGCTCCATAACTACCTCTGCTGCTGCCACCTCCACCCCATCACCTCCTCCATAACTACCTCTACTGCTGCCACCTCCACCCCATCACCTCCTCCATAACTACCTCTGCTGCCACCTCCACCCCATCATCTCCTCCATAACTACCTCTGCTGCCGCCACCTCCAGCCCATCACCTCCTCCATAACTACCTCTGCTGCCGCCACCTCCACCCCATCACCTCCTCCATAACTACCTCTGCCGCCACCTCCACCCCATCATCTCCTCCATAACTACCTCTGCTGCCACCACCTCCACCCCATCACCTCCTCCATAACTACCTCTGCCGCCACCTCCACCCCATCACCTCCTCCATAACTACCTCTGCCGCCACCTCCACCCCATCACCTCCTCCATAACTACCTCTGCCGCCACCTCCACCCCATCACCTCCTCCATAACTACCTCTGCCGCCACCTCCACCCCATCACCTCCTCCATAACTACCTCTGCCGCCACCTCCACCCCATCACCTCCTCCATAACTACCTCTGCCGCCGCCACCTCCACCCCATCACCTCCTCCATAACTACCTCTGCCGCCACCACCTCCACCCCATCACCTCCTCCATAACTACCTCTGCCGCCACCTCCACCCCATCACCTCCTCCATAACTACCTCTGCCGCCGCCACCTCCACCCCCACCCCATCACCTCCTCCATAACTACCTCTGTCGCCACCACCTCCACCCCATCACCTCCTCCATAACTACCTCTGCCGCCACCTCCACCCCCACCCCATCACCTCCTCCATAACTACCTCTGCCGCCACCACCTCCACCCCATCACCTCCTCCATAACTACCTCTGCCGCCACCTCCACCCCATCACCTCCTCCATAACTACCTCTGCCGCCACCACCTCCACCCCATCACCTCCTCAATAACTACCTCTGCCACCACCTCCACCCCATCACCTCCTCCATAACTACCTCTGCCGCCACCTCCAACCCATCACCTCCTCCATAACGACCCCTGCCGCCACCTCCACCCCATCACCTCCTCCATAACTACCTCTGCTGCTGCCACCTCCACCCCATCACCTCCTCCATAACTACCTCTCTGCCGCCACCTCCACCACCACAGCCTTCTCTTCCACCAAAGTTTCCACCACAGTTAAAATCACCTCTACCACCTCCAAAGTTTCTTCTGTAACCTATAAAATTGCCAGATCCACCTCCATGACCACTTTGCCATACAGCAGACTACATCTTTTGTTTAGTAAGGACCTTTTTCACTTCACAATTATGCCAATTAACAGTGTAGTATTTCTGGCTGGGTGCAGTGGCTCAAACAATAGGGATATAGAACACTTGAATAATGCAATCAACCAATTTGATTTGACATAAAACATGGCACTGTAATCCCAGCATTTTGGGAGGCCTAGGCAGGCGGATCATGAGGTCAGGAGTTCGAGACCAGCCTGACCAACACAGTGAAACCCCGTCTCTACTAAAAATGCAAAAATTAGCTGGGCGTGGTGGTACGCGCCTGTAATCCCAGCTACTCAGGAGGCTGAGGCAGGAGAATCATTTGAACCTGGGAGGCAGAAGTTGCAGAGAGCCAAGATCTCGCCACTGCACTCCAGCTTGGGCAACAGTCCGAGACTCTGTCTCAAAAAAAAAAAAAAAAAAAAAGATATTTCTGAACAGTTCTATCAACTGTATCTTGATTATCAAAAGTTACAAAAGCAAATCCTTTTTTCCACTCTGCCTGTCTTCCATAACTTCTATGGTTTTAATCTTGCCATACTTTTCAAAGGTCTCTCAAATTATATTCTTCTGTATCTTCTTTATTTTATTTATTTTTTTTTTAGATGGAGTCTCGCTCTGTTGCCCAAGCTGGAGTACAGTGGCGAGATCTTGGCTCTCTGCAACTTCTGCCTCCCAGGTTCAAATGATTCTTCTGCCTCAGCTTCCTGAGTAGCTGGGATTACAGGTGCCCACCACCACGCCCAGCTAATTTTTGTATTTTTAGTAGAGACGGGGTTTCACCATGTTAGCCAGGCTGGTCTTGAACTCCTGACCTTGTGATTTGTCCACCTCAGCCTCCCAAAGTACTCGGATTACAGGCATGAGCCACCACACCCAGCCTTGTTTTTATTTATTTTTTATTGAGGTGGAATCTCGCTCTGTCTCCCAGACTGGAGTGCAGTGGCATGATCTTGGCTCACTGCAACCTCCGCCTCCCAGGTTCAAGCAATTCTCCTGCCTCAGTTTCCCAAGTAGCTGGGATTTACAGGCATGTGCCACCATACCCAGTTAATTTTATATTTTTAGTAGAGACGGGGTTTTACCTTGTTGGTCAGGCTGGTCTTGAACTCCTGACCTCAGGTGATCCACCTGCCTCAGCCTCCCAAAGTGCTGGAATTACAGGCTTGAGCCCCACGCCCAGCCTAGATACATTTTCATTATTAATTTCTAATTTAATTCAATTGTGGCCAGACAACATACTTTTAATGATTTCAATCCTTTTAAATTGTTGGTCGGGTGCGGTGGCTCACGGCTGTAATCCCAGCACTTTGAGAGGCTGAGGTGGGCGGATCACGAGGTCAGGAGTTCGAGGCCAACCTGGCCAACATAGTGAAACCTCGTCTCTACTGAAAAAAAAAGTCGGGCATGGTGGCATGCGCCTGTAGCCCCAGTTACTTGGGAGGCTGAGGCAGGAGAACTGCTTGAACCCAGGAGGCGGAGGTTGTGGTGAGCTGAGATCACGCCTGGGCACTCCAGCCTGGGCACCAGAGTGAGACTCCGCCTCAAAAACCAAAATTCTGTTACCACCCAGACTAATCCATCTAGAGTAGTCCAGGTGTGCTTGAAAGAAAATATGTATTGCTGTCTCTGGGTGCCATGTTTTATGTCAAATCAAATTGGTTGATTGCATTATTCAAGTCTTCTATATCCCTATTGTTTTTGTCTTATTACTGAAGAGGATTAAAATCTCCATTCATGGATGTCTATTTCTCTAGGCAATTGTTAGGTTTCATTTATTTTGAAACTGTGTAATTAAGGACTTTTTGTCTTCTTGATGTGTACCTTTATTGCTGGTAATACTCTCGTTTTTGAATTCTACTGTCTGATATTAATATCCCACTAATATTCTCCCATTAATAAGCCATTCTAGCTTACTTATGGTTGTCTGAATATTTTTTTCCATCTTTTTACATTTAGCCTTTAATTTTTAATTTTTATTTTATTATTATTATTTTTTTCTGAGACAAAGAGTCTCGCTCTCTTGCCCAGGCTGGAGTGCAGTGGCGTGATCTTGGCCCACTGCAAGCTCCGCCTCCCGGGTTCACGCCATTCTCCTGCCTCAGCCTCCCGAGTAGCTGGGACTACAGGCGCCCGCCACCTCGCCCGGCTAGTTTTTTTTGTATATTTTAGTAGAGACGGGGTTTCACTGTGTTAGCCAGGATGGTCTCGATCTCCTGACCTCGTGATCCTCCTGTCTCGACCTCCCAAAGTGCTGGGCCTTTTTTTTTTTTTTTTTGAGACAGGGTCTCACTCTGTCATCCAGACTGGATGACACAATCTTGGCTCACTGCGACCTTTGCCACCCGGGCTCAATGATCCCCCTGCCTCAGCCTTCTGAGTAGCTGGGACTACAGGCTTGAGCCACTCTGCCTGCCTGGCCTTGTTTTTATTTTATTTATTTTATTATTTTTATTTATTTATTTATTTATTTACAGAGTCTTGCTCTCTCACCCAGGCTGGAGTGCAGTGGCATGATCCTGGCTCACTGCAAGCTCCGCCTCCTGGGTTCACGCCATTCTCCTGCCTCAACCTCCCAGCAGCTGGGACTACGGGCGCCCACCACCACGCCCGGCTAATTTTTTGAATTTTTAGTGGAGACAGGGTTTCACCGTGTTAGCCAGGATGGTCTCGATCTCCTGACCTTGTGATCCGCCCACTTCAGCCTCCCAAAGTGCTGGGATTACAGGCATGAGCCACCGCGCCCGGCCTTTTTTTTTTTTTAATTGAGAGGGAGTCTTGCTGTGTTGCCCAGGCTGAAGTGCAGTGGTGCGATCTCGGCTCACTACAACCTCTGTCTCCCGGGTTCAAGCAATTCTCCTGCCTCAGCCTCCCAAGTAACTGGGACTACAGGTGCACACCACCACACCTGGCTAATTTTTTCTTTTTGTATTTTTAGTAGAGACACGGTTTCACCATGTTGACCATGGCTGTTCTCAAACTCCTGACCTCAGGTGATCTGCCCACCTCGACCTCCCAAAGTGTTGGGATTACAGGCGTGAGCCACCGTGCCTGTCACTGGCCTTGGTTTGTTTGTTTATTTATTTATTTATTTGAGATGGAGTCTTGCTCTGTTGCCAAGGCTGGAGTGCAGTGGCACAATCTCAGCTCACTGCAACCTCCACCTCCTGGGTTCAAGTGATTCTCCTGCCTCAGCCTTCCAAGTAGCTGGGACTATAGGTGTGTACCACCACACCCAGCTATCTTTGGTATTTTAGTAGAGATGGGGTTCACCACGTTGGCCAGGCTGGTCTTGAACTGAGATTACTGGGGTGAGCCACCGTGCCCAGCCTGTTTCAGTATTTTAAATGTGCTTCTATGGCCAGGCACGGTGGCTCACGCCTGTAATCCCAGCTACTTAGGAGGCTGAGGCAGTTGGATTGTTTGAGCCTGGGAGCTGTCGTCATGCCACTGCACGCCATCCGGGCAAGAGAGCGGGAGCATGGCTCTAAAAATAAATTAAAATCTGGCTGGGCGCAGTGGCTCACACCTGTAATCTCGAGGCAGGTGGATCACAAGGTCAGGAGTTCCAGACCAGCCTGGCAAATATGGTGAAACCCCGTCACTACTAAAAATATAAAAAATTAGCCGGGCATGGTGGCGGGCGCCTGTAGTCCCAGCTACTCGGGAGGCTGAGGCAGGAGAATCGCTTCAACCTGGGAGGCAGAGGTTGCAGTGAGCCAAGATTGCGCCACTGCTCTCTAGCCTGGGCGACAGAAGGAGACTCTTGTCTCCACACACAAAAAAATAAAAAATGAAAAAATGAAACATGCAAAACTGGCAAAACTCTGTCACATGCATCAGTATATGTAATATATACATATAGGTTGAGGAGCAGGAATAAAACCGACATCCATGTGCCTACTTGCCAGCTGAAATTACCTAACAAGCCCTTCGTAGCCCCCTCTCATGCTTCACTGTGTTAATCAGTTGCTTTTCTTCAGAGCTTTGCCATGTGTGCCTGTGTAACATATAATGTCAGTTGGCTGTCTTTGAACTTTAAATAGAATCGGGCTGAATGTATGCTCTGTAATGTTTTTCTGCTTATTTCCAAGATTTCCTTATGCCTATATATGTAGCAGTTATTAATTTTAACTGTTGTATAGTACTACACTCTATAATCCACAGTTCTACTCTTGAGCATAAATGGGTTGTTTGCAGTTTTTGACTTTGTTGTTGTTGTTGAGACAGAGTCTCCCTCTGTCGACCAGGCTGGAGTGCAGTGGTGCGATCTCAGCTTGCTGCAAGCTCTGCCTCCCGGGTTCATGCCATTCTCCTGCTTCATCCTCCCAAGTAGCTGGGACTACAGGCGCCCACCACCACGCCCGGCTAATTTTTTGTATTTTTCATAGAGACGGGGTTTCACCGTGTTAGCCAGGATGGTCTCAATCTCCTGACCTTGTGATCCACCCGCCTCGGCCTCCCTAAGTGCTGGGAATACAGGCGTGAGCCACCACACCTGGCCCGTTTTTGACTTTTACAAACAATGCTGCTGTGCATATTCTTGCCTGTGTGCTTCTGAGGTAATGTGCCTGGGTAGAACTGCTGGGTTGTAAGGTACGTGCATGTTCAGCTCATCTAGTTAATGCCAAACTATTTCCAAGGTGGCTTGTACTAATTTCTCTTCCACCAGCAGGGTGGGAGGTCCTACTTCTCCACTTCCTTGCCAGCATCTTCTTGACAGTGTTTTTGCATCCTAACACATCTGCCACCTGAGTCTTTGTAAGAACAGCCAACGCTGAATGTTCATTCACACGGTGCCAGACCCTGTACTGAGGGCTCTGTGTGTGATTTGATTTCACCCTCACAAGACCCCCATCTATTATGAACATGTTATTGATGACCGAGAGAGCAAGTCTTTGTCTTGCTTCTGCCCAAGACACTTCCCTTCTGCCGGGGCCCCATGGCCATGTTGCCTATCTTCGTTTCCCAACCTGGGTGGGGCTGAGTCCCAGCAGGGCCTCAGCGCCATCCCTGGACCCTTTTCTCCTCAGGCTCTTACTCCCTGTCAGTCCGTCTCAGCCGCCCTGCATCCTGGGACCGAATCAGACACTACAGGATCCAGCGCCTTGACAATGGCTGGCTGTACATCTCACCGCGCCTCACCTTCCCCTCACTCCAGGCCCTGGTGGACCATTACTCTGGTATGGCCTTTCCCTGCCCCCAGGAGTAGGCTGGGATAGTCTGCAGGGAGGAGCAGGCAGTGGTGTCTTCGGATATTTTACCTGCTATGGAGTATTCAGACAGACAGGAGAGGCCTCCCCTATTTTCACACCAGTCCCCATGCCAAGAAATGCAGGCTGGAAGCCTTGTCTTCACCTCGTGCCCTAGCAGAAAAGCCACATACCTCCTGTGTAGGCTCCGGTCAGTACCTTGCCTACCACCCTGGTTCTGATTCAAAGCCCCTGGCAGCAGGTGGAGTTCTCTCCACAGGAACCGGACCCAGAGCTGCTGCTGTGTGGGATTCAATCCTGACTCTCCTTAGTACTTCCTGATGCCGGTCCTTCGACAGACACTGGAAGATGCAGTCACTGGGCACAGCGTCAGGGCGCAGAGAGGGAAGAGCACTCTCAGAAAACTCAGGGGTTTTCTGCAGGTCACTCCATGCAGGAGTAGACAGTAGAAGTAGACTGAGCAGTCCTTAGCTTTCTTCTTCCCAAAGCAATTTCCTAACCAGAAACTTGAGCTCAGGAGGTCCATGAACTCACCCTAAATCATACAGTGATTGTCTCCCAAAAGTTAGCCCAGAAAGACCTTTGACTGCATCTGTCTCCATGAAACCAACAGCTTGGGGCTCATGTCCTGTCACTCTTTTGTAACCATGCCCCCTCCTGCCAAGTGTGGGGGGCTGTCAGGATGAGGGCTGTTGGAGAGAAGTAGGGTGGAGTCGGCCATGTCAGGGATGGAGGTCTCTTCCTCAGAGCTGGCGGATGACATCTGCTGCCTCCTCAAGGAGCCCTGTGTCCTGCAGAGGGCTGGCCTGCTCCCTAGCAAGGATATACCCCTACCTGTGACTGTACAGAGGACACCACTCAACTGGAAAGAGCTGGACAGGTAAAGTCGGGGACTCCTGGAAACATGAAAGCAAGACCAAGAGTTAGAAGGACCCACCCCTGGGAACCACAACCCGAATGTACCTGTCACACTCAGGACACCTGGCAGCTGGAGCCAGGGCACACTGACTCAACTCCTGGAGCACAGCCCAGGCTCGGCAGGTGGGGCTGGGAAGCTGATCTGATAGGGAACAGGGGAGCCCCATGAGGTCCTCATCAGGAGTGAGGGGTTTTGAGAACAGTGCATTTTTGTGTGTAGTGAGTGCAGGGAGGAGGAATAGGCTCCTTGACCCAATTCTCTTCCTTTGTCCACAGCTCCCTCCTGTTTTCTGAAGTTCCCACAGGGGAGGAGTCTCTTCTCAGTGAGGGTCTCCGGGAGTCCCTCAGCTCCTACATCAGCCTGAATGAGGAGGCTGTCTCTTTGGATGATGCCTAGGCCCAAAAGAGAGGCCGAAAGGGAAACCAAGATTGCACACCTAGAACCCCAATTCAGCCCAGCCACCTGAGCACCCCAGAGGCAAGGCTGTGCACTCAGTGAGGGAGGGCTGGGACACAGAGGTGCATCCAAGGTCCCACCTGTACCCTTGCTCTTTCCTCTCTTGGCCCTAAGTCGTCACCTACCTCCTCCCAGTGCCATGACCCCACCTGCGACCTCTAGTCCAAATGCAGAGAAGTTGGGACCAGGGCCAGGGTTCCAAAAAGAGAGTAAGCCTCCTGCGGGTCTGACCTAGTCAGTTCTTGAGTTTGTTTCCAGTACCATCTGGATGCCCTGCCTGCTGAGCCCCGTTCTACATCCCCCGTTAACCAGGCCCCGCCCACAAGGTAGAAACAACCCCTAGCTTCTGTGAGAAAATCATTTTCGGGAAATTGACAAGTCTCGTTGAGACCACCACCGTACCTCAGAAGATAGGACTGTGGCCTAGAAGGGAAAGGAAAACTGAGGAGATGATGTCTTACCGTAGCAGCAGATCATAGGTGCTCCAGCCTCTACATGATCTCCAGAGCAATGAGAAAGACTTCTGACAGTCTAAGTCCTCAAATGTCCCCCATTGAGGACAACAGCCCCAGCTCTTTTTTTCTGAAACGGAGTCTTGCTCTGTTGCCCAGGCTGGAGTGCAATGGCGCGATCTCAGCTCACTGCAACCTCCGTCTCCTGGATTCAAACAATTCTCCTGCCTCAGCCTCCAGAATAGCTGGGATTACAGGTGCATACCACCATGCCTGGCTAATTTTTTTGTATTTTTAATAGAGATGGGGTTTCACCATGTTGTCCAGGCTGGTTTCGAACTCCTGACCTCAGGTGATCCACCCGCCTAGGCCTCTCAAAGTGCTGGGATTACAGGTGTAAGCGACCGCACCCAGCCTAGCTTTCAGATCTCTATTTCATTTTGTGGCTTACCATTCCCTAGCACACTGGCCTTGCCATCTTGTGGCCAAATACAAAATAACACCTCTTAAGTCTAGCACACTGCAGTGAGGCCAGGCACCTCAGTGCTGGGCAGGGGCATCAGAAGGTGCTAAGCCCTCTCTCCACAATGCCAAGACTGAGGCCACAGCCTACACCAAATCCAGCGCTTAATTTCCCTGCTGCCCTCATAAAGAGAAAGAGGTCTGCTGGATCTGCTAAGGGAGCACGGAGAGGAAGAAAGAGGGATGGGGTGGGAGGTACCACCTCGAGTGTTCCTACTGGGTTCCCAAGCTACAGGTGGGGTGGGAAAGGCTTTATCAGGTATCATCAACAGGTTCTCAATTAAAGATTTGATTTATTCAAGTATCTGAAAACATTCTACAATGGAAACTGTTATTAGATGCTGCCTGTACTGTGCTATGGACCACACACATACAGTCATGCTGTTTCAGAAGACTTTAAATGCCACTGATAGTTTAAAAACTGTACACCTGATGGAGAATCGAGGAAGACAATTTAATGTTTCATCTGAATCCAGAGGTGCATCAAATTAAATGACAGCTCCACTTGGCAAACAGCTGTTACTTGACGGTATCCAAGAAGAAATGGTTGGTGACGGATAAATTCAGAAATGCTTCTCCAAAGGTGGGTGGTTTTTAAAAAGTTTCAGGTCACAACCCTTGCAGAAAACACTGATGCCCAACACACTGATTCGTGGTCCAGGAAACATGGGTCTTCCAAGTTCCAAGGGGCTGGGGTTCCCCAACGATCAAGTTCCTGTGCTGTAATCAAGAGGGTCCTTTGGACTGGATAGGGAGCAGTTGGGAGCTGTACACCATCAGTCATAATGAATGGCAGTGTAAAAGATGATCCAGATGACCTAGTGAGGAGACAAGCACTGTTCATAGGTCACCTGGGTTAACACAGGCCCTGATTCCACAAAACAAAAATGCCAGATGAGAATGTGAACACGGGGCTCTCCCGGGGCTATCCATTGCACAATCGGCTTGGGGAGTCTAAGTTAAAATTTCACTGAAATCACACTGTCACTAACAGAGCCCAGGACTGCCCACCTGCACTTGCAAAGCAACTCCTGATAAGTTCCTCCCCTACCAAATGGCAACCCCAGGCCCAGGGAATTGAGGTACAGAGGTGGAAATGATTCAAGTAAAGCATACTACACTGCTAGCAGGTGCTGCGACTACCAGTGTGAAAATACCATTATAATTTGTCAGGTGCATATCAAAGCAGGGATTCTCAAACCTTGTCTACCCATTGTAATCTCCTGGTTCTTTAAAAAACATATAGATGCCCCAGCAATACCTCTCAGAAGATTTTATTGGTTTGGATTAGAGTCTGGACACATAAGGTTTTTTTTTTTAATCCTGCTGGGACTCAACAGGTACACACCACCACTCCTGGCTATTTTTTTTTCCCGCTGTAGAGATGCGTTTCACCATATTGCCCAGGCTGGTCTTGAACTCCTGGACTCAAGCAGTCTGCCTGCCTCAGCCTCCTATAGTGCTGTAATCCCAGCACTTTGGGAGGCCGAGACGGGTGGATCACGAGGTCAGATCAAGACCATCCTGGCTAAAACGGTGAAACCCCGTCTCTATTAAAAAAATACAAAAAACTAGCTGGGCGAGGTGGCGGGCGCCTGTAGTCCCAGCTACTCGGGAGGCTGAGGCAGGAGAATGGTGTAAACCTGGGAGGCGGAGCTTGCAGCTAGCTGAGATCCGGCCACCGTACTCCAGCCTGGGAGACAGAGCGAGACTCCCTCTCAAAAAAAAAATGGGCTGGGCGCGGTGGCTCACACCTGTAATCCCAGTACTTTGGGAGGCGGAAGCGGGTGGATCACTTGAGGTCAGGAGTTTGAGACCAGCCTGGCCAACATGATGAAACCCCATTTCTACTAAAAATACAAAAACTATCCAGGCATGGTGGCTCACGCCTGTAGTCCCAACTACTGGGGAGACTGAGGTGGGAGGATCACTTGAGCCCAGTAGGCGGAGTCTGCAGTAAGCCAAGATTGTGCCACTGCACTCCAGCCTGGGTGAAAGGGTGAGACCCTGTGTCAAAAAAAATAATAGTATACAGTTCAGAAGTTTTCTATATGGGCACAGGTGTGCAAACATCACCACTGATTTCAAAACATTACTCCAAAAAGAGCCTGTTTCCTTTATCAGCTACTCTCCCTCCCCTCCTCCCAGCCACTGGCAAGCACTAATATACTTTTTGCCTCAATGGATTTGCTCACTGGGAGATTTTGCATATAGAATCACACAATATATGGTCTTTTATATCTGGATTCTTCCACTTAGCATAATGTTTCAAGGTTCATCCATGTTATACAGCATGTATCGGTACTTCATTCTTTTTTTTTTTTTTTTTTTTTTTTTGAGATAGTCTTGCTCTGTCTCCCAGGCTGGAGTGCAGTAGCGCAATCTTGGCTCACTGCAAGCTCTGCCTCCCAGGTTCACACCATTCTCATCTCAGCCTCCCCAGTAGCTGGGACTACGGGCGCCCACCACCAAGCCCGGCTAATTTTTTTAGTAGAGACAGGGTTTCACCTTGTTAGCCACGATGGTCTTGATCTCCTGACCTTGTGATCCGCCCGCTTCGGCCTCCCAAAGTGCTGGGATTACGGGTGTGAGCCACCGTGCCCGGCCACTTCATTCCTTTTTAAGACCAAATAACATTCTACTGTATGGATATATATTATCCTATCCATTCATCAAGTGATGGTCATTTGGATTGTTTGTACTTTTTAGCCATTATGAAAAATATTTCCTAGTTTCTTTTTTGAGGTGGAGTTTCCCTCTTGTTGCCCAGGCTGGAATGCGATGGCATGATTTCAGCTCACTGCAACCTCTGCCTCCCAGGTTCAAGAGATTCTCATGCCTCGGCCTCCCAAGTAGCTGGGATTACAGGTGCCCACCACCACGCCCAACTAATTTTTTGTATTTTTAGTAGAGATGGGATTTCACCATGTTGGCCAGGCTGATTTTGAACTCCTGACCTTAGGTGATCTGCCTGCCTTGGCCTCCCAAAATGCTGAGATTACAGGCCTGAGCCACCATGCTCGGCCCTCCTAGTTTCTAATATGTAGCCAGGGTTGAGAATCAGATGTAGAAGCTGACGATGGGCCCTGGATTTACACATTACAGGGGACTGTACAGTATTTCAGACCACATCTTCTAGGATGTGGCTCAACACAGGCCATGGCCCTGAGCCTCAGAAGCCTTTAGAAAAACAGCACCCTGTTCACATAGTGTAACTCAATCAGTGGGGTCCCCTCCTGTAAGTGACACCTCATGAAATGAACAGTACCTGTTATAAAACTATCAGCTACACATACCATGAACAAGGCAAAAGAGGTCATAAACCCTTCTTTCGTGAGCTCCCACGTGCCGCCATATTCTTCCTCATCAATCTGTAGATAATTGCTGAAGTAGAGGTACAGGACTCCTGCATTGATCAGGCAGAATCTGGAGCAAGAGAGAACAAGTACCAAACATAAACTGTAAGATTAGAAGACTCAGAACTTGGGGCCGGGCGTGGTGGCTCACGCCTGTTATCCCAGCACTTTGGGAGGCTGAGGTAGGTGGATCACTTGTGGTCAGGAGTTCGAGAACAGCCTGGCCAACAGGATGAAACCCTGTCTCTACTAAAAATACAAAAACTAGCAGGGCATTGTGGTGGGCACCTGTAATCCCAGCTGTTCAGGAGCCTGAGGCAGGAGAACTGCTTGAACCCAGAGGCGGAGAGGTTGCAGTGAGCCAAAATTATTCCACTGCACTCTAGCCTGGGCAACAGCAAAACTCCATATATAGGTATATATATATTGTGTGTGTGTGTGTGTGTGTGTGTGTTTGTGTATGTGTATTATATAGTTCTCCAAAGCCCCTTGAAGACAGACAGAATGGCTGCTGAGCTGTCCCAAACAGAACCTGACATGGGCCTCCAGGTAGCTCCAGCTAGAGGCAGGCTATGGGAGAAACACACGTGAAGCCGCTGCTTCACAGCCTAGTTGAGCAGGCAACAGCATACCCCCTGTACAACTCCCAGTGGGAGACCATTTCTGGATATCCACTGTCTGTTACTGCTATAGGATGCAGATGTGAAGATGACTGTTCCTGCCCTCAGCTCACCATCAGTTATGGGGCTAGGAACAGCAATGAGCTAGGCACGGTGGCTCATGCCTGTAATCCCAGCACTTTGGGAGGCCAAAGTAGGCGGATCACCTGAGGTCAGGAGTTCAGGACCAGCCCAGCCAACATGGCGAAACCGTCTCTACTAAAAATACAAAAAAATAAGCCGGGCATGTTGGTGGGCACCCGTAGTCCCAGCTACTTGGGAGTCTGAGGCAGGAGAATTGCTTGAACCTGAGACGTGGAAGTTGCAGTGAGCCGAGATCATGCCAGTGCACTCCTGCCTGGGCACCAAAGCAAGACTCCGTCTCAAAAAAAAAAAAAAAAAAGAAGGACCTATGCCAGACATTTTGACTCATGCCTGTAATCCCAACACTTTGAGAGGCCGAGGAAGGAGGATCACTTGAGCCCAAGAGTTCAAGGCTAGCCTAGGCAATGTAGAGAAACCTTGTCTCTACAAAATTTTAAAAAATCAGCCAAGTATTGTGGCTCACGCCTATAGTTCCAGTTACTTAGGAGGCTGAGGCAGGAAAATCATTTGAATCCAGGAGGTCAAGGCTGCAGTCAGCCGTGATGGTGCCACTGTGCTCCCACCTGGGCAACAAAGTGGGGCCCTATCTCAAAAAAACAAAATGAAGGGACCTGAAATAACTTCTGCCAAAGCCAAGGTTTAGCACCTGGCACTAAGCATAGTGCCAGGCACAAGGGAAATGGTCGTCAAATACAGAAGTTCCCACTTCCCAAACTTGCACAGAAACAAAGGTCACAGCAGAACGAGAGGGCATGCCACCAACAAGTAATGTGATAGCCTCTTGCATGAGGTCCCTTTAGACCCATGAATGAATGGACTGGCCCAGCCTTCAGGAAGGCAGGAAGGTAACCTGCCTGACCTGAGATGCTCCTGAGGAGTGGTGCACCAGACCCAGGAGTGCCATTGTAGGGCCGCTGCTTTGCTGTATTCATCACACACACACAGCTCCAGAGCAGCAATGGCCTTTCCTCTAACAGGAAAGAAAGCCTCTATTTAAAAAGAAATGATACCATGAAAATGTAAGATACCCAAGACTTACCCTGCTATTCCCAAGAAACCTCGTAATGGTAAAACTCCCCAAATGACACCCAGGACCACAGCAATGATCTGTCGGAACCAGTAGATCACATCTAAAAATTCATCCTGTAGAAAAGACAGAAAATGCAAGAATTATCTGGGGATGGGTGCCATAGTACAGCCAGAGGGGGGAATATTAAACCTTTCTGCTAAACACATCCAGGAAATTTGTTTCCCCCAAAGGCAACGGTATGTGCTTCCTGTTTCACCTTACTTAAAATGTGATAGAAATGATACATTTCGACATCATTAAGCGATCACTTCCAGAATCTATGCTCTAAATCAAAATTCTAGAGCTGCATATATAATATGACCTGTAATGAAATGATTGTGATAGTAATCGTGCTACTGGCCGCACATATGGACTAGAAGCAAAAATGCTGGAGGCAGGTGCCAGCATATTTAAGTTTCATGGAAGAACACAGACGACGACTCAGGTTTCTGATCTGCCCTAGATTCCAGAAACCAGTCCTTATACAAGAAAGAAATGACACAGCAGATTAGAGACTGCAGGTTTTGCAAGAGTTGGGCAGGGCTGGGGGCAGAACAAGGGCACCTTCAGGAAGTGCCTCCCATCCCCCCTTACAGGAACTTCAGGAAGGAAAATCCCACTTCGGCAGCCCAGAAAACCAAAGAAATGACTGCAAATATAATACTCTTTCCAAACTACCTGGAATCAAGCGGTTTGTGATCACCCCTTCCAGATCATGGAGCAGAGTTACGAAGCATCCTCCGAATGGGACGAGTAAGAACGTCCTGAAGTCCCAACCAATTCTCACACGTATTTGGTGGCATTTCTCTACCCCGACACCTCACACTCACCCAGTGGGTGGTCTCAGTCTCCCCTCTTGACTCATGCTTATCAAAGTATTCAGTCCTTTTCATTCAACAGGCAACAACAGCTCAAGATTAGCGAGCCTCACTATGTGCAAAAGGCTTTAACGCACCACCGTACCCTCACTTCAGAGCTATTCTGACTTAGATTCCGCAAGGAGAGCACCTGGTACGTAGAAAGCATTCTCAGTAGAAGTCTGTTAGTGTTAGTTTGTACTAGTTAATTCGAAAGAGACAAGTAACTTACTCAAAACCCTACTGCACATAAAAGGCGGAGGCCGAATCGAATTCAGCTCCCTTTCCCCGTTCAGGCACAAGCCCTGCCCGCTCCTCGTCAATTCCGCATAACTACGGGGCTTCGGCCTTAGGCCACCCTTCGGGGAGCTCCAAGCCCAGCTGTCCGCCCAGTGCCCGCCAAGTTTGTTCTGATACTCTTGGGCCACCCGCCCCACTGCCCTACTCGATAGCGCCGGAACGGGGGCGAGGGCAGGCCCAGGCCAGTCTTCCCGTTCCCCGAGTCCCAGCCGGCTCCTCGCGTCCGCGCCCTGTTCGGGCTCCACCGTACCTTGTCCTCCCAGGCCGCGTCGCTCCGCAGCACCTTGCTCCAGACGGAGACTTTGAGGGCCCCGTTGGCCAGCTGCGGCTGAGGCGGCTCCTCCTTCCGCCGCCCGCCGCTCATCCTCCCGTCGCGCCGCCCGGGCCGGGCCTGGGGCGCGCGGGCTGAGCCAGAGGGAGTCGGGGTCTAGGGTCGCGGGTCACGGCGCGGGTCGGCTGCAGGCTCAGCGGTCCGGTCCTGCGGCGCGCTGCAGTTCCTCTCACCTGGCCAACCTACCCGGCTCCGCTGGCTCTACTGAGCAGGCGCCGCGAAGGGAGGGGCGGCACAGTGTCGTGCGACCTCCCGCCGACGTGCTGACGCAGCCAATCGGCAGTCGCGCAGCCGTCCGAGTGAAAGAGCAACCATCGCCTTGGCGCAAGCGCGCTACTCGTGGCGGAAATGACGTCAGCCTCTGCCAGGCTCGCGGTAAGGTGTGAGGGAAGGGACAATCTTGGTAGAACGCTGAAATGGGCGCCAGGAGGCGCTG
Source organism: Macaca nemestrina (assembly GCF_043159975.1). Taxonomy (NCBI): domain Eukaryota; kingdom Metazoa; phylum Chordata; class Mammalia; order Primates; family Cercopithecidae; genus Macaca; species Macaca nemestrina. The sequence goes on from NC_092139.1 coordinate 28,204,222, forward strand.
TGGAGACCGAGGAGGTAAGGGAACACCGAGGCTGGACGTCAGCGTCGCCCAGTCGGCCACAGCTGACCCTCGAGCAGCGAGTGGGGCAGGAGCTGCTCTACCTTTCCTTGCGACCTACACGCCGGCTGAGCCCAGACCTTGCTCCAGGGTAGCCCCAAGCTGCCCCGCAGGATTTAGCCGGTTTATTTTCTCCCCTAACCCTGCAAGTTCTGTAGGGCCTTGTTCAAGATGTTAACTCTTCTGTAATAACTAAGCATCTCATCTTGCCCAGCACACTCTTTTGGCATACGAGAGCCCTGAGACCCCAAAAGAGGAAATGAGTTTCTGAAGCCGTATAGCAAGGTGGACTCAACCGGGGACTCCTGAGCGGCAAATACAAGAATTGGGTTAGGTGTCAGAATATCTGAGTGTTCACATACAGCGTCCTCACCATGTGCTGCGTCAGTGCTTCACAAAATGAGCTTCCAGAGCAGCAGCGGCCGCATCGCCTGGGAACTGGATAGGGTGGCAGGTTCTCGGCCCCCATTCCACACCTACTGACTCAGAACCCCTGGGGATGGGGCTCCTTCCGATGTTTGAACAAGCCCTCCAGGTGGTGCCAGGCGCACTGTGTTGGTAAGTCCAGAGACCAAGGCACATCCCTTCTGGACAGTGGATTTTTTTTTTTGAGACGGCACGGTCTCTGCTCACTGCAACCTCCACCTCCCAGGTTCAAGCGATTCTCGTGCCTCAGCGTCCCACGTAGCTGGGATTATAGGCACCCGCCACCACGCTCCACTGATTTTTTTTTGTATTTTAGTAGAGAGGGGGGTTTCACCATGTTGCCCCGGCTGGTCTCGAACTCCTGAGCTCAGGCAATCCGCCCATCTTGGACTCCCAAAGTGCTAGGATTACAGGCATGAGCCTCCTCACCCGGCCTCTGGACAGTGGATTTATAGAGGCAAGTAATGTATCTGGACCTGGGTGTGTCTTGACTCCAAAATCTGTGCTCTTAACGGTTAAACTTTAAAGCTTAAAGAGTATCAATGAGGTCAGAGCATCTTTTGCATACCTATCAACATTCACCTGTAATTCTTCACTTTTCGTGAGTAATAGAACCTCGTAGGGAGGCCAGGCGCAGTGGCTCACTCCTGTAATCCCAGCACCTTGGAAGGCCGAGGTGGGTGGATCACTTCAGGTCAGGAGTTCAAGGCAAGCCTAGCCAACACGGTTGAAACCCCGTCTGTACTAAAAATACAAAAAAAACCCAAAAACAACAACAACAACAAAACTAGCCAGGCGTGGTGGTGGGGACCCGTAATCCCAGCTTCTCAGGAGGCTCGAGGCATGAGAATTGTTTGAACCTTGGAGGCGGAGGTTGCAGTGAGCCAAGATCACGCCATTGTACTCCAGCCTTGGCAACAGAGCAAGACTTGGTCTCAAAAACAACAAAAAACAAACAAAAGAACCTCCTAGAGAGCTTTTCCAGAATACCACAGCTGCTGTTTTCCACCCCAAGCCTACCCTGACATTGTTTCAGTAGATTAAGTGGAGCTGGACCCCCAAGGTGAAACATACTGCGATCACATTACTGTCTGGAACTGGTGGAAGGGCCGTATACATTGTATGGGTGCACACCTTTTGTCCTAAGTTTCCCCATGGGTCTTGTTCTTTTCAGCCCTGCCTCTTTTCTGATCCAGTTTCCCTCCCATATGAAATGGTAAAGCTTAGCCAGTTGAAGGAAATCAAAATATTTTGCCCCAAAATATGGCTCCCTCATATAATGACTATTTTAGTTTAGTTTCTGAGACAGGGTCTCGCTCCGTTGCCCATGCTCAAATGCAGTGGCATGATCAGGGCTCACTGCACCTTTGATCTCCTGGGCTCAAATGATCTTCCCATCTCAACTTCCCAAGTAGCTGGAGCCACAGGCACAGGCACATGCCACCACGCCTGGCTAAGTTTATTTATTTTGATTATTATTATTATTTTTTGAGACAGAGTCTCACTCTGTTGCCCAAGCTGGAGTGCAGTGGCATGATCTCAGTTCACTGCAACCTCCGCCTCCCAGGTTCAACAAGTTCTATTGACTCAGTCTCCCCAGAAGCTGGGATTACAGGTGTGTGCCACCACACCTGGCTAATTTTTGTATTTTTCAGTAGAGATGGGGTTTTGCCATCTTGTCCAGGCTGGTCTCAAATTCCTGACCTCAAGTGATCTGCCTGCCTTGGCCTCCCAAAGGGCTGGGATTACAGGCATTAGCCACCACGCCCTGCCATGTTTTTTCTTTTTCTTTCTTTTTTTTTTTTTAATTTTCTGTAGAGACGGGGTCTCACTATGTTGCCTAGGCTGGTCTTGAACTCCTGGGCTCAAGCAATCCTCCCATCTCAGCCTCCCAGTGTGTTGGGATTACAGGCATGACCCACTGTGCCTAGCATAATGAATATCTGAAATTGAAAACCTTTAGAGATCAGGGGGCTGGAAGAGACTTTTCCCCTATCTACATAAAGATATGACTGACCCACCAAGGAGAAGAGTTCTTGTTCCTTTCCCTGTTATATCACTTTCTATTGCAGAAGATAAGACAGTGTAACCAAACCTGAACAAATCCTTTTCAAGGTAGTGACTGTCTCCAAAAATGATTTAAATTCCAAAGATAACTGTTTACAACTTAACTTCTGTTTCTCATCCATTCTTCCTAATAATCATTTGTTGTCCCTCAATAAAATTCCTGTGCTCCCCCTTCCCATAACCTGTTCTACCAGGATCCAAGTCCCCATTCTTTCTGTAACCTCAAGATAGTACAGAAACTTCTGTACCTGGCTGGGTGCAGTGGCTCACACCTGTAATGCCAGCACTTTGGGAGGCCGAGGCGGGTGGATCACCTGAGGTTAGGAGTTCGAGACCAGCCTGACCAACATGGAGAAACCCCATCTCTACTAAACTTACAAAAAATTAGCCAAACATGGTGGCGTGCACCTGTAATCCCAGCTACTCAGGAGGCTGAGGCAGGAGAATCACTTGAACCTGGGAGATGGAGGTTGCAGTGAGCCAAGATCATGCCATTGCACTCCAACTTGGGCAACAAGAGCAAAACTCCATCTAAAAAAAAAAGAGGCTTCTGTACCTTACTGGGGAGTTGGGGAGCTGGGTCTTCATTCTGAAGACTCCTGTGTATTCGTGTTAAATCAAATTGTATGCCTTTTCTCCTGGTAAACAATCTGCCTCATATTACTGATTTTCAGGGAAACTTCAGGGGGCCAAGAGCTTCCAAACTGACTTGTTTGGAAGTGTACCATTGTTACAAAACCTCTTTTACAGACTCCCTGCTAGCATGTAGTTCAGAAGACAAACTAATGAATCTGTCACGGAACGAAGGAAGAATGACTAACCCTTGGCCTAAAGGTAAGTTTTCACTCTGCCAGGTCTCCTCCTGGTGAAGATATATAATGGGGAACCTGATCTGGGGGGATTAGGGAAGGCTAAACTCTGAAGGAAGAGATTAGAAGGAAAAGAGGGAGGTGAAGGTGGGAGAGAACATTCAGGAAAATGAAACTGTGTGGGCTAATGGTAAGGAATGAAGCCACCAGGGGGGAAGCACAGGGGAAAATCATGCCGAAGAGCTTGCTTCTTATCCCAGGGGTAGGGGAAGCCATCAGGTTTGCATCTTAGAATGATCATGGTTGCTGCTATTTGGAGGACTAGATCAGAATGAATGGGGGACTAGTTAAAAGTCTATTAAAGTCATTTAGGTGAGAGTTGGTGAGGGCACTGAAGATGCAGAAAACTGGATTCAAAAGTTCTTTTTGTTGTTGTTGTTTGAGAAAGAGTCTCATTCTTGTTGCCCAAGCTGGTGTGCAGTGGCATGATCTCGGCTCACTGCAACCTCCACCTCCCAGGTTCAAGCAATTCTCCTGACTCAGCCTCCTGAGTAGCTGGAATTACAGGCGCCCACCACCACGTCTGGGTAATTATTTTTGTATTTTTAGTAGAGACGGGGTTTCACCATGTTTGGCCAGGCTGGTCTTGAACCCCTGACCTCAGGTGATCCACCCGCCTGAGCCCCTCAAAGTCCTGGGATTACAGGCATGAGCCACCATGCCCAGCCCATTCTTTTTTAAATTAAACATATTATTTATTTATGTATTTATTTTGGAGACAGAGCTTCACTCTGTTGCCCAGGCTGGAGTGCAGTCGCACCATCTCAGTTCACTGTAGCCTCTGCCTCCCAGGTTCAAGTGATTCTCATGCCTCAGCCTCCGAGAGTAGATGGGATTACAGGTGTGTGCCACCACACCTGCCTAATTTTTTGTATTTTAGTAGACATGGGGTTTCACCGTGTTGCCCAGGGTGGTCTTGAACTACTGAGCTCAGGCAATCTGCCTGCCTCAGCCTTCCAAAGTGCTGGGATTACAGGTGTGAGCCACCACACCCAGCCAAATTAAAAATATTTTTAAGGGCCTGGCATGGTGGTTCATGCCTGTAATCCCAGCAGTTTGGGAGGCCAAGACAGGAGGATCACTTGAACCCAGGAGCTCAAGACTAGCCTGGGCTACACAGAGAGACCCCATTTCTACAAAAAAAAAAAAAAAAAGAAAAAAACAATTAGCCAGGCATGGTGGTACACGCCTGTAGTCCCAACTATTTGAAGGCTGAGGTGGGAGGCTCGCTTAAGCCCACTGCACTGAAGCCTGGGTGACAGAGAGACTCAGTGTCAAAAAAAAAAAAAAATTGTTTTTTAAATTTTAGTAAAATATATCTAACGAAGTTTATCATTTCAACACTTAAGTGTATAGTTCAGTGGCATTAAGTACATTCACTTTGTTCTGCAGCCATCACCACCATCCATTTTTCAGAACTTCGTGATCTTATAAAATTGAAACTCTGTACCTATTAAAAATAACTCCTCATTCTCCCATTTCCCAAGTCCCTGGAAACCAGTTCCATTCTACTTTCTCTGTAGGAATTTGACTATTCTAATGGGTATCTCATATGAGTACAGTATTCGTCCTTTTGTGACTGGTTTGTTTCAGTTAGCATTATGTCCTCCAGGTTTACCCATACTGTAGCATGTGTTAAAATTTCCTTCCTTTTAAAGCTGTTGTATGTGCATACCACATTTTGCTTTTACCCACTGATAGACACTTGGGTTGCTTACACTTTGACTATTCTGAATAATGCTGCTATGGATTGGAGCGCACAAATATCTGTTCGTGTCCCTGCTTTGTTATTTTGGGCACATTCTCAGAAGTGGAATTGCTAGATCATATTGTAATTCCATTTTTAATTTTTTGAGGAACTGTTGTTTTCCACAGCAGCTGCAACATTTCGCGTTTCCACCAGCAGTGCACAAGGGTTCGGAGATACATGATTTTTGTTGTTGTTGTTGTTGTTGAGTCTTGCTCTGTCGCCCAGGCTGGAGGGCAATGGCGCAATCTTGGCTCACAGCAACCTCCGCCTCCTGGGTTCAAGTGATTCTTCTGCCTCAGCCTCCCAAGTAGTTGGGATTACAGGTGTCCGCCACTATGCCAGGTTAATTTTTGTATTTTTAGTAGGGACAGGGTTTCGCCATGTTGGTCAGATTGGTCTGGAACTCCTGACCTAATGATCCACCTGCCTCGGCCACCCAAAATCCTCCCTGGGTTACAGGCGTGAGCCACTGCGCTTAGCCTTTTTCTGTTGTTAATAATCATCCTACTAGGTGCAAAGTAGTATTTTCATTGTGGTTTTGATTTGCATTTCCCTAGTGATTAGTAATGATTGAGCATCTCATTAGGCAGTATTTTTTTCTTTTTATGTCATGTTTGCTTTTCTTTTCTTTTTTTTTTTTTGAGACAGAGTCTTGCTCTGTCACCCAGGTTGGAGTGCAGTGGTGCCATCTCGGCTCACTGCCACCTCCACCTCCCAGGTTCAAGGGATTCTCCTCAGCCTCCCAAGTAGCTAGGATTACAGGTGCCCACCACTACGCCCAGCTAATTTTTGTATTTTTAGTAGAGACAGGGTTTCATCATGTTGGCCAGGCTGGTCTCAAACTCCTGACCTCAAGTGATCCACCCACCTCAGCCTCCCAAAGTGCTGGTATTACAGGCATGAGCCACTGCATCCCGCTCTAGGTCATGTTTGTATTACATTGTGAAGCTCTGACTGTAACTCCAAGAGCCACTATGTTTGCATGGGATTGGGAGAGGTCACAGAAAGTTCTAGTCAGAAAGGTCCTCAAATCCTGCAGTGTAGCCCAAGGTCATATGGGAAGTTAGAAGTTCAACAGGCATCTGAAACCTGCTCCCTGTTCCTCCTCTTACCTTTCTAGGATCAGACAAAGCTAAGCTGGCAGGCAGAGTGGAAGCCCTTCTCTAGAAGGTATTTTTGGGACTCAGACTTGTTCCCTTTTTGCTTTTACACAAGGCTTTCCTTATCTTAGGAAGCGGGGAATCTGGCTGAATCTCAGCGAATCCATCTGGTTAAAATAAACATCTTGGGTGGTCTGAGATGGAAAATAACTTGATGAAGGGTCAGATTTGGAAGTGGGAGAGACAGATTTAGAAGTAGGACAAATTGCCGGGCGCGGTGGCTCAAGCCTGTAATCCCAGCACTTTGGGAGGCCGAGACGGGCGGATCACAAGGTCAGGAGATCGAGACCATCCTGGTTAACACGGTGAAACCCCGTCTCTACTAAAAAATACAAAAAAAAATTAGCCGGGCGCGGTGGTGGGCGCCTGTAGTCCAGCTACTCGGGAGGCTGAGGCAGGAGAATGGCGTGAACCCAGGAGGCGGAGCTTGCAGTGAGCTGAGATCCGGCCACTGCACTCCAGCCCGGGCGACAGAGCGAGACTCTGTCTCAAAAAAAAAAAAAAAAAAAAAAAAGAAGTAGGACAAATTTTGTCTTTGTGAGTTTGTAGCTTTTTAGCACTAGTTGAACACGAGCTCAGCCTTAGGGCTGTTTCCTCCCAGCTGAATGCCCGAGGGCACTGCCAGCTGCTTGGAGTGGGGTTTGGAGAGGAAGGTATGTTCTGAGAGGTAAGACTGGCCCCTCACAGGCACTGATGGATCACAGGTATCAGAAATCCTGGGGGCAACTACCAGCCATGGAAAGAGCACCTGTTGTTGGAATGGAGGTCTGAGATCGCATCCGGGCCTTTTTTTTTTTTTGGCCTACAATAAATGTCATACTAGTACTTAATGAACCCTTACTAGCTACCAGTCACTTTACTAAATGTTTTACATTCATTTGTTATCACTCTGTCACCCAGGCTGGAGTGCAGTGGGACAGTCTCGACTCACTGCAACCTCCACCTCCCGGGTTCAAGCGATTCTCCCGCCTCAGCCTCCTGAGCAGCTGGGACTACAGGCAACTGCCACCATGCTCAGCTAAGTTTTGTATTTTTAGTAGAGACGGGGTTTTGCCGTGTTTGCCAGGCTGGTCTCGAGCTCCTGACCTTGGGTGATCCACCTGCCTGTCTTTCCAAAGTGATGGGATTACAGGTATAAGCCGCTGCGTCTGGCCACATTTGTTTTCATCCAAAACCTGGCTGGGCTTTTAACCATTATACTAAACTCTTCTCTTTTTATACCTTTACTTGCAATTTCTCTACATTGAGTGTGGATTACTTTGGTAATTAAAATGGTAGGGCTACACTTAACCTTCAAGTTACCATAGCCGCCTGAGTGCCAAGATGGCAGATGGTTCAGAGACCCTTCTTCCTCTCATCTTGTAACTTTGAAAGACAAAGAGTTTCTACTTTCCCAGCCCAGCAGTTTCCTGGGGATAGGTCAGTGTCCTGACAATCATCAAGGTCTGTGGAGCAAGATCATCAGAATCTCCTGTGGCATCAGTGAGGAATGCAGATTCCTGCCCAGACTCTCTGGGCGTGAGGTCTGGGAATATGCATCTTTATAAGCTTTCCTGATGATCTTGATGGATATTTAGGCCTGAGAATCACTTCTCTGTGTAATTAGGCCCAATTCCGCCACTTACAAGCTGTGTGGTATGGGGTAAGTTATTTTACAGGTTGTTTTTCCCTCAGCTGTGTGCTAAGCAAGGTTAGATAGTAACATGTAGATTATCCCATTTCATCCTCCCAAGAGATGTTACTGTTCCCACTTTATTGATGATGAAAACTGAAGTCTGGAGTAGTGAACTGTCTTGTCTATGGTCACGACAACTAATCTGTGACAGACCAAAAATTTGACACCAGGCTTGGGTCATACAGAAATGCCTTTGAAATCAGTAACTCTGACAGCAGTGATGGTTATTTCTGCATCCTTCTTGAGTGCCACACCTTATCCTCTGCAGCTCTAGCGCATAACATAGCAAGGATACACCCATACAAGGCAGACTTGGCCTCTGCCTTATGGGAGTTTTCATGTAGCAGCGTTCCTTTTTTTTTTTTTTTTTTGAGATGGAGTTTTGCTCTGTTGCCCAGGCTGGAGTTCAGCAGTGCGATCTTGGCTCACTCCAACCTCTGCCTCCCAGGTTCAAGCAATTCTCCTGCCTCAGCCGCCCGAGTAGCTGGGATTGCAGGTGCCCGCCACCGTGCCAGGCTAATTTTTGTATTTTTAGTAGAGATGGAGTTTTACCATCTTGGCCAGGCCAGTCTCGAACTCCTGACCTCGTGATCTACCCGCCTTGGCCTCCCAAATTGTTGGGATTACAGGCGTGAGCCACCGTGCCCAGTCCATGTAGCAGCTTTCAAGCTAGACTGTACTTTTAAAATCCAGAGTCCTGAGTCTTACCCCAGAGATGCTTATTCATAGGGCTGAGTCGATGCAAAAAAAAAAAAAAAAAAAAAAAAGGTTCTAAGCCTGGGGGCCATGGAGAAACTACCATTCAAAAACAGTGGAAAGGAAGAGGACTTCTCTGACCACCAGTCTAGAGGATGGCATACACCCTCCCCACCAATCACTACCACTACTTTTATTTTATTTTATTTTATTTTAATAAAGAGACTATCTCAAAAAAAAAAAAAAAAAAAAAAAAAGAAAGAAAAGAAAAGAAAAGAAAAGAACAAGGGTACAGAGAGGCGGTCAGGCAATCCATAGCCAGGTCCAGAGACAGCAGCTATTCACGACCGGGGCAGATGCATTTAAAAGCTGTTTCCTGAATGAGACTATAATAAGAAAGGTGGATGTCCTTAGATCATGTTCCCAACTTCAGAGAAGGGGCCCTTGCCACATTATCCCGCAGTTCACTTTCATTATCTAGAGTGCTTGCTCACTCCAGGGCTCATTTGAAGCTTGATGCAGAAGACACTTTCGGTTTCAGTTCCTTTTATTTTTTTTGAGACAGAGTCTTGCTCTGTCGCTCAGGCTAGAGTGCAGTGGCGCGATCTCGGCTCACTGCAACCTCCACCTCCGTGGTTCAAGCGATTCTCTTTGCCTCAGCCTCCTGAGTATTTGGGATTACAGGGGTGTGCCACCACACCCACCAATTTTTGTATTTTTAGTAGAGACAGGGTTTCACCATGTTGGCCAGGCTGGTCTCCAACTCCTGACCTCAAAAGTGATGTACCCACCTCAGCCTCCCAAAATGCTGGAATTACAAGCATGAGCCACTGTGCCCAGCCAATGTGAATTATATATTAAACTTACTTTGAAAAGGCGTAACAGCACGAGCCTATTCTGCTGAGCTCCAGAGCCAAGTGTGCAGTTTGAGAGATACTAAGAGAGAAGTGGGGGAAAATCAGGACCATGGGTGAATGGCTGAGTTGAGGCTCTTTAATCTGGGAAACTTGAGTGGGGAGGCTCTCTCTCGAAATTCCTAGAGAATGACCTGTAGAAGACCAGACATCCTCCATCCAGGTGTACTGGGGAGAAATTAAGATTTCGTTCACGAAAAGAAACTTCTTGTGCTTAGCTCGTAGCAGTGTTCTAGACAGCTAGATGATAATACATTAGTGGTCACTATATATAACTGCCCACTATATTAATTCAGATAGGTTCTGGGCAGACCTGAGTGACCCTGAAGGAAAACATAATTGAATTTGAATTCTAGCTCCATATTTATATGGGCTATATGAGTTCAGGCAAGTATCTTTTTTTTTTTTTTTTTTTTTTTTTGAGACGGAGTCTTGCTCTGTGCCCCAGGCTGGAGTGCAGTGGCGCGATCTCGGCTCACTGCAAGCTCCGCCCCCCAAGTTCACGCCATTCTCCTGCCTCAGCCTCCCAAGTAGCTGGGACTACAGGCGCCCACCACCACGCCCGGCTAGTATTTTGTATTTTTTTAGTAGAGACGGGGTTTCACGGTGTTAGCCAGAATGGTCTCGATCTCCTGACCTTGTGATCCGCCCGTCTCGGCCTCCCAAAGTGCTGGGATTACAGGCTTGAGCCACCGCGCCCGGCCATCAGGCAAGTATCTTAAATCCCTACTCAATTACTCTCTTAAAAAAAAAAAAAAAGGGGTCTCAGTCACCCAGGCTGGAGTGCAGTGGTCCAATCACAGCTCACCACACCCTCAAACTCCCATGCTTAGGTGATCCTCCAGCCTCAGCCTTGGAGTAGCTGGGACTGTAGGCACAAACCACAGCCCACTCAGTTTCTTTACCTGGGGCATCTCAATTCCATGTGTGTATACAAACATTAAGCAACTGGGGCCGGGCACAGTGGCTCACGCCTGTAATCCCAGCACTTTCGGAGGCCGACGTGGGCAGATCATGAGGTCAGGAGATCATCCTGGCCAACATGGTGAAACCCCGTTTCTACTAAAAAATACAAAAAATTAGCCGGGCGTGGTGGCGCACGCCTGTAGTCCCAGCTACTTGGGAGGCTGAGGTAGGAGAATCGCTTGAACCTGGGAGGTGGAGGTCACAGTGAGCCGAGATTGCGCCACTGCACTCCAGCCTGGCGATAGAGAGACTCTGTATCAAAAAAAAAAAAGAGAGATCGAACACAGCACAGACCCAGACCCAGGCCCAGGCCCACTCAGCCAAACTCAGTCTCCCACTGTTGCAGACCCTGGTTTTTGTAGTTTGGGCTGCAGTTAGTGTGTTGTCATTTCAGTATGGCAGAAATGTATGAACAGCTAATTTAAGCAAAAAGGGGAATTCACTAGCTTACATAATAGGGAAGTCTAGAGGTAGTCCTGGTTTCAGACATGATTGGAGTTTCCACCTCATAGCTGCTTCTCTCTGTGTTGGGTTCACGCTGCAGTTGTGCTCATTTCTTACCGAGAGAGGGGGAGGACAAAACTGCCAGTTCCTCAAGGTTATATCCTCACCACTTAGCAACCCCAAAGCTTAACTGTTGATCCCAGGGAAGACTGGCTCAATGTGGGATGCAAAGGCCCCCTTTACCCTGAGTTGAATGGGATACAGAATGGAGCTGGTGAAAGGGAATGGGGGTACAGCGTGCACAGAACTCACAGCTGGCTACTAGAGAGAGTAAAAGATGTAAAGCAAAGTAGGAAGCCAGTAACTGCCTTGTCTTCAAGCCTGGGCCCTGAGCCCTGGTGGATCAATCATCAAGAACCCTGTTTCTGCTTAAAAAAACAAAACAACAATTTTATTTGACAAAAGACAAAAAAGTTATTTACAGTAGTTTTTGCTCAAATAATTCAATGGGACAACTGTGCTTCTCCTCCAGGTTTATCTTACAACCAAACCCAAGCAGAGTCTGCCCCACGCCAACACCCCACTTTACATAATGGGGGAATGCCAACCAGAATTCAGCAGCATGGCTCCCTCACCCCTCACCACCCTCTGTTGCTCAGTGCACTGTGGGGAGGGAAAATCCCACCTCAGACCAGTACACTTCCAGAGTTCCCTACTACAGGTATCCTGCAGCAGTTGCACCAGACCAGGGCTCACTGACAGGGCTGGGATGGAAAAGGCTGGGCAAATGGCAGCTTCAGTTAACCTGGACGCAGCCATGTTCATTCTTCCCCAATGGGCCTCAGGAGGGTGAGGATCCCTGATCCCCCTGGGGCACACGGGGAGAGGGCACGGGAGGAAGAAGCCAGAGGGAGGCAACACAGAGAGCCCAGGAAACTTGCCCACCTAGAGAGAGCAAAGCTCCCTCTCCTTCAGCAATCCATTCCCACTCCAGCAACAGATGGGCGACTCAGAAGTTGGGGAGCCTCTGTGATGGCTTCAGGGATCTTCCAAGAAAGTACAGAACACATGTTACTGTCTTTCTCCTGGCTAGGCCCACCCAAGTTAGTCAGTATCCAGGAACCTCTCTTCTCCTTGTGCCTGACCTGGTGATTTCAGGAAACTAAAGGCTGCGGTACTGATCTATCTTTTGGCCCAGTGACGTTATTCAGGACAAAAATATTTTGGCTAGCAATAACCTAGGATTAGTGTTTCTTAGGATACATAAAGATGGGACATATTGCTGTTGAACACTGTCAGCAATGAAACAGCAAAAGAGGCTGGGCGCGGTGGCTCACGAGGTCAGGAGTTCAAGACCAGCCTGGCCAAGATGGTAAAACCCCATCGCTACTAAAAATACAAAAATTAGCCGGGCATGGTGGCGGCGCCTATAATCCCAGCTACTCGTGAGGCTGTGGCTGCAATGAGCCAAGATCGCACCACTGCACTCCAGCCTGGGTGACAGAGTGAGACTCTATCTCAAAAAAACAAAAAACAAAACAGCAAAAGAAAAAATGGGGGAGAGGGAGGAGCATAAGACCAATTGTGATCTGTTCACTGGGCAGGGGCCCCTGTAACTCTAATTTAAAGGAAGCTGAAACAAAGACAATCCCAGCTAGCAGGCTTCTAACCCTTTTCCAGCCCCAGCCTTCTCTGAAGGCAGTTCCCTGGCAGCAGTGGACACTATTCCTGCTTTCCCCAGATAGTTTCCTGCCACCATTGTGGGAAAGGCTGCCTCTTTGGAGGACTTCCTGACCAGCAGATGGCTCACTTCTCTCCCAAGTAGGAGGTGCTGGGAGCTTCTGACATAGGGCCCCTCTAATCCAAGTTCCTAAAAGAATTCAAAACTCAGGCTGCAGGGCAAAAATGTTCAAGAACAAAGGGAAAAACATTAAAGAAAAAAAAAAAAAAATCCATCGCTTCAGTCTAGTTTACTCCCCCCACCCCCCAAAACACTACAATAAAAAAGAAAAGAAAAACCAAACACCTTTTGATCTTACCATCCTTCTCTGCTAGGTACCTAGAAAGTTGAGTCAGAGTCTGCTGGACTGCCCCCTGCTGTGGCTTTCTACCCTTCTGTGCCTGTGGCAGAAAAGTCAATGCGCTCATATGGGTTTTTTTTTCCCTGCCTTTTTTTGGGTAAACCAAACCAACGATAAAACCACCATTTGGAATTTCACACTACTGCAGAGACTTAGCTGGCCCCCAAAATAAAAATATTCCTTTCTTGCAAAACAATCCCCAGTGGCAGTGGTGGGTCCTTCCCAGCTCACCATAACGCTATCATGCAGTGCACTCTCGTTCCCCACACCTGGGCTAACTACTGCCGTGAATGCAAACCACAGCAAAAAAGGGAAAAAGAAAACAGTTTAGCAAAAATCTAAACATTCAACTGGAGTCGGTTCTGTTACATCCACTGGGTTCCTCTTTTCTTTTGTTCATGCATATGAACTTGGAATGTCCATACCTGGCTTGACAGAAACAGCACAGGGGCAGCTTGGACCCAACATAGGACTGAACTTGGCAGCTTTCCTGAGCCCAGCCCAGGAAACCAGGCTGGAACAAAGGTGTCCCAGGGATTTTCTGGAGAAGCAGCAGCAGCATCAGCACCATGCTTGTCTCCGATCTCTTGGTCTCATCACTGAGGGGAGGCCTGGAGAAACGGCAGAGTCAGCAGAGGAGAGGGCCCCCATCACAGTGCAGTGGTGCCAGCTGGCGTCTTCCTGCTGAAGACCTCTGAACAGAGGAGATGATCCCAATGTTTGGCAGTGATCCATAGAAAACCCTCTGTATGAAAGGGAACCAAAACGGAAACCCAGGACAGCTGGCTTGAGCCTTGAGCACCCTTGTTGGCAGATGCCTACTGGGGATTTTCAGAGACTAAAGGGATGGGAGTGTGTAGTAATGAGAGTGATGGGTCCTGCTGCTTCTGAAGCTCCATCTCAGCAGCCCTCTGTAGCGCCACCTCCACCAGCAGCTGGAAGCTGCTGAAGTCCTCTTTGTCCTGCTCTGGGGGTGTGGGTGGTGGCGTGTTGAAGAGTCCACCCGTGGGGCTTCCAGCCTCAGCCCTGGTCAGCAGGGTAAGTGTGCTACCAGGGGTCACCAGGGGCTTGGGAGACTCCAGCTCCCCACGTGGGAAAGGGGCTGCTGGCTTTTCCCCCTGGCCTGAGTGAAGCGGCATGGAGCACACAGACAGGGAGAGCACATTGGTGGGGGCTGGGACAGACACCGCCAGCACAGAGGGGCTGCTGCCACGGGGGAGGGCCACATCTGAGGCCTTACCCCCGCGGCGGGAAATGGTAAACTGATTAGGGTCTTTGCCATCCTTCCGAAGCATGTCTGGGAGAAGCCGCCGCCGGGCATTGATGAACCAGTTACATATCTGGAATGAATATACAAGACCGATCAGTTCGCTCAATCAAAAACAGCTATGGGCTGGGCGCAGTGGCTCACGCCTGTAATCCCAACAATTTGGGAGGTCAAGGCGGGAGGATTGCTTAAACTCAGGAGTTCAAGACCAGCCTGGGCAACACAGGGAGACCCTGTTTCTACAAAAGAAGTTAGCCAGGTGCAGTGGTGCGCCCCTGTGGTTCCAGCTACCTGGGAGGCTGAGGTCGGAAGATCGCTGGAGCCCAACAGGTGGAAGCTGCAGTGAGCTATGATCGTACCACTGTATTCCAGCCTGGGCAACAGAACAAGACCCTGTTTCAAAACAAACCAAAACAAACAACTATGAAGCATGTCCTAGGACCTGGGAACACAGCAGAAAACACAGAAGTTAATAGTAGGAAAAGAGAGTTAAATAAGCACACACACCAGCCTGGCCAACATGGTGAAACCCTGTCTCTACTAAAAATAGAAAAATTAGCTGGGCATGGTGGCAGGCACCTGTAATCCCAGCTACTTAGGAGGCTGAGGCAGGAGACTTGCTTGAACCCAGGAGGACGAGGTTGCAGTGAACCAAGATTACATCACTGCCCTCTGGCCTGGATGACAGAGCCAGTCTCAAAAAAGCAAACAAACAAAAACTTCATGTGGCTGGAGCTTAGAGTGGTAACTGAAGGCTACCTCTTAGCAGGAGGATTTGCTTCTTTATTGTTAAGGGTACTGAGGAGCTATATAAGGGTTTGACGTAAGGAGCAACATGTGGAGAACAGACTGGAAGCAGGGAGACGGGGTACTGCTAGTAGTTCAGGTTACATTGAGGGAGGTGGCGAGAGGACAAATGTTTGCTGCGTTTAGGATATTGGAATGGCAGGACCTGCTGCCTGGGTGGATGAAGAAGAAGAGAGGGATTGATGCTAAGGGCAACTCATTCCCAAGTTTGTAGTGCAGAGTTTCACTGCAGGCCGGAGAAAGCCACAAAGGCACAAGGGAGCTATCAGGAAGAAGGTTATTCTTTATTTTTTCCTTATTATTATTTTTTTTTTGTAGAGATGGGGTTTTAGCATGTTGGCCAGGCTGGTCTCGAACTCCTGACCTCAAGTGATCCACCTGCCTCGGCCTCCCAAAGTGCTGAGATTACAGGCATGAGCCACTGTGCCTGGCCTGGAAGAAAGTCATTCTTATTTCTCAGCAATACCAGGAGTAGTAGCCTCAGCAGAACATGCGCTCAACCAACATCCTTGACTTTTTTCCACATGCTGTTGAGAAAGCTACCACTAACTCTGACCCCATTCCCATCTAGTTGATTGTTTAGAAGTATAAAATTTCTCACCATTAAGTGATATGCATGTGGTTTGGGGGACACCTATAGCACCCTGCCCCCTATCTCTGGACGCTCTTAAATAGCCCCCAACTTTACAGCTCTTCAGTCTAGCCTCTTTACTGGTTTCATGTTCTTTCTAAAATGCCATGGCTGTCATTCCTGTTCTAGAAAACTGCCATTTGTCTCCTACTGCCTACACGATAAGTCCAGACTCCAGAGTCTGGACATGAAGACCCTCCCCTGGCTGGGCACGGTAGCTCACACCTGTAATTCCAGCCTTTGGGAGGCTGAAGCAGGCAGATCACTTGAGCCCAGGGGTTCGAGACCAGCCTGGGCAACATGGTGAAACCACATCTCTACAAAAACACAAAAAATTAGCTATTGTGATGGCACGTGCCCTATAGTCCCAGGAGGCTGAGGTCAGGGAGGCCGAGGCTGCAGTGAGCCATGATCATGCCCGTGTACTCCAGCCTGGAGAGTCAGGCTGGATGCTGTAGCTCACGCCTGCAGTCCCAGTACTTTGGGAGGCCAAAGTGGGCAGATGGCTTTCGCTCAGGAGTTCCAGACCAGCCTGGTCAACATGGCAAAACCCTGTGTCTACAAAAAGTACAAAAATTAGCTGGGTATGGTGGTGTGTGTCTGTAGTCCCAGCTACTTGCAAGGCTGTGGTGACAGGATCAATTGAGCCCAGGAGGTTGAGGCTGCAGTGAGCTGTGACTGTGCCACTGTACTCCAGTCTGGGTGACAGTGTGAGACCTCGTCTCAAAGGCAAAAATGTCGGTCAAGTGCGGTGGCTCACGCCTGTAACCTCAGCACTTTGGGAGGCTGAGGTGGGCGGATCACGAGGTCAGGAGACCAGCCTGGCCAACACAGTGAAACCCCGTCTCTACTAAAAATACAAAAATAAGCCGGGTGTGGTGGCGCGTGCCTGCAGTCCCAGCTACTTGTGGGGGCTGAGGCAGAACTGCTTGAACCCAGGAGGCGGAGGTTGCAGTGAGCCGAGAACATGCCATTGCGCTCCAGCCTGGGTAACACAGTGAGACTCCATCTTAAAAAAAAAAAAAAGTTACAGCTTCTCACCTTCCTGCTGCTCTTCAAGGCTTCTTGCTCATTCAAATTATCATTTGAGTGCCTGCTATACTGGGCCCAGTTCTTGGTGCTGGGATGCCTTTGTGAATTAAACAGACATGCACGCCAACCTGTGGAGCTTACAGTGCACCTAGTCATGGAGACTGACAACAACTAGGTAAGTGCCAAAAAGGAAACAGAAATAAAGGTGGGGGGGGTTATAAAGATAAGAGAAACTTCCATGGCTAAGGGTTTTGGAAGGCTGAGACGTAAGGATAAGGAAGAGCCAGCCATATAGAAAGCTAAGAATGTTCTAAACAATTCCAAGGAAAGGCCCTGTCCGTGGGGTTCTCATCTGCCCTCCTTCACCTCTATGGTCCTCCAAAACAGCTGCACCGAGGCAGGAAAGGGTTGGCTTAAGGAACCGGTGAATGGTAGCTCAGGAGCTCAGAGGTGGGCAGGGCTGACAACCAGGCCAGAGCACCATGGAAAACCATTAAATGGTCTAAACGGTGGCTTGACTGAAATTTCACACTCTAGGTCCTTCTTCTGGTCCTGTCTTTTCTCCTACCCTAGCTAACTGCAGCTGCATCTATTTCACAGGTGACTCAAAGACAGCACCAGGCTGTCAGGCTGGAAGGCTCACAGGCAGGGCAGAGCCAGAGGCTTCTTTTTTTTTTTTTTTGAGACGGAGTCTCGCTCTGTCACCCAGGCTGGAGTGCAGTGGCCGGATCTCAGCTCACTGCAAGCTCCGCCTCCCGGGTTCACGCCATTCTCCTGCCTCAGCCTCCCGAGTAGCTGGGACTACAGGCGCCCGCCACCTCACCCGGCTAAGTTTTTGTATTTTTAGTAGAGACGGGGTTTCACTGTGTTACCCAGGATGGTCTCGATCTCCTGACCTCGTGATCCGCCCGTCTCGGCCTCCCAAAGTGCTGGGATTACAGGCTTGAGCCACCGCGCCCGGCCAGAGCCAGAGGCTTCTGTGGCCCTTCTCTCCCATTCCATTCCAGCCAGGAGGGGCCCTGGCCCTGGGGTTCTTACTGCTCCTCTTCACCACTATGGTGCTCCAATGCACACACATACCAGCAGGCTTCGGTGACGCTGGCTGAGCCAAATCCTGCTAGAGCTGTGGGAAAACCCTAAAGAGAGGAAGGGCTTAGCAGTGTGTGTGCCTGTAGTCCCAGCTACTCAGGAGGCTGAGAGAACTGCCTGAACCCAGGAGGCAGAGGTTGCAGTGAGTTGAAATCGCAACACTGCACTCCAGCCTGCGCAACAGAGCAACTCTATCTCAAAAAAAAAAAAAAAAAAAAGGAAGGGCTGAACAGCTGAGTGGGATGAAGGAAGGGGACAAACTTATTCAAACACCTTTGATAGCAGTATCATGCCAGCCCCACCTGCATTATGTTTAATCTGCATACAACCTGAAGAGTAGAGGGCAATGTCCCAAAAGTACTAGAGAGAACTGAGCTCAAAGAGAAGAAAGCCCTTGTGCAGTCACACATCCTCCCAGTGCAGAGCTGGGATTTAAAATGAGGCCTCCTGGCTTTAGGGCTTCCACTGCTTTGCTGTGCTGTCTTTTTTTTTTTTTTAAAGACAAGGTCTCACTCTGTCACCCAGGCTGGAGTGCAGTGGTGCAATCACAGCTCACTGCAGCCTTGACCTCCTGGGTTTAGGTAATTCTCCCACCTCAGCCTTCCGAGTAGCTGGGACCACAGACGTGTGCCACCACGCTCAGGTAGTGTTTTTTTTTTCTTTTTTGTAGAGATGGGGTTTCACCACATTGGCCAGGCTGGTCTTGAACTCCTGGATTCAAGCAATCTGCCTGCCTCAGCCTCCCAAAATGCTGGGATTACAGGTATGAGCCATAGCACCCAGCCAGCTTTGCTGTGTCTTTCCAGAGGAACAAAGGGGATAGCTGAGTAATAATCATAATCCTGATAGCAAACATTTGAACACAAAACACCTCAGGTGCTATTTTTTTTTTTTTTTTTTTTGAGACAGAGTCTCATTCTGTTGCCCAGACTGGAGAGCAGTGGCTCACTGCAACCTCTGCCTCCTGGGTTCAAGTGATTCTCCTGCCTCAGCCTCCCGAGTAGCTGGGATTACAGATGCCTGCCACCATGCCTGGCTAATTTTTTTTCTTTGTATTTTTAGTAGAGACGGGGTTTCACCATGTTAGCCAGGATGGTTTCCATCTCCTGACCTTGTGATCCACTCACCTTGGCCTCCCAAAGTGCTGGGATTACAGGCGTGAGCCACTGCGCCCGGCATTTTTTTTTTTTTTAGTAGAGATGGGGTTTCTCCATGTTAGTCAGGCTGGTCTCGAACTCCTGAACTCAGGTTTCTGCTCACCTCAACCTCCCAAAGTGTTGGGATTACAGGTGTGAGCCACCATGTCTGGTCTCAGGTGCTATTCACATTTCATATCTAATTATTCATTCAATCTCAGCCTATCAGACAGGTTATGCTTATCTCCATTGAAGAAACACATCAGAGAGGTTCAGAAACTTGTTCAAGGTCACAAGTGCAAAAGCTGGGTTTGATCCAGACAGCCTGGTTCTGGGCAGCCACCCACTGCCAGCTGAAGAGTGAGAGGGAGGCTTCCTTGCACGAGAGCAGTGCCTGCGGCCTTCTTTCCCTCCCTCCCACAGCTGCCTCCTCCCGTACCTGTGCTGCAGTACACTGCCCCTCTCCACCTCAGCCCTGGATGCAGGGGAAAAATGGTCAGGTCACAGTGACCTGGGTCAAGCAAACTAAGAAGGAGTGTTGTTGAGCAGGCAGTCTCAGGGAAGGAAGCCTGGGTGTTCCTCAGCAGCTGTGTGGACACCTAGCCCCTAAAGGTACCTCCCATTTTGGCTGAGGATTCAGAGAACAGAAAAACACCCCCTCCACACACTCCCCCACAAGACTGTCCTGTCCAGAGCACTTGGCAGCCTAGCATCTGTTTTGTCTTCTTAGCCCAGAAAAATGCACAGCTGAGGGGCTGGGCAAGGCAAGGCGGGGGAACTGAGTGGCTGCCAGTGCCCTTTCTGCAGCCCCTTCCAGCTGCGCAGCCTGTGCCTAAGTCAGGAAAAGAACCTGTGACTTGTCCCCACTCAAGGTCATGGAGAGATGGTAGGAAGGTCAAAGTGAACTCTGTGATGTATGTGGCGTAACATAGGCTGGGGGCCTGAAAGCCGGTCTCTACCATAAAACAGGGCTCTATCTGAAAGGCTGCTGAGGGACAAGGGAGGAATCACTGTGGCAAATGGGGGTAGGAGGAGCACCAGGAGGCTGACAAGGGCTGTGATGCTAGGAGCAGCAGCTAATGGATGCAGGCACAAACTCTCTCATTTTCATGTCAAGGAAGTGAAGGCACTGAGGCGCCTTTCCCAAACGTCATGGTACCACCATTCATGCTGGGACCGCCATATCCAGGTGCTCTTGAAGGCAGTTCTCTGTATTAGAATCACCTTAGGGGAGATTTTTTTTTTTGAGATGGAGTCTTGCTTCTTCGCCCAGGCTGGAGTGCAACGATACGATCTTGGCTCACTGCAACCTCCGCCTCTCGGGTTCAAGCAATTCTCCTGCCTCAGTCTCCCAAGTAGCTGGGAATACAAGCATGTGACAACATGCCCGACTAATTTTCGTATTTTTAATAGAGACAGGGTTTCACTATGTTGGCCAGGCTGGTCTCAAACTCCTGACCTCAAGTGATCCGCCCCCTTTGGCCTCCCAAAGTGCTGGGATTACAGAGACAGCCACCACGCCCTGCCTGGGGGAGATTTTTAAAAACTGTTAGATAGTGATTTCCCCTCTGGCTTTATTGATCTAGTGGGGGTGAGGGGTGGAGTCGGGTGTTTTCAGACCAGCTACCCAGAAAGTCTGGCCACCCAGGCTTAGGAACCAATGGTTTAGCCTACTGGTTACTTGTCCTTGCAGGCCAAGCCCTTTATTTAAGCCAAAAAGCTTACACAGAAGCTGAAAAAAAAATACAGACAGATGAAAGGCCTTGAGATGAGGAAAAACAGAAGTTGCTTGGGGGAAGAATCAGAGGGCAGCTAGCTTTGGAGTCAGAAAAGAGCAGCTCCTACATCCCTGGCTGCCCTGGGGGTA
This sequence comes from Macaca nemestrina, assembly GCF_043159975.1. NCBI lineage: Eukaryota > Metazoa > Chordata > Mammalia > Primates > Cercopithecidae > Macaca > Macaca nemestrina. The sequence continues at coordinate 28,225,156 of NC_092139.1, forward strand.
GGCCAGGACACCCCTCCCCCACAGCTGACCACTACAGCCTCTGCACCAGGCCTCTTTCTCACCCAATAGCCCTTGCCAGGGGGACGGCTGCCTTGCCCTGGTGTTGGCTTTGGGAAGACTTCCCTCAGGAAGCTGCATATGAAAGCAGTCCCGACAGCCAGGAAGTAATGGGAAGGTACCCATCTTACTACTGTGTACCCCAGCACAGAGTCCCGGGCTGGGCACGTGGTATATCCCCAACCGTTGTTACAATAAAGGAATGGGGCCCAGAATCCTGCCAGGTAGTCATAGATCTAGTCCAACCAATAAATTGGGCTTAGAGGATGTCAGAGGGACCCGTGAAAATCCTTTACAAAAGACTTCTTTTTCCCTAACCCTCCCAACTACCTAGCCCCAGGCAAGTACCAGCAAACCAGTTAGTTAAGTGACTCATTGACTTGCTAATGAATCGCTCCTGGGGCGGGGGTTAAAGGAGACAATCAAAAGAGATGCCCCCAGGGAGAGAGAAAACAAGCTAGGAAAATGTTGATACTTGTTCAAGCCAAATGACTGGTGCTGGTGGTTGATTATTATATTCTCTTACTTTTGTGTTTTTTTTTTTTTTTAAAAGACAGAGTCCCACTCTGTCGACCAGGCTGGAGTGCAGTGGTGTGATCTCGGCTCCCCGCAACCTCCAACACCCCCAGGTTCAAGTGATTCTCCTGCTTCAGCCTCCTGAGTAGTTGGGACTATTTTTAGTAGAGACGGAGTTTCACCATGTTGGCCAGACTGGTCTCCAACTCCTGGCCTCAAGTGATATACCCGCTTCAGCCTCCCAAAGTGTTGGGATTACAGGCGTGAGACACTGTGCCTAGTGTTTTTCTTTTTTTCTTTTTTGAGATGGAGTTTCACTCTTGTTGCCTAGGCTGGAGTGCATGGCGCGATCTCGGCTCACCACAACCTCCATCTCCTGGGTTCAAGTGATTCTCCAGTCTCAGCCTCCAGAGTAGCTGGGACTACAAGCATGTGCCACCATACCCAGCTAATCTTGCAGTTTTTAGTAGAGATGGGGTTTCTCCATGTTGGTCAGGCTGGTCCTGTACTCCTGACCTCAGGTGATCCACTCGCCTCAGCCTCCCAAAGTGCTGGAATTATAGACTGCGCTCAGCTTTTATATTCTTAAAATGTCCTTAATGGAAAATGAAATTTTAAAAAATTAAATACAGGAGGCCGGGCGCAGTGGCTCACGCCCGTAATCCCAGCACTTTGGGAGGCTGAAGCGAGCGAATCACCTGAGGTCAGGAGTTCGAAACCAGCCTGGCCAAGATGGTGAAACCCTGTCTTTACTGAAACTGCAAAAATTAGTTGGGCCTGGTGGCAGGCACCTGTAATCCCAGCTACTCGGGAGGCTGGGCAGGAGAACTGCTTGAACCCGAGCGGCACAAGTTGCAGTGAGCTAAGATTGAGCCACTGCACTCCAGCCTGGGCGACAGAGTGACTCTGTCTCCAAAAAAAAAAAAAATTAAAAAAATAATAAATACAGGAAAAAATGATGCTCCCAGGCTTTAGGCAATTTTTCATGATTAGGAACCATTACATTTCCTTACTTCTGAGGTCCTGCCTGTTGACCCTTCCAACACTTTATAGTCCTTTTCTGCTACTTCAACATTATTTACAGAGCACCTACCTACTAGATACCAAGCACTAAGCTACATTAGGGCTGTAACTATGAACAAAACTAGGTCAGTGCTCTCCACACCTCTAGAATTTGGTGCAGTCTAAAAGCAATTACAGTTTAGTGTCCCAGTGCTCTGACCCCTCTATCTGCTGTGAGAGCACACAGCTCCTTTAGGGGATGGGAGCCTCCTGGTCAGGGATAGGGGGAAAATGGTCTGGGGAGGTGGATCAATGTAGCAGGAATGTGGGGGATCAGGGTTGAGGTTTAAGATGTAGACACGGGCAGGTGATGTCATTAGGTTGGCAAAAGCCATTGAAGGTTTTTTTGTCTTTTTTTTTTTTAGATGGACTCTCGCTCTGTTGCCCAGGGTGGAGTGCAATGGTGCAATCTCAGCTCACTACAACCTCTGCCTCCCCAGTTTAAGCAATTCTCTTGCCTCAACCTCCCAAATAGCTGGGATTACAGGTACCTGCTACCATGCCCAGCTAATTTTTGTTTTTTTTGAGACAGAGTCAGTCTGTTGCCCAGGCTGGAGTGCGGTGGCGCAGTCTCGGCTCATTCCAACTTCTGCCTCCCAGGTTCAAGCGATTCTTCTGCCTCAGACTCCCGAGTAGCTGGGATTACAGGCACACAGCACCACATCTGGTTAATTTTTATATTTTTAGTAGAGACAGGGTTTCGCCATGTTGGCCAGGCTGGTCTCAAACTCCTGACTTCAGGTGATCCACCCATCTCAGCCTCCCAAAATGCTGGGATTACAGGCGTAAGCCACTGCGCTCGGCCTAATTTTTGTATTTTTAGTAGGACAAGGTTTCACGAAGTTGGCCAGGTAGGTCTCCCAACTCCTGACCTCAGGTGATCCACCCGCCTTGGCCTCCCAAAGTGCTGGGATTACAGATGTAAGCCACCGCGCCCAGCCTTTTTTTTTTAGAGATAGGGTCTCACTCTGTCACCTAGGCTGGAGGGCAGTGGCATGATCATAGCTCGCTGCAGCCTTGAACTCCTGGGCTCAAGAGTCTCCCATCCTAGCCTCCCAAAGTGCTGGGATTACAGGCATGAGTTACCCTGCCAGCCCACTGAAGTTTTTTTTTTTGAGACAGAGTTTTGCTGTTGCCTAGGCTGGAGTGCAGTGGTGCGATCTCACTGCAGTCTCCTCCTCCTGGTTCAAGTGATTCCTGTACCTCAGCCTCCTGAGTAGCAGGAGTTACAGGCATGTGCCACCATGCCCGGCTATTTTTGTATTTTTAGCATTGAAGAGGTTAACCGTGTTAGCCAGGCTGGTGTCAAACACCCAGCCTGGCCTCAAGCGAACCGCCTGCCTTAGCCTCCCAAAGTGCTGGAATTACAGGCACACACCACCATGCCTGGCCTGAAGGGTTTTAAGTTGGAGAGTGATAAATGATCGTGATCAGATAATGATGGTTTAGACAAGGGTAAGAAAGAAGCCAAAACCCTGAAATATTTAAGGGGTATATGTACAGGAGCTGGTAATTGACCAAATGAGCTGAGGGGAATGAGCTAACTGGGAGGAGTTACCAGAGAGGTGTGCAGCTGGGGCTGACATGGGATTCATGGTCAGTTTCCATCAAGGAGGGCTGGGTGGTCCCCACTGCTCTTAACTCTTGGCATGACTTAGAGCAGGTAGCCACCATGGGTCCCTTCCCTCCAGGGGATGTCCAGTCTCCTTTCCTTAGACTCACATTTCTCCAGGTGAGATCTGTGGATGTGTCACCTTGAGGGGTTCGCTAGTTCTCTAGAAGGATGCTTGGCTTTGGGTTTCCATTTTCATCACCAATAGGAGCATCGGGGCCTAAGGCCATCCAGACCTACTCTACTGAGTCTGTGCCTTTGTCACACCATATCCCGCAGTGCAGTCAGCAAAGCACCACCCGCCATCTTCAGTTAACAGTCAGGTGGAATGTCACGGGTTTTACACTTACCTACTTTGGAAACAGTTTGATTTTTTTTTTTTTTTTTTTCTGAGACGGAGTCTCGCTCTGCCGCCCAGGCTGGAGTGCAGTGGCCGGATCTCAGCTCACTGCAAGCTCCGCCTCCCGGGTTCACGCCATTCTCCTGCCTCAGCCTCCCGAGTAGCTGGGACTACAGGCGCCCGCCACCGCGCCCGGCTAGTTTTTTGTATTTTTTTTTTTTTTTAGTAGAGACGGGGTTTCACCGTGTTAGCCAGGATGGTCTCGATCTCCTGACCTCGTTATCCGCCCGTCTCGGCCTCCCAAAGTGCTGGGATTACAGGCTTGAGCCACCGCACCCGGCCGAAACAGTTTGATTTTAAGGTTAGGTATAAGAACAAAAGCAAAAAGAAGTGGGTTTTTTTTTTTTTTTTTTTTTTGAGACGGAGTCTTGCTCTGTTGCCCAGGTTGGAGTGCAGTGACCGGATCTCAGCTCACTGCAAGCTCCGCCTCCCGGGTTTACGCCATTCTCCTGCCTCAGCCTCCCGAGTAGCTGGGACTACAGGCGCCCGCTACCTCGCCCGGCTAGTTTTTTGTATTTTTTAGTAGAGACGGGGTTTCACCGTGTAGGCCAGGATGGTCTCGATCTCCTGACCTCATGATCCGCCCGTCTCGGCCTCCCAAAGTGCTGGGATTACAGGCGGTTTTTGTTTTTTAATATACCCAGTTTTGTTTTACCTAAGTGATGTGATAAAAATGATTCAAGTTAACATCTTGAGGGGAGATGGGACCACGAAAAATATTTTATTTTTTTATTTTTTGAGACAGTTTTGCTCTTGTTGCCCAGGCTAGAGTGCAATGGTGCGATCTTGGCTCACTGCAACCTCCACCTCCCAGGTTCAAGTGGTTCTCCTGCCCCAGCCTCCTGAGTAGCTGGGAATACAGGCATGCGGCACCACGCCCAGCTAATTTTGTATTTTTAGTAGAGACAGGGTTTCACCATGTTGGTCAGGCCAGTCTTGAACTCCTGACCTCAGGTGATTCGCCCGCCTCGGCCTCCCAAAGTATTGGGATTACAGGCATGAGCCACCATTCCTGGCTGAAAAATGTTTTCTTTCTTTCTTTATTTTTTTTTTTGAGACGGAGTCTCGCTCTGTCGCCCAGGCTGGAGTGCAGTGGCCGGGTCTCAGCTCACTGCAAGCTCCGCCTCCCGGGTTCACGCCATTCTCCTGCCTCAGCCTCCGGAGTAGCTGGGACTACAGGCGCCCGCCACCTCGCCCGGCTAGTTTTTTGTATTTTTAGTAGAGACGGGGTTTCACCATGTTAGCCAGGATGGTCTCGATCTCCTGACCTTGTGATCCGCCCGTCTCGGCCTCCCAAAGTGCTGGGATTACAGGCTTGAGCCACCGCGCCCGGCCAAAATGTTTTCTTTAAAAGGATGGGTCAGGCATGGTGGCTCACGCCTGTAATCCCAGCACTTTGGGAGGTTGAGGTGGATGGATTACTTGAGGCCAGGAGTACAAGACCAGCCTGGCCAGCACAGTGAAACCCTGTCTCTACTTAAAATACAAAAATTAGCGGGGTGCAGTGGCATGCGCCTGCAATCCCAGCTACTCAGGAGGCTGAGGCAGGAGAACCACTTGAACCCAGGAGGCAGAGGTTGCAGTGAGCTGACATTGCACCACTGCACTCCAGCCTGGGTGACAGAGCAAGACTCCATCACACACACACACAAATAAATTAAAGGAGTTAGTAGGTTGGGCATGGTGGCTCACGCCTGTAATCCCAGCACTTTGGGAGGCTGAGGCAGGCAGACCATGAGGTCAGGAGATCGAGACCATCCTGGCTAACACGGTGAAACCCCGTCTCTACCAAAAATACAAAAAATTAGCCGGGCGTGGTGGCGGGTGCCTGTAGTCCTAGCTACTTGGGAGGCTGAGGCAGGAGAATGGCGTGAACCTGGGAGGTGGAGCTTGCAGTGAGCTGAGATCCGGCCACTGCACTCCAGCCTGGGCGACAGAGCAAGACTCCGTCTCAAAAAAAAAAAAAAGAGTATATTTCTCAGGTTTGAGAAAGTGTCCCTGACAAAAAGTAATTCCAATAGAATGTGACAAGTGGTTTGACAGGACAGGATGAGGTGCACTGGGAATATAAGCAGCAGCCCCAAACCTAGGCTGTGGATCAGTCTGGACTCTATCCTGAGGGCAGTAGAGTCTAGGAGTGCCTGGCCCTATCAGATCTGGGCTTTTTTGTTCAAAATAATGGATTAAATGAACAAGGCTGAAGGCAGGGAGACCCGCAAAGAGGCTGTCTACGCACTCCTCGAGGGTAAGAATGTGTCTGGAACCTCTCTGGGATCCCAACTCTGCACAGCCCCATGCTGAGGAGGTACACTGTGAGATGCCATGCACTGCTGGGCACCCAGGGTAGGCCCAAGACTTTGTGCCTTAGGCAGAGACATGAAGCTGAAAACAGTAGAAACACCCACTGTATGCCAAACACTGACCAGTAGCCTTTTTTTTTTTTTTGAGATGGAGTCTCGTTCTTGTTGCCCAGGCTGCAGTGCAATGCAGCCATCTCGGCTCACCGCAACCTCTGCCTCCCGGGTTCAAGGGATTCTCCTGCCTAAGCCTCCTGAGTAGCTGGGATTACAGGCATGCACCACCACGCCCAGCTACTTTTTTGTATTTTTAGTAGAGATGGATTTTCTACATGTTGGCCAGGCTGGTCTTGAACACCCGACCTCAGGAGATCCACCTGCCTTGACCTCCCAAAGTGCTGGGATTACAGGCATGAGCCACCACACCTGGTCATTTTTTTTTTTTTTTTTTTTTTTTTTTTAGACATCATCTCACTCCGTCGCCCAGTCTGGAATGCAGTGGTGCAATCACAGCTCACTGCAGCCTCCATCTCCAGGGCTCAAGTAATCCTTCCTCCCACTTTAGCTCCCCAAGTAGCTGAGACTACAGGTATGTACCACCATGCCCAGCTAATTTTTTTGTTTTGTACAGATGGGGTCTCCCTATGTTGCCCAGGCTGGTCTCAAACTCCTGGGCGCATGTGATCCTCCTGCCTTGGTCTCCCAAAGTGCTGGGATTACAGGCGTGAGCCACTGTGCAGGGAGGGCCTGAGTGAGCCTTGAATTCTCCTCTTCCCCTCCTCCCTACACTCATGAAGGTGCTACAATCACCTCTCTTTTTTCAGATGAGGGAATAATGAGGCTCAGAGAGAAGGCAGTGACTTGGCCAAGGTCCAGGCTTCCTCTTGTGGAGAAGATGGAATCTGAGTCAGGATCTGTAACTTTAGAGCTTTTCTCATACAGATACTTGGATTAACCATTGCCCAGAGTATAAAGTCAGGTGACAGGAGTTCTGAGGGCTGAAATACTTACCGTGTCTCTACATGGAAGAAAGATAGGAAGTGGGAAGACGTGGGAGGTTCAGAGGGGATAAGGGAAGGAGGGAGAGACAGCACCAAAGGTTGGAGTAACAAGCTATCAAAGGACAGAGAGGGAGGCCAGGCGTGGTAACTCAAGCCTTTAATCCCAGCACTTTGGGAGGCCGAAGTGGGCAGATGACCTGAGGTCAGGAGTTTGAGATCAGCCTGACCAACATGGAGAAACCCCATCTCTACTAAAAATACAAAAAATTAGCCGGACGTGGTGCCTGTAATCCCAGCTACTCGGAGGCTGAGGCAGGAGAATTGCTTGAACCCGGGAGGCAGAGGTTGTGGTGAGCTGAGATGATGCCATTGCCCTCCAGCCTGGGCAACAAGAGCAAAACTCTGCCTCAAAAAAAAAAAAAAAAAAAAAAAAAAAAAAAAAAAAAAAAAGAAAGGACAGAGGGGGAAAGAGAAACAGGAGAGTTTGGGGGAGAGGTTTGACTGGCTCAGGAAGGGAGCAGTGGGGGCCAGTAGGGCAGGGCTGGGCCTCTGGTGTTAGGCTAACAGGCTACTGTGTGTCTCTAGGAAGGGGAGAAGCAAACTGGAGGCAAAGCAACAGTGGTCCGGGGTCCCCCGCCTCTGCTCCAGGAAAGCAGAACAAAGGCACCTGCGGGTCAGCAGTAGGCGCGATTCAAAGGCAACAATACTTTGCACTCTGATTAAAAGGGGATAAGGCTATCTCTTTTGAGTGTGTTCATGTGCATGGTTTGCAAAGCACTTTCACATCCAGTTCTGAATCTATTTGTCACAACAGTTCCACCAGGCAGGGGAGGATTCTGCGCACCCCCTGCTCCTTTACAGATGAGGAAATCAAGACGTGAGGCAGAACTGGATTATGAACACAGAACCTCTGACTTCTGTCCTTTCCTGGATTGTGATTCTGTCCCATCTCTTAACCACACTGCAAATCACAGCTGCCCCTTTCAACCAAGTCGCCGTCCAATACTGCGTTGGGGCAGGGGGCCGAATCCTAGATGCTCGATGCCTTCTCATCTTCCCTTGGCCTCCAAAGTTAATGATGACACCCAGACTTTGACAACATTACATTCCTTGCCTCTTCAGAACTATCCAAAGTCTGGGCCGGGCGTGGTGGCTCACGCCTGTAATCCCAGCACTTTGGGAGGCTGAGGCAGGCGAATCACAAGGTCAGGAGTTCAAGACCAGCCTGGCCAACATGGTGAAACGCTGTCTCTACTAAAAATACAAAAAATTAGCTGGGCATGGTGGCGGGCGCCTGTAATCCCAGCTACTTGGGAGGCTGAGGGAGGAGAATCGCTTGAACTCGGGAGGTGGAGGTTGCAGTGAGCCGAGATCGCACCACTGCACTCCAGCCCAGGTGACAGCACAAGACTCCGTCTCAAAAAAAAGGACTATCTAAAGTCTGAAATTGACCACAGCGACCCTATTTCATTGTCTTCCCTTGAGACAGGGAGAGTTAGGTGTTCTCCCCTAACCCAAGAAGAAACTGAAGCCCAGACAGCGAAAGTGACTGGTCCAAGACCACAGTGAGTCAGTGGCGTGGCTAGAATAGGACTAGAACACAGATCCTCTTACCACCCCCTTATCCAGATCCCCTCCTTACCTGCAGCACTGACAGGTTGGTCTGCCCAGAAAGGCTCAGCTTCTCCTGCTCTGAGGGGTAGGCGTTGTAGCGGTGCAAGTACAGCCAGTCCCGGAGGATCTTCACCGACTCCTTGGGCAGGTTCCCCCTGCGCTTCCTTTTGCCCGTCAGAGAGAGGAGGCCTTCGTCCTCGCCTAGATCACTGTCCGACATGGTGCCTAGGGGGCTGGACCTTGGGTAAACCTGGGACAAGTGACACAGGAGATGGGAACATCATTAGCATGTACTGCCTTTTCCTAGTCTCCAAACATGCTCAGCATTACTTGAGCCTGGGACACCAGAAATGGGGTAATTGCAATTCAGAGTCTCAGGCCATAACAAGCAAGCTAGAAGGTATGAGTCCAAAGTTCTTCCACTTCATGGAACAGGTAGGTGACTAGCAAATGGCAGCTCATTCACAAGCAGGACTCGGACTGGAAATAATTACAGTTTCCACTGAGGTCTACTATTCTCCATGTTCGGTACTGAGCATTTGGTTTTTTCTTTTCTTTTTTTTTGTTTTTGAGACAGGGTCTCACTCTGTAGCCCAGGCTGGAGTGCAGTGGCACCATCTCAGCTCACTTCAACCTCTGTCTCCTGGGTTCAAGTGATCTCCCACCTCAGCCTCCGAGTAGCTGCGATTACAGGCATGCATCTGGCTAATTTTCTGTATTTTTTGGTAGACACGGGGTTTCACCATATTGGCCAGGCTGGTATTGAACTCCTGGCCTCAAGTGATCTGACAGCCTGAGCCTCCCAAAGTGCTGGGATTACAAGCGTGAGCCACCATGCCCGGCCTGTACTGAGCATTTTACACGTTATCTCATTTAATTACAATTCCTCAATAAGGGAGAAGCTATTATTATCATCATTTGATAGCTGAGGTAACAGAGAGAGATTAAGACAGCTGCCCAAGGCCAGCGCAGTGGCTCACAAAAAAAAAAAAAAAAAAAAAAAAAAAAATCAGGTGTCATGGTGTGCACCTGTAGGCCCACCTACTTGTGGGACTGAGATAGAATTGCTTGAGCCCAGGAGGTCAAGGCTGCAGTGAACTGTGTTTGTGCCACTGCACTTCAGCCTGGGTAACAATAAAATAAAAAAGGTCTCAAAAAATAAAGGCTGAGCTCGGTGGCTTATGCCTGTAATCCTAGCACTTCGGGAGGCCAAGGCAGGCAGATCACGAGGTCAAGAGCTCGAGACCATCCTGGCCAACATGATGAAACCCCATTTCTACTAAAAAATCAAAAATTAGCTGGGCGTGGTGGCGCGCGCCTGTAGTCCCAGCTATTCCAGAGGCTGAGGCAGGAGAATTGCTTAAACCCGGGAGGCGGAGGTTGCAGTGAGCCGAGATGGTGCCACTGCACTCCAGCCTGGTGACAGAGCGAGAATCCATCTGAACAAAAACAAAACCAAACAAACAAAAGGCCGGGCGCGGTGGCTCACACCTGTAATCCCAGCACTTTAGGAAGCCGGGGCAGGTGGATCACAAGGTCAGGAGTTTGAGACCAGCCTGGCGAATATGGTGAAACTCTGTTGCTACCAAAAAACACAAAAATTTGACAGCTGTGGTGGCAAGCGCCTGTAGTCCCAGTTACTCAGGAGGCTGAGGCAGGAGAATCGCTTGAACCTGGGAGGCAGAGGTTGCAGTAAGCCGAGATCATGCCACTGCACTCCAGCCTGGGCAACACATTGAGACGCCATCTCAAAAAAAAAAAAAAAAAAAAAAAGCTGCCCAAGATACTATGGTGGTCAAACAGAGTTACTATGCAACCCAGAAATTTCACTCCTAGATAGTCCAAGAGAAATGAAAACTTGTGTCCACATAAAACCTCATACACACATATTCACAGCAGTATAGGCTGAGGTAGAAGGAATATTTGAACCCAGAAGTTCAAGACCAGCTTGGGCAACATAGTGAGACCTCATCTCTACAAAAAAAATAAAAGTCGTCTATCTTTTCAATGGTTTATTCGCCCATTAAAAAAAGGAATTCAGGCCGGGCGCGGTGGCTCAAGCCTGTAATCCCAGCACTTTGGGAGGCCGAGACGGGCGGATCACAAGGTCAGGAGATCGAGATCATCCTGGCTAACACGGTGAAACCCCGTCTCTACTAAAAAATACAAAAAACTAGCCGGGCGAGGTGGCGGGCGCCTGTGGTCCCAGCTACTCCGGAGGCTGAGGCAGGAGAATGGCGTAAACCCGGGAGGCAGAGCTTGCAGTGAGCTGAGATCCGGCCACTGCACTCCAGCCTGGGCGACAGAGCCAGACTCAGTCTCAAAAAAAAAAAAAAAAAAAAAGGAATTCATAGCCGGGAGCGGTGGCTCATGCCTGTAATCCCAGCATTTTGGGGGACTGAAGCAGGTGAATCACTTGAGGTCAGGAGTTCAAGACCAGCCTGGCCAACATGGTGAAACCCCATCTCTACTGAAAATACAAAAAAATTAGCTGGGCGTGGTGGTGCGAGCCTGTAATCCCAGCTACTCGGGAGGCTGAGGTAGGAGAATTCCTAGAACCCAGGAGATGGAGGTTGCAGTGAGTGGAGATTATGCCATTGCACTCCAGCTTGGGCAACAAGAGCAAAACTCTGTCTCAAAAAAAAAAAAAAAAAAAAAGTCAGTCCTGACATATGCTACAATATAGTAGGTCTTGACAGCATTATGCTAAGGGAAAAAAGCCAGTCATAAGAGACTACATGTTATATGATTTCATTGATTATGAACTCTATCGAGACAGGGTAGATTAGCTAACTAACAGCTCTGCAATTAGGGCTGTGGAGACAGAATGCTGATAGCTAAAGTGTATGGAGTTTCTTTCTGATGGGGTAAAAACATCCTGGGCCAGGTGTAATACAGGCTCAGGTGTAGTACAGGCTCATGCCTGTAATCCCAATGCTTTGGGAGGCCAAGGCGGGAGGATCCCCTGAGGCCAGTTCAATAGCAGCCTGGGCAACACAAGAAGACCCTGTCTCTACAAAAAATAAAAATTGGGGCCAGGCGTGGTGGCTCACACCCGAAATCCCAGCACTTTAGGAGGCTGAGGCGGGTGGCTTACCTGAGGTCAGGAGTTCGAGACCAGCCTGGCCAACATGGTGAAACCCCCATCTCTACAAAAAATACAAAAAGTAGCTGGGTGTGGTGGTGGGCACCTGTAATCCCAGCTATGCAGGGGAGGGCTGAAGCAGAAGAATTGCTTGAACCTGGGAGGTGGAGGTTGCAGTGAGCCGGGATCATGCCATTGCACTCCAGCCTGGGTGACAGAGCGATTCTCTGTCTTAACAAAATAAAAAAAAAATTAAAATAAAAAATAAAATAAAATAAAAATTAGCCCAGTATGGTGTGCCAGTAGTCCCAGCTGCTCGAGAGGCTGAGGTGAGAGGATCCCTTGAACCCAGGAGTTCAAGGCTGTAGTGAGCTATGATCGCACCAGTGCATGTCAACTTGGACAATATAGTAAGACACCATTTTTAAAAATAAAATAATATAAAAAAAAAGCCACATGCTGTGGCTCACACCTATACTCCTGGCACTTTGGGAGGCCAAGGCAGGTAGATCACTTGAGCTCAGTAGTTCAAGACCAGCCTGGGCAACACGGTGAAACCCCATCTCTGCAAAAAAAATACAAAAATTAGTTGAGCATGGTAACACATGTCTGTGGTCCTAGCTACTCTGGGGGCTGAGGTGGGAGAATCGCTTGAGCCTGGAGGCAGAGATTGCAATGAGATGAGATAACACCACTGTACTCCAGTCTGAGAGGCAGAGCAAGACCCTGTCCCCCCATCCCCCTCAAAAAAAGTCCTAAAATTGACTATAGTGATAGTTGCAAACATACCAAAACCTGCTGATAAGTATACTTTAAATGGGTGAATTGCATGGTATGTGAGTTATATCTCAATAAAGCTGTAACGGAAAAAAATCCCACCCCCAGCTTAGGATACTAAAGTTGGATTTGGACCAGGCGTCTACCCACCTTCTCTTGTGGGCTGTATACTGTACTGTCTCCTAGGTCTCCCAACGCCCAGTGAGAACTCCGGAAACTACAGATCACCATGGTCCTGCAGCAGTCCATGTGATATTTAAGGAGCACCTACTGTGTACCTTGCAGTGAGAGAGGTGAGTCATCTCTCTACTGGTTGCTTCTTGGACATTCTCCTTTGTCAGGCCCCTTGGCCTGGTCCTAGACTCAACCACTCAAAATCCAGATGAATGAGCAAGGCCCACCCTCCACTTGGCACTGTAATCCTGGGCAAGGATCCTCCCCTCTCTGGGCTTGAGTCCTGTCTTCACCTGTCAAATGAAGGAAGGATTTTCCCTAGATAACCCAAATCAGCTGCTCAGCCCCCGACAAAGTTCTGTTTCACACATGCAAAAAATATTTTCTTTTTTTTTTTGAGATGGAGTCTTGCTCTGTAGCCCAGGCTGGAGTGCAGTGGCGCAATCTCGGCTCACTGCAACCTCCGTCTCCTGGGTTCAAGCAATTCTGCCTCAGCCTCCGGAGTAGCTGGGATTACAGGTGTGTGCCACCACACCTAGCTAATTTTTTTTTTTTTTTTTTTAGTAGAGATGGGGTTTTGCCATGTCAGCCAGGCTGGTCTCGAACTCCTGACCTCAGGTGATCTGCCGGCCTCGGCCTCCCAAAGTGCTGGGATTACAGGCCTGAGCCACCGCATCCGGCCAGATTTTCATTTTAAAAGCAAAAGTTCTAGGCCAGGCTGATGCCAGGATCTCAAGGCTCCTCCCTTCTCAGCCTTTTAACAGCTCCCCAGCAGGCCAGCCAACAGACTCTGGCATCTCCCAGGTTTTGTTTCCTCTTCTTGGACCTGCGCCCAGATCTCTGGGCTGGCTAGGCCAGGCTTTCGAGGGAAGGGTCTACCCTTTCAGCCAGGCCACCTGGAGGTGAGACAGGCACTGGTTAGAGGTGCCACTCCTCAGACAGCACCACAGCAGGCGCTTTCTGAGGTCAGACAGACATTTCTAGATGGCCAGGGCAGCTGGGATCCGGGCTCAGTGATGCAGCCCTGGCCGGCTGTGAGAAGTTTACTCAAGGTTAGCTGTACAAATTCCACCCTGGCTGACAGCCAAGTCTGTCTGCAGGGTTCCCCGGGTGGGCCCTGGGGAACGACCTCTCAGCCTACACAAACTTCTCCACCTCGGTAGTTCTGCAACCCAGGGCCATCTATAGGCTGGGAGGTTTCCCACATATGCACCCTACACCGCACCCAGACACACTCAAGCCAGGCAATTAACCAACAGCGCTAGGATAACTGGCCCGGACCCATCGCTCAAGCCCTACAAACCCTAGGGTTTATCACCGACACATATACAGCACGCACACGCACAGATTACAGACCCAGGCCTAGCACGAACAACAGTGACCCACGCAACTAACCCAACTTTTGTACCCGCCCACCCACGAACTCCAACCGACCCGGCCACCCCCAATTTCTCCGACAGGGAAAACTCCAGGCGTCATCACACTAACAATCAGTTCTACCCTCAGTGACCAGTGGCAGCACCCCCTCGACACAACATCCCATGCACCCTCCTACAGACTCCCACGACGCCACCTGCAGCCACTCCCGCACCAACTTTCTGACAACTCCCCTAGCTCGGCCCCGACACTCCCCCCGGCCGCGCACTCACGCCCGCATTCCCAGCAATGCAGACAAAGCGCGCAACCTCCCCCGCGGCCCAGACCGAGTCGGAGCACATGGCTCCCCGGTCGGCGAGGAATCGGCCGGCGCTTGGGGCGCCTGCACCCCACAGTACCCTCACCCCTGGCCGACTCCGCGCACCAGCTCCCCGGCGGGCCCGCCATCCCGGTGGGGCGGGGGTTCTGGAAGAAAGAAAACTCACGTGTCTGTCCTGGAGCAGGAAAAAGTTTGGTTCCCACCCCCTTCCCCGGCAGTTCGGGGCTGGCCGACTCTTCGGGGCGCGGGGCCGGCGGAGCGTGCGCGCTCGGCTTTGTGCTCCGAAGTCGGCCCTGAGGGGGAGGGGAGGGGAAGGGAGGGGAGGGGGCTGGGCTCCCACCTCCGCGCCGCCCCCCCACAGCCCTGCGCCCAGACTCCATGTTGGCCGCCCCCTGCCCCGCAGGCTGCGCGCTTCTCCTGCGGGAGGCTCGGCTCACCCTCGGCCTGCCCGAGGGTCCCGGCGCCAACAAACTTTCTCCGGGGCGCCGGCCTCACGCGCCCCGCTTCCTTGGCCCGCCTGGGAGTGACAGATGCCTCAGAGACAGACTTTCCTTTGTTCCAAAGGAAAGGGGAACTCGCGCGGGCTCCCCAGAGCCCCCCCGCTCCAGGCCCTTACCGCGGCCCCCACTCCCAGCTGTCACTCTCGGCCGCCCCCTGCCCGGCTCGGCGGCGGGGGGCCCTGCCGGCGGTTAGCAACGTGCACTTTTGAAACCAAACAAATCCGCCCCCCCGCGCGCTCACTCAGGTCCGGCGCAGGATCGGCCCTCTCCTGGGGTGGGATCCTATGAAGCTGGGCCCCCCGCCAGGGCCCCGAGCAGGCTTCCTCCCGGGGGCTGGAACAGCCCCCGACCAGCCCCCGGAGCGCAGCGCCTTCGGGACTCACAAACACCCCCTGGGGGCCGTCGGGACTCACAAACACCCCCGAGCTCGCACACCCCCAACCGCACGCGCCAGGACGACGCCCCCTCCCCCGTCCGACTGAGAAAAAGAAACTTTCCAAGTTGTCCGCGCGCCCCCACCCCCATCTGGCCCTCTCCTGCTCCCTGCACTAACTTTTCCGAGAGGCTTTCGGGTCCACGCGGCCTCGGGCTCGGCGCCGGGAGTCCCGGCGGGGGGCGGGGGGCCCCGGGGGCGCGCGCAGCGTACCTGCCCGGCCTGACACTCGGCCTGACAGCTCGCGGCTGGAAAGCACCTCGCGGCCTGACGTCAGATCCCCTCTCCTCCCCCCGCGCCCTCCGCGCCCTCCCCCACCCGCCCGGAGGGAGAAAACAAACTTTGTGAGGAGCGCGACAAGCTGCGCCCACCCCCCGCGGGGCGGGCCGAAGGCGCCGAGGGGCTTCGCCCCGCCCAGCGCGCCCGGAGGGGGCGGGGCCGCGGGCACCTTCTTCCTGCGCCCACCCCGCCCTCAGGAATGCTGCATGGCCTCCCCAGATCGGCGGTGGGAGCCTCAGCCGGGGAGAGCCCGCTCGGGGGCAGGAAGTGGCCCGGCCCTCCTCGTGGAGGGTGTTTCCGGAGCGCCTACTGTGCTCCTCGCCGGAGTGGGGGTCGTTACCGAGGGGGAACTTCTGTAAATCGTAACTTTTGTCATTTCGCGCCCCCCACAAGATGTCCTGCCGGCGGTGCGATTGCTCCCGTTGCTTCGAGGGGAAACTGAGGCCAGTTAGTCCGGGCACTTACCCTCAGCTGGTAAAGGACTGGGCTCTGATGGGGACGCCTGTTATGACCTCAAGGGCCTATAGAGTCTGGGAGGCCGCCTCCGACCTAAGCCCAAAAAGCACATGGTCGGGCTCACAGGGGGCGGCCAGAGGTGAAAACTGCCAGTGTTTTGCAGCGACGCTGTGCGGGTCACTTCGTGTATGTCATCCCGTCTCATCCTCGGGTGATGGGGTATGTGTTGTCCTTTGTAAGTCTCTGGCTTGTTCATGAGCCGCAGAGAGGTTCTTGATTGGCTTTTGTCACATAGTCAACCGGTGTCATTCAGCCCAGGTCGGTCGATAGTGAAGCCTGATCCCTTACCCGTTGTGCTCGGCGTTAAACCATCAGTCCAGGAGCTCCCAGAGTTCCTGTCTGGTTTCTTTTTCCTCTTCTGCCGGTTACACCCTACTCCAGAAGGTTTTCCTTGGCCTCCCCCACCCGGGTCAGTACACTCTTCCCCCGCTGTCTGCTGTGGGTACCACATACTGTGAAATACCTGTTAACCAATCTCCTAGGGCACCCCCACGCCCCCCAGCCCTGTACCCGGGCACGGCTGGGCCCAGATATCTAGGGCCCCTGAGCTTGTAAATCGCCTTGAAAACAGCTTTTGGTCTTAATGGCCCTTTAGCAAGGGAGAACTCTAGGAACAATACTCGTTAATTTTTCGCAAGCAAGCCTTAAGCCAATCAGAACGCCGATTAAAAGATTGTTAAGGTTTCACCTGGACACCCCATAGAAGCCAAACTTCCTGCAAATGTTAAAAACCTCACAGCAGCGGGTGAAATGTCAGTGGCACTGCCCGTTGCTCTCCATTTCACAGACAGGGAAACTGAGGCCCAGAGTGTGGGTCAGAAACAATTTTCTTGGCCGAATAAATGGTGCTTCCCCCACAGCCCTCTGAAAGAAAAAGCCATGTCTGGGTTGCCTTAGGTAAGAAATGTAAAACCAATGGGCCTTGGCCTCTAGGAAATGTATGGGACAGGGACCTTCAGAAGAGGGGAGCCCCAGGGGGAAACGGGTGGGATCAGGTGAGCCTGGAGAGGGGGCTCCGGTAGTGGCTGCTGAGCTTGAACTCTGCACTAGGCATTTTTCTCCTGTATGCCTAAGAGCCACACTGCCCTTTCTGGGGAAGCCACTGGGGGCCTGGGCTAGAGGCAGAGACCGCACCATAAATTGTGCCTGCAGCAGCCCCTTAGACCAGTTCTTCCCAAGTCTGGTGCTAGATGAGGTTGGGGAAATGGAAGGGAGTGACTGCCTCCACCTCCACCTGAGAGCTGCATAACAAAGACCTTCCTCCTGGAGGACGGGGTAGGGGTGAAGGGAGGCTGGTAGCCCATCAGATTTTGCACGTAAGCAAGCTTCACAGGTAAAGCCTTAGTGCAATGAGAGTTTGAGAATTACTGTGTAAAGTTTCTCAACTAGTAAGTATCAGAATTTAAAATGTGTGGATTCTCTAAGCCAGTAATTCCACTTCTAGGAATCTGTGTTTAGAAGTAGCTGTACAACAATGATAAATGCTTATAGAAGATTATTCTTTGCAGAACTGTTCATTCGGGAAGATTGCAAACAGCTAAATACCCCTCACCAGGAGCTGGCCCATTATAGCAACTCTGAGACCTCTCTACTGCAGGCTCTGAAAATGGGGTAAGTTGGTGCACGCTAATGTAGGGGCATGGCCAAGGTGTGTTTATTGACAGCTTACAGTGTCCCAACATGGAGGGACTTTGGACATACTTGGTGAGAACTTTAGTGGGAAAACTTTTTCAAAGTGATAAGTTATTTTATTGTCATTTTTCTCTCCCCCACTTTCTTTTTTCTTTTCTTTTCTTTTTTTTTTTGAGACAGAGTCTCACTCTGTCTCCCAGGCTGGAGTGCAGTGGGGCGATCTCAGCTCACTGCAACCTCTGCCTCCCGGGTTCAAGCGATTCTCCTGCCTCAGCCTAAAGGTGCCCACCACCATGCCTAGCTAATTTTTGTGTTTTTAGTAGAGACGGAGTTTTGCCATGTTGACCAGGCTGATCTTGAACTGACCTGAAGTGATCCACCGCCTCAACCTCCCAAAGTGTTGGGATTACAGGTGTGAGCCCAGCCTTCTCCCCCTCTTTCTAAATTAAAAAACATTGTGGTAAGAAGCTCCCCCCACCTTTTTTCCCCGTGTTTGAAGAAACTGGGTCACTAAGGGAAGAAGAGACTTGCCTAATACGAGTTTGGGGTCCTGACCCCGGGAGGGAGCTGGGGATAGACTAGGAGAGGAAGGAGAGGTGGAAAGGCATCCAAGCCGAGACCAGCCTGGCTGCCCAGGTCATCTAAGTCAGTTCCCTGCCTCCGTGCCAGAAAAACCCAAACCGGAGGCTCTGGGATATGAGGCTCCAGGTTCATCCTGCCAGTTTCTAGTGAACTTGGTAATCACGTAGGTTCAAATGAATAAATCCACTGTGAAAAAAAAAAAAAAAAAAAAAAAAAAGGCGAGCCATTTCCTTTTTTTTTTTGAGACGGAGTTTCGCTCTTGTTGCCCAGGCTGGAGTGCAGTGGCAAGATCTCAGCTCACTACAACCTCTGCTTCCCAGGTTCAAGCGATTCTCCTGCCTCAGCCTCCTGAGTAGCTGGGATTACAGGCATGCAACCACCACACCCGGCTGATTTTGTATTTTCAGTAGAGACGGAATTTCGCCATGTTGGCCAGGCTGGTTTTCAACTTCTGACCTCAGGTGATCCGCCTGCCTCGGCCTCCCAAAGTACTGAGATTACAGGTGTGAGCCACTGCACGTGGCCACCGCTCCATTTTTGATGGAAGTGGGGAAAGGCACCAGCATTTACTGAGAATCCACATGAGCCAAGTCGTGTCTCAGGATAAAGGAGAAGATGGGGTTCTGTGGCGTAGAGGGAAGAGTCCAGCAAAGGCCAGGGAAAGTGGAAGTGTTCAGGAAACAACTGGATTGGGTGAGATGGAAGGGCCGTGAAGGCCAGCATAAAGAATTTGGATTTGGCAGTGTGGGCAGTAGAGAGCCCCAGCTGGTTCCTGTGGAGAGCTGGGGAGAGACTGAGGGAGGATAGTTGGTGACTCAGCTCTGGGTAATTGAGGCTGGGCGGATGGAGACCCGCCTCTGAGATCTAGGGAGATTTGTGGCTGTTATGTTAGGTTCTGCATTTTCATCTAATGTTGGTAAGTGGAATTCCACATCTTCCTCCTGAAAAGTCTTGTAGTGTCTTGTTGGTCAACCACAATTTGCCTAGCTCTCTCCTAGTTGTTGGGTATTTACTCACGTAACTAATTCCTGAGTGCCCGCCTGTGTCTGGCTGTGTGCCTACATCTGGAAAACCTACAGCCAACCTTAGTCCTGAAGGCTTTGGGCGACAGTGCCTTGTGGTGGGAAGGCTGTGGCCCTGGGACTTGGTTGCTAGCCAGGTGATTTAGGATAATCATCCACACCTTCTGAGCCTCCCTTTTCTCATGTTGTGGAAATACAAGGCTTTGGTGAGAGTCAAAGAAAACAGGCACACCCTTTGTTTTATTGTGCCTTGCTTTTTTGCGCTTTGCAGGTACTGCATTTTTTACAAAGTGAAGGATTTTGGCAACCCTGCGTTGAGCAAAGTCTACCGGCATTATTTTTCCAAAAGGATGCTCAGTCTGTGTCTCTGTGCCACATTTTGGTAATTCTTGCAATATTTCAAAGTTTTGTTGTTATTATTTCTAGTATGGTGATCTGCTATCAGTAATCTTTGATGTTACTATTGTAATTGTTTTGGGGGGTCATGAGTGATGCCTGTGTAAGATAGCAAACTTAATCCATCAATATTGTATGCGTTCTGACCGCTCCACCAACCAGCTGTTTGCAATTAGTAATCCTACAGTGGCCTCTAAGTGTTCAAGTGTAAGAATGTGTTGCAAATCTCTCACTTCACATCGAGAGCTAGAAATAATTAAGCTCGGTGAGAAAGGCATGTTGAAAGCCAAGATAGGCCTTTTTTGTTTTTTTTTAGTTTTTAGTAGAGGTGAGGTCTCACTGTGTTGTACAGGCTGGCCTCCAACTCCTGGGCTCAAGTGATCCTCCTGCCTTGGCCTCCCAAAGTGTTGGGATTAAAGGTGTGAGCCACCATGCCCTGCCTCTGGAGTAGCACTTTTAATTTCACTCAAGAACTATTGGCCAGGTGCAGTGGCTCACACCTCTAATCCCAGCTACTGGGGAGGCTGAGGCGGGAGAATTGCTTGAACCTGGAAGGCAGAGGGTCCAGTGGACTGAGATCACACCACTACACTCCAGCCTGGGCGACAGCAAGACTCTGTCTCAAAACAAACCAAAACTATCTGGCTAGGTCTGATGGCTCATGCCTGTAATCCCAACACTTCAGGAGGCCGAGGCGGGAAGGTCTCTTGAACCCAGGAGTTTGAGGCCAGCCTGAGCAACATGGCAAGACCCTGTCTCAACAAAAAATAATCAGCTGGGCATGGTGGCAAATACCTGTAGTTCCAGCTACTTGGGAGGCTGAGGTGGAGGAAGGCTTGAGCCCAGGAGGTTGAGGCTGCAGTGAGGTATAATTGTGCCACTGTGCTCCAGCCTGCGTGAAAGAGTGAGACCCTGTCTCAAAAATTGGCCAGGCGTGGTGGCTTATGCCTGTAATCTTAGCACTTTGGGAGGCCAAGGTGGGCGGATCACCTGAGGTAGGGAGTTCGAGACCAGCCTAACCAACATGGAGAAACCGCATCTCTACTAAAAATACAAAATTAGCTGGGCGTGGTGGCGCGTGCCTGTAATCCCAGCTACTCAGGAGTCTGAGGCAGGAGAATCGCTTGAACCTTGGAGGCGGAGGTTGCAGTGAGCCGAGATCTTGCCATTGCACTCTAGCCTGGGCAATAAGAGTGAAACTGCATCTCAGAAAAAAAAAAAAAAAAAGATCCTAAATTACTCTGCCTGTGCTCCAGAAATGGAACAAGAAAGCCTGGATAACAGCACATCTGTTTACAGCATAGTGTACTGAATATAGGTTCCACTGTAGGTCCCAATCTTGAGACCTACAGTTCAGAAAAGGTTCCTTATGAAATATTACCACTCATTGACACCTAGGCTTCATTGGAAGACTGGGAGTCTGCTCTCGGACCCGGAAACAGCTGGGTATGGCATCCCCAATCAGAGCAGTAGTAATCAGCAGGTCTGAGTTGGCCATTGTGTGGCCAGGGAGCTTAATGAGCATATTTTCTTCATTCTTTTTACTAGGGTCAGGGCTATAGAATGGAAGGGGATCAGATTTCATTTGCATGGTTTCATCCTTTTTATATGTGGGAATTTTCTTTTTTTTTTTTTTTTTTTTGAGATGGAGTCTTGCTCTGTCACCCAGGCTGGAGTGCAGTGGCCGGATCTCAGCTCACTGCAAGCTCCGCCTCCCGGGTTTACGCCATTCTCCTGCCTCAGCCTCCCGAGTAGCTGGGACTACAGGCGCCCGCCACCGCGCTCGGCTAGTTTTTTGTATTTTTAGTAGAGACGGGGTTTCACCGTGTTAGCCAGGATGGTCTTGATCTCCTGACCTCGTGATCCGCCCGCCTCGGCCTCCCAAAGTGCTGGGATTACAGGCTTGAGCCACTGCGCCCGGCCTATATGTGGGAATTTTCTTACCTCTCGGAATATCGTTTAAATTACAAGAGCAAATATACCATGTTCAGGATGGGAAGTTAAACCTTTGAGAGGCACACAAAGAAAAAGCGAAGACCCCTCCCCTGAGCCCTCCCTTCAGCATTAGCAGTGATGACAATTAGGTGTATATTCTTTCTTTTCCACCATCAGATAAGCGCATGTAGATGTCCACACAGGTCCTGAGAGATACTGCCTTCCCTGTTGCTCTCTCTTTTATTTTGCCTCAATTTTCAATAGGTCTGTATTTAATACTTTCTACATAAACATCTCTGCAGTTGTGAGAATTTCCTGAAATAGATTCTCTGAAGTGGAATTACTGGGACCGACAGCATGGGTAGATATTGTGAAAGCAGATTACCAAAGTGCTCACGTGCCGGCGATTGTGGTGTTGGTGAGCTTGTTTTACCCAGTCCGCAGCCACAGCAAGTGTTAGCAATTTTGTGTTAATTAATCTTTCCTCATTTGATGGGTGAAGACTAGCCTAGGTTTTTTTTTCTTTTTCTTTTTTTTTTTTTTTTGAGACGGAGTCTAGCCCTTCCGCCCAGGCTGGAGTGCAGTGGTGCTATCTCGGCTCACTGCAAGCTCCGCCTCCTGGGTTCACACCATTCTCCTGTAGTCTAGGTTTTTTTTTTTTTTTTTTTTTTTTTTTTGAGACGGAGTCTCACGCTGTTGCCCAGGCTGGAGTGCAGTGGCGCGATCTCGGCTCACTGCAAGCTCCGCCTCCCGGGTTCACGCCATTCTCCTGCCTCAGCCTCCTGAGTAGCTGGGACTACAGGCGCCGGTCACCGCGCCCGGCTAATTTTTTGTATTTTTAGTAGAGATGGGGTTTCACTGTGGTCTCGATCTCCTGACCTTGTGATCCGCCCACCTCGACCTCCCAAAGTGCTGGGATTACAGGCTTGAGCCACCGCGCCCGGCCTGTAGTCTAGGTTTTTAATCTGCATTTTTTATTAGTGAGATTGAACACCTTACAATTTCAGAATGATTGGACACTGGTCACTGTGAATCATCTCCATATCTTTTGCAGTCATAGTGATTTCTTTCTCATTTACAAGCTCTATTATACTAGTAAGGGTTCTCTTTGTTTGTTTGTTTCTTTTTTCATTTTTGAGACAGGGCAAGAGCTCTGTCACCCAGGATGGAATGCAGTCACTGCAGCCTTGACCTCCTGGGCTCAAGTGAGCCTCCTGCCTCAGCCTCCCAAAGTGCTGGGATTACAGGCCTGAGCCACAGTGCTGAGCTATGGTAAGGATTCTCAACCCTGGTTTGTCATATTTGCTCCAAGTAGTTTTCCTTTTGTCTAAGATTATTGTTTGCCTTAAATTTTTCTAAAGTGTTTTAATTTTGGGGTTTAAAATTTTCACTTGGTCAAATGTCAGTCTTTGTGACGATACCCATTGCACTGAGTCTCAGAGAGAATATCTGATGTTTTCTTTTTGATTTTGTTTCTCAATGGCTTGTTTAACATTTAACCCTTTGCTGCATCTGGAATGTATTTTGGGTTGCAATGTGCAGTAAGAATCCTTACAGGTTTTTTATTTTTTATTTTTGTCTGATTTTCTGAACTGCACACCATTTCCTTCTTTCCTTTTTTTTTTTTGTATCTTAGTAGAGACGGGGTTTCACCATCTTGGCCAGGTTGGTATTGAACTCCTGACCTCGTGATCCCCCCACCTCGGCTTCCCAAAGTGCTGGGATTACAGGCGTGAGCCACTGCGCCCAGCCACCATTTCTTATCTTTCCTTTTTCTTTTTGAGATGGAGTCTCACTCTGTCACCCAGGCTAGAGTGCAGTGGCACAATCTCAGCTCACTGCAGCCTCCGCCTCCTGTGTTCAAGCAATTCTCCTGCCTCAGCCGCCCAAGTAGTTGGGATTACAGGTGCCTGCCACCACGTCCAGCTCATTCTTGTATTTTTAGTAGAGATGCGGGGTTTCACCATGTTGGCCAGGGTGGTCTTGAACTCCTGACTTCAAGTGATCCACCCACCTCGGCCTCCCAAAGTGCTGAGATTACAGGCATGACCACTGCACCCAGCCTTACCTTTCCCTTCTTCATGGCTTTTCCAAGGTGTTGAGTTCTTACATTATTTTTCATGGTATAACCCAAGGAGAGCTACCTTGATACTGCTACTTTAGAGGATGAAAAGACAGATTTTGGCTTGGGAAGGCCGACATTTCTGTAGTGGAAACGGATATCTCCCATGAAGCAAATGAAGTGTGCCCTTTAAGGATCCTAGTTGCCCATATTCTCTTCCAAAGCCCTGGGAGGAGTCATGTTTTTATGAAATTTACAAAATTCAGAAATTTTAATTGTAATCATAATCAGTTAAGGCAACTTTTTGTTGTTGTTGTTGTTGTTGTTGTTGTTGTTGTTTTTTGAGATGGAGTCTCGCTCTGTTACCCAGGCTGGAGCGCAGTGGTACAATCTTGGCTTACTGCAGTCTCTGCCTCCCAGGTTCAAGCAGTTCTCCTGCCTCAGTCTCCCGAGTAGCTGGTACTACAGGCGTGTGCCACCACACCCTGCTAAGTTTTGTAATTTTAGTAAAGATAGGGTTTCACCGTGTTGGCCAGGCTGGTCTTGAACTCCTGACCTCAGGTGATCTGTCCGCCTCAGCCTCCCAAAGTGCTGGGATTACAGGCATGAGCCACAGTGCCTGGCCTCCATTTCCATTTTTATAGTTTTAATGATTGAAAGAATTTTCCATAGACTAGCTTCTAACTATGATCATTTTAAACCTCGTTTGTCTTACTTTACTCATGTACTTCTGATACAGACTTATAGGACACCTATGTATCATGATCCCACCTCTGCTCCTGCAACTTTGTGCCATGGCAGCCTTTCCTATATCAGGACAGTTATCTATATTTGAACTGCCCATGGAAGTGACTGCAAACCACATAAATAGATAAACCTAAAGTAAACGTATTCCAAACTCAACCCTTGGCCAGATCCAAAAAAAGTTTGAGGCAGGAAGATCACTTGCGCCCAGGAGTTTGGATTTTGATCAGCCTGGGCAACATGGTGAAACCCCGTCTCTACAAAATAATTTAAAAATTAGCCAGGCATAGGCCAGTCGTGGTGGCTTACGCCTGTAATCCCAGCACTTTGGGAGGCCAAGGCAGGCGGATCACGAGGTCAGGAGATCAAGACCATCCTGGCCAACATGGTGAAACTCCATCTCTACTAAAAGTACAAAAATTAGCTAGGCGTGGTGGCGGGTGCCTGTACTCCCAGCTACTCGGGAGGCTGAGGCAGGAGAGTCACTTTGAACCTGGGAGGTGGAGGCTGCCGTGAGCTGAGATCACGCCATTGCACTCTAGCCTGGGCGACAAGAGCAAAAACTCTGTCTCAAAAAAAAAAAAAAAAAGGTCAGGCATGGTGGCTCACTCTTGTAATCCCAGCACTTTGGGAGGCCGAGGCGGGCGGATCATGAGGTCAGGAGTTCGAGACCAGCCTGGCCAACACAGTGAAACCCCCTAAAAATACAGCAATTAGCCAGGCGTGGTGGCAGGCGCCTGTAATCCCAGCTACTTGGGAGGCTGAGGCAGGAGAATCACTTGAATCCGGGAGGCGGAGTTTGCAGTGAACTGAGATTGCGCCACTGCGTTCCAGCC
This sequence comes from Macaca nemestrina, assembly GCF_043159975.1. Lineage (NCBI taxonomy): Eukaryota > Metazoa > Chordata > Mammalia > Primates > Cercopithecidae > Macaca > Macaca nemestrina. Next base: position 28,250,384 of record NC_092139.1, read on the forward strand.
TGGGCTACAAAGCTAGATGCCATCTCAAAAAAAAAAAAAAAATTAGCCAGGCATGATGGTGCCCACCTGTGGTCCCAGCTACTCAGGAGGCTGAGGCAGGAGAATTGGTATTTGTTTTTGTTTTTGTCTTTTTGAGACGGAGTCTTGCTGTGTCACGAAGCTAGAGTGCAGTGGCACGATTTCAGCTCACTGCAACCTCCGTCTCCCAGATTCAAGAGATTCCCCTGCCTCAGCTTCCTGAGTAGCTTGGATTACAGGTGCGCTCCACCACACCTGGCTAATTTTTTGTCTTTTAGTAGAGACGGGGTTTTACCATGTTGGCCAGGATGGTCTCGATCTCCTGACCTTGTGATGGCGGGAGAATTGTTTGAGCCCAAGAGATCAAGGCTGCAGTGAACCATGATTATGCCACTACACTCAAGCCTGGGCAACAGAGCAAAACCCTGTCTCCAAAAAAGAAGGGGAGGGAGTTTTATTCTACCAGGAAGGTACTTGAGAAGAAACACTGAGTTTTCTTTATTTTCTCGATATAAAATGGTAGTGTAAAACCACTGTCATATGAAGGACGATAAAAAATGTTCCCCAAAAAGTAGGAAGGCCAGGCATCGTGGCTCACACCTCACTTTGGGAGACTGAGGCGGGCAGATCACAACATGGGAAAACTCCATCTCTACTAAAAATACAAAAATTAGCTGATCGTGGTGGCACACGCCTGTAGTCCCAGCTACTTGGGAGGCTGAGGCATGAGAATTGCTTGAACCTGGGAGGCGGAGGCTGCAGTGAGCTGAGATCACGCCACTGGCATGCCAGCCTGGGCGACAGAGCAAGACTCTGTCTCAAAAAAAATGAAAATAAAAAAGGAAAAAGAGAAATGTTCCAGGCATTCAAATAATTAAAATACTATGTTATCTATCTGGATTTTGTGATGTGATATTTGTCAACTTTAAAAAATTTATAGGCCGGGCACGGTGGCTCAAGCCTGTAATCCCAGCACTTTGGGAGGCCGAGACGGGCGGATCACAAGGTCAGGAGATCGAGACCATCCTGGTTAACACGGTGAAACCCCGTCTCTACTAAAAAATACAAAAAAAACCTAGCCGGGCGAGGTGGCAGGCGCCTGTAGTCCCAGCTATTCGGGAGGCTGAGGCAGGAGAATGGCGTAAACCCAGCAGGCAGAGCTTGCAGTGAGCTGAGATCCGGCCATTGCACTCCAGCGTGGGTGACAGAATGAGACTCCGCCTCAAAAAAAAAAAAAAAAAAATTTATAATCTGTTATAATTTCTTTTCCTTTTCTCATTTTGAATAAACATTCACATTTGTGCCAGATTTTGTATATTTAATTTTACATTCTTTTTCTAAAAGGGGGCTCCAAAAATTATAGAAGGTTCGGGTCCCATGAAACCTGGATCTGTCTTCAACCATTAGGATGAGTATGTTGTCAAAGATAAGCCATAACCTTTTAGAATATCTAGTTATAACTTGTCTCTTCTGGCCCTTTGGAAATTGGAATTTCTTGTCTTTTATTCTGATTTATTTTTTTCTTCTTTCATACAGTCGTATCTGCATACTGTGATTTTGACACTAAAATAAAACTTACTTTTTTTTTTTTGAGACGAAGTCTTGCTATGTTGCCCAGGCTGGAGTGTAGTGGCATGATCTCGACTCACAGCCTTCGCCTCCCGGTTTAAGCGATTCTCCTGCCTCAGCCTCCAGAGTAGCTGGGATTACAGGCGCAGGCTACCACCTCCAGCTAATTTTTGTATTTTTAGTAGAGATGTGGTTTCACCCTGTTGGCCAGGCTGGTCTCGAACTCCTGATCTCAAGTGATCCGCCTACCTCGGCCTCCCAAAGTGTTGGGATTACAGGTGCGCCGAGCCTAAAATAAAACTTGGAAAGGGATCATTAAGTGAAGGGCAGTTCATGTACTGTGTTCTTTACCTTGACTTTTTCACTTAGCAGCATGTCTTGGAGACCTTTCTCTGTCGCTACATGAAGAGCTTCCTCATTTTTTTTTTTTTTTTTTTTTTTGAGACAGAGTCTCGCTCTGCCGCCCAGGCTGGAGTGCAGTGGCGTGATCTTGGCTCACTGCAAGCTCCGCCTCCCGGGTTCACGCCATTCTCCTGCCTCAGCCTCCCGAGTAGCTGGGACTACAGGCGCCCGCCACCTCGCCCGGCTAGTTTTTTTGTATTTTTTAGTAGAGACGGGGTTTCACTGTGTCAGCCAGGATGGTCTCGATCTCCTGACCTCGTGATCCGCCCGTCTCGGCCTCCCAAAGTGCTGGGATTACAGGCTTGAGCCACCGCGCCCGGCCGCTTCCTCATTTTTTTTAGCAGTTGTCCTTATGCCCTTACGTGACTATCTCGCTTCCGTCTGATGATTCTCTTGTTAATTGTCATTTGGATTTTGATGCCGGAATTGTTATCACTGTCAGTGCTGCAGTAACTTTGCACATATATCATTTCACATGAGTATGAGGCTATCTGTAGGAGAAACTCTCAGCATTTGCATTCCCATTAGCAATGTATGGTAGAAGTTTAGGTTGGAAATAATGTTTTTCAGATTTTTCTTTTGTTATGGTAAAATGGACATAACATTAAATTTGTCATTTTAACCATTTTCAGGTGACATTAAGTACATTCATATGTTATACAACCACCTGCCATCCATCTCCAGTACTTTTTCATCTTCTCAAATGGAAACCCTGAACCCATTAAGCAGTGACTCCCTATTCTCTCCTCCTTGAAGCTGCTGGTAACCCCTCTTCTCCTTTTTATCTCTATGATTTTTTTTCTTTTCTTTTTTTTTTTTTTTTTGGAGACTGGAGTTTTTGCTCATGTTGCCCAGGCTGGAGTGCAATGGCAGGATCTCAGCTCACCGCAACCTCCGCCTCCCGGGTTCAAGCTATTCTCCTGCCTCAGCCTCCTGAGTGGCTGGGATTACAGGCATGTGCCCGGCTAATTTTATATTTTTAGTAGAGATGGGGTTTCTCCATGTTGGTCAGGCTGGTCTTGAACTCTCCACCTCAGGTGATCTGCCTGCCTCAGCCTCCCAAAGTGCTAGGGTTACAGGCATGAGCCACCGCGCCTGGCCAAATTTTTTTCTTTTTATTTATTTTTAATAAAAATGGGGTCTTGCTGTGTTGCCCAGACTGGTCTCAAACTCCTGGCCTCAAGTGATCTGGGATTATAGGTGTAAGCCACTGTGCCTGTGCCTGGTCTTTTTTTTTTTTTTTTTTTGAAATAGAGTCTTCTTGCTCTGTCACCCAGGCTAGAGTTCAGTGGCACAGTCATAGCTTATTGTAAACTTGAGCTCCCAGGCTCAAGGGATCCTTCTGCCTCAGCTTCCTGAGGAGCTGGGACTATAGGTGTGCGTCATTATACCTGGCTAATTTTTTTTTTTTTTTTGAGACAGAGTCTCGCTCTGTCGCCCAGGCTGGAGTGCAGTGGCGCAATCTCGGCTCACTGCAAGCTCCGCCTCCCGGGTTCACGCCATTCTCCTGCCTCAGCCTCCTGAGTAGCTGGGACTACAGGCGCCCGCCACCGCGCCCGGCTAATTTTTTGTATTTTTAGTAGAAACGGGGTTTCACCGTGGTCTCGATCTCCTGACCTTGTGATCCGCCCGCCTCGGCCTCCCAAAGTGCTGGGATTACAGGCGTGAGCCACCGCGCCCGGCTTATACCTGGCTAATTTTTAAAATTTTTTGTAGAGCTGGCGTTTCATGATGTTGTCCAGGCTGTTTTTTGTTTGTGTGTGTGTTTCTTTGAGACAGAGTTTTGCTCTTGCCCAGGCTGGAGTGCGGTGGCGCGATCTCGACTCACTGCAACTTCTGCTTCCCAGGTCCAAGTGATTCTCCTGCCTCAGCCTCCTGAGTAGCTTCGACAATAGATGCCTGCCTACGCCTGCTAATTTTTAGAGTTTTTAGTAGAGACAATGTTTTACCATGTTGTCAAGGCTGGTCTTGAACTCCTGACCTCAGGTGATCCACCTACCTCAGCCTTCCAAAGTGTTGGGATTACAGGTGTGAGCCACTGCACCTGACCAATTTTTGTATTTTTAGTAGAGATGGGGTTCCACCATGTTGCCCAGCCTGATTTCAAACTCCTGACCTGCCTTGGCCTCCCAAAATGTTGGGATTACAGGTGTGAGCCAGTGTGCCTGGCCTGGAATTTCTTTGATGAGAGCTGTGCCCTGATAGTCTCATTTTTCCATTGTACTGGAAGGTCTGGGTCCCTGGGAGCTGAGTGGGGCATGAAGGCCTGAGTGAGCTCTGTGCCTCGCTGACGGTGTTCCCTAGCTGAGTGGAAGAAGACTAAGGGTCTGGATATCCTCAACACTGAGTATATTACTTTCTGTATAAACTTTTTGTTGTTGCTGTCTTCTCCCTCTCCTGTGCCTGGTGTCCATCAGTCCAGGACCTTCTGTATTCTTTGGAAAATAAATTTCTGATCTCTTGGCAGGGTCTGGGTTGCAGCCTTCGTAGGATCTAGGAGTACACTGCTTTTTTTTCTTTTTTCTTTTTCTTTGACACAGAGTCTCACTGTGACGTGATCTCTGCTCACTGCAACATCCGCCTCCCAGGTTCCTGCGATTCTCATGGCTCAGCCTCCCAAGTAGGTGAGATTATAGGCGCCCGCCACCACACCTAGCTAATTTTTGAATTTTTAGTAGAGACATGGTTTTGCCGTGTTGCACAGGCTGCTCTTGAACTCCTGTGCTCAAGTGATCCACCTGCCTCAGCCTCCCAAAGTGTTGGGATTAAAGAATAGAGAAAAGGGCCAGGCGTGGTGGCTCACACCTGTCATCCCAGCACTGTGGGAGGCCGAGGCGGGTGGATCACAAGGTCAGGAGATCAAGATGATCCTGGCTAACACGGTGAAACCCTGTCTCTACTAAAAATACAAAAAATTAGCCAGGCATAATGGCAGGTGCCTGTAGTCCCAGCCACTTTGGGAGGCTGAGGCAGGAGAATGGTGTCAACCTGGGAAGTGGAGGTTGTGGTGGCAGTGAGCTGAGATTGCACCACTACACTCCAGCCTGGGCGACAGAGTGAGACTCTGTCTAAAAAAAAAAAAGGAAAAAAAAAAAGATTTAGAGAAAAGGGAGGCACAGAGGGGCTAAGTAACACCTGAGGTTATAAAACTGGTCATTGGAGGAGGTAGGATTTTATTCCTGAAAGGTTAATGGTAATATTATCTTCTCCATTTCTGACTGTAGTAATTTCAAGTCTTTATTCTTTTTTTCTTGGTCAGTCTAGCTGAAGGTTCGTCAGTTGTTTTGACTTTTTTCAGAGAACCAACTTTTGGTTTTATTTTCTCTATTGTTTTCTGTTGTCTGTTTCATTCATTTCTGCCCCAGCATTTGTTGCTTTTCCTCTTGTGTTTTGCTTACTTTAAATTTAGTTTGCTCTTCTTTTCTAATTTTTCTGGTATCTTAAAGTGGAAGGTTAGATTATTGATTTACAATATTTATTTATTTATTTATTTATTTATTTATTTATTTATTTGAGACAGAGTCTCGCTCTGTTGCCCAGGCTGGAGTGCAGTGGCGTGATCTCGGCTCACTGCAAGCTCCGCCTCCCGGGTTCACGCCATTCTCCTGCCTCAGCCTCCTGAGTAACTGGGACTACAGGCATCTGCCGCCATGCCCGGCTAATTTTTTTTTTTGTATTTTTAGTAGAGACGGGGTTTCACCGTGTTAGCCAGGATGGTCTCGATCTCCTGACCTCGTGATCCGCCCATCTCGGCCTCCCAAAGTGCTGGGATTACAGGCGTGAGCCACCGCGCCCGGCCGCCGGCTAATTTTTTGTATTTTTAGTAGAGACGAGGTTTCACCGGGTTAGCCAGGATGGTCTCAGTCACCTGACCTTGTGATCTGCCCGCCTTGGCCTCCCAGAGTGCTGGGATTACAGGCGTGAGCCACTGCGCCTGGCCTACAATCTTCATTTTTTTTAAAAAAATAGGCACGTATGGGCCGAGCGCGGTGGCTCACGCCTGTAATCCCAGCATTTTGGGAGGCCGAGGTGGGCAGATCACCTGAGGTCAGGAGTTGAAGACCAGCCTGGCCAACATGGTAAAACCCCGCTTCTAAAAATAGGAAATTACCCAGGCGTGGTGGCGGGCGCCTGTAATCCCAGCTACTCGGGAGGCTGAGGCAGGAGAATGGCTTAAACCTGAGAGGCAGAGGTTGCACTGAGCCAAGTTCGTGCCATTGCACTCCAGCCTGGGTGACAGAGCAAGACTCCGTCTCAAAAAAAAAAAAAAAAAGGCACGTATGGCCAGGCATGGTGGCTCATCCTGTAATACCAGCACTTTGGGAGGCTGAGATGAGGATCAGTTGAGCTCAGGGGTTTGAGACCAGCCTGGGCAATGTAACAAGACCCCATCCCTACAAAAAATAGAAAAATTAAGCCAGGTGCGGTGGGTTGCGCCCGTAGTTTCAGCCGTTCCAGAGGCTGAGGTGGGAGGATTGTTTGAGCCCAGGGGTGTGAGGCTGCAGTAAGCCCCGATTGCATGACTGTACTCCAGTGTGGGCAGTAAAGCAAGACACTGTCTCAAAGGAATAAAAAGGCATTGATAGCTGTGAATTTTCCTTCAAGCACTGCTTTAGCTGCATTTCATAAATTTTAAGCCTTTTTATTCATGTCATAATATTTTATAATTCCCTTTTGGATTTCTTCTTTGAATCATTCATTATTTAGAGTATGTTGTTTAATTTCCACATATTTCACGTATTTGTGAGTTTCCCATGTTTCCCAAATTTCTAATTTCATTATAGTGTCCTCACAGAACACACTTTGTATTATTTGAATCCTTTTAAATTGAGGTTTGTTTTATGACCTAGCATATGGTCTTTCCTGGAGAATGTTCCATGTTCACTTAAGAATAATCTGACCCTGGCACGGTGGCTTATACCTGTAATCCCGGCACTTTGGGAGCCTCAGGTGGGAGGATCCCTTTAGCCCAGAAGTGTGAGACCAACCTGGGCAACATAGTGAGACCCCATCTCTACAAAAAATAAAAAAATTAGCTGGGATGGGACATGCCTATACGCCAAGCTACTTGGGAGGCTGAGGTGGGAGATAACCTGAACCTGGGAAGTTGAGGCTGCAGGGAACTGTGATCACACTTCTTCACTCCAGCCTGGTTGACAGAGCAAGATCCCATCTCAAAAAAATGGAGAAAGAAAAAAGAACCTGTATTCTGTGGTTGTAGGGTGCGGTGTTCTGTAGATGGGCGTTAGGTCTAGGTGGTGGGTAGTGTTGTATTCTGTGGTTGTAGGGTGCGGTGTTCTGTAGATGGGCGTTAGGTCTAGGTGGTGGGTAGTGTTGTATTCTGTGGTTGTAGGGTGCGGTGTTCTGTAGATGGGTGTTAGGTCTAGGTGGTGTAGGGTGCAGTGTTCTGTAGATCGGTGTTAGGTCTGGGTGGTTGGTAGTGTTGTCATGTGTTCAAGTCTTCTGTTTCCTGTTGATCTTCTGCCTACTTGTGCTATCCATTATTGAAAGTGGGAGTTGAAGTCCAACTGACTGTTGTTTCCTCCCTTCATTTGTCAGCCTTTGCTTCCTGTATTTTGGTGCTCTGTTGTTTCCATATATGTTTAAAACGTTACCTCTTTTTGATGGAATGACCTTTTTAAAATTATAAAATATCCTGCTTTAGTAGGAAATACTATCTTAGACCCAGACGATCTTGACTCCCGAGCCCATGCTCTTATGCCTGTCCCAACTGCCCTGTCCCTGAAGGTGTGACCTCTGGTATTTCTCCACCTCCTGTATCCTCATTCATTTTGGATTCATCTAAGTGATCTTTGTCAACTTGGTCTTCCTGCCCTGGATCTTGATAAGACCAGCTGAAATTTTATTCCGTACTCTGAGGAAGTCCTCAGGCCTTCCCCAGATGCCTGTAGATTCTAGAAGTTCCCACTCTCCATCATCTTGGCCTCTGGGGCCTGCTTGCGTGCAGCATACCCTGGTGCTGTGTAGTTGCTGTGGCTTGAATGTGCCCCATGCGCGAAGTTCATGTGTTGTAAACTTAATCCCCAATGCAATAGTGTTGAGAGATGGGACCTCTAAGAGGCTCTGCCCTCATGAATGGATTAATGCTGTTACCACAGGAGTGGATTCCTGGTAAAATGTGAGTTCAGCACTCTCTTGCCTTCTCTCCTGTGTACTCTCTCACCATGTGAGAGGCCTTCCACCATGTGATGAGGCAGCAAGAAGGCCCTCACCAGATGTAGTTCCTTGATCTTGGACTTCTCACCCTCCAGAACTGTGAGCCAAATAAACTTCTCTTCATTATCAGTTACCAGTCTCAGGTATTCTGTCATAGAAGCACAAAATGGGCTAAGTTGATAGTTTCCACAGTTCAGTCTTTCGCCTTCATCTCTGCCAGGCTCGCCTTAGACTCTGCAGTCACCAAACCTTGGTGACACAAGTGAATTGAGCCCTTTAGTGCTGGAGGATGAGAGGAAAGGCACACTTGACAAAAAGACAGAGATCAGTTTCCATGTTCTCCATCCTTGGGCATCTTCTAGGCCCTGGTTTTGCAGGGTTTGACTTGGCCCACCAGTACGCAGCCTCCTGTCACTATCCAGCTCCTAACTCTGGTCTCCTCTTCTGTGCATTTCCCAGCCCTCCTTCCCTCTCCCCTTTCCTCTCTGGAGCAAAAACACTTCTCTCCCTCTGCCTCCTGCAGAGCCATTTAACGGCTGCTTTTGTTGTCTTTGTTTATTTGGCCCCCTCAAGGGTCAGGCTCTAACTGTCTTCCTTGGTTAAGCCCAGAGTAATTTAGTAAGAGGGATATGGAGGCAGTTAGATAAGAAAACTTCCCACCTGGCTTTCCATGCTGGCTTTTTCTTTTTTTTTTAGACAGGGTCTCACTGTGTCACCCAGGCTGGAGTGCAGTGGTGCGATCTCAGCTCACTGCAACCTCTATCTCCCGGGTTTAAGAGATTTTCGCCTCAGCCTCCCAAGTAGCTGGGATTACAGGTGTGTAGCACCACACCCGGCTAATTTCATGCTGGCTTTCTTGTTCCAACTTACTACTGTAGTTGGGTGAAATATTTTATTTATTTATTTATTTATTTATTTATTTATTTAAAGACAGGGTCTGACTCTGTCACCCAGGCTGGAGTACAGTGGCGCAATCAAGGCTCACTGCAACCTTCACCTCCTGGGCTCAAGCAATCCTTCCGCCTCAGCCTCATGAGTAGCTGGGACTACTGTTGGCATTTCCTGGACTTTTTGATGATTGGTGGGAGAATAATTTTTTTTTTTTTTTTTTTGAGATGAGTCTTCCTATGTTGTCCAAGCTGGTCTTGAACTCCTGAGCTCAAGTGATCCTTGTGCCTCAGCCTCCTGAGGAGCTAGGATTACAGGCAGGAGCCATCACACCTGTCAGGAGCAGAATATTTGAAGTCAGGACTTTTCCAGAAGAATATGAGAGATTTGTGATTCTGAGGGAATTATCAAACTGAGGCCCAGGCAGAACTCACAGTAAGTCAGTGGTGGAGCCAATTCTTCAGGCCTCTGCCCTGGGATGTATCTTGACTTTGGCGAGCCCTGAGGTGGGTGTACCTTGGGTCATTCCCCCACCTTCCCTGAACCTAATTTCCCATCTGGGTAGCAGCACTGTCTCTTCCTGAGGCTGTCATGAGAGATAAGCAACAAAATACTCCTGCCATGCCCTGCCGATGGCTTGGCAAGCAGTAGGGAAAGTTACAGAAAAAGCACCTTCACTAGTCACATTTGATGACTTCTATAATTATCTGATGCGTTTCTTTTTAAAAATTTATTTTTTGAGACAGGGTTTCACTCTGTTGCTTAGGCTGGAGTGCAGTGACTCAATCTCAGCTCACTGCAACTTCTGTCTCCCGCCTCCACTTCCTGAGTAGCTGGGATGATGAGCACATTGTACCATGCCTGGCGAATTGTATTTTTTGTAGAGATGAGGTTTCACCATGTTGCCCAGGATTGTCTCAAACTCCTGAGCTCAAGCAACCTACCCACCTTAGCCTCCCAAAGTGCTGGGATTACAGGCATGAGCTACCGCGCCTGGTCGGTCTGATGTGTTTCACAAATCAGTGTGTATGTAGCTGGGCATCGTGGTGGGTGCCTGTAATCCTAGCTACTTTGGAGGCTGAGGCAGGAGAATCACTTGAGCCTGGGATGTGGAGATTGCAGTGAGCCGAGATTGCGCTACAGTGGTACTCCAGCTTGGATGGCAGAGCGAAAAAAAAAAGTGTGTGAATGATTCACACTTGTTGCCCAGGTTGGAGTGCAATGGCGTGATCTCAGCTCACCACAACCTCTGCCTCCCGGGTTCAAGCAATTCTCCTGCCTCAGCCTCCCAAGTAGCTGGGATTACAGGCATGCGCCACCATACCCAGCTAATTTTGTATTTTTGGTAGAGACAGGGTTTCACTATGTTGGCCAGGCTGGTCTTGAACTCCCGACCTCAGGTGATCCACCTGCCTTGGCCTCCCAAAGTGCTGGGATTACAGGTGTGAGCCACCGCGCCCGGCTGTGTGTGTGTATTTCATATGAGAAATAGTAGTTTCTGTAGTAAGTCAAATTGACAGAGAATATTTATGTTTTACATGGAATGGCAGGAAGCACCAAAGAGAAATCTGTCCTTTTTGGTTGAGGACAAAGCATATGTCCACGCAAAATATTTGTATATGAATATTCGTAATAACCTTATTCATAATAGCCCCAAACTATAAGCAACCCAAATGTTTATCGACTGGTAAAAGGGTAAATTGGTTGTATTCTGTCTATACAGTGGAATATTTCTCGGCATTCAAAACTATATTTGCACACAATAACATAGGCTAATCTCACAAATATTATGCTAAGTGAAAGAAGCCAGACACAAAATAATAAATATTGTATAACCCATTCATATAAAATTTTAGAAAAGCCAAAGAAATTTATGGAAAGTAAATCAGTGGTTTCCTGGGGTGAGGGGTGGGAGAAGGGCTTGATTTAAAGAGGGGCATAAAGGAACATTTGCCAAAACTAATTTTATTATGCCAATAGAGTGGGCACATTATATGGGTTTTCTTTTTTTTTTTCTTTTTTTGAGACGGAATCTTACCATGCTGTCAGAGCTGGAGTGCAGTGGCACGATCTTGGCTCACTGCAAAAAAAAAAAAAAATTATTTTTTTTGACACAGCCTCTGTTGCCCAGTCTGGAGTTGAGTGGTTCAATCAGCGCTCATTGTGGCATCAACCTCCCAGGTTCAAGGGATTCTCCTGCCTCAGCCTTCCAAGTAGCTGAGACTACAGGTGTGCACTAACATGCAAGGATTTTTTTTTTTTTTTTTTTGAGACAAAGTCTTGCTCTGTCTCCCAGGCTGGCGTGCAATGGCGCGATTTTGGCTCATTGCCACCTCAGGCTCCTGGGGTTCAAGTGATTCTCCTGCCTCAGCATCCTGGGATTACAGGCACCCACCACCACACCTGGCTAAATTTTTTTTTTTTTTTTTTTGAGACGGAGTCTCGCTTGTTGTCCAGGCTGGAGTGCAATGGCCGGATCTCGGCTCACTGCAAGCTCCGCCTCCCGGGTTTACACCATTCTCCTGCCTCAGCCTCCCGAGTAACTGGGACTACAGGCGCCCGCCACCTCGCCCGGCTAGTTTTTTTGTATTTTTTGTATTTTTTTTTTTTTTTTTGAGACGGAGTCTCGCTCTGTAGCCCAGGCTGGAGTGCAGTGGCCGGATCTCAGCTCACTGCAATCTCCGCCTCCCGGGTTCACGCCATTCTCCGGCCTCAGCCTCCCGAGTAGCTCGGACTACAGGCGCTGCCACCTCGCCTGGCTATTTTTTGTATTTTTTAGTAGAGACGGGGTTGCACCGTGTTAGCCAGGATGGTCTCGATCTCCTGACCTCATGATCCGCCTGTCTTGATCTCCCAAAGTGCTGGGATTACAGGCTTGAGCCACCACGCCCGGCCACCTGGCTAATTTTTGTATTTTTAGTAGAGATGGGCTTTCACCGTGTTGGTCAGGCTGGTCTCAAACTCCTGACCTCAGGTGATCCACCTGCTTCGGCCTCCCAAAGTGCTGGGATTATAGGAGTGAGTGACCACACCCAGCCATATATATATACAAAATTTTTTTTTGAGACAGAGTCTCGCTCTGTCATCCAGGCTGGAGTGCAGTGGCGTGATCTTGGCTCACTACAACCTCCACCTCTCGGAATCAAGTGATTCTCCTGCCTCAGCCTCTCAAGTAGCTGGGATTACAGGCACATGCCACCACGCCTGGCTAATTTTTGTATTTTTAGTAGAGACAGGGTTTCACCATGTTGGCCAGGCTGGTCTGGAACTCCTGACCTCAGGTGATCCACCTGCCTCGGCCTCCCAAAGTGCTGGGATTACAGGCGTGAGCCACTGCATCCGGCTTAATTTGTTAAATGTTTTATAGAGATGGGGACTTCTATGTTGGCCAGGCTGGTCTTGAACTCCTGGCCTCAAGCATTCTTTCCTCCTCAGCCTTCCAAAGTGCTAGGATTACAGGCATGATCCACTGCGCCTGGCCAAATTACATGGTTTTTAAAAACCCCACACAGCTATGGGACAAGGACAAACCGAGAGTAAAGAAAAGGAAATGCAACAATAGCAAATAGTTAAACTTAATCAGACGTCAAATTGAGGTCGACCAACAGCTGCCATACTCAGTGAAGCTACACTCTTGGTTCACTGGGTTGTAAGTCTACTTTCTCATCACCCCAGATGGAGACATTTTGCAGCTCAGCATTTCAATAATAAACAGTGTCCTTTAAGGACCAAGTACCAAGGCCAGGCACGATGGCTCACAAGTGTTATTCTAGCACTTTGGGAGGCTGAGGTGGGTGAATTGCTTGAGCCCAGGAGTTTGAGACCAGACTGGGCAAGATGGCGATACCCCATGTTTACAAAAAATAAAAAAATTAGCGAGGCGTGGTGGTGCGGGCCTGTAGTCTCAGCCACTCAGGAGGCTGAGGTGGGAGAATAGTGTGAGCTCAGGTGGTCAAGGCTGCAGTGAGCCGTGATCATGCTCCTGCATTCCAGTCTGAGCAACACAGGCCCTGTCTCAAAAAGAAAGAAGGAAAAAAAATAAAGGGAAAAAAATTAAAAAAAAATAAAGACGGAAAAAAAAAGGCAAAGTACTATGTGCCTGATAGTTCCCCTTTAACTAAAGTGGATTCCTTTCTTTTTTTTTTGGAGACAGAGTCTTACTCTGTCACCCAGGCTGGAGTGCAGTGGCACAATCTTGGCTCACTGCAACCTCCGCCTCCTGGGTTCAAGCGATTCTCCTGCCTCAGCCTCCCCAGTAGCTGGGAATACAAGTGCATGCCACTACACCCAGCTAATTTTTGTATTGTTAGTAGAGACGAGAGTTCACTATGTTGGCTAGGCTGGTCTCGAACTCCTGACCTCGTGATCCGCCTGCCTCAGCCTCCCAAAGTTCTAGGATTACAGGTGTGAGCCACCGTGCCCAGCCAGTGGATTCCCTTCTTAAAGGCAGATTTAGATCTGACTTTTCCGTTTTCCTTTTTTTTTTTTTTTTGAGACAGAATCTCTCTCTGTTCTCTCTCTGTTGCCCAGGCTGGACACAATCTTGGCTCACTACAACCTCCACCTCCCGGGTTCAAGCAATTCTCCTGCCTCAGCCTCCTGAGTAGCCGAGACTACAGGTACGTGCCAGCACGCTCGGCTAATTTTTGTATTTTTAGTAGAGACGGGGTTTCGCCGTGTTGGCTAGGCAGGTCTCCAACTCCTGATCCCAAATGATCTGCCTGCCTTGGCCTCCCAAGTGTGAGCCACTGCGCCTGGCCTCATTTTTCATTCTCAAAGATGAGTGCTTATAATTCTGTTTCTGAGGATCTCCATCCTTAGAGCAGGAGAAACTATTGGAGGTTTTTGGCTGGGGTAGTGATGTGGTCAGATAGACTTGGAAAGTGCAACCTCAAATGGCCCTGTGGAGGGTAGAGGAGAGGGTCAGGAAGGCCAGTTAAGAGGCCATTGCAGGTCGTGTAGTTGCACGCTTGACATTTATGCATTTTTCCATACGTGAATTATGCTTCAGGTTTTGTTTTTGTTTTTATTTTTTTTGGAGAGTCAGAGTTTCGCCATATTACCCAGGCTTGTCTTGAACTCCTGAGCTTAAGGGATCGCCTGCCTCAGCCTACCAAAGTGCTGGGATTACAGGCGTGAGCCACCGCACCCAGCCCATGTTTCAATTGTTTTAAAAAAGACTATCACAGCTGAGCATGGTGGTGGCTGCCTGTAATCCCAGCAACTCAGGAGGCTGAGTTCGGAAGATCACTTGAGGTAAGGAGTTTGAGACCAGCCCCTGTAATATGGCAAGACTCCATCTTTATTTAAGGAAAAAACAAAAAAACTGAAAATCACAGTGGTCCTTGTAAAGTTTAAAGCTCAGATAAAGGGGTTCTGGGCCCAGTGGGAACGGTATGACAAGTCTGGTGACTTGGGCAGGATTCTGGCTTAGAGCTTTCCAGAGTTTGAAGAGGGATTGGGTGAAGGTAGGGGCCAACATGGGGAGAAAATCAAGTCACACTTGAGAACTGAAGGTGGAAATGTCTGAGTGAGACTTAGGAGCCGTTGCTGAATGAACAAACTGACTCTGTAGCTCTGGGGGTCCTGCTAGGAAGGGGAGCCAAGTGAAGGCCTGACACCCATCGTCAAGTGTTGTGGCTCGGGGAATTGGGATGGCCTTCTTGGACCACTTGGGGAAGGCATGGAGGGTCTCTGCGGGAGGAAGTCATTTCTTCATATCCCCTCCCTCCCTCAGATACTTTTCTTGACTGTTTGTCTCTTCTCACAGATATGTCTGGGGGTACAGTGTCCCAGTGACAAGGGTCTGACCCACCTGGCTTTGAGTCTGGTTCTGATGTTCCCTAGCGGTATGATTGAGCCTGGATAGGTTGCATTACCTCTTTGAGCCTCTATTTCCTCATCTCTCAAGTGGGGATGATATCCTGTTTGCTGGCATATGACTCACTTACCCCTTTTACCCCTTTCTAAAAAATGCCTTCTGCAATTTAATTTTAATTTTGATTTTTGTTGTTGTTTGTTTTTTTGAGACACAGTCTCGCTGTGTCACTCAAGATGGACTGCAGTGGCACAATCTCAGCTCACTGCGGCCTGCACCTCCCAGACTCAGATGATCCTCCCACTTTAGCCTCTTTAGTAGCTGGGACTCCAGGCATGCACCTCCATGCCTGATTAATTTTTATATTTTTTGTAGATATGGGGTCTTGCCATGTTGCCCAGGCTGGTCTTGAACTCCTGCGCTCAAGTGATCTGCCTACCTTGGCCTCCCAAACTGCTGGCATTGCAGCTGTGAGCCACGGTGCCTGGCCTGTTCTGCAGCTTCCCTGCTGTCTTTTCTTTTTTTTGAGACAGAGTTTTGCTTTTGTTGTCCAGTGCAATGGCATGATCTCGGTTCACTGCAACCTCTGCCTCCCAGGTTCAAGCGATTCTCCTGCATCAGCCTCCCAAGTAGCTGGGATTACAGGCATAGGCCACCACACCTGGCTAATTTTTTATATTTAGTAGAGATGGGGTTTTACCATATTAGTCAGGCTGGTCTTGAACTCCTGACCTTAGGCGATCCACCCCCTTCGGCTTCCCAAAGTGCTGGGATTACAGACGTGCACCACCACGCCTGGCCTATTTTTTGAGACAGTCTTGCTCTGTTGCCCAGGCACTCCACTCACTGCAACCTCTGCCTCCCGGGTTCAAGTGATTCTCCTGCCTCAGCCTCCTCAGTAGCTGGGTTTTACAGGTGCCTGCCACCATGCCCAGCTAATTTTTGTATTTTTATTAGAGACGGGATTTCACCATGTTGGCCAGGCTGGTTTGGAACTCCTGACATCAAGTGATGCACCCGCCCCAGCCTCCCAAAGTGCTGGGATTACAGGTGTGAGCCACCACGCCCAGCCTTCCTTACCTTCTTATAACATGCCCATATTGTGGATGGAAGAGAATGGTACAAAGTGGGGCCCTTGGGCACCCCAGGCTGATTTAGACTCTTGAGGGCTTAATAGGCCTGGGGCTGCTAGTCCCTTGAGATTGCTTCCTAGCATCTTTCAGCTTGGGGGACCTTACTGGTGCTGAAGAGGCCATGCCTGTCTGGGAATTCTGAGCATTGCGGCCCAAATTCGCTGTGTGACCTTCGTCGTCCCCTAGTGGTGAAGTGTGGCAACATCGTGTCCGGCAGGAATGGGTTTTGTGGCTTTGTGCCAGATTTTGTTGACTTTTGCAGCAGGTGCTGGGTAGGAATTCCCTCATTATACTTTTTGCATTGTGGCTTGCTTTTTAGTTGCTGTTATTTGCTTGGGTGCAGTTCTCGTATTTGCTTTTACACCATTATATTTATTGAATAGGGCTTCATTCAATAAATGCACATCCTCTGTGTTTTCTTACTATATACACGTTGAACATCCCTGATCTGAAAATCTGAAGTCTGAAATGCTCCAACATTTGAAACGTTTTGAGCACCAACATGGCGCCACGCATGGAATACTCCACAATTCACCAGGTGTGATGGGTCACAGTCAAAACTTTGTATTGTGCACAGAATGATTAAAAATAATATATACCAGCCTGGGCAACATGGTGAAACCCCGTGTCTACAAAAAATACAAGAATTAGCTAGGTGTGGTGGCACACACATGTAGCCACAGTTACTTGTGGGGGCTGAGGCAGGAGGATTGCTTGAGCCCAGGGGGTCAAGGCTGCAGTGAGCCATGATTGTACCATTGTACTCCATTCTGGGCGACAAAGATAGACTGTCTCAAAAAAAAAAAAAAAAAGATCTCACAGAGGCATTTGCGGCGCGTTCCATCTGGCTCCACATCCTTCTCCTTACCTTGCCCCAATCTCTAGCCCTGAGACCACGGGCAGAGTTCCTCCTTCACTTTGGCTTTGTTTATTCGTTTTCTGAGATAGAGTTTCACTCTGTTGCCCAGGCTGGAGTGCAGTGGCGTGATCTTGGCTCACTGCAACCTCCGCCTCCCAGGATCAAGCGATTTTCCTGCCTCAGGCTCCTCGGTAGCTGGGATTACAGGCATGCGCCACCATGGGTGGCTAATTTTGTATTTTTAGTAGAGACGGGGTTTCTCCATGTTGGCCAGGCTGGTCTCGAACTCCCGACCTCAGGTAATCTGCCCGCCTTGGCCTCCCAAAGTGGTGGAAGTACAGGCGTGAGCCACCGTGCCCGGGCAATTGGCTTTGTTTTTTCATCAGTTAAGGGTGATGACCAGGGTTCCTTCTGAATTGCAGATAAACCTCCATCAGTTTTTATGTCCTTTCTCCATCCATGCTTGTCCTTATTGAGGTTTATTCATCAGGTAGGACCCTGTTAATTTCAGGTACTGTCTTATATAAGCTTCACTCTTTCTCTCTTCCCAGTAAGGGTGGCTCCATCTTTTTCTTCTCCTCCTCACTTGCATATGACACACTGCATTCAGGACACAAGGTCATCACTATGTCCCCAGGCACCACCTGTAAGCCCCACCCCACCCTAGGAATCCACTCTTGAGGGTTTTGAATGGGTCCTTGGCTATGTATGAAGAGTCCTTTGGGCAATTCTGCAGTGGTTAAGTCTGCATGTTTTAAAATTACACTGAAGTTCTTGGGCGATATTCTCATCCCTTGTCTTTTCTCCCTCATATTGCTTTTGATATGTAGCCTTGTTGATATGTGGACATTGAGTCCTGCACGGTATCCACAGTAGGCATTCATCACGTTTCACTTGCTGATTTTCCTCTTGATAGATACGTAGGTTCCCTTCAATTCCCTGCTACCGTCAGTGCTGCCTCAGTGAACATGTTCTTGCCCCTTCTGGGCCTATGGACAGTTCTCGTATTCGTTTCCAAGTGTGGAGTCGCTGCATCAGAAGGGATTTGCTTGCTCATAGGTGCTATGTGGTTGCTCTCCTGCACTGGTGCGCCAGTGTGTCCTCCCATCACCCATGCCTTAGACTTCTCTGCATCTTTTCCAATGGTATTATCCCTATCTCTAAATTTTGACAAGCTGATGGGCATAAAATGGCTTCTTATCTTTAATTTGCTTTTCTTTCTGACTGCAGTTGTCCCTTCATACTGCAGGTTCTGCATCCATGGATTCAACCAACTTCTGATAGAAAATATCATGAGGCAGGAGGATCACTTGAGCCCAGGAATTTGAGACCAGCCTGGGCAACATAGGGAGACTGCTTCTACAGAAAAAAAAAAAAAAAAGAAAATGAGCGGCGTGGTGGCTCACGCTTGTAATTCCAGCACTTTGGGAGACTGAGGCAGGCAGATCACCTGAGGTTGGGAGTTTGAGACCAGTCTGATCAACATGGTGAAACCCCGTCTCTACTAAAAATACAAAATTAGCAAGGCATGGTGGCGCATGCCTGTAATCCCAGCTACTTGGGAGGCTGAGGCAGGAGAATCGCTTGAATCTAGGAGGCGGAGGTCGCGGTGAGCTGAGTTCGCGCCATTGCACTCCAGCCTGGGCAACAAGGGCGAAACTCCATCTCAAAAAAAGAAAAAACCAATAAAAATAACAATACCACCAAAAAACAATACAGTAAGGCTGGGCACAGTGGCTCACGCCTGTAATCTCAGCACTTTGGGAGGCCGAGGTGGGTGGATCACCTGAGGTCAGGAGTTCGAGACCAGCCTGGCCAACATGGTGAAACTCAGACTCTACTAAAAATATAAAAGTTAGCTGGACATGGTGGTGTGTGCCTGTAATCCCAGCTAGTCTGGAGGCTGAGGCTGGAGAATCCCTTGAACCCAGGAGGTGGAGATTGCAGTGAACCAAGATCGCCCCACTGCACTCCAGCCTGGGTGACAGAGCGAGACTTCATCTCAAAAAAGAACAACAACAACAAAATACTTTCATAGACTCTGGTGTTTTCCCCCACCTGTCTATCTTTCCTTTTTTGTTTATTTATTTATTTATATATTTTAAGAGACAGAGTCTCCCTCTGTCACCCAGGCTGGTGTGCAGTGGCGCGATCATAGCTCAGTGTAGCCTTGAACTTCTGGTTTTCAGCGATCCTCCCACCCCAGCCTCTTTTCCTTTTTTGAAATGGAGTCTCACTCTGTTGCCCAGGCTGGAGTGCAGTGGCGTGATCTCAGCTCACTGCAACCTCCACCTCCTGGGTTCAAGTGATTCTCCTGCCTCAGCCTCCTGAGTAGCTGGGACTACAGGTGTGCACCACCACACCTGGCTAATTTTTGCATGTTTAGTGGAGATGAGGTTTCACCATGTTGGCCAGGCTACTCTCGAACTCCTGACCTCATGTGATCCACCTGCCTCGGCCTCCCAAAATGCTGGGATTACAGGCGTGAGCCACCATGGCTGGCCTGATTCTCTGTTTTGTGTTTGGCTCTTGACCAAGCTGTTTCTCATAGCTGGCAACAATGGTTTTATGATCTCTTTGTTTATCAGGATGGTGGCGGTCTGTTTTTTATCTAGAGAGAGATGACAGGAAACCTGATTTGTTAGATTTTTTTTGGTCATTATTTTGTATGCTTGTGATCTCATGTCACTTAAGGAAACATTGAAAGGAGAAAGCCCATTGAGATGTGGATCAGTGAGTTTTTGTGTTTTTTTGGTTTAACTTGATATATGAATGAGATTGTAGAACTGAAGCTTCAAATCTGTGTTTATAAGAGTTTGAAATAGTCTTCTACCACCATAGTATATCAAATTAAATTATAATGTCTCTTAAATTTTAAGATCTAGGCCAGTCGCTGGGGCTCACACCTGTAATCCTAGCACTTTGGGAGGCCGAGGTGGGTGGATCACCTGAGGCCAGGAGTTCAAGGCCAGACTGACCAACATGGTAAAACCCCAACTCTACTAAAAATACAAAATTAGCTGAGCATGGTGGTGGGTACCTGTAATCCCAGCTACTTAGGAGGCTGAGGCAGGAGAATCACTTGAACTTGGGAGGCGGGGAGGTTGCAGTGAGCTGAGATCATGCCACTGCACTCCATTCTGGGTGACAGAGTGAAACTCCATCTCAAAAAAAAAAAAATTTAAGATTCATTTTGATTGTTTTATAGGGTCTAATGAGGCTGCCAGAAAGATAAGGAAACACAAAAATTTTCAGAAAATAAATGGAATTTCTAATGTTTTAAAAGTTCTAGCCTTTGGAGGAATAAAAAAGGAACCTGTCAGGTGTGGTGGTATGCGCTTGTAGTCTTAGCTACTCAGGAGGATCACTTGAGGCCAAGAGTTTGAGGCCAGCCCGGGCAACAAAGTGAGACCCCATCTCTAACAAAAATTTAAAAATTGGCTAGGTGTGGTGGCACATGCCTATAATCCCAGCACTTTGGGAGGCCAAGGCAGGTAGATCACCTGATGTCAGGAGTTTGAGACCAGCCTGGCCAACATAGTGAAACCCCGTCTCTACTAAAAATACAAAAAATTATGCAGGTGTGGTGGTGGGTGTCTGTAATCCCAGCTACTTGGGAGGCTGAGGCAGGATAATTGCTTGAACCTGGGAGGTGGAGCTTGCCGTCAGCTGAGATCATGCCATTGCACTCCATCATGGGCATCAAGAGTGAAACTCTGTCTCAAAAAAGAAAAAACACAAACATGTAAAAATTAAGGCCAGGCGTGGTGGTTCACACTTGTAATCTCACCGCTTTGGGAGGCCAAGGTGGGAGGATTGCTTGAGCCCAGGAGTTTGACACCAGCCTGGGCAACATAGCAAGACCCCGTCTCTAAAAAAAAAAAAAAAAATTAGTCAGGTGTGGTGGCACAGGTCTATAGTACCAGCTGCTCAGGAGGCTCAGGTGGGAGAATTGCTTGAGCCCAGGAGTTCTAGGCTGCAGGAACTATGATCACACCACTGCACTCCAGCCTGAGCAAGAGAGACCCAGTCTCAAAAAGCTAGACAAATACTAGGAAGAAATAGAAAAATTTACAGTTTTACAATGATGTTGAGCACTTAAAAAAGTATTTGGTGAGTATTTAAAATGTTCTTATTAAGTGTACGTATTTTGGCCGGGCGCGGTGGCCCACCCCTGTAATCCCAGCACTTTGGGAGGCTGAGGCGGGCGGATCACAAGGTCAAGAGATCGAGACCATCCTGGCGAACATGGTGAAATCCCATCTCTACTAAAAATACAAAAATTAGCTGGGCGTGGTGGTGTGTACCTGTAGTCTCAGCAACTCAGGAGGCTGAGGCAGGAGGATCGCTTGAACCTGGGAGGCAGAGGTTGCAGTGAGCCAAGATTGCGCCACTGCACTCCAGCCTGGGAGAAAGAGCGAGACTCTGTTTCAAAAAAAAAAAAAAAGAAGTGTATGCATTTCTTCTGAGATTCCTTTTCACGTTACCATTTTTTTCCGACTGCGTTGTGTTTTTCTGATTGAATTATTGAAGCTTTATACAGATTAGTGTTAACTCTTGTTTAGTTAAATATGCTGCAGATATTTCCTCCCAGTATGCATTTGGCTTTTCACTTTGCTTATGGTTTCTTTAGCCCTATAAAAATAATTTTGACTTCATGCATTTAAATCTGCCAGTCTTTTCCTTTGTGGCTTCTGGGTTTTGTGCTAGACTTGGAAAGTTCTGGGGGTCCTTTACTGCTGGCCTGCGGGTGCTGCAGGCCCTGCCCTGCCCTGCCCAGAGTGCTTTCCTCTTCCCTTCCTGTGGGTCACAGTAGCCCCCAGGCCAGTTCTGAAGCCAGTGAGGCTGGACTGGTCCTGACCTCTTCCCGCCTGTATGCGAAGCTCTTCCGTCTCAGGGTGGAGGTGGGGTGGGCTGTGACAGAATTGCACATTGGGGCTTGACATCTAGATGACACGTCCTTGCCTCCTTCCAGAAATGCCTTTGGTGCTGCAGTGGCTCTGCTGAGAGGACCTTATGACCCTGGTGTCGGGCATGTGTGGTCTGTACCCTGGGACACCCTGAGACCCCCCTCCCACACCCTTGGGTCTGGCAGCATCGAATAGGTGGCTAGGCTGAGGGTCGCCCAGGGCCGTGTGTGTAGCTGGAGGACTGCAGCCTGTGGCCAGGGGTGAGAACATGATTGGGACCGAGTTTGGGATACTATTTGGGCCTGGTTTCGAGCTTGTTCGGGTCTCGCCCCTTCTAGAGTTGATACCGGGGGCTTTTGGGGCTCCGTTTGGAGCCAGGATGAGGAGTTTTAGCCGGGCTCTGAGGAGGGCCTGGCGTTGAGGCCTGCAGGAGGTTGGGGCCTCCTGGTCAGGCACAGGGTCCCCTGGTGCTCGGGTCGCCCTTTGCTGAGTGCTTCAGCTGCCTGCGCTGGGTGACTTCTGGAGAAGGCCTCGGGACCAAGCTGGGTCCACTCACCCGGGTCAGGTGGGGTGGGTCCGGCCTTCACTCTGCCCCAGGCCCGTTGGGTGACCCAGGCAGTCCCTGCCCCTCTGGATTCTCTGCTCAGTCATTCAGTGCTCTTTCTGCCCCTCTTAGGCCCCAGGCACTGCCATCAGTGTCCCCATCATCCACCAGTAGCAGGGGTCCCGGCCGTGCCCACCCTACGTACACAGGGGCATGGAAAACTGTGGCCGCCGCGCTGCTGGTCCTGGGGCTGAACTCGCCCTCCGGCTCCCTGGGGCTGGGAAACCCCTCGTTCCCACCTCCAACCTTGAGCTGCTGGGATGCCTGCCTCATTGCTGTTCCTGGAGGCTCCATGTTCTTCTGGAACCGGAGCTCTAGTCCTGAGGGCTGTGTGGCCTGACCTCTGCCCCGCAAGAGGCCTGGAACCCTCAACAGGATTAGCTGTGGTGATTCCCGTGGTCCTCCCTTTCCCACAAGCCCCGAGAAGGCCAACAGGCCCATTCCCTCCATCCCCTGCCCCTGCTGGTCTCAGCTGAACATAGAGCCCACTTACTAGGGACTCTGGTCCCTAGGGGCTTCAGGGCCCATATGGCTGGAGGACACCCAGTCCTTCCCTGGGCCAGGGTGGGAGGAGCAGGGCAGTAACTGGGGATGGCAGGAGAAGGTGGGAGAGGATTTCAGGTCCGGGGTCCCCTTATTTCACCCCAACCACAGACACACAGACCAGAAGCAGTGCTCAGCCCTCTATTGGAGATTCTGCCTCCTCTGGGACAGATGTCCATGCTGCCCGCAACTCCTGAGCACACTCTCGTGGCAGGTGGCGCGCTCTGGGTGGGTGTGCGGCAGTGGCTGGTCAGGGTGTAGAGGAGGGGACTGAGAGGAGACCTTGGTGAGCTTGCATTTGTGTGGGGATGCACGTGAAGGGGTGTAGGATCCCAGGACCCAGGGCCTCTTTCTCCTTGGGGGCACACAGAGCCCTTTCCTCCTCGGGGAGCAGGCCGGGAATGGGGTCTTCCCTCGGTGCCTCTAGGTCTTGCCCTCCAGCCCATGTCCCCAGAAGGTGGTCTTTCCTTGGAGGTGTCAGAGACTCCAGCCCAGGGCTCTGGGGTCACCATGGGAATACCTGCCTCAGCTCGGCATACCGTTTTCCTGGCCTGTTTCTTCCACTGGGAGCTGGGACCCTAATCCCTCAAAGGGGGGATCCCTGAGCGAAGGTCATGGGCAGGGAGCTGGTATGGACGAGTGTGTGTGGGGAGGGGTGACTGGCGGGGGCTGGAGTGTCAGGGGGCTGGGGTGGCCTAGTCGTCTTTATCCTTGGCGCCATGTTTGAGGATGCGGGTGAACTCCACGTAGTTGAAGTTTCCTTTCTTATCAATGGGCGCCTCCCGGTACATCTCATCCACTTCCTCGTCTGTGAAGCGGTCACCCATGGTGGTGAGCAGCTCCCGGAGGTGGTCCTCATGGATGAAACCTGGGGGCAGGGGCAGGGTGGGTGAGAGCAGGAACTCGGGCTGAGACACACACAGCAGCCCCATCCCTCAGCCCCCCGGCAGCTCTTGCAGACCTAGAGGGGCTGGGAAGATACCATCTTAGTCTCTGGTCAGTCTGAGGAATGAGGACGAGGCAGGAGGGGTGTGGGGATGCACGTGAAGGGGTGCCCGGGTCCTGTGGGGAGGAGTTGTGCAGTGGGACTGCATCCAAGGTGTCACTTGGGGAACTTGAGGCTGTGAACACAGGGGGCCCTGGGTATGCCCTGTTTTAAGCATGAACTCTGGAGTTCCGCTGCCTGAGTTGAAATGCTGATTCGCATTCTCCCTAGCTGTGTGCCTTTAGTCAAGGCCCTTAGCTTCCGTGTGCCTGTTGAATCTAGAAAACTGGGATGAACATGTTGCCATTCTGGTGAGGGACTGTGAAGGGAGTCAGGCCCGTGCGGGCCCAAGCAATGTTACTATGGCCATCATTACCCTGACATGTCCCTGGGAAAAATGAGCTGAGGGACAAAACGTCTGTTAGGAGATCTGAGGATGGGAGCCAGTTTCTATACCTTCTTGGCAAGAAAGGCATGAAATGGTTTGATTTCCGGAAAGGTCTAAAGCAGATGGAGAATGTGCATTGGGCCAGCGGGGGAGATCAAGAAGGCAGGAGCCTTGGGGCATGGGCTGTTCTGGCCTAGCCTTTGCGGGTACAATAAGGAGGTGGCCTGGCTTTTATAGTTGTGGTAACAGAACCTGGGAGATGGGTGATGTCTGTTCTGGCCCTTAGGGGCAGAGGCACTGAATGCCTGGGGCGGCCCTGGCCCCACTTGCATGCAGGGTGGTGGTAGGGGCGCCACAGACCTGAGGCTTCCTCGTCGAAGCAGGCAAAAGCGTTGCGAATCACATCCTCGGGGTCTGTGCCGTTCAGCTTCTCTCCAAACATGGTGAGGAACATGGTGAAGTTGATGGGCCCTGGGGCCTCGCTCATCATGCCCTCCAGGTATTCGTCTGTGGGGTTCTTCCCTGTGGTAGGTGGGGTGTTCCAGCCTGTGGTCCTGGGCCCTCTGTCCCCAGCTGGGGCAACTTCCACCCCCGTCTCCCACCCCTGCCCTTCACGGTTCTGTGTGAGACGGGAGGTAGTGGGTTTTGTGAACTGGAAAGCATGGCGTTAGGGCAGCCACAGCAGTGGGCGCCTGGAGTCCCTGGCTGCTTCCACCAGTTTCCTCCTGTGGCCTGGATGTCAGCAGTCGGCAGTGCTCACTAAAGTATAATAAAAACAACCCTCTGCAGACTGCTTACTGTGGTTGGTGGCCCACGTGCCTTATTGCATTTAACTTTCACCACCCTGTGAAATCAGCATTCTTACCCACTTCACAGGTATGGAAGCTGAGGCACAGAGAGACCAGGCAACTTGTCCAGGGTCAGACAGCAAGTAAGGAGGAGACTTGAGTAGACCTGGCATTTGAACTCAGGCAGCCTAACTCCTAAGTCCAGACATAGTGCTTTGCTGTCAGACAGGCCTGGGTTTGGATCCCAGCTGTGCACCTTGGTTTCCCCCATCTCTTAGGGGAATTGTGAAGACAATAAGACAGTAGTTGCAAAAGGCTCATAACCATGACTGGCACAGGCCTATGGACTCTGGAATCAACTGCTGGGTTTCTTTTTTTTTTTTTTTTGGAGACGGAGTCTCGCTCTGCCGCCCAGGCTGGAGTGCAGTGGCCGGATCTCAGCTCACTGCAAGCTCCGCCTCCCGGGTTTACGCCATTCTCCTGCCTCAGCCTCCCCAGTAGCTGGGACTACAGGCGCCCGCCACCTCGCCCGGCTAGTTTTTTGTATTTTTTAGTAGAGACGGGGTTTCACCATGTTAGCCAGGATGGTCTCGATCTCCCGACCTCGTGATCCGCCCGTCTCGGCCTCCCAAAGTGCTGGGATTACAGGCATGAGCCACCGCGCCCGGCCCAACTGCTGGGTTTCTATTGCAGCCCCACTACTTGGTAGCTGTGTGACCTTGGGTAAATTACTTAACCTCTCTGAGCCTCAGTTTCCTTGTTTGTAAAGAAGGAATGATAATTGCATCTGTTCAACAGGATTGCTTTGAGATTTAAGATAATACCTGCAGGGCTTATTATGATGATGATGATTATATTTGCTGCTCTTGTTTTTAACTTGAAGATGAGGGTGTGGCTCATCTGCAGACCCACTGATACAAGCTACAGACACAATGCATGTTTTTTTGGGTAGACACCCAGGGCTGTCATGAAGTCTCAGGAGTTCAGGGGCCTGGATGCAGGGTGTGGCCTTGGAAATAGGAAGTTTTCATGTCCCTGAGTCTCACACACCCCACTGTGTCTCCCTGGGATGGCCAGGGCAGCTGAGGCCCAAGAGGAGCTGTGACACCAGGACTCCTGTGGGGTACTTAAGCCCAGCCCCTTCTCTCACCAGGCTTCAGTCCTTCCATGAAGCTGGGAAGGCCCCAGATAAGAACCCTGGAGTTGGTGAGGCATGGTGGCTCACACCTGTAATCTCAGTAGTTAGGGAGGCTGAGACGGGTGAGCCCTGGAGTTTGAGACCAGCCTGGCCAACATGGCGAAACCCTGTCTCTACTAAAAATACAAAAATTAGCTGGGCGTGGTGGCAGGCGCCTGTAAAACCCAGCTACTGGGGAGGCTGAGGCAGGAGAATCTCTTGAACCCGTGAGGCGGAGGTTGCAGTGAGCCGAGATGGTGCCATTGCACTCCAGCCTGGACAACAGAGTGAGACTTTGTCTCAGGAAAAAAAAAAAAAAAAAAAAAGAACCCTGGGGTTTACTTCCTGCCAGGTGACCTCCTGGGAGAGGGAGTCTTCAAGCGAGCCTGGCCTGAAGCTGGGAGAGGTTTGGTCCTCAGGGCGAGGGGCAGTGTGCTGTCAGTTCTCCCACTCAGGGTTGCCTGGTTCTCCTGCTCAATGCCTCATGGGTAAACATCAGGGCCATGGCCTTATTTCACAGGAAGAGGAATGTGCACAGGGTTGTACCAGGGACTGACTCTCTGGCCCCAAAGCTCGAGGCTTGACTGTCACGGGGCTGTGTCCTCTGGTCCTGGACTCTCCCTCCCCCAGGCAGTGTCTGGTCAGGATGCTGTCACCCAGCATGAGGGGTGCGCGAGAACTGGGCTGAGAGTGGCTGGCTGTGGCCAGCACTTTGGGAGGGATGTTGGGGCAGGCCTGTGGGTTGGGGCATGGTCTCTGGAGGCCTTGCCTCTGGGCCTGTATTTCCTCATCTGCAGTAGAGAATTGAACTTGATTTTTGTACCCTTAGTTCTAAGGTCCTGATCTTGAGGAAGTCACTGGGACCAGCGAGGCTATGAGAGCCTGGAATGGGTGACCTCTGAAGGAGGGGAGCTGGTCTGGCCTCCCCTCTAGGCCTCAGTTTCCCCATCTGTGCAGTGGACAGCCTGCCGTTCGCTCTTTCATCTAGATGCTGACCCCTTTCTTTCTTTTTTTTTTTTTTTGAGACGGAGTCTTGCTCTGTCGCCCAGGCTGGAGTGCAGTGGCGTGATCTTGGCTCACTGCAAGCTCCGCCTCCCGGGTTCACGCCATTCTCCTGCCTCAGCCTCCTGAGTAGCTGGCACCCATCACCACGCCTGGCTAATTTTTGTATTTTCAGTAGAGACGGGGTTTCACCATGTTAGCCAGGATGATCTCGATCTTCTGACCTCGTGATCTGCCTGCCTTGGCCTCCCAAAGTGCTGGCATTACAGGTGTGAGCCACCGCGCCTGGCCAGCTGACCCCTTTCTTTCAATGAAATGATACCTGGCAGCCCAGTGCACAAATCTGCCTAAGACAGGCCCACTGTGGGGTCAGCCTCTCTACGTTCAGACACAGTGGTGGACCTGCTTTGTGCTTCAGTTTCCCTGTTGAACGGACTAAGTAATGGCAACTATTCTCTAAGGTGGACACCACGCGTCTCACTACACAGGAGGGGCCCTGTAAATGACTGGCAGAGCCTGCCTGGCCCCATCCATCTCACCCCGTCCCTGTCCCAGCTCACCCAGTGAGGCCAGCATGTCGTGCAGGTCCTCCTTGTCAATGAAGCCATCACGGTTCTGGTCAATCATGTTGAAAGCCTCCTTAAACTCCTGGATCTGGGACTGGTCAAACATTGCGAAGACATTGGATGTGGCCCGCTGTGGCCGCTTCTTGGTGGTCTTGGCTTTGGCCCGCTTGCTGGACATCTTGGCTTCTGGTGGGTGGGGCTTCCCTGCAGGAAGGGGTGGGGGTCGGGTGGCCCTGTGACTCTGGGCCAGGGAAACTTCCTGCCTCCTCCAGACCGGCTTTTAGCACTTGGGCCTGGCATTCAAGGCTACCCACGGATTTGGGGCTCCCACCAGCCAGTTCTTCACAAAAGCAGACAAGTGTGGGCTGTGCGATTCTGAACAACTTCCTCTGCCTCTCTGAGCCTGAGAGTCTTCATCTGGGACTTGGGACATGAGGAGTGCCCAGCAGTAGGGATTAACTGACCCAGTGCCGGAGAGTTTCTGGAACAGTGCCGGGCATGGAGTCAGCTATTTTGGCTGTGACTGTTTGGGTAAAACACTTAGGATTGGGCTTGGTGCCAACCGTTACCATGCTTTTTATCTCCTTTAATCCTTAATAGCATTTACACTGTCCGTCTCTCTTTCTATGTGACAAGGTGGGTCCACTCGTGGGAGTCAGTGAGGGCTCTCCTGGGCTGCCATCCAGGCTCCCTGGGCCAGCAGGAAGGAGCTGGATCTGCAGTCCTGCATTCCTGCCGTTCCTTACCCTCCCACTCCATCCCTCCACTGCCCGCCTGACGTTCTAGGAGGCTCTGGGCAGTCAAACCCCTGCCTGCCCACCTCAGGGAGCTCGACCAGCCCCCCAGTGGGGAGTGGTCTAGCCTGATCCTGGGTCCCACTGCTTGTTCTCACTCCCCAGTGCTTATCAGGGAGTGAGGTTTGCTTGGGCTGAGAACCCCAGCTTCTTCACTCTTGCTTAGACCTGGCTTCTAAGCCTCCAGCCAGCCTCTTCTGTCCCGTACAGACGCCGACCTACACCTGTCACTCTGAAGCCCTCGAAGGTTCCTGCTGTCCCTCAGAGCAAGTCTGGGTCCCTCATCCTGGCATTCAAGGCCCTGTGTGAGTCCTGCTTGTGACCCACAATCCTGCCCTCCGGACCTCTGTGGTTCACTGGACACTCCAGGCTTTCCTCTGTGGTCCCTCCTCCCCTGTGCTCTTTCTTCTCCAGCTCAGTTCTTGAGACCCCCACCTCCTGGGGAGCTGTTCCCTGCACGCTTGCTTCCACAGTAAACAGTTAAAGATCTCCCTCCCTTGTGGGCCAGCATAGATCCCCCAGTTTACGCCAATCCCAGGCCATAGTGGGGCTAACAGATGCTTGTTTGACGAATGACTATATGAAGGCAACTACGGCCAGTCTGCTGCTTCCACTGTACAGATGGGAAAACTGAGGCCAGGCCTGGGACTCTTTCCCTGAATGCTTGTCACGGCTTGTGGGGATATGCGCCTGAAGAGCCAGTGCCTCTTTCCCTCGGCTGGGGCAGTGGGCCTGGCTAAGGTTCTAGGACTGTGGCCCCTCTTTCCTCTGCCCGAACCCCCGGGCCCAGGGCCTCCAGGAACCCTGCTCTGCCTATTGTTCACCCTAGGCTGTGTGGTTGCAACTTGAGCTGTTTCCAGGCCTTCCTCCCATGACTCTGTTCCAGTCATTCTCGGTCCTTGGCCTTTGAGATCATCAACCCTGGACCGGGATCCTGGCCAGCCCCAGCTGGTCCCCAGGGCCATCACTGCCTGTAGTCATGAGACAGTAGCTGCCTGTGTCCCAGGGACCAACACACCCAACCCTCAGTGTTTCTTGCATGGTTCAGGAAGGTAGACAGAAGTCCTTCTCGCCCATGACCTGGATGGGAGTGCCATTGTACCCAGATGCCGGCCCCCTCCTCTCCCATGGTTTGGAGGGGCCTATTCCTTGCCTGAGTCTAGTGTTCTCGGGAACTTTGACTCCTGGTGCCCACAGAAGGCTGCATGCAGAGGGGCAGTGCACTGTGCCCAACAGAGGCTGTGATGGCCATCACTGTCCCTACCACACTCCATGAAGCTCCAGGGCAGGCATGGCCAGGCCATCCACAGCTGGGTCTGAGCCCAGCTGGACCCGTCTGCCTTCATGGCCACCCGGTCTGCACTCTCTGCCATGGTGTGACTGGGGGCACTGTGCTTACGGGCTTGCACAAGGCCACCATGTCCACCCCAGCAATCGTGGGAAGTGGTGGGCAGAGGCAGGGGTGCCCCCCATGGTGCAGCTAGAAAAACAGGCCCCAGAAGGGGAATGGAGTGCCCATGAGAGGGGGAGGGGCCACCTGGAAGCCAGGATTCCTGGGCTAGGTTTGGGTCTGTGGAGAGCAAACTTGGCTCCTGGTGCCCTCGAGGCTTGAACAAAACAGGGAGCACTGGTCCTCAGGTGGGCCTGGGGCAGCGAAGCAGGAAAGGGCTGTGTGTGTCCAGAGGCACCTTCTAGAACTGGTGGAGGGGTGAGGGGCAGGCATGGGTGGGGCCTTTAGTTTTGGGGCCATCGCTTCCCCGTTCAGGGGCCCTAGACCCCAGGGATCAGCAATGATGCTTGGCCTGGCTGTGACTATATACCATGTCCCCCATCCTGGTGTCCAGATTCCCAGTATAACAGAAAAGGCCAGGCTGAAGCCAGCACAGGGCAGTGCCCCCATGACCTCCAGCCCCTGGGGCTGGGCAGGCCAGATGCCTGCCTCTCGAGTGCACCTCATCTGAGGCTCCTCCTTAGAGCAGCTGGAGGGCTGGGAAGAGCAGGTATGGGGTTCTCCCAGGCCCGAGTCCTCGTCCTGCCCCCTAGAGGTGAGTCCATCAGGGCCCTCGGCAGACCTTCCCCACCCACAGGCGAGATGACCCAGAGAGGGGAAGCCTGGGTCCCTGCATACATCACTGGCTGTGCCCTGGTCTCCGTCCCTCTCTCCTGGCCCAGGGTGTGGAGATGGGAGATGGGGAGGGGACACGGATGCCGTGGGGGCATGGAGTCCCACAGGGCTGTTTCTCCATCTGTGACACACATGCCTTTACTGGGTCTGGGGTACTGGCGACGGCAACCCCCCTCCCCGGCAGCCTTGCACCCAGGCTTCCCGGCCCCCCCGCAGCTCTGGGCTTGGCGTCTCTAGCTGAGAGAGGGGGCAGGGACTGGACGACGGCCTTCCCTTGCTGCAGGACCACTGCTTCCCAGAGGCCAGAGCAGTCTTCCTGCTGCCCGGCCCCTGGCCAGAGTCCCTGTCGGCCCCTAACAAACTCGCTGCCCCAGCTCACCCCGCGATCTGTGCCCAACAGACCCTACCACATCCCAGTCCGTGGGGCCCGCCTCTGTCTCCCGTGACAGCGGGTTGGGCCCGGGCCACCTTTCATCTCCAGCCCTGGGCAATCAGGCCCATTCTCAAGACCCCTGGGCCCCGGCTCCCACCTGGTGCGGAGAAGGCGCTCGGGCTCGCTGGGTGCGTGGAACTGGGCCGGCCGTCGGGTTGGGACTCTAGGCGGGGGCGGGGCGTGGCGGCCGGGCCTTACAAGGCAGAAGAATGTGCACGGGGCGGGGCCGCGGGGCGGGGTGGAGGGGCCCTCCGCTGCCGTCCGGCCTTATTTGGCCTCGGCCCACGGGCTGGCAGGCGGGGGCGCTCTAGGGTGAGCCCCCCTTCCTTGCTGTGCCAGCCCTGGCTGCACAGAGGGCCTTGTAGGGAGGGGAGGTGATGGGGTGAGCAGGCAATGGGAGTAGGGGAGTGGGGGTTCGCTCTGGGCTGCCCCTTCCCCTCCAGCGAGGCAAGCGGAACGTCCAGCGCCGCTTCCCCAGAGGCCTCCCGCTTGTGTGGGCCGTGGGAGCCGTGGGAGCGCAGCCGTGGGAACGGCTCTCGGCGGGGGGAGGGCAGAGATGGTGGGTGAGGGAGTCCCCAGGGACCCCGATGCCTGATGACTCGCTCTTTCACATCAGCGGCCGCCCACCAGAGCGGGACCGAAGGACCCACTCGGGAAGCACTGGTTTCGTGGAGGGAAATACCATGAACAAGTAGCTCAGCGGCCTAGGGCCTCGAAGGAGCGGGGACCTGGGGGGCGTGTGGGCTGTTCCGCAGGGTGCTGTGGGCAGTGACATTGGGCAGACAGGAGGTGCGGGGGTGAGGGCTCCCGGGCTCAGGGTCGCCAGCAGCAGGAGGCCAGGAGGATGGGGGCGGGAGCCGGAGGGGCTGAGAAGGAGCAGGGACCCCTCGGTGGCTCCCCATAGGCCGCGTGGGGTGTCGGAGGGTTCTGAGCAAGGAGTGACAACCTGGCTTGGGTTTTGACGGAATCCTTTTGGGTGATGTGTTGAAAATAGCGCAGCGGGGGCCGAGTCCCCGAGCAGGGGACCTGTGAGGAGCGACCCAGCAAGGATCAAGGTGATCCGGACTAGCGGGGAGGCCGAGGGACGAGTGCAGAAACTGTTTCCGAGGTGCACCCGGGAGGATCTGCGGGTGGATTGGAATGGGTGTGAAAGAGAAGGGTCAGGGTGGACCCTGAGAGTTTTGATCTGAGCGACCAGAAAGATAGAGCAGCCATTTTCTAAGATGGGTTTGCTGTGTGGAGCAGTTTAGGGATAAGAAACTCTACTTTGGGCAAATTAATTTTAAAAAACTTTTTTTTGAAATGATTTCAGACTTAGGATAAAGTTACAAGAACTGTGCAAAGAACCCTGTATACCTTCATCTGGATTCTCCGTTTGTTACCATTGGGTTTTATCGTATTTTCTTCTTGCTTTCCATATACATATATATAATACATATACATACATTTATATTTATTTATTCGCACCCCCAACCATTTGAGAGTTTCTTCCATACATATGTCCTGTTATCTCTACGTGTTTCAGTGAGTACTTCCTAAAAAGGAGATTCTCTTAAATAAGCCTAGTACAATGATACAAGTCAGGACAGTTTTCACATTGATTTAATGACCTAATTCACAGTCCATATTCAGGTCGTGCCGGTTATCGCAATAGTGTCCTTTAGAGGAATTTTTTCTGGTCCAAGAGCCATAGTAAGATCATTTGTCATCACGTTTCTTTAGTATCCCTGTTTTAAATTTTATTTTTTGATTGTGGTAAAATATACATAACATAAAATTACCGTTTTCAGTGTTTTAAAGTGTACAGTTTGGTGGCATTAAGTGCAGTCACTTTGTTATGTAACCATCACCACCATCCATCTCCAGAGCGCTTTCATCTTCCCCAGCCGAAACTCCCTGCCAGTTAAACACTAGCTCCACCTTGCCCCCTTCTCCCGGCCCTGGCAGCCATCACTCATCTCTGTTTTCTGTGAGTTTCTCTACTCATTGGAGTCTCATGTAAGTGGAATCATATAGCATTTGACCTTTTGTCACTGGCTTATTTCACCCAGCATAATGTTCTCAAGCTCCAGGTTCATCCATGTTTGGCGTATATCAGAATTTCTTTTTGGGGGTGGGGGGTTGAGATAGGGCCTCACTCTGTTGCCCTGGGTGGCATGCAGTGGCACGCAGTGGCACAATTATAGCTCACTGCAGCCTTGACCTCCTGGGCTCAAGCAGTCCCCCTGCCTCGACCCCCTCAAGTAGCTAGGGCTGCAGGCATGCGCCAGCACACCCAGCTAAGTTTTCTACTTTTGTAGAAACAGGGTCTCCCTGTGTTGCCCAGCCCGGTCTCAAACCTCTAGCCTCCAGCAGTCCTCCCACCTGGACCTCCCAAAGTGCTAGGATTATAGGCCTGAGCCACTGTGCTTGGCCCCGGCTAATTTTTTAAAAATTCTTTTTGTAGAAATGGGGTCTTGCCTTGTTGCCCAGGCTCTCGTCCTTTTTAAGGCTGAATAATACTCCATTGTATGCATATTTTGTTTATCCATTCATCATGGATGGACACTGGTTGCTTCCACTTTTTGGCGATTCTGAATAATGCTTCTGTGAACGTGGGTCTCTTCAAGTTCCTGCTGTTGCTTTTTTAACCTGACATTGTGAACATATAAGTCTCTGTTTTCAATTCTTTTGGGTATATGCCCAGAAATGGAATTGCTGGATCAAATGGTGGTTCTATTTTTAACATCCCGAGGAACTGCAATAACTGTTTTCTGTAGTGGCTGTACCATTTTCAATTCCCATCAACAGCGTGCAAGGGGCTTGGTGTGGTTGCTCTTGCCTGTAATCCCAGCACTTTGGGAGGCCTAGGTGGGCGGATCACTTGATACCAGGAATTTGAGACCAGCCTGGCTAGCATGGTGAAACCCCATTCTCTATAAAAAGTACCAAAATTAGCCAGGTGTGGTTGTACATGCCTGTAATCCCAGCTACTTGGGAGGCTCAGGCAGGAGACTCACTTGAACCCAGGAGGCAGAGAGGTTGCAGTGAGCCGAGATCGTGTCGCTGCACTCCAGCCTGGTAGACAGAGTGAGACTCGGTCTCAAAAAAAAACAAAAACAAAAACAAAAAAACTTTGCCTATGTAAAAGCTGTTTTTTTGTTTGTTTTGTTTTTTAAGATTCTAGGTGTTTTAAAAATATATTTTGGATATTAATCCCTTGATATGATTTGCAAATATTTTTCTTGTTCTACAGGTTTTCTGTATTTTAAAGAAAATCCTAAATTGTTATCTTTTATAAACCATAAAATTCACCTATGAAATGTACAGTTCAATGGATTTAGTGTATCTACAAAGCTATGTAATCAGCACTACTGTGTAATTCCAGAACATTTTAGTAAGTAATCGCCCAAAGAAACTCTGTACCTGTTAGCAGTCATTTCTCATTCTCCTCTCATCCCAGCCCCTGGAGACTATGGATCTACTTTCCCTCTCTATCAGCTTGTTTACTGTAGAAACCTGTTTTTGTGTTTTGAGATGGAGTCTTGCCCTGTCACCCAGATAGGAGTGCACGGGGCTCACTGCAACCTCTGCCTCTTGAGTTCAAGTGATTCTTCTGCCTCAGCCGCCCTAGTAGCTGGGATTATAGGCACCTGCCACCACACCCAGCTAATTTTTGTATTTTTAGTAGAGATGGGTTTTCACCATGTTGTCCAGGCTGGTCTCGAAATCCTGACCTCAAGTGATCTGCCTGCCTCAGCCTCCCAGAGTGCTGGAATTACAGGCGTGAACCACCGCGCCTGGCCAGCTTGTTTCCTCTAGAAACTCA
This sequence comes from Macaca nemestrina, assembly GCF_043159975.1. Classification (NCBI taxonomy): domain Eukaryota; kingdom Metazoa; phylum Chordata; class Mammalia; order Primates; family Cercopithecidae; genus Macaca; species Macaca nemestrina. The sequence goes on from NC_092139.1 coordinate 28,285,371, forward strand.
AACAAATGCAGTCATACAATGTCTGGCTTCTTTCACTTAGCGTAACGTTTTCAGGGTTCATCCGTGTTGTAGAATGTCCCAGTACCTCAGTCTTTTTCGTTGCCAAATAGTATTCTATTGTATGGCTATATGCTACATTTTGTTTTTGCATTTGTCAGTTGATAGACATTTGGGTTGTTTCTACTTTTTGCCCATTATGAATATGGTGCCGTGAACATTAATCTGCAAGTTTATGTGTGGATATACGTTTTCACTTTCTCAGGTATATAAGAGTGGAACTGCTGGGTCTTATGGTAATGCCTCTATGTTTAACCTTTTAAGGAACTTCCAAACTATTTTGCACAATGTTGTACCATTTTGAATTTCCACTGGCAGTGTATGGTTCCAGTTTCTCTACTTCTTCACTAATACTCGTCTGTCTTTGTATTAGAGCCAGGGTCTCACTACGTTACCCCAGGCTGGACTTGAACTCCTGGGCTTGGCAATCCTTCCACCTCAGCCTCCCAGGTAGCTGGGACTACAGCTACCGGGCCCTGCTTGTCTTTTTAATTCTAGTCATCCTATCAGGTGTGAAGTGGTATCTCATTGTGGTTTTGATTTGCATTTGTCTAGTGACTGAAGATGTTGAGCATTTTTCTTTTTTTTTTTTTTTTTTTGAGACGGAGTCTCGCTCTGTCGCCCAGGCTGGAGTGCAGTGGCCGGATCTCAGCTCACTGCAAGCTCCGCCTCCTGGGTTTACGCCATTCTCCTGCCTCAGCCTCCCGAGTAGCTGGGACTACAGGCGCCCGCCACCTCGCCCGGCTAGTTTTTTTGTATTTTTTAGTAGAGATGGGGTTTCACTGTGTTAGCCAGGATGGTCTGGATCTCCTGACCTCGTGATCCACCCGTCTCGGCCTCCCAAAGTGCTGGGATTACAGGCTTGAGCCACCGCGCCCGGCCGAGCATTTTTCACATGCTTATCATTGGAGATTTGTGTGTCTTCTTCAGAGAAGTGTCTGTTTAGGCTGGCCGTGGTGGCTCACGCCTGTAGTCCCAGCACTTTGGGAGGCTGAGGCGGGCAGATCACCTGAGGTCAGGAGTTTGAGACCAGCCTGGCAAACATGGCGCAAAACCCTGTCTCTACTAAAAATACAAAAGTTAGCTGGGGGTGGTGGTGGGTGCCTGTAGTCTCAGCTACTCGGGAGGCTGAGGCACAAGAATCACTTGAACTCGGGAGGCGGAGTTTGCAGTGAGCCAAGATCTTGCCACTGCACTCTAGCTTGGGCAACAGAGTGAGACTCTGTCTCAAAAAAAAAAAAAAAAAGTGTCGATTTAGATCCTTTACCTATTTAAAAATTTGTCTTTTGATTTTGAGCTATAGAAATTCTTTATATATCCCGGCTATTGTACCCTTATCAGATACATGAGTTGGAAATATTTTCTCATATTATATGGGTTATCCTTTCACTTTCTTTTTTTTTTTTTTTTTTTTTTTTTTTGAGACGGAGTCTCGCTCTGTCGCCCAGGCTGGAGTGCAGTGGTGCGATCTCGGCTCACTGCAAGCTCCGCCTCCCGGGTTCATGCTATTCTCCTGCCTCAGCCTCCCGAGTAGCTGGGACTACAGGCGCCCACAACCGCGCCCGGCTAATTTTTTGTATTTTTAGTAGAGACGGGGTTTCACCGTGGTCTCGATCTCCTGACCTTGTGATCCGCCCGCCTCGGCCTCCCAAAGTGCTGGGATTACAGGCGTGAGCCACCGCGCCCGGCCTCCTTTCACTTTCTTGATAGTGTTCTTTGAAACACAAGTTTTTTTTTTTTTTTTGGAGACAGAGTCTTGCTCTGTCACCCAGGCTGCAGGGCAGTGGTGCGATCTCGGCTCACTGCAACCTCTGCCCCCTAGGTTCAAGTGATTCTTCTGCCTCAGCCTCCTGAGTAGCTGGGACTTGGCTAATTTTTGTATTTTTAGTAGAGATGGGCTTTCACTATCTTGGTCAGTCTGGTCTTGAACTCCTGACCTCGTGATTCACCGGCTTCAGCCTCCCAAAGTGCTGGGATTACAGGCGTGAACCACCGTACCCGGCTGAAGCACAAGTGTTTTTAACCTTGAAGTTTAGTTTATCTGTGTTTTCTTTGGTTGTTTGTGCTTTGGTGTCATACCCAAGAAATCATTGCCTAATCCAAGGTTATAAATGTTTACACTTCTGTTTTCTTTTTTTTTTTTTTTTGAGCCTCTCGCTCTGTCGCCCAGGCTGGAGTGCAGTGGCCGGATCTCAGCTCACTGCAAGCTCCGCCTCCCAGGTTCACGCCATTCTCCTGCCTCAGCCTCCTGAGTAGCTGGGACTACAGGCACCCGCCACCTTGCCCGGCTAGTTTTTTGTATCTTTTAGTAGAGACGGGGTTTCACCGTGCTAGCCAGGATGGTCTCGATCTCCTGACCTCGTGATCCACCCGTCTCGGCCTCCCAAAGTGCTGGGATTACAGGCTTGAGCCACCGCGCCCGGCCACTTCTGTTTTCTTTTAAGAGTTTGATAGTTTTAGCTTTCAGGTCTTTTTTTTTTTTTTTTTTTTTTTGAGACGGAGTTTCACTGTGTCACCCAGGCTGGAATGCAGTGGCCTGATCTCGGCTCACTGCAAGCTCCGCCTTCCAGGTTCATGCTATTCTCCTGCTTCAGCCTCCCGAGTAGCTGCGACTACAGGTGCCCGCCACCACAGCCAGCTAATTTTTTGCATTTTTAGTAGAGACAGTGTTTCACTGTGTTAGCCAGGATGGTCTTGATCTCCTGACCTCGTGATCTGCCCACCTTGGCCTCCCAAAGTGCTGGGATTACAGGCGTGCGCCACTGCGCCAGGCCCACTTCTGTTTTAAGAGTTTGATAGTTTTAGCTTTCAGTTTTTTTTTTTTTTTGAGACGCAGTCTTGCTTTGTTGCCCAGGCTAGAGTGCAGTGGCACGATCTCGGCTCACTGCAAGCTCTGCCTCCCGGGTTCACGTCATTCTGCCTCAGCTTCCCGAGTAGCTGGGACTACAGGTGCCTGCCACCACACCCAGCTAATTTTTTGTATTTTTAGTAGAGATGGGGTTTCACTGTGTTAGCCAGGGTGGAGTTTTCAGGTCTTTAACCCACATTGAGTTAATTTTGTATATGTTGCCAAGTAAGGGTCCAGCTTCCTCTTTTTTGCATTTGGATATCCAGTTACACTAGCACCATTTGTTGATACTTCTTTCCCCATTGAATACCTTGGCACTGTTGTCTAAAGTCAGTTGTCCATTAATGTATGGGTTTATTTTAGACTCTTAATTCTGTTTCATTGATATATATGTCTACCCTTATGCCAGTACTACATAATCTTGATTATTTATTTATTTTTTGAGACAGGGTCTTTCTCTGTCACCCAGTCTGGACTACAGTGGTGTGATCACAGCTCACTGCAGTCTCAACCTCCTGGGCTCAAGGGATCCTTCTGTCTCAGCCTCCTGAGGAGCTGGAATTACAGGCATGTGTCACCACACCTGGTTAATTTTTGTATTTTTTATACAGATGGAATCTCACTGTGTTGCCTAAGCTGGTCTGAAACTCTTGGGCTCAAGTGACCCTCCTGTCCCAGCCTCCAAAAGTGTTGGGATTATAGGCATGAGCCACGGTGCCCAGCCTTGATTACATTAGTTTTGTAGTAAATTTTACATTTCCATATGAATTTTAGGGTCAGCATCTCAATTTCTGCAGAAAAGGGAGCTGGGATTTTGATAAGGATTGTGTCAAACCTGTAGATTAATTTGGGGGAGCATTGCCATCTTACCAATACTAAGTCTTCCAATCCGTGAACATTGGAAAATAAGTAATTTGTGGTGTGCTCCTTTGGGACTGTGAATATTCTGTTCCTCATAAAAATTTCAACCAATACTTTTTTTTTTTTTGAGACAGAGTCTCACTTTGTTGCCCAGCTGGAGTACAGTTCATTGGCGATCCCAGTGCAACCCTTCTCCCTCAGCCTCCCATGTAGCTGGGATTACAGGTGCGTTCCACCACTCCCAGCTAATTTTTGTACTTTTAGTAGAGATGGGTTTCACCATGTTGGCCAGGCTGGTCTTGAACTCCTGACCTCAGGTGATCCACCTACCTTGGCCTCTCAAAGTGCTGGGATTACAAGCGTGAGCCACCGCACCCAGCCACCAGTACTTTTAACATCCATGGATTATTCCATTATTACAATATGATGGTTGCCAAATGGTTCTTTTCTTTTGAGACCTAGTTTCACTCTGTTGCCCAGACTGGAATGCAGTGGTGGGATCTCAGCTCACTGCAACCTCTGCCTGGGTTTAGGGGTTTTAAGCAGAGGGTGATGCAGCCAGTCAGCATTTTGAAAATTCCTCTTGGCTGGGTGCGGTGGCTCACACCTGTAATCCCAGCACTTGGGGAGGCTGAGGTGGGCAGATCACGAGGTCAGGAGATCGAGACCATCCTGGCTAACATGATGAAACACCGTCTCTACTAAAAATACAAAAAAAAAAAAAAAAAAAGAAAGGAAATTAGCCGGGCTTGGTGGCGGGCGCCTGTAGTCCCAGCTACTCGGGAGGCTGAGGCAGGAGAATGGCGTGAACCCGGGAGGCGGAGCTTGCAGTGGGCCAAGATCACGCCACTGCACTCCAGCCTGGGCAAGAGAGCGAGACTCTTTGTCTCAAAAAAAAAAAAAAAAAAAAGAAAAATTCCCGTGGCCACCATATGGTAGGGCCAGGGGCGGCAGCAGAGACCACACCAGCTTTCAGATCAGCCACAGATTCAGATGGGCAGGAGACTGTTAGAATTTCTGTCGTAAAGCCCATTCCACTGCTGGTGCTAGAAATCTCATCTCAGTGGGTCTGTCCTCCACAGCATTTGCCCATGCAGGCTCCGCGTGGTACTTGGCCATCAGGCTCCTGGTGACAGTGGCTTTGTCCTACTGTCCTGTCTATAAGGTCTGGGCGCCCAGTGCTGTTCCCGGTGGTAGCTGAGCCTTCTCTGTGCTGAATATGGAAACATGCAACCCTGGGGAGCTTGGGGTTCTACAAGGGAAACCTGGGCCGTGTAGGGTTCTCAGGGACCTACAGGTGGCTGACAGTCTCCTGTCCCCTCTGCCACTTCTGTGGTCATATCCTGCAGCCTTTAGGAGGGCGCTTCCTGTCTGTCCCTGTCCTGGTCGCCTGTTTCCTCAAGGACTAGGCTTTGGAAACACAAGCTGAGGACTCATTCCCAGCATCTCTGGGAAGTTGCTGTCAGCCTTTCCCTGAAGTGACAAATGCGTCCCTGATGGAACAAGGTACAAGGACATGGGACATCATCTAAGTCATACTTTTGTGAAAACCATTTAATCTGAATCTGGCCATGAGAAAACATAAACCCAGATGGTGCACCATTCTATAGAGTGTGCTTGGATACTTCAAAAACACCAACATTTCAGCCTGGCGCAGTGGCTCATGCCTGTAATCCCAGCACTTCGGGAGGCCGAGGCGGGTGGAGCACGTGAGGTCAGGAGTTTGAAACCAGCCTGGCCAATATGGTGAAACCCCGTCTCTACTAAAAATACAAAAATTAGCCAGGCGAGGTGGCTCATGCCTGTAATCCCAGCTACTTGGGAGGCAGAGGCAGGAGAATCATTTGAACCCAGGAGGTAGAGGTTGCTGTGAGCCAAGATCACGCCACTACACTCCAGCCTGGGTGTCGCAGCGAGACGGTCTCAAAACAAAAAAAATAAACCAAAAAAACCCATGAAAAAAAAAATAAAACACCATCAACATCTTGAAAAACAAAACCAACAAAGTAGGGAAATTTTGATTTGTAAAGAGACTAGAAAGACTAGAAGGACATGGTGGCCTGGCACGTTGGCTCACACCTGTGATCCCAGCACTTTGGGAGGCCAAGGCGGGAGAATCACTTGAGCCTAGGAGTTTGAGACCAGCCTGGGCAACAAACTGAGACTCCATCTCTACAAAAAATTTTAAAATTAGCTGGGCATGGTGGCATGTACCTGTGGTCCCAGCTACTTGGGAAGCTGAGGCAGGAGGATTGATTGAGCCCAGTTGGTTGAGGCTGCAGTAGTGAGCCATGATCACACCACTCACTGCACTTCGGCCTGGGCGGCAGAGTGAGACCCTGTCTAAAAAAGAAAGAAAAAAAACCAGACAGACATGGTAACTGAAAGCAGTGACTGATCCTTAATGGGATCCTGGATGGATAAAAGGGAAAAGGTATAAGGGACAAGGTTGTGAGGGCACCTGGCGTATGGACTATGCTTCAGGCCATATTAATATGTGCACTGAGTGCTCTCCTGGGTAAAGGAGGGGCTCCCTGGAACATTCCTTTCTTAAGTTTGAGGGTGGTGATGGTGTTGTGGTTGTGCAGGAACGTCCTTGTGCCTGGGAGTTGCGTGATGTGTTTTGCAGTGAAATATCAGTGTATGCCACTGACTCTCAGATGGCTCGCGGGGAAAACGATGTGTATGTATCCGAGAGGGATAATGCCCATATGAGCGAAATATCGGTAATTGGTGATTCTGGCCGCCGGATATGTGTTCATTATTATACTGTTCATTCAATGGAGGGGGCATCTTCTCTGCTGTGCCAGGAGGGCTGGGCGTGGGGGTCCAGATTCTGTACATCAGACACCCCTACCCCATCTTGTGCTTAATAGAGAGTGCAGGATCCCTCCTGAGACCCTAATCTAACCCTCAAGTCCCTTCCCCTGCCACAGGAGAAGCAGGCTCTGAAAGGCTTAGGGTCCATCCCCAGTCCCCATGGCCCATCCGGGAGAGCTGGCTGCTGGCTGCACCCCTGAACTTCTGCTTCAATGCCTGATGCAACCGGAAACCTCTTCACTTACCCTTCAAGTCACCGCCAGCTGGGTCTCAGGGTAGGGGTAGGTCTGGGAAGGTGCCAGCCCCGGAGTTAATCTGAGCCACCTGTGGTCACCAGATGCTCCGTCACCACTAACAGGTGTATTGGGGTCTGGCCACAGTTGGGATGGGCTCCCAGGGACCTCTCTGGGGAGGGCCGGGCAGCCTGAACAAAGCTGCTGGGAAGGTAGGGTCTGTGCATCCACTGGGCCTGAGGTCATGAACTTGGCTGGGTTGGGCCAAGGGAGACCAGGAATCTGTGGCTCCAGAGCCTGGCCAGAGAACTTCCTAAAAGGCATGTTCCGGCCGGGTGCGGTGGCTCACGCCTGTAATCCCAGCACTTTGGGAGGCCAATGGGGGCTGATTCTGAGGTCAGGAGTTCAAGACCAGCCTGGCCAACAGGGTGAAACCCCATCTCTACTAAAAATACAAAAATTAGCCAGGCATGATGGCAGGCGCCTGTAATCCCAGCTACTCAGGAGGCTGAGGCAGGAGAATTGCTTGAACCCTGGAAACCCAGGAGGCGGGGGTTGCAGTGAACCAAGATTGCGCCACTGTGCTCCAGCCTGGGTGACAAAGACTGTCTCCAAAAAAAAAAAAAAAAAAAGGCATGTTCCTACCACCAGGGCTCGGCACCTCCTGCTTCTGTGTGGACTGCGTGCCGTTCCCTCCCCCAAAGCTGGCTACCCACTCATCCTTCCAGTCTCTACCAGAACACTCCTGCCCAGGTTGGGTTTGGCAGTCGCCCTGCGGGGTCCTGCAGCCTCATTCTGCTGCGTCTTGTTTTTCACCACCTGTCGTTGACTTGACCTTGTCTGTCACGTTCAGTATGTCTCCCTCACCAGAGTGAGCTCTGCCCCAGCACTGGGCCTGTAGAGGTGCTCTGGAGATGCACTCAGGGCTTGCACCCGACAGAGTGGCAGCAGCTGCAAGGCAGGGGGATACTGAGTACCCCGCCCTGGAGAATGTGCAGACTGTGGATCTGTGGGGAGTGTAAACTGTCCTCTAGGGTGGTCTTTATCAGCCTATCCTTGCTTCTGTGATAGCGTCTATCTTTCAAGGGTTTATTTCAAACAGGAAGCTGGTAAGTGCACACTCATTTTCGGGAGAGGGGACTGTCAGCCCCATCTTCCTGCCCCAGATCACAGAGCTGGCATGTGACAGCTGGCATCCTGGCTGGCACTCGCATCAGGCTGTCTCCACAGAGCTTGCCTTTTGGGGGGGGTCTGGCTCAGTTTCCTGGGCCCACTCTGCTCATCCCCCTGCAATAATGCCACAAGCCCTTGGTACACGTTACCTCATTTATTCTCACAACATGCCTGTGAGGTAGGGAGGGGCAGGGACTGTCCCCGTTTTACAGAGGAGGAAGTTGAGGCACACAGAGGTCAAGTGACTTGCCCAAGGTCACAGACGGCGGCCAAGCTGGAAATGGGCCCCGGAGCAGGCCCTTGGTTCACCTGGGGGAGTCCCCCCTGCAGCAAGCGCCAGCCAAGAGGATGTCTCGGATGCCAGAGAGGCGCATACACAGCGTAGAGCAGCCCCTCGGGTACTGAGCTGGCTTCGGGGCTGAGCCCCTGCCCTCCCCCACCCTGCCCTGCAGGCCCAGGCCATTGCAGCTCAGGGCTCGTGACACCCTGGGAGTGGGATTGGGGGGCTGGAGAGAGAGAAGGATAATTGGGGTTAAAAAAAAAAAAAAAACAAACTCAGAGGCTGGGCAGATGGGCCCTTGGGAGTAGGGGGGAGGGGGTGGAGACCAAAAATAAAAGAGGGCTGCTTACACACAAGGTATGTATTTTTACACACACTTGTACACACACCTAGATATAGTACATGTAAAAATATATGCTATTCACACACCCGCCTCCTGCCAGGTGCCCCGAGAGCCAGCGGCGGCGCTGGGTGGGCATGGGTGAGCAGATGGGCGTTTGTTAAATATACACTCTAAGGTCTATGTGCATATGTACACATACATACAGACACCGCCGCCCGCCCCTCGGGCACCAGACACAGGCGCGGCTGAGGACAGACAGCCCCTTGGAAGCCACTCTGAGTCCTAGATTTTGCTGAAGGAAGAAGGGGCTGGAGAGAATAAAAAGGCGGGAGTCTGGAGTGTGATAACTGTGGCTTCGTCTCATTTCCCCCTCCAAGACTCAAACCTCCCTCATCTGCTCAGTGGTGAGTCCTGCCTGACACTGCCCAGGGCTGGCGGGGCACCTCCCAGTGAGGCGCCTCCATCTGCGTGTGTGTGCGCGCGTGTGAGGTTGTGTGTGAGCACTTGGCGGGGGAGGGAGGGGACGCGTGTCCATCTCTCTGTCCTCTGGGCCCTCAAACCGCAGAGTGGGCTGAGACCCAGAAAGCCGCTTGCCACAATGGTGACCACTGTGTGAGCTCTGAAGGGAAAAGAGAAAAACATAAGAATGAAAATCCAAGGTCAGAGCGGGGGGTAGCCGGGGAAAGGAGGAGGGAACATGGCAGGTGCCCAAGGCTGCCCTTGGACTGTCGTCATCTTGTAAACAAGCTAGTGTGAGTTCTCGTCAGATAGAAGGAGTAAAAAGACCGCAGTCTGGAGGCTGGGCCGGGAGTTGCCGACGTCCATCTATCTAGTCCACCACGGCCAGCAAGAGGAAAAAAAAGTTTTCTAGTTTCGTGATTTTTGTTGATTTTTTGTGAGTAAAATTTTTATAACCTAAAGCTGGGAGGGACCCAAAAAAGCCAAATGTGAGCCCTTGTATGCGTCAATTTGAAAGTTGGCTCAGGGTCTCTAGACAGAATAACCATAGCAAAGGTTGAGAAAACTCTGTTCCATTCGCACTTAGTTTTTGTGGTTTTAATGATTTAAAATCATTTCTTTCCTCCTGCACGGTCTCAGAGCCTGGTCTGGGCCTCCGGGACATAAATCTCGATGCTGTCTGCGCTCTCGGTGGCTGAGTTCTGCCGCACAGAAGCTGCCCGCTTCGCCGCCAGGAGTCTCTTGCGGGCCTCCTGGCGCTGCTTGTCGCTGGCGTCTGAGGCCTTGTCGCGGCTCACTGCCGGCTTGGATTTGGCTGGCTTCTTCGGGACCGGAGGGGGTGGTTTCTTCTCTTCCTTTAGTGAGACAGTGAGGAGGGAACAAAAATAAAATAAAGGTGCCACGTTTTGTGTGGCGCTACCCCCACCATATGCTGGCAGCTGGAGTCTCCACCCCAGCTTCCCCGCATCGGGCACAAGCAACACACACTTGGAATCAGGAAGCCACGAGAAGCGATGACAGTGGGAAGAGCACAAGGCACAGGAACGGAAAGCAAGCCTAGACTCCGAAGGTGCTCGAGCAGCAGGATGGGCAGATCCCCGTGTCCACCCTCATGTTGAACCACCAGGAGCTTGAGACTCAGGCAGGAGCTAGCCCGAGTACAGTCAGAGACTTAAATTTAGGGCTTCAGGTCCCATTTTACAGGCTATTCTAGGGGAGGAGACAGGGCCATGGTTCAATAGGGGTCACTGGTGCTGTTGGTTTGCAGAAGGAGGCCTCGGGGAAGAGGCTGGCTACCACGAGGTCACAGAACTGGCTCCAGACCCCAGGACTCCTGGCAGCAGGGCCCCAGGACAAGGGACCACTTTGCTACCTCCTCTGTTACAACGTGATTGAGGCTGTGGGCGTGCCTCTCCCAGGACCCCCTTTTCTGGACATGCAGGGCAGGACACATGCTTCAGGGGCAGCCTCAACTATACGGAGCAAGCGGCATGCTAGACAAGTGCCAAGCATGGACCCCACGCAGTGATGGACGTGAGCCCCCAGCTCAAAGACGACACACGGAGAAGGGAGCCAAGCAGCACTGACCGATGTGGGCAGCGTTATTGCCGACCAGGAATTTGTCCCTGGACTTCCCCTCCGCACTGCTCCATGCTCACCTTCCTCTTCTCGGGGGTCTCCACCAGCTGCCAGCTGTTGGCCTTGAGGTGGTAGAGTTCATCGAACTTCATGCTGATGTCCTCGATGGACAGCTGTAGCAGGTCCCAGAACCCTGCCAGGTCCTGGGCTGTGGGGCGTGGGTTGGCATCAGGGTTCTGTGGGCCAGATGGGGATCAGTGGGGCGGGCTCAGCAGAGGCTTGTCCTGCTCCCCCGACCCCCTGTCTCCGCCGTCTCTGCTTCCCCTGCCCCGCGCCCTGCTGAAGCATGTTTCCTCTGGCCCCACCAGCACCCGAGGGGGCCCTTGAGGCCTAGTGTCCAGGTCGGTATCTGTATGAATGAATCTAAGCCAGTTCTGGTCAGCACCAGCCTTAGTGGTGGAGATCCTTGGGGACAGCCTATAGGGCTGTGGTGAGGAAAGCACTCCTGTCCCTAATGTATGCCAAGCAGACAGTTGTTTTGCAAGGAAGAAATACAAGTTTTTGGCCATGGTGTGAGTGACACCGATTGCCCCATTCACTCCCAGGTGGGGAAGATCACGGAATCCGTGTTGTCTCCCTCGTGTCACTCTGTTCCATGACAATGCAACCCCCAGGTCTCTGCAGGTCTTGGAGACAAACACTCTCCACTGCGTCCCGCCGGGAGCACACATCCACTGCGTCCCGCTGGGAGCACACAGATTCCCACAGGCAGAACAGCCCAGGACTTTGCTTTTGACCCCAGCAGGGCCAGCCCTGCTAACAGGTAAGAGGGAGGGAGAAAGCCAAGCCACCAATCCCAGCAGTGGTATTTCTTTAGTTCTTACCTTGAATGTCTTCTAAGGTACAGAAAAAACATACATATATATATATATATAATTTTTGAGACGGAGTTTTTGCTCATTGCCCAGGCTGGAGTGCAGTGGCGCGATCTCAGCTCACCACAACCTCCACCTCCCAGGTTCAAGCGATTCTCCTGCCTCAGCCTCCCAAGTAGCTGGGATTACAGGCATGCGCTCTCGCCCCCTTTCTTGTGTAGACACTGACACACATTGCCACTGGCCGCACTGTTTGTGTTACAGAGGAGGGCACAGAGGCTTTGTGGGGGTGGCAGAGTGTAGTGGGCAGCCAAAGGCTGGAAGCCCTGCTGTGGAGGAAGAAGAATCACACTCACCAAGTTTTGCTCACAGAGGCCCCGGAACTGCTGGAATTTCTGGGACATCAGTAGCTGGGCACTGCCCACCGCACTGAGGACTTTTCCTAAGACTGAGAAGCAGAGGGTGGGAAGACTGATTTAGCACAGCACAGCATTTGTGGGGACGGCATCATGCTTTTGATCTCCCCCCGCACACTCCCTTAGGGTAGAACTCATTATTTCATGATGGTGGTGGTCTTCATTTTACCTACACATTAGTCCATTCTCATTGAGAAAAACACAACAATATAAAGTGAACCCCATCCCATTTCCTGAGGATATTTTATGGCAACAAATATGAAAACTGAGTATAAGTGTAAAACATTTTCCAGAAAAACATAAGAAGGTCTTAAGAAATAGAGGCCGGGTACAGTGGCTCACACTTGTAATCCCAGCACTTTGGGAGACTGAGGCGGATCACCTGAGGTCGGGAGTTAAAGACCAGCCTGGGCAGCATGATGGAACCCCGTCTCTACAAATACACAAAAATTAGCTGGGCATAATGGCAGGTGCCTGTAATCCCAGCTACTCAGGAGGCTGAGGCAGGAGAATCATTTGAACCCAGGGGGCGGAGGTTACAGTGAGCCGAGATCGTGCCACTGCACTCCAGGCTGGGTGACAGAGCGAGACTCAGTCTTTAAAAAAAAAAAAAAAAGAAAAAAAAAATTTGATTAGACTCAAATATTTTTAAGAAACTGAAGCAGAACTCTTCTTAGAAAAGGAACTAGGTCTAAGTTTTACAGCTGAGGTATTAAAAACTTTCAAGGAACAGGAAATCCCTTTTTTATATATTCTGTTCCAGAGATTAAATAAACATGGAAAATGATGCAACTTGTTTTAGGAACTCTGACAGCAGATAAGACATGCCAAGAATGGACCACTTTCACTAACATAAATGTAGGAGTCTTAAAGTATAAACAAATAGGATCTATCAGAAGAATTGTAAAAAAATAAACATCCTAATTGATAAGTATTTAACCCAGGAATACAAGGTTGATCTTGTCTTGTGACTTCCAGTTTTAAAGTGCTGGCATCAGCCAGGCATAGTGGCTCATGCCTGTAATCCCAGTACTTAGGGAGGCAGGAGGTCCCCGACAAAAACAGAAAAAATTAGCTGGGCGCGCTGGGGCGCATCTGTGGTCCCAGCCACCTGGGAGGCAGAGGCTGTGGTGAGCTTGGACCATGCCACTGTACTCCAGCCTGGGTGACAGAGTGAGGCCCCCTGCCTCAAAAAATCATAAAGTACTGGCACAGCCGGGCACTTTGAGAGGCCTAGGCCACGTGGTAAAAGCCCATCTCTACAGAAAATACAAAAATTAGCCAGACATAGTAGCATGTGCCTGTAGCCCCAGCTACTTGGGAGGATCACTGGAACCAGGTAGATTGAGGCTGCAGTGAGCTGTGATGACAGCATTGCACTCCAGCCTGAGCGACAAAGTGAGACCTTGCCCCCACCAGACACAAAAAAGGTGCTGGCATAAAGACAATGCTACCCCTCCCCAACCCCCTTAGAAATCACTGAAAAGCAAACAAAGTAAACAAGAAGGGGGAGGCCGAGGTGGGTGGATCACAAGATCAGGGGTTCGAGACCAGCCTGGCCAACATGGTAAAACCCTGTCTCTACTAAAAATACAAAAATTATTCAGGCGTGGTGGCCCATGCCTGTAATTCCAGCTATTCAGGAGGCTGAGACAGGAGAATCGGAACCTGGGAGGCGGAGGTTGCAGTAAGCCAAGATTACGCCCACTACACTCCAGCTTGGGTGGCAGAGTAAGACTCCATCTCAAAAATCAAACAAAAAGTAGCACACCCAATTTTATTTGAAAAATTTTTTTTTTTTTTTTTTTTTTTTTTTTGAGACGGAGTCTCGCTCTGTCAGCCAGGCTGGAGTGCAGTGGCCGGATCTCAGCTCACTGCAAGCTCCGCCTCCCGGGTTCACGCCATTCTCCTGCCTCAGCCTCCCTAGTAGCTGGGACTACAGGCGCCGGCCACCTCGCCCGGCTAGTTTTTTGTATTTTTTTAGTAGAGACGGGGTTTCATCGTGTTAACCAGGATGGTCTCGATCTCCTGACCTCGTGATCCGCCCGTCTCGGCCTCCCAAAGTGCTGGGATTACAGGCTTGAGCCACCGCGCCCAGCTATTTGAAATTTAAAAAGGAGGCTTGGGCATGGTGGCTCACACCTATAATTCCAGTACTTTAGGAGTCTTGAGGCAGGAGGATCACTTGAGCCCAGGAGTTCAAGACAGCCTGGGCAACAAAGTGAAACCCTGTCTCTATGATTGCTTGAACCCAGGGTTTCAAGGCTGCAGTGAGCTATGATGGTACCACTGCATTCCTCCAGCCTGGATGACAGAGCAAGACCCTGTCTCAAAAACAAAAAAGAGTGTGGACTGCAGCAAGAGCTTTCCTGAACCTAGCCGGCAGCAAGGAGAATGACAGGGTTGGGGAGGCCCTGCATTGTGAGCAGCCCTGTAGTTGCCTGTGGAGAAGAAAAGCCTGATAGAACTCTCCCAGGCACCCATTCCCACCCTATTCCCACATATGATTCCTGCTGGCCTGGGACACAGTCCTGGCCCCGATCTCACAATGATCTACTTACAAGAGCTCATCAAGGAAGAATTCGCCTCATTAAGAAATTACTAATTAAAAGGGAACTGACACAGGAGTTAAAGATATTACAGGAACAGCAAATGGCACATGAATACTTACCAGAAATTGTTGCCAGGGAATAGATGAAAATTGTAACATTTATCCATGAATATGTAAAATAAGTCAAAGCAGAGATAGTAAGACAATGGAAGGAGATAAAACAGGGGCTCTGGAACTAGAGCAGGAGGAAAATCAGGCCATCATAGAAACAAGGCCACACTGGAGGTCGCACAGAGGTTCAACCCTGCTGAGGACTTGTCCTGAGTAGCAGAGCCCTACAGGGAGAGGAGGGCTGAAAGGCTCCAGGTACAAAGTGCTTCAGCTGCCCCATGAACAGAACAAAACATTTATTTTAAACGAATAGTTAAGCTGGGGGGAATAAAATGAGCCCCCCAGGGTAGACAGTGGGGACCTGTGCCTGGCTTAGTTTAAAGTGTGGGAATAAAAGGGAGTCTTTCCTAAAAAATTATAAGATCGTACCTGGGTACCTCATCTTTTTACAAACAGAAGTAGGGACTAAGTATTTAAAAAGACAAACTACTAAAAAGAGATTCAGAGACATGGAAGAGAAAGAACATGCATCTATCAGAGTTCTAAAAGGGGACAGAGAGATGGGAGAAATCAGAGGGATCATGGTTATCAATGTGGAGGCTTAGGCCTGTAATCCCAGCACTTTGAAAGGCAAAGGCCAAGGCAGGCAGATACTCGAGGCCAGGAGTTCAAGAGCAACCTGGGCAACATGGTAAAACTCTGTCTCTGTTAAAAATACAAAAAATAGCCAGGTGTGGTGGCACATGACTATAATCCCAGCTACTCAGGAGGCTGAGGCAGGAAAATCATTTGAATCTGGAAGGCAGAGGTTCCAGTGAGCCGAGATGGTGCCACTGCACTCCTGCCTGGGTGACAGAGTGAGACTGTCTCAGAAAAAAAAAATTTTTTTTTTTTTTTCCCCAGAAATTGCTCCAGCCCTCAGAGCCAGGAAGTCAAATGAATCCTAAGCAAAATCCATACTTACTTATAGTAATACAAAGAAAGCTCTTAAAAGGCAGTGAAAGAGGGAGGAAAGTACGATCTCAATCCCATAAAACTGGATGTTGTGTCTAAATACATACAGGACCTAGAAGAACATGTCAAACTGTAAACAGCTGTGATTGCGGATGACTTTGCTCTTCTTGTGTTTCTCAGTTTCCTATAATGCAAATATTAACTTTTTAAATTTTTTATTTGAGAAAATCTCTTGCTCTGTTGTCCAGGCTGGGGTACAGTGGTGCCATCATAGCTCACTGCCGCCTCAACCTCCTGGGCTCCCAAGTAACTGGGACTATAGATGCACATGCCATCAGACCCAGCTATTTTTTTTTTTTTTTTTTTTTTTTTTGCTTTTTGAGACGGAATCTTACTCTGTCGCCCAGGCTAGAGTGCAGTGGCACCATCTTGGCTCACGCAACCTCTGCCTCCCGGGTTCAAATGATTCTCCTGCCTCAGCCTCCCGAGTAGCTGGGATTACTGGCATGTGCCACCACATCCAGCTAATTTTTGTATTTTTAGTAGAAATGGCATTTCACCATGTTGACCAGGCTGGTCTCAAACTCCTGACCTCAGGTGATCTGCCTGCCTCGGCCTCCCAAAGTCCTGGGATTACAGGTGTGAGCCACACGAGTGCCTGGCCTAATTTTTTTGTATTTCTTATAGGAATGAAATCTCACTATGTTAGCCAGGTCTGTCTCAAACTCCTGGGCTCAAGTGATCCTCCTGCTTTGGCCTCCAAAAGGACTGGAATTACAGGTGTGAGCCACAGCGCCTGGCCTACATATTAATTTTTATTTTAAAAAATAAAGGGCGAGGAAAAATTGCTGCCAAAGGAATGAGTTTAACAGCAAACTCTCAACCATAATGGATGAAAACAGTAAAACAATATATTCAAAGTATTCAGATAAAGGTATAATTTACATTTCTACATTAGAGAAAGTATTATTCAAGAATGAATGTGGAATCCCAGCACTTTGGGAGGCCGAGGTGGGCAGGTCATCTGAGGTCAGGAGTTTGAGACCAGCCTGGCCAACATGGTGAAATCTCATCTCTACTAAAAATACAAATACTAGCCGAGTGTGGTGGTAGTCACCTGTAATCCCAGCTACTTGGGAGGCTGAGGCAGAATTGCTTGAACCTGGGAAGCAGAGGTTGCAGTGAGCCAAGATCGTGCCACCGTGCTCCAGCCTGGGCAACAAAAGCACAAAACTCCATCTCAAAAAAAAAAAAAAAACAAAACCAAAAAGAATGTGGGGTGGGTGCAGTGGCCCATGCCTGTCATCCCAGCACTTTGGGAGGTCAAAGAGGGAGGACTGCTTAAGCCTAAGAATTGGAGGCAAGCCTGGGCAATAAAGCTAGACCCTCATGTCTTAAAAAATATTTTTTAAAATAGCCAGGTCGTGCAGGGGTAGAACCAGCTACTTGGAAGGCTGAGGCAGGAGGACCCCACGAGACTGGGAGTTTGAGGTGGCAGAGAGCTATGATTGTGCCAAGACCCTGTCTCAAGAAAATAAAAAAACGAAAAAGAATGTGGATACATTGGTGTAGTGTGGAAGGTTAGAAAAAAAAAAAAAAAAAATGCCAGGCACAGTGGCTCATTCCTGCAATCCTAGCACTTTGGGAAGCTGAGGCAGGTGGGTCACTTGAGGTAAGGAGTTCAAGACCAGCCTGGCCAACATGGCAAAACCCCGTCTCTACTAAAAATGCAAAAATTAGCTGAAATGCAAAAATTAGCTGGGTGTAGTTGTACATGCTTGTAATCCCAGCTACTGGGGAGGCTGAGGCAGGAGGATCACTTGAACCCAGGTGGTGGAGGTTGCAGTGAGCTAAGATTGCACTACTGCAACAGAGTAAGACTCTGTCTAAAAAAAAAAAAAAAAAAAGAATGTGATGGGGAGAGGTCACTTTGATAAATGGCAGGCGGATCACCTGAGGTTAGGAGTTCGAGACCAGCCTGGTCAACATGGCGAAACCCCATCTCTACTAAAAATACAAAAATTAGCCGGGCTTGTTGATGGGCACCTGTAATCCCAGCATTGGGAGTCTGAGGCAGGAGAATCGCTTGAACCTGGGAGGCAGAGGTTGCAGTGAGCCGAGATTGCACTATTGCACTCTGGCTTGGGTGATGGAGCGAGACTCCGTCTCAAACAAACAAACAAACTCTCAGAGGAAAACATAAGACCAAATCTTCATGACCTTGGATTTTGCAATGGTTTCTTAAGACACCAAAAGCATAAGCAAAGGAAGGAAGGAAGGAAAAAAAAGCAGAAAAACTGGACTTCATTAAAATGGAAAACTTTTTATGGATTGAAGGACACTATGAAGAAAAAAGCTGGGCGCAGTGGCTCACACTTGTAATCCCAGCCCTTTTAGAGACTGAGGCGGGTGGATCACTTGAGGTCAGGAGTTCGAGACCAGCCTGGCCAACATGGTGAAACCCTGTCTCTACTAATAATACAAACATTAGCTGGGCTGGTGACTCATGCCTATTAGTCCCAGCTACTCAGGGGTGCTGAGGCAGGAGAATCACTTCAACCTGGGAGGTGGAGGTTGCAGTGAGCTGAGATTGTGCCACTGCACTCCAGCCTGGGCAACAGAGCGAGACTCTGTCTCACAGAAAAAAAGACAATATTAAGAAATGAAGACAACCCACAGAATGGGAGAAAATATCTGCAAATCATGTATCTGATAAGGGTTTAATATCAAGAATATATGTATATAAGAATTCCCTACAACTGAACAACAAAAAGATAAACAACCCAGTTTTCAAATATACAAGGACATCTCTCCAATGATAGACAGATGTTCAGTAAATATGCTCAACATCTCAACAGCATTAGTCATCAGGGAACTGTACATCAAAACCATAATACTTCATACCCATTAAGATAGCTATCAAGGCTCCTGCCTGTAATCCCAGAACTTTAGGAGGCCAAGGTGGAGTATCACTTGAGCCTGGGAATTCAGGACCAGACTGGGCAACACAGTGAGACCTCTTCTCTACCAAAAAAAACAAAAAAAACAAAAAACTGGGCATGGTGGCGCACACCTGTAGTCCCAGCTACACAGGAGGCTGAGGTGGGAGGATTGCTTGAGCCCAGAAGGTCAAGGCTGTAGTGAGCTATGATGGCACTATTGTACTACAGCCTGGGCAACAGAGTGAAACCCTGTCTCCAAAAAAAAAAAAAAAAACAACCCAAAAGCTATCAAGAAAAGTGGAAGCAAGTGTTGCAAAGATGTGGAGAAACTGGAACCCTGTGCATTACTGGTGGGAATATAAAATGATGCAGCTGCTGTGAAAAATAGCTGAGTGGTTCCTCAGAAAGCGAGACATAGATCTGCCACATGATCAACCAGTTCCACTTCTGGGTATAAACCCGAAAGAATTGAAAACAGACTTAAACAGATATTTGTACGCCAATGTTTATAGCAGTTTGATTCACAGTAACCACAAGGTGGAAACAACCCAAGTGTCTGTCAATAGATGAACAGACCTCAACTAAAAAACATCTGTGTGTACACACACGCACGCACGCACACACATGCACAGAGAAAACTCTAAACCCCATATAAAATGTACTTCTCACACATGGAACATTTGCTAAAAATGACCAGTCTTGGCCATAAAATATACAATAAATTTCAAAGAACTGGGTATCATGCAGATCATGTGTTTTGTTTTTGAGATAGGGTCTCTGTCTTGTCACCCAGGCTGGAGTGCAGTGGTGCCATCATAGCTCACTGCAGCCTTGACCTTCTGCACGTGAGCAATCTTCCTGCCTTAGCTTCCCGTGTAGCTAGGACAGGTGTGCGCCACCATGCCCAGCTCATTTTTTTTTTTTTTTTTTTTTTTGAGACAGTCTCGCACTGTTGCCCGCGCTGGTGTGCAGTGGAGCGATCTCGGCTTGCTGCAACCTCTGCCTCCTGGGTTCAAGTGATTCTCCTGCCTCAGCCTCCTAAGTCAAGTAGCTGAGACTACAGGCATGCGCCACCACACCCGGCTAATTTTTGTATTTTTAGTAGAGACGGGATTTCACTATGTTGGCAAGGCTAGTCTCGAACTCCTGACCTGGTGATCCGCCTGCCTTGGCCTCCCAAAGTGCTGGGATTATAGGCGTGAGCCACTGCACCTGGCCTAATTTTTTTTTTTTTGAGACGGAGTCTTGCTCTGCCGCCCAGGCTGGGGTGCAGTGGCCGGATCTCAGCTCACTGCAAGCTCCGCCTCCCAGGTTTACGCCATTCTCCTGCCTCAGCCTCCCGAGTAGCTGGGACTACAGGCGCCCGCCACCTCACCCGGCTACTTTTTTGTATTTTTTAGTAGAGGCGGGGTTTCACCGTGTTAGCCAGGATGGTCTCGATCTCCTGACCTCGTGATCCGCCCGTCTCGGCCTCCCAAAGTGCTGGGATCACAGGCTTGAGCCACCGCGCCCGGCCAATTTTTTTTTTTTTTAATAGAGAAGAGGTCCTACTGTGTTTCCCAGGCTGGTCCTGAACTTCTAGGCTGAACTGATCCTCCTGCCTCAGCCTTTCAAAGTGCTAGGATTGCGGGCATGAGCCACCAGATCATGTTTTTTGACATTAATATAAATAGGCTAGAAACCAGTAATGAAAACATTAATAAACTCCAATATAAAACAAAGACTTACACATCTAAATAACCCAGTAGTCAAAGAAATAACAGTGGAAGTTGCAGATCTTGTCAAATACAGCTAAAGTAGTAAAGAGAAATGCACAGGCTGAAAGCTTATATAAAATTTGGACAGGCTGAAAAAATAAATTAGCTTCCAATTTAAGACATTAGTAAGGGAATAATACAATTAACCCAAAAGGATGAGAAATTAATCAAAATAATAGAGGGTTAATAAAATTAAACCCTGTCAGACTGATCAAGATAAAAAGAAGACAGATGCAAATAATGATTAGGATGGAAAAAAGGATCATGTGATATAGCTATACTAGAAAAGATACTCAAAACGAGAGTTATACAAAACCAGGAAATAAAATCCTGTTTTTCTTTTCTTTTTTTTTTTTTTTGAGACCGAGTCGTGTTGTGTCACCCAGGCTGGAGTGAAGTGGCAGGATCTCAGCTCACTGCAACCTCTGCCTCCCGGGTTCAAGCAATTCTGCCGTCTCAGCCTCCTGAGAGTAGCTGGGATTACAAGCACCCGCCATCATGCCCAGCTAATTTTTGTATTTTTGTAGAAATGGGGTTTCACCATGTTGGCCAGGCTAGTCTTGAACTCCTGACCTCAGGTGATCTGTCCACCTCGGCCTCCCAAAGTGCTGGGATTACAGGTGTGGGCCACTGCGCGTGACAAAATCCTGTTAAGTTCCTTCAGAGACTATGAGAAGAGGAAACGTCCCACACTGATTTTATGAAGCTAGAGAACCTTAATACTACAACAGGACAAGGATAGAAATGAAAGATTACAAGCCAATGTCTCGTGAACAAAGTCAAAATTATTAAATCACAAAATAAACCAAACTTGGCAGTGTACTAAAATGATAATATATCATAAATTCAGCTGGGTTTATTATGGGAATGCAAGACTGATTCAACATTGACAATTGTGATCACTTCTGATTCTGGCTAAGACAAACCAGTGAGTGTCAGACAAGCTGACCTCTCCCACCACTAACAAATTAAAAAAAAATCAGTAACAACAAACCTCATTTTCAAAACATTAAGAAACTACCAGGCCGGGCACGGTGGCTCACACCTGTAATCCCAGCGCTTCGGGAGGCTGAGGTGGGCGGATCACCTGAGGTCAGGAGCTCGAGACCAACATGGCCAACACATTGAAACCCTGTCTCTACTAAAAATACAAAAATTAACCGGGCATGGTGGTGGGTGCCTGCAGTCCCAGCTACTCGGGAGGCTGAGGCAGGAGAACTGCTTGAACCCAGGAGGCGGGGGCCGCAGTGAGCCGAGATTGCGCCACTGCACTCCAGCCTGGGTGACAGAGCGAGACTGTCTCAAAAAAAAAAAAAAAAAAAAAAAAGAAAAGAAAAAGAAACTACCAGCACAACCAGAATTTGAGAGGTCAAGATCCCAATGAGAAATAAGATATAGTCAAGTCTGATATTATGTATCATCTGTGAGCTGGGGGCCCATAAGGCATCTCCCAATTTATAAGAAGCTGAGCAGAGCTTGTAGCAATTTCATGGGAACAGACACAAAATCTGGAATTCAGGGCTATCGAGGCAGACAGCACCTGGAAAGTACATTAGGCTGAGCAAAGCTTCCAGTAGTCTTGAGGTATGAGACAGAGGGAAACTGCAGCTCAGTCTGCCATGAAGGAGGGGCTTGGAAAACACCACTGGCTACCACTGTGACCCCCTGACATGTGAACGCTGCCAACTAGAAATAGATGAGCTGTCACAAGCACCCAGCTCTGAATCACCTCAATACCATTCTGATTAAACTGATCTCACCATACACTAATTACCTGTAAGAAGCGAAAGTTCTCAAAGGGCAGAAAATCATCCTGAGCCTCAAATTATCTCTAGTTTTCAAATGTAACTTCTGACACTGAATAAAAATTAACAGGCACACCAAGAGATATGATGAAATAATTATACACCAAAAGAGAAAAAATAAAAAAAGAAAGAGACCTACAGGGTCTGGACCTACAGAGACCTACAGAGTTACTGGACAAGGGCTTTAAAATAACTGTAAATAAATACATATACAAGAAAACAGATGAAGATCAGCAGAGAACCAGAATTTATCAAAAAAGTATCGAACAAAAAAAAAAAGTATCGAACAAAAAGTCTAGAAGAAGTATATTACTGAAGTTAAGAATGTAACAGATGGTTTTTAAAAATTATTCTTTTTTTTTTTTTTTGAGATGGAGTCTTGTTCTGTTGCCCAGGCTGCAGTGCAGTGGTACTTTCTCAGCTCACTATAACCTCTGCATCCCAGGTTCAAGCAATTCTTCTGCCTCAGCCCTCTGAGTAGGTGGGATTACAGGTGGCCGCCACCACGCCTGGCTAATTTTTGTATTTTTAGTAGAGACGGGGCTTCACCGTTGGCCAGGCTGGTCTAGAACTCCTGACCTCGCTGGGCGCGGTGGCTCACGCCTGTAATCCCAGCACTTTGGGAGGCCGAGGCGGGCGGATCACAAGGTCAGGAGATCGAGACCACGGTGAAACCCCGTCTCTACTAAAAATACAAAAAATTAGCCGGGCGCGGTTGTGGGCGCCTGTAGTCCCATCTACTCGGGAGGCTGAGGCAGGAGAATGGCGTGAACCCGGGAGGCGGAGCTTGCAGTGAGCCGAGATCGCGCCACTGCACTCCAGCCTGGGCGACAGAGCGAGACTCCGTCTCAAAAAAAAAAAAAAAAAAAAAAGAACTCCTGACCTCAGGTGATCCGCATGTCTCAGCCTCCTGAGTACAGGATTACAAGTGGCCACCACCACGCCTGGTTAATTTTTGTATTTTTAGTAGAGATGGGGTTTCACCCTGTTGGCCAGGCTGGTCTCAAACTCCTGACCTCAGGATCTGCCTGCCTCAGCCTCCCAAAGTGCTGGGATTACAGGCTTAGCCACCACACCCAGCCAACAGATGGGTTTAACAGATTAGTCATAGCTGAACTATAAAATAATCTGGTAGGAAATATCCAGACTGAGGCCTAAAGGTAAAAAATAAACAAAACAATAAAGAGACAAGACAGTCGGTCAAACATGTGTAACTAGAGTCCACAATTAGAGAAGAAATATAATGGAGCAGAAATTTGAGTAAGGAATGGCCAGGACTTCTCTGAAATTCATGAAAGATATTATAGTTCAAGATTCAAGAAGCCCTGTGAATATCAAGCAGGAAAAATAAAAGGAAGATCATACCTAGATCTCATAGTAAAACTTGTACAACTAAAACACAAGGAGAAAATCTTAAAAGCAGATAGAGGGGATAAAATTAATCTTCAGAAGAGCAGCAGTAAGACTGACAGCTTACTTTTCAATAAAAAGGCTGGAAATTAGAAGACAATCAAAGACACATTTAGGCCTGGCACGGTCTAATCTCAGCACTTTGAGAGGCTGAGGTGGGAAGATCGCCTACGGCCAAGGAGTCTGAGATCACAGGGGTACACCACCACACCCAGCTATTTAAAAACATTTTTTTTGCAGAGACCCAGTGTCACTTTGTTGCCTTGGCTGGTCTCAAACTCCTGGGTTTAAACAGTCCCCCCATCTTGGCCTCCCAAAGTGGTAGGATTACAAGCATGAGCTACTGCGCCTGACTTTGTTTTTTTAATGGAGCAATATAAGCATGTTTATATGTTGTTGAGAATGACTTTGTTAGAGAAAGGGAGCTTATTATGCTGGAGAGAAAAGGGGCAACTGTTGGGGTTGTCCTTAGGTGAGAAGGAATCGAATTAGCGCCCAAGTAGAGGGTCTGTGCCCAGCCACAAGACCCCATCTCTACAAAAAATAAAACAATTAAATCAGGTGTGGTGGTGTGTGCCTGTAGTTTAGCTACTCAGGAGGCTGAGGTGGGAGGATTGCTTTAGCCTAGGAGATTGAGGCTGTGGTGAGGTATGATTGCGCTACTGCACTGGAGCCTAGGAGACAGAACGAGATCCTGTGTCTTAAAACAAGAAAGAAAAGGCTGGGCGTGGTGCTTCACGCCTGTAATCCCAGCACTTTGGGAGGCCGAGGTGGGCAGATCACTTGAGGCCACCAGGAGTTCAAGACCAGCCTGGCCAACATGATGAAACCCCATCTCTACTTAAAATACAAAAATTAGCCAGGCATGGTGAAGGCACCTGTAATCCCTGCTACTCGGGAGGGCTGAGGCATGAGAATTGCATGAACCTGGGAGGTGGAGGTTACAGTGAGCTGAGATTGTGCCACTGCACTCCAGCCTGGGCAACAGAGCAAAGCTGTCTCAAAAAATAAATAAATAAATAAATAAAATAAAATAGCATTAGATAATACTAAAGGGAGTTCTTTAGACAGAATGAAGGCAATTGTAGGTAGAAGCACACAAATATACAAAGAAGTGAAAAGTAACAAAATGGGTAAACATATGGGTAAAGATAAGTAAATATTGATTGTATAAAATAATGACTTGTTGGCCGGGCGCGGTGGCTCAAGCCTGTAATCCCAGAACTTTGGGAGGCCGGGACGGGCGGATCACGAGGTCAGGAGATCGAGACCATCCTGGCTAACCCGGTGAAACCCCGTCTCTACTAAAAAATACAAAAAACTAGCCAGGCGAGGCGGTGGGCGCCTGTAGTCCCAGCTACTCGGGAGGCTGAGGCAGGAGAATGGTGTGAACCCGGGAGGCGGAGCTTGCAGTGAGCTGAGATCCGGCCACTGCACTCCAGCCTGGGCGACAGAGTGAGACTCTGTCTCAAAAAAAAAAAAAAAAAAAAAAAAAAAAAAATGACTTGCAGCATTTAGAATATATGTAGATCTTAAATAGTACAGCAATAGTGCAAAAGTCATGAAGGGAAACGAAGGGAATGAAAGTGTTCAAAGGTCGTCTTTCCTGATCTGGGAAGTGATAAAAGTACTAGTTTGAATTAGTCTACAAAGACAAGGATGCAGGTTCTCATCTCTAGAGTGACTACTAAAAGAATTTCATAAGTTCACATGAGAAAAGTGGAAACACTTGATTAATCCAAAAAGAAAGCAAGAAAGGAGCAAAATCTATTAATAAAATTCACCACATTTTACATTAAAAAAGAAAAAACATACGACTAAGTGGATAGTAAAAAAAGATTATTTCATTCAATAATTCTAACCAGGAGAGTATAGACTAAGAGTGATCAAAGACATAGAACATTCAGTCCCTTCACACAGTGCTGAAGTGAGTAGTATTTGGTATAATCATTTTGGAGAACAATTTGGCGTTTCTCATAAATCTGAACAAATATCCTATAACAAGCATTTCCAATCCCAGTACATACCTTAGAAAACCCTTGTATATGTGAACCATGAGACATAGTTAAAATATGTTCATAATAATCCACAGCTGGCATCCTACTTAATGGTGAAAGACCAAATTATTTCCCCCTAAGAGCAGGAATAAGAAAAAGAAGGATGTTTGTCCTTATACTTCTATTCAACATTATCCTGAAGCCAGGGCCATTAGACAAAATACCAAATAAAAGCAATACATATTGGAAAGAACAAAGTAAAATCATCTGTATTCTCAGATGACATCATCTTGTAATAAACAAAATCCTAAGGAATCCACAAGAAATATATAAATATATATATAAATGAATATATATATATTTTGAGACAGGGTCTCACTCTGTTGCCCAGGCTGGAGTACAGTGGTGTGATCTTGGTTCACTACAACCTCCGCCTCCTGGGTTCAAGCAATTTTCTGCCTTAGCCTCCTGAGTAGCTGGGATTACAGGTGCCTGCCACCACGCCCAGCTAATTTTTGTATTTTTAGTAGAGACGGGGTTTCACCATGTTGGCCAGGTTGAACTCCTGACCTCGTGATCCACCCACCTTGGCCTCCCAAAGTTCTGGGATTACAGGTGTGAGCTACCGAGCCTGGCCCACAAGAAATATTAGACCTAATAAATAAGTGCAGTAAGGTTGCAAGATACAAAATCAGTATACAAAAATCAACTGTATTTCTATTACACTAACAATGAACAATCGGAAATGAAATTTAAATACTTCCAGGAAGGGCTCACTACCGGATCACTCCTGTAATCTCAGCAACTTTGGAAGGCTGAGGCGGGTGGATCACTTGAGCCCAGTAGTTTGAGACCAGCCTGAGCAATATGGTGAAATCCCATGTCTACAGAAAATTAAAAAAACAGCTGGGTATGGTGGTGTGTGTCTGTCGTCCCAGTTACTGGGGAGGCTAAGGCAGGAGCATTGTTTGAACACAGGGGGTTGAGGCTTCAGTGAGCAGCGTTCATGTCCAGACTGGGTGACAGAGGGAGACCCTGTCTCAAAAAATATATATATATTTTTTTTCAGAGATAGGGGTCTCCTTAGGTTGCCCAGGCTGGTCACGAACTCCTGGCCTCAAGCAGTCCTCCTGCTTTCAGTTTCCCAAAGTGCTGGGATTACAGGTGTGAACCACCACACCCAGCCTTTTTTCTTTCAACATTGATTATATCAGGAAAAAATAAAAATTATAAAAATTTTAAAGGGTAGAAAGCATACAAATACAGTGATTTCCGGGGCAGATAGGCTAGCCGTCCTCAGTGTTTGTTTTCTACTTCCCCCTCAGAAATAGAACCTTTTTATTTTTGAGACAACGTCTTGCTCTGTTGCCCAGGCTGGAGTGCAGTGGCACAGTCTTGGCTTACTGCAACCTCCACCTCCAGGATCAAGCAATACTCCCACCTTAGCCTCCTGAAGAGCTGGGACTACAAGCGCACGCCACCATGCCTGAATAACTTTTTTGTATTTTTTATAGAGATACAAAATACAAAATTAGCCAGGCATGTTGTTTCATGTGGGGTGTTTTACATGGTGTTTCGTGGGGGTTCACTGTGTTGACCAGGCTGGTCTCGAACTTTTGGGATCCAGTGATCCACCTGCCTCAGCCTCCCACAATGTTGGGACTATAGGCATAAGCCACCGCACCCAGCCATACACAGAACTTTTGATTTTTTTTCCTTTATATCTAATAGCAACTTTATTCAGAGGAAATGAAAACACAGCAAGCCTTTAGGCATAGTGTGAATTTCTCAGGACAAAGTACTGTCAATTTTTTTTTTTTTTTCCCTGAGACGGAATCTAGCTCTGCTGCCCAGACTGGAATGCAATGGCGCAATCTGGGCTCACTGCAACCTCTGCCTCCCAGGTTCAAGCGATTCTCCTGTCTTAGCCTTCCAAGTAGCTGGGATTACAGGCGCACGCTGCCACGCCCAGCTAACTTTTTGTATTTTAGTAAAGATGGAGTTTCACCACGCTGCCCAGGCTGGTCTCGAACTCCTGAGCTCAGGCATTCCGCCTTGGCTCCCAAAGTGCTGGGATTACAGGCATGAGCCACCATGCCCAGCCAGTACAGTCAAATTAAAACTCTGAGGTATGGCATGCAAGGTACTAGAATCCTACAAGTTATACTAGGATCAGGATTGGAATACGGATTTCTGTTGTTAGCATGATGCCAACTCTCTATAATGTGCACACTGTCTACTAAGCACAGCATAGGCTTCTGAAAACAAGTGATCTGTGTGGACCTTTTATTTTTATCTGGGCACATAGCCTGGCATCAAACATTTCCGAGACTCCCCTGCAGCAAGATATGCATAGTTATATGTCTAAATTCTGGCCAAAGGGGTGGAAGCAGAAGCAGTGGGTGGGCCAGCTTGTTCTCCTTTGCTATTGGCTCCTTTTGCTGGCTGGAATGCACTTAGGATGCTGGGATCCAGCAGCACTCTGACAGATGAGAAGATCTTATCAATGAAAGCCAATTAATGGCATCAAACCGCAAGGGAAAAAAAAGCCTGTGGCTCCACCATCACCATCTCAGACATTCTTGAGAATGAAATAAACAGTCTTGTTTAAATCACTTTTTAGAAATGTTTTAGTGTTACCTGTAGGCAAACGTAATCCCAATTAATATAGCCTCAAAACTAGTAGGGTTTGTAAGAGGAGTAGGGAGAGGAGTTAATCCAAAAGAAGGGAAGAAAGAGGAAAAAAGACACCTCAGAAAAGGAGGCTGGGCGCAGTGGCTCACACCTGTAATCCCAACACTTTGGGAGGCCCAGGTGGGAGGATTGCTTAAGGCTAGAAGTTTGAGACCAGCCTGGGCAACATAGTGACAGCCCGTCTCTATTTAAATAAATAAATTAAAATACATTTAAAAAGTACAAATCCCCCAAAATAACATGGTAAGAATAAACCTAAATATATAAAAATCACTTCATAAAAATGGACATTACCTATTTCTTTTTTTTTTTTTTTTTTTTTTTTGAGACAGAGTCTTGCTCTGTCGCCCAGGCTGGAGTGCAGTGGCGCGATCTCGGCTCACTGCAAGCTCCGCCTCCCGGGTTCACGCCATTCTCCTGCCTCAGCCTCCTGAGTAGCTGGGACTACAGGCGCCCGCCACCGCGCCCGGCTAATTTTTTTTGTATTTTTAGTAGAAACGGGGTTTCACCGTGGTCTCGATCTCCTGACCTTGTGATCCGCCTGCCTCGGCCTCCCAAAGTGCTGGGATTACAGGCGTGAGCCACCGCGCCCAGCCGACATTACCTATTTCTAAAATAAAAACCAGGAAACCAGATAAAACATAAAACCCAGGTATATGCTGACTACAAGAGACATGATTGATAAGGACAGTGAAAGGTTAAAAGTAAATGGATGGAAAGAGATATACCAAACAAACACTAATCAAAGGAAGGCTGCTACTGCAATAGTCATAATACATATAAGATGACTCTCAGGCAAACACAAACATAGATTCTGAAAAACAGAATGGATCAGTGAACATCTGCCAGGAATATTACAATTCTAAACTTGTTCCAGCCAGTATCTTCAAAAATATATAAAGCAAAAATTGACAAAATTTTAAGGAGAAATGGACAAACCATTTTATAGAAAGTGGTGTGATATAGACATCATACAATGAATGTTAAACAGTAAACTCAAGCTCATCTTTTGGATGAACACACCCCTTCCCCATTCCAGTTCTGCCTTCACATCTAATCTCAGTGGGCCTTGGAGTGACTGGTGAGCCTCCTCTCTCCTGGACGCCAGTTTCAAATCTGCTCTCCAGAGACGTCCTATGCGTCCTCCCCACCTCCTCGCCCTGAGGTGTTGAGTCTGCTCCCACCTGCCTCACCTCACCTCACCTCAGACATGGCCTTCCTCCTGTCCCTGTGGAGAAGCTATCTGTTCTCTACTTGGGCACTAATTCGATTCCTTCTTACCTAAGGATAACGCCAACAGTTGCCCCTTCTCTCCAGCATAAGCTCCCTTTCTCTGACAAGGTCATTCTCAACAACATATAAACATGCTTATATTGCTCCATTAAAAAAACAAAACAAGGCCAGGCATGGTGGCTCATGCCTGTAATCCTAACACTTTAGGAGGCCGAGACTGGGGGACTGTTTAAGCCCAGGAGTTTGAGACCAGCCTAGGCAGCAAAGCGAGACTGCATCTCTACAAAAACAAATTTTTTAATTAGGCAGGTGTGGTGGTGCACCCCTGTGTTCCCAGCTACTTGGGAGGCTGGGGTGGGAGGATCAGTGGAGTCCAGGAGTTCAAGGCTGCAGTGAGCCATGATCGCACCACTGTACTTCAGCCTGGGTGACAGAGTGAGACCCTATCTCAAAACAACAACAACAAACCAGCTCTCTCCTTTGACCCTACATCCCTCCCTTTCTCTGCTTCCTTGTGCAGGAAAATCCATGCAAGTGGTCTCCAATTACTCTCCTGTTTTCTCTTCTCTTAATCCTCCTCCTATCAGGCTGCCTTACCCATGCTTCCGCCATCACCATTCCACCAAAATGGCCCTTTTTGTATCTAATGACCTCTGCCTTTCTAGATCTGGCTTGGTGAGCCCATCAGCTGCCTCTGACAACGTTCTCTCCTTGAGAACATTGTTCAGGTGGCTTCCAATTGCTCTTCCTTTGATCTTGCTGTTTATTCCTCCCTTCCCACCGCTAAGTGTTCATGTCTCTGGGCTCAGTCCTTAGACTGCTTATCTTCTCTACATATTAGGCATTCTCATCTCATTCACTTAATCTATACTCTAGTGACTCCCAAATAGACTTTTCAAACTGGACCTATCCTCAGACTAATATATCCAACTGCCTGCTTGACTTCTCTATTCTGATGTCTAACAAAGCATATCAAATTTAACATGTTCCAAACTCCTCACTTTCCCCCAGATCGACACCTCCTATAGTTTTCCCCATTTCAGTGGCAACGCTATCCTCTTCCTCACTCAGACTCCAAGCCATGTTTGGCTCCCTTACTCTTACCCCATATCTAATCTGTCAAGAGATCCTGTTCTATCTTCAAAACATATCCACAATCTGATTCCTCCATTAAAGTCTCTCTCACCCAGATTGTTAAATCCTCCTAATGCATCTCCCAGCTTCCATTTGTGTGCCAATGAAAGGTACATGGAGGTTCTCATCTGAATAGAGAAGCCAGATTAATCCTTTAAAAAAGTATGTCAAGTTGCAGCACTCAAAACTCTCTGATGAGCTCTTCTTGGAGTAAAACCAAGCCTTTAATAATGGCCTCTGATGGGCGGATCACTTGAGCTCAGGAGTTCAAGAGCAGCCTGGGCATCGTGGTGAAACTCCCAGCTAGGTGTGGTGGCGGGCCTGTGGTCCCAGCTACTTGGGAGGCTGAGGTGGGAGGATTGCTTGGGCCTGGCACTTGGAGGTTACGGTCAGCCAAAACTCTGCCAATGCACTCCAGCCTGGGTGAAAGCGTGAGACTCCATCTCAAAAAAAAAAAAAAAGGGCTTCTGAGATCCCCTGTGATCTGGGATGCCCCCACTCTGACTCCCACTCTAGACTTCGTCTCCCATCCCTCTCCTCTGGCTTATGGCTTCAGCCTGCTGGTGGCTTCCCTCAGCCTTGAGCATGTCAAGCACTTGTCCGTAAGTCAGGTGCTGCTCCCTCTGCCTGGAAAGTTCTCTTCTCCCCAGATCTCTACAGACTTCCTCCCTCCCTCTCTTCAGGTTTCTGCTCACAGGTCACCTGACCAGGGATGCCCTCCCTGACCACCCTCAATGCAACAGCAACACTGCCCCTGCCTGTGCAGCAGACACTATACTGCTCTTGCCCTTCCTGGCTATTTGTTACTGCTTACCTGGTTACTGCTTACCACATTTGGTTATTTGTATCTCTTCCCATGAGGGGAGAGATTTTGTTTTGTTCACTGCTACATCCCCAGAAGCTACAACAGTACCTGGCATATATGGTAGGTACTCAATAAATATTTACTGAGTGAATGACGTTCAGGACCAAGGTAGAGATAGGGACCTATTATTCCACACTGTCCTGAAGCACCTTGCCATACAGTTGGACAAGATATCAATAAGGACAGACAAAATTGGTGTTCTTAGCAAACAATATAATCATTTATGATGCAAACCCAAAAGAACCATGTTGGATTCTCTTGGTTGCCCGACACAAGATCAACATACAAGGATCACACATTTCTACCTACTAGCTGTGACTAATTAGAGTAAGCAATTTTTTTTTTCCTCTTTTTTTTGAGATAGGGTCTCCCTGTCGCCCAGGCTGGAATGTGGTGGCATGATCTCAGCTCACCGCAACCTCCACCTCCTGGGTTCAAGTGATTCTCCTGCCTCAGCCTCCCAAGTAGCTGGGATTACAGGTGCTTGCCATGACACCCAGCTAATTTTTGTATTTTTAGTAGAGATGGGGTCTCACCATGTTGGCCAGGCTGGTCTCGAACTCCTGACCTCAAATGATCTGCCTGCCTCGGCCTTCCAAAGTGCTGGGATTACAGGCCTAAGCCACTGCGCCTGGCCGCAAATATTTTTTAAATGATCAATTTCACAAAACTCAACAAAAACTACTAGAAAGTACCAAGGAATAAATCTAATAAAAATATGCAGGAGACCAGATGCAGTGGCTCATGCATGAAATCCTAGCACTTTGGGAGGCTAAAGCAGGAGGACTGCTTGAGCCCAGAAGTTCAAGACCAGCCTGGACAACATACTGAGACCCTATCTCTACAAAAAAATCTCAAAGTTAGCTGGGCATGGTGGCACACACCTGTAGCCTCAGCTATTTGGAAGGTTGAGGCAGGAGGATCACCGGAGCCCAGGAGGCTGAGGCTGCAATAAGCCAAGATCATGCCATTGTGCTCCAGCCTGGGTGACAGAGCGAGACCTTTTCTCAAAAAACTAAATTAAATGAAAATTAAAATATGAAAGACCTTCATAGGGAAATTACTCAAACTTAGGTAGAAGGATATGATAGGATTCTTGAATAAATGGAGTGATAAAGTTGATTTATAGTTGAGAAGATTCAATGTTTTACAGTTATCAATTCTTCCCCTATTAATCTATAAGCTCACTTTACTTCCAGTTTTCATCCCAACAGAATTTTTCTGAGGAACTTGATATACAAATTATATAATTTATATTGGAAGAATGAATATACAAGAATAGTTTTTCTTTTTGCACAAAAAGGATAAAGGAGCATTCACCCCATTAGATATCAAGGCATGCTATAAAGCCATGGTAATTAAAAGTTATATTAACACAGCTGGGCACAGTGGCTCACTCCTGTAATCCCAGCACTTTGGGAAGCTGAGGCAGGCAGATCACTTGAGGTCAGGAATTCCAAACCAGCCTGGCCAACATGGTGAAACCCCATCTCTACTAGAAATACAAAAATTGGCCAGGTGTCAGCTGGGCGCAATGGCTCACACCTATAATCCCAGCACTTTGGGAGGCCGAGGCAGGTGGGTCAGCTGAGGTCAGGAGTTTCAGACCAGCCTGGCCAACATGGCGAAACCTCATTTCTACTAAAATTACAAAAAATTAGCGGGGTGCAGTTGCATGCACCTGTAGTCCCAGCTACTTGGGAGGCTGAGGCAGGAGAATCACTTGAACCTGGGAGGCAGAGGTTGCAGTAAGCCGAGATCATGCCACTGTACTTCAGATGGGGTGCCAGAGCGAGACTCTCAAACAAACAAAAAAAATTAAATAAATAAATGAAAATAGTTGTATTAACACAGAAGCAGCCAAAAGAGGAACAGAACAGAGCCCAGAAACACACCCCTGCATAAGTATGGAATCTGACAGATAATGACTGGCCAGCATCACTAAACACTGGGGAAAGAAAGAGACTTCAGGCTGGGAGCGGTGGCTCACGCCTGTAATCTCAGCACTTTGGGAGGCTGAGGCGGGTGGATCACTTGAGGTCACGAGTTCGAGACCAGCCTGACCAACATGGAGAAACCCCATCTCTACTAAAAATACAAAATTAGCAGGGCGTGGTGGCGCATGCCTGTAATCCCAACTGCTTGGGAGGCTGAGATGAGAAGCGCTTGAACCTGGGAGGCAGAGGTTGTGGTGATCCAAGATCGCGCCATTGCACTCCAGCCTGAGCAACAAGAGCAAAACTCTGTCTCAAAAAAAAAAAGACAAGCAATAATGTGGCAGAAAATATTGGTCATATTATAATAGGCATAGTGTAATTATCCATATATATAAAGAACTACAAATTGATTTTTAAAGTGCTTTTTTTTAAAGACAGGGTCTCACTCTGTTGCCCAGGCTGGAGTGCATTGGCACAATCATACCTCACTACAGCCTTACTCTCCTGCACTCAAGCAATCCTCTAACCTTAGTCTCCTGAGTAACTGGGACTACAGGTGTGCACCACAGTGCTCAGTTAATTTTTTATTTATTTTTTATTATTTATTTATTTTTTTGAGATGGAGTCTAGCTCTGTCACCCAGGCTGGAGTACAGTGATGCGCTTGGCTCAGTGCAACCTCTGCTTCCCGGGTTCAAGCGATTCTCTTGCCTCAGCCAGCTGGGATTACAGGTGCCTGCCACCACACCCAGCTAATTTTTGTATTTTCGCTGTGTTGGCCAGGCTGGTCTTGAACTCCTGACCTCAGGTGATCCACCTGCCTCGGCCTCCCAAAGTGCTGGGATTTTAAGCATGAGCCACCGTGCCTGGCCAATTTTTTTTATTTTTTAATTTTCATTTGTAGTAGACATGAGGTCTCGCTATGTTGCCCAGGCTAGTTTTGAACTTCTGAACTCAAGGAATCCTCCCACATCAGCCTCCTGAAGTGCTGGGATTAAAGGCATGAGCCACCATGCCCAGAGGATTTGAAAAATACTGAGAATCCAACAGAAAAATGAATAGCGTATACAAGTAATTCACAGGAGTAAAGTTTGAATGGCCAATATAAATAAAATTAAAATATGCACAGCTTCTCTAGTAACCAAGTAAATGTGAAATATATCAACTGGTTTTAATTTTCCACTTATCAAGTAAGTGATTTAAAGTCCAACAAGATCAACTATCAGTAAGTATACTAGGGAAATGGCAATTTTCAAACAGTTGGTATAAGGATAAACTGATATAACCTCTTTGGAGAGCAATCAGGCAGAATTTATTAAAATATGTGTTTCCTCCCATCCAGTGATTCTGTCCAAGATAAGTACTCCAGAGAAATTCTCCCATGTCGTGGTAGAAAGATATGCACCAGTGTTGATGAAACGCTGAAAACACCAAAACGGCCTGGGCGCAGTGGCTCACGCCTGTAATCCCAGCACTTTGGGAGGCCCAGGCAGGCGGATCACCGGAGGTTGGGAGTTCGAGACCAGCCTGACCAACATGGAGAAACCCCATCTCTACTAAAAATACAAAAAATTAGCCGGGTGTGGTGGCACATGCCTGTAATTCCAGCTACTTGGGAGGCTAAGGCAGGAGAATCGCTTGAACCTGGGAGGGGGAGGTTGCGGTGAGCCTAGATCACACCATTGCACTCCAGACTGGGTAACAAGAGCGAAACTCCGTCTCAAAAAAAGAAAGAAACAAACAAACAAACAAAAAAAACCCCCGAAACACCATTAGGAAAATGGTCAAAGAGAATGTAGTATATGCGTATGAATTTAACAGAAATGAACTAGATCTCTATGTATCAAAGTAGACAAGAGTGTTCAAGACAGCGTTCAAAATAAAATTGTTCTTTTAACTGCAGCTTAACAGTGGATGTAACTGCTTCTTTGCTGTGGCAGACTATATTTTCTGAAGGCCCCAACAGTCTCTCCTGTCCCTCTTCCTCTTCTAGAACCTTGATACTTCCCTGTGAAGTATCATAGGTAGGGTCTAATACTCCCCTCCTTCAACCTGAAGCCCTGCCTTGGGCTTGTGACTTGCTTGTAACACAATCAAATACAGTGAAGGAGTTACCAGGTGACTTCCAGAGCTAGGTCAGAAAAGGTGATGCAGCCTCAGTGTTCAACACATACTTGGGTCTGGAGCCACCACGGGAAGGCTGTCATGCTGCGAGGGAGCAAAGGCAGGTGGAGGGACATACACAGGGGCTGTGGCTGGCTGTCCTGGCCTTTGAGTCATCCTTGTCTAAGTGCCAGGCACACACCTTAACTACCTTTAGGTAATTCCATCCCTCAGGTGTCATGTCACCCCCAGCCCTTGAGCCTTCCCATCTGAAGCCCCAGGCTTTATGGAGAAGAAACAACATGTTCCTGCCACGCTCCTTCTGAACTGCTGACATAACAGAATCCATGACCATAATAAAATGGTGGTTTCATGCCATTAGGTTTGGGGTGACTTGTTATGCCCTTCGTGCTTCTGTGCCTTTGCTCCCTCCATCTGGAATGCCTTTCCTCTCCCCGAGCCTGCAGATCCTCTCTGAGGCCCAGCTATGTATGGTATCTCCTTGGTGGAGTTCCTCACAGACGTAAGAGGGGTGACCTTAAAACTTGTGGCCATGGCTGGGTGTGGCGGCTCACACCTGTAATCCCAGTATTTTGGGAAGGCGAGGCGGGCAGATCACTTGAGGTCAGGAGTTCGAGACCAGCCTGGCCAACATGGTGAAACCCCGTCTCTACTAAAAATACAAAAATTAGCTGGGCGTGTTGGCACGTGCCTGTAATCCCAGCTACTTAGGAGGCTGAGGCACGAGAATCACTTGAACCCAGGAGGCGGAGGTTGTGGTGAGCCGAAGAAATCGCGCCACTGCATTCCAGTCTGGGCAACAGAGTGAGACTCTGTCTCACAAAAACATAACAAACAAAATACCAAAAAATTAACTTGTGGTCACAAGTCAGGACCTTGAGTGGATGTACAGAATTTAATCAGAGAGCCTTGTTGTTTTAATTAAGAATATCATTCTTAAGAGACAGGAAACATTATTCACAACAGCCAAAAGGTAGATGCAATCCACCTATCTATTGGCAAATTAATAGATACATAAAATATGGTCTCTACATACAATGGAATATTACTCAGCCTTAACAAGGGAGAGAACTGTGACACATGCTATGGATGAACCTTGAAGACATTATGCAAAGTGAAATATGCCAGTCACAAAAGAACAAATGCTGCATGGTTCCACTTACATGAAGTAGCTAGAATAGTCAAACTCACAGAGACAAAGTAGAGTGGTGGCTGCCAGTGGCTGGGGGGTAGGAGGGAATGGGGAGTCAGTGTTTAATGGGCACAGAATTTCAGTTGGGGAAGACAAAACAAGTTCTAGAGATGGACGGTGGTGATGGTTGTACAACAATGTGAATTTAATTAATGCCACAGACTGTACACTTGGTTGAAATGGTAATTTTCATGATATATATATTTAACCACAATTCAGAAAAAGAAATTGTCTGAAAAGAACATTGTCAAGTTTAAAGTTCTTCAGGTTTAGACAAGAGGGCAATGCAAAATCCAATCAAGACAGGCAGCCATCTGGGTGGGTGGGCACTGCTGGGTTCCCTGAGCAGTCAGAATACGTATTTTAGATAAGGGACATGAGCTATGTGACTCCATCTGTCTGTAAGCTGCAGTAAGTGCTACAGGGCTATGGAAAGGGCTCCCTCTAGAGTGTTCAGCTGCAGGAGTTGTGGTGTGGTTATCCAGAAACATCACGAAAGACCCCTTCCCTCCCAGGTAGACAGGAAGGTAATACCAATATTGTTTGGCATGACATAATTTCCTTTGCAGGTAAACATCTTCTTGCTCTAGAAATAACTATAATTAATATAGTAAAGGAAAGTTAAAGGGAATCAAACCCACAGAATCATCCTATTGGCATGAAGCAATCTGTGCACCCTGCCCCAGGCTTACTGTCTCAATCTGTGCTATTCAATACAGCAGCTACTAACCACATGTGGTCAGTAAGCACCTGAAATGTAGTTTGTCTGAATTAAGATGTGCTGTAAGAGTAAAATATACACTAAATTTTAAAGACTTACTATGAAAAGGAATATAAAATATTGCAATAATTTTATATTGAATATATGGTGAAATACAGGTGACCCTTGAACAACACAGGTTTGAACTGCACAAATCTACTTATGTATCAATTTTCTTCCCATCTGCCACCCCTGAGACAGCAGGACCAACATTCCTCCTCTTCCCCATTCCTCTTCCTCAGTGTACACAGTGTGAAGACAAGGATGAAGACCTTTATGACGATGCGCTTCTACTTAATGAACAGTAAATATATTTTCTCTTCCTTATGATTTTTTCCTTTTGAGACAGGGTCTCACTCTGTCACCCAGGCTGGAATGTAGTGGCCCAATCTTGGCTCACTGCAGCCTCGACTTCCTGGGCTCAAGCAATCCTCCCTGCTTGTCAGCCTCCCGAATAGCTGGAACAACAGGCACATGCCATCATGCCTGGCTAATTTTTACATTTTTGGTAGAGATGGGGGTCTTGCTATGTTGAACAGGCTGGTCTTGAACTACTGGGCTCAAGAGATACTCTCGCCTCGGCCTCGAAAAGTGCTGGGGTGCTGGGATTACAGGCTTGAGCCACCACGCCCAGCCTAAAACCACTATTCTAAGAAGGGGTCCATAGAAAACCTACTTAAAACAAGCTCTGCCCACACAAAACTGCCAGTCAGCTTCTCAGTGCCTCAACTGCTTATCTTAAATTTATATTAATATATGCTCATATTTTTTTAAAAAACGTGGAGACACAAGCAACAAAAGGAAAAAATGGATTTCATCAAAACTAAGAAACTTTGTGTGTCGGCCAGGCATGGTGGCTCACACCTGTAATCCCAGCAGTTTGGGAGGCCAAGGCAGGCAGATCATGAGGTCAGGAGTTCGAGACCAGCCTGGCCAGCATGGTGAAACCCCGTCTCTACTAATAATACAAAAAATTAGCCAGGCATGGTGGCACGTACATGTAATCCCAGCTACTCAGGAGGCTGAGGCAGAATTGCCTGAATCCAGCAGGTGGAAGCTGCAGTTAGCCGAGATGGCGTCACTGCACTCCAGTCTGGGCAACAAAGCAAGACTCTGTCTCAAAAAAAAAAAAAAAAAAAAAAAAAAAAAAAAAAAAGAACCTTTGTGCATCAAAAGTCACCAGGAAGAAAGTGAAAAGAATGGGAGAAAATATCTGCAAATCATATATATGATGAGGGTCCAGAACCCAGAATATATAAAGGACTTACAACTCAATAACAAAAAGACAAATCACCCAATTAAAAAATGGGTGAAGGCCTTGGCCATTTCTTCCAAGAAGACATACAAATGACCAACAGACACATGAAAAGATGCTCAATGTCATAAGAGAAATACAAATCAAAATCATAGTAAGATACTACTTCATCTACTTCATAGCCGTTAGGATGGCTATAATTTTTTTAGAAGACAGAAGACAAGTTTTCGTGAAGATGTGGAGAAACTGGAACCTTCGTGCTTTGCTGGTGGGAATATAAAATGGTATAGCTTCCATGGAAAACAGTTCAGCAGTTCCTCAAAAAGTTAAACATAGAGTTACCAGATAACTTAGCAATTGTACTCCCCAAAGAATTAAAAACAGGGACTCAAACACGCCCATCTTCACAGCTGCATTACTCACAATAGCCAAAAGGTGGAAACAATCCAAGTGCCCAGCAATAGATGAACAAAATGTGGTGTATACTGTACACATAATGGAATATTACTCAGCCACAAAAAGGAAGTTCTGATACATGCTATAACATGGATGAACCTTGAAAACATGCTAAACACAAAAGGACAAGGCAAATTTGTAGACACAGCAAGTAGAGGATATCAGGGGCTAGCCAGAGAGGATAGTGGGGAATTACTGTTTAATGGGTAGATTTTATGTTTTAGATGAAAAAGTTTTGGAAATAGATGCTTGTGATGGTAGCAATATTGTGAATGTAATTAATGCCACTGAATTGCACACTTAAAAAGAGTTAAAAGGTAAATTTTATATGTTATTTTACAACAAAAAAGGAAAACAAAAATAGAAGTTTGACCTAGCATTTCTACTCCAAAAGAAATGAATATACATCCATACAAAAACT
This sequence comes from Macaca nemestrina, assembly GCF_043159975.1. Taxonomy (NCBI): domain Eukaryota; kingdom Metazoa; phylum Chordata; class Mammalia; order Primates; family Cercopithecidae; genus Macaca; species Macaca nemestrina. Next base: position 28,324,911 of record NC_092139.1, read on the forward strand.
TGTACATGAATATTCTAGCAGTATTATTCATAATAGCCAAAAAGTACAAACAACCCAAATGTCCATCAACAGAAGAATGGCCAAATAAAATGTAGTGTGAAATGAAATATTATTCAGCAACAAAAAGGAATGAAATACTGCATATGCTACAACATGGATGAATCTCAACATGCCAAGTGAAAGCCAGACACAAAAGGCCATATATGGTATTATTCTGTTTATATAAAATGTCCAGAATAGGCAAATCCACAGAGACAGAAAGATTAGAGGTTGCCTAAGGCTGCAGGAGCAGCTCCTAATGAGTAGAGAGCATCTTTTTGGGGCGATGAACATGTTCTTAAACAGTAGTGATGGTTGCACCACACTGTGAGTACACTAAATGCCACTGTGAGTTTATTAAATGTGTACTTTAAAAGGGTGAATTTTGAGGTATGTGAATTATATCTCAGTAAAGCCATTATAGGGCAGAAGAAAAAGAGAAAAGAAAAAGAAAACCTTCCAGAAAGTCCAACAAAAAGACATGAGGAAGAAAAGGTGAGAGCCTGAGGATCCACCCAGCAGGTACAGCAACTGACAGAAATTCCAGAGCTAGACAACAGAACAAATAGAAGTGAGAAAATTACTTTTAAAAATTAATACAAGGTGGCCAGGCACAGTGGCTCACAGCTGTAATCTCAGCATTCTGGGAGGCCGAGCCAGGCGGATTATCTGAGGTCAGGAGTTCGAGACCAGCCTGGCCAACATGGTGAAACCCCATCTCTACTAAAAATACAAAAAATTAGCCAGGCATGGTGGTGCACACCTGTAATCCCAGCTACTAGGGAGGCTGAGGCAGGAGAATCACTTGAACCCAGGAGGTGGAGGTTGCAGTGAGCTGAGATCACGCTACTGCACTCCAGCCTGGGCAACAGAGCGAGACTCTGTCTCAAAAAAATAATTAAAAAAGATGGAGTCTTTAAGATTCTGAGGGAAAATTATTTTTAACTTCATATCATTTTTATATTTGCATAGAAATATACAAATTGTATTTACGTATAAATATATTATTATTTTTTTAGACAGGGTCACGTTCTGTCACCCAAGCTGGAGTGCAGTGGTGCCACAGCTCACTGTAGCCTCAACCTCCAGGGCTCAAGCAATCCTCCTACCTCAGCCTCTTGAGTAGCTGGGACTGCAGGTGGCCACCACCACACCCGGCTAAGTTTTAAAAAATGTTCTGTAGATATAAGGTCTCACTATGCTTCCCAGGCTGTTCTTAAACTCCTGGGCTCAAGTGATCTGCCCACCTTAGCCTCTCAAAGCACTGGGATTACAGGCATGAGCCACCATGCCCGGCACCTTTTTTTTTGAGACAAGATCTCATTCTGTTGCCCAGGCTGGAATGCAGGGCTCAATCATAGCTCACCACAGCCTCAAACTCCCGGACTCAAGTGTTCCTCCTGCCTTAGCCTCCAGACTAGCGAGGACTGCAGGCATGTGCCACCATGACCAGCTAATTTTTCTTCTAAAAAAAAAAAAAGTTTTGGCCAGGCGCGGTGGCTCACGCCTGTAATCCCAGCACTTTGGGAGGCCGAGGTGGGCGGATCACAAGGTCAGGAGATCGAGACCATCCTGGCTAACACAGTGAAACCCTGTCTCTACTAAAAATACAAAAAATTAGCCAGGCGCAGTGGCGGGTGCCTGTAGGCCCCGCTACTCAGGAGGCTGAGGCAAGAGAATGGCGTGAACCCAGTGGGTGGAGCTTGCAGTGAGCAGAGATCATGCCACTGCACTCCAGCCTGGGCGACAGAGCGAGACTCCATCTCAAAAAACAAACAAACAAAAAAAAGTTTTGTAGGCTGGCTGCAGTGGCTGATGCCTATAATCCCAGCACTTTGGGAGGCCAACCCAGGAGGATGACTTGAGCCCAGGAGTTTGAGACCAGCCTAGGCAACACAGGGAGACCTTGTCCCTATAAAAAAATTTAAAAAATTAGCTGAGCATGGTGGCACTCTGTGGTAGACCCTTGCTACTCAGGAAGCTGAGGCGAGAGGATTACTTCGGCCCAGGAGTTTGAGGCTGCAGTGAGCTATGCTTATGCCACTGCACTTCCAACCTGGATGACACAGTGAGGCCATGTCTCTTAAAATTTTTTTTTAATTTAGCAAATGGAGCGTATTTTTAAAATGTGGCAACAGGACAAATTGTTTTAGGAAAAACAAAATGTAAAAAGAAGAAAATGCAATAATAATATACTGTTAAGTTCTGCAATAAACAATTTTACACACTCAGTAAACAGAAACACTGATTACTATTTAACCATAAAGTGTGATGTATACAGAGGGTGGGGGAAAGGGAGATAGAGGTTGTGTGAGAGCTAAACACTCATCTATGCCTATGGTAACAGGAAATTAATAGAAATGATTAATTTTAGAGAGCAAATATAAGGTAATCAGTCACATTTTTAAAAACATACATGAAGGCAAATACCAGAATATATAGCTAGTAAAAACTAAAGGTAGGGCAGTGGGCTGGATATTTTCTCTTAGAAGACTCTTTTTTTTTTTTTTTTTGAGATGGAGTCTCGCTCTGTGGCCCAGGCTGGAGTGCAGTGGTCTGATCTAGGCTCACTGCAAACTCTGCCACCCGGGTCCACGCCATTCTCCTGCCTCAGCCTCCCAAGTAGCTGGGACTACAGGCACCCGCCACCACGCCCGGCTAATTTTTTGTATTTTTAGTCGAGATGGGGTTTCACATGTTAGCCAGGATGGTCTCGACCTCCTGACCTCGTGATCCGCCTGCCTCAGCCTCCCGAAGTGCTGGGATTACAGGCGTGAGCTACCGCGCCCGGCCTTCTCTTAGAAGACTTTTAATGCTCTCTGATCCCTGTCTCTGTTTTGATTTTTTAAAATAATTTTCTTGTAAAAAGTTACTAGGTACTTTCCTCACAACACTTCCCCTGCACTAGTGGGTGTGACATCAAAGCTGGGAATTGGCCTAGAGGACAGTGAAAACAATGACTCTGATGAGCCTTCTGCATCATCAAAGGCTGCTGTCCTCAGGGCCCCTCCATCATGTATGGGATGTGGGTCAACACCATTTGGACACTCTGAAGACCTGTCCTTCCTGAGTGTGGAGGAGTAGCTCAATGGGAACCAGAACCTCAGGTGAACCAGGTGGGTGCAGGTCAACAGCCTGGAGCTGCCCAGGACCTCCCTTCCACCACCCAATCCCCCTTCAACCACCTTTGAATCTAGGTTCCCTACACATGTCTAGCACTTTCTTGAACTAACTTCTCAAAGGAGTTTTTGGAAATTGGCATGATATAGGTAGAAACATAAGTGGGAAATAAAAGCATAACTTCTTCACGCCCTGTTGAGACCCAGTTGGATCCCTGGTACTTGGCACACAGGAAGCACTCAGGAAGAAGCTGTTGGCTGAGTGTGGTGGCTCATGCCTGTAATCCCAGCACTCTGGGAGGCAGAGGCGGGTAGATCACCTGAGATCAAGAGTTCAAGACCAGCCTGGCCAACATGGTGAAACCCCGTCTCTACTAAAAATACAAGTCAGCCAGGTGTGGTGGCACGTGCCTGTAGTCCCAGCTACTCAGGAGGCTGAGGCAGGAGAACTGCTTGAACTTGGGAGGCAGAGGTTGCAGTGAGCTGAGATCGTGGCACTGTACTCCAGCCTGGGTGACAAGAGCGAGACTCCATTTCAAAAAAAAAAAAAAGGAAGTTCTTGAAGTCATAATTAGGCTCCCACTTTTCTCTGTGTCAGGCCCTTTACATGCACGACCACATTCAACCCTTACAACATGCTCACATAGTGAGCAGAGGATTAAATCCATTTTACAGATGAGGAAATGGGGGCTCAGAGTAACCTGACCAAGGTTACTTCAGAACTAAGGGAGGAGCTGGGATTCAAACTCAGGTGTGGGTGACCTCACAGCCTGCACAACAAGCAGCTATCACCAGCAACCCTTTCTGAAAAGAGGTTTGGTTCAATAGGTGGATGGACGGAAGAATGCGAAGAAAGTAAGGAGGAGCTCAAAAACTAGCCCAAGAAGAGAACCTAAGAGACCCTCCCCCCTCAGAAGTTCGGAAGCTGCCGGCCACCAGCTGGAGAACCAGCTGCGAACACCTTCTACCCTTGCCCAAGGACCATCCGTGTGGCACCCACCTTCTTCAGAGAGGTTGTTCTCTTTGGTCTCCTTGTCCATCTGGCAGCACCAGCCTTCTAGTCGCTCCGTTTCTGCCTGCAGTAGCTTTAGGAACCAGTAGCCGTCTCGGCGGCAGGCCCCTGGCTGTGCTGGCTCTGCTGGGGAGCTGGAGGAGGTCTCAAGCCAGGGGTCGGGTGGGGGCAGCGAGGACGCCTCTAGGGCAGGGTCGCTGTTGTCTCCATAGGAGAGGTTGCGCTTGATCTGGGCAATCTTGGGGACCTGCCGGGGACCGGCATCGATGCTGATGGAGTTGGGGTGAGGGGTACAGTCCGGGAGGCTCCTCTCAGATGACTTACAGCTTGAGTCATTGGCATCCTGGGTATCCGAGTCTGTGTCCCGTCGGGAGGACATACTGTGAGAGGGGACGCTGCTTCTGTGGGTAGGGGGTGGATGGGGTGGGGACAGGAAGGAGTGAGTCACCAAGAGGGCCAGAGACCAGAGGCCGCCTTGACCCGGACACACGGGAGACAGAGAAACGGATGCATCATCTGCTCACCATGCGCCTGAAGCGGGTCCCACAGCCCCCATCTCATTCTTGGCTCAGCCCTTGCCCCATCCCGCCCAAGCCCACACGCACACACACACGAGGACAAGGTCATAAGGTTGCCTGTTTACTGCAGTGGGGCCAGGAAGACCACCAGCATCAGGGCAGCTGAGGCCATGTCCAGGCCCAGCCGTGGCCCCCGTGGGTGACTGGTCTCACAGAGCAAGTGCTCATCTGTCCACCCGCCCGCCCCTGCCCAGCCTCCCATGCCTGGGCCACCACCCGCAACCCAAACCCAGCTTGGTTATTAGAAATCCAGCAAGGAGAAGTGGGTTAGGGAGAGCAGGAGAGGTGAGAGCGGAGGGAGGGAGAGGAGAGGGGAGAAGCAGCCGCCACCTCTGTCCGACTTACCGCCAATCGTCCTCTACCTGAACCCCGATGGACTGGAATTTGGTAGCGGGACTGGGCTCCTCTTTTGGCACTGGCTGAATGCAGTCAACCTTATTGAAGGACAACGACAGCAACGGCACAGAGACAAAGACAAAAATAAAAAACAAACACCACACTTGCTGCTGAAATTCACATTAGTGGGACGACGCAAACGGACGTGTGGACAGACAGACACGAGGCATGCGGACACTGCACGTGGGCCCGAGGCCGGACCAGGTTAAGCCGGGCACTGCTCATTCGCGTGGAGGCGGGCGGGCAGGTGGATGGGAGGTGGGATGGGGTGGAGATGACTGGCTTTCCCTACTCTGAGGAGGGTGCCATCACATCGATCGCTTTGGGTCCGTTGTCCTCCGAGAGGTGGGAACCGTTCCTTCTAGTCCTCTCCTTCACACGCATCAGAGAGAAAAAAAAAGGACGACGAAAGAGAAAGAAAACACACACACACACAAAGCCACAGCCGTTATCTGGTGTAGTTGAAGCTGGCGGCTGTCTTGAGGCAAAGATCACTCCCCAAACCCTGTGGTGGAAGCCTGGAGGGCAGGCCAGAGGTGCCTGCACTAAGGGCAAACCCTGGACAGCAGTTCTCGATTCAGAAACTGCCACCCAGACAGGAGCCACCGAAGTCCCTGGGCATTATTCATACTTGGCTGAGGTTACCTTTAGCACTGGGTAGCCCTGGGGAGCAGTAGGAAGGACTGGGGTCAGGGCCAAGCGGAAAGCTGTCACCCCTCCACTCCTGTGAAGTGGAAGGAACAGGACAACAGTGATGCCCCGCGCCTGCCTTTCTTCTCCGGGACAAAGGTGCTGGGCCACAGGGCAGCCAGGCCAGCCTTCCTATCATCACTCAAGAATGAGGGAGAACCCACACTCAGCCTAGGGCATGAGGCACCAAAGGGTTCAGGGCATCCTCAGAAACTGGGGACTCTTCAGTCTCTTGGCCTTGTGGAGAAAAGTAGGGGCCAGGGAAGCTTTCTGGGACAGGGATGCAGCCACATTTCCCCTCGGCAAAAGCCGGCTCAAGGAATGCAGCATCACTGGATCTCCAAGAAGCTGCAGTGAGAGCAAGAATGGGGCTGGGGTGAATCCAGGGAAATGATGCCCAGGACAGGCCTAAGAGAGTCCTTATCCCGGTGTCATTTTCTGGGTGAAAGCAATCAAGGGTAGTCCTAACTCTTAGGCTTTCCGGGAAGATAAGCGCATCTGGTTTGGCCAAAAAGAGGGTGGGGCTGCCCAAAGATATGGGTGGTCAGGACCAAGGGTCAAAGATCAGGCTACTCTCTGTGTTTCTGAGAATCCCACCTGCAGGGCAGGGTCTGGACACTTAAGAAGCCCAGAAAACAGACAGCAGAGTCTCCTGGCCAACTCTCTCCCTGTTTGTATGTGGGGAAGCAGAAGCCTAGAGCTGCCTCTTGGAGGAAACAAGTCCAGGCAACTGCAAGAAATTGCTCAGTAAGCCTTCTCTGTTCCATTCAAGCTCCAGTTTGTGTCCCACGCTCCTGCATTTCAGTGCTTTGTTATCAGCTGGGCCACATCCAATTGCTCGGGGGTGGCTGGAGGAGTCCCCTGCAGCCTGTGCCACAACACACAACGCCTCGTCCTCCCTGACTCACCCCCTGGGCTTGGAGGGGGCCTGTCTCCCTGCTCACCCTCACCCACTGTAGCTGCCCCTTCCCTACAGCTCTGAATGTGCCCTAGTTTGGTCTGTAGGTCCAGCCAGGGCAGGGAGAGTCCACTCAATCTGGATTTAGACAAACTCTTAAAAACTACAAGGCAGGGCCCAAGTTTCCCCAGCTCAGCAAACAAGACAGATTATTGATATCGGGTGCATGCAGGAGTGCAATGAAGCAGTGGAGGGGAAGCTGGCACACCTGCCCTGCTGTGTGCCACGACTATGGAGGGCCTGCTGACTTTGGCCACCTAGCCCTGGAGGAATCATCGCCTGGACCCTATCCCATGGAGAGAGGCATTGAGACCGGTATCACCTTTCTCAATGACACGAGCCTGGTCCCTCAAGCCACCTACCTGTCCCCAAGGCCCGAGAGGGCTCTGGGCAAAGTTCCCCTCGAGCAACCCCCATGGCTCAAGGGCCCTGGGTCCTGGGCCCCTGGCCCATCAGCGTCTATGCTCCATGCTGCTCCTGCCGCCAAGCGGGGCTATGGCCTCCGCACCCGAGCTGACCTTGGATTAGAGAACTGTTAGGCCAGTCCCGCCTCCCACGGGCCAGCTGGCAGGGCAAAGGGTGGAGTGGACAGACAGACAGTGGACAAACAGTGGACAGGAGATGGCTGGCTGAGTGTAACTACATTCACTGGGACAACCCACTGGAGAAGCAGAAACACATGCCCGCGGCTGCTGACCAGCGGCGCGTGTGGGCAGACACCAGGGAGGCGTGGCTATGGGTGGAATTCGGTTTGCCCACTTGGGGCTGAACCCCCAAAATAGAGAGACAAACCACCTTTTCCCAGGAGACCTAGTGGGCCTCCACCAGATGTAATTACACGCAGGCAGGTGCACGGAGTGGGCTGAGGACACACAGTGCAAAAGGAGCCCCTACTTGTATTCCTATTGATGACAGTTTCCTTTTGGGGGCGGCCTCGGGGTGGGACTCAGAGCTGGTCAGCGTCCCTTGTTCACTTTTCAGAGATGCATGTTTTGGGGGTGGCTCTGGGGCTTCAGGGGCTGGGGCGACTCCACCACGTGTCACGCTGGGCGGTCGGGTACTGCTGTCCAGGCTGTCCGATGAGTTGCTCAGGCCCGACTGGCTAGTCACCTCACTCTTGTGGTCCTGGCTGTCCAGGTAGGTGTCCTGGGCAGACTCAGTACTGCTCTGGACTGTGACTGAGATGAACGGCTTTGAAGTGGTGCGTGGAGGGACCGGTGGCGGGGTCTTCTTATACGCCACTAGGCATGATGAACCTGCAGATGGATGAGAGAAGGGCAGGGGAGAGGTGAGATGGTGAAGCCCCCAACCCTCTCAAGCCCCTTCCAGTGCAGAAGCCCTGCCTGACTTGGCCCTAGCTCTGGCCTCAGCCATTCTGTCCACAAGGATTTCTGGAGCAGGGAGAATGAGGGTCAAGATAGCAATGACCAAGACAGACACACACAGGCCCTACCCACCCTCATTCGAGAGAAAGTCGTGAGGGGATGCCACCACTGGCCAAAGATATCCCCCACGTCAGTCACACACAAACCTTATTATCCAGCAGGGGCATGTGCTAAGTGAAGTGCGTGGGGCCACAAGGCTCTGACAGACCCTGACCCGTGTCGTGGGGAGGTGGTGACAACTGAGCAGATGTCAAAACAGCTAAGGAATGGTTAACCTTGCTATCTTCAAGGTCACTGAGAGACTCAGTGCTCCCCTGGTCTTTTCCTTCCACACCACCTTCCCTCTCCCTTATTCCCTCTGCTTGGATGCCCCTCTCCGTCTGGTCAAAAATGAACACATTCGTCCGGGCACGGTGCCTCACGCCTGTAATCCCAGCACTTTGGGAGGCCGAAGCGGGCAGATCACCTGAGGTCAGGAGTTTGAGACCAGCCTGACCAGCAGGGAGAAACCCCGTCTCTACTAAATACAGAAAATTAGCTGGGCGTGGTGGCACATGCCTGCAATCCCAGCTACTCGGAAGGCTGAGGCAGGAGAACTGCTTGAACCCAGGAGGCGAAGGCTGCAGTGAGCCGAGGTTCTAGCCTGGGGAACAAGAGCGAAACTCCATCTCAAAACACACACACACACACACACACACACACACACACACACAAAAACACATCCTTCAGGGTCCAGCTAACCCCCTCCCCTATCTTGCCATTCCTGCCCCACCTCTTCCTCCTTATGGGAAACCCTGTACACTGGTCTGCCTCCCTGTTCTCCACTGAGATTCCCAGAGCCAGGCCCTGCCATGGGTAGGAACCTGAGCCATCTCTGAATCTCACCCTGATCCCAGCCAGGGGCTGACCCACAGCAGGGGCCCAAAACACCAAAGGCCCACTGCTTGCTTCTCAGACGATGAACTCTGTTGGCAATAGAAACTGCTTTTCCAACAGTAGCTACCTGCTAGGAGAGTGAGGTTGGATCTAGTGCCTTTCTCAGCACCTTAACTCCAGCTGCCTGTTGCCCTGTGAGAACTGAAACAAGCCCCTACCCTGGTCTGGGCCCACGAGCCAGATAAGCCCTGCCGTCAAGGGGCTACAATCACGGTGATGGTGATAACCCAGGAGAAACTCAAAAAACAAGGCCCAGTATCATAGGAGCTGTGGACAGAGGACTGCAGAAACCACCCATCTGCCACTATGAGATACTATCACATAACCTATCAGAATGGCTAAAAAGTGACAACATCAAATGCTATTGAGAATGTGGAGAAACAGTGATACTACTGTCATGGAAAACACATTGGCATTTTCTTATAAAACTAAACATGCAGCTAGGCATGGTGGTGCACACCTGTAATCCCAGCTACTCGGGAGACTGAGGCAGAAGCTGCAGTGAGCCGAGATCATGCCATTGTACTCCAGCCTAGGCAATAAGAGCGAAACTACGTCTCAAAAATAAAAGTTTTGGTAGAGATGGGGTCTCGCTATGTTGCCCAGGTTAGTCTCAAATTCCTGGACTCAAGGGATCCTCCTGCCTCAGTCTCCCAAAATGCTGGGATTATAGGTGTGAGCCACTGTGCCTGGCCTATAACATTCTTGAAGTGACCTAATTATAGAGAACAGATTAGTAGTTGCCAGGGGCTAGGGCAGAGGAGGTCACTAGGGAGAGGGTGAAGGGGAGGGCAGGAGGGAAGTAGGTGTGGCTATAAAAGGGTAACAAGAGGGACCCTTGTATGAAGTGATAGAGTAGTTCTGTATCGAGTGTGGGGATGGTTACATGAATGCATGCATGTGATAAAATTGCACAGCACTAACACACACACAAGTGAACACAAGTGGAACTGGGGAAATCTGAATAAGGTGGGTGGATTATATCTGTTGACATTCTGGATGTGAGAATGTATTACAGTTTTGCAAGATCTTACTATTGAGGGAAATTGAGTAAAGGGTACGAAGAACCCCTCTGTATTATTTTTACAACTGCGTGTGAATCTACAATTGTCTAAAAATTAAAAATTTAATTTTTTTTTTTTTTGAGATGGAGTCTCGTTCTGCTGCCCAGGCTGGAGTGCAGTGGCCAGATCTCAGCTCACTGCAAGCTCCGCCTCCTGAGTTTATGCCATTCTCCTGCCTCAGCCTCCCGAGTAGCTGGGACTACAGGCACCCGCCACCTCGCCCGGCTAGTTTTTTGTATTTTTTAGTAGAGACGGGGTTTCACCGTGTTAGCCAGGATGGTCTCGATCTCCTGATCTCATGATCCGCCCATCTCGGCCTCCCAAAGTGCTGGGATTACAGGCTTGAGCCACGGCGCCCGGCCTAAAAATTTAATTTAAAATAATCCATCTGTTCATCCAATAGACATCTATGGAACCAAGGCCTTGTACTGGATTCCAGGAAAGCCAGGAGCCCTCATCAGCAGAGAAACAGCTCTGCAGTGAGTTCTTTGAAAGTAACACATGCCACGATGTTAAGCCCAGGGAACTGGATGCTGTGCCTTGTGCCCAACCTAGTCCAGAGGCGGACAAAGTGCTCTGAGTTCCAAGCCAGGAGCACTCACTTCCTACTCATCTGTTCGAAATGTCCCAGTCCTGCTCAGGCCTTGAGAAAACTCAGGGATCCCCCAGACAGACACCTGCATCTCTGGTTACCAACCAAACAGCAGTGTGCAGGCAGAAGGACAGCCACCTCTCTGGGCCAGAAGAAAGGCAGCAGGGAGGCAGGAGACAGGGCTCAGGTCAAAAGGAGTATGGCCCTCTAACACAACATCCTGCGAGAAGGGGGACAGGCCTGCTCAGCGAAGAGAAGCGCCTGCGTTCAGCTGGCCACAAGGCACAGGCTGCGGGCCAAAAGCTGGGTCATTTACTAAGCTGTGCTCAGCAGCTTTGCAGCTTTGTAATGTAAGCCTCAGTGCCTGTGAGGTAGAGATCATGATTATGCCCACTTTGCAGGTGGGGCGTGAAGCTCAGGAAGGTTGGACAACTTGCTCAGATTGCAGGAGTAAGCAGCAGCCGCATCTGCTCCATGGCACAGCCACCTCACTCTGCTCTCCAGGCCTTGGGCCCCTCCTCGCTGGGCTGGGCTGCAGGTGTTTGGGGCCTTCACTCATCACCATACCCCTACAGCATCCTGCTGGGCCCTGGGACCAGTCTGCAGGGGTACACCAAACCAAAATCTGACTGTGGGAGTAGAAAGGGCCTTGACTGAGGCTGAGGCCTGGCTTCCAGGCTCCTGCTTGCCCTCTGGACTTCTCAGTACTCTCATCTGTTCCAGAAGCCAGGGTGGGAGGGATTCTCACTGGGTCACAGCATACTGTCTTCACACAGCCCTTGACAAACTCAAAGCACTGTCCCATTCATCCTCTTCCTCAAGGACGGGTGTGGAGCCTCCCATCACTGTGACTGCAGGGAAGATCCCCTCTGTGAATGCCCTTTCCACGGATGCCTGAAATTCTCTAATTTGAATCATTTTGGTGGTGGTAAGGGTCCAGAAGCCAGGGGGCAGTGTGGAACCAGACTAGCCTGAGTTCAGGTCCCAGCTCTGTCACTGACCTGTTGTATGGCCCCAGTTTCCTCCTTGTAAAAAGGGCGTGATTACGTAGGTTGCATTGCAGAAGCTAAGGCTGGGCCAGGCCTAGGCTTGGCATGACTCCTCATTTCTGGTACAGAGGCAACCGGGCCTGTGGACAGGGTGGGGACAGGGGGCAAGCCAAATTTCTACTACTCCCCAGCCACTGGCAGGGAGTCTGGGCTGGTTCTCTGGCCCAGGAACAATTTCCCCTAAGACCTGGACGTTCGTTTAGAGCAGTTCTTGAAATCTACGGCCACCAGTGCCCAGCAGAGAAAGGACTAACTCATTGAGGATTTCAGGAAAGGAATGGATTTGTTTGGCCTAAAGTCCCAAACAAATGGGTTTTTTTGCCCTAGATCAGAAAACTGAAGCCAACCTCAATTTGCTCAAAATGTTTAAAGGGGTATATATCTCCCTTAGGAGGGCAGCAGTTAGTATGGGGGAGCAAGAACTGGGCATTAAACCTAGCTTAGGCTGTGCGACACCAGAGTCCTTGTTCCCATCTGTGGGGTAGGGATGACACTGTCCATGAAGAGTGTGCATGCAGCATTCACGGGGGTCTGGTGGGGAAGAGGCACACCTTCTTCCCAATGGAACACAATGGAAGACAACAGGACTGCCTACAGCCAGGGTCTGGACAAAGGATTAACCCTCCAGCCTCACTCTCAGAGCTGCTAGGCCCACAGTTCTACTAAGCACCCTCAGAAGCCCTGAGCTCTGGCCTAGGCAGCCAGTTATCAGAGGGAAAGGTGACCCAGCCAGAAAGCAAGTCCAGGCCTGATTCGATAAGAGGAAAGTGAGCTTATCTTGGATCCTCTATGTCTCCTGAGGCCACAGTAAGATAAGTGGTGTTGACTAGCATACAAGATTTGGGGGCTCCAGGGGCTCCCTGGGGGGCAGGCACCCCTCTGCTCTTGAGTATTGCCCCCCTGGAGCAGGGAGATGGGACCTAACCTTGTACAGGAGAGCTCTCATTTCAAGTGTGTGAATGCAGGAAATATAGTGAGGAAATACCTCGCCCCCACCTCTTCCAATACCTCACCCCGGCCACTTCCTCCCCTGCTGGGGCCTTCACACATACTATTCTTCTGCCTGGAAGGCTTCCCTCAGCTACTCATAAGTTTCAGAATTTCTTCCTCTGAGAGCCTCCCCTGACTGCCCTCTCTTTTTCCACCTGGGAATCTCCATCAGAGCACTGACCACATCAGTCCATGGGCTTGGAGGAGTCACCTGACAGTTACAGGCCTGGAGCAATTGAGGGAACTCTGTCCTGCCAAATCATGCCACATGCTAGGACTGGGGTTATGCCTCAAGCACAAAGGCTCTCAATAATTTGTTGAAAGAGAAAATAAACCTCATTATCACTGCAAAAACTCTTAGTTGCAAAAAACCCAGATTATTTGGCCATACAGCAAAGGCTCCCAACACTTTAGTATCCAAGGTTCTAGGGCCCCTCCCAAACCTGAGCCCTTTCTGCTTGGTCCCTGCCCATCCATCTCGGCAGCTTCATCTCATGCCCCTCCCACCCCCTAAGCATACCACCCCCTTCCAGCTTCAGAGAACCAGATGCACAGTGCACCATTCCCAAACACAGCACACCTCCGTGTGTCCAAGCCTTTACATGGGCATCGGTTTCTGCTGGAGCCCCCTTCCCCTGTCCTCCATGCTTCCTGTCATCCTGCCAGCCCCTAAACCACAGCACACGAAACCACCCATCCCCGTGGGCTGCATGCTTGCCTCTCCCAACCCCCTCTCAGCCATGCAGGTCCCTCATGCCACAGCCCAGACACAAGCCAGTTGTACGATGCATCCTCTATGCAGCCTGCTCCCAGCCCCAGATATCTAGTCCAGCCTCTCTGCCTCTCAGCACCTAAGTCTTTTGCTTTTTCTAGAGAAGCTTCCTTATCTCATTATTTCTGTCTTCTACCCCAAGATTTTATCCTCCAAACTGTATTTATCAGGTCAGAATAAATTTGTTTCTGCATTTTTTTTTTTTTTTGAGACGGAGTCTTGTTCTGTTACCCAGGCTGGAGTGCAGTGGCACGATCTTGGCTCACTGCACCCTCCACCTCCCAGGTTTAAGCAATTCTCCTGCTTCAGCCTCCTGAGTAGCTGGGATTACGGGCGTGCACCACCACGCCTGGCTAATTTTTGTATTTTTTAGTAGAGACAGGGTTTCACCAATTGGTCAGGCTGGTCTTGAACTTCTGACCTCGTGATCTGCCCGCCTTGGCCTCCCAAAGTGCTGGGATTACAGGCGTGAGCCACCGTGCCCGGCCTGCGTTTTGTTTTTTATTGTAAAGGTTATAAGATGGCCAAATACTCAGGAGTGGCTGTGACTCCATTTCCTGAGGGATGTGGAGGACACAGCAACCTCAAGAAGCTAGTCCCCTGCATGTGTCTTTGGAGGCCAGGCTGAACTTGGTCCTGAGGCCTAACACACGCCTCATGCCTGCTGGCTCCCAGGTGATGAGGGGGCAAAGGAGAGGTGGTCTGAACTCCTCAAGAGGAACAGATGCCATGGGGCCACAGACAACCTGCAAGCCATGGCTCAGGCTTTACAGCGAAGGCAGTGGGGCCAGGCTCAAGGCCCCCATGAATGGATGAAGCTGACCCCAGAGACAGGCAGACTTCCTTAACTCCCTTTGCTGGTACTGCCAAGCTAGGGAAAAGGCTCATTAGTGGGAGGGCTGAGGGCTGGTAAGATCCCACTCCCTCTCCCAGCCAGCAAGTAACTTGTCAAACCACACAGCTAAATTGGGCAACTCATCTGTGTGCTACGATAAAAACAGAGCTAAAAGACTCCCACCCACCCAGCCTCAAATCCCTCCCTCCTTTCCTCTGTTTCTTCAGCCCAAGGCAGAAGCAGCTGGGAAGAGAATTCCAAGCAGCTAGGTCAGGATCAGGGACAGATTGCCTTCTCTGTTGACAGTCCATGTGACCCTCTCCTTTCCCACTGTTTCAGTCTGAGAGCCACCTCCCTCACTGTGCCTTAAGAATTAGCAACACTGGCCGGGCACGGGCTCATGCCTGTAATCCCAGCGTTTGGGGAGGCCGAGGTGGGTGGATCATCTGAGGTCAGGAAATCGAGACCAGCCTGGCCAACATGGGGTAACCCCATCTCTACTAAAAATACAAAAAACAGTCGGGCATGGTGGTGCAGACCTGTAATTCCAGCTACTAGGGAGGCTGAGGCAAGAGAATTGCTTGAACCCAGGAGGCGAAGGTTGCAGTGAGCTAGGATTGCGCCACTGCACTCCAGCCTGGGTGACAGAGCAAGACTCCATCTCAAAAAAAAAAAAATTAGCAACATCAAACTTTACTTTCAAACTCCAGCAAGAGGGACTGGCAGCCCCTCTCACAGCAGCATCCTCCCCAAGTCCTTCTGGAGATCCTCCTCTGCCCCTCACAGCCAGGCCCCTCCCATCCTTATCTTCTCCCCCTGATCTGGAGCCAGCTTCCCTGAGACTACCACAGATGCCCTCTGGCCTTCTGACCTCCTGTCCCTCCTTCCACCCCAGCCATTTGAGGAATCCAATCATGTCACTGTTTGAAACCATTCAACAGTTTGTAGACTTGGAACAAACCAACCCTTCAGTGGGGGCATTCAGGGCCTCCAGGATCCGCATCTACCTCAGACCCCAACATCCACAGAAGCCAAGAAGTTAAAAAGGTGTCAGGCTGGTGAAGACAGCCACAAAGCTCAGGGAGCTAGCTCTGTCCTTGGAGCCTGGTCCAGAAGCCAGGATGCACTCCCGTCAGTAATGATTCTGATGCTAACAGCTGAGCTTACTGAGTGCTGACCATGGCCAGGCCTGAGCAGTGCTTCATATACAGCTGATCCTACTTACTAATTCTATATGTGCAAAATTACCTACTCACTTGAATTTACTTGCAAAACCAACACTTAAGGGGCTCGCAGACGTGTGCCCACTGCACACATCCCCAGCTGAGGTGGAACAAGGTGACACTCCACCTTCTCACTGCAGCTCTCATACTGTAAACAAGTATCCTTTCACAGGTCTATTTAGTGTTATACTTTTCCCATTTGTGGGCTTTCTGTTGGTGACTTCACTGTTTAGAATGGCCCCCACATAGTGCTGAAGCACTGCCCAGTGTTCTCAGTGCAACAAGGCTGTGATGTCCCTTATGGAGAAAAGTGTTAGGTACGCTTCATCCATGCATGAGTCATAGTGCTGCTAGTCATGAGTTCAATGTTAATGAATCAACAGTATATTAAGTAAAGAATCTTTTTTTGGCCGGGCGCGGTGGCTCAAGCCTGTAATCCCAGCACTTTGGGAGGCCGAGACGGGTGGATCACGAGGTCAGGAGATCGAGACTATCCTGGCTAACACGGTGAAACCCCGTCTCTACTAAAAAAATACAAAAAACTAGCCGGGCGAGGTGGCGGGCGCCTGTAGTCCCAGCTACTCGGGAGGCTGAGGCAGGAGAATGGCGTGAACCCGGGAGGCGGAGCTTGCAGTGAGCCGAGATCCGGCCACTGCACTCCAGCCTGGGCGACAGAGCGAGACTCCTTCTCAAAAAAAAAAAAAAAAAAAAAAGAATCTTTTTTTTTTTTTTTTTTTTTTGAGACGGAGTCTCACGCTGTTGCCCAGGCTGGAGTGCAGTGGCGCGATCTCGGCTCACTGCAAGCTCCGCCTCCCGGGTTCCCGCCATTCTCCTGCCTCAGCCTCCCGAGTAGCTGGGACTACAGGCGCCCGCCACCGCGCCCGGCTAATTTTTTGTATTTTTAGTAGAGACGGGGTTTCACTGTGGTCTCGATCTCCTGACCTTGTGATCCGCCCGCCTCGGCCTCCCAAAGTGCTGGGATGACAGGCTTGAGCCACCGCACCCGGCCTTAAGTAAAGAATCTTTTGGCCAGGCGCGGTGGCTCACGCCTGTCATCCCAGCACTTTGGGAGGCCGAGGCGGGCGGATCACTTGAGGTCAGGAGACCAGCCTGGCCAGTGTAGCAAAACCCTGTCTCTACTGAAAATACAAAAATTAGCTGGATGTGGTGGTCGATGCCTGTAGTCCCAGCTATTTGGGAGGCTGAGGTGGGAGAATCACTTGAACCTGGGAGGCAGAGGGTGCAGTGAGCCAAGATTGCACCACTGCACACTCTAGCCTGGGCAATAAGAGACCCTGTCTCAAAAAAAAAAAAAAAAAAAAAAGAAAAAAAGAAAAAAAACTTTCAACAAAGATATACATAACACAAGGTTACGGACTGACTGGTTGGTTGGTAGAAACGTTATGACCACAGGCTTGCAGTGACCCTGTATTGCCCAGAAGAGCAATGGTTTAGCATTCACTATGACTCTGTGACCTACAGTGAATAATGAGAATCTACTTTAGCTATCCTTTAGCTGACTGAATCCTCAAAACCAGTATGAGGGAGGTTCCCATTTCTCAAATGTAAATGCCCCATTTTACATAGAGGTGGAGATTTGCCTCCACTCACCTCCCAGCTAGGCAGTGCTCAGGCTGCAGCCTGAAACCAGGGTGCCTGAAGGCTGACCACTACCTGATGGCCCCTCTGCTGCACTAACTACCTTTTACATGGCAGTTGTTTTACCCCTAAAAATAGGATGCGATACTCAATGTGCTCCGGGGAGGAGCCAAGGAGCTGACAGGCACGAGGTACTTTTGGATCTTGGGGTGGGCCCATGCCAATTTGTTACCATGGTTTCTGGATTAAGGAGAAAGTGATTGCCTCCTGGGAGGCAATCTGGGGGCCTTTCTGGAAGACACTGAGGTTGCCTGCGTCTAGATGGGTGGCCAGAGTCACTGAGTGGCAAGGAAATACAGAGCTTTCTGGTGAAGGGATACTCTGTGAGCAAAGGAGCAGGGCAAGACAGCCCAAAGCATGGGAAGACAGATGCTGAGTGGGGCACGGTTTGGCGAAACGTCTAACTTAGGTACCTTAGCTGGTGGAGGGAGGATAGGGATTGAGGCAAGGAGATCCAAGGAAGGCTGCCTCCTCTCAGGACTGTCAGCTTCCTGGGGCTGCTCTCAGCAGCAATGGGAACAGAGGCACCTTCTTCCTGCCGTAACATCCCATTTCTCATGAAGTCCCTCCAGACTGGCCCATGGGCAGAGGATTTTACAGTGTACAGACACTGACAGCAGTTAGGAGGGAGTATCACCTACTATTTCGAGAGTCCCAGTGCACTAGGCAGCTCTGCCAGGGAGTGCCAAGGCCATTCAAGCTGAGTGTGTCCAGAATAAATCTGAATCCTCTCCTCCTCCACATCAGCCTTGCTCTCCCAGAGAGGGGCCCTGAGCACTCAGTTATCCCCTCCTTCCACCCTCCTCCATCTGCAAAGCCTCACCCCTCTACCACAAAAACACAGCTAACAGAGTCCAGCTTCTCCTTGCCCCCACAGGCCTGGTCTTTTGCCTCCCTGTTTTCTCTATGGCCCATCTTACCCACAATCACTCTTGGAACCCCGACAGTTTTTAAAAGCTCAAACTGGACTGCTTCTCCCCTTTTCTAAAGCTTTTCAAAGGCTCCCCATTCCAGGCCGGGTGAGGTGGCTCACACCTGTAATCTCAGCACTTCGGGAGGCTGAGGCAGGCGGATCACCTGAGGTCAGGAGTTTGAGACCAGCCTGGCCAACATGGTGAAACCCTGTCTCTATTAAAAATACAAAAAATTAGCTGGGTGTAGTGGCACATGCCTGTAATCCCAGCTACTCAGGGGGCTGAAACAGGTGAATCACTTGAACCTGGGAGGTGGAGGGTGCAGTGAGCCGAGATTGTGCCACTACACTCCAGCCTGGGCAACAAGAGTGAAACTCCATCTCAAAAAAAAAGGCTCGGCCGGGCGCGGTGGCTCAAGCCTGTAATCCCAGCACTTTGGGAGGCCGAGGTGGGCGGATCACAAGGTCAGGAGATCGAGACCACAGTGAAACCCCGTCTCTACTAAAAATACAAAAAATTAGCCGGGCGCGGTGGCGGGCGCCTGTAGTCCCAGCTACTCAGGAGGCTGAGGCAGGAGAATGGCGTGAACCCAGGAGGCGGAGCTTGCAGTGAGCCGAGATCGCGCCACTGCACTCCAGCCTGGGCAACAGCGTGAGACTCCGTCTCAAAAAAAAGAAAAAAAAGAAAAAAAAAAAAAAAAAAGGCTCCCCATTCCATGCAGAATAAAATCCACATTGCTCGCCTCAGCCTACAATAGGAACTGGCCCACCCGCCCCTCCCTCATTCCATTCCAGCCACACCAGCCTTTTGCTATTCCTCAAACGCTCCAAGTATGCTCCCACGTGGGGCCTTTAGACCTGCCATGCCCTGTCTGAAACGAACTTCACCCTCATGTTGGCATGTCTGCTTCTTCTCATTATTATTTTAGGTTCAGCTCAAGTGGCATGTCTTCAGCGAGGACCTCCCTGACCACCCGTCTAAAGCTGTTATTCTTTCATTAAGGACTCTGCTTGTTTCATTCAAGCACTGGTCATTTATTAGCTCACATGTCTTTGGTCTCTCTCCTCTACCAGACAGGGAACCTGAGTATCTGATACAGGTCCCTGACGGTGGGGAACTTGAGTCTCTCATATAATCATGGTGCTTTCTCAGTAGCAAGCTCAATACATGGTTGGGCTCAGTAAATACTTACTGAATGAATGAACAAACCCCTATTTGACAACTGGGTAAACAGAGGCACAGGGAAGCAGAATGATTTAT
Organism: Macaca nemestrina; assembly: GCF_043159975.1. NCBI lineage: Eukaryota > Metazoa > Chordata > Mammalia > Primates > Cercopithecidae > Macaca > Macaca nemestrina. The sequence goes on from NC_092139.1 coordinate 28,344,382, forward strand.
TCCTGGTCTTTTAGTTTGGATCTAATGCCCAGGGCCAGGGCTTTGAAATTCCTTCAGATCACGCCCCACCACACACAGGAGCACAGTCTGGTGGGAGGTAGAACCTTGAGCAAATCTGCTTGCAGCTGGGCAGTGAAGCTGTGGGAATGAGACTGCAACAAACCTTCAGCACTGAGCAATGGCAAGTGTGTGAAAAATAATCATTTCTGAAAGGTGGCAGAGAAAGCATGTGGTGCTTCCAGCAACACTTTCCGGGCAAGATGTAGGATTTGTACAGATTTAAAAGAATCATTACTGAGGCCCGGGCCAGGGGCTACTTTATACTGACACAGCTCTGAGAGGAGTGGTAATTATCACTGATGCTTTATAGATGGGAGAAGAGGCTTTTTACTCTTATGACTGGCAGTGCAGAAAGCTCTGCTCTGCAAGGCCAGGCTGCCAGGATCTAAAATCAGTGCTCGCCATAGTGGGCTGTGTACTCTGCACAGGGCCTGAGTCCCTTCTGGGCCTTAGTTTCCACAGTTGTAAACTAAGTGGGTTGTCCCTGAATGGGGGTCACAGTTCAAATGTGTACAGGGCATCAACCCTTTCTGGCTCACAGCTGCCATGTAGGAGACCAGGGCCCAGCATTGTCAGAGCTGCCAAATGTACCAGAAATCTGGATTTTAAAATATACATTTCAAATTAGCAGATTTTTTTTTTTTTTTTTTTTTTTTTTTGAGACGGGGTTTCACTCTGTCAGGGCTCACTGCAGCCTTGACCTCTGGGCTCAAATGATTCTCCCACCTCAGTCTCCCAAGTAGCTGGGGCCACAGGTGTGCACCACCATGCCTGGTTCATTTTTAATTTTTTTGTAGAGATGGGAACTCACTATGTTTCCCAAGCTGGTCTCAAACTCCTGGACTCAAGCAATCCTCTGGACTTGGCCTCCAAAAGTGCTGGGATTACTGGCATGAGCCACTTTGCCCAGCCAAAGAATTTGAACGTTCCCAGCATATAGAAAAATGTTTAAGGTGATGGATATCCTAATTACTCTTATTTGATCATTACACATTATATGGATATATTACAATATCACATCTACCCTGAAAATATGTACATCTATTATATATCAACAGAAAAATCATTTGAGAAACAGTCAGTGGAAAAAAAAAATCAACTGGCAAAAAAACTCCTCTGCATTTTCAAATGGTGTTAATTCATAATTTTAAGAAATACAATGCAGGTGCGCATGCAGCGGCAGTGGCCTGTGGCACATAAGTCTATGGACTGCTACAGCAGCTGCCCCAGACCTCCTTGCTCCTTCTAGGGCTCCAGCCCCCTCCCTTGCTCCCCAGGAAGCCTGTCCATAAGAGCCTCCTCTTAGCCCGGTGGGAACCTTGAGGTGGAGAAAGCCAGGAGGAACTTCTAGCGGTGTCTCAGTTCCGGCTGGGTGAAAGCAGAGAAAGTCCCTTTTGGCCGGAAGGCCAGGTCTGGTTTCAGGCTCTTGGCACCAGGACACAGGGGGCAGGAAAGCTATATCCAGAGTGCAGGCAGCCACCCTCCTTCAGGGGCCTGGAGCAGAGGCCTGAGAGGGCCTGCTCAGTTGCCAGGGCAATGCCTCCACCCGACCCCCAGCTGCTCCTTTAGGAGAGCTGCTCACTCCCCAACTGGGGTCAAGTGTATGAGGGGCTTTTTTCCTGACATGTTGGGGCCACAAGAGTGGGCCTCTAGGCACACCCACAGTCCAGGGTGGCAGGTCCTCAGTGGGTGGGAAGCTGTCTGCTGGCTGGGAGACTTCAGAAGCTCCCAGACATCTCCCACTGACAGAGGGCTGGACGTGAACTGGCCTAGCATGAAGCACTTTAACTATATCGGCTCACCAACTCTTCACCAGGCTTACCATTCTGATTTCAAGGATAAAAAAAAACAAACAAAAAAACCCCTGAGGCTCAAAGAACTGAGTAGCCCAGGATTACACAGACAGGAAGTGGAAAAGCCAGAATCTGAGCCCAGGCTTTCCGCCCAGAACCAGTGCATTTAGCTGCTTTTTAGCCACGCCCTCCAGGGCTGGGAGTTAGGTGCCACCTGCCAGAGCCTGGCTGAGATCCTGGCCAGGCCAGTTCCCCAGTCAGGGCCTAAATGGGCCCTTTATTCCTGGGGTCCTTAGGCAGGGTTTGACTATTTCCTGAGTGGGTTAGAGGGTGGCAGCTCTGGCTTTGCTGACCATGAGGACAGGGGCCTGGTGACCCCGGTGCAGAACCCCAGCACATGGCTAAGGCACCCACCCTGCCTGTGACTGCTGCTGTCCACTGTCCTCCTTCAGGTCCTGCTCCCAGACACATGGCCCCACATGCTCTGACTCTCTCACCAGGAACACTGGAACTGCTGACATGGGTTCCCAGCCACTCAGGACTTCTCCAGTGTGACTGAGTCTGGTTCTAGGGATTCCCAAGGGGGCCTGGGGAAGGCTCTTTGGACTCTCACCCCACCCCAGGTCCCTCAGAGCAGCTCCATTTCCCCTTTTTTCTCTGTATAGAATTCCCACATGGTATTCTAGGACCTACCAGACTAATTCACTCTCTCACAGTACACATGAAAAAGGACCAGGAAGGCAAATGCACTCGCTGAGGATCTGGCAGCAGAGCAGGGATCCTTGCCTGGGGCTCTGAGTGTGGGAATGTTCCTGGTTTCCCCCCAGCCCGGAGAACACAGTTCCAGGCATTCAGGGAGGCACCTTCCCATAGCTAAACTCCACCTCCTCTAGCCCCGACCACTGACCTCCAAACAGTATATCCAAATAGCATGTAGTTTCTGAAAAACCATTTCTACCACCACTGCAACCATATCCAGTAAGCAGCCTGTCAGGAAACATCTACTCCTCACCCATTCTGTATTGGAATCTGTCACAAACATCATTTTATTTATCCTCAGAGACCCACCTGCAGAGTCTGCAGTGGCCCCTGCCCCAGCCCACCCTGGACACCTTATTACCATCATCCCTAGGAGTCCAAGCTTTAAAGAGATGGTAGCGTCCAAGCTACTGTTACTAAATCACAATCTTGTTTCTCAAAGCTACAACCAACTTGGGCGGGCATGGTGACTCATGCCTGTAATCTCAGCACTTTCGGAGGCTGAGGTGGGAGGATCACTTGAGGTCAGGAGTTTGAGACCAGCCTGGCCAACATGGTGAAACCCCGTCTCTATCAAAAATACAAAAATTAGCTGGGCATGGTGTCTCATGCCAGTAATCCCAGCTACTCAGGAGGCTGAGGTGTGAGGATCACTTGAACCCGGGAGAAGGAGGTTGCAGTGAACCAAGATCACGCCACTGCACTCCAGCCTGAACAACGGAGTGAGACCCTGTCTCAAAAAACAAAAACAAAAACAAAAAAACAAAAAACCAACCCACTAGAAGCAGGTGCTAGTGAGCAGAAGCTGCCCAGTTCAGAGCTGCCTCGGCTCCAGCACAGTGCAAAAACTTGACATGTGCAGCCTCTGTTTGGTCTGGTGAAGGACTGAGGGTAGAGAACGCAAAATGTGGCTTTTCAAATACTGGCTCTATCATAAGAGCTTTGCTGCTACCTTTCCAAAGCCCTAAGATCCCAGAGCCCAGCCTGGGAAGTATTACTTGGAAAGAGCCTCAAAAACAACTACCCTCACTTCTGGAGGGCTGATGTCAAACCCTGGTGATAGGTCACAAAAGCCTGGCTTTCACAAACTGTCATAGGCCCTGTGTCCAGTAAAGCCAGACACTGCCAGGCCCTGTACACCTCGATTTGTGGCCTCTTTCACCATTCTGAATGACCAAGCGAATCCCAGAATAGAAACGCAGTGTTAACAAGCTCATTCACTGGGCCTGGAGTGGCAGGTGGCATATCAGGTGACAGGAGTAGGAGCCAAGATCCCTGGGCAGCCAAGAGTCGGGATGAGACGAATAGTGCAGGACTGAATGGGGAAAACCATGAGTTCACTTCAGGTCAGCAGAGGTAATGCTGCCTGCCTCTGTGCCAGGGACGCCCTGGGGACAGAGACACAGGAAAGGAGAGGGATTTTTTTTCCCCTCAGAGCTTATATTAAGACGCTGAGTTTGGGAACCCAAGTAACACAATTACACAAGAAAAGCGGCATATGTGGAAAAATGGCTTAGTGATGTCAGCAGACCACAGACACTGTTTGAGGATGCAGTGTTACAGGAAAGTCACAGGACCAGAGAGGGCGCAGTCCCCACCGAACTCTGGATAATACTGAGGGTATCATAGGTAACTCCAGGCAAGGGATATTGTCAAACTGGAGCCTGATGACAGAAGGTGACCCACACAGGGAGAAGTCTCAACTCCATCCCAGCAAGTGCTTATTTACAGAGGGAAAGCCATGCAGAGTGCCAGCCACTAGGGACCCAGAATGAGCAGTCCTTGTCCTCAAGAAACCCACAGGAATGTGCAGATATGACAATGAAAAGCCTCTTCCACTGACTGGGCACTGTGGCAGTCACATGGAGTTGCATGAGAAAGCCCAGGACTGACTCAACAAGTGATTGGTGTGTCTGGGACGGACTTGTCACAAATGGGGCATGTGACACATATGCACCAAAAATTGTGCTTAGTGTAAAGTGAGGGATGGCTTGGAGAGGCTAGGCTGGTCACCTGGAGAAGAGAGACAATTTAAAAGGGCATGACTGTCCTCAAATCTTAAAAGACTGTCAAATACACATGTGGCCCCAGAAGGTCACACTACAATCAGAGGGGAAAAAGAAGATGGGGACTGTTAATGGGAAGTAGATTTTTCCTAATTATACAGAGGAGTTTTCTAAGCAGCAGAGCTGGCCAAAGACAGAGGAAGGGCCTAGAAAACGGCCAGCCAGGCTAGATGCAGGTAGGATGGATGCCAGGGAGGAAACTGAAGTCCCCATGGGTGTGAACTTTAAGATTCCTACTGGGCCTGAGACGCTCTTCGCCCTCCTACTTTACGTCCAGTTCTGGATGTGATATCAGACATCATCCTTGTGTGCATGACATTCATAGTTCAACATTTTTTTTTGAGACAGGGTCTCACTCTGTCATCCAGGCTGGAGTACAGTGGCGTGATCACGGCTCACTGCATCCCGGACTCAAGCAATCCTCTCACCTCAGCCTCCTAGGTAACTGGAACCACAGGTGTGCACCACCATGCCTGGCTAATTTTTTTTAGTTTTTGTAGAGATGAGGTCTTACTATGTTGCCCAGGCTGGACTTGGACTCCTGGGCTTAAGCAATTTTCCCACCTAGGATTCCTGAAGTGCTGGGATTACAGGCGTGAGTTACCGTGCCCAGTCAACTTTTTGTTTAGAGACAGGGTTTCACTCTGTCACCCAGGCTGGAGTACAGGGTGTGATCATAGTTCATTGTAGCTTCAACTTCCTGGGCTCAAGTGATCCTCCCACATCAGCCTCCCAAGTAGCTAGGACTACAGGTATGTACCACCGCCCCTGACTAATTTTTTTAATTTTTATTTTTTGTAGAAACAGGGTCTTGCTATGTTGCCCAGACTGATCTCCAACTCCTGGGCTCAGGCCATCATCCTACCTTGGTTTTCCAAGGGCTGGGATTACAGGGGTGAGCCACCGTGTCTGGTCTTTTCTTCCCCCTACCTCCGGAGAATTATCATCAACAAACAGCGAAATACAAAAGGAGAAAGTTCACACAGCCTAGCCACACAAGAGATTTTGTGAGAACACACACCAGGGCTTCAGACAGCAAAGTCAGGAAGTAAAACACCTTCATCTGGGAAGTCTAGCTGCACAAGACCTCCCATCTGAGATGATGAATCCATCAGCAGAATATGAGATCAGCTGATACTTGCTACCCCGCCCCCTTCAAAATACCTGCTATGACAGAAACTGCCAGTAGGTTAGGAATCCCTGGAACCAGCCTTCATTCACTGCGTGACTTAAGCTCCTGGGTCTGAATTTCTCTCATCTATAAAATGAGAATAATGAGGCTTGCCCTGTCCACTGCCCTAGCACTGCTGTGAGTTTCCTAAGACAGGTGGGAAAGGGCTTGGCAGGTGAGGAACTGTCATTACAATTGCCTGAGGAGCCTACACATCTCCTGAGCAAAGGGCCCACGGAGCTGTTGCCCAATCCCAGGCTCTCCCAGGACTCTGCACGCCAGAGGCTGAGGATTTCTGGCCTGGGGCAGAAATGAGGGGCCTCATCCTCTCCAAGGATTGATTTCGGGAAGGTTCATTGCCCTGCCCAGCACTCACAACCATCCAGCCCCTCCACACCATGCTGTAGTAGCACCATTCTAACAGTTTAGTGCAGAGACCACTGGCCTCTCTGCCTTGTCAATCACCCCTCTAACTCTCTATCACCCCCTTCATGCCAACACACCATGCTCAGCTTCCAGGCCTCTGTGCTGCCTGAACACCTTCTTCTTCCTCACTGATTCTGCCTCCTCCTTTAATCTCAGTTCCAGCATCACTCCTGCCAAAAAGCCTTCCCTGACAGTCTTCCCAGGCCCCTGCCCTGGCTCCCTCACTGAACAATATCCCACATTCAGGCACACCACAGGTCCTTGCCCACCACATTGTTTTTACAAACCTCTTTACTCTTCTGCTTCCCCCTTTAAGACCCTGAGCCTCCTGAAGGCAGGGTTGCATCCCTGTGACCTTCATTCCTGGCCCAAAAGAGGTACCCAGGTGAATGCCTGCTGACACTTAGAAGGCAGAACCCCATCCTCTGATTTCACCCGAAAAAATGACACAGGCTAGCAGAGCCCTCATCCTAGAAGACTCTGAAGACTCTAAGTAGAGAAGAGTAAGAAACAACTTAGCAGGCCGGGCGCGGTGGCTCAAGCCTGTAATCCCAGCACTTTGGGAGGCCGAGACGGGCGGATCACGAGGTCAGGAGATCAAGACCATCCTGGCTAACACGGTGAAACCCCGTCTCTACTACAAAATACAAAAAAACTAGCCGGGCGAGGTGGCGGGAGCCTGTAGTCCCAGCTACTCGGGAGGCTGAGGCAGGAGAATGGCATAAACCTGGGAGACAGAGCTTGCAGTGAGCTGAGATCCGGCCACTGTACTCCAGCCTGGGTGACAGAGCGAGACTCCGTCTCAAAAAAAAAAAAAAAAAAAAAAGAAACAACTTAGCAAGCAGATGACAGCGATGCTGGAACAAGTCTTGACCATATGTTCCCCCTCATGCCCACAGAGCCCTCCCCATTCAATTTTCCTCTCAACTACCTCTGAAAGCACAGCATGGTAACATCTGGGAAGATCTCTTTGAAAGAACACCTACCAATCAGAAGGTCACCAACCATCCCATCCTGTCCACAGAACTCTGCCCCAACAATGGCATGGGGTCAGCCACACTGAGGAGTGGCTGAATATTAGCGGCTAATAATCATAGTTGCCAGATGTTTTTCACCTGCTCAGGAATTGGTGGTTATTGCAGTAGCCCAGTCACCATCTGAGGTCCTAACCTCTGCATCTTATATTTGATCCCCTCAAGGAGATGTTTTCATCATCACCCCTGTGCTACTAAGGAAGGAGGAGGCTCAGAGAGGTTGAAGGATTTGCTCGGGATCACACAATGAGTCGTGTTCTATCTGCTAACTGAGTGCAAACCCCACAGGTTTCAACCTCCAGAATGGAACCTTCACAGAATCCAGTCTCACAGTAGTAAAAATACAAGCTTGCTTCGGCAAGACTGACACATACATTCCTACAAAGCTTAGAAGCTGCTGTAGAAAGACAAGTTTGTCCTCCCGCTCTGGTTGGTGGAATGTGACTATGGTACACTCTCACAAAACACACTGAGGCCAAGCCAGCATCCCAAGAAACATCTGGAGAAAACAGACTTTACCTTGATAACACCTACCCCCTGCGAGCTGCTCTGCCCCGATGTTTTTGCAAACATACTTCCGAAGGCTTCAAACTGTCCTGCCAGACTCCTTTCTGCTCTCACAAAGAGACCTGTGACATCACTTGCCCTTCATAGTCCTTCCCCCTCCCAGGACTGCCACCCATCCGTAAAAGCGGGGGACTGCACTAGACTGGGGAGGGCACAGGTTCCACTGGGCATGCTACTTCTGGTTGATTGGCTTTGCCTGTGTTGAGAAGGTTCCTCACGCTGTATCCGGGGGTCAATGGGAGTGCTATGGTTGATGCTGTCTGCCATGGGTCCAGTATGAGGGGTAATTGCCAAGTGCAAGGTATTTGCTGTCCCTGGACAAGATGATCACCATGGAAGTCATTTAGGACTCCAGTCCTATGACACAGAATTATTGTCCTTATCCCCTACCCAAACCTTTACCCTCTATCCTCCCTCACAGGCCCATCAACACCGGAGCTTCTTGAGAAATGTTTCAAATCCAGTAATCCAGTAAGATGGAAAAGCAAACATCTATTTCAAGTCTACTGTCCTTTGAAAGACTGACCAACAAGAAACCTTAAATAGCAACTTGTGGAGGGTAGCTGGGTTTCAGCCCAATTTTATCAGTGAAGTGCTGTATGACCTTGGGCAAGTCACTATATCTCTGGGTCTCCACTACTTCTACAAATTGGGATCAGGAGTCCTATTTTCCTTGCATTTAACTGTGTCCAAACACTGTGCTAGGATTCTTAAGACTGCAAAGGGAAGTCCATCATCTGTCTCACTGACTCTGAGTCATAAATATGTTGGAAAGTATTGTCCCATTTCCCAGAAGAGGAAGCTGAGGCTGAGGCAGGTGGAGGGACTTGGCCTAAATCCTAGAGCAAATAGCTAATGAAGGAATTATGCCTGGGTCCTGTGATCAGATCCACAGCCTTCCTCATCCCATTATCCTGCCTCGATAGGAGGCGGTGACCAGGCCACCAGGGGCTTTGGAACCAAGGCTACCTCTGCAGAGGAGGCTCTCCCAGATGATCAGTCCCTTAGCAATTCTGCCAGGATAAGGCCACACATAAGCTGAAATGTGCATTGTGCATTAACTTGGAGAATTACCCGGGCACAGTGGCTCATGCCTGTAATCCCAGCACTTTGGGAGGCCGAGGCAGGTGGATCACTTGAGGTCAGGAGTTCAAGACCAGCCTGGCGCCGGGCACGGTGGCTCACGCCTGTAATCCCAGCACTTTGGGAGGCTGAGACTGGCGGATCACGAGGTCAGGAGATCGAGACCATCCTGGCTAACACGGTGAAACCTCGTCTCTACCAAAAATACAAAAAATTAGCCGGGCGCGGTGGCGGGTGCCTGTAGTCCAGCTACTCAGGAGGCTGAGGCAGGAGAATGGCGTGAACCCGGGAGGCGGAGCTTGCAGTGAGCCGAGATCGCGCCACTGCACTCCAGCCTGGGGCACAGAGAGAGACTCCGCCTCAAAAAAAAAAAAAAAAAAAAAAAAAGACCAGCCTGGCTAACATGGTGAAACCCCTCTCTACTGAAAATACAAAAATTAGCCTGGTGTGGTGGCAGGTGTTTGTAATTCCAGCTACCTGGGAGGCTTGAACCCAGGAGGTGGAGGTTGCAGGGAGCTGAAATCATGCCACTGTACTCCAAGCTGGGGGACAGAGACACTGCCTCAAAAAAAAAAAAAAAAAGAAAAAAGAAAAAAGAAAAAAAATCTTGGAGAATTAATCACTACCATAAGAGTTAATTATTCAGAGCATTCCCCTCAGCTGCCCTTCAAATATATCTCCTTAAAATGGGCTAGTGAGGGCCGGGCATGGTGGCTCACGCCTGTAATCCCAGCACTTTCGGAGGCTGAGGCGAGCGGATCACCTGAGGTCAGGAGTTTGAGACCAGCCTGGCCAACATGGTGAAACCCCGTCTCTACTAAAAATACAAAAATTAATCCGGTGTGGTGGCAGGTACCTGTAATCTCAGCTACTTGGGAGGCTGAGGCACGAGAATTGCTTGAACCCGGGAGGCGAAGGTTGCAGTGAGCCGAGATTGCACCACTGCACTCTAGCCTGGGCGACAGAGTGAGACTCTGTCTCAAAACAAAACAAAACAAAACAAAAAAAGGTTAAGATGGTCATTAACACAGTGTTAAAAATGGACGAGTGAGTGGCCCACTGAAGAATGAGTCCCAGCAGTTATCAAACTGCTTTGATTTTAGCTGGGCGTGGTGGCGCATGCCATTCCAAACCTAAAAGTCACAAATAAAATATTTAAAACTAAGTATTTTTAAAAATTTTCTGTTTTAACTGTATTTGTGAGCAAGGGCTGATTAATAATCTGCCTACAATCTATTTACTGGAATTCAGCAAATATAAATAAAAGAAAAATAATTCAAATAGAAAATAAAGATCAGAGGTGTACAAAGGCAGTAATGGATGTGTATCATAGAACCTTGGATAGGAATTGGGTAAGAGATTGTATGGAGAGCCAGGCGCAGTGGCCATACCTGTAATCCCAGCACTTTGGGAGGCCGAGGCAGGCAGATCACGAGGTCAGGAGTTCGAGATCAGCCTGGCCAACAGGATGAAACCCCGTCTCTACCAAAAATACAAAAATTAGCCAGGCATGGTAGCAGGCACTGTAATCCCAGCTACTCAGGAGGCTGAGGCAGGGGAATCACTTGAACCCGGCAGGCGAGGTTGCAGTGAGCTGAGATCATGCCACTACATTCCAGCCTGGGCGACAGAGCAGGACTCCGTCTCAAACGCTCAAAAAAAAAGAAAGAAAGAAAAGGGAAGAAACATATTCACTTGCAGTACATTCATTATCACACCTCTTTAGGTTCACCGAGACCCCCAGGGTCCTGCCTGACCTTGAGACTGCTCCAGATGTAACCCCTACCTCTCCTGTTCCCTCAAGATACCCCCACCTTAGGGTAGTGACACCTCCCAGTCAGCCCCTGACTGCCTCCTTCCCATCCCCTAGTCACCTTCCCTGAGATGCCTTCCCCAATCTCTCAGCACCTATTTGTTTCTTTTAGGGTTCTCATCACAAACAGATTAGATAGTATCTTGATTATTTGTTACCTGCTTGGGTGGGGACTCCAAGCTGGAGGGAAGTCAATCTTGTTCCCTAGTCTCTCCCTGGCTCCTGGCACAGCACTTGGCACTCAAGTAAATGAATGGCTGATTGTTTGGAAAGAGAAGTGGAGGTGGGGTGGGAAGGAGGGAGGAGCCCAATCCCTGCCCTCCACCCCCCACCATTCCCACACACTGCTGCACGTGCCTCTCTTAAAGAAACTGCTGGGACAGCAGCAACGGTGGCAGCCCTACCTTTACTGGGTGATACCAGACAAGGCCCCTCTTCCCCACCCGACCTTGGTGTGCACTCCACAGGCAGGCAGACAACTCCTATTACCGCACCCCTGTGCAGGGCAACAGCCACGTCAGGAAGCGTGGGAAAGCAAGAAAGTTCCAGGAGAGGCTAGAACTATCAAACCTATTCTCTGCAGTCAGTAACAGGTCCTCATCACAGTCCCCAGTAGGAAACTGCCCAGATGGAGTGATGATCCTGCAGACAAAACTCTAGCTCCACATACCTGGCAGATTCTGACAGCCCTGGGTAGATTCTCCAGCCTGATCTTGGGTGTCCTGAACCCTGGACAGCCTGCCCTTCTTCCCCTTCCCTCACTCAGGGCATTCGCCTCTCCCCTACCCAGGCCACCTTCCCCCATGAGAGCCCTGCACTTGATAAACAGCCATCAAATAACTGACTCCACTCCAAGCAGCCCACCCAATCCATCTACATCTTTCCAGGCATGGGACATGGACAGTTTTTGGCTATTTCAAGTCTTTTCTTTCCCCCTGGATATCAGTAACAGCAGCAGCTATTACTTTTTTTTTTTTTTTTTTTTGAGACGGAGTCTCGCTCTGTCGCCCAGGCTGGAGTGCAGTGGCGCAATCTCGGCTCACTGCAAGCTCCGCCTCCCGGGTTCACACCATTCTCCTGCCTCAGCCTCCCGAGTAGCTGGGACTACAGGCGCCCGCCCCTGTGCCCGGCTAATTTTTTCTATTTTTATTAGAGACGGGGTTTCACCATGGTCTCGATCTCCTGACCTTGTGATCCGCCCACCTCGGCCTCCCAAAGTGCTGGGATTACAGGCGTGAGACACCACGCCCGGCCCAGCTATTACTTTTTAAATGCTTCCTCTGTACTAGGCACTGTGCTTAGTGCTGTGCACACATTTCTCTTGTCCTCATGCTGGACTACAATCAGGTATTATTAGCATCTCTATTTTGCAGGTGAAGAAACAAGCCCAGAGAGGTTAAGTACCTTGTCCAAGGTCTCACGGCTCTAACTAGCAGCCCAAGAACTGAACCCCAGCAGCCCAACTCCACAGAGATGCTCTTAACTATGGGTACATATGACCTTTGGGGTGTGGATTTCCTGATCACCTACTGTATGCTCAGTGGGTGCCCTTAGAGACTGGACTCCACCTCTGTACTTAGGGACCCTGTGACTGTGCAAGGGAGAAGAGAGGTACATAAAAATATTTGCTGGCCAGGCATGGTAGCTCACACCTGTAATCCTAGCACTTTGGGAGGCCAAGGCAGGCAGATTGCTTGGGCCCAGGAGTTTGAGACCAGCCTGGGTGGCATAGTGGGATATCTCTATTTTTAAAAAATCATATTTGGTCTAGCGACAAAATTGATACCATATTTGCATTGATAAGTCTGAGAATTTCCTTAGTAAAAGCACAGGAAATAGGAACTTGAGACCCCAGCTAATCAGGTAACAGTTAATATCTGAAATACACAGGCCAACCAAAGTGGGTGTTACGATACTCTCTCACCAGCTTCCAGGAACCAAATTCAACTTAATAGAAGAGACAGAAGGAGCTCCCTCCTGCTGATAAACGAAGGAGGAATCTGCAGGCCAGAGAAGGGAAGGGTCTTGCCTGAGGCCACCCATCAACTCAGTGACATAAAGAGGTGAGAAGCCAGCAGTTCCAGCTCCCCCATCCTTTGGCTTTCAAGTCATCTTGGTCCCAAAAAGAAACTATAGGAGGTAAGTGCCCACAGTGACCAAAAGTTTAAGAGTTTTCATGGTAAAGACAGGGCGCTGGCTCTTACCTTCAGGGAGAGTGAAATGCTCTGTGAAAGCTGGGTTTGGGAAGCCAGGACTTCTTTCCCAAGCTGACAGAGGCCCAGCTCCAGCTCAGCTCTGCCCCGGAAGGACGGAGTTTAAAAGGCCTACCTGGAACCCGGCTGGGACCACACCTACATGGGGCTGACTTCACTAGGGAACCCATCCTACTGGCTGTCTCCCAGACAGCAGTGGGCCAGGCCAGGACGCCACTGTCTGTCTGTAGCCTGGCGCCTCTCCCTGCCGGGCCCCACCCAGTCCCTGCCCCAGTCAGGCTCCCAGAGCAAGGGTGGGAGTGGGTAGGGAAAAGGCCGGCTCCCCTCCTCATGAAGCCACCAGGGCCTGGGTCCCTCAGAGCCTCCCCTCAGCCTGGACTGGGTCTGAAGCGGCTGCTTCCTGCTTTGCTGTTTTTCTTTCACTTTGGTTTTTAACCCCGAAGTGAAACTTTACGACCGGAACAATTTGGGAAAGATGTTTAGAGTTAAGGACTAGGAGAGTCAAATGCCTGGCTTCTAATCTGAGCGGAAGTGAGCTGAGACCTGTCAAGTTCACTGGGAGACTTGGGAGGAGACCCTCAACTTCTCCAGGCTGCAGTTTTCTCGCTGATAAAATAAGAGGGAGGAACTGAGCTAGTGATTTTTTTTTTGAGACAGGGTCTTGCTTTGTCACCCAGGCTGGAGTGCAGTGGCACAAACAGCTCACTGCAGCCTTGACCTCCTGGGCTCAAGCAATCCTTTCGCCTCAGCCCCACAAGTAGCTAAGAGTACAGGTGTGCACCACCACACCCAGCTACTTTTTGTATTTTTTATAGAGACGGGGTTTCACTATGTTGCCCAGGCTGGTCTTGAACTCCTGAGCTCAAGTGATCCACCCGTCTTGGCTTCCCAAAGTGCAGGGATAACAGGCATGCGCCACCACGCCTGGCCCCTAGGCTAGTGATTTTAAATGTCACTTCAAACTAGAAAAAAAATGATAGAACTTCACCTTCCTCATCCCTGCTGCCACTGTAGCTAAAACAGGAGTTGCAAAGATGATCCGCTGGGGGGTGCTTTTTTGGGCCATCCTGTTGCCTTGGGGGAGGAGGCAAAAGCCTGCTAGCAGTGTAGACATGCTCCTGGTCTCCCTGACCACCTCTCTTGGATCTACCAACTGAGTTCCTTTAGTCTGCACAGGTCCTAGAGGTCCCAGCAACCTAGGGCAGAGCAAATTCAGGAGGCCCCTAAGTATGATCTTTTTTTTTTCCCCTCTCATCTTATATGTTCTTTCAACAAAAGCCTAAGTGTGATCTTGACCCCATCTCAGCACAGCAAGAGGAGACACCTACCACTAGCTGCCCTAAAATTTCTAGCCAGAGGGCTGACCTGGCCATCTGCTAGGACTGACAACGGCTCACCGGGGAGCTGGTCTAGACTTCGGAATCTCTGCTGACCCTGGCATGCCCACTCTGTCTAGCTAAGACCACTGTAATACATTTCACGACATCTTCCCACTGGCTGGTTTACCAAATAGCCCAGGAACATGAGAAAGGCAGGAATGAGTCTCCCAACCATTCAGACGAGGAAAACTGAGGTTCAGTGAAGGGCAGGGGTATAGCTGCCAAACCAGCACTGGGATTCAGGAGGATTTTTTTTTTTTTTGGAGATGGAGTCTTGCTCTGTCACCCAGCCTGGAGTGCAGTGGCACAATCTCAGCTCATTGAAACCTCTGCCTCCCGGGTTCAAGTGATTCTCCTGCCTCAGCCTCCTGGGTATCTGGGACTGCAGACACCTACCACCACGCCTGGCTAATTTTTGTATTTTTAGTAGAGACAGGGTTTCACCATATTGGCCAGGCTGGTCTCAAACTCCTGACCTTGTGATCTGCCTGCCTTGGCCTCTCAAAGTGTTGGGATTACAGGCGTGAGCCACCGTGCCCAGCAAGGTCAGTAAATATTTGAATGAGCTCACTGGCCCCGCCGTTGCCAAACAGGTGCAACACAAGAGGAGCTCATGGAAGAAACAAATTTGAATCTGGGGGTGAAGGCGGGGTGCCTTTTAAAATATACACATTTTCAGAATGAAAAAGAAGGCAATTAAAAAATATATGACAAATTTTAAGTGCACAGACTCTTGAAAGAGCAATTCCATGTGCAGGAATGGCTCCAGCAGCTACACATGCACTCGTGCATGCAGACACAGAGGAAAGGGTGTTTACTGCAGCACTGTTTACAGCAGCAAGACTGAGAACAAGCTAAACATCCTTGAGTAGAGGACAAACAACTGGTGGTCTATGTGTCAATGGAAAGTCACATGCTCAGGAGCAAAGGTGGCCACGAACCTGTACGTGCCCACCAAGAATAACCTGCAACAGAGACTTACATGAAAAATGCAAGGTATAGAAAAGCAGAGAGAGAATATGCCACTGTTTAAGTAACAAAAAGGGATGTTACTGACAATAGCTGCACGTGGATGCTGAGTATTTCTGTAAGGAAACCTCAAGACTGGTCACAGTGATTAGGTGTCTGGGTAGGACAGGGACTAATTTTTCATTATTTTTTTTAACCAAGTTTGAATTTTTTTTAACCAACATACAAGTATTGCTTTTTCAGTAAAAATACAACTTTTACACACAAAAAAAACCCTTCAGCAAAATGTATCCAGAGATGACTCTTCCTAAATCTCAGGCATCAGACTCCCTGGGTTGGGAGGGGAGGCAGGACCCAGGCACCCAGATTTTGAAATGTCTCCTCAAGGGCTGCTGGTCTAGCCTTGTAGAACAGGCAGTCAGCCTCTGAAAGTAGACTGAGACAGACTGGACACTGTGGGGCTCTGGGGTGTGGAGGAGAGTGTCAGGGAAGACTGAGGGAAAACTTGACTTTGAGGCATAGGGAAGATTTGAAGGCGGCTTTGAATGTTGAACAGGTACAGCTGGGATGAGAGTTCCTATCAGGAAGGACAGGAAATTAAGTGAAACTGATAAGGGAAGGGAAGGGAAGGGGAAGGAATGTCTCTCAGTATGGGATCCTGGCAAGTCCCTTCCCTCCGAGGTTTGGTTCCAACTCATGGGAAAGGAAGGGGCTGGGCCAGAGTCCTTTCCAGACCTGCTATCCTAGGACCTTACTTTATTTCATCTCATTTAATATTAAAGGTGGTGGGGAGGGTCCCAA
Organism: Macaca nemestrina; assembly: GCF_043159975.1. NCBI lineage: Eukaryota > Metazoa > Chordata > Mammalia > Primates > Cercopithecidae > Macaca > Macaca nemestrina. The sequence continues at coordinate 28,360,516 of NC_092139.1, forward strand.
GCTCAGCACATGGCCACAGAGCTCCACACCTGTGCAGTGTAATTAAATATTTGGAGGCTCCAGAACACTCACACCAGGATCTTAGGTAGAGCAGCCCTTGGGCGACATTCCCCCAGGGAGAAGGAGCAGATGGCCTTCTGCTGAGAGGCCCTTCTTCACCCTGTTAATAATTAAGCCATTACTGAAGACCTCTTTTTTTTTTTTTTTTTTTTTTGAGACGGAGTCTGGCTCTGTCGCCCGGGCTGGAGTGCAGTGGCCGGATCTCAGCTCACTGCAAGCTCCGCCCACCGGGTTTACGCCATTCTCCTGCCTCAGCCTCCCGAGTAGCTGGGACTACAGGTGCCCGCCGCCTCGCCCGGCTAGTTTTTTTTTTTTTTGTATTTTTTTTTAGTAGAGACGGGGTTTCACCGTGTTCGCCAGGATGGTCTCGATCTCCTGACCTCGTGATCCGCCCGTCTCGGCCTCCCAAAGTGCTGGGATTACAGGCTTGAGCCACCGCGCCCGGCCTGAAGACCTCTTTTGTTACCTTTTTTTTTTTTTTTTGAGACAGTCTTGCTCTGTTGCCCAGGCTGGAGGGCAATGGCGTGATCTCGACTCATTGCAACCTCCACCTCCCGGGTTCAAGCGATTCTCCCGCCTCAGCCTCCCAAGTAGCTGGGATTACAGGCATGTACCACCACGCTTAACTAATTTTTGTATTTTTAGTAGAGATGGGGTTTTGCCATGTTGGCCAGGTTGGTCTCAAACTCCTGACCTCAGGTGATCCGCCCACCTCAGCCTCTCAAAGTGCTGGGATTACAGGCATGAGCCACCATGCCTGGCCTCTTTTGTTACTTTGGAAGTTCAGTTTGCAGAGACTTATGCCTTGGCTTGCTTTACACCGTGATGCTCCAGGCTGAGGGCTTACAGGCTGCAACAGTCTAGACCTAAGCCACAGGCCCAAACTACACGGACCTGAAGTGGAGAGGGCCCAGGATGCAGGTTAGGAGCCTGGTGGTGGATCCTGGCTAGATTTCGGTGCTGCTGCTGCTGCAGACTCTGGGAGTCAGAAACTAAGTCTCTAAGGCAGCTCTGACTGTCAGTGTTTCCCCAGGGTCATCTCACTGCCGGGCACAGAGCAGCACTTAATAAATATCTATTGAATAAGTAGCTCAGCCACAGTGACCTTGGTCAAGCCTCTTTCTACCAGTGAACCTCAGTTTCCTCTTCTGAAAAACAAGGATGACAAGAATAGTAATACTTCCCAAAGCTGGATAAAGATCTACGGAGCTAATGTATATAAAAGTACTCTGCAAATCAAAACAGGCTAAACAAATATTAAAGATCCAGAACCAACGTGCTGAAAACAAAACAAAAAGAATATACGTGAGAATGAGCAAAATTACGAGAAAGCACCTGGCTCTAGATGGTCATCAAATGAATTACTACAATGGAAAGGGATGGCATACGTCCCTCTAGTCCACTGCTCCAAAGTCCAAATAGCATTTCTCAGGCCATCTCTGTTCCAAAGGAGCACAAAAATCTCTCCTCAAAACCTTTGTCCAGATTATGGTATGAAGAACACGGTTACAGTTACAATTGTACCTTGCATACCGCTGGGCTCAGAGAATATCTGCCAAAGCAAACTGGTATATAGATGCTGGGGTCTGCTGGAGGCAAGGGAGCAGCGGGGTGAGGGGCGCCTGGAGGCTGTGCCTGTCATGTGGTTGCTCTGCCTCATGACCAAATTTGTGTTCAGAGGAGTGTGGGCTGCACACAGAGGAGAATGACTGGCTGGGAGACCCTGGCCAAGCCATCAATCTCCTGGCTGTACACTGGGACCAACCATTGCTGCCTCCCATGGTAGCCACTCTGTAAGCACTAGTCCCCTTCCCTTTCCCTCTGTCCACTGGGGATTCCTGGCTGCAGCCTGAGAAATGGGTCCTAGGCTCTGTCACTTGGCTCTCCTGCGCGAGGCACCTTGGAGGCAAGTCCCTTCCTGCCTTTGTGGGTGACTGATTACTGCGGCTGGGCCCCTCTCTGGTGGTGGCTAGCTGAGAATTCCAACAGGCTCAGTGGTGGACATGCCTAATATTGTGCTGGACATACACACGGCACAACTCCGGAAGCTTCTCACAGTCCAGTATGTAAAACTGCTGGTGTGAGGGTCCCTAGCTCCTCTGACTCTTCCACCTTGAAGGAATTCTAAACTGGCACCCTGACCTTCAGGATCCTTAGAAAGCAGGATTTGTGGGCTTTTAGGATAAATGTGCTTGCTCCTAATTAAAGGACAAGAAGGCTCAGCTCCCTTGGACCCTAAAAGCAGGAGTTCCCTTTCCAAGAAGCAGAGCTGAGCTGTGGGAAGAGCCACGGTTTGGAGACAATTGGCCTTGGGTCTGAGCTACCTTTTCCTTATCTCCAAAACAGGGATGGTAAGTCCACCGCCTCTGGCTTGTTGTACAGATTTCATGAGCCCCCTTGTGGAGCCCCTGGCGCAGAGCCAGGCAAACAGCAGGTGCACAAGAAATGTGCTCAGACTGCTACATCCTGCCCCAAACCAGCAACACCCAACATTTTCCCTTCTGGCCCATCAGGGTGATGGCCAGGCTTTCCTAAGGGAACACAAGCATTCTCTGCTACCCCAACTGGCTCTTCCTACTCCCACGGGCCCCACCCAAACCTCGCCCTCTTGTGTCATCTGGACGCCTGCAAAGCCTCCTCCCTGTTGTCATTTTTATTCATTCCAATTTATCCAGCCTAATTCATCTTCTGGAAAAAGTCCTCCAGTTGTGCTACCTCTGCTCTAAAACCTTCCATGGCTCCCCGGTGCCTCTGTTTTTCAGCTGTTTAACACTGCCTACAACCTCCTGGCTTCGCCCAGATTTTCCAGCCAGAGCCCTGATGCCTCAGCAAAACTAGCACACTCACTGTTTCCCTAAATGCAAACTTATCCAGCTATGCCCTCTGCCACCTCCGCCTCCCTGGAATGTCAGCACCACCCTCTGCCTCTGCAAATCCAGCCCCCCTCAAAGGGCTCTTGTTTCCTCTGGCTCATGCTTACTTCTTCTTTCTCAGACAATGCTTTTCCTCAGCAGACACTTAATTACAGACTGTCACACAGTCTCTCATAATTGCAGGCTTGTCTTCTTGTCAGACCATAAGTTCCTCAGGGCAGAGAGGCCTTGTCTGTCTATGAATCCCCATCCTCTCAGAGCCTGGCCCAGGGCTAGGAAGGCAGGGCCCAGAAAAGGAGGAGTTTTCCAAGCCTCATTCAGCTCCAGGACGAGTTCGCTTTGACCACTAGGGACCACTTCTCTTGCTTCTGTCCTGTGAGGAAACTGTTCACTGGCCAAACCAGACCTCAGGGCTCCAGTTCTCCACCTGGGGATCTAGGCCAGCAATGTACAGAGACGAGGGAGCCCGGGGCAGGGAGGCAGAGCTGTGGCTCTAGTCTTGCTCTGGGATCCTAGCCATCCCTCCCCGTCCCTGGGCCTGCTTCCGTGCTGTGGAACAACAGCCATGTTTTAGCTCTAGAATGTAGCTTGTATCTCTCTTTAAGGTAGCCTTGGTTTCTAAGAATGGGTGGGTCTATCTATTAACACAGCTGATTCCAGCACAGGTTGAGTGAGGAAAGGCAGCCACAGTTAGGTCTGGGAAATCTGGGAACCTGAGAGAGATTTATACCACACACTTCATCAACCTCATTACATTCCTGTAAGGACTAGATTTCATTCCTGCTCAGGTGTTCAATTTGTTCAATTCCACAGCCCGCACCCTGGCCCAGTCTGACTTGACAGTGCCTGCTGCCAGGACCAAGTAGGGGAAGGGTGATTTACTTCTGAAAACCACCAATCCCCATGCAAAACAAAGCTGATGATGGTGATGACTGCCATTTCTCGAGGGGCTTTTACTACATGAGTTCTCATTTCCATCCCAATCTGACAGGGAAGAAAACTGAGGCACAGAAAGCTGACTAATCCAAGGTCACACAGCAACAAGCCAGGCTGTCATACAAACCCAGGATCCTCTCAGTTCAGCTTTTCCCAGGTCGTAGCTGACAGGCTCTCAGCACCAGCATCCTCTAGAGGGCTGGTTTAAAAACCTAGGGGCATTTGATTCCTGCCCCCAGATCTGACAGATGAGTGTGTCTAGGGATGGAGCTTTATAAAGACAAGAAACCTGAATTTTATATATGAGAAAACTGAGGCACAGAAAGGTGACGTGATCTGCCAAGGTCATCCCTTAAGCATACTCAGGAGTCCTGGTGGGACTCCAGAGCCAGCAAGGAGAGACTTCCTGGGAAAGGTGGCATTTGACAGTGTGGGCCTCTAGGGGAAGAGAGGGTACTACAGGAGAAGAGGACAGCATTAATAAAGGCTGAAGCAGGAAAGGACAGGCAACAACTTCTCAAAGTGGCTAGGGGAAGGAAGAAATACATACGGAACCACAACTGCAGCTTGTCCCCAAGAGCCCATCTGAGCTTCTCGGAAGAAAGCTTGTGTGGCGTTTACAACCCGCAGGTCTCCAGCAGTGGTCCTCTGGGTGTGTCTGGTTGCTGCTCAGGATGAGAAAGCCAGGGGAGGTGGTGACTCAGTCCCCACCCAGCCTCCAGATAGCCTCCTTTTAAATTCAAGATGAGCTCAGAGACTGGGGAAATGTCAAGAAAACCCTCCTCCCAGAACAGATGGGAACAGACCCAGGGAAGGTGGCCTGAGGGGGTACGGTAACAGGCAGAACCCATAAATCTGTGGGCTGTGGAGAAGAGGCCGGGGCTCCAAGCCTGCCTGACACTGCTGTGGCTGTGGGCCCCTGAGCAGGTCTTTGTCTCTCTCTGGGCCCCCTATTTTTCATTCACCTGTGAAACAGGGAGAACTCCACTGGCTTCTGACTTCCAGGCCTGTTGGTGGAGAACAATGGTCGGGAAAGAGCCTGGCTGATTACACAATGCCTCACACAGCCTGGGAGAAATGAGAAGATCACTCCTATTACTATTAGAATAGTCACAGGTGCTTTCCTAGTTGCCTGAACCTCAACCACAGGGCGTGGGGGGAGGGAGAGACTGGGCTTCTGTCTAGTTCCTACAAAGAGAAAAGTCACCCAGATGTTTTTGGGAAGGGAAAGTTCACATTTATTAAGTGCCTACTGTGTACTAGATTTAAAAAAATACATAATCTCATTTAATCCTCATCATAATCCTGTGGTATAAATCTTGAGTCCAGATAAGAAAACTGAAGCTCAAAGAAATAATTTGCCCAAGATTACAAACACAGTGAATGATGGAGACTGATTAAAACCAGGCATTTGTGGTTCTGAAACCCAGAGTTTCTACTCTCTGGAACAGTTTTTTTTCTTTTTTTTTTTTTGACGGAGTTTTGCTTTTGTCACCCATGCTGGAGTGCAATGGCCCAATCTCAGCTCACTGCAACCTTTGCCTCCCAGGTTCAAATGATTCTCCTGCATCAGCCTCCCAAGTAGCTGGGATTACAGGTGTGTGCCACTACGCCCGGCTAATTTTTGTATTTTTAGTAGAGGCAGGGTTTCACCATGTTGGTCAGGTTGATGTCGAACTCCTGACCTCCAGTGATCCGCCCGCCTCAGCCTCCCAAAGTGTTGGGATTACAGGCGTGAGTCACTGCGCCCGGTCGACAGGGTCTCATTTTGTTACCCAGGCTGGAGTGCGGTGGCACGATCTCAGCTCACTGCAGTCTCAACCTTCTGACCTTCTGGATTCAAGCGATCCTCCTGCCTCAGCCTCCTCCAGGTAGCTGGGAATACAAGTGCATGCCACCATACCCAGCTAATTTTTGTATTTTTTGGAGCAACAGGGTTTTGCCCTGTTGCCCAAGCTGGTCTCGAACTCCTGAGGTCAAGTGACCCTCCTGCCTTGGCCTCCCAAAGTGCTGGGATTACAGGAGTGAGCCGCTGCTCACACAATTCTTGAGGGATTCCATGATTTCAGAATCAGTCTTAGGATTAGGAATGTTATTACCATTTTATGGATTAGGAAGCTGAAGCCCAAAGGAAAGTGACATCCCTAAAAGTGGGTGAGATGTGGGGACTGGGATCCTGCACCCCTCACTTCCAGGCCAGGGACCAAGCCCTTCTTCTTTCCCACTGCAAGTAGCTGAAGTAAAGCACCAAGCACAGGGCACACAGTAAAAAGGTCAAAGGATGTTAGAGATTGTCATTATACACCAGGGGCAGGTGATAACAGCATGACAGTGACTTCTTCAGAGGCAGTGCCATGGAACAGGACCCAGAAGTCCTGGCTCAACCCTCTGTGGGTCCTTGGTCCTTCTGGCCTCATCTCTTCATCTGTAAGACAAGGCGCTTGAACAGCTGATCTCATTCTCTGCACCAAAGTTCTAGAACATCCTAAGCTCCTTGACAGAAAACCCCAGCTCTCTGCAGAGCCTCTCTCAGCTGAGGCCTTTGTTCCCCTCCTCTACAGGGGAAGCAGGAAAAGCAGCCACGGCTCACAACTACAAAGTGACTTTATTCCAAGTGCCACTGTCCAAGCAGGGCCCACCCTTAAACAACAATGGGATGGAACATGGAAAATCCAACTGTCCCCCAGCACAGACATCCCGATGGGCACGCCCACCTATCTTTACAAACGGACTAACAAAGAGCAAGCAGGATTGGGGCCTGAATTAAGAAACAGCCGTCTCCCTGCTCTATTGGAAGGGCAGGTGCATTCCCTAATAACCAGGAGGCAGTGGGGAGGAGGTTAAAGAGCCTTGGACTGTAGTGTCCTAGGCCTGGATCCCTGTCCCAGCTCTGGCAGGAGCGAGCCAGCTGTTTACCCTTGGGCAAGCTCCTCTCCCTCGATGGGGCTGTTTAAAGACAAGCTGACAGTTCACAAAGCATGTCTACAGATGTTTCATATGATCGTCATGACAACCCTGTGAGGCCAGCACAATCATCCACTTTTTACAGATTGGGAAACTGACACTTAGAGAGGACAAGGGTCTCACTCAAGGTTACACAACTTGAACCTGGCAGAACCAAGGCCCCAGAGGTTAGACTGCCAAAGCCAATGCTCGGGGTGGTCAGATTAAGAAGTCCTCTCCCTGCTCATCCTGAATCGAGTCTCAGCAAGATCCAGGCAGCACAGACCTTTGTTCACTTGCCCACTCTGGTGTTCTGCAAAGTTCTGGCCATGAACCCCACAACCCAGCTGCCTAGGAGGCTGACCACCGCCCCAAACCCCCCCTGCGAAATTTCATTACTCAAGCTGGCAAGAACGCAGCCCCCACACCCAGCCGGGGCTAAATAAACGTCCAAATGATATCACATCCTGCCGACTCCAAAATAGCCCGGCCTGCCCACAAGCGATCACAAAGTGCCAGGCCATGCGGGGCCAAGTGGGCAGGGATGCCCAGCCCGTGGTGCCCTCCACACACTCAAGCAACTAAAGCAGAAGCCTCAAAGCAGGAAGGCCCCCCACTCCCTCCTCCGCCAGACAGCCTGGCCCCTCCCTCCTTCCCCCCCCTTTGTGGGAGGCCCCAGAGCCCCCTTGCCCCAGCGCCAGCCCTTGCCCCAGCGCCAACCCCATGGAGCCTCGGCCGCGGCCAGCCTGCGGGCCAACTCCGGCCCGACCCGGACACCCCACCACTCACATTGCTTCAAGAGCTCCAGACACAAAGCCATGAGGGCCGGATGGGGGTCAGAGACCCAGAGACCCGGCAAAGATAGAAAAAGGGAGAGGGAGACAGGGAGCAGAGAGAAGGGGAGACAGGGGGCTGGGGCAGAAAAAGCAAGGGGGGGACCAAGGGCCCCAGGCAAAGAAGCAGGCTCAAAGGGGTACCTTCAGCGCAAGAGACACAGAGTGGCGAGACCACCGAAACAGATGTCGCGGCACAGAGGGGCAGGGAGAGCAAAGCAGGGGACCCCGATCCCAAGAAGTGGGGGTGCTCGAAGACCTGAGAGAGAACAAGGAGAGACAGCGACAGGCGACAAACCAGGGGAAAGCAGAGAAGGGCTCCTGAAGTCAGGGAGCTGAGGACATATTGGGGGGGGTCCCAAGGAGAAAGACCCCAAGGGACCTAGGAGCTCCCAGTGGATATGGGGAATACCCAGAAGAGGGAAAGCCCAGGGGGAATGGGGGCTTAGAGGAGGCGAGACCCCAGCGATTTGGGGTGCAGGAGAACCCCCAAAGGATGTGCAAGAAGCTCACGGGGAACCCTTGGGGAGAGTGGAAGGTGTTCTCAAGTGGAGCCCCAAAAGATCTGGGGGCGCTCTGAGGGGGAGTCCCGAAGAATCGGGTCGCCCAGAAAGGGCGGCTCTGAGGGCTGAAGAGCGCTCTGAGAAGGGGACCGGAGATGAGGAGCGAGGGAGGGGCTGCGGGGGAGCGCGAGGGCAGAGACAAAGAGACAGCGAGCCGGGGAGAGACAAAGCGGGCGGAGCGGGGACACGGGCCGGAGGACTAGCGGCTGGACAGAAGGACGGAAGCGCGGACGGACGGACGAACGGACAGACGGGGAAGAGGGCGGGGGCGGGGCAGGGCCGGGTCGGGCGGGGGCGGCGCCCGTCTCCTCGCGGGGCCGCGGCTGCTCCGGGCGGCGCTGGGCGGGCCCCGGGCGTCCGGGCTGAGGAGGCGGCGGCGACGACGTGGACCGGACAGACGGACGGAGTGACGGACGGACTGGCGGCAGCTGCGGCCAGCGGCGGGCACTCACCCTCCTCCCTCACGCAGCCCGGCCCGAGGCTCCGGTTTTGTACGCCCGAGGGGCGGGGCCTCCGGGTTAAAGCCCCGCGCCTGCCCCGCCCCGCCCCGCCCCCCGCGTCAGCCGCGCGCGCGTCGCCAGGGACTCCCGGGCCGGGCGGGGGCGCGCGCAGCCCGCTTGGCACGTGGCCCGCCGCGCGCAGCCGGGCTGGTGCGCAAGCGCGCGGGCCGCCGCGTCCGGCCCACGCCCAGGCCGACCGGCCCAGGAAAGGAGCGCGCGCCCACGTCGGCACGCGCATGCCCGAGGACGGGGGGCTCCGCCCCTCGAACCGCCTCGCCAAACCGGTTCCAGCTGGAACGCGACGCATGCTCTGTGCGGGAGGTGGACCGAGGCGGGAGTTCCCACCAGTTCACCCCGGCGACACCTCGCTGTAGGGGGGGAAACCGAGGCTCCGAGGAAGCTGCCCGAGGTGGCCCTCTCATCCCTGCATAGTCAGATTGGCCCTCCGATCCTGGCTGCTCTGCGTCCTAGGTGTTTCTAGCTGTCCTCGCCACTGCATCGTTCCTTTGCTTTGCTAACCCAGAGTGCTAGAGATTGGGTTCCAATCCCGGCTCCGCCTCTGGAGGCCTGTGTGATTTTGAACATCCGCATTCAGCCTCCCTGAGCTTTCCATTCCTCCTGCGTAAAATAAAACAAGCACACCTACGATCTCATGGAGGGCAAAATGACCACCAGCTCGAGCCCGGTTGGCAGTAGGTGGTGTCTTCACGCCTCCTTGCCTTCCCGGTTGCTGGCTTCTACCCCGTGAGTCCCCTCTCCTCAGTGAATCCAGGTCCTGTCACTGCCTTGTGGGCCTCATCTCTCCAGGCTGCACCTATGGTAGGTCTGCTAGACGCAGACCCAACTCTTGTTCATGATCTGCCTTGCTGGGTGACCTAGGCAAGTCCTTCCCTTTCTCACATCTGTTTTCCAAAAAATGGAGAAAAGAATTTTTGACACATCAAAATATTTTGAGGACTGGCGAAGATGATAATATTTCCAATACCACTGTCATGGTTTTTGCATTAAGGTGTAAAAATAATAAATGGAACCGAGGGTTAGCCAACCATTTTGAATCCAGGCACTGTGCTAAGCACTTTGAAGGTCATAGTTTACTTCATCCTCAGTCACTTATGCTACGCCTGTACTATTCACTTTAAGTTGGTTATTTTTATTTTTTATAGAGACAATAAAAGCCTGTTGCTCATGCTGGTCTTGAACTCCTGGGCTCAAGCGATCCTCCCACCTCGGCCTCCCAAAGTGTTGAGATTACAGGCATGAGCCAAGGTTGATTTACTTAGGAAAAAAATAAGGTACATTTGTTATGGGCCCGGACGACCCAAGGCAGCACATACAGCACAGGACGAAATATCATTATTCCACCTCCATCTCCACCCTCCCAAATTCAATAACACACTCCCTGTGTGACCTTGAACAAGTCCCTTTCCCTCTCTGGGACTCACCAGCCCTATCTGTTCCCTGGAGAGAAACTGGACCAAGGCAAGATTTTTCAAACTGTGGACCATGATTGACACCCTGAATAGAGATCACTGGGGGCACCAATTGAAAAGCAGATTCTGGGCCGAGTGTGGTGGCTCACGCCTGTGATCCCAGCACTTTGGGAGGCCGAGGCGGGTGGATCACAAGGTCAGGAGTTCGAGACCAGCCTAGCCAACATGGTGTAAACTCCATCTCTACTAAAAATACAAAAATCAGCCAGGCATGGTGGTGCGCGCCTGTAGTCCCAACTATTCGGGAGGCTGAGGCAGGAGAATAGCTTGAACCTGGGAGGCAGAGGTTGCAGTGAGCCAAGATCACACCACTGCACTCCAGCCTGGGTGACAGAGCAAGACTCTCTTCAAAAAAAAAAAGAAAAAAGAAAAACAGAAAAGAAAAGCAGACTCAGGCCAGGCATGGTGGCTCATACCTGTAATCCCAACACTTCAAGAGGCTGAGATGGGAGGATCACTTGAGCCCAGGAGTTTAAGACCAGCCTGGGCCGGGCGCTGTGGCTCACACCTGTAATCCCAGCACTTTGGGAGGCCAAGGCAGGCAGATCACCTGAGGTCGGGAGTTCAAGACCAGCCTCACCAATATGGAGAAACCCTGTCTCTACTAAAAATACAAAATTAGCCGGGCGTGGAGGCACATGTCTGTAATCTCAGCTACTTGAGAGGCTGAGGCAGGAGAATCGTTTGAACCTGGGAGGTAGAGGTTGTGATGAGCTGAGATTGCACCACTGCACTCCAGCCTGGGCAACAAGAGCGAAACTTCGTCTCAAAAAAAATAAATTATTTAAAAAAGACCAGCCTGGGCAACATAGGGAGACCCTGTCTCTACAAAAATTTAAAAATTGGGGCCAGGCGCGGTGACTCACGCCTGTAATCCCAGCACTTTGGGAGGCCAAGACGGGCGGATCACGAGGTCAGGAGATCGAGACCATCCTGGCTAAGACGGTGAAACCCCGTCTCTACTAAAAATACAAAAAATTAGCTGGGTGCGGTGGCGGGCGCCTGTAGTCCCAGCTACACAGGAGGCTGAGGCAGGAGAATGGTGTGAACCCAGGAGGCGGAGCTTGCAGTGAGCGGAGATCAAGCCACCGCACTCCAGCCTGGGCGACAGAGCGAGACTCCGTCTCAAAAAAAAAAAAAAAAAAATAGCTGGGTGTGGTGGCATGTGCCTGTGGTTCCTCAGCTTCTCAGGGAGCTGAGGTGGGAGGATTGCTTGGGCCTAGGAGGTCAAAGCTGCAGTGAGCTGTGATCGTGCCATGGCACTCCAATTTGGGTGACAGAGTGAGACACTGTCTCAAAAACAGGGACAGGGAAGAGTGAGGATCCATATACTCAGCACACAGTAGGCACTCGATTAATCAGGCATGTCCTAGTCCCAGGCTTGGTGGACCCCAGACAGGAAGCCTGCCTTTGGCCCAGCATCCTCTGTGGAGAGGCGCCTGTTCCAGCAGTAGGGAATTTTGGTTCCTCATTACTCACTCTAGGGAGGTCTCCTGAGTCCTCCCGTTATTCTCTGACCCTATGGCCCCTGTCCTGACCTCACTGTCACTTACCTAGACCACTGCACCAAGCTTGAGTGACCTCTCAGCCTCTAATCCATCCTGCCCATGTTGCTAGAGGACTTCCCCTGCAAGTCCTGCAACATACCTTCATCACCCATGCTTGTACCTCTTTACCAGGACTGGGTGGCTCCCACGCACAGGGGACAATGGAGAACTCCGGGCTTTGAAGTCAGGCACATCCAGGTAGTAAACAGCTCCCTGGCCTACACGCTGCGTGACTTTGACCTTGATAGACAATCACCTTCTCTAGGCTGATGTTTGTGAAATATCTGTAAATGTGTGTGCGTGTGTGTGTGTGTGTGCACGTGCATGTTGGGATAAGTGGGATAGATCAGGAATTGCAGATGTATGTAACTCTTCTGGCTACAGCAGACATCGCGAATTGATGGTGGCACCTTTCTTTGCTTAACCAAATCTCAGAACTGAGCTCCAGGGATCAGAGATGACACGTGGTTGAAGTCCATTTGCAATCTCTGGACATGATGGTCTTTGAGTTTCCTCTTAGCCCTGACACTGTGGGGACTAGACGGGTTGGGCTGACAAGAGCCTGTGGTGGAGTAAGGGGACGGGTGGGCCCAGGGTAGGGTTGGAGGACAGGGTTGACTGGAGGGTTGACTGTGTACTGCAGTTTTATCAATCTCCCTTCCTGTATATGGAGTGTGGGGGTGTGGTTAGGGGTAAGAAGGGAGTCAGTCAGAGAAGAAGCTGGGGGATGGAAGATGGGACAAAGCGGGGCAGGCATAGCAGCTGGTGACTGGATTGTCACCGATGGGAGGTACCCGTGGGTCCCCAAACCAAGGCCTCATAACACAGATAGAGACTTTGAGGCCCAGGGAAGCCAGGGAAGGGCAGGAGCCCACTCAGAGTGACACAGATCTCAGAGTCCCTGAGCAAGGAGCAAGGGTGGTTCCCAGGCCTGGAGCCCATCCCAGCTCAGCCTAGAGCCACAAGCACTGTCAGGGAGTGAGCCCAAGTGTGTGTGCCTGTGTGCTTGTTTGTACACACTCAGGTGCAGAGAATGCAGCTGGCAGGAATGGGGGTACACCCCGCAGCCCACCACCGTGCCTGCCCAGGCCCCTGGCTGCCATCACAGCCTCCCTGTGATTCAGAGGGAGTGGGAGAGACATAGAAAGGGAGGAAGGGGAGGAGGGTGAGAAACTGAGAGGGAAGGAAGGCAGAGAGGGTGGGAGGGAGAAGCAGAGAACTGAGGGAGACAGACAGAAGGCAAAGATGGTGGGGGGAGAAAGAGGAAGAGGAAGGGAGGGTAAGCTGGAAGAAAGAGAGGGAGACGGGCAGAGTAAGAGGAGGGAGGGAGGAGGAGGGAGGCTGTTCTCCTTCTTTTTCTCAGAGGCACAGAGAGAGAAGAGGCAGGAGGTGGCAGACTGGGGAGTGATGGCACCCCCAAGCCCCCTTCTAGATAGGTCTTTTGGCTGGGGAGGGGCACGCATCCACAGCGGCTGCTTCTCCCACCATCCCAGCTAGAGTTGACCCCGCCTGCCTGTCACCTGCCAGAGCTATTTCTGGAATGTGGAATCTGGGTCAGACAGGGGGAGGGAGAAGGGGACAGCAGTAGTGGCACTGGCAGTGGGGAATTGGCCAGGCACATGTGGGTGGGTGGGCAGGAAGGCAGCTCCTCGCCCTGCCCATGCCCTGCTTGAGAGGGGCTCTCACTGCCTCAAAACTGCCGCTCCCCCACATCTACCCACTGGCCTGCACAGATGCCTCTGTGAGAGGGACAGAGCCTTCATGCCCCTCAGCAGTGTAAGGGCTCAGAACAGCCCGGGGGTGGGGACAGGACCTGATTGCTCACTCCTTGGAGACAGATGCTGAGGAGTAAGGGGGCAGCCTTCTGAGCAGGGGTGACCCTGCAGGGAGACAGTGGCTGGATGTGCAGTGGTGAGGATGTGCCTGTGTGTGCTGGTGTTTGTCTGTGGAGGGAGTGATTTCGGGCAGGCTCGCCATATATGGTTGTACAAGTTTTATACTGATCAAGGATGCTACATATCGGGGTGGGGGGAGCCATTCACCACACAGACATAATTTAATTATATAATTATTATGACAAATTTCTGGCAAATGGAAGTAAAGGACCTTATTCCAATAAAAAGTGTGACCTGACAGTTTTTCAACAGATGGCAGTTAAGTGTCTTAAGGAGTGTCCTTTCTTTCTTTCTTTCTTTTTTTTTTGAGACAGAGTCTCACTCTGTCACCCAGACTGGAGTATAATGGCGCGATCTCGGCTCACTGCAACCTCTGCCTCCCGGGTTCAAGTGATTCTCCTGCCTCAGCCTCCCAAGTAACTGGGATTATAGGTGTCCAGCTAATTTTTGTATTTTTAGTAGAGACGGGGTTTTGCCATGTTGGCCATTCTGGTCTCGAACTCCTGACCTCAGGTGATCCACCCGCCTCAGCCTCCCAAAGTGCTAGGATTACAGGTGTGAGCCACCACGCCCAGCCTTTTTTTCTTTTTCTTTTCTTTCTTTCTTTTTTTTTTTGAGACGGAGTCTCACTCTTATCGCCCAGGCTGGAGTGCAATGGCGCAATCCCAGCTCACTGCAACTTCCGCCTCCTGGGTTCAAGTGATTCTTCTGCCTCACCTCCAGAGTAGCTGAGATTATAGGCACCCGCCACCACACCCAGCTAATTTTTGTATTTTTAGTAGACACAGGGTTTCACCATGTTGGCCAGGCTGGTCTCGAACTCCTGACCTCAGGTGATCCACCTGCCTTGGCCTCCCAAAGTGTTGGGATCACAGGTGTGACCCATCGTGCCCCGCCTCTTTTTTCTTTTTTTAAAGACAGGGTCTCATTCTGTTACCCAGGCTGGAGTACAGTGGCATGATCATGGCTCACTGCAGCCCGACCTCCCAGGCTTAAGCAAATCCCACCTCAGCCTCCCAAGCAGCTGCAATCACCATGCCCAGCTAATGTTTTTATTTTGTAGAGACAGGTTCTCACTGTGTTGCCCAGGCTGGTCTTGAACTCCTGGGCTCAAGTGATCCTCCCACCTTGGTCTCCCAAAGCATTGGGATTATGGGTATGAGCCACTGCACCCAGCCTCTGCTTCTTTTTAGACAGGGTTTTGCTCTGTCACCCAGGCTGAAGTGCAGTGGCTAACTAAAAAAATTTTTTTGTAGAGATGGAGTCTCACTACGTTGCTGAGGCTGGTCTTGAACTTCTGGCCTCAAGAGATCCTCCCACCTCAGCCTCTGAAAGTGCTGGGATTATAGCACCATGCTCAGCACTGTACCTGGCCTGAGCTTGCTCCTTTTGGATGCATTTGTTAAAGACTTACAAGACAAAGGAGCCGAGCATAGTGGCTCATGCCCGTAATCCCAGCACTTTGGGAGGCCAGGGCAGGCGTATCACTTGAGGTCAAGGGTTCGAAACCAGCCTGGCCAACATGGTGAAACCCCCGTCTCTACTAAAAATACAAAAATTAGCCAGGCATGGTGGTGTATGCCTGCGGACTCAGATACTTGGGAGGCTGAGGCAGGAGAATGACTTGAACCTGGGAGGCGGAGGTTGTAGTTAGCCAAGATCATGCCGTTGCACTCCAGCCTGAGTGACAGAGGGAGACTCTGCCTCAAAAAACAAAAACAAAAAAAACAAAACAAAAAAAAAGACTTACACAAGAAAAAGGCCAAGTGCAGTGGCTCACGCCTGTAATCCCAGCACTTTGGGAGGCCAAGGGGGGTAGATCACCTGAGGTCAGACGTTCAAGACCAGCCTAGCCAACATGATGAAACCCCATCTTTACTAAAAATACAAAAGTTAGCTGGGTATGGTGGCACACCCCTGTAATCCCATCTCCTTGGGAGGCTAAGGCAGGAGAATGGCTTGAATTCAGGAAGTAGAGATTGCAGTGAGTTGAGATTGTGCACTTCAGCCTGGACAACAGAGCAAGACTCTGTCTAAAAAAAAAAAGATTTATAAGAAAAGGAGGAACTCAAAAGAAATAGCTAGGCCAAGTGCCATGGCTCACACCTATAATCCCAGTACTTTTACAAGGCCAGGGTGGGAGGATCACTTGAGCCCAGGAGTTCAAGACCAGCCTAGTAGAACATAAGGCGACCCCATCTCTACAAGAAATTTAAAAATTAGCCAGGCATGGTACTGCATGCCTCTGGTCCCAGGTATTCAGGAGGCTGAAGCAGGAGGATCACTTGAGCCCGGGAGGTCAAGGCTATGGTGAGCTATGACCATGCCACTGCACCCATGCCTGGGTGACACATGGAGATCCTGTCTGAAAAAGTAAAAAATAGCTGATCTTCAAGGAGTGTTTAGAGGAAACGGAAGGAGACCAGAACTTGCTTAGTTGGAAAATAAATTTGTCAACTCCAGCCCCTCTAGACAGTAAACCATTCTCAAATTAAGATACAGCTTCATTGGGTATGGTGGCTCACACCTGTAATTCCAGCACTTTGGGAGGCCAAGGCAGGTGGATCACCTGAGGTCAGGAGTTTGAGACCAGCCTGACCAACATGGAGAAACCCTATCTCTACTAAAAATACAAAATTAGCTGGGCGTAGTAGCGCAGGCCTGTAATCCCAGCTACTTGGGAGGCTGAGGCAGGAGAATTGCTTGAACCCAGGAGGCGGAGGTTGCGATGAGCTGAGATCGCGCCATCGTACTCCAGCCTGGGCAACAAGAGAGAAACTCAAAAAAAAAAAAAAAAAAAAGATACATCCTCAGGGCAAAGATCAAACCAAGGTCATGGCCAGTTAAGATGCAGTATGTGAACAGGATCAAATCAAAGTGTGGTTATAATATGTCTTATTAACACTCTAAAAATAGTAGAGCCAGGCGTGGTGGCTCACACCTGTAATCCCAGCACTTTGGGAGGCCGAGGCGGGTGGATCACTTGAGGTTTGACACCAGCCTGGCCAACATGGTGAAACCCTGTCTCTACCAAAAATACAAAAATTAGCCAGGCATGGTGGCGTGCGCCTGTAGTCCCAGCTACTTGGGAGGCTGAGGCATGATAATTGCTTGAAACTGAGAGGTGGAGGTTGTGGTGAGCCAAGATCGCACCACTGCACTCCAGCCTGGGCGACAGAGAGACAGACTCTGTCTCAATCAAGCAAGTAAGCAATCAATCAATCAAGATACCAGGTAGCAGATGCTATTATCTGTTCAAAAGGGCCTACAAAAACTTAAGGGCACGGTCCCACAGAAGCCCAAAGTAAGCATCAAGTCAAGAGAGAGGCATGACTGAAAAACAATTATGGGTGTGGTTTTTGGCACCTGAAATTACAAGGAATCAAATACATAGAAAACTCATCAAATGTTTGAGGTAGGTGCATGGGTAAGATTGACCAGCTTAGGCTAAAGGGAGTAAGACCATTCAAGATGCAAAGGACATCTAGTTCCCTAACTTTCTTTAGGAAGGAAGCAAGCTAAGAAAGGTGTTCCACTGCCCAAGGCTATATTCTCCAAGTTCTCTTTAGAAGTGGCCAAAAATGCTGATGGAGAAGTAAGGGCTTTCAGAGAGCAGAACCAAGGCTGTGGAGAACAACAGACTAGAAAATCAACCCCAGGGAGAACTTGGACCTTATCAACGCATTTGCCCAAAGCATTTGCCTTAACGCATTTGCCCAACAGTTGCTCAGGACTTCAGAACTTCAGAATTGCTGTGGATCAGTAAGTCTCTGAACCTCCATTTTCCCCTTTTCTGAACAGGAGTGTTAACTGCAGTTATCCTGTCCCTGTTTCACCAGTGTATGCTGTGTGGTTGGGGAGGGTTAGACTGTGGGGTAGATAAATAGTTTCTTTAAAAAATTAAGTCAATTGTTCAACAGAAGCCACATCCAGACCTGACATAGATCTTAAGAGTCTGATCCAATCTCATGATTTGATGAGATTTTTGGGGGTCTTGGGAATAAACATTTTCTACATGGAAAGGGCATAAGTAAATACAGTCAAGACAATGGATCATGGAGCACTGAATTGTTGACCCTGATTCTTTTTTTTTTTGAGATGGAGTCTCGCTTTTGTTGCCCAGGCTGGAGTGCAATGGTGCAATCTTGGCTCACTGCAACCTCCACCTCCTGGGTTTAAGCGATTCTCCTGCCTCAGCCTCTCGAGTAGCTGGAATTACAGGCAGGCACCACCACGCCTGGCTAATTTTTGTATTTTCAGTAGAGACGGGGTTTCGCCATGTTGGCGAGGCTGGTCTCAAACTCCTGGCCTCAAGTGATCCACCCGCCTCGGCCTCCCAAAGTGCTGGGATTACAGGCATGAGCCACCGCGCCCAGCCAAAGCCTGATTCTTTACCCCTCCCTGTGGCCATACTCTTTGCCATATGAATATAGTTTCCTACACAAAGGTGAGCAGGTACTTCTCCATCCCTTGTCTACAAGCTCAGTCATATGACTTGTGTTAGCCAATAAGATGTTAGCAGGTGTGACATAAGCAGAGGCCTTGAAATGTGCTTGTTTGGTTAGTTAGGCTTGCTCTTCTGCCTTCTGCCATCACCATAAGGAGAACATGCCCTGGCTAGACCACTGATCCCAGGAGGACCCTTTGGTCCCAGGAGGAGGATGAAAGACATGTGGAGCAGAACTGTCCCAACTGACAAACTTGGGAGAAAGAAATAAATGTGAATTGTTGTATTACGCTGATTTTGTGGTTGTTTGTTATGCAGCATAATTGTAGCAAGAGCTGATCAATACAGGGACCCAGGCAGTATTGGGACATGTAGCCCATCCCCTGTCTTCAGTCCATTCATGAGTGACGGGGGTTGGAAAAACTGGTGAGGGATGGTTTATTTGAAGAGAATTGCTAGGGGTGCTGTCTATCCCTCCAGGCCCACTTAATGCTTAGAGAACTTCGCATGGGTGTGAGGATATGGGAGATGTTATCCTTCACCCAAGGCCCCTTTGGAATTGTAGCAGTGTCTGGGACAGCCTGGGAGAGCTCTTCTGGATTTGGAGGACACAGAACCTGGGCCTCAGCTCCTGTTTGGAGACCTTGAAGTTGGAGAGGCTGGCAGGGCTACCGGTAACAGCAGGACTAGAAGGAAGGCTGTAGCAGGCCAGTCTATACTTCTAGAGGCTGTAGCGGACCAGTCTATACTTTCAGAGTCCCATAAGGCAAAGGCCCTTGTTTTCAAATGCATTAAGTGGTCATCAAGAGGGAAAGTAGTGCTGGAGTTGTCTTCAAAGGATTCTACCCAAGATTCTACTAGCAGAGCCAGGTGCCCTAGCAGAAAGAAGCTGAGTGGGGAGGAGGCAGACTGCCAGATGGAGAAGCTGAGGGGGAATAAGAAACAGTGAGGTGAAGGAAGATTGCCCATGCCAGGAAAGACAGCACTGGGGACCCTGCAGGGTGGGAGAAAGAGCCACCATGTGGCATCAGAGAGTCCCAGTGCCAGACAACACCTCCCTGGCCACCATCCCTTCCCAAGTGGAGGAACCAGAAACTGACAGAGGTGAACAAGGAACAGAGAAGACACCGATCGCCACACCCAGCTCCCCGCTGTGGGCTTCCCAGCTGAGGTCAAGCCCTAGCCGTGGGTGTGCGACATTTGCGGTGGACAAGGATGAAGTTTTGAAATCAGACCAGATTGGACCCTTACTAAATGAAAACGAGATTGTTCCTTAAATATTAAAAGTGACTGGAAAAGTTCAAGGATCTGCCCCAGATATAACCCATTGGCAGGGCGGGGAGACCAGAGAGGGTGCGACAGGCAATAGTGAGACAGTTGTTTCTTGCTCTGCCTCCTGCAAATAGAAGTTCATTCAGTCAATAAATTGGTTACCTGTGTATAGAATATCTATGGGATTCAAGTTCATTTATTTACATCAAACACGGGTTGAGCACTTGAAGCAGTGCCTCTCTTCCTACAACAATCCAACCCCAACCCCAATTGCTTTTTTATTTTTTCTTTGAGACAAGGTCTCGCTCTGTCACCCAGGCTGGAGCGCAATGGCTCGATCTCGGCTCATTGCAACCTCTGCCTCCTGGATTCAAGCGATTCTCATACCTCAGCCACCCGAGTAGCTAGAACTGCAGGCGTGTACCACCACACCTGGGTAATTTTTGTATGTTTAGTAGCTAGAACTACAGGCATGTACCACCACACCTGGGTAATTTTTATATGTTTAGTAGAGACGGCGTTTCGCCATGTTGGCCAGGCGGGTCTGGAACTCCTGACCTCAAGTGATCTGCCCACCTTGGCTTCCCAAAGTGCTGGGATTACAGGCATGAGCCACGTAATTGCTTTTGATTTTCAGGAAGCTCAGAATGAAGTCTGAGAACCAATAATAACAGCTACCACTTACCAAGCTCCTACCACAAGCAAGTCCCTGCCTAAACATGTCCTGTGCACAGTATTATTTCATCTCCTTAAGAGCTCCCTGGGGTCTGGCGTATGACCTCAATTTATACATGGAGAAACTGAGGCTCAGGGAGGAGAACTAGCTTGTCAGAGAAAGCTCAAACCTCTCTCTACTATTGATAAACAATAAATTGTGCTGTTTTCCCTTGGTTTTGATTTTCTATTATTATTTTGAGACAAGGTCTCGCTCTGTCTCCTAGGCTGAAGTGCAGTGGTGTGAACACAGCTCACTTCACCTTTGATTTCCTGGGCTCAGATGACCCTCCTGCTTCAGCCTCCTGAGTAGCGAGGACCACAGGTATATGCCAACCCGACCAGCTAATTTTTTATTTTTTTACAGTCCGGGTTTCATCATGTTGCCCAGGCTGGTCTCCAACTCCTAGGCTCAAGTGATCTGCCTCAGCCTCCCAAAGCGTTGGGATTATAGGTGTGAGCCACTGCGCCCGGCTAATTTTCAATTATTTCTTTTTATTTTTTGACCATCTTAATACTACTTAATAAGGTATCCATGTGCCATGGTGGTTTGCTGCACCTATCAACCTGTCATGTAGGTTTTAAACCCTGCATGCATTAGGTATTTGTCCTAATGCTCTCCCTCCCCTTGTCTCCCACCACCCCCTCCGACAGGCCCTGGTGTGTGATGTTCCCCTCCCTGTGTCCATGTGTTCTCATTGTTTACCTCCGTCTTATGAGTGACAACATGCAATTTTCTATTATTTCATGGCTTGCTCAGTTACACGGGGTCCCTTTTTTCTCTGATCACATATGGGTTATCTTCAGATGATTTAGATCAAGAATCCAGGGCCAGGTGTGGTGGCTCATGCCTATAATCCCAGCACTTTGAGAGGCCACGATGAGCAGATCCCTTGAGGTCAGAAGTTTAAGACCAGCCTGGTCAACATGGTGAAATCCCATCTCTATTAAAAATACAAAAATTAGCCAGGCATGGTGGCACGTGCCTATAATTCCAGCTACTTGGGAGGCTGAAGAATGAGAATTGCTTGAACCTGGGAGGCAGAGGTTTCAGTTAGCCAAGATCATGCCACTGCACTCCAGCCTGGGTACGGAGTGAGACTCTGTCTCATCAACAACAACAACAACAACAAAACACCCAAGAATCCAGAAGGTATTCCCTGATTGTGTATATGAAAGAAGCCTGTAAACGCATCCCTTTGAGAAGGCTCAGTGCAGACCCCACTCTCATTGCAGGCTTCTCTCCAGGTTCCAACCTCCGCTACAGGTTTGCCTACCTGAACTAATTCCAAGAGGCAGGTCAAGCTTCAGGAAGCCCTGACTACAGCAGGTGGCTGCTCTAAGCCAATGAGCAACCAAGTACCCCACAAGCTCCAGCCCCCTCCAATACCTCCCACACGTCCCAGGGGTGGCATCTGCCTCTGGGACCCCCATTTGAGCTCCAGTGGCCAATTGGCTGGAAGTTCAGCTCCAAGGTCTCCTGCTTTTGCTCCCAACCATCCCCCTGGTGCGGGCCAGCCCGAGACAGATTCCTCCCTGTATCCTCCCAGGCTGGCCCACCAGGCATGGTCCTTAGAGTCCCCTTGAAAAGAAAAAAAACCCCCTTCCCACATCACAGTACTCACTCGGAAGCGTGCGACTATTGCTGAGGCTGCCAGTACTGGGCGGTGGGGAGAGGGACTGCAGGGAGACACTGTCTTCCTCCTGCGAGCAGCCTGCCTGGATGGCACGCAGGTAGCTGTGGCTGCGGGAGCGGAAGTAGCTGGGCAGTGGCAAGTCAAGCGTCTCTGCCGCTGTGGACTCTGCTTCACTGCAGGCTGACTCGCAGGCTGCCTCATACTGATCACTCAGCTCTGCCTCCCGTACCTGTCCAGGCAAAGGCAGGCATGAGGGGCTGGCTATCTTGCCCATCATGGGGGGAGAGGTTCTTGGTGGTGGGCTCAGGGCAGGGCTGGACAGTCTGTGGGGTCTGACCTCAGCCCACTCAGCTCCATCTCACTCAGGGTATGTGATGGGCAGATGGAGCCCTTAAGAAAGAAACAGCCCCACCTCTCTGGGCCTCAATTTTCCCATCTCTATAATGAGGACAAAGTTGGAATATCTCAGGATATTAACTCTGTGATAAAAATCAGGGTCCAAACTGATTAATAGACTTTAAGGGCACATCTGAATTTAGTGTGAAAGAGGTCTATAATCAATTAGCAATGTCTGTCCTGAATGTTGGAATAGGGATGGCAGTAGGTATGCTGGATATTTACCATCTTATGGTCCAATCCCTTTATTTTACAAGGAAAGAAACCAAGGGTCAGTAAGGGGAAGACATTTGCCACAGGTACCCAGTGAGGAAGTGGCAGAACCAACACTCCAAATATGTATTTAAGGAAAATTAATCTCGCTCTGGTATACAGAATGGATGTTGGGAAAGGGGTCTGGAATGGAGGCTGAGGCCAGAGATGAAGCTGAAGCAATTGTCTGGTGGGAGAAGATAAAACTGGAGTGAGGGTAGTTGCAGTGAGGATTGATTAATGATGTCTGCCATGGACAGTATGGAAAACGGTGATGTGTATGCTATTTGCTATCTTGCATCTAATTCAACTTTGTGTAGATGGTTCCTAAGTATTTCTCCAGAAATGACTGTCTAGGACCCTGCAAATCTGAAGCCAAGGGTGTGGGCCTTGAGGGGTCTCACCATGCACATACTCTTTGAGGGTTCTAGAAGGGCTATCTGACCCATGTCTCAGGCCATGTTGGTAACTGAAGACCACAGAGGATAAGCTGGGGAGTCAGTTGGCCAAAGATGTGGACATCCTGGGGGTTGGCCTGGGCCAGAGTGGGAGGGGGCACAAGCTGACTGACCATGTGGAGGAAAAGATTGATCTGGGCCTGGGGCCAGCTGTGTCCCACCCAGCTGTGTAACCTCAGGCCATCACCATCTTCTCTGGGTCAGTTTCTCCTCATCTACGTGAAATAGATGCTCATGTTCTCATCTGAGACTGCATCAGGTCAAACAATTAGATGGGTGTTCACCCAATTTGGAGGGTGAATGGAAAGTTCTAAATCTGTGCTTTTTTTTTTTTTTTTTTTCTTTTGAGATGGAATCTTGCTCTGTCTCCCAGGCTGGAGTGCAATAGCGCGATCTCGGCTCACTGCAACCTCCACCTCCCGGGTTTAAGAAATTCTTCTGCCTCGGCCTTCTGAGTAGCTGGGACTACAGGTGTGTGCCACCATGCCTGGCTAATTTTTGTATTTTTAGTAATGATGGGGTTTCACCATATTGGCCAGGCTGGTCTCAAACTCCTGACCTCGTGATCTGCCCGCCTTGGCCTCCCAAAGTGCTGGGATTACAGGCATGAGCCACTGCGCCTGGCCAAATCTGTGCATTTCAATATGGCAGCCACGAGCCATGTATGGCTATTTAGGTTTAAATTAATTAAAATTCAGCCTGGGTAACATAGTGGGACCCCAGCTCTACAAAAGAAATTAAAAATATAAAAATTAGCCAGGTGTGGTAGCGTGTACCTCAAGTCCCAGTTACTTGAGCCCAGGAGTTCCAGGCTGCAGTGAACTATGATCATGACACTGCACTCCAGCCTGGGGGACAAAGCAAGATCCTGCCTCTAAAAAAATTTTAAAATGATAATAATGATTGATTAGGCCAGGTGTGGTGGCTCATGCCTGTAATCCCAGCACTTTGGGAGGCCAAGGCGGGTAGATCACTTGAGGTCAGGAGTTCGAGACCAGCCTGGCCAACATGGCGAAACCCCGTCTCTACTACAAATCTCAAAATTGGTCGAGCGTGGTGGCACATGCCTGTGGTGCCAGCTACTTGGGAGGCTGAAGCAGGAGAATCACTGGAACCCTGGAGGGGGAGGTTGCAGTGAGCTGAGATTGGGCAACTGCACTCCAGCCTGGGTGATAAAATGAGACTCCATCTCAAAAAAAAATTTTTTTTTGATTAAAATTAAATAAAGTTCCATAGTCACAGCAGCTACATTTGACTTGCTCAAGACCACAGGTAAGCCAGACACAGTGGCTCACGCCTGTAATCTCAGCACTTTGCGGGGCTGACGTGGGAGGATCACTTGAGTTCACGAGTTTAAGACCAGCCTGGGCCACATAGCGAGACCCTGTCTCTAATAAAAAATTAGCCAGGGATGGTAGTGCGTGCCTGTAGTCACAGCTACTCAGGATGTTGAGGTGGGACGATCACCTGAGCCTGGGAGGTGGAGGCTGCAGTGAACCATGATCGCACCACTGCACTCAGCGTGGGTGACAGAGTGAGACCGTATCTCAAAAATAAGTAAATAAATAAAGTCACATATAGCTAGTGGCTACCTTATTGGACAGTGTGGATTATAGAACATTTCCATCATTACATAAAGTTCTACTGTATCGTACTGATAAATTAAAATATAGGCCATGTGGCAAACCCAAAATTCACTCAGAAGGAGTGTTAAAGAGATAGGTGTTTCTCCTCCAAAACTGCATCCTGAAGTTATGAAGAGACCCTCGTGACTGCCGGGGGCATGAGGTCTTGCTTTGGGATCACAGAGGAACCACATGGCTCTGGAACTAGACTGTCATGGGTCCAACCCTTGGCCCATCATTTCCTCGCAATATGAACGTGGGCAAGTCACTTAATCACTTTGTGTCTCAGTTTCCCCACCTATAAAATGGGGCTGTAGTCCCCATTTCACAGGGTTGTGGTAAAGATGAAATGAGAGAATTCATATCACAGGCTTAGGATAGAGTCCAAGAGAGTATGCACCTAGTAACCTCTACCCACGAATACAGGTAACTCCGTGGAGTCTGTCAATGTTGGTTAAGATGCTCTTGAGCCATCAGAGGTGAGACCAGCTGGTCAGTGCTGCTGGTGTGTGTATCACTGAGGATTTACTGTGTAGCAGGCACTGTCCTGGGGGCTTTGTATGTTAATGCATCACATCCTTACCACTCGCCTATTAAAGGTAGATGGGGAAGAGGTGGCTTGGCCCACTGTGGGCTCTTTAAACAACTTCTTGAATCATGTGTTCAGGAGGAATACACAGCTCCTGTGACATGGGGGAGAGGGACACATGGGGCAGCCATGGCTGGAATCAGTAGCTGGAGGTCTGGTCCTAGTTTTGCCCCTATGGGTTGTGTGGCCTTGCACAAGTCCCTTACACCCTCCTGGCTCAAAGTGAGGTTGATCTCAGAGTACCTTTCCTGCCCCTGGTTTTTGGTCTTTGGCCTGGGAGGGAGGAGAGGGACACTTCCAGGGGCAGGAAAGGAGTGTCTGGGAGGTGGCGCCCTTAGGGCAGCCAGACAGTGCTGTAAGCAGCATAACCTCGCCAACCTGTGTGAAGCTGGAAAGTCTCCACACTCACTCCAACACCCCAGCATCCTTAAATGTCCTCCTGGGGCTCCAGAAAGGAGAAAAGCCAAGGGATCTGGGGGCTGGGACCTGGAAGCTAATATCACCAGCCCCCAGCCCCTGACCTGTCCAACTTCAACAGTCTCCCTAGGCCTGACCCAGGCTTTGTGGGAGGAGAGAGAAGGGCAGGAGTCCTGGAGTTATTTCTTGCCCCATCCACAGCACCTAGCTCATTCTTCCCCATCTTCAAAAGGAGGAAACTGAGGCACACAGAGGTGAAGCAATAAGGGCAGGGAGTGGAGGGTCAGGACACCAATGTGAGCTTAAACTCCATCCATTGGAAGTGGATTTCCTGGTGATGGCTCTGCTTGTACCCGCCTGGACTGGGTGCTGGGACCACTCAGAGGGCAGGCCTAAGACCCAGACCTACACTCTGGGATTGGGGTGGAAGAGAAGGGCAAACATACTGACCTGCTGCTCATGGCCAAACAACTGGGGGATCAGGGAGGCCTGTCCAAAAATCTGCAGGAAAGAGAGGGTAAGGGTTATGGGAGGACCAGGGCTGGGGCTGGGGTCGGGGATTCAGGGTCAGTTGCAAGGAAACTTGAAGCTGGCTGGTCTAACCTCCTCCCCAGACTGGCTGGGACCCAGCTGCTAGGAGGTCTCACTTGGCTTCTTCCAGGGATGGGAGGCTCACTCCTTCTGGGGCTGGGCATTACTGAGGACTTATAATCTGCTGTTTAAAAGTCCTTCTTGGCCGGGCGCCGTAGCTCATGCCTGTAATCCCAGCACTCTGGGAGGCCAAGGTGGGCGGATCACCTGAGGTCGGCAGTTCAAGACCAGCCTGACCAATATGGAGAAACCCCATCTCTACTAAAAATACAAAATTAGCCAGGCATGGTAGTACATGCCTGTGGGAGTTACTAGGGAGGCTGAGGCAGGAGAATCACTTGAACCCGGGAGGCAGAGGTTTCGGTGAGCCGAGATCACGCCATTGTACTCCAGCCTGGGCAACAAGAGCGAAACTCCGTCTCAAAATAAATAAATAAACAAATAAACAAACAAATAAAATAAAAGTTCTTCTTTAGGTCTAGCCCCTTTGACCATGTATCCTCTGTCTGCTGCCTCTCATCTGGCAGGCAGCCCACCTGGAGATACAGATTAGGGATGGAGCCCAGAGCCTGCTCTGTCCCAGCCTAGGATATCTCTGACTTTGGGGCCAAATATGTGGCTTGGGTCACTCAAGCTTCTAGGGGTGAGGCTGTGAGGGGTCAGAGGATCCTGGACTAGGAGAGAACTGGGACCGGGCAGCGG
Source organism: Macaca nemestrina (assembly GCF_043159975.1). Taxonomy (NCBI): domain Eukaryota; kingdom Metazoa; phylum Chordata; class Mammalia; order Primates; family Cercopithecidae; genus Macaca; species Macaca nemestrina. Next base: position 28,387,256 of record NC_092139.1, read on the forward strand.
GTGGTAGGTGAGACCTGCTGCTGCCCCCAGCCTGGCTGATTCATAAGCCTTTTTGTGTAGTTAAAGGGCAAAGGTGTCCCGGGTGCCAGGCCCAGGCCTGGGTGGAGATGGGATGTGTAGAGAGACAGACAGACACAGAGAGAGACATGGAGATGGAGACTCACTGGAGAGAATCAGAGAAAAATGTGAATGAGGGGAGAGAGAGAAAAAAAAACAGACGGAGACAGACACAGACAGGAAGACTGAGATGAGAAAACATGGTGGGATGGGAGAGACAGGGAGGGACGCCATCCATTCAGCAAACACCTACTGAGCATCTGCCCTGTGCCAGGCACTGTGCCAGGCACTGGGGACACTGCAGGCAACAAGACAGCAAGGCCCCCGCCCCCAGGAGATCCTAGTTTTAAGAGGGAGACAGACATTAAGTAAATAAGCAAACGATTCTAGTTCCAGGCAGTGTCAGTTAAGCAGGGTAAAGGAACAGCGCCTGGGAGGGCTACTTTAGACAGAGCGATCACAGGCAGCCTCTCTGAGGAGGTGACATTCGAGCAGAGACCTGAAACGCGAGGAGCCAGCTGTGCAAAGATTTGAGAAGAGGAAACAGCAAATGCAGAGGGCCTGGAGCAGAATGATGTGGCATGCTCCTATATAAGGAGCAGAAAGGAGGCCAGCGTGGCTGGAGCAGGGCAAGGGACAGGGTCCAACAGAGAGGCAGGGCCTAGGTCTTACAGGGCTTCACAGGTCCAAGTAAGGACTCTGGCTTTCCCTCTGCGGGAGGTGGGAGACAAGGGAGGGTCTTGAGCAGGGGTGTGGCTTTGACAGCTCCATTTGGCCACTGAGTATGGATTGGAGGACAGCAGTTCAGGTGTGACTTGGTGGAGTCTGGATGAGGGGGGCAGGGGCAGGGGGTTCCCTGGGCTGGGCACTCTACCCCTCCCCATGTCTGAGGGGCTGGGGAAGGAGTTTGGCTAGGCCAGGAATAATGGAGTTGTGAGGAGTCGGGGTCCCAAAACCTTCTAAGCAGTCCTCTAACCCTGGTCCTGGGCCTGCACGCAGTGGCCTATTCCTGCTGAGAGGGGGCTGGACTCGCACCTGGCTGCCCCACTGCCTAACTGCTACCACCAGCAGGCGTCTGCCTTCTCGGGGGGCTCATCTCCCCATCCAGACAACGCGGGGTGCCTTTTGGTCCTGACTGGTTCTCCCTTTGCAAACCCTAAAGTGCTGAGTACATGGCAGGAGCTGAGGTCCAGGTCTGGGTTGGACAGCCCCAGATCCCTGCCCAACTTTGCCTTCTCCTAGCTGCATGACCTCACCTCTCTGAGCCTCAGTTGCTTCACCTATGAAATGGGAATATGGATAACAAGGCCACCTCTGGGGATGGTTAAGGGCTCAAGGAGCTGATGGTTGAGAGGATGGCATGCAAATTCAACGTGCAGCACAGCGTGCTCCTCACTGACACAGGCAGAGCTGGTTGCGCCTGGGAGCACAACTGCCCACTGAGTAGGTGGGCACAGAGGTCCAAAGTAGAGCAGTCACTTGCTGGAGGCCACACAAGATGCTAATAATAACCAGAAAGGCAGCTACCCTCTGCTGAGCACACCGCCTTCACAATCCCACTTATTCCTCTCAACAGCCCCCAAATAGAAATGCTCACCTTCCTCTGGTAACTCAGGAAACCGAGGCTCAGGGAGGGGAGGTGACTATCCTGGGTTCATACTGTCAAGTGACAAAACTGGGACTCGAACCCAGGTCTCCAGTTCCCTATCCTCATGGTTCTGAACCCCATGAGAAGCAACAGGCGCCCTGCTGGCATCCTGTGTTTACAATGGTGGTATGCGCTTCCTCCCTTGGGGTCCTGGGTCAGGCCCCATAACTGTGCTCTCCAGCCACAGGACAGTCGGTGGGGCAGAGACACACACAGGAGGCTTCAGGAATAAGGACCAAACAGAAGCACAGTGCAGACATCTGGGGGCCACTCAGCATGGGGTGGGCCTGGGGGTGTACTCTCCCCAGACGGGAGTCAGTACTCAAACCCCCTGACTCTCCAGCCTGCCTGCCACCCTCACCTGACTGATGCAGCTGGAGTCATTGAGGCTGTCGCTGACAGGGGTGTAGTCCTCTTCCCAGCTTGGACACTTGGAGGGCAGCAGCATGTCCACTGAATCCAGGCGGTCCAGACTCCTGGTGGGGAGTGGGGAGCAGACAGGGCTCAGCCCACCCATTGTTCAACCAGCTTTTGGAGGCCTTGACCATCTGTGATGCACGGGTGGTCCACCCCTGTGATGCCCACTGGAGCCACAGGGTGGCAGCATGAGCTTGCATTTGACTGTTTAAAGCCCAAGGCTGGCCCTGCCCAATTCTGCAGCCCCTTTCCTTCCTCCTTGCAGGTCTGGGACATTTCCAGAGGCCTGACAGAGGTGGGTTAAGTTCTACAGCCTAGGGTTCCCAAAGGGCATCAGCTCTGTGGCGATGTTCAAGTGGCTTCTATCAGGCCCCTAGACTCACCCCTTATCTCCATGACCCCAGTCCTTTAATCTTTCTCACGTCTACCTGACCCTGGGCCTCCCCCAGTCCTCATTCTGGGGATAAAATCCAAGCATCCAATAGCTCGGGCCCCTGACACAGAAGGGTTTGGACTGGAATCCAGCTTTCTCTGCTGGGTGACCCTGGGCAAGCCATTATCCCTTACTTAAGTCTCAGTTTCCTCATCTCTAAAAATGGGGATGACGCTGCCTGCCTGCTGGGGCTGCAGTGAGGATTCAGTGATGCAGATTAAAGGACATCGGGTCAGGCACAGTGGCTAGCGGGCAAGTGCTAACAGACAGCAGCTCTTACTATTATTGCTACTATTACTACTGTTATTATTATTGCTTCCCTTGAATCTAGGCCTAAGCCCCGGGCTTCCTGCCTCTCCCACCTTACTGCCCACTGGTCACTCATAGATATCCTAGTAGGATCTCAGTACTAGAAAGGATCTTAGAGATCCTACAGCTCAGCCCCTTCACTTAAAGATGGGGAAACTGGGCTGGGCGTGGCTGTAACCCTAGCACTTTGGGAGGCCGAGGCAGGTGGATCACCTGAGGTCAGGAGTTCGAGACCAGCCTGGACAACATGGTGAAACCCCATCTCTACTAAAACACAAAAATTAGCCGGGCATGATGACGTGCGCCTGTAATCCCAGCTACTCGGGAGGCTGAGGCAGGAGAATTGCTTGAACCCGGGAGGTGGAGGTTGTAGTGAGCCAAGTTTGTGCCACTGCACTCCAGCCTGAGGCAACAGAGTAAGACTCTGTCTCCAAAAAAAAAAAAAAAAAAAGATGGGGAAACTGAGCAGGCGTGGGGGCTCACACCTATAATCCCAGCACTTTGGGAGGCCAAAGCAGAAGAGTCACTTGAGCCGAGGAGTTCAACACCACTCTGGGCAACATAGTGAGGCCTGGGAAACTGAGGCCCAGAGGGAAAAAGACTGGCCAAGGTCATCCAGTGGCAGAGGGAAAAACGGAAGTCACTGCCGGCCTGGGCAGTGTGGGGGGTGATAAGCAAGGGGAGAGCAATATATACATATATATATATTTTTTTTCTTTTTTTTTTGAGACAGTCTCACTCTATCACCCAGGCTGGAGTGCAGTGGCATGATCTCAGCTCCCTGCAACCTCTGCCTCCTGGGTTCAAGTGATTTTCATGCCTCAGCCTCCCTAGTAGCTGGGATTACAGGCGTGAACCACCATGACCTGCTAATTTTTATATTTTTAGTAGAGATGCGGTTTCGCCATGTTGACCAGGCTGGTGTCGAACTCCTGACCTCAAGTGATCTGCCTGCTTTGGCCTCCCAAAGTGCAGGGATTACAAGCGTGAGCCACTGTGCCCAGTCACAAAAACTTCTTTTAAAAAATTAGCTGGGCATGGTGGCCCATGACTGTACTCCCAGCTACTCAGGACGCTGAGGTAGGAGGATCACTTGAGTGCAGGAGGTCGAGGTTGCAGTGAGCCATGATTGCACTATTGCACTCCAACCTGGGCAACATAGCAAGACCCTGTTCCCCACTTCCCCCACAAAAAAGATGGAGAAACTAAAGTAAAGAGAGGGGCAGACCTGGAATTGTCTGGTGGTGTCCTGAATTCCATCCTGGAGGCCATTCTCTGTCTTCTGCCCAGTCAACTAGACTCCTGGCTGCTCTGAGAACACTGCCCTCTTCCTGCCTAGGTACCAGTGTCACCTGACCTGTTCTATTCCCTCTGTCTCAGTCTTCCCAGGCCACCTCCTCCATGAAGCCTTGGCTCCTGTCTCCCATAGTTGAAGATCTAGGGAGAAGCTTGTTCCCCTAACTTCGCCAAGCCTTACAGCAACACAATGGGGCTTGGCTGGTGAATTCCAGGCAGGCACTGGGACAGGAAAAGCCTGTCTATCACTCTTTGACTTCTGGATTCACCTCCCTCCCCCATCTTGGAGCTCCCCACAGGGATCAGTTACAGTGGCAAAGGCCAGCGCTCTGGCCTTCCCTAGACAGTGCTGTTACAGGTGATGCACTCACTTAGGGCAGGCTCTCCTAACCTGAAGACCAAGATCCCATGGGACAGTTCCCCTGTGGGAGTGGAACTTACCTGGGGAAGTGGCTCCTGTAGGAGGGGTTTACCTGGACCTATCACCCAAGAGTGGCTTTCATTATTGGGGTTTACCAAAGGATGCAGCTCACCTGTGGTCAGGGCTGAACTGTGAGTGGGGCTCAAGGGGTGGTTCTCTAATTGGCGGGACTCTTCCGAGGTCAATTCATCAGAGTGCAGGGCCAACCTGAGGATCTCATGGAGGGAGCTAACCTGACCGCGGGTTCACTTAGGGGGCCTGGATCATTATAGCAGCGAGTTCACCTGGATCTGAAGCTGAGGGACAGGATTCATCTGTGGGCTGGGATCTCCGGGGGAGAACCGAATGGGAGGAAGGCGAGGCTCCCGGGGTGGGGCATACCTATGAGGGGTTCACCTAGGGGAGGAGGCTTGCGGGTGAGCGGGACTTGTACTTACCGAAAGAGGTTTTCCCCGGGAGGGCTCACAAGTGGGCGGGGCTCACCCGAAGGAGCGAGAAAAGCCTCTGGGAGGGGCTTCCACGCGGGCGGGGCTTTTCTTTTTCTTTCTTTCTTCCTTTTTTTTTTTTTTTTTGATACGGAGTCTAGCTCAGTCGCCCAGGTTGGAGTGCAGTGACGCGATCTCGGCTCACTGCAACCTCCGCCTCCCGGGTTTAAGCGATTCTCCTACCTCAGTCTCCCAAGTATCTGGGATTACAGGCGCCTGCCGCCAGCCCAGCTAATTTTTGTATTTTTAGTAGAGACGGGGTTTCCCCATGTTGGCCAACTCTTGACCTCAAGTGATCCACCCGCCTCGACCTCCCAAAGTTCTGGGATTACAGGCGTGAGCCAGCGGGCCGGGCGGGCCTTATTTTAATGAGGGGGTTCTCTCAGGGAGCAGGACTCATAAGTGGGCGGGGCTCAAAGGGGGCGGGGCTACCACGCGGGCGGGGCTTATTTTAATGGGCGAGTCCTCCCAGGGATCAGGACTCGTAGTGGGCGGGGCTTGCCTGTGGGCGGGACCCTAGGGGTGGAGCTGCGCACCTACCTGCGGGGGTTGCTCTGCTCTCCCAGCGACTGCTGCGTGGCCCTCAGATAGCTCTGGCGCCGCGCCGCGGTCTTGGGTGAGGGCTTGGGGCTGCCGCCAGACTCGTCGCTGTCCTCGTCGCCCATGGCCTTGATGTAGCTGCCGCTGCGCATGCGCCGGCACGGGATGGGGCCCTCGGCCGCGGCATCCGTTTCGCGTGGGGACAGCAGCGTCGTGCTCCACTCGCCGCCGCCGCCGGGTACCTGGGGATGGGGCACAGGACTCAGTGGGGCCACCGCAGAAAATGAGCAGATGGCGAGAACCCCCATCTCTGGGACCTGAATCTCCCTCGTTCCCTGCAGAGTTCGGGCTCACGTGCTGGGTTTCCCGCTTTTGAAACCAAGGGGCAGCAGAGCAGAGCCCTGGGCTGGGAGGAATACCCGGGTTCCAGAGTCTCTCCAGCCTCGGATTTCTCCATGGATCCCAGGCTGGGTTTGCCCCAGAAGCAATGCCCTAGGCCCTGTGGTCACGGTGGCCTCCACTGCAGCCATTTCTGCTTGGCCCCACAGTCACTTCACTCTGGCTGTCTCAGGGGATGCTTATGATCCCACTGCACAGATGAGAACACCAGGCCTGAGGGATGCAAGGCACTTGCAGAAAGAGGCCCTAGACCTGGATCCAGAACCTGAGCCTAGAATGGGGAATCAGAGGACCCTGGCACATCAGCATGGAGGGGGGATGGGGTCCCAGAGTCAATGGATATTCTCTGTCCCCAGGTGGGAAAACTGAGATACAGAGAGCAGAGTGCTTCCCCGGTTCAGGTAGCCACATGGTGAGCTGGAAAAAGGGCTGTTTTCCCATCTGAACTTCAGGGAATCCGTCCACGGAATGGGGCTGTGATAGGGCAGGTGAGGTCATGGCTGTGAGGGCAGCCCTGGTCCCCCAGTCCCCAGTGGTTATGGTGGCAGTAACCAACCGAGGGGACCTCCCCTGTCCTTCTGAGGCCAGGCTCTGCTGGCTGCCCCAGGGCAGTGCACACAGGCTACATTCCTGGCCATTTCATTTACACTGTTACGGAAACACAGTGGACGGTCACTGTGTAATGAAAAATGCATACATCTCAGCACTCACACACAGCCTGTGCACAGAGTGAACATGCCTCATCCTATACACATATCTCAATATGTACAGAACAAGCATACGCCCCATGCCCCACAGTGACTACCCCCAGTGTACCACACACCTCACCAAGGACACACACCAGCAGCCACTTCGTCACGGCAACCCCTCCACAAGTATGCAACATATACACAGAGCACACTCACCTTCCCACTACCCTCCCTCTGGACATTTGCACCAGTAACTACTGCACTGTGGACACACAACGTGTATCCACCTTGCATTGTTCCCGCCTCCACATGCACACAGCATACCCCTCACCAGGCTACACATGTCACCACAGTATGTCCAAGCCCACATACTGAGTGTACACGGCATGCCCACTCTCTATCACATACACATACGCACACTGCCCAAGGGCCATGCCCACACAGGTATGGCACCCTTCTCCATGCCCTCCATGCCAGAGGCCCACTTTCCACAAAGGAAAGGTAACGTCTAGGACTCCCACTCCTGCCCCACCCAGCCTTCCCATAAACCCTCAGCAGACTGCCCAGCCTAGGACCAGTGCATTCTGCCTACAAGCCACTTGCTAGTCCAGCCCCACTATCCCCAGTGTCCCTTGGGAACGTGGCCTTGTACATCACTGCTCAGAAACTGTTGCTAAGCCACCCACTCACCTCCTGTCACCCAAGCAGGCAGCACAGACTCCAGGGCCCACAGGGCCACCCTCTCATGGTGTTTCTGCGGCATTGTTACATGATCAGACCCAACCATACCATTTTGAGAGGAAGCCCGGTCACACATCACCCTCCCTAATGCTTCTAAACCAAGGAAGCAGTTTCAGAACCACAAGAGCCCTAAATATATCAAATACTGCCTGGATTTCAGTTTCCTCCTATTGAAAAAGAAAATGTCTCACTGTTTCTGGTATTTCATACAAGATGATAAGAAGCCAGGGCTTTGTTAGACCCCAAATATCATCTCGTTCAAAATGCATCTCATGGCTGGGCGTGGTGGCTCACGTCTGTAATCCCAGCACTTTGGGAGGCTGAGGCAGGTCCTCACCTGAGGTCAGGAATTCGAGACTAGCCTGGCCAACATGATGAAACCTCATCTCCACTAAAAATACAAAAATTGGCCAGGCGTGGTGGCTCGCACCTATAATCCCAGCTACTCGGGAGGCTGAGGAAGGAGAATCACTGGAACCCGGGAGGCGGAGGTTGCAGTGAGCCAGGATTGCGCCATTGTACTCCAGACTGGGTGATAAGTTTGAAACTCCATCTCGAAAAAAAAAAAAAAAAAAAAAAATGCCTGGGCGCAGTGGCTCACTCCTGTAATCCCTGCACTTTGGGAGTCTGAGGCAGACTGGAGGTTAGGAGTTCAAAACCAGCCTGGCCAACATGATGAAATCCCGTTTCTATTAAACATACAAAAAATTAACGAGGCATGGTGGTAGGTGCCTGTAATCCCAGCTACTTGGGAGGCTGAGGCAGGAGAATTGCTTGAACCCGGGAGGCAGAGATTGCAGTGAGCTGAGATGGCGCCACTGCATTCCAGCCTGGGCAACAAAAATGAAACTGTCTAAAAAAACACAAAAGACTCATTAGAGTTCCCAAGGGCTGGCCAGGCCTGCACTTGCATTCCCCTGAGATGAGGCGCTCACTACCTACAGAAGCGCCTCCTTCCACCTAAAATCTGCTTTCTGTAATTTCCACCCACAGCCTGGTTTTGCCCTGGGGAGCCATTCAGTTCACAGCCCCTTGTTCTACCCGCCTTGAGAGCCACTTGGAAATGTGCAGCCACAGTGATGTCTCAGCCTTCTGCCACTTTCAAGCCATGTGGCCTTGATGCACAGCAAGTGCCTGAATCAGTGTGAGCATTTGAAAGAAGGCGGCTATTCCCCCAAGCTGGGTTAGGACCCCCTGGGTCCCTGCAGTTCTTGGTACTGATCCCCATGACACTCTGCTGACACTGACATGACCGTTCATGTCTTTCCCAGTATCCTAATCTTTGGGACTGTGTCTTCTTTATTTCTGACTCTGTTCATTTAACTGTCCATCTGTCCATCTACCCCCTCCCTCACTTACATTTCCTGAGCACTTCCTGCATGCCAGACCCCGTCCTGGGCCTTGGGGACACATGGCTGTATCAGATGTGATCCCTGTCCTCAAACAGCTATCAGTCTGATAGGGATGGCAGGCAGAGGCTGGCAATTAGAAGGCCATGCAATTGGTTCTGTGAGGGGGTTGGGATGGCACAACTTCCAGATTTGTCTTCTAAAGGGCAGGAACATATTTTAGTCCCTGCTCAGGGCTGGGCTCAGAAAGGCCCTAATTAATCTCTTTTGAGAGCATGACCAGTGGAAGGACTCCCTGATTAGCAGGTACCACTGGGCCACCCATTTTATAGTTGAGCCACAGAGGCCCAGAATGAAGTGACTTGCAAAGTGAATCTGTGGTACAGCTAGGCCTCAAAACTGGTGTCATTCCCAGAGCCCTCACCCCACCCCTGACCCTGGCAGAGACCCACCTGCAGGTAATGGTAGGCTAGACCCTGGTGGCAGGATTTGGACTTGAGCAGGCTCTTATCCAAGGTGGCCGAGGTCTTCTGGCAGACCTCGTGGGCGTGGCTGAGTGTCAGAGTGGACCAGGAGCCTCGTTTGACGTAGTTGGTGTCAGTGCCCACCCCAAGGCTGGGGCAGGTGGCTGGGGGTGCGGGCGGGGGTGGTGGGGCGGTCAGCTCGGTAGTGTTGTTCTTGGTGGCTTTGAGCATGTGCCCACTGATGGTGTTGTAGGCGTGCATGAAGTAGCGTGGCTGGCTGCGTTCTGCCTGGCGGCCTAGTGTCATCAGCCCGGAGGCTGGGCCACTGCTGCGGAAGGCGCCGGCCTCGCCGTCCAAGTTGTCATCGGAGCTCCACCAGCCTGAGATGTTGGAGCGGCTGCGCCGTTTGGGCTCCCCAGCCTTGGCCCGCTCCTTGCTTTTGGCCCTCCGGCCCTTGCCGTCCTCCATGCCACCCTTCTTGCTGCCATTGCCACCGACCTTGCCCGCTGTGCCCTCCAGTGAGGGTGCCTTGGTGAAGAAAAGCCGCTGGACTGAGTGGACCAGGTGGCGGATGCGGCCAGGGCTCTCACCACGGGCCTTGGCCTCACCACGGGGGAACTGGAGGGTGCTGAAGCCATCACGATGGATGGGCAGCTGCTTCTCAAACTGGTCCAGGAGGTTGGCGGGCAGCCGGTTGATCTTGGTGGCCTGAGCATGGCTGGGGAAGGGGCTCTCCTCTGGCACCTCGAAGTGGGAGTTGTAGTGGATGCGGGGAAAGGTGCTGCTGGGCGGGGGCAGCTGGTTGTTGAGGGGAAAGAGGCCATCCCCCGGCAGGGTGTTCTGCCCGGGGAAGCGGGCCTCGCGGGCGAAGGCCTCCGTGGGCGACAGCAGGTAGGGGTTGCGGTCGGTCCCTGCAAACAGGGGCTCGTGGGGTGGGTCTAGGCTGTCGGAGAGGTGGCGGGGGCGGCTGTCACCGAGGCCTTTCATGATCCCGGGCCGAGGGCAGGGGCTGTCACCCTAGCAGGGCGCCCGGGTCGCCTCTCCCGGGCGGCAGCTATCCTGGGGAGAGAAGACAGAAAGCGGTCAGCTGGTCAGCTGGATTTGGGGGAGGGGTGCCAGGAAGGTCAGATCCAGATCGCCAGGCTGGGAGGATCTCTGAAGCCAGTCCTCCATGTTGTGGGCCTGAAGACAGGAGTACACACTGAGGCCCACGTACTCTGTGTGTAAATAAAAGTTACAACTCAAGCTACCGACTATCAGACAAACACAACATCTTCCATTCTTCTAGCTTGAGGACTGTATCTTCAAAACAACCTGGAAAGCCAGGCTCCGACTCAGAGTTCTGGGTCTCCTCTGAATTCCATGATGGAATATGAGTGGTGGGCTGCCCATCCTCCACTCTTTCCGTTTCTGACTCTGTCCCTCACCCCGAGGGGCCACATGGATGCAAATACCCCAGCCCACATCTCCTAGCTCTGTCCACAGGCCCCCAAACAGTCATCCTGGAACCCCAGGATGGTCCCTGTAGCAGGGTCCACCTCCCATGGGAGGACCCTGTGCTGGCTCTGGAGGCAGGCTTGGGTCATTTTAGCAGGGAATCCCAGGGTGCCCAGTATCCAGGGTGGTCTATGGGGGAATACAGTCTGCTGGTGGGCATGTCCCCAGGACTCCTGAACTCTCCTTGCCTTATGGGGAAAAACAGGGGTTTTTAGAGGGCCAGAGAGGATTTTTTTTTTTTTTTTTTTTTTTTTTTTTTAGAGACAGAGTCACTCTGTTACGCAGGCTGGAGTGTAGTGGTGCGATCTCGGCTCACTGCAACCTCCGTCTTCCCAGGTTCAAGTGATTCTCCTGCCTCAGCCTGCCCAGTAGCTGGGATTACAGGCGCACACCACCATGCACGGCTAATTTTTGTATTTTTAGTAGAGACAAGGTTTCACCATGTTGGCCAGGCTGGTCTCGAACTCCTGACCTCAAGTGATCTGCCCGCCTTGGCCTCGCAAAGTGCTAAGATTACAGGCGTGAGCCACCATGACTGGCTTTTTTTTTTTTTTTTTTTTTTTTTTTTTTGCGACAAGGTCACAGCTCACTGCAGCCTTGGCCTCCTGGGATCAAGCGATCCTCCAGCCTTGGTCTCCCAAAGTGCTGGGGTTATACCTGAGGGCCACTGTGCCTGGCTAGAGAGGCCTTCCAAAAAGCAGGACCCAGGGCAAGGCCCATCTCATCCAGGTCTGAGGGCAGTACCGTCCAACTCTTTAACAGAGGAATTCCTATGTCAAATGTAAGCCCTCTGCAAAAACCTGCTCTGCCCTTCACCCAGTGTCTACCAAGTGTGACTGCTGGGCAGGTGCTGAGGGCTTCAGACACCAAAGAGGCCAACAAGCCCATAGGCCCATCATTTCCAATTGAGATGAAGCAACGATAGCCTGGAATAGAGCTCTCAGAGTCAATAACGGGGGCACATCCTCAGGACAAGGCAAGGGCTCACAAGAGGGTGGCACTTAGGTGCAGTTGCTGTGCCTCAGTTTCCCCTGCTGTAAAATGGGACCATCCTGGAAATACTAGTCCAAAACTTAGGTAAGTCCCTTCCCTTGTCTGGGCCTGGGCCTCAGTCTTCCTGTCTACCATGGAGCAGAAAGGTTGGCAAGGTTTCTAAGCCCCCGGCCCCCACCGGCCCTGTACGTGGGAGTCCCAAGACTTGGTCTGGCCTGAGCCTGGTGTGCTGAGGATTGGCAAAGAGTCAGTGTGGCTGGAGCAGAGCAAGTGAGGACAAGGGTTGTAGAGGGAGGGCTCTCGGAGGGGCTGGGTCAGGTCATAGCACAAAAGCTCTGGCTGACATCAAGCATGGAGGGCAGAATAATGGTCCCCAAATATGCACACTACCCTGTCAAAAGGAACTTGGCAGGTGTGGTTATTTTGCAAATGTGATTAAGGATCTTGAGATGGTGAGACTATCATGAATTATCCTGATGGGCACAAGCTAATCACACGGTTCCTATAAGAAACAGGCATGGGCTGGCATGGTGGCTCACACCTGTAATCCCAGCACTTTCAGAGGCCAAGGTAGGTGGATCACTTGAGATTGGGAGTTTGAGACCACCCTGGCCAACACAGTGAAACCCTGTCTCTATTAAAAATACAAAAACTTAGCTGGGTGTGATGGCATGTGCTTGTAATGCCAGCTACTTGGGAGGCTGAGGCTGCTGGAGATTCACTTGAATCCAGCAGGCAGAGTTTGCAGTGAGCTGAGGTCGTGCCACTGCACTCCAGCCTGGGCGACAGAATGAGACTCTGTCTCAAAAAAAAAAAAAAGAAAAAGAAAAAAGAAAAGAAAAGAAACAGGCATGGGCCAGGCATGGTGGCTCACACCTTTACGTAAACGTAATCCTAGCACTTTTGGAGGCCAAGGTGGGGCAGATCACTTGAGGTCAGGAGTTTGAGACCAGCCCGGCCAACATAGTGAAACCCCGTCTCTACTAAAAATACAAAAATTACTGGGCGTGGTGGCGTGCGCCTGTAATCCCAGCTACTTGGGAGGCTGAGACAGGAAAATCACCTGAACCTGGAGGTGGAGGTTGCAGTGAGCCAAGATTGTGTCATTGCACTCCATCCTGGGCAACAGAGTGAGACTCTGTCTCAAAAATAAATACATAAATAAATAAATAGGAAGGTCAGAGTCAGAGGAGATGCGCTGACAGAAGCAGAGATCAGAGTGATGTGGAGACATGAGCCAAGGAATGCAGGCAGGCTTCAGAAGCCGGCAGAGGTGGCTGGGCACGGTGGCTTACACCTGTAATCCCAGCATTTTGGGAGGCCAAGGCAGGAGGATTGCTTGAGGCCAGGAGTTTGAGACCAGCCTGGGCAACAAAGTGAGACTGTGTCTCAAAAAAAGTGATGGATTCTCCCCTAGAGCTTCCAGAGAGAATGCAGCTCTGCAATCTGTTTTAGACTGTGACCACTAGAACATCCTATGATTCAAAGTGCGCCAGTCTGGGAATCAGACAGCACAAAGTCACACGGAACCAGGCCTGGAACCCAGGTCTTCTTGACTCTTAATGCAGGCCCCACCCAGCCCACTGGCCCTGCTGAACTGGAGGATGTGCAAAGAAAGGGAACAATGTGGGGGCTGGATCCACCAGCTGAGGGGCAGAGGGTGAGGAGGATGGGACAGTACCAGGCGTGACCTCAGCAAAGAGTGGATGTCCATCTGGCCTGGCATGGCCCAGTCTCCATCAGCTTCTCCAGCCTTGTCCTCATCTTTTGCTGTCTACCTGCTAGCCAAGCTCACACCCTTCAGGACTTCTTCATAGCTCTCACTGCTCTGGGAAACTCTCATGTGTTTACTTGTTTTCTAGTTTCTTGTCCATCTTCCCCTAGATCTGTGCTGTCCAATATGGTAGCCACTGGGCCACAGAGCACTTGACATGCAGCTAGTGCAACTGGGAAACTGAATTTTTAGTATTTTAAAAAGTTTAGGCCACGCACGGTGGCTCACGCCTGTAATCCTAGCACTTTGGGAGGTCAAGAGATCGAGACCATCCTGGCCAACATGGTGAAACCCCTTCTCTACTAAAAATACAAAAAAATTAGCTGGGCATGGTGGTGGGCGCCTGTAGTCCCAGCTACTCGGGAGGCTGAGGCAGGAGAATGGCAGAGGTTGCAGTGTGCCGAGATCGCACCACTGCAAATCCAGCCTGGCGACAGAGCAAGACTCCGTCTCAAAAAAAAAATCATTTAATTAATTTAAATAGCACATGTGGCAAGTGACTGCCAGGTTGACAGTACAGTCCTAGAGGTTCAACCCTCCCCTTGGAAGGTGCCTCCCTCCCTCATCCCTGCTAAAGCTGGGTTCAGCACATTTTCTTATTCTAATACCTTTTCCATCTTTTTGAGTTATAAGTTTAGTTCATTTGTTTTCTGATCTCCTTATACTCTAATAAATGTGTCACAGAAAAGTTATATATTTTCCTGAGTACCTATTAGCTGCATATCATGGATTTTATTTTTCCAATTTTTTCTCTTATTTTTTTAAATTTACTTTATTATATTTTTTGAGATGGAGTCTCGCTCTGTCACCCAGGCTGGGTGCAGTGGCGCGATCTTGGCTCACTGCAAGCTCTGCCTCCTAGGTTCACGCCATTCTCCTGCCTCAGCCTCCCAAGTAGCTGGGACTACAGGCGCCCGCCACCATGCCCAGCTAATTTTTTGTATTTTTAGTACAGATGGGGTTTCACCGTCTTAGCCAGGATGGTCTCGATCTCCTGACCTCGTGATCCACCTGCCTTGGCCTCCCAAAGTGCTGAGATTACAGGCGTGAGCCACCGCGCCTGGCCTTATTTTTATTTTTTGACACAGTGTCTCGCTCTTGTCGCCCAGGCTGGAGTGCAATGGGGCGGTCTCAGCTCACTGCAACCTCTGCCTCCTGGGTTCCAGTGATTCTCGTGCCTCAGCCTTCCTAGTAGCTGGGATTACAGGTATGCAACACCACGCCCCGCTAATTTTTGTATTTGTAGTAGCGACAGGTTTTCACCATGTTGACCAGGCTGGTCTCGAACTCCTGACTTCCTGTGATCCACCCACCTTGGCCTCCCAAAATGCTGGGATAACAGGTGTAAGCCACCGTGCCCATTCTTTTGTCCTTTTTTCTTTTTTTTGAGACAGAGTCTCGCTGTATTGCCTAGGCTGGAGTGTAGTGGCGCGATCTTGGCTCACTGCAAGCTCCGCCTCCTGGGTTCACGCCATTCTCCTGCCTCAGCCTCCCAAGTAGCTGGGACTACAGGCACCCGCCACCATGCCTGGCTAATTTTTTTTACTTTTAGTAGAGACAGGGTTTCACCATGTTAGCCAGGATGGTCTCGATCTCCTGACCTCATGATCTGCCTGCCTCGGCTTCTCAAAGTGCTGGGATTACAGGCGTGAGCCACTGCTCCCGGCCCTTTTGTCCTTTTTTAAAAAAAATTGAGGAGAAATTAATGAAACATAAAATTAGTCATTTTAAAGTGTACAATTTAGTGACATTTAGTAAATTCACAATGCTGTGTAATCACTACCTCCATCTAGTTCTGAAATATTTCCTTTCTTTTCTCCTTTCCTTTCTCCTTTCCTTTCTCCTTTCCTTTCTCCTTTCCTTTCTCCTTTCCTTTCTCCTTTCCTTTCTCCTTTCCTTTCTCCTTTCCTTTCCTTTCCTTTCCTTTCCTTTCCTTTCCTTTCCTTTCCTTTCCTTTCCTTTCCTTTCTCTCTCTTCTTTCTTTTGATGGAGTCTCACTCTGTCACCCAGGTTGGAGTGCAACGGCGTGGTCTCAGTTCACTGCAACCTCTGCCTCCTGGGTTCAACCAATTCTCCTGCCTCAGCCTCCCGAGTAGCTGGGACTACAGGTTCATGCCACCACATCCAGCTAATTTTTGTATTTTTTAGTAGAGATGGGGTTTCAGTATGTTGGCCAGGCTGGTCTCTAACTCCTGACTTCGTGATCCACCCGCCTCGGCCTCCCAAAGTGTTGGGATTACAGGCATGAGCCACTGCACCCAGTCTCTTTCTTTCGAGACAGGGTCTCGTTCTGTTGCCCAGGCTAGAGTGCAGTGGTGTGATCATGGCTCACCACAGCTTTGACCTCCTGGGCTCAAGTGTCCTCCCACCTCAGCTTCTTGAGTAGCTGAGACAACAGGTACATGCCCAGCTAATTAGAAAAAACTTTTTTTTTTTTTTGGTACAGACAGGAGTCTCACTATGTTGCCCAGGCTGGTCTGGGCTCAAGCAATGCTCCTGCCTCAGCCTCCCACAGTGTTGGGATTACAGGTGTGAGCCACCATGCCCAGCCCTGAAACATTTTCATAACCCCAAAAGCAAACCCCATCCTCAATAAGCAGTCATTCCCTATTTTCCGCTCTTCCCAGCTTCTGACAACCACAGGCCATAGATACCATCTGTATCTATAAATTTTCCTATTTCCCATAGGTTTTACTTTTATTGTAGTAAAATACATGTAACATAAAATTTGCCATTTGAACCATCTTTAAGTGTGCAATTCAGTGGCATTATGGACACTCACAATGTTGTGTAACCATCACCACGATCTATTTCCAAAACCTTTCCATCACCCCAAACAGAAACTCTGTACCCATTAAGCAAAAACTTCTTTTCTCCTCCTTCTCCTAGCCCCTGGTAATTTCTTTTATTTTATTTTCTTTATTTTTTTTGAGACAGTCTCAGAGTCTCACTCTGTCACCCAGGCTGGAGTGCGGTGGTGCTCTTGGCTCACTGCAACCTCTGCCTCCTGGGTTTAAGCGATTCTCATGCCTCAGCCTCCCAAGTAGCTGGGATTAGAGGCGCATGCCACCATATCCAGATAATTTTTGTATGTTTAGTAGAGAATGCGTTTCACCATGTTGGCCAGGCTGGTCTCAGACTCTTGACTTCAAATGAAATGCCTGCCTTGGCCTCCCAAAGTGCTGGGATTACAGGCATGAGCCCCATGCCTGGCGGCCCCTGGTAATATATAACCTACTTTCTGTCTCTCTGAATTTGCCTATGCTAAATATTCCCAATATGTGGAATCATATAACATTTGTCATTTTGTGTCTGACCTATTTCATGTAGCATAATGTTTGTTTTCTAAGTTCACCCATGTTGTAGCGTGTGTCAGAACTTCATTCCATTTTATGGCTGGACACTTCGGTTATTTCTGCCTTTTGGCTATTGTGAATAATATTGCTACAAACAATGGCATCCAAGTATCTGTTTCAGTCTCTGTTTTCAATTTTTTTCAATTCTTTTGGGTTAATATCCAAGTGGAATTGCTGGATCACATAGTAATTCTATGTTTAACTTTTTTTTTTTTTTTTTTTTTTGAGATGGAGTCTTGCTCTTGTCACTCAGGCTGGAGTGCAAAGGCACGATCTTGGCTCACTGCAACCTCCGCCTCCTGGGTTCAAGCCATTCTTTTGCCTCAGCAACCCGAGTAGCTGGGATTATAGGTGCCCATCATGGCACCTGGCTATTTTTTGTATTTTTAGTAGAGACGTGTTTTCGCCATTTGGCCAGGCTGTTCTTGAACGCCTGACCTCGTCATCCGCCCGCCTCGGCCTCCCAAAGTGCTGGGATTACAGGCGTGAGCCACTGTGCCCGGCCTCTATGTTTAACTTTTTGCGGAACCACCAAACTGTTTTCCATAGCAGCTGCACCATGTGACGTTCCCACCAGCGACGTACAGGGGTTCCAATTTTCCCAGATCTTGCCAGAACTTATTTCCTTTTTAAAAAAATTATAGTCATCCTAGTAGGTGTGAATTGGTATCTCATTGTGGCTTTGATTTGCATTTTCCTGATGACTAACGGTGTTGAGCATCTTTTCATGTGCTTATTGGCTGTTTGTATATCTTCTTTGGAGAAATGTCTATTTAAGTCCTTTGCCCATTTTATAATTGGGTTGTTTGTCATTTTTGTTGTTGAGCTCTAGGAATTCTTTATATATACTCTAGATATTGAACCCTTAACAGATATATGGTTTGTAAATATTTTCTCCCATTCTGTCCCTGTGGGGTTTCAGTAGTGTTTTTCTCCTCTTCCAGGACTGGCCACTTACTCACTCTTTCCTTCCTCATTAGCACTGATGGCCTCCCTTCCTCCAGCATCCCCTGGCCTGTGAGCGTCATAAAGAAAAGGAGTGTAAGGCCAGGCGTGGTGGCTCACGCCTGTAATCCCAGCACTTTGGGAGGCTGAGGCGGGTGGATTACTTGAGGTCAGGAGTTCGAGACCACCCTGGCCAATATGGCGAAACCCCATCTCTATTAAAAATACAACAGTTAGCCAGACGTGGTGGCTTGCACCTGTAATCCCAACCACTTGGGAGGCAGAGGCAGGAGAATCACTTGAATCTGGGAGGTGGAGGCTGCAGTGAGCTGAGATTGTGTCACTGCACTCCAGCCTGAGTGACAGAGCAAGACTCTCAAAAAAACAAAAAACAAAAAACAAAAAAACCCAAACCAAAACAAACAAAAAAACAGGAGTCCATGTGCCCGTAACTTTCCTGAGAGC
Organism: Macaca nemestrina; assembly: GCF_043159975.1. Classification (NCBI taxonomy): domain Eukaryota; kingdom Metazoa; phylum Chordata; class Mammalia; order Primates; family Cercopithecidae; genus Macaca; species Macaca nemestrina. Next base: position 28,405,534 of record NC_092139.1, read on the forward strand.
AGGGGCTAGTTCTCATCTGGGGGCAGAGGAATGAGAATGGCTCTGGAGATGGATGTGCAGTGGATGCTGTGATGGCCACCCAGGACCCCCCTGCACTGAGGCACTCACGACCCCAGCTGCCAAAAGCATTGGCTGCTGACAATTTACAGCCAAGTTCCCACTAGGAGCTGCTCTCAGCCATAGGGACGTGCCTCACCCAAGATGCCAGACTTGGATCTCTAACTGCCTCCTTGACATCTTGCCCTGGAAGTCTGACAGGTCCAAGATACAGCACTCATTCTCCCACCCACCCTGACCTGCTCTACCCACAGTCTGTCCTTACACTCCTTCCCAGGGGCACCCTGCATCCAATAACTGGTCAATGTTTGGGTACCAAGGTGTGGCTCCCTTGCCCCAATTCAGAACAACCCTAAAGGGCCATCCCAGTTCCAGAGCTCCCCATGGGATTCGCTGAGGCCTCTGTTGTGCTGTGTTAAGGTTCGACTCTTCCCTCTGCCCAATCCTATCCCCTTCACCTGTCACAGGTGTTCCGAAGTGATTTCCCAGGAAACTTCGACATGCAAACCTGAGTCTGTTTCCTGGGAAGCTAACCTGAGCTAGGGCAGAACTGGATTCTACTCCTTCCCCTCCTCACTGCAGGACACTTGGTGATTCAGTCATTCCTCCTGAGCCTCAGTTTCCTCTTCTATAACATGGGGATAATGATCCTTTTTCCTTTTTTTTTTTTTTTTTTTTGAGACAGAGTCTCACTCTGTAGCTCAGGCTAGAGTATAGCAGCATGATCTCGGCTCACTGCAACTTCTGCCTCCCGGGTTCAAGCAATTCTCCCTGCCTCAGCCTCCCGAGTAGCTGGGATTACAGGTGAGCGCCACCGTGTCCAGCTAATTTTTTGTATTTTTAGTAGAGACAGAGTTTCTCCATGTTGGCCAGGCTGGTCTCGAACTCCTGACCTCAGATGATCCGCCCGCCTCGGCCTCCCAAAGTGCTGGGATTATAGGCATGAGCCACTGCGCCTGGCCATGATCCTTACTTTTAAAAATTATAATAAGGTTGAACTGTGATGTCATATAGAAAGCCTCTGGCATTTCGATGCCCAATCAGTATCAGTCACACTCCGTTCCCCTCCTCACCTCACTGTACTATGCTTCTTGGGGACAGGTCAAAGCTTCCAGGTGAGGAATGCTGCACAGCATGGTGGAAACTGCGTGTAGTTGGACCTGTGTTCAAATACTATCTTTTTTTTTTTTTTTTTTTTTTTTTTGAGACAGAGTCTTGCTCTGTCACCCAGGCTGGAGTTCAGTAGTGTGATCTTGGCTCACTGCAACCTCTGTCCCCCAAGTTCAAGCAATTCTCCTGCCTCAGCCTCCCGAATAGCTGGGATTACAGGTGCCTGCCACCACGTCTGGCTAATTTTTGTATTTTTGGTAAAGATGGGGTTTCACCATTGGCCAGGCTGGTCTTGAACTCCTGACCTCAAGTGATCCACCTGCCTCAGCCTCCCAAAGTGCTGGGATTACAGGCACTGCGCCTGACCCCTTGGATTTAAATTCAAACCCTGCTATTTATTTGCTATGACCTTGAACTGGTCCCTTCCTCCTTCTATGCCTCGGTTTCCTCCTCTAGGCAATGGGGGGTTTGAATGAGGACAGTCTGAGCGTCTGGTCACCCTGACTCCTCTGAGCTCCCTTGGTCAGGGTTCCTGGCCCACTGGGTGCCAGGCCCTCAGTCACCCAACACCCAGGGTGGCAGGATCCTCACCTTGGGGAGGTCTTAAAATAGGCAGGCCTTGACCTTTCAGGGGGAAGCAGCTGGCTGCCTCAAGCTGCCTTTTTCAATGAGTTATACTTAGGCTCATCCGGGTGCCCATAATTACTGCTCATTAATATAAGCCTCATTGCCTTCATGGAAACGCAGAGGGCCCAGCAAAGCTGCTGCCTCCCTGGGAACCTCCCTGCTCCATAGTGCCTCTGTGTCTGCAGCCACCACCCCCACATGCCAGAGTGGGACCTCCCTGCCCTAGCTCACCTCATCGTGGTGCCAGAGTGGGCCTGTGAGCATGGGAGAGCTAATTAGGGATAAGGCCAGGAACAGAACCCAGCATGGCTCTTTCTGACACAAAACTCCCCTGACTGCATCATTCCCTTAAGCCAGAACCTTCTGTGAATCCTTCTTCCCACCTCAGTCCAAACTGCTTGGTGTGGCGATCAAGTCCCTCACTGATCTAACCCTAAACCCTTTTTCAGACATTACCAATCCCATTTCCTTTCTTCACAGCCCTTCCCTTTAACCAGCCCAGATCCCTTACAATTCCCCACTCATATCTTGCATATTTGCTACTACCAGAAAGCCTGCTTCTGTCTAAGGTGGCATGAACAGAGGTAGAGAGTCTAAGTGAAGGGAGGGGTAGTCCTGCTGAACGCTGAGTTGGATGATGAAGGCTCAGAAATGAAGTGAGGTGGAATGGCCGAACATTCTGGGGGTGCACATAGCAGTCCACGGAGGACACATTCTCTGCCTTAGACCTCTGAAGGGACGATGTGTGGAAGGGGAAGGATGGATTCTCTGGGGGCCTCCAGGGCCTTGCTGCTTCCTGGGGTGGGGTGAAGGTAGACAGTGGCTGGCTGTCTTGTACCATGGCTGAGTCTCTGGGCACCCTTCCCGTGCCCAACCCACATCTCTCATACCTGCTCCAGTTCTTGCTGACTTCTCTCCTCTGACATCTAAATGCTAGAGGACCCGGGTGCTCCTGGCCTTGCTCTAACACACCCTCTCCCCTGCTGATCTCATCCTGACATGTGGCTTTAAACACCACCTATCTGACAACTCCTGAATTTACATCTTCCGCCCAATCTCTGTCTCAGACGCCAGACTCGGATCTCTAACTGCCTCCTTGACATCTTGCCCTGGATGTCTGACAGGTCCAAGATAGAACACTGGATCTCTCACCCGCCCTGACCTGCTCCACCCACAGTCTGCCCCGATTCTACTCATGACAACATCACCCTCCTGCTTGTTCAGGTCAGAAACCAGAAAGTACCCTTGACTCCTCTTTCGCTTCCTCTGCATCCCATTCAGCAGCACATACTTTAAAAACAAGTCTCCCTTCCACATCTCCCCGGAGTTCCTCCACTCCACCTCCACAGCCCTGCCCCGGGCCAAGTCCTCACTGTCTCTCACTCAGATGACTGCTGTTCAGATCCTTTCAAAGACTCCCATGGCCCTTGGACTAAAACCTATTTTTTTTTTTTTTTTTTTTTTTTGAGGCAGAGTTTTGCTCTGTCCCCCAGGCCAGAGTGCAGTTGTGTGATCTTGGCTCACTGCAACCTCTGCTTGCCAGGTTCAGGCGATTCTCCTGCCTCAGCCTCCCAAATAACTGGGATTAAAGGCATATGTCACTCAAGAGATCCTCTGGTCTCAGCCTCCTGGGTAGCTGGGACTATAGCTGTGCACCACCAGGCACAGCTACTACTTTTTTTTTTTTTTTTTCTTGAGACAGAGTTTTCGCTCTTGTTGCCCAAGCTGGAGTGCAATGGAACAATCTTGGCTCACTGCAACCTCCACCTCCCGGGTTCAAGCGATTCTCCTGCCTCAGCCTCCGGAGTAGCTGGGATTACAGGCATGCAGCACCACGCCTGGCTAATTTTGTATTTTTAGTAGAGACCAGGTTTCTCCATGTTGGTCTGGCTGGTCTTGAACTCCCGACCTCAGGTGATCAGCCTGCCTCGGCCTCCCAAAGTGCCAGGATTACCGGTATGAGCCACTGCACCCAGCCTAATTTTTGTATTTTTTTGTAGGGACAAGGTTTCCCCATGTTACCCAGGCCAGTCTTGAACTCCTGGGCTCAGGTGATCCTCCCGCCTTGGCCTCTAAAAGTGCTGGGATTACAGGTGTGGGCCACTGTGCCTGGCCTAAAAACCAGTCTTCTTCTGGCTTTCCCAACCTCATTTCCTGCCCCTCTTCCCTTGGGTCTTCATTCTGTCCTTCGGACATGGATGGTTTGCTCCTGCTTTTGCCCTGCCTGATCCAGCTGCCTGGAGTGCTCTTCCCTCCTGTGTCCACATAATGCCCCCTCACTTCATTCAGGGCTTGGCTCACAGGCTACCTCCACTGAGAGGTGATCCCTGACCACACCGTCCAAAGCACTCCTCGCCTGCCAGCCCCTCTCTGCTGTCTCGGATGTATGCCTGAAGCAGCCTGGGATAGCAAGGACAGACTGTGTCTCTGCCACTACTGTGTCGCCAGCATCCAGCACGGGGCCTGGATATAGTAGGTGTTCATGAAGATTGTGTTGAATGAAAGAGTGGTTGGAAGGCCTTGGGGACGCCAAGAAACGATGTAGTAAGTGAGGCAGCTACGTTTTCCACTCAAGCCAGTCAGGCTAGTGGGGAGAGCTGTGTGTGATCCTTTATTAGTGCTTATTGTATACCAGGTGCTTCACATATGTGAGCTCATTTAATCCTCACTACAACTCCTCCTGCTGGGAATGCTGCATCCACCATGGCAGCCAGCCTCCAAGATACACCCCAGTGGTCCCCACCTGCTGGAGTCCCATCCTTGTGTACACCCCTCTCCCCCAACATGAGCAGGTTTGACTGGTGTCACCAATAGGATATTGTGGAGATGACTGAGTGTGACCTCTGAGGCTAGGTCAGGAAAGACACTGCAGCTTCTGCTTTGCTCCCTTGGAGAAGTTAGCCACCATGTTGTGAGGACACTCAAATAGTCCTAAGGAGAGGGCCATGTGGAAGGAACTAAGGCCTCCTGCCAACAGCCAGCACTAACTTGCCAGCCCTGTGGGTGAGCCACCTTGGAAGGGGATCCTGCAGCCCTAGTTAAATGGCAGCAGCCCCAGCTGACAACTTGACTGCATCTCATGAAAGACCCTGAGCCATTACCCGATTCCTGACCCCCAGAAGCTCTGTGAGATGATACATATTTATTGTTGGAAACCATGGCCAAGTTTTGGGGTGATTTACTATGCAGAAATAGTTCCCTGAGGACGAAGTGCAGTGGCTCACACCTATAATCCCAGCACTTTGGGCTGAGCAAGAAGATCACTTGAGGCCAGGAGTTCAAAACCAGCCTGGGCAACATAACGAGACCCCATCTCTACCAAAAATAAAGCATGAGAAAATTAGCTGGGTATGGTGGCACACAGCTGTAGTCCCAGCTATTCAGGAGGCTGAGGTGAGAGGATTGCTTGAGTCTGGGAGGTGGAGACTACAGTGAGCCATGATTTTGCCACTGCACTCCAGCCTAGGTGGCAAGAGTGAGACTCTATCTCAAAAAAGAAAAAAGAAAGAAAGAAAGAAATAGGTCACAAATCCACCCATGTTAGAGGAGCAACAGCAGCTCAATGGCTAAAGTCACCTCTCTAGGCCCCATATCCAGGAGGGGGTGGCGCTGGGTATGAATCTGAGCCTGATCTTTAAGCCCACATCCCATGGCCCTGCCCATCAAGCTGAGTTGAGATTCCAGGATTCTTTCCATCTAAGACAGCTCCATAATCCTGATGCATTCAAGGTCTGAATTGTTTCCAGCCTAAGTCCGTGTCCATAGCAACTGTCTGAAAAGCATGACATTCAATCAACTAGTTGTTTGGTCAACAAGATAGCAGGACATGGCTGCTGGGGATGTGTGACCGACACTGCTCCCACCTCAGGTCCTTCCTCCACTTGAAGACAACCATTAGAAGTGCATTCCCGGGCCCATCCTGACAGTGAACTCTGAACACAGGGCCCAGGATGTGGATGCCACAGCTCCTCAGGGGCTCGGCGCTTGGTAGGGACAGAGCTGCTTACTTGGCCTCTCTGTGACCCCACCCCCATGGAAACCTGCCTAGCCTCAGCAGAGACTCTGGGGGTCACAGGGGCTCCATACACAGCACTTATCTTTCTGTGGTAGATACCAAAAAGATAAGAAAACACAGACCTAAGAACTGAAGGCTTCTAGACCCTCAGAGCAAAGGGACTACAGAGGTGGAACCAGGGTTGTCCTTCAAAAACCCCAAACGGGCCGGGCGTGGCGGCTCACACCTGTAATCCCAGCACTTTGGGAGGTCAAGGTGGGTGAATCACTTGAGGTCAGGAATTCGAGATTAGCCTGGTCAACGTGGTGAAACCCTGTCTCTTCTAAAAATAAAAAATTAGTCAGGTGAGTGCCTTAATCCCAGCTACTTGGGAGGCTGAGGCAGGAGAATTGCTGGAACGCGGGAGGCGGAGGGAGGTTACAGTGAGCCAAGATCTCACCATTGCACTCCAGCCTGGGCGACAAGAGCGAGACTCTGTCACACACGCCCGCGCACACACACACACACACACAACCAAATGAGGCCAGGCGCGTTGGCTCACGCCTGTAATCCCAGCATTTTGGGAGGCCGAGGTGGCGGATCACCTGAGGTCAGCTCAGGTCAGTGACCTGAGGTCAGTTTGAAGCTAGCCTGGCCAACATGGTGAAACCTCTCTCCACTAAAAATACAAAAATTAGCCAGGCATGGTGGCAAGCACCTGTAATCCCAGCTACTCAGGAGGCTGAGGCAGGAGAATCGCTTGAACCTGGGAGGTGGAGGTTGCAGTGAGCTGAGATTGTGCCACTGTACTCCAGCCTGGGCAACAAGAGCAAAACCTCATCTCAAACAACAACAACAAAAACCAAAAAAACCCCACCAAACTTCAAATGGGATCGCTTCACTCAGTTCCCCTAAAATGCTTCAAGGTCTACCCTCAACCTCAGGCAGAACTCCAGCCTCAGGCTGGGCATGGCAGCTCATGCTTGTAATCACAGCACTGTGGGAGACCGAGATGGGAGGATCACTTGAGCCCAGCAGTTTGAGATCTGTCTGGGCAGTATAGTGAGGCCTTGTCTCTCCAAAACATTAAAAAAAAATTAGCCAGCCGGACGCGGTGGCTCAAGCCTGTAATCCCAGGCACTTTGGGAGGCCGAGATGGATGGATCACGAGGTCAGGAGATCCAGACCATCCTGGCTAACACGGTGAAACCCCATCTCTACCAAAAAAAAAAAAAAAAAAAATACAAAAAAACTAGCCGGGCGAGGTGGCGGGCGCCTGTAGTCCCAGCTACTTGGGAGGCTGAGGCAGGAGAATGGCGTAAACCCGGGAGGCGGAGCTTGCAGTGAGCTGAGATCTGGCCACTGCACTCCAGCCTGGGCGACAGAGCGAGACTCCGTCTTAAAAAAAAAAAAAATTAGCCAGGTGTAGAGGTGTATACCTGTAGTCCTAGTGACTTAGGAGGCTGTGATGGGAAGATTGCTTGAGCCTGGGAGGTTGAGGCTGCAGTGAGCTGTGATTGTGCCACTGTGCTCCAGCCTGGGCAACAGAGTGAGACCCTATCTCAAAAACAAACAAAACAAAACAAAAAAAACAAACAACCCAAAACTCCAGCCTGCTCAGCCCTCCCCAGCCATGCCAGTCTCCTTCTTAGTTACCTCCCCAGCACTCCCAGTTCTTGCCTGCCATGGGGCCTTTGCCCATGCTGTTCCATCCACCTGTTCCATCCACCCGTCAACACTTCACATATTCGGCTGCTTCTATTGATTTAGATCCCTGATTAAACGTCACCTCCTCAGAGGCCTCCCCAGACTCCTGTGTCTAGAAGGCACCTCCCTCCCACTGCGCTCTCTTGACACCCTTCCTGATTGCTTTCCAGACCTGTATCGGGGTCTCTCGTTATCCTGCTTGGCTCCTCACATTCTTGATTAGTGCCTCCTGCGCTCTGTGGGCTCCAAGAGGGGAGGGACTGCACCTGTTTCATTTTCCACTCTATCCCTGGTGCTAAGCATGGAGTCGGCACCTAGTAGGTGCATAATAAACACTTGTTCAATGAATGAGGCAGTCAGACGGACAGAGCCTCAAAGGGAGGGGAGCTAGAGAGCTGCAGCTGCCCGATGGGAGAGAAGGGAGTTGATGGCTAGGTCTCTCCACATCTCTTTTTTTGCTTCTTCTCCATGTCTGAATCCCACACAGGCTGGGCTGGTATTTCTGTTCCTGAGAACATTCCTAAAAACACTCTGTCCTTAGCCAAGTCTTTCCCTGCTTAATATCCTTGAAGCTCAGAGAAGACACGCCCTGCTCCAAGAAATCTTCCCTGACCTTGAAAGTGGTGGGTAAGGCCTCCTCTGGGCTCCCCCTGATGGGAGCTCCCGTATGAGGAGTCACGGATTAACCCAAGTATCCCCCTGAGCCAGAAGCAATGATGCTGTGCAGAGCTGGCCCGCTGTACATGGTGGTGCACGGAGAGGGTGACAGACATCCTGGTTTGCCCAGGTTCAACCAACTGTCCCAGAGTCCCCGATGGTTAGTGCTGTTTCATTCTCAAAAACGTCATGGTTTAGGCCAGGCACGGTGGCTCACGCCTGTAACCCCAGCACTTTGGGAGGCTAAGGCAGGCGGGTCACTTGAGGTCAGGAGTTCAAGACCAGCCTGGCCAACATGGTGAAACCCCATCTGTACTAAAAATACAAAAATGATCCAGGTACAGTGGCACCCACCTGTAATCCCAGCTAGTCGGGAGGCTGAGGCAGGAGAATTGCTTGAACCCAGGAGGTGGAGGTTGCAGTGAGCCAAGATCATGCCATTGCACTCCAGCCTGGGTGACAATGTGAGACTCCATCTCCAAAAATAATAATAAATAAATAAATAAAAATAAATAAAAGTCATGGCTTAATGAATTATATGCTCATCAGCAGAGGAAGACAGGTCTGTGGCTGATGTGAAGCACATGAGTCTGGTCTGAGCTTCTTCCCTGGACTCCCAAGCCAAGATCCCTTCAACCCTTGGGGAATCAGGTTCCCCCACCCTCACCTAGTAAAAGTCTGAGTTGAGGGGATGAGAGGGTGATCTTGATGATGATCATGAATGGCCCCTCCCCTCCAACTCCAGGCCTCACCTGGAGACCACCACTTGAGATTCCGGGCTTCACTGCCACTCCATGTGTTGGCCACAGGGAGGTTGAGTACAACCCCGCCCCTGCAGATAGTGTATGTGTGCATGCAGCATGGAGGCTGGGAATGTGGCTCTGGAGCCAGCCTCCTTGAGTTTGAATGCTGGTGCTGATATTTACTTGCTGTGTGACCTTAAGCCACTTACCTAACCTCCCTGAGCCCCAGTGTCCTCAAAGGGTTGTTGGGAGAGATCAATGAGTTAACACAGACAGATGGCTCTCAGCACAGTGGCTGGCATACAGCAAATACCCAAGTATTGCTGTTACTATCCCTAACAATGAGACCCACCTACACAAGGAGGTCAGGGTGCTAGAGGAAGGGTGGGCTCCAGAGCCAGACAGGACTGGGCACAGTCTCTGTTTAGCCATCTAGAAGTTCAGAGAGGGACTGAGATTTGGCCCAGTCACACAGCATACTGGTGGCAGCTGCAATTTGTACCCAGACCTCTGGACTCCTAGGCCAGTGCTCTCTGGAGGTTTCTGGAGTTTGTTTTGTTTGTTTTTGTTTTTGTTTTTTGAGACAGAGTCTCACTGTGTCACCCAGGCTGGAGTGCAGTGGCACAACCTTGGCTCACTACAACCTCTGCCTCCAGGTTCAAGTGATCTTCGTGCCTCAGCCTCCTGGGTAGCTGGGATTACAGGCATGTGCCATCACGCCTGGTTAATTTTTGTATTTTTAGTAGAGATGGGGTTTCACCATGTTGGCCAGACTGGTCTCGAACTCGTGACCTCAGGTGATCCACCTGCCTTGGCCTCTCAAAGTGCTGGGATTATAGGCATGAGCCACTGTGCCTGGCCCTCTCTGGAGGTTTTGAACGAACAAAGGTTGGGTATGTTCTGTGCTGTGAGCTCTTTCTGCATGGCCCTCATCCCTCCTTGTATTCCCAGAGCACAACTGTCTAGACCTGCTCTAGACATATGATTAAACTTAGATAGAATTAAATGTAAAATTTCAGCTGCATTTGTCACATTTCAAGTACTCAGTGGCCACAAATGGCTAGTGGCCACCCTGTGGACAATGCAGATGTAAACCACTGCCATCAGCACAGACGGTTCTCCATAGGCAGCACTGGCCTAGAACTTGATTACTGCATGTCAGTGTTTCCCATGAGGCTTACATGCAACTGGATGGGGACAGGAACAGGACCTCTGCCCTCTGGAGCCCCCATGGAATATTCTCTAAAGCCTATGAGTTGTGGGATGTCACTCAGCACCAAACCTGTCGTGTCTGGTCCAACTCTCTCATGCTCCACTTTGCTAACCAGGCTCAGGCAGGGGCTGACACTTGCCCAAGGTCACACAGCAGGTGGAGGCTGCCAAGGGCTCAGTTCTCCTGACTCTGAGCTTTCTGTACACTCAAGCTGGAGAATCAGCAGCCTGGCCACGCTTGGCAGAAGTGCTAGTCAACAGAAACAACTTTTTGCTGATGAATAAATACCAAAAAACACCCTGGGATGGACATTCCTGGGGCCTTGCAGAAGAGCTGGTGGGGGACAGCTGGCCACAGCTGCAGGGTGAGCACCCATCAGCCCTAGAGACGGCTCTCCAGGTCACCAATGGGACAACTATAGGGCTGGGAAGGGGACCAGCACAGGCATTCATCTTTCCCCCTTCCCATTCCAGCAGGATCCAGATAAACCATGATCACCCCCTTGGCTGCCGTTTTCAAGCAGTGTTTGTTGTTGCACTTGTGAGGGCTGGGACCCCGGACCTGGCTACCTTACCTTGTGACCTCAGGCAAGTCACCTTTTTCATCTCAGTTTTCTTCATTTGAAACTGGAGCTGACTATCCCAACAGTGTGGGGCTCTCGTGAAGGGCAAATGGGACCAGCTGGATGGGAAAGTGCTTGTAAACCAGGCATCCCTAAAGGCGGAAGGGAACAGGTTTAGACCCTACCTGACTTGGATACAAATCTCACTCCACCTCTTCCCCTGTTGTATTGCCATACAATGGAATATAATTCTGCCGTAAGAAGGAATGAAGTTCTGATCCACGCCTCAGCAGGAATGAACCTCAAAAACATGCTCACTGACAGAAGCCAGATGCAAAGGCCACATAAGATAGGACTCAATTTATATGAAATGTCCAGAATAGGCCAGTCACGGTGGCTCATGCCTGTAATCCCAGCACTTTGGGAGGCTGAGGAGGGTGGATCACAAGGTCAGGAGCTCAAGACCACCCTGGCTAACACGGTGAAACCCTGTCTCTACTAAAAATGCAAAAAATTAGCCGGGCGTGGTCGTGGGCGCCTGTAGTCCCAGCTACTTGGGAGGCCGAGGCAGGAGAATCACTTGAACTCAGGAGGTGGAGGTTGCAGTGAGCTGAGATCATGCCACTGCACTCCAACCTGGGCAACGCAGTGAGACTGTCTCAAAAAAAAAAAAAAAAAAAAAAAGTCCAGAACAGGCAAATTGATAGGAACAAAAAGTGGATTAGTAATTGCCAAGGGCTGGGAGGACAGAGGAATGGGGAGTGACTACTTAATGGGTACAAGGTCTCTGTTAGGGGTGATGAAAGAGTTCTGGAATAAGGCCGGGTGCAGTGGCTCATGCCTGTAATCCCAAAAATTTGGGAGCCCGAGGTGGGTGGATCATCTGAGGTGGGGAGTTTGAGACCATCCTGGCCAACATGGCGAAACCCTGTCTCTTGTGAATGAAGACCTTTTCAGAGCTTACTGATCAGGTGCTTCCTACATACACGTAAGCACTTTGTTTGGATGATGTTTTTGAATCCTCAAATCAGCCCTATGAAGGAGGTTTCATTGCTGGTCCCATTTTATAGAGAGAGAACAGAGGCACAGAGAGATGATTTATACAAGATCACACAGGTGTCAGAGCTGGGATTTGAACCCAGTCAATTTGGCTCCAAAGCCCATGCCACCAATGAGCTTCCTGTGCTGTTTCTCAGCTCTCAGGAGACAATGTTCAGTTGGTCACCATCTCACAGAACCCTGAGCTTGGTCCATGCTCAGGGAACATAGCCTCTAACTGTGGGCTCACCAAAACCTTCCTCCAACAGACAGGCTGGGAGATGACTCTCAGGGGAGGGCTGTGCAAAGGCTGTCCATGCTGCCCTGCCCTGCAGCCTCAGAGCTCTGACTGCGGGGCAGGCGGATTCTGGAGGCCACCTGCCTCGCCCCGTTTCTTTCTGGTCCCCACTGGGGAACCATCCTGGAAGGTCATGCTGGCAAACAGCAGAACAAAATGGTCAGAATGCAGCAATTGCCAGCACATTTAATTCAATTCTTCCAACATTTATGGAGCCTGCTCTGTGACTCAGATGGTCCCAGCCCTTAAAGAGCTTGTGGACAAGTGGAGGGAGGCAGAAATACACACAGCACTTGGATAACACATAAAGATAAATCCCAGAGTGTCGAAGCCAGGATGTGCAGTCCTGTGAAGAGAGAGATTAATACTCAGGGGGGCACCAGGAAGGGTCCCCGGAGGAGGTGGTATTTCTGCCAGATCTCTGAGGACAAGTAAGATTTCAACAGACAAAGGTGCAGGGAAGAGCATTTCATAAAAAGGGATAAGTAGAGACAAAATCATGGTCAAAGGTGAGGGATTCAGGGAGCGCTGGGGACAGCAAACTGTCCATGTGGTGGGCGTGGGCTTTGAGGGGGACAGGGAAGCAAATGCCTGGGCTCAGATCATGGAGGGCTTGATGCCCTCTGCCCCTCTAGGAACTCTGGATTTAAACTGTAGGCCATCAGCCATCAAAATAGAGGAGACCCCAAAGGCCATGGGTGCCAGCAATTCCACTTCTAGGAATTACCAACGGCCTTGCCTTCTGCATATGGGAAATGATGGGTGTGTGGGGCGTTTCCTGACATACTATTTGTATTAGCAAAGGCCTGAAAACATCCCAAAAGGCTGTCCATGAGGAGACCTGATACAAGATCACCTAGCACACTATGGAATGCTATGCAGCTGTCAAAAAGAATAAGGCGGCACTGAGTGTACTGACACGGAAAGCTCTCCAAAGGTACTGTGAAAATAGCGAGGGGCAGAACAGGGTTAGGGCATCTGTCTTGATTTGGGTTCTCTGAGAAGCAGATCCTTAGATAAGAATTTGAATCTAATGCCAGGAGCGGTGACTCACATCTGTAATCCTAGTACTTTGGGAGGCCGAGGTGGGTAGATCACCTGAGGTCATGAGTTTGAGACCAGCCTGGCCAACATAGTGAAACCCCATTTCTACTAAAAATACAAAAATTAGCTGGGCATGGTGGCGCATGCCTGTAGTCCCAGATGCTTGGAGGGTGAGGCAGGAGAATTGCTTGAACCCAGGAGGCGGAGGTTGCAGTGAGCCGAGATCATCCCACTGCACTCCAGCCTGGGCAACAGAACAAGACTCCATCTCAAAAAACAAAACAAAACAAAAAAAGAATTTGAATCTATTTGGGAGGTGAACCCAGGAAGTACAGTGTAGGGGTGGGGACACAAGGAGAGCCAATGAAGGCTACACAACCTCGCTGTGACACCCAGGCTCAACCCTGCTGGGAACTCTGCTGATATGGTTTGGATATCTGTCCCCTCCAAATCTCATGTGGAATGGGGTCACCTGTGTTGGAGGTGGGGTCTGGTGGCAGTGTTTGGATCATGGGGGCGGATCCCTCAAGAATGGCTTAGCACTATTACCGTGGTGATGAGTGAATTCTCACTCTGGTAGTTCACCAGAGATACAGTTGTTTAAAAGGGTACGCACCTCCCCTGTCCCCCACACTCCCTCTCTTGCCACGGATTCACCTTCAGCCGTGATTGGAAGCTTCCTGAGGCCCTCAACAGAAGCAGATGCTGGAGCTATGCTTGTATAGCTTGCAGAACTGTGAGCCAATTAAAGCTCTTTTCTTTATACATTACTCAGCCTCGGATATTTCTTATAGTGATGCAAAATTGGACTATCACATCTACACTTCAGGTAGAACACATATCTCAGAGTTATCCCATGCAAGGGCGAGGGAGTTGGTATTCTCCACTTCCTTCTGCGATGGCTGAGGGCTGCCCCTAGGGAAATGAACACCCCAGCACTTCCACCCTCCCAATGCAGGTTGAAAGAGAGCCCTCAGCTGGAGAAATGCAGATTTTTCCAGAAGGAAGTGGTTGGCATATACCTAACTGAGCTTGAGGTGGTAGAGGCAGGGCACAGACAGCATCTGCTACAGCATGTGGCTACCAATCCTCTAAGAGGGGGCAAAAGAATATTATTCGTATTTGCCTATCAGTGGAACGGTACCCAAGAAACTAGGAACAGGAACAGGGTGGATGGAAGAAAGAGTAGGAGGAGGACTTTTTATTACATTTCTTTCTTTCTTTTCTTTTTTTTTTTTGAGCCAGTCTTGCTCTGTTGTCCAGGATGGAGTGCAGTGGTGTGATCTCGGCTCACTGCAACCTCTGTCTCCCGGGTTCAAGCAATTCTCCTGCCTCAGCCTCCCTAGTAGCTGGGATTACAGGTGCACATCACCATGCCCAGCTAATTTTTGTAATTTTTGTAGAGATGGGGTTTTGCCAGGCTGGTCTCAAACTCCCGACCTCAGGTGATCTGCCCACCTCAGCCTCCCATAGGATTACAGGCATGAGCCACCGCACCCGGTCTATGTTTCTTTAGAGTTAAAAAAAAAAAATAAGTCTTAAAAAATTTGTTTTATTATACTTTAAGTTCTGGGACACATGAAAAAAATAAGTATTTTAGGCTGTGCGTGGTGGCTCATGCCTGTCATCCCAGCTTTGGGAGGCTGAGGCCAGGAGTTGGAGATTAAGAGTTCGAGGCCAGCCTGACCAACATGCCAAAACTCTGCCTCTACTATAAGAATACAAAAAAATTAGCTGGGCATGGCTGCACATGCCTGTAATCCCAGCTATTTGGAAGACTGAGGCATGAGAATCACTTGAATCCGGGAGGTAGAAGTTGCAGTGAGCCAAGATGGCGCCACCACACTCTAGCCTGGGCATCAGAGTGAGACTGTCTCGAAAAAAAAAAAAAAGCCTTTTATTTGGCAATAGTTTTAGATTATTCTAGGTTACAGATAGTACAGAGAGTTCTTGTATAACCCTCACCTGGTTTCCTCTAATGTTAACATTTTACATAACAATAGTTCATTTGTTGAAATTAACATTGGTACATTACTATTAACTAAATTCCAGACTTTATTCGGATTTCATCTTTCCATTAATGTCCTTTTTCTGTTTCAGGATCCAATCGGGGATATCACATTGCATTTAGTCATTAGAATTTTAATCATGTGAATATATTATCTATTGTAAAAATTTATTTTAAAATATAATAAGCTGCAGGCTCCTGGGAGTCCTAAGGTTTCCCAGCAGGCATGACCTGACTGGGGGTTACCAGATGGCACCTCAGTGCTGCACGCCTGGGGAAAGGTGAGCCCAGGCTGTGCAAAGAGCACACAGGGGCTTCTAACTCTGAGGGTTCCCCCAGCACAGGCACTGGCTGGTCCCTCTTCCCGCAAAGGCAATGGCAGGATGAAACCTGTGGCAGATGCCTACTGCAAATGCTTGTGACTGCCTACAGGAACAAGCTCAGCTTGGACATGGGCCAAGCAGGAAATATCCGGGAGACGATGCCTGCGGAAGCAGCTCTCAACCAATGATGGATGGGGAGCTGGTGGATAAACATCCCGCCTGCTTAGTCCTCGGGTGCATATAACTCTGCCTTGTGTATTCTGCTTGGTCCTCCAGGGGTTCCTAGTGGAGCTGAGCCCAGCCGTCAACAGGGATAACTGCCTGGATAATAATCCTTGCCCTTCTCCCTGTTCTTCCCTTTCTCATCCCCTACCATAGTTTCCGGGGATTATCTACCAAACAAACTCCCCACAATCCTTGTCTCAGGGTCTCCAGGAAAACCCAAACTAAGATAAAACCCAAGCCCCCTGGCCTGGCCCCTAAGTCTAACCTTGCCCAGATCCCCGTGTCTCCTTCCTCATCAGCTTCCCACCTGGAAGCCACACACAAAGGGCCCTTCGGAGCTTCCAGAACACATTCTGATGTCCCAGACTTCCATGACTTTGCTGGGATTCAAACCCAGGCTGCCTAAGTCCAGAGACCATGCTCTTAACCACCATCCACATCTTCCCGACTCCAACCACATCCTCCTTGACTAAAGGGCCTCCCTGGCTGCCCTGCCTCCCTGGCATTCAAGGCCTTTGGCAACCTGCCCCTGCCCACTTCAGCAGCATCTCCAGCCCACGCCATTCACTCTTCCCAGGACACACTCCCTCTTGGCTGTTGTGTGTTTCCTCCACCTTGGTTGGCCTTCTCCTCCCCCGGGTCTGCAGCAAGGCCCCGCATACACACCACCTCCTCCAGAGGCCCTCCCTGACTTGCTCCTCAACTGACCATAGCCGGTTGCCATATCTTCTATCTGGAATGTTCTCCCTTTCCTTGATTGCCAAGGGAACTCCTATTCATCTCAGTGGCTGGGCCCAAATGCCCTTTCTTCTGACTCTTGGGGGGTACATGGTGCTTGAGTCACCCCTCTAGCAACTCTGGAGTCTTCTTTCCCACACTGTGAGCCCCTTGAGGGCAAATGCATTTCTAAGTCATGACCATATGCCCAGCTCAGAGCCTGGTATACAGCAGGTGCTAAATAAAAGCCAGGTGAATGAATGGATGAACAATGTAGGAAGAAGTGAATGACCATTTAGAATCACAATTTAAAGGGGAATACCATTCACTGAAGGTCAGCAGTACTCCAGCCCCAATGCAATCATGGCTCACTGCAGCTTTAAACTCTGGCCTCAAGCGGTCCCCCAATCTCAGCCTCCCAAGGAGCTGGGACTACAGGCATGTGCCACAATACCCTGCTAATTTTTTCACTTTTTGTAGAGACAGGGTTCTTGCTATGCTGCTCTGGCTGGTCTCAAACTCCTGGCCTCAAGTGATCCTCCCACCTCAACCTCCCAAAGGGCATTATTACTTCTGATTGAAAGATGAGGAAACTGAGGCTCTAGCTCCTCTGGTAAGTTGCAGAGCTAGGATATGAACCTGGGTCTGTTGGACTCCTGCAGGCTTCCCACTGTCCCCCACACCCCTACTCTAGAAAACTCGGGCACAGAGGTTGCTGACTGGTCCTCATTGGGCCCCTAACTCACTACATCATCTGAGGCTGGGCCCTGTTAATCTCTGGGCCTGTTTCCCTCTGTACGCAATGCGGGGGTTGGCTAGAAAGGGGGTCTTTTTTTTTTTTTTGAGACGGAGTCTCGCTGTGTCGCCCAGGCATGATCTCGGCTCACTGCAAGCTCCGCCTCCCGGGTTCATGCCATTCTCCTGCCTCAGTCTCCTGAGTAGCTGGGACTACAGGCGCCCACCACCACGCCCGGCTAATTTTTTTTTTTTTTTTGTATTTTTAGTAGAGACGGGGTTTCACCGTGTTAGCCAGAATGGTCTCAATCTCCTGACCTTGTGATCCACCCACCTCAGCCTCTCAAAGTGCTGAGTTTACAGGCGTGAACCACCATGCCTGGCCGAAAAGGGGTCTTTAAGGTCTGTTACAGCTCACACTGTCTAGGATTCCAGGGTCTGCCAGCCCACTGCCTTGGGTGAAGGGGACTCGCCCTGTCCCTTCATCACTCAGGGATGGGAAGGGGGGTTGCGCACAGTACTTTGTGGTTACAAAGCTGTGTTCCAGCGTTGGGAGCCATCCAAGGTTCCAACATGGTCCCAAACATACTGCCATGAGCTGCACCTCCACTTTAAAGAGGGGCATCAACAACTGATCGGCCAGCCCCCTGGGGGTCCCCACAGGTGCTCCGTCACCCCTTCCCAGCCCTGTGACTAAGACATGCAGAGCGTCTGTGCCTTGCAGAGCAGACCCAGCACTGTGACCAAGACACGCAGACCGTCTGTGCCTTGCAGAGCAGAGGTGACTCAGCCAGCATGATTTCAAGGGTGATTTTTTTTTTTTTTTTTTTTTTTTTAAGACAGAGTCTTGCTCTGTCCGCCAGGCTGGAGTGCAGTGGTGCCATCTCGGCTCACTGCAAGCTCCGCCTCCCGGGTTCCCGCAATTCTCCTGCCTCAGCCTCCCCAGTAGCTGGGACTAGAGGTGCCCACCACCATGCCCGGCTAATTTTTTGTATTTTTAGTAGAGACAGGGTTTCACCGTGTTAGCCAGGATGGTCTCAATCTCCTGACCTCATGATCCACCTGCCTCGGCCTCCCAAAGTGCTGGGATTACAGGCGTGAGCCACCACGCCCGGCCTTCAAGGGTGAATTTTTCACTGCCACCCAACTCCCCACCAAGGAGAGGGGCTGAATGGGTGGAACAGGGGGCTGAATGCTCTCCTTATGGCCCCAACTTCCAACAGCAAATGTCGCAGTTGGAGCCCGCAGCTCCAGACTCCCGGTGGCACCAATACTTTCCTTGGATCACTGCCTCAGCACCTTTGAAGAAGCATCGCTGCACCCCAGGGGCTGCTCTTACCTTGGGCCCTGCTCTCAGGGACCAGCCTGGCATGGTTTCTTGGTCTCCCCTTTCTGGAGGTCCTCAGCCTGGAGTCCATGTAGGCCTGGATGTCCTAACATAGGTGTGTAACCATTGGGGTGCCCTCACTCCACTCTCTCCCCAACTCCCCATTTAACAGGCACCAGGTCCTTCTATGGTGGCAGTGCCCAACACCCTAACCCAGTCCTGGCTCCCCTCCCCACGTTCTCTGCATGGTTGGATCCTATTAGCTCTGGCCCAACCAGTCCCCAGCCCGCTCCAGCCTCCCTGCCCCATCCACCATCATTATTAAAATAGCACACGCCTAGGATGTGTTCAAAGAATAGTAAGTCTCCCTCCCACCAAGGCGCCCCATGTGTACTCCCTGGAATTTCTCATGTGGTCTGCCAGAAATGTCCCAGCCTCCCTCGCATGTGTACATAATATTTAGAATAACTAACACTTACACTGCCTCATGATGTATCAGACTCTGTTCTAAGCACCTTACGTATGTTAACTCACTTTCACCCTCAACAGCCCCTTGAGACAGTTGGCTGCTAGCAACATCTCCATTTTGCTGGCGAGGAGACTGAGACACTGAGAATAAGTAACTTGCCTTAGTCACGGAGATGGGATTTGAACCCAGGCCGTCTAAGTACAGAGTCCATACTCTTAACCACTGTCCACATCTTCCTGACTCCAACCTCCTCTTCCTTGACTAAAGGGCCTCCCCAGGCTGCCCTGCTTCCCTGGTATTCAAGGCCTTTGGCAACCTGCCCTTGCCCACTTCTGTGGCAGCATCTCCAGCCCACACCATTCACTCTTCCCAGGATACACTCCCTCCTGGCTGTTTGTGTGTTTCCTCTGCCTTGATTGGCCTTCTCCTCTCCCGGGTCTGCAGCAAGGCCCAGTGCACACACCACCTCCTCCAGAGGCCCTCCCTGACCTGCTTCTCAACTACCCTCTCGGCCGCAGCTGCCTCCCTCCAGGAGGCTCCGAACCGTGCAGAGGCTGCTAGATCATCTGGACTCTGTACTGGAATGAGGGTCCCCATGGGACTGGTGGGCTCTGCACAAGCTGCAATGGCAGCTTACTCATTTTTGTTTCTGCTTCATTCATTCATTCATCCATCCAACAAATATTTGTAAACATCTCCCATGGGCTAGGCCAGTGCTCGCTAAGAGAGCTGTCTTGTGGGGAAGACTGACGTCACACACAGAAACACCATCTATGCGTGCCCATCCTCTCTGCTCACTGCATTCCACTCCACCCCCTCATACACGGTCTCTCATAGAGGAGCTTTCAGAAAAAGCTCGCTGGAAGGCGAGATGGATGAAATAGGATCGGATCTATGTGGGATTTCTCAGGAGTGAAGGGATGTGACAGTTGCAGCCTATCTGCTCGAGACGCCTCCTTTACAATGACGTGGTCTAGTGCCTGGGGATGGTACCTTCCAGGGGAACAGCCTGCAGCCTGCAGCCTGCATTGGTGCCTCTCAGGGACTTTGGGGGTAACCACAGGCCTCTATGTCCCCCTCTGGCATGCCCTGCCCCTGAGTTCCACCACCTGGGGCTCTGCAGTTGCTCTGACACACTGACCCTGAGTTCACCCTACCATAGGTCCCTACAGGAACTCTTAGGAATCACCAAATCCAACCTCCATTGTACAGATGGGGAAACTGAGGTTTAGAGGGGACACCTGACACTGGAAGGTACAGTCAATTTGTGATAGCCAGCCTCCAAGGTGTCCCCTGATGAGTCTCGTCTCCTAGTATTCACAGCCTTGAATGGTCAGTCTCCTCCCATACTGACTAGGGTTGACCCGGGTAACTAATAGGATATTGTGGAAATGACAGCATGTGACATTCAGAGCTAGATTATAAAAGATACTGTAGTTTCCAACTTGCTGTTTTGGATCTCTTGCTCTGGGGGAAGACATCTACTGTGTTACAAAGGCATTCAAGCAGCCCTATGGAATGGTCTATGTGGCCTCCTGCCATCAGCCCTATAAGTGAGCTTGATGTGGCCTCCTGCCATCAGCCCTATAAGTGAGCTTGGAAGCAAATCTTCCAGCCCCAGTCAAGCCTTCAGATGGCTTCAGCCCTAGCTGACATCCTGACTGCAACCTAATGAGAGATCCCTGAGCCAACACCACCTAGCTAAGCTGGTCCTAAATTCTCGATCCACAGAAACTGTGTGATAACATGTGTTTAGTGTTGTTTTAGGCTGCTAAAGTTGTTTTGCAGGAATAGATAAGCAATACAAATTTCCTCTGGAAACACGTTGAGTTTGCTTGTATACTTCCAGAGATGGGTAAACCACTACCTCACAAAGCAGTTGTTCTACCACTGAGCAGCTCAGACTATCTGTCTCCTTGAGGTTTCTTCTTTGGCCCCAGCTTTGCCCTCTGGGATGATAGGTAACACAAGCTCCCTTTGCCCTTGGCTGGCCACACAGGGATTGCATCCTGCTATGGTTTGAATGTTTGTCCTCTCTAAAATTCATGTTGAAATTTAATTGCCATTGTGACAGTCCTGGGAGGTAGGACTTTTAAGATGTGTTTAGGTCATAAAGGCTCTGCCTCATGAATGATATTGCAGGAGTGGGTTCACCTCCTCTTTCCATCGTTTCTCTCTCTGTCTTTGACTTTCTGCCATGTGATGCCTTCCACCATGTATGACATAGCAAGAAGGCCCTCGCCAGATGCCACCACCTTGATCTTGGACTTCTCAGCCTACAGAACTGTGAGCCGATTCATTTCTGTTCATTATATATTACCCAACCTGTGGTATTCCACAGCAGCACAAAATGGACAGCAACACAAAATGGACTAAGACACATCCCCTCTGGCCATCTCTTCTTCTGCCAGCTACACAGCCCTGGGCAAATCCACCCCTCTTTCTGTCCTCTTTTCTCAGAGGACAAGGCTCCAGGTTTCTACCCACTCTGTGCTCTCTTTAAGCCATGTTCTAGATTATCACAGAGTGGCAAAGAGGAAGTAATACCAGCTATAGAATCCAACACACCCAGGCTAAAATCCCAATTCCTCCACCATCTGTTTGAACTTTGAGTATGTTTCTTCCCCTCTCTGAGCCACTGTTAAGATGAAGGTAGTAACAGAGGGTGACTAAGAGGAGTAAATGAATTACTGTATTTAATAATTTTTTTTTTTTTTTTTTTACGAGGCAGG
Organism: Macaca nemestrina; assembly: GCF_043159975.1. Taxonomy (NCBI): domain Eukaryota; kingdom Metazoa; phylum Chordata; class Mammalia; order Primates; family Cercopithecidae; genus Macaca; species Macaca nemestrina. The sequence goes on from NC_092139.1 coordinate 28,427,120, forward strand.
GTCTCGCTGTATCACCCAGGCTGGAGTTTGTGATGATAGCCACCACAGCTTGGAATTCCTGGGCTCGAGAAATCCTCCTGCCTCAGCCTCCCAAGTAGCTGGACTACTGGCATGCACCGTCATGTCCAGTTAATTTTTTAATAGTTTGTAGAGACAGGGTCTCACTGTGTTGCCCAGGCTGGTCTTGAACTCCTGGGTTCAAGCAGTCCTCCCATCTTGACCTCCCAAAGTGCTGGGATTACGTATGAGCCACTGCCTGAATTACTGTAATGATGATGATCGCAGGAGTAACAGCAACTGTTTCATTCATTAGGCACACATGATCCACTAGACGCTTGACACACATTAGCCCATTTAACAAACCCGAAGTGTAGATGAGATTATGCCTTTTTTTTCATTTATAGAGAAAGAAACTGAGTCCAGAGAAGCAAAGTGACTTGCCCAGTTGGTAAGTGGTGGAGATGAGATTTGAACCCCAAATGACTCTGACCAGGTTAAGGGATATCCTGAGTAACAGCAAGTTCCTTTTTGTCAGCCTATTCCCATCAGTAGAACCCTGGCAGGGAACCTGGGGCCAGGTTTGCATTTGCACTGACTTGGTGGCCCTCCCATTGGCATGACATGTGTCTTCCTGGCCCTGCTCATTTGCAGTTGTGAATGGTTTCACAATTCATCTACTGAACAGAGATGTAGCATGAACCGACACCCCCAACCCTGGCCCTGCCACTGTCTCCAGCTTTTTCTCACACCTCACTCCCAGTCACTCCCTTGGCTCCAGCCACACTGGTTTTCCTGATCCTTCAACTCACCAAGCACTTTCCTGCCTCAGGGCCTGCACACTGGCTGTACCTCTTTCTCGAATACTTTTCCCAATTCAGATCTTGGCACAGACATCACCTCCTCAGGGAGGCCTTCCCTGATTCTTCAGTCTACAGTGGGTGCTCCCTCTTTTTCTCTATCACAGCAGCCTGTGTGTTTTGTAAAACTCATCTCTGTCAAAAGTGGTCTTCATTTATGTGCTCATTTTTGCTGCCCTCTTCCCAGATTGTGAGCTCTGCCAGAGGGGGGAGACTGACCTGTCTTATTCAAGGCTGTGTCCCCAGCGCTAACCACGATGCTCCACCCAGCAGCTGCTCAGGGACTCTTTGTCAGATGAATGAACATGAACTTCCTTGCTCAGCACTAGGGCATTGGGGGAGAAGCAGGAAGGGTGATGTTGCAAACCCATTCTGAAAGTGAGGCCACACAGCCTGGGAGGGAAAAGCGACCTGCCTGGGGTGACACCAGGGCTAAGCAGCAGCACGTCACAAAGACTGGTCGCTTGCCTCTCAGTTCAGAGCCCCTCCTCAGCCAGGACTGTCTGGACCCACCAGGGAGGCAGCTGGAGGCTAATTGATATTCTGCCCGGGACTGCTTGGAATGGAATAAAATATTTATCTGTGGCTGGAGGTTTGCAGAGGACATTTAAGATGGATCGCGTTTTCATGTGCCTATGAAATCTAATTGGATTCATTGTAGGATATTTGGTTTCTCGGAATAGGCACATCATTTTCTCAGGGAGCGGCAGCCTCTGCCGCCCAGGATTGGATGGGTGCTGTTTTGGCCTCAGGCTGCCCAATTGGCCAGGGCCAGGTTGGGCCTCTGGTTGCTGGGCGGTGTGTGTGTGTGTGTTGGGTGTGGGGTGGCGGTGGCAGGAGGAGTCTGACTGGCCTCTCTGTGGGATGGCCTGATTTCCTCTGAGGTTCCCAGCCACAGAAAGCCAGTTCTTCCGGCAAAGGGAGGGATTCCTCAAGAAAGCACATTGACCCTCACCTCCCATTCCCCCCTGGCCCCTCAGCGCCCAATGACAGCTGCCTGGTGGCCTCCAAAACATCTCGAAACTCTGCACCTGGTTTTCATCGCTATTGCCAAAGGCAGCCCCTCCTCTCACTCCTATTCTTCTGTACCAGGCACGTCATTGGTCTCCTGCCCCCAGATTCCCCCCACTCCAGAGTGCAACAGATCTTCCTAAAGTATACGTTTCAAGTTCTGCCTCCCACTTTCCATACGAACAAAGGCAAGCCTCTTCCCTAACCCCTAGCCTCAGTTTCCCCATCAGAAAGGAAGGAGTTGGGCTGCAGCGTTCCCACGCCCACCCAACCCCCTCAGACCCCAAATGCCATTTTTATAGAAAATATTTTGTAATGTCCCCTTTTATTCTCCTGAAATAAAATTCATAGATCATATTACCTACCTGCACACATAATTTAAAAACATGCAATGCCCTAACTGAAATATAAAGGAGAAGTGAAAGGAAAGTAATTTATAATACGACTCATATTGTAAAGCACAATGCTGGGATACAACTCGTCAAGAAGGCATAATGAGGGAATCGGATGCCAGCACCTACACGCAGAATCCGTGACAGTTACAAATGCAGACAGAGAAAGATGTGCTGTTGAATCAGCTGCTCAAATATCACTGGTACCACAAGCTAGAGGGATGATCCTTCTAAAATGGTGACCAACTCTTGGTAATATTCTGAACCAACAGAAGAAGCACATGCATTCTTTGGCACTCATGACATTTACATTCCTGGTATATTAAAACGGGGTAAAAAAGTACTTCATGCTTGTATACGAAATACAGTGAGGGTCCAGGATCAGGGAGTTACAAATAGGTTTTTTTGTTTGTTTGTTTCAGTTTGGTTATTTTTGCCTACAGGAATGGCTGGCAGGACATTTGAAAGTCACATGGAACGCAGCTGGGATAATTCTTCACTGTGAAAGTTTGGCCTGAAGGTTACCAGTTTCCTGCCCTCTAAACGCTAGTAGCCCCTGCTCAGTTACTGTGGTAACAAAAATAGCCACTGGGAGGCGCTGCTTTGCCCTTGAGAGCCTCAGGACTACAGCCTGACTAGCAGATTCAGAGCTCACCACCAGCTCTATTTCCTGCACCTGTGGCAGACATAACTAATGGAAACCTCACTTTCTCACTGATGGGATAAGGCCTAGAATCCTCGAATCTGCACTCTATGCAACCCACTGGAATTAGCTTATGAGCTGAAACTTGAAACTCATTCAACTCTTCCAAATACTTACAGAATTTGACAGAGCTAACTGTAGGGTCTGTGAGGTTCTTTAGTTTCACTTTCATAAGGCTCCAGGCTTCCCTGCCACTCCCCAGCTCAAGGCCCACCCATAGCTCCCTAGTGCTGGCAGCAGACAGCTCTGTCCCTTGGCTGGCCATTCCCAGCTCTCTCTGGGTTGGTCCAATAATGACAGACACAGGCAGAGAACTTCAGAGATTGCAAAGCAGGCATAATCTTATTTTTTCTTACACAGAATGTGAGGCAGGCAGAGCAAGGGTATGGGTCCCATTTTATAGATAAGGAAACCAAGCCTCTTCAGGTGGAAGTGACTTGCCCAAGGTCACAGAGCTAGGAAGTAGTCAGCACTGGAACCCAATTCTTTTGAATGTAAAGCCCTCATCTTGTCCAGCCTGTGCTTTTTATGTTTTTTTTCCATCTTTTTTTTTTTTTTTTCTTGGTTGTTGTTTATTTTTTGAGACAGAGTCTCACTCTGTTGCCCAGGCTGGAGTGCAACCTCCAGCAACCTCCTGGCTCACTGCAACCTCCGCCTCCTGGGTTCAAGCAATTCTTGTGCCTCAGGCTCCCAAGTAGCTGGGACTACAGACATGCACCACCATGCCCAGCTAATTTTTGTATTTTTGGTAGAAATGGGGTTTTGCCTTGTTGCCCAGACTGGTCTTGAACTGCTGACCTCAAGTGATCCGCCTGCCTCAGCCTCCCAAAGTGTTGGGATTACAGGCATGAGCCACCGCGCCTGGCTACCCTGTGCTTTTTAGCCTTGCTGTGTCTCAGGTAATCCAAGCTCCAGTCACAGCCAGCCACACGTTATTCCCCAGCAACTCCCATCATACCCAGGAACCACAGCATAGTGGCTGAGAATGTGGGAGCTAGAGTCAGACTGTATCTGGCTGACTTCGAATCCTGACTCTACCATTTGGAGCTGTGTGACCTTGGGCAGGTTACTCAACCTCTCTGGTTTCCATTTCCTCATCTATAAATGGAGGTAATGGTATCTATCTCACAGAGCTGTTAAAGGGGGTTAAACGAGGCAATCACATAGAACATTTAGCATAGTGTCTAGCAAGCAATAAGAGTTTAAGGGATCTTGGCTGGTATTATTGCTTCCACAGCTCCTGCCACCTGATGTACTCTTTTCTATGGCTGTGTTGGTAATATCTTCTCTAATAAACATCACTCCTTTGACCCCACCACCTCCACCAGACTGATCTTACCTCACCCTGATTCCTAGCAAATTTTATCAGTGTTTCCATTTTTGCCAAGAGTTACTCCATACCTCCATGCCTTTGCCCATGCTGTTCCCTCTGGGTGGAATGCTTTTCCCATCTTGCCTCCTAGCCTAACGCTTACATTTTTAAGTAGGACCTCCAGAAGGCCTTCCCTGAGACACACAGACTGGATCAGGAATCTCCTCTTGGGTCCCACAGCCCTTGGTTCTCTCTAACACACCAGAGTTGTCACTGGACATCAAGAACAGAGAGAATTTTGAACCCCCAAATTAGCAAATATGTGTTTTTTCAAACATATATGTAACATTTACAAAAACTGGCAAAGTTTTTTTGTTGCCCAGGCTGGAGTGCAGTGGTACAATCTTAGCTCACCGCAACCTCTGCCTCCCGGGTTCAAGCGATTCTCCTGCCTCAGCCTCCTGAGTAGCTGGGATTACAGATGCCCGCCACCATATCTGGCTAATTTTTGTATTTTGGTAGAGACAGGGTTTCACCATGTTGGCCAGGCTAGTCTTGAACTCCTGACCTCAGGTGATCCACCTGCCTTGTCCTCCCAAAGTGCTGGGGTTACAGGTGTGAGCCACCACGCCTGGCCTACTCTGCCAAGTTTTAAGCTACAAAGCAAATCTCAGCAAATACCAAGGAAACAATGCTGTAACAAAAGATAACTGAAAATGACCCCATATGTTTGAAATTTTAAAAACTGCTATTTCGAAATAACTCATGGGCTGAAGAAAAACCAAAAGGAAAATAAGAAAAGACTTAGAAATGAATGATAATGAAAATACAATAGATCAAAATTTGTGGGATGCAGCTAAAGCTGTATCTAGAGACACATATAGTCTTCAGTGCTTATATTAAAAAAAAGAAAAAGAAAAAACAGACTGAAAAGTAATATGATAACTCCAAAAGTTAGAAAAGAAACACCAAAATAAATCCAAAGAAGGGAGAAGGGCGGGAGTGCCTGCCAGTTTCCACATATACCACCCTTAGGTCTCTGGGGAGTATCTCTGGGTCCTGCAGGCTGGCCAGGGCGTGACACGGGAGGGTTGTTAGTGAATGTCAGTTGAATGCATGCTCTGGATAGAATAGTTTTGGTTTCTCAAGTTGGGTTCCCAGAACCCCTGAATTAGGACTCACCCGAGTCTAAATGGAGTGAGACCCCAGAACTTACATTTTCTAACAAGCTCTCAGGCAAGTCCGTGTGTACTGGTCCTTACCCCCATGGCAAGGGAGTACAGGGCTGCCCCAGGGAAACTTACAAGGTCAGGCATGTCTGTTAAGGGAACCTGCCCTTCCTCTTAGGGACCTTCCTCCCCACTGATGTTTTTGTTACCAGCTCCATACCACTTAGAGATAATCATGTCCCAAATCTAAGCCTCAGCTTACTTGCCTGGAATATGGGAATAAAGATGGTTCTTCCTCTGCAACTTAGGCGCCCCAAGGTTTTTCTTCCCAGAGACTCCTCCCTGGGCACAGGTCAGCTTCCTGTTCCAGGGTGGGTTGTCACTCTTTAAAAGGGCACAGCTCTCAAAAACCACTCTCCCTCTTCTGAATCATTTGAATGCAACCGACCTCAGAGGGCAGGCAGGGCTCGTTATGGTCCGTGTTTTATAGATGGAGAAACTGAGGCTAAGTAAGGCTGCCTTCAGGGTGAGAAGTCAATAGGCCCCTGGAATCACCCCCAGAGGAAGATGAAAAGTTCCATCTATCCGTCATGGTATATGTAGTGTGTATGTGGTGTGTGTGTATGTGGTGTGTGTGTGTGTGGTGTGTGTGTGTTGGGTGTGTGTATGTGGTCTGTGTGTGTGTGAATGTGGTGTGTGTATGTAGTGTGTATGTGAGGTGTGTGTGGTGTGTGTGCGTGTATGTGGGGTGTATGGGGGGTGTGTGTGTATGTGGTGTATGTGTGTATGTGTATGTGTGTATGTGGGTGTGTATGTGTATGTGTGTGTGTATGTGGGTGTGTGGGTGTATGTATGTGGGTGTGTGTATGTGGTGTGTGTGTATGTCTGTGGTATGTGTGTGCACGCCTGTGTGTATGTGTATGTGGTGTGCATGTGGTGTGTATGTGGTGTGTGTGTGTGTGGTGTGTGTGTGTTGGGTGTGTGTATGTGGTCTGTGTGTGTGTGAATGTGGTGTGTGTATGTAGTGTGTATGTGAGGTGTGTGTGGTGTGTGTGCGTGTATGTGGGGTGTATGGGGGGTGTGTGTGTATGTGGGGTGTGTGTGTATGTGGTGTATGTGTGTATGTGTATGTGTGTATGTGGGTGTGTATGTGTATGTGTGTGTGTATGTGGGTGTGTGGGTGTATGTATGTGGGTGTGTGTATGTGGTGTGTGTGTATGTCTGTGGTATGTGTGTGCACGCCTGTGTGTATGTGTATGTGGTGTGCGTGTGGTGTGTGTGTGGTGTGTGTGTGTCTGTGGTGTGTGTGCGTGTGTGCATGTGTGTGCGCACGCATCTGTGTGGTGTGTGGTGTGTGTGTGGTGTGTAGTGTATGTGGTGTGCGCGTTTGGTGTGTGTGGTGTCTGTGGTGTGTGTGCATGAGTGTGCACGCATCTGTGTGTGTTGTGTGTGTGTGGTGTGTGTGTCTGATGTGTGGTGTGTGTGTGGTGTGTAGTGTGTGGTGTGTTGCGTGTGTGTGTGGTGTGTGCGTGTGTGTGGTGTGTGTGCGTGTGTCTGGTGTGTGTGTGGGGTGTGTGTATGTGGTGTGTGTGGTGTGTATGGTGTGTGGTGTATGTGTGTGTGTGTCTGGTGTGTGTGTCTGTGTGGTGTTTGTGTGTGTGTGGTGTGGTGTGTGTGTAGTTTGTGCCTGTGGTGTGTGTGTGGTGTGTGTGTGTGGTGTGTGTGGGGTGTATGTGGGGTGTGTGTGGTGTGTGTGTGGTGTGTGCGGGGTGTGTGTGGTGTGCGAGGTGTGCGTGGTGTGCGTGTGGTGTGTGTGTGGTGTGTGGTGTGTGTGTGATGTGTGTGGTGTGTGGTTGTGTGTGGTGTGGTATGTGTGGTGTGTATGTGGTGTATGTGTGTGGTGTGTGTGGTGTGTGTGTGGGGTGTGTGTGTGAGGTGTATGTGTGTGGTGTGTGTGGGTGTGTGTGGTGTGTTTGTGTGTGTTGTGTGTGTGTTGTGTGTATATGTGTGTGTGGTGTGTGTGGTGTGCGTTGGTGTATGTGTGTGGTGTGTGTGTGATGTTTGTGTGTGTGTGGTGTGTGTGTGGTGAATGTGTGTTGTGTGGTCTGTGTGGGGTGTGTGTGTGGTGTGTGTGTGATGTATATGTGTGGGGTGTGTGGGGGTGTGCGTGGTGTGCACTGGTGTGTGTGGTGTGTGTGTGTGGTGTGTGTGTGTGGTGAATGTGTGTTGTGTGGTGTGTGTGTGGTGTGTGTGGTGTGTGTGGTGTGTGTGTGTGGGGTGTGTGTGGGGGGGTGGGGGTGTGTGTGGTGTGTGTGTGGGGTGTGTGTATGTATGTGGTGTGTGTGTGTGGTGAATGTTGTGTGGTGTGTGTGGTGTATGTGGTGTGTGGTGTGTGTGTGGGGTGTGTGTGTGGGGTGTGTGTGTGGGGTGTGTGTGTGTGGTGTGTGTGTGGTGTGTGTGTGGTGTGTGTGTGGGGGGTATGTGTGTGGTGTGTGTGTGTGGGGTGTGTGTGTGTGGTGTGTGTGTGTGTGGGGGTATGTGTGTGGTGTGTGTGTGTGTGTGTGTGGTGTGTGTGTGTGGTGTGTGTGGTGTGTGTGTGTGTGTGGGGTGTGTGTGTGGGGTGTGTGTGTGGGTGTGTGTGGTGTGTGTGTGTGGTGTGTGTGTGGTGTGTGTGTGGTGTGTGTGTGTGTGGTGTGTGTGGGGGGTGTGTGTGGTGTGTGTGTGTGTGGTGTGTGTGTGTGGGGGTGTGTGTGTGTGGTGTGTGTGTGTGTGGGGTGTGTGTGTGGTGTGTGTGTGTGGTGTGTGTGTGGTGTGTGTGTGTGGTGTGTGTGTGGTGAATGTGTGTTGTGTGGTGTATGTGGTGTATGTGGTGTGTGTGTGGGTGTGTGTGTGGTGTGTGGTGTGTGTGTGGGGGTGTGTGGGGGGGTGTGTGGTGTGTGTGTGGTGTGTGTGTGATGTTTGTGTGTGTGTGGTGTGTGTGTGGTGTGTGTGTGTGCGGGTGTGTGTGTGTGGTATGTGTGGGTGTGTGTGTGTGGTGTGTGTGTGGTGAATGTGTGTTGTGTGGTGTATGTGGTGTGTAGGGTGTGTGTGGTGTATGTGATGTGTGTAGTGTGTGTGTGTGTGGGTGTGTGTGGGGGTGTGTGTTTGGTGTGTGTGTGGTGAATGTGTGTTGTGTGGTGTATGTGGTGTGTGTGGTGTATGTGGTGTGTGTGGTGTGTGTGTGGTGTGTGTGTGTGTAGTGTGTGTGTGTGTGTGTGTGTGTGGTGTGTGTGTGCTGGGTTCTGGGTGAGGGCATTGGGATGATCATCCTCTTAGATGTGGGAACATCAGACCTGGAAGAGGGACTCAGGCCGGTTGAGTCACCCCACTCAACTGCACTTCTGCGGTGTTGAGGGGCAGATGCTGGCCCAAGGTCACCCAGTAGGAGGATGTCAACCTCAGACCAGACCTTGGGGCTCCAGCCTTTCCGGAGGTGGTGCTTCCCTCCTCAGTGGGCGAGAGTCCCCACTGCCATGATGTTGTTTCAATGGGACTCCCAAGATTGCTGTGTGTGCAGGTGGGCTCCTCAGAGCTGGTGTGGGCTTGGAGGCTGGGACCAGGCAGGCCTGGGCCTCAATCTCATCAGCCCAGCCAGTCTCAGGGACCTCTGGGACTTCTTAAAGCCTCATGCCCTTATCCAGAAAACGGGACCAGTAATAACTGCATCTCTTATGAACTTGATCGTGAGGGCCACAAATGATCAAATACGTGTGACCGTCCAGCACAGACTAATGTTTGCCACACTCCTGCTCTGAGCAGGGTCAAGAATGGCAGTGCTGGCCGGGTCTAGGACTTTGGGAGGCCAAGGCGGGCGGATCACCTGAGGTCAGGAGTTTGAGACCAGCCTGGCCAACATGGCGAAACCCTGTTTCTACTAAAAATACAAATATTAGCCACGTGTGGTAGCATGTGCCTATAATCCCAGCTACTCAGGAGGCTGAGGCAGGAGAATCACTTGAACCCGGGACGCGGAGGTTGCAGTGAGCCAAGATTGAGCCACTGCATTCCAGCCTGGGTGACAGAGCAAGACTCCATCTCAAAACAAACAAACAAACAAACAAACAAACAAACAAAAAAAACAAAAAGGCAGTGCTGACTGTGATAGCTACACTGCTGACCATTGAGGGCCGGGCTCTGGGCTAAGTGCTTTAGGTTCACGCATTCATTGAACAGATATTTGGATACTGAGCTCCTACTATGTGCCAGGCACTCAAAGCTCTGGGATATAGCAGCAAAGAAGACTAAGTCCTTGCCCCATAGAGCCTATATTCTAGTTGGGGAGACAGGTAACAGATAAATGAATATATAATATAACATCAGGTAACAATACCTTCTTGGAAGCCAATTAGAGCAGGTAAAGAAGAATGCAGTAGAAATGCAGAAGAAAGTGCGATAGGGTTAGGAAAGTCTTTCTGCAAAAGCAATATTTGTGCAGAAGTGATTGGTGGGTCTTGTGGATGACTGGGGAAAGGGCATTCCTGGTAGAGGAATGGTGAGTGTGGAATGGGCGTGCAGCTGGTGTGTGTGTGTTGGGTGAAGAGATTGGTGCAAGGAGGCTGGTGTGGCTGGAGCAGAGAGAACGACAGGGAGGTTGAAAGAGGAGGGGAGGAGCAGCTCTAGGGAGGGTCCTGGAGGGCCACAGCACAGCCTCTGATCTCCCGGTGAGGCATTTTTATCCCCAGGTTGCACAATCTGGGTGGAGGAGCCAGGTGCCCACCCAGGCAGTGGCATGCCAGGGCCTCCTCTCTTTCCACGCGGCCTCCACAAGCACTGCTGGAACCTGGAGCACATCCTGAATGAGAGGTGTGTCTCAGGGAGAGGTCCCTGAACCCTGAGTTTCCAGAAGCCAGAGCCTGTGAATGTGGGAGGCAAGGCAGGTCAAATCTGGGTCATGGAGAGGCTGGGAGAGGGACCGGAAAGGGTGGCAGAGGCAGCCACCTGGGGCTGGGTAGGTGGGGGCGGCCTCTCCATGGCGACAGCGTGGGGAAGCACCGCTGGAATTACTCACAGAGGCCCGTGCGCACACATGCATATACCCAGGGCCACGTGCACACACACGCACCACAGCCCACGCAGCCCCGGCTCACTGCAGAAGCCACTTAATGACTGACGTCACGCCCTGGGGGAGATGGGGACCATGGAGTCCACCTCAGGAATGGGGAACGGGACAGCACCCAATGGGGCCAGGGCTCCTGGGTACTCCCTGCAGCTCACACCCCCACAGGGCAGAGTCGCAGGGCAGCGTCCCCAGCACCCATCCAGCCAATGCTTCCGCAGGTCCTGTTCTGTGATAGGCCCCAGCCAGTGTGTCAGGGAAGGGAGACCACAAACATCTAACCACACAGACGGATAACGGTGACAGCAGCCGCTGGAGCCTGGGAGATGGGGTAGATGGGCTGAGGAGAGCACTTCACAGGGACAAAGTGAGGTCTGACCTAAAGTCTGAAGGATGAGTAGGAATTGACAGAATGATATGTGTGTGTATGTGAAAGAGAGGGAGAGAGAGAATTTTCCAGGCACAGGGGACAGCATCTGCAAAGGCCTAGAGGCTGGAAAAAGATTCACAGGTTCCGAGAAATAGAAGGCAGGCCAGTGTGGCGTGGAGGAGGGAGGGGGCGCCCAGTGAAGGTCACCTCCCTGTGTGTACAGCAGGGTTCAGGGCGCAGACTGTGGGCAGGTGAGGGATGAGTCGCTGAGCCCTCTCCTCAGCTGCCCCAGGGCTGGCTGAGACACAGGCTAGGTTTGGAATGCACACACTCCCTGTGCCACTCTGGGCAGGTCACCTCCCTCTCTGAGCCTCAGTTTCTCATCTGAACAATGGAGACCCCAATCTATATCTAATTCCAAGACAACATGGCTAAAGTGCCACGAAGGGTGCAGGCACAGAGTACTGACTAAGCGGAGCCTCTCTTTCCTTCTCTCCTAAGTGAGAGTGTCAGCCTCTCTCACCTGGGGAGAGTGGGACCAAAATTTCCCACTTTGGTCCTCAGCTCTCTAAAGGGGCTGGGGCTGGGACAAGCTGTGCTGGGATACCCAGCTGGGGCTGGGACACCTGTGCTCCCCAGGGGCTCGGTGTGGACACCTCGGGGGAAATAAGTCCAGAAATCCAGGCCAGCCCATCCTCCCCAGCTCACCAAGTAGGCTGGTTTTCCAGACCCCGGAGCGTCTCCCAGGAGCCCAGAACTTCATAAGTTAGCAGCTGAGGGACAGGGATCAATTTCGTTATTTACCAGATGAGGAAGCTGAGGCCCAGCAAAGAGGAGACCCTAGGTCAAACGGCGAGGGAGTGCAGGGGTTGGTTCTCACCCAGGCCTCTCTCACTCCAGGCTAAGGAGGCACTTCCAGTCTTGCTCAGGCTCTCGGTCAGGTCTGTGTTCCCATTCAGTCGCCTCCCCATGCACCTCATCCCCTGGGATTTGAATCACTCCTTCCATCCCTTCTGCCCTAATGACTCCCAGTTCTCCAGTCCCACCCTAGTCTCACCCCTGAGCTCTTGACCAAAGCCAAACCCCTCATGAAGGCCACATGATTCCTTCCTAACCATTCCTACCCCCGCCATTCCCCCACCCCCAGCCTCCCTTTCCCAGTCCTCAGCCCATCTGGCCTCCTCTTTCCTGCCTCAGGGCGTCGTACTGGCTGTTCCCTCTACCAGGAATGCTCTGGCCCAGACCCTCGTGTGGCTTCTCCCTTGATTCATTCAGGGCTCAGCCCAAGTGTCACCTCCTCAGAGATGCCTCCCTGACCCCCTTCCTCACTCCCATGTCACTCAAGAGCACAGCATTTGTTCATTTATTTTACTTATTGTCTATCTCTTCCACCAGACTGAGAACCTTAGGAAAGTTGAGGTTGGGTCCTGTCTGTTACAATAGCGTAGGGCCTGATACAGTGCCTGAAACATAGTAGGTGCTTATTAATAAACGTCTGTCAAATGAATGAATGCATAAACAAATGAGTGAATGGGCCAGGTGCGGTGGCTCACACCTGTAATCTCAGCACTTTGGGAGGCCGAGGCGGGCAGATCACGAAGTCAGGAGTTCAAGAGTAGCCTGATCAACATGGTGAAACCCCATCTCTACTAAAAATACAAAAATCAGCCGGGCGTGGTGGTGCATGCCTATAATCCCAGCTACTCAAGAGGCTGAGGCAGGAGAATCGCTTGAACCCGGGAGGTGGAGGTTGCAGTGAGCCGAGATCACGCCACTGCACTCCAGCCTGGGCAACATAGCGAGATTCGGTCTCAAAAAATACCCCAAAAAACAAGAACAAAAAAAATGAGTGACTGAATGACAGGCAATCCTGAGGCTCTAACCCCACCTGGCTGTCTCCCCTGCATGCTGGCCAGACATCTGAGACTCAACGCATTTGAGCTGAATTCCAGATCTCCTCTGACACACTTACTCCTCTCCTGTCTCCCTCCTAGTGGCAGTCTCTAGCACCTGAGCTGGAAGCCGAGGTCCCCTGGCTCCCTGGCTCTTGCTCCAACAGCTCCTGCCTCCCAGATCACTGGCTTTCCATCCCTGCTGCCTCACTCTGAACCAGACCACCCTCCCCTGTTCAGGACACGACCCCAAGCCACTCCCTGCCTATTACCCAGGCCCTGAGGCCTACCAAGTGAAGTCAGGGCGAGTTTAAGGATGCTCCCAGGAGCCTCTGCAATTCCTCCAAAAGGACAAGCCTTAAGCCGCCTCCCCTCAAGGGTGACCTGTGATTTAACTGAGACATCTGGAAAACCCTGATGGTGCACCTTCAGGCACTGGGACAGGCTATGGGAAAGCTATGGCAGGTGCTGCCCACTTGCCCACGTGTTACTGGTTGCATTGCAGATGGCATTAACACCCGGCAGCTCCTCTGCCAGGCCCAGGGCTGAGCTCTTTGCACCTCATGGAATCCCACTCCCCAGCACTGTAGACTGGAGGGTGAAGGGTGGGCGCTGTTCCATTTGCAAAACAAAGGGACCAGAGCTCAGAGCTGGGTAGTGACTCATCTGAGACACCCAGTCAGGAAGCAGAGCTATTGTCAGCCTCCAGCGCCCCAGCCTCTTCCACCCAGCCAGGGTTCGTGGCTGCTGGGAACAGTGTTGGGCACAAGAGAGAAGGCAGTTCCGAAATGCAGGGGCTGGGACTTCAATTGGCGACAGGTGGGACTGTGATGAGGGCCCTCTGTAGTGGGTGCGTTTGAAGTTTTTGGGGCTTTAGAGGATGAATAGAGCTGCTCTGAACCTGGTCCCTGGGGCTGGTTTTATCATGAAGGACACAGATTTTATAAATATCTCAGCCCTCACCACAGATCGCATGGCCTGGAGAATTAGAGAGGAGGCAAATTAGGAGAAGGGGCGGGAGAGCTTTCAGCTGTGCTGGCAGCCTGTTTGGGGTTGCAGAGGAGTTCATGGTCAGAGTGGGCGGCCTGAATGGTTCTGTCTATCACCCATGGCTATAGGTCCCCAGGCCACCGCAACCAGGCCAGGGTGTTGGGGGCAGTCTCTGAGATAGAACCCTCAGGGCACAATCTGAGTCATTGGCCTAAATGGGGGTGGGGCCCCTCAGCAGAGTTTCTAGCAGTTAAAGGGGGAGAAGGACTCCCAACTATTCATGTCCCCAACTGCCAACAATTTGGGTCAAGGCCAGAGCTCAGAGCTTAGTCTGGGGCCAAGGTCAGGGCTCAGTTTGAAGAAGAGGTCAGAGTTGAGTCTTGGATCAAGGTCAGGTCCCAGTATGGGGCCAGGGTCAAGGTTCAACCTAGGGCTCAGTCTGGGACCAGGGTCAGGGTTTAGTCTGTGATCAAAGTCAAGGCTCAGTCTGGGGGCAGGGACCAAGGCTCAGTCTGTGGATAGGGATCAAGGCTCAGTCTGGGGCCAGGGTCAGGGCTTAGTGTGTATCCAGGATTCCTCAAGTGGGTAGTTCACTCCTTATACTAAGTCTTACTTAGGGACAAGCTAGTTCTCCTCTTGCAGTAACACAGACCCAGGATCCAGGACTCTGCTCTCTCCTGCAGAAGGGAGCTATAACCAGAAGTTCAGTTAGACTAGAGGGGGGTACAGTAGAGGCATGCCCCCCTACTCAGGATTGCTATTCTGGGTCTCTGTAAGTCACAGCGTGGGAGTTAAATATAGGGGACACCACGTGGCAGGCAGTAGGTGGTTAATGACCCTGCAGGAGGCGAGTCAGAACCCAGAGAAGAAGCTGTAGTGGGGGTGAAGAGGGGGAACTAGCTTTGGTCAGAGAGGCAGGAGGCTTGGGTTTGAGGCCTGCTAGGTCCCTGCCTCTCTATGTGACTCCAGGTTTAGCCCTGCCTTCTCTGGGCCTCAGTTCTCCTATCATGGGAGTGCAGCTGAACTTGAATCTCTAAGCTCTCTTCATCTGTAACAGGCTGTGGACGACACTTTCTCAGGCTGGGTCTGGTGGGGAACTCATGACCTCCATTGTCATCTCCAGGAGTCAGAGCCTTACTCAGCTTTCAAGTTCTATGCCAAATATGATGTCCTCTGTGATGTCTTCTCCCAGCTGAAATTCACTGCCCCTTGGTCCAGTTTGCACACTTCTCTGCCCCTATTTCAGCCTGGAGCCCATGCTGCCATGCAGCAGGATAGGTGTGGTCCTGGCTGTTTCCCCCATTAGGAGGCCAGGAGCCCAACCTCCACCACCCATGCTTTAGTCTCATGGCCTCCAGGGTACCACAATCATGGCCCCTCTGAACCCCAGAACCTTTGGGGACTAGAGTCATAGCAGCAGCCCCTGTTGTTACTGTACTTACTGTATGAATGGCTCTGATGACATGGATACTCTGCATACACCTGAACAATTAATTGACTTATTTTCCTTTCAAGGAAACAGTGAATCATGCTACTTCTTGTTTCTTTTTTTTTCTTTGTCTACTAGGAAGCTCAGAAGCAAATTTATAGCCTACCTTTAATAAAGGTTAACCTAGAATGATCTCGTTCTGTCTTTTCTTTTCTTTTCTCCTGTTCTCTTATTTATTTTTCTTATTTATGTAGGGGAATTTTTTAAAAAAGACAGAGGAAGAAAAGGAACAAAAGAATCATTCAGGAAACCTTCACAGCTTAGATTCATAGCTAAAAATGATAATTACTAGAGTTCATATAGAGAGTGCTTAGCGTGCAACAGGTCTTAGGTAAGCCCATGACTTGGCATCACTCATTATCTCCTGTAATCCCCACCACATCTCTAAGGGAGAGATGAGCATTACTGTTACCCATTTTGTGGATGGGAAAGCAGAGGCACAGAGAAAGTAAGTAACTTGTCCCAGAGACACACAGTGAGAAAGAACCAGAGCTGGGACTTGAACCACCTGACTCCAGAACAAGCCTTCTTAACCACTGTGCTTTCCTATCTCTCAAAATAAAACTATGTCTATGCAATAGCAGAGGAAAAGGTCTGGGAAGGTCTGATGACCCCTACATTGACACATCAGGCCTGGAATCCTCCCTCCTCCCAAACCCTAGACTCATATATCCAATTTTCAACTTAGCATCTCCACTTGGATATCTAACAGGCATCGCCAACTTGACATGTCTAAACCTGAACTCCCAACCCTGCAAACCTGCTCTTCCCGGCCTTCTCCTTCCCACTGATGGGGGCGCCACCCTCACAATGGATCAGACCAAAACCCTGGACTTGGCCCTGACTCCTCTTTGTCATTCCCACAACCAGCACCACAGCAAATCCTGTCATCTTAGTTTCTCAGGCAGAGGATGCAATGGTGGTCTTTGTCCTGGCCAGAGCCCATCTGGGTGCTGCTTTCAGCTCTGGACACCTCTCCTGATGGGTAGGCATGGAACAGTGACCAGGAGCATCATGAAGGAGTAATAATCGCAGGAAAAATGTGAACAGCTATCACTTCCTGGGCACCTGCACCAGGCTCAGGCCTTATCCTCTGAATCATTTACATCTCTCATCAACCCTCTGAAGTAGAGGGTCTACTACCCCCATTTAACAAATGAGGCACAGAGAGGTTAACTGCCTTTCCCAGAGTCACACAGCTAACAGGTAAGTGAGCAGGAATTCTAACTCAATGTGTCTGACTCAAGCTCAAACACACCATGCTGCCTGCCACTAAGCCAAGTCTTTGACGCACATCAGAGGGAGCCAGGGTTATTGAGTTTAGGAGTCTGGAGAAAAGAGCCGAGGTGGAGGGGAAATGTCTGCTCTCCGAGGTCAATGAAGGGTGGGCCACGGGGGAGGGACATGTATTCTGGGGCCTCCAGGAGCTGGGGAGGAAGTGGGCCACACGGAGGCCGACTTCAGCTCAGTGTAAGACAGCACTTTCTAACAATCAGGCCCCCGACAGACACACACAAAGGAGTGGGCTGCCTTGACTGATGGGAGTCCCATCTCCAGAGGTGCCTGACAGTGTCATGCTATGGATTACACCGCTGGCAGCAAAGCAGAGTGGGAAGAGAACATACAAAAGAAGAATCAAGAAGTGGGGACAGGGAGGCTTGTCCTACCGGATATCAAGCCACATAATACAGCTATCTGTGGCAGTTCTCAACAGCCGAGGGACTGCCCTCGTAGGGCGACTTTGCAAATGGTTGGGGTAGTTTTCTTCGTAACACTGACTCAGGGGAGGGTTCTTTTTTTTTTTTTTTTTTTTTTTGAGACGGAGTCTCACGCTGTTGCCCAGGCTGGAGTGCAGTGGCGCGATCTCGGCTCACTGCAAGCTCCGCCTCCCGGGTTCCCGCCATTCTCCTGCCTCAGCCTCCTGAGTAGCTGGGACTACAGGCGCCCGCCACCGCGCCCGGCTAATTTTTTTGTATTTTTAGTAGAGACGGGGTTTCACCGTGGTCTCGATCTCCTGACCTTGTGATCCGCCCGCCTCGGCCTCCCAAAGTGCTGGGATTACAGGCTTGAGCCACCGCGCCCGGCCGGGAGGGTTCTACTGAGTGCCAAGGACTGGATGACGGGTGCTCAAGAACCTATAATGAACAAGACAGTCCCACCCAAGGAAAGATTGTTGTACCCCAAATGCCAAGATGTCCCTGTTGAAAAATGATGAGATACAGTGATTAGTGTAGAACTGAAACAAAGAGATAGACAAAGAGATCAATGAGACTGTAGAACAGAGTTCCCAGAAACAGATCCATAAATACATGGGCACTTAAACATAAAATAGAGATGGTATTTCAAATCAGTGAGAAAAGGACAAGGCGTTCAATTGATGCTGCTGGGACAATAGGCCAGCTATAGAAAAATGAAATCAGATCCCTATTTCTCACCGCATGCAAAGATAAAAGACCTAAACTTGATTAAAGATCTCAATATGAAACAAAAGGAAATAAAATGAAAATACTTAGAAGAGACCTAGAATATCTTTATGACCTTGGGTGGGGAAACTTCTTAAAAGAAGTTGCAAAGAAATAAAAGCAAGCGAAGGCGAAAATAAACTTTCCTACCCCCAAAGTTTAAACTTCTGAATGAAGAAGACATAAAGTTAAAAGACAAGCAACACAACTTGGAGAAAATATTTGCAACAAACATAACAAGGATTAATATTCACATATATAAACCTCTTTTACAAATTAGTAAGAAAAAGATGTGACCCATAAAAAACTGGGCAAGTATATGAACAGGCATTTTGCAGAAGAGAAAAATTCAGATGACCACTAAACACATCAGGAGACACTCAGCTTCTCTAATAGTCAGGCGACGCTAATGAAAATGAGATATTTTCTCCCAGCAGATTGGCAAAATTAAAGAGTGATGAATCAACTGATGCTGAGGTGCTGAGGAAATGAGGACTCAGATATATCACTAACAGGAGTGCAACGTGGCATAATTACCTTGGAGGGCAATTTGGCAGTGTTTATTAACACAGAAAATCCTGCTTCCAGGGAAATACTAATGCACATTCACAGAGATCTTCATGGTGGAAAGCCAGAACCACTGAAACATCCACCAGCAGGAGGGTGTGGTATAAGCATACGATGGAATACTATTCGGCAGAAGAAATGAACAAGCTACAGCTGCACTTGTATACATCTCAAAAATAAGTGAAAAAAGAAAAATGCAAAGATATTAATTGATTATGATATAATTTATGTAAGAAAATCATTCAGGCTGAGCGGGAGGATCACTTGAGTCCAGGAGTTTGAGACCAGCCCTGGCAACACAGTGAGACTTCGTCCCTACAACAAATCAAAAAATTAGCTGGGTGTGGTGGCACATACCTACAGTCCCCCAGCTACTTGGGAGGCTGAGGAGGGAGGATCACTTGAGCCTGGGAGGTCGAGGCTGTAGTGAGCTATGATTGCGCCACTGCACTCCAGTCTGGGTGACAGAGTGAGACCCTGTCTCCCCCTCCCCCTGACCCAAAAAGAAAACCGTTCAAACATTACCTCTGGGTTTGGGTTTGTGAGTTCCCTCTACATGGGATGACTTTTAGTATTTCCTTCTTTCTTCCCTCCCTCCCTCCCTCCCTCCCTCCCTCTCTCTTTTCTTCTCTTCCTTCTTCCCTCCATCCTTTCCTTCTTTGTTTCTCCCTCCTTCCCTTCCTCCCTTCCTTCCTCCTTTTCTCCATTTTTTTCCCTCCTCCCTCTCTACCTTCCTGCCTTCAGCAAACATGCTTGCTCTGTGCTCACAGGTGCTGAACATGAGATCAAGGCCCCAAGTTCTAACCTTGCTATGCAAGGAACTCCCCTATGATTTGAGCCCCACAACGACCCCTGACCCTGGCCCCACACTAAGCTCTCACCTCAGACAATGTGTCACGCTTGCTTGCTTTCTGGTTCTGTGTCCTGCTGGCTGCATGGGCTGCTGAAAGGTTCAGGGGAGAGTGTGGATGAGGCGAGTTTTGTCTCCTAAGTGATCCCAGCCTCCGCTGAGGAGGCTGGCTGGTGGTGCTGAGGCCCCCGCCTTCCTTTCCCTCCTGTTCTCCCTATCACTCCTGCCATCTTTTTCTCCTTTTCTTCTTCACTCTGCTTTAGTGCCAGGCTTTGGAGCCAGGGTAGGGTGTGTGGGGAGGGTGCAGCTAGATCTCTGGGCCCAGAGCTCCAGAGCTAAGCCTCCTGGGCTGAAGTGGAGAGGCAGATCTCTTAGGCCATAGGTGATCATGAGAGCAGGTGGCCACCTCCTCCCAAGAGCCAAACAGCTGTGAAGGGCAGCCACCATAATCATGTCCAGAGCCTCAGATGGTCATAACAGGGCCCTGGAGACAGGGTGGCTGAGGACGGCCTAATTAGGCATGACAGCAGCCCCGTGAGGCGTATGCAGCTTGGAGCCATTAGGGAGGCTGGTGGAGGAACAGCCAGAGCTGGCCCAGCCACTGACCCCCCACAGGGATGCTTGGCTCTGGGGCTTGAGACTGCCTGCCCGAAGGAATGTCTGTCAGCTGGGGCTGCCAGGTGCTGCCCTAGCCATGCCTGCTAGTCCTGCTGAGAAATGGCATTGGTGGCTCACGGCAGCAGTTCTAAGCCCTTTTGCGCTTTTGCTTCTTGCTGTGCTTCCTGGGGTTTGTGTGGGGGACGGTCTTTCCCTCCTCTGGCTCTTATTTCTACTACTAAGAACTCCCTGCCAGCCCTTTTCAACCGACTGTCTCTTCTGATCCTGAAAACCATCCACAGGGCAGTGATTATAATGCTCTTCTGCTAAGCTAGAGGTGGAAAAACTGAGGCCCAGAGAGGGATGATGACTTGTTTGAGGCCACAAAGCTCACATCCAGGATTTGAATCTTGGGTCTCTGACACACAGCCCCTGTTTGTGACACAACAGCATTTCCTCATCTTCCTGGGGCTAGTGGTGAGGGGAGGACAGTGGTGCCATATTCCTAGGAGAGGAAAGACACCAAAGGAAGCCAAATCCAGCCTGAGTCCTGCAGCCAACTCAGCATGCCCCCAGCAGGTCACACCCTTGTTCTGGGCTGGACCAGATGACACTCAGGATTAGATACTCAAGTCTCCAGTTCTCCAGGCCTTTCTCAACACAACCTCCTAGCTAAGTAACCCCCTTCCACTTCCGTATCTGTAAAATGAAACCAGTTGCTCTTCACCAGTGTGGTTATGCAGGTAGAATGACCAGGTTTGTCAGGTGCCCAGTGCAGGTCCTGGCACACAGTAGATGCACAGTAAATGGGCACTTTCTTCTTTTCCACACAATCTCTGAGCCCTCCACACCACCACCCCGACCTCCTTGTTTCCTTTCTGGGCTCAAACCTCAGACCTTGCAGGAAGTTCTATGAGATTCCAAGAGTATCTGCGTTTGACAATTCACTCATGCTTTCCTCTGTGTGTAAGACTAATGCCACCACATCTGTGCATCAGTTTACAAAGCTCTGCCCCACCCATTAGTTTGTGTTACACTACCAATGACCTTCCTATTATGACTGAGGAAATTGAGGCTAGAAATACAGTCCCCAGGTCACTCAACTTCTCTAACCTTCAGTTTGCTCACCTCTAACATGGGAATAAATATTAGTACCTCCCCTAGTAGGTTGCTGCTTAAAAATAAATGGCATAATATGTCCAAAGTTATTAAAAGGGTGCCTGGTAGATTGTAACAGAGGCTCAAATCCTACCTCAAATATTGCTCAGATTTGCACAATGCCAGGGCCAAAGCTTCTGACCTCCCAGCTGGGTCCCCAGAAAACCACAGTCCTGGAAATGATACATGACAGCTCTCTGAAGACAGAACCGAGGACAGCACCCCCAGGCGTCAGGACCAGGCTAAATCCCTACCCTCTCTATCTTCAGCACCACGGACAACACCCCGACATCAGCACCAAGGACAGAGGCAAACGCGTGTCCCGCACCCCGAACAGCACAGCTCAAAGGTCAAAGTGTCAAAATCCCCTTCCCCCATGCTGAGGTGGCAATGAAAATTTCTTTCTTTCTTTTTTTTTTTTCCTAGCTAGTTACCTGTCCCACAATTAGTAAGGCCCTGCGAAGCTATTCAGGTCTATTTCTATTTGCATCTCTTTCATTCCAGAGGCCAGTTTTCCTGTGCGTTTCTCACCCCGTGAAGTTCCTTGGATTGGGGTAGCTCAGGAAGGCTTTCCGGAGGTTCTTGACTAGGAAAACCCACCTTCCTAGGCCAAGAGAGCCTCCCAAACCTTCCCTTTTTTACCTACTGGCTTCATTTCAGACACAAGCAGGGATGGTCACTGGATACAGTGTCACAGCCAAGTGCAGCAGCAAGGGACAAGCCCAATGTCACCTCATCTCAAGGGCTGGGCTTGTTGCCCTGCTCTCAAGACAGTGAATAAGGAGAAACACTTCTGATCCTTCAGCCTGTCCTACTCCATCACTCATCCCTGAGGCCATCTTTTATTGGTTCCTTGCCCATTTGATGAGGGCTAGATTTATTTCTGCCCTGACCACCTCTCTGATATCACTAGCTGCCCACATAGTCTCGAAGTAAACAGCTTGAGCTGCTTTGAGCCCTTTTTTAAGGACCCTCAGGACTTCAGTTCAGTGGAGACCCCAGCAGAGCCAGCAACTCACTCCTTCTAAAGCAGCCAAAGGGGAAGATGGGGCACAATAGAATACCAGTGTCCTCTGATACAGGGGAAGAAGGCCACCTCCTCAGAGTTGTGGGGCATTGAGATGCTGTGACCAGCAACAAGTGTGGCATATAATAAGGGCTTAGTAAACAGCTTAGTAAACATTTCCCTTTCCCAACAAGGACAATGTAATGATAGCAATGATGATCACTATCATGTTGAGTGTCTACTATCTGCTAGGTTAAGATATTGAGGGGTAGACAATGCAAGGACAATTATAATCATTTTGCTGATAAGAAAACCAAGTCAGCTAGGCGCAATGGCTCATGCCTGTAATCCCAGCACTTTGGGAGACTGAAGTGGGTGGATGGTTTGAGGTCAGGAGTTCGAGACCAGCCTGATCAACATGGTAAAACCCCGTTTCTACTAAAAATACAAAAGTTAGCCAGGCGTGGTGGTGCACGAATATAGTCCCAGCTACTCAGGAGGCTGAGGCAGAAGAATCGCTTGAACCCAAGAGGCAGAGGTTGCAGTGAGCCGAGATCATGCCATTGCACTACAGCCTGGGTGACAGAGTGAGACTCTGTCTCAAAAAAAAAAAAAAAAAAAAAGAAGAAGAAGAAGAAGAAAGAAAAAGAAAACTAAGCCAAGGCAGGCAGGAGGATCATTCGATACCAAAAGTTTGAGACTAGCTTGGAAAACAAAGCAGGACTCAGTCTCTACCCCACCCCCCCACCCCCCAGGCACAGTGACACTACTCAGGAGGCTAAGGCAGCAGGATTCTTTGAGTCCAGGTATTCAAGGCTGCAGTGAGCTATGATTGCCTCACTGCATTCCAGTCTGAGAGAGAGAGCAAGACTCTATCTCAGAAAAAGAAAAAGAAAACCAATGTTTCTATGGGCCAAGAAATCTCTCAAAGGTCACACAGCCAAACAAGTGACAAAACCAGATCTCTGCCCTCAAATTCCAGGCTGCTTCTCCACCTCCAGATCTCCCATAATTACAATTATCCTCACTTCTCACCTCAGGGTACTCAGCACAGCCCATTCACTGCTTGCCAACATCCAGTGCTGGATGCTCCATGCCCAGCTGGCCAGCTGTCAATAAGCTGCCAGACTCAGATACTGGGGTGGGCAAGGATGGAAGCAAGGCCCAGATTCTTTGCTCTCCTGGGACCCCATGAGATTCCAAGGGGCTCAGATGCAGCCCACTCCCATTCCTGCCACAGGTGTCTCTTTTCCTAACATGGCAAGGAGAAGTCCCCATCCCAGTTCTGCATCAGCCTCCTACACATACAGGGGGGCAGAGCTTATGAAACACCCACCGTCATCACCAACATCAGTGATAGCCCCACCAGGACCCATCATACCTGTCATATAAGTAAGGAAATGGAAGCCCAGGGAGGGAAGGGACTTACCCCAGGACACCTGAACAGAATGTTTTCAGGACTCTAGACTCCTCCAGTGCCTCTGCCCCCAGACTGGGGGCTCAATGAAGGCAGGAGTCACAACATTCTTGTTCACTGCTAGGTTCCCAGCACCCATCTCAATGTCCACCACAAAGTGA
This sequence comes from Macaca nemestrina, assembly GCF_043159975.1. Lineage (NCBI taxonomy): Eukaryota > Metazoa > Chordata > Mammalia > Primates > Cercopithecidae > Macaca > Macaca nemestrina. The sequence continues at coordinate 28,450,618 of NC_092139.1, forward strand.
CTTTCTTTCCCTGCTTCTTCTGAAGCGAGGGATGATGTGTCACCCACTTTCTCTAACCAATCCAGAGTCTTGTACATACTAGGCCCCTAGTGGGTGTTTCTTGAACCATCTCATTCATTCAATAACTATTTATTTTGTGCCTAGTGTGTCCCAGCCATTGCTTTAGGTGGAGAAACCACAGTGGTAAGAAAACACAGACAAAAATAAATCCTCTGTTTTGACACTGATTGAAGTGAGTGAATTTGTTTCCTTGCCCATCTTCCCTATCTGTTGTGAGTGCCAAAGGGGCAGGGACTGTCACTGTCATGCCCAGTACTGTGCTCAGTGCCCAGAACACAGTATATGCTTGCTTGCTTGCTGAATGAATGAATGAATGAATACATGCAGGTAGAGTAGTAGAATAAAGGCAGCCACCATTTATTGAAAGGTTGTCGATTATTTTACATACATTAAATATCTCTTATAATCTTTCCCTGTGAGGTGGGTACTTTAAGGTGGATCATGCTAGCTATCCTGCTAGCTATTCTTCCCTTTTTCCTAACTGAAGGGCCCAGTTAGAAATATTCACTTCATCAGCTTCCCTTGCAGCTAGGGTGTTCATGTGATCAAATCTGGCAAAAGAGATGGATGCAAAAATCCACTAAGTGGGGCTCCCAGGAAATCTTTGTTTTCCTGGTAAGAAAAGGAAACTCACGAAGCATGCAGGCTTTACTCTCCTTTTCCTGCCTGGAATTCAGATGCAGCACATGGCAGAGGAGCAGCCATTTTGTAGCCATGAGAATGAAAGATGCACGTTAAGGATGTCAGAGGCCTGGGCCCTGGATGTTTCACTTGAATCACTGCACTGGCCCTGGCTTGCCTGCCTGCCTCTGAGATTCTCTCTCTCTCCTTTAACACAGACAGGGTCTTGTTCTCTCATCCAGGCTGGAGTGTAGTGGCATGATCATAACTTACTGTAACCTCGAATTCTTGGGCTCACTGCCTCAGCCTCCCAAGTAGCTTGGACTACAGGAATGCACCACCATGCCTGGCTAATTATTATTTTAAAAATTATTTTTACTTTTTTTGAGACAGGGTCTCACTTTGTCACCTAGGCTGGAGTACAGTGGTGCAATCTCAGCTCACCACAGCCTGGACCTCCTGGGCTCAAGTGATCCTTCCATTTCAGCCCCCCAAGTAGCTGGGACTACAGGCACATACCACCACCCCTGGCTATTTTTTTTTTTTTTTTGTATTTTTTGTAGAGGTGGGGTTTTGCCATGATGCCCAGGCTAGTCTAATTTTTATTTTTTGTAGAGATGGGGTCTTGCTATGTTGCCCAGGTTGGAATGCAGTGGCATGATCACAGCTTGCTGTACCCTTGAACTCCTGGGTTCACATGATTCTCTCACCACAGCCCCTGAGCAGGTGAAACTACAGGTGCCTGCCACCATGCTTGGCTAGTTGTCAAAATTTTCAATGGAGACAGAGTCTTACTATGTTGCCTAGGCTGGTCTCAAATTCCCGACCTCAAGTGATTCTCCCACGGTGGCCTCCCAAAGTGCTGGGATTACAAGTGTGAACCATGGCCCTGAGATTCCTGTTACATGAGAAGAATAATCTTCTGGGTATTTACACAAATGTTACTTGTTTTGTTACATGCAGCCAAATGCAATTTCAACTGATTCGGTATTATTATAACAGGCGAGGCTTAGGGAGGTCAAGTGATTTTCCCAGAGTCACAGAGCAAGGAAGCAGATCTGGAATTGGCCGCTGGGTCGAATGCCAAAGCCTGTGCCCACTGTACCTGTGTGCTGTCATTCCCAAAAGCAGCCCGGGCTGCCGGGAAGCCCCTCCCCACAACCAGCACTGGGCTCTCCTCTAAAACTCTTCCTGACTACCCTGAGGTCTGAGTCTAAGTTTTCCTGATATCTTCTCTCTTACCTGACCCCACACCAGCTACAATGCAGGTCCAGATCCTCCTTTCAAAACACATGTGCCTCGAGTCCCAGGATTCGGCTCCGAACCTGACCCTGTGAGATGCTCTCTGCTCATCCACTTCTCCCTGGTTCAGAATTCCCCCCAACTGCCCCAAAAGCATGCACAGCAGATGCTCAAGCCATCTCTGCAGACAGGTCTCCTGGTTCCATCTCTTCCCCCCGACAGGGTCCTGCACCCACCACCAGAATAATCTTTCTCAAGAGCATCTCTCATGGGCCTGGCCCTTGAGGCCTCCAGGGTCTGGCTCCAGCCACCTTCCCAACCTTTGTTCTCGCTGCCCCCTCTGCCTCCTGCCGATTGACCCACCCAGCATCGGCAGGGCCAGCTCCAGTGGGTGCATGAGAGGACAAAGAGGCCCTCTCTGACCACCCTGTCTCCAGCAGGTACCCACTACCACAGTCGTGGTCCCCTCTCTCAGCACCTGGGGCTATTTGAGTGTCACCCAGAGTGTCGCTAGCTTACTGCTGGCACGTTTGCCATTGCCTCCCTGTCCCAGAACCAGAGCTTGTTGAGGGCAGGAAGTGTGCCCATCTTTTCCAACCATTTCCCCAGTCCCTGGCACAAGGCCCGGTACTTGGGCTCACTCAGGAGGTGCTGAATGAAGCTCAAACTTGCTTCCCACGCCTTCCCACCACCCACTTTCTACTCCAGCCAAATAGAACTACTCCAGCTTCCCCGAACCCTCCTACTGTGGCTGACACCCAAGCGTCTCCTGGACTCTGCCTCCAGCCAGGCCTGCAGAGAGCCCAGGCCTTGCTGGGCCTTCCTCATCCCTTTTCCCCATCAAAACCAAGCAAAGGGGAACTCCAGACTCGGATGAGATGAATGAGATTTAGGGACACAGGTGCGTGCAGGCATGCATGCGTGCATACATGCATGTGTGTGCGTATGTGTATGGGGGGAACTGGTGTCTACATTCTACCCTGGATGTGGCAGCCTCTTCCTGTCCTTATTCTTGCATTTCTGCCACTGGTTACACCAATCTGAGCTAAGTCTGAAATGCCCTGGTGTTCCTTGAGTAGCCACAGCTGTAGGAAAGGAGAAGGGGAAAAACATTAACATTTACTGAGCCCATATTAAGCACTAGGCGCTGTTCTAGCCCAAATAATAATGGTAATAAGGATGATGATAATAGTAGTGGCTAGTATTTGTCGTGCATTTAGCATGTGCCAGGCACCATCCATCCTAAGGCTTTTAATCAGATAGATCCTACTAGTATCCCCATTTTACAGATGAAGAAAAAGAGGCTCAGAGAGGTGGAGTCGCCTGAGATCACAGAGGCAGGAAGTGGTCCGGAGCTTGGCTATCTATCGTCCCAAATCTGCTACTCTGCCAGGTTGAGTAGGGTAACACCCAGGTGTCTTGGCATGGGGGGAGGAGCTTCCCCTTGCAACTCCTGCTGCCTTTGAGTGAAAGGCTGGAAGCAGCAACTTCCCGGCAGAGCGGGGCTCTCCTGGGGGACGGCTGGGCTGGTAAGACTTACCCTAATCAGCAAAGCTGTAGAACAGTGCTCCAGCCCCCCAGAGGACCAGGCCCGAGGAGTAGCAGGGTGGACGGAAGTCGTCGAGCCTGGGCTCCGCTTCCCCAGTAAGGCTGAAGATTTTCCCAAAAGCCTGGGCCAAATTTATCTGCCAATCCCCCGAAGAGCTGATTCCAGCGTCTGTCTGGAAATGTCAGCCCATGTGGTTGGAGGAACGCGGGGAGAGTTTTCCTCTAAATAGCAGGAAGCATATGGGAGGCGGATGGCATCCGCCGCCCCAACCTGCCAACTCTTGCTCAAGTGGGAGCTAAAAGGGGCCCAGAAGGGTCTGAAAATCCTACCACCTCCCAGGGAGGTTGAAGGGGGAGCTGGAGACAGAGACTGTGGCAATGAGAAGGGCGGAAAGTGGGTCCCGAAGGGCAGGCAGGCAGGAGCACCCTGATGAGCAGAGGTGCCTGAGGCTCTCAGATGGGAGTGACACTCCCAGGAATCTAGTGCAACGACCACAGTAATAATAGCCACCATTCACTGAGCGCTTGCAATGCGCCAAATCTGGGTTAAGCACTTTATTTGGATGATTTCACTTCAACTTTGCAATCAACTCTAAGATGGGGGCTGCTGCTATCCTTGTATTACAGATGAGGAAACCAAGGTTCAGAGAAGGAAGGACCTGAAATCACACTCTCTCTGGGCTGGAAAGGACCTTCCAGATCCTCGGCTGAATCACAAATCCTCTACAGACTCTGCCAAGCTATGGTGCAGCTGCCGCTTGAACACTCTCAGTGATGAGGAGATCGCCACCTACCACCCAAGCTAGCCCATCTGCAGAGAATTCTTTGTATCCAAAAGGTTTTCCTAGCCTAAGCTGGGATCTCCTTCCCTGGAGCTTTTCCTGTGAGTGCCAGACCCAGACCCTGCCTCCTCCAACAGAGATGGAAAGGCAGGAAGCCAGACCCTCTCCGGTTTCCCTTCTCCAGGCAACACTCCAGGTCCTCACACAGCCGCCCAGGCGGGGATCTGCAGCTCCAGTGCCAGCTCTCTCACCCACCTCTGCCCCTGGACCGTGGTAACCAGAACAGCCTCCAGTCACCAAGCACTTCCTATGTGCCAGGCACCGTGGAGAACCTGCCCTTGACACACTCTCCTCCGACCTTCCCCATGATACCTGAGGCAGCACTAGCATCACCTCCGCTTTACATAGGAGAAAACTGAGGCACTACAAGGGGAAGAGACGCAGGACCCTGGAGGCCTCACCAGGCTGCTGCTCTAAGTCTCTGAAGAGGTCCCTCTGGGCTCCACCTGGGACACTGACCCAGGCTTTGCCAGGATTCACCTCAACACTGGTCCACAGGGCCCCCAAGTCCACATCACCCTCCTAACTCTCTCCCCTTGAGCAGTACTCAGTCTCCACATCTTGTTGACTCTCCCTGCTAAACGCCCTTCTGTGCCATTCTCATGGTCCTGTCCTACCTGCTGTCACCCCCAAGACCAGCCCAGGATCTTGGTTTATTTTTTTTTTTAAATTATATGTATATTTTGAGACAGAGTCTTGCTTTGTCTCCCAGGCTGGAGTGCAATGGCGCGATCTCGGCTCACTGCAACCTCCGCCTCCCAGGTTCAAGTGATTCTCCTGCCTTAGCCTCCTGAGTAGCTGGGATTACAGGCGCCTGCCACTGCACCCAGCTAATTTTTGTATTTTTCAGTAGAGATGGGGTTTTGCCATGTTGGTCACTGAACTACTGACCTCAGGTGATCCACCCGCATTGGCCTCCCAAAGTGCTGGGATTACAGGCGTGAGCCACCATGCCTGGCCTTAAAAATATTTTTTTAAAGAGATAGGGTCTCTGCTGGGCACAGTAGCTCAAGTCTGTAGTCCCAGCACTTCAGGAGGCCAAGGCAAGAGGATCACTTGAGCCCAGGAGTTAAGAGGCTGCAGTGAGCCCTGATCTTGCCACTGAACTCCAGCCTGGGCAACAGATCGAGAGACACTGGAGAGAGAGAGAGAGAGAGAGAGAGAGACAGAGAGAGACAGAGAGAGACAGAGAAGAGGAGAGGGGGGGAGAGAGAGAGAGAGAGAGAGAGAGAGAGAGAGAGAGAGTTGCTCTGTTGCCCAGGGTGGAGTACAATGGTGGGATCATAGCTCATTGCAGCCTTGAGCTCCTGGGCAAAGCTAGGATCTTTCCAACACCCAGACCTAACCTGCCTTTGGCTCCCTTTTACTTTAAGGGTCAAGTTCAAATTCCCCAGCCCAATAGTTGAGGCCTTGTAAGCTCCAGCCTTGGCCGACCTCTCTAGCCCCATGTCTCCCCACCATCTCGCACACCCTTCTGCCAAACAGCTCAACAGCAGGCAGGTGAGATCTTCAGAGAGCCCCTCCCAGTTGCTTCTCCCTGCAGAATCCCTGTTCATCCTTCAACACTGCTTGGAGGAACAGAATCAACTGCCTTGGCCCTGGAGATCCCTGAGTGATCAGCACCTACCTCTCATCTCTCATGCCTCACCTGTCATCGCTGACGGAGACGCTTCTCTCCTGGGCTGAACTGAGAATTTCCCCTGGGAAGGGGCAGCTCTGATTCGTCCTTGTAGCTCCATGTCTAGTGCAGTACCTGGCACATGGTAGGCACTGATAAATGTGGAGTGTGGGGACAAATGACTAAATGAAGACCATGGGGCATGATAAAGTATTAGAGATGACCCACAAAACGCAGCTTGTGCAAGTCATAACTTTGCTATATCAGAAACAAAAAACGCTGCTGTCAAAACAGTCACAAAGCATTTGAGGATTTAGAAGAGAATCGGGGGATGATCTGGGAATGACTGGAGTTTCCAGAAAAAAGCTGCCCAAACCCAAGTAGATGAAGTGACCAGATCCCACCTGTAGGGTGGCAGGAGACAAGGAGCAGGGCCACAGAGGGGAAGGTGGGGGAGAGGCTGGGTCCATGTCCCAGCCCTGCCTCCAACTTGCTCTGCGTTGTCACGTAGGCAGCTTGGCCTCTCTGAGCCTCAGTTTCTTTCTGGGTAAAGGGGGTAAAATGCAAGGGGCATTTGGAAAATGGGCTGGAGCAGCAGATGTGTGTCTAAAGGCCTAAACACTTCCTCTACTGTCAAGGCAATGGGACTCTCTCTGCCCTGCATTCAAACTCCCAGCAGGGTTTGCAGACATCCAGGGCTTCCTCATCTTGGACCCACCTGACCTGGAAATGCAGGCTTCTGCTTGCCCTCCCAGCAGGTCATTTGGGGGACAACCCTCAGTGTCTTGGGCAGTGCCAGGCTTGTGGACTTGGTCCTGTGAAGAAGCTTTCTAACTAGCAGTGCAGAAAATGGAGAGTGAGCTCCCCATCTCTGGAGTTACGCAAGCAGTGGCTGGGCATCTCAGGACAGGAATTCTGACTCAGGATGGGAAGGAATTTAGACCAGTAGATATCTAAGGCTCCCTTGAGGGGCATTGGGTCCTTTTTCTCATTCCCCATGTGGGGCCTTGATCTAACTCCTCCAGGCTATGCTCCCAACACAAGGCAGAGTGAGCTCACTGACACTTCCCTCATCCCACAATATCCCCCAAAGGCTCCCCACTGCCTTCAGGATCAAGTCCAAGTTCTTACCCTGGCATTCAAGGCCCCTGTGGTCTGGGCCTGCCTCCTCTCATCCTATAGTTGCACCCCCACCACATGCTAAGGGACTTCGACACATTGTTTCTTCTGCCTACAACATTCTTCCAGCATTCTGGTTGGCTACTCAGTTTAGGTATCACCTCCTCCAGAAAGCCTCTTCCTTGCTCCCAGGCTGGGCTTTTCATGCCCGCAGCCCCTGTATGCACATCCACCTTAGCACCTCTCACATTCCAGACAAATAAATCTATGTGTTCCCCTCTCCCTGAAAGACTGCAATCATTTGGAGGGCCAGGACAGCTCCCTTGCGGGACAGAGAGGGTTGATATCTCCTGAGTGAAATTGGTACTTCAGAGATTCCAGTGTTCTGACTCCAAGAAAGTCTAAGGCTGCCTCAGGGAGCTTCTGACCATAAGATCGGGGTTCGAGACTCCTTTCTTTTTCTTTTTCTTTTTTTTTGAGACGGAGTCTCACTGTCACCCAGGCTGGAGTGCAGTGGCATGATCTCGGTTCACTGCAAACTCTGCCTCCCACGTTCAAGCGATTCTTCCACCTTAGCTACCCAAGTGGCTGGGATTACAGGCGCTGGCCACCACACTGGGCTAATTTTTTATTTTTAGTAGAGACAGGGTTTCTCCTTGTTGGCCAGGCTGGTCTTGAACTCCTGCCTGACCTCAGGTGATCCCCCCAGCCTTGGCCTCCCAAAGTGCTGGGATTACAGGCGTGAGCCACTGCACCTGGCCAGGACTCCTTTCAATAGTTGTATTGTTTTTTTTCTGATTATGAAAATCATGCATCTTGGGGAATTCAGATAATTACGGAAGGTGGGAGCTGCTGGATTTGGCCACCATTTGGTCTACTTTAGGTCATAGCCCACATCTACTTCTGGGGGAGCCACTTTTCCCCATTCTCCACTCTTGAGGTTCCAGTGGTGTTGACTCCACCCCCAGCTAGTGGGGGGTGGCACATAGGCCCAGGCTGCCAATCAGAGCACCAAATTCCCCTTAGCAACAGCAATTGATTGAGGGTGGGCACATCCCACAAATTTGACCGATCAAAGCCAAGACTTAGTTCTGGGACTTGTGTTTGAGCAATCAGGGAAGAATTTTTGCTTATTTCTTTGGACATGCATCTTATTACCTGTACATGAGAGCTTAATGAGAACATGGGAACAACCCAGAGAGAGCCGACTTGAGAAACAGAGAAATCAAGTCCTGGCAGCGCTGAGCCCCTGGATCCAGCTGAGCCTGAAGCCATCAGACCTCTGGACTTTACAGTTACAAGTCAATCAAATCCATTTTTGTTTAAACTAGTTTGGGGTGGGTTTTCTGTCACCTTACTTGAAAAAACTCTGAATGATACAAACAAAAATAAAAATAGAGCTCACCTATATCTCACCATCCAGAGAAAGCCACTATCAACAGTTTAATGACTAGTCTTCTGAGCATCTCCCAAGGCAGGAGCATACATGTTTATATATTTTTTTCATAATAAAAGTGAAAAAAAAAAAACAACCAGTAGATACCTAAGTAGATATCCTGTTCCTCCCTGCAAATCCTAACATTCAGGAAATATTCCAAATCCAGATGTCACACAACATACACCAATTTTTAACCTCCTGTTTTTCCCAAAAAATGCACCATGGACAAGCTTCCATGTCAACAAATAGAGATTTACAGCACTGTTTCTATAGCCGTGGAGAATGGCATTGTCTGGCCGGATGTAAGTTATTTAACCAACTCTCACAAATAGAGAATTGGGTCGTTTCTAATTTATCACTACAATCAAGAAAGGTGCAGTGGACTTACTTGCAAAATGCATATGTTTGCAGTTGCCAGATTATTTATGACTAAGATGCCATGATTCCGAAAGTTTGACTTCATGAGTGTACATTGTTCTGCCTGAGATTTAAGTCTCTTAGTGGCTGTAAAGTAGTATCTGTTTTCCTGGGCAGGTATACTAGTTGTGAAAAAAAAAAAGGCAAATCCTGGGCCAGGGTGTCCCTATCACAGCGTATTTGGCAAGGATGCTCACTGGCAGATGCGAGGGACGTGATGGGGAGGGAGGTGAATGGGGGAGGGAGGTGGTGGGGAGGGAGGCAGGGTGTGGGGTGGCGCTGACCTGAAGTCCAGCTGGCCTTGTGCCCAGCCAAGCTGACAGTGTGACAAGGCCCAGGGTGGGCCTTGTCTCCCAACTGGGTCTGACTGCCAGTGACAGAGGGAGAGGTAAGCCTGGCGAGCCCTGGCAGGACATGGCGACACACGGTACGTGTCACCTTTAGCAGTCACCGTCATAACAGCAGCAGCACCGTCAGGGATGCGACCCTGGTACTGCCCTAGCCCTCCACATGTTTCTACTCACTTAAGCCCACACCCACCCTCTGATGCTATTCTTATCTCTGTTTTGCAGAAGAGGAAACTCAGCCTCAGAAAGGGCGAGTGACTTGTCCAAGGTCACACAGTCAAAGGGATGACCCAGATCTGCTGATTTCCCAGCCCCTGCCTTATCCCATTGAGGTGGGTAGCAGGAGAGAAGAAGTACCCTAGACAAGATGGTGGGAACCCTAAAATCCTCTGTTCCTCCCCATGAGTCCTCAAACTCAGGAAAGACTCCAAATCCAGAAAAGTAGAAAGAAGAAGCAAAGCTCACCCATGCCTCCACTTCCCAGGAAGAGCACTGTGCAGTTTTCAGAAACACATATAATTCTTACAGAAATGATATAATGCTACCCATGCTGTTTTATAACCTCTTAAAAAAAAAAAAACTCCACGACACACTATGAAGTTCTTTATGCAACAATAAATTTAGCTCTGTGGCCCCGTTTCTAACAGCTGCAGCAGGCGCCACTGTGTGGCTGCAGTCAAATGGCTTTAACTGGCCCCGTGGTGATGGACAAACGGGTTGTCCCCAATTGTCCTGCTAACAGCAACGATGTTACGTGAGCACTGTCCAGCATGGCTGGATCCACATCATCCTTTCGGGTCTCAGCTCAAATGCCATCTCCTTAGAGAGGGCCATCTTGGACAGTGCCATGTCACACAGGCCTCCTACCGGTTCATCTTCATGATGTCACCATGTTAATTTCCCTCACTGCACCAATGGAGTCTCTCCTCATTCCATTTATGTCTTTGGGTGACTGTATAATATCTGCCCCTCCCCAAGCCTGTGTGCTCCAGGAAGGGTGTGGACTAGCAGGGACTAGACTCAAGAGATGTCCTTGGAACGCATGAATGAAGAGATGCCCTGTCAGGACAGCAGACTGCCCCACTCCATGACATGTCCCCAGAGTCAGTTCAGGGCCCCATAGAGCAGCCTTGGAACTCACTTCCAGCCATGTGCTGCTTGGAGCATCTATGCCCAGATGCCTGCCCCACCAGAGACCCTGGCACCAAGCAAGGCTCTCTGCACGCACAGGATACAAGGCAATGGAGCCTGGCAGAGCAGCTCCACTACCCACTGTCTGTGTGGACTTAGGCCTCAGTCCCCTCATCTGTAAAATGGGGCCAATACTGCTAATCTCACAAGGTTGTTCTGAAGATTAAAGAAGGTAACAAATGTGTTTAGCACATAATAGGTCCTCAGAAAATTGCAGTTTGGCACCCCCCATCCAGTGAGTTCACAGGTGGGTCTGACCCTGTCTCACCTGGATGGCATTTTTTACCTTTAAAAATTTTTAATGTTATTTGTTTATTTATTTATTTAGAGACAAGGTCTTGCTCTGTTGCCCAGGCTAAGGTACAGTGGCATGATTATACCTCATCGCAGCCTCAAACTTTTGGGCTCAAGTGATCCTCCCACCTCAGCCTCCTGAGTAGCTGGGACTACCGGCACATATCACTATGCCTGGCTAATTTTTTAAAAATTTTTTTGGAGAAGGGGGTCTTGCTATGTTGTCCAGGCTGGTCTTGAACTCTTGGCCTCAAGCCATTCTCCCACCTCACTCTTTTATTACTTTGGATGAGACTTGAGTATGCCTTGGCCTTCTCCTTGGGCCTGTCCCTAGGAATGTCCCACTCCTATCCTTTAATACAATTTTTTTTTTTTTTTTTGAGACAGGGTCTCACTCTGTCACCCAGGCTAGAGTGCAGTGGTGCAATCTCGGCTCACCATAACCTCTGCCTCCTGGGCTTGAGTGATCTTCCCACTTCAGCCTCCCAAGTAGCTGGGACTGCAGGTACATGCCACCACACTCAGCTATTTAATTTTTTTTTTTTTTTAGAGATGAGGTTTCACTATACTGACCAGGCTGATCGTGAACTCCTGGGCTCAAGCAATCTTCCTGCCTCAGCCTCCCAAAATGCTGGGATTACAGGTATGAGCCATTGCGCCCAGTTCTTTGATACTTGTTAAACAGCTAAATGCTCTGCTCTGTCCCCTTGGAGACTCCCAGGCCCCTCATCTGCTGCCTATGACTGCACACACCTGCCTGGCCTCCCAAGCCTTAAAAATACAAGAAGCACAGACGTGTCTGAGGAACAAATGGAGGAACCCCCGACCTTTTGCAGGGAACTTCCTGGACCCTGATCCTTGCACATGAGGCTTAAATCAGTGTGTCTGGTTTCTCATCAAACCTCCTCCACTCTTTGGCAGCACGACAAGTAGCTTTACCTCTCCAAGCCTCACTTTCCTTCTCTGTAAAATGGGCAGAATAAAAGAATCCAGGAGGATTCAAGAAGATAAAAAATGCTTAGCAAACAGCCTGTTAGCAAGTGCTCAATAAACGTTAGCTATTATTGTTACAATTTTTTTAGCCTTTTTACGGTGATATGTAATATAGACAGTAAAGTGCACAAAACAAAAATGTTTACTGCAATAAAATATCAGAAGGAAACAGTCATGTAACCACCACCCAGGCCACTGCTGGCCCCTCAGAAACCCCCTGAGGTTCCCTTCCCAATCTTTTGCCTTCTTTTCTCCACCAAGGGAATCCTTGTCCAGCCCTTATGGTGCCATTATTATTATTATTATTGTTATTATTACTATTATTATTATTTGAGACAGAGTCTGGCTCTGTTGGCCAGGCTGGAGTGCAGTGGCACGATCTCGGCTATTGCAACCTCCGTCTCCTGGGCTCAAGCAATTCTCCTGCCTCAGCCTCCCAAGTAGCTGGGATTACAGGAGCCTGCCACCACGCCTGGCTACTTTTTGAATTTTTAGTGGAGATGGGGTTTCACCATGTTGGCCAGGGTGGTCTCGAATTCCTGACCTCAGGTAATCCACCCATCTCGGCCTCCCAAAGTGCTGGGATTACAGGCCTGAACCACCGTGCCCAGCAGCCATTACTGTATTAATAAGTGGATGAAAAAAAAATAAATGAATGACTGTGTGGCCATTCTGCTGTGATCCAACCAGGTCCCTCGGTCTCAGGACCCAGCACTCCTGGCTGCCTCTGCCCTGGAGACACCTCATCCCATTTTCCAGCTCCGGCTTCAGCTGTTCTTTAAATAACCAGCTTGTTAGCAAAATAGCAGCAGTAACACCTCCCTCGCTGCCGCCCGGGCCTCCATCTTTCCACACGATGCTGACGGCTGCTCACCCAGCTCGTGCCAAGGAATCCCGTTCTCCGTCACTGGGCCACACACGCCAGGGGCTGTCTGCTCAGCTGCGTTCTCAGAGCCTGGCCCGGGGGGTGGAGGTGGGCACTGGATGGCAGTAATTTTCAGGAAATACTGGGCTGATAACAGATGAGCCCTCACCCCAAAGTCCCTGCCTCAGTCTCCCCATCCACAGGGTTAGGGGGGAGTTCAACTGAAATAATGAAAAACGCAAAGCATTTAGTGCAATGCCAAACACATAGTAATTGCTCAAGAAATGCTTGTTGTTATTCAGCCGGCCCTCATTACACATTTAGTCCCTGGAGAGGCCTTGCATTCCTTGAGCACAATAAGGAGTGTTTGCAAATGATTAAATCCTACAGACACAGCTCTCAGACCAAGCTGTCCTTATCACCTTTCCTGCACCAGCTTCTCAGCCAAAAGCAATGGCTATTTGTAGCTGCAACAACAGACTAGGAGCTGGGTCGGGGGAGACGGGTTGGGGGGGCGGCTAATTAATGGGGCCCTTTTCATGGTTAGTCATAATAAGGCGGGCGCCACCCCAGTGGGCAGCTCCTTGTTCTCACAGAAGCACTTCTACATACATTATCTACAGTGAACTTCATGGGTTAACAAAAATAAAACAAAAAGATCCCATTATATTTGCATATTATACATATTTACGAATCTTTTCCCTTCTCATAACCATTCCATCAGGGAAGTTGGGCAGGCTCTAGCAGATGAGAGAATTGGGACCAGAGGAGCTGGCCACCCTGCTGAAGGCATGGGTTCACTGCAAGTCATCTGGGGCAGCAGGGACCGGCACTGGCCAAAAGGCAGGAGGCTCTCGGGCCCTGCTGGTGTCCGGGTGGAGGGAGGTGAGAGAGGCTTCCCTCCTTCTCTCCCTCTTTCCTTCCTTCCACAGCTATTTACTGGGTACCCACTGTATGCCTGGCATGGGGCCAGCTGCTAGCTGGCCAGAGGGGAATGAAGTGGTTGTTCTTTGTCCTTGCAGAGCTAAGGCCAGAGAAAGAGGCAGATTTTTACCCCAGTGGCCCCATGTAGTGCTTCGTGGTGGCTGGGTGAGCCTGCGCGTAAACCCCTTGACCTGGTTGAGCCTCTGTTTCTACATCTGTGAACTAGACTGTTATGCCAGCAGCGCTTTGGGAAGTGGAAGGTGAAGAAAAGATGCAAGCAGCATGGTGAAGCGGTGGCACTGTGGTTGCACCCCCAAACAGATGGTCAGAGACAGGGCAGGCCCAGCACCTCATCCCAATGGCAAGGTGGGAGCTGGAGGAGCATGGGGAGAACAGGCCAGAGGGGCAAGAATGCAGGGCCCCCCAAGATTCAAGAATTCTGATGGCCTCCCCTCAAACCACCCTGAGGGCCCCAGAGGTTCCATGGTCTTCAGCACAGCTCACAGCTCCCTTCCTGTCCTGAGCCTATGTGCACTACCTGCTCCCACCTGCTTGGGTGTGGCAAGAGCTGGCCTTTGAGGTGGACAGAGCTGGGCTTGCTGTGCACCCCAGGCAGGTGGCTTCCCCTCTCTGAGGCTGATTCCTCTGGAAAATGGGCGTGATCACCACACCCACCTCCTGGTTGTTGGGAGGACTGGCTAAGACAGGCCAGTTGAACTATAAATGGTGCCCAGACATATACAAACTCTCACTGAGGTCCCTCTGCCAGCGTGTGGGTGCCAGTGGAAGTGAGGCTGGGCATTTCCCAACTGTGCCAAGCATGGGGGGCTGGTGAGGAGACCAGGCCTGCGGACGCAGTTACTTACCAACCAGGGAGCTATGAGCACAGGAAACACGGCAAGCTGTCGGGGCCCAGCAGGCATCAGCTCAGGCGCGGGCACTGGACCGAGGGCTGGCACACACATCCCTCTAGGCACTCGATCAGAGGTGCCGGCAGGAAGCAGCTCGGGACAGGGGCTCTGCCACCGCCCGGGGGTCACCAGGTCCAGGTCACACACAGGGCCCCAAGGTTCCTGGCAGAGGGGAGGCACGGGTGCCTGCAGGAATGGGGAAGAATGGTGATTAGGAGGTGCTGGAGGTAAGCCCTCCACCTGAGACCCTTGGACTGGCCCTGGGGACACGAGGGAAGGAGACAACATGGAACAGTGGTCATAGAAACCCAAGTGTTTGCACAACACTACATTTTCCAAAGCACCCTGGCATCCCAGCTCATGTGCGCACCCACATTGTTTTTTTAGAGGCAAATCTGCATGTCATGCATATTTACAATGCCTTTCCCACCACCCACAGAATCCCCACAGCAGCCAGGAAGCTGGGTTCCAAAGGCTCAAATCCTTCCCTGTCTTGCTTCTTCCTCCTTTTCCCCGGATGGGGGAAGTTGGGAAAGGGGCAGGAGTCATGCGGTCCTGAGTTCAAATCCCAGCTCAGCCTCTCACATGTGGGGTGACACCGGGGAGGCAGCTTCCCCTCTCTGAGCCTTAGTTTCCCCACCAGCCAAATGGGAACAAGAGCGCCTCCTCTGAAGGCTACTGTGAGGACTGAGAAGACAGTGCAGGTGAAATATTTGGTGCATAATATGTGCCCAATAAGCCCAACAAAGGCACTTCTAAGAGGCCCTTCACTGCATCGCATCACCACTTCCATGTGGCGCATCTCGTGTGAGAGCACAGGGAAGCCAGGTGTCCCTCTCCACCCACTTCCCCTGAACAGGTGCCACTGCTCCTGCCTGGATCTGTAAATCAGCAGGAACCAGGCCAGGCGCAGTGGCTCACGCCTGTAATCCCAGCACTTTGGAAGGCGGAGGTGGGTGGATCACTTGAGGTCAGGAGTTTGAGACCAGTCTGGCCAACATGGTAAAACCCCATCTCTACTAAAAATAAAAAAATTAGCCGGGTGTGGTGGCACACGCCTGTAATCCCAGCTACTCAGGAGGCTGAGGCAGGAGAATCACTTGAACCTAGGAGGCAGAGGTTGCAGTGAGCCGAGATGGTGTCACTGCACTCCAGCCCGGGTGACAGAGTAAGACTCCATCTCAAAAAAACCAAAACCAAAAACAACCCACGAATCAGCAGGAACCAGTCCTCCAGGCAGAGGAAAAAGGCCCCTCTATTCCACACCCTCTCCCGGAAGCCTTTTGGCTGCCCTGGAGGCCTCAGTGGAACACCCTCCGCCCACCCTCCACCCTCTCCCCTCCCATTTTACAGGTCAAGAAACGGAGACACAGAGGAAGCCGAGCTGGCGTGGGGACACAGAATCCGAGTGGTAGGTCAGGATTTGAACTCAGGCTTTCCACATCTGAGCCCTGGGAGGAGAGGTCCAGGTCTAGGGGGCCCTGGGATAGGAGGAATGAGGAGAAAGGGGAAGTCACTGGTGGGGGAGGCTCACCTTTCTCCCCTCGCTATCTCAGGGGCCTGAAAGGCCTCGCCATCTCTCCTGAGCATCTGATCAAGAACCAAACCTCCAGCATCTACTCAGTGCCAAACCTGTAACAGGCTTTACCTCATTTCCTTTCTGCCACAGCCCTACAATGTCATCTCTATTTTCCAAAGGAAGCATCCAAGGCACAGAGAGCTTCAACAACCCCACACCCAGGACGAGGCAGGGCAGGGCCTCCAACCCAGGCACCTGACTCCAGGATGATGCAGCCTCCCCCAGGGAGAACGTCACCAAACCAAGAAAAACAGGCATAGCCATCTGAATAAAAGTGTTAAGGAGCAGGAAAAGAAATACAAACTTCACTACATTCTAAGTCAGTAGACACAAATTCTCGAAGATGCATAAAATATTTCAAGATTCACCATAAGGTGTGAAAATTTCCAGGGCGGGAAAGACCGGTGTTTGAGAAGATGAGTTCCTGACCGAGTTGTCACTTTTAGCCAAATTCACCCAGAGCCCAAAGCTGAAGGAAAAGAGGTGGCAACCAAGGGGGGGCGGCCTGTGCACAGCACAGTAGGGTGTGCCAAGGCCCTGGCCTAGGAGCCTGAGGCCTCCTCAAATTCCCCACCTCTTCCTTGCTGACAGAACAGCAAGTCTCCTTGATCCCCACTTCTTCTTTTTTATTTTTTGAGACAGAGTGTTACTCTGTTGCCCAGACTAGAGTGCAGTGGTGCAATCATAGCTCACTGTAGCCTTGACCTTCTGGGCTCAAGCGACCCTCCTGCCTCAGCCTCCTGACTAGCTGGGACTACAGGCATGCACCACCACACCTGTCTAATTTTTGTATTTTTTGCAGAGATGAAATGTCGCTATATTGCCCAGGCTGGTCTCAAACTCCTGGCCTCAAGTGATCCGTCCGCCTCAGCCTTTCAAAGTTATGGGATTACAGGCATGAGCCACTGCGCTTGGCCCCGCTTCTTTATAATGGTCGGGAAGCACCATTATACAGTCTCTTGGGTCCGGGCCGTCTGTGATGCTGTTAAAGATTCTGCAACTTCCAATGTGGATGAACTTTGAAACGTGATGCTAAGTAGAAGAGGCCAGACACAGAACACAGCACATGGCATTATTCCATTTCAGTGAAATATCCAGAACAGGTGCCACTGCACAGATGGAAAGTAGATCTGGGCTGCCTCAGGCTTCCTGGTGTGGGGACAGGGACTGAGAGGAGGTGACAGCTAAGGAGTGTGGGGTTTCTTTTTGGAGGTAACGAAAATGCTCAAAACCAGATTGTGGTAACAGATACACAACCCTGTAAATATACTAAAAGCCATTAACTATATAATGGGTGAGTTGTATGGTACATGAATTATATCTCAATTCTTTTTTTTTCTTTAGAGATGGAGTCTTGCTATGTTGCCCAGGCCTGGCCTCAAATTCTTGGGTTCAAGGGATCCTCCTGCCTCAGCCTCAAAAGTAGTTGGGACTACAGGCATGAGCTACTACATCAAGTTAGTTTTTTTTTTTTTTTTTTTTTTTTTGAGACGGAGTCTTGCTCTGTCCCCCAGGCTGGAGTGCAGCGGCACGATCTTGGCTCACTGCAAGCTCCACCTCCTGGGTTCATGCCACTTTCCTGCCTCAGCCTCCCAAGTAGCTGGGACTACAGGCGCCTGCCACCACGCCTGGCTAATTTTTTATATTTTTTAGTAGAGATGGGGTTTCACTGTGTTAGCCAGGATGGTCTTGATCTCCTGACCTCATGATCCGCCTGCTTCGGCCTCCCAAAGTGCTGGGATTACAGGTGTGAGGCACCACGCCCGGCCAGTTTTTTGTTTTTTTTGTTTTTTTTTGAGATGGAGTCTCGCTCTGTCGCCCAGACTGGAGTGCAGTGGCACGATCTCGGCTCACTGCAAGCTCTGCCTCCCGGGTTCACACCATTCTCCTGCCTCAGCCTCCCAAGCAGCTGGGACCACAGGCGCCCGCCACCTCGCCTGGCTAGTTTTTTGTATTTTTTAGTAGAGACGGGGTTTCACCGGGTTAGCCAAGATGGTCTCGATCTCCTGACCTCGTGATCCGCCCGTCTCGGCCTCCCAAAGTGCTGGGATTACAGGCTTGCGCCACCGTGCCCGGCCTTCGGCCAGTTTTTAACTGTTGTAGAGATGGGGGTCTCATTATGTTGCCCAGGCTGCTCTTGAACTCCTGGCCTCAAAGGATCCTCTCACTTTGGCCTTCTGAATAGCTGGGACTACAGGCATGTACCACCACGCTCAGCTTCTATATCTCAATTATTAACACTTAAACAAAACAAAACAAAAGATTCTGCAACTTCCCAACAGGTAGTCATCCTCTGGGAACCTGTGGTCCCTTGTGGTCCTTGTATGTCATGTTCTCCTCCTCCAGGAAGCCCTCTCTGGCCCCGCAGCACCCTTCCCTCCTGCCTGTTACTGGCTCCTAGAGCTCCCTTGCCTTCTCCTCACCACTGCTCATGCCGATGTAAGGTAACCATTGCCATGATCATTGGCTGACACGGCCTCCTCCATCAGCCTGGCACACAGGAGGTGCTCTAGAAATGTTTGTTGATTGAATAAATGAGATAAAATTCCAAACCCTAGGATGCACATATGGCTTCTGGCCCTGGCTCTATTACCTTCCAGCCGAGAAACCCGGGCAAATCATGGAACTGCTCAAGTCTTAATCCCTACTTCGGGGTAGCCAGGGATTCAGAAGGAAATGGACATGGAAAGTTCTTTTTGAAGTGGCTCCTTCCACAGCTGCTCCCATCTCAGTCAATGGAATCTTGTCCTTCCAGCCACTCAGGCCCAAGCCAAACATGAGGCCTCTCCCACCCTCGCCTCTCACACGCAAGCGTTCAGCAATGCCACCGGTCCCCCTTGACCCACCCTGCTGCCACCGCTGTGGACTGGGCCACCATCACCTCGTGCCTGGATTATTCATGCCCTCTCTGTTGTCCTGCTTCTGACCCTGCCCCCAGCACAGAAGCCAGAGGAAATGGGTTAGGCCTTAAGTCAGAACTTGCCCCTCCTCAGCTCCACACTCCCCATGGCCTCACTGCACCTTGAGTAAAAGCTAACAGCCCTGCAGACACCACAGGCAGCCCTGTGCCACCTCTGATTCCCTCCTCCACCTGCTCCCTTTGCCCTAGCTACGCTGGTCCTCAAATATACCAGGCACGTGCCTAACTCAGGGCCTTTGCACGTGCTCTTGCTCTGCCTGCAATGTTGATTGATTGTGTTCAGATGTCTGTGAACCTTACCCCCTCCCTTCCTTCAGAATCTTTATTGAGACCTGACCTTGCCAATGAGAGGGGGTTTGAGCCCAGCAGGAGGACTCAAAAGTATGAACTCCAAGTAAAAATCCAGGCCCTGCCAGTTACGTGGCTGCATGACCTTGGGCAAATATCTTCTCTGCAACTCAGCTGCTCATCTCTAATGTGGGGGTAGTTATAGCCCCTTCTTTATATGGTGGTTGTAGGGCTCAAATGAATTCAGCGAGTGTAACCTGTGTGTCTGCTACACTCCCCAGCCCTCCACAGCACATTCCCTGGGCCTGTCCCTGCCTGCTTTCCTGTTTTTCTCAGCCCATATCATTATACAACAGGCCATGTAATTGCGTAATTTATCCTGATCATTGCCTGCTCCTCTCACTACAGTTGTCAGCCACGAAGGGTAGAGAGTTCTGTCCGCTTCATTGCCACACGCTGTACCCGGCACGTGGAGGTGCTCCGTGAATACTTCATTCAACAAATATTTTCAATACTGGAGATATTTCTTGACCAATTGTCATGAGCTCTGGGTTTTCCCTCCTTCCCCGTTGCAGATGTGACATTTCTCTCTCCAGTCCAGCTCACACCTCTGAGTTCCAAATTCCTACAGCAGCTCTGCTAGCCATCTTGTGGACAGACACTGTGTACTCAATGTGTCCAGGGCCCAGTCTGTGACTTTCGCTGGAGACCATGCCCTCATCCCAGTATCATCTAACCTGGTCACCCTCAGGTGACCAAGAAGCCAGGAAGCTTCTATCCCTCTTCCTCCTCCTCTTTCACACACCCAGAAGTAAAGCCCAAGACTATGTCCTATCTTTTTTTCTTTTTCCTTTTTTTGAGACAGTCTCACTCTGTCGCCCAGGCTGGAGTACAGGGGTGCAATCTCGGCTCACTGCAACCTCTACCCCCCGGGTTCAAGCAATTATTGTGCCTCAGGCTCCCAAGTAGCTAATTTCTGTATTTTTTGTAGAGATGGGGTTTCATCATGTTGGCCAGGCTGGTCTTGAACTCCTGACCTCAAGTGATCTGCCCGCCTTAGCCTCCCAAAGTGCTGGAATTACAGGTATGAGCCACCATGGCTGGAAATGTCCTATCTTTTTTTTTTTTTTTTTTTTTGAGACAGAGTCTCGCTGCGTCATCTAGGCTAGAGTGCAGTGGCGCGATCTTGGCTCACTGCAACTTCTGCCTCCTGGGTTCAAGCATTTCTCCTGTCTTAGCCTCCCGAGTAGCTGAGACTACAGACATGCACCACCATGCCCCGCTAATCATTTTTTTGTGTTTTTGGTAGAGACGGGGTTTCATCATGTTGTCCAAGCTGGTCTCGAACTCCTGACCTCAAGTGCTCCACCTGTCTCAGCCTCCCAAAGTGTTGGCATTACAGGCATAAGCCACCATGCCAGGCCATGTCCTATCTTTTTAAAAAACCTCCTACACAACCCTCAAACCCCCTCCCTTTGATCCCCCAGAGTCACCCCCATCCAGACCAGTACCATCTCTCGTTCGGACACTGCAAGAGCTTCCTCCCTGGGTGCCTGGCTGCCTCCCTGGCCCGTCTTCTCTGCAGCAGCAAGAAGGATCTTTTCAGAACGCATGTGGAACAAATGAACGCCTCACTCTGCAAGCCTGAAAAGCCAAAATCCTTGCTGACTCAAAAAACAAAAAAAACAAAGCTTTTCAAAAGAATTCGACTCAGGGCTCCTCAAATAATGAATGGTCTCCCAAACCTTGCCACCCCAGGCCCAGTTAAAATGGTATTTGTTGTACAAAAATTTAATTTACAAAATGGATTTACACAGAACCTTTTAGCTCAATAAATATTTGCAAAGTTAAACTGAAATGGAAAAATAATTTTTTAAAAATAGCACTGACGGAGTTCCCTTGTGCCCTGGGGGCTTCTTACACCCCCAACGCCTTGTTTCTCCTCTCCGCAAGCCTCTTCTGTTGCTCTGACGCTCCTGGCTTTTCTATCTGGGGGACTATAATTCTTCCCCCTCCCCTGCTGGCTCTGAGATGTGGCTGTTCCGCTGTCCTGAGTCCTTCTCACCCCATGCCCAGCCCCCAGGTGGTGACGCCATTGGCCCCCACGACTCGAATCCCCACCCATACTGACCTCCTGAGTCTCTCCGTGCAGCCCAACGTCGCTCTGAACCTGAGGCTCATCTCCCCAGCGGCCTCCTAAACCCTTGGCCCATCACACCCCCATGTCCAAAATGGACCTCATCCCCTTCTCCCCTAAACCCATCCCACCCTGATGACACCATGATCCACTCAAGTCCCCAAGCTAGAAAACTGGCATCACCCTAGACCCCTCCCTGCCCCCATCCCTCCCCATGCCCAGCCCCCCATGCTCTGCTCAGGCCCCGTCCCGCTGAAGGCACTGCAACACATGCCACCCACCCACTCCTCCGCCAGTTTGTCCACCCGCCCCTTGGTTCACCCTTCATCCACTCCCCCAACCCTTCCAGCTACTCATCACCCACTCACCAAACCGCCACCCACAATTAGCCATGGCCCCGATTCCCCAAGCCATCTGCAGGACTTTATGACATGAAAACGACTTAGACCCATTCCCAGCCTCGAGATGCTCACACACCAGAACGGAGTAGTAGCAGGTGAATAGGAGTCTGCAGAGGCTGGAGGGGACCAGGAGTGTGAACAAGGGCACAGACATCGGAGGGAGACACCTGGGAGGTCTGAGGAACTTGACCAGAAGAAGGTGGGGAGTGACAGAGATGAAGGTGGAAAGGGCAACTGAGGCAGGCTCTGCAGGGCCTGGAGGACCAGGTCAGGAGCTGGACTTCATCCCAGCATTGACTCCGTGGAGCTAAACAGCCTGGGGTCAGATCCCAGCTCTACAGCCTCGTAGCTGTGTGACCTTGGACGAATGGCCTTAGTGTTTCCTGTCTGCAAAATGGGAATAATAACATACCTATTACAAAGGGCTGCTGTGAGGGCAGAGCTAATGCATACACGTAGTATATCTCTTAGCACAGTGTCTGGTAGACAGGAAATGCTCAAGGAGTACAAAGCTGCTATGGCTCCTGGTACTCGTATTACGATCCCCTAATCAGCTAGTAGACAATGGAGTTTTATGCAGAGAGGGCACATGCCCCTGCCCAGGATTCAGTGGGCTGGCCCTTCCTCCCAGCCTCACCATTTCTAGCCTTGCCCTCACCTACCAACTGCCCCAAGCCAGCCACACCCACTGGCCACTGCTCCAGATTAGCCCCCAGCGCTCGATGAACTCCCAGCATGCCTTGCCCTCATTTTGAGAAGCTTGGGCAGTGGCTCCAAGCTGCAAGAGCCTGGGAGGTGTCCCCTCCAGAATGTTCTGATAGGAACAGCCCATGCAGTCTCTCACAGCTCTAGGAACACCGCTATGTGCCTCACAGCAGGTCCTTGCATGCAACACCAACTGGGAAGCCCTTTACCTAGCTTTTTCCTAGAACCCACCGCTCTGTGTAGGCCACAGATGAGGACACTGAGCCTCAGAGAGGAGAAGGAAGATTTCTTTGCCTCAGGCTACACAGCAAGTAAATGGCTGAGCAGGGGTTCGAATTCTGGGTCGGACTCCAGAGCCCCAGCTCTCTCCCCTAAGTCTCAGAAGCCCCTGCAGAAGGATCAGGACTTAAAATAACACATGGGCATGGACTTTCAAGGCATGGAGGAATGCTGTCCAATAGAATTTGTGTCATGACGGAAATGCTCTAATCTGTGCAGTCCCATAGGGTGGCCATGAGCCACGTGTGGCTACTGCACACTGGAAATGTGACTAGTGCAATTAAAAGACTGATTTTTATACAAAAATTAGCCAGGCATGGTGGTGGCATGTGCCTGAAATTCCAGCTACTTGGGAGGCTGAGGCATGAGAATTGCTTGAATCTGGGAGATGGAGGTTACAGTGAGCTGAGATTGCGCCACTGCACCCCAGCCTGGGTGACAGAGACTCTGTCTCAAAAAATAATAATAATAATTAAAAAAATACAAAACTGATTTTTAAATTTAATTTGAAGTTCAATAGCCACATGTGGCTCGTGGTTACCCTACCGGACAGCTCAGGGCCAGGTAGCTTTTAGCATTCTCAATCCCATACTGGAAGGACTGGAACTGCTTGAGTTCTATTTCTTCTTGAGCATTTCTGGGATGCTCATATTTTTTACAAACTCACAAAACATTTTGTCAATTTGTCAGAAAGATTTCTACCGTGATCTACCTGGTCCCTGCTTTTATAAACTGAAGCTGACCAGCACCCTCAAGTTAACTGCTTCTTTACAATTCCAAGTCCTTTAAGAAATAGTTGCCAAACTCCTGCTCTGGGCCAGGCACTGCAACACATACGGGGGACAGGAGCCCGACATGCTTGTCCCTGTCCTCAGGTACTCAGGGTCTGGCAGGAGAGACGTGCCATACATTAGGTTCCACAACAGAGCAGTGTAAGAGTGAGGTTCATGCAACAGCTGGGAAGCCACAAGGACGGGGACGGACTCAGCTGGAGGAGTGAGAGGAGTGAGAGGAGGGACAGTGACGTGGGGCCACCGCACTGCAGTTTGCATTTTCATATTCACTGTCTCATGCGTACCTTACTGTGGCCCCATGGGGGAGGTTGGGCCTTGACTGGTTTCTGGTTTTCTGTGCCCTGGATTCACTTCCAGAATTAGCAGTGAGTGTAGGCCACAGCCCTAAACCCTGGGACACGGCAGCCAAGAACCATACAGCCAGTGACAGCAGAGCTGGCTCGGACTCCCTGTCCAGTGCTCCCCTGAATCCACCAGTCGCTTCTTGGGAAGGTTCACTCAGGACCCAGCCAGCTGGTGTCCAAATTTGTTTTCAGTTGAGAACCTAGAAATCAGATGTTCCCTAAGCCCTCCAAAGGGCAAGTCCTGTAAATCCGTAAACTTCCCGGCAGCTCTGACGGGATCCACGGCTCCCTCACCGGCCATCTGGCCTCCTCCCATCCCACTTGCTGACTTCCAAAGGCTGTGGAAAATCTTCACCTTAATGACATTTCCCTGTAATCCCGTTGTTCGTATTCCACACTCTCAGGGCCTGCCACAGTGGCCCACTCTCGCCTGCCCTACTTTTCTTTTCTCGGAATCATTCTCCGATCTCATCGTTGGTTCATTTCGTTCATCTTGGGAAGCATTTCTATGCACTTCCTAAAGATGCTCCTGCTTGGGGTCTTTGGGCCTTGGAAACTCAACCAATTCCAGTCCTTCCATGTCTTCTTGTTCACACTGAGCTCAGACGGTCCACAGCCATGCTCTTCCTCCCTCCCTTGTTCGAACCTTCTTTGGATTCCTCACAGTGGCTTTGGAGCAAAAGGCAGAAATACCGTATTGCAAACCAACACTTCTTGAGCCCCAAGGGCTGATGGGAGCCCTGACCCAGGCTGGGGTGATTATAGAAACAGCAAAAAGGAGGCAAGGCTTTGGTTGGGCCTTAGAGGATACACAGGTGTCCACTAGGTGGGCAGAGTGGGAAGGGTATTGGAGGCAGAAGAAACAGCTGGTACAAAAGGCAGAAAGAGGGACAGAGCACGCCATTTTTGGGAACTTCTGCACGAGTCAGGTGCTGGTCTGTGTGCTCTGGAGGAGAAGGAGAGGAGAGAGGGGAGAGACGGGGCTAGAAATGCAGGTAGGGGCTCACTCACGAGGGTCCTGCAGTGCCAGTCCAGGGAGTCTGGCCTTTACCCTGGGAGCAATGGGAGCTTCACCAAATGTGTGTGGGAGAAAGATCACCCAACAGCTTTGTGGGGTAGTATAGAGGTGGGTGGCGAGGTCCAGGCGAGAGCTGACAATGGTTCACCTAGGGCACTGGGGCCCAAAGACAGCAGACAGATTCAGGAGACATGCAGACTGAAAAATCAATCCAATTTGGGGCTGGTTTGATATGGGGAATGAGGCAGAGGGAGGATTCAGGGATGACTCCCAGATTTCTGTCCTGATGACTGGGGGATATATTGAATACTAAGGTTTTGGTTATAACAGGGGCCTGAAACTTTTTCTTAAAAGGCTGATGGTATATATTTCAGGCTTACAGGCCATATGGCACTGCAAAGCAGCCATTGACAACACATTAGTAAGTGGCAAGTTCTAACTTTTTTTTTTTTTTTTTTTAACAAAAACAGGCTGCCCATAGGCCATAGTTTGCTGACCCCTGAGATACAAACAAGAACAACAATGGGCCAGGCGCAGCGGCTCACCCTTGTAATCCCAGCACTTTGGGAGGCTGAGGCAGTGGATCAGCTGAGGTCAGGAGTTCGACACCAGCCTGGCTAACAAGGTGAAACCTCGTCTCTACTAAAAATACAATAATTAGCTGGGCATAGTGGCAGGCGCCTGTAATCCCAGCTACTCAGGAGGCTGAGGCAGGCGAATCACTTGAACCCAGGAGGCAGAGGTTGCAGTGAGCCAAGATCGTACCATTGCACTCCAGCCTGGGTGACAGAGCAAGACTCCATCTCAACAACAACAACAACAACAACAACAACAACAAAAGAACAATGAAACCATCTCAAGCTGGCTTTAACAATAAAGTGAATTGATTGATCCATGTAACTGTCTGGATTTGTGGTGTACTTCAGGCACAGCTGAATCAGGGTTCCAGCTTCTTAGCCCTGTCCTCCTCCATGTGTTAATTACATCCTAAAGCTGGCTTTGCTAATGTACACAGGGTGTCTGTTCCAGATATAACAAACATACTATCAGGGGCATGAAAAAGGGCTGCTGTTCCAGCCCCAGTCCTAAGAGTCACTCTGATTGGACTGGTTTATCTCACTTGCCCATCCAGGAACCAATCATCAGGCCTGGAGGATGGAACACACTGATTGACCTAGCCTGGGTCATGAGCTCTATGCCCTGACTGGCTTAACCTGGGGCCTGAGCTCTATCCTCGTGGGAGGGGTGGAGTCAGTTTCCCTACAACTGTGTAGCTCCTCAACAGGAATCAAGGTCTGGTGGGCTGGAAAAGGGAGGTTATACAAGAGAAATGAAAACATATGTCCCCATGAAGACTTGTACATGAATGTTCATAGCAGCATTATTCATAATAGCCCCAAACTAGAAATAATTCAAATGCCCATTGACCAGCAAACAGATAAGCAAAATGTGGAATGTCCATAAAATGGAATATTACTCAGCACTAAAAAGGAATAAAGTACTGATACATGCAACAACACAGATGAATGTCAAAAACATTATGCTCCTGGGCGCAGTGGCTCACGCCTGTAATCCCAATACTTTGGGAGGCTGAGGTACGAGGACTGCATGAGCCCAGGAGTTTAAGACCAGCCTGGGCAAAATGGTGAAACCATGCCTCTGCAAAACCCACAAAAATTAGCTGGGCATGGTAGCACGCATCTGTAGTCCCAGTTACTCAGGAGGCTGAGGTGAGAGGATCGTTGAGCCTGGGAGATCAAGACTGCAGTAAACCATGATTGTGCCACTGCACTCCAGCCTAGGAGACAGAGCGAGACCCTGTGTCTTAAAAAAAAGAAAAAAGAAAAAAGAAAAAAAGAACAGGAAAAAAAAATCATTATGCTGAGTGAATGAAGCTAGACGTGAAGACTACATGTTATATGTCTCCACTTATGACCTTTCTAGAAAAGGTAAAACTACAGAGACAAAGCAGATCAGAGGCTGCCTGGGGCCTGGGGTGGGAGTGGGGACCAACTACAAATGGAAAGAGGGGACTTTTGAATTGTGATGTTAGCTGCACATTGTATACATTTATTAAAACTCATCAAAGAGAATGCTTAAAACAGTTGAATTTTATGGCATGTAAACAGCACTTCGATAAAGCTGCTTGTTTGATTTTATCTGTTTTGTTTTGTTTTCTATGGACAGGGTCTCGCTCTGTCACCCAGGCTGGAGTGTAGTGGAGTGATCATAGCTCACTGTAGCTCTGAACTTCTGGGTTCAATCAGTCCTCTCACCTCAGCCTCCTGGGTAACTGGGACTACAGGCACACCACGCCTGGCCAATTTTTTTCTTTTCTTTTTCATTTGTAAGAGATGAGGGGTCTCACTATGTTGTCCAGGTTGGTCTCAAACTCTTAGGCTCAAATGACTACCCTGCCTCAGTCTCCTGAATAGTAGGGATTACAGGTACAAGCCACTGTGCCCAGCAATACAGCTGTTTTTAAAAAAAGGCTCGTGGAGATGCAGTGAGGGGAACCTGGGTGCAGCCACGAGGGTCAACTCCAGATAGTGCCACTCTCTAGTCAGGGGACAGAGTGGCAGGAGAAGATCTATGGATAAATGCAGGAGTCAGTCCAGATGTGCTGATCAACTACAAATGGACAGGGGGGACTTTTGAATTGTGGTGTTGGTTGTGCACTGCAAAAATTTATTAAAACTCATGACAGAGAATGCTTAAAATAGGTGAATTTTATGGAGTGTAAGCAGCACTTAAATAAAGCTGTTGGTTTGATTTTGTCTGTTTTGTTTTGTTTTCTACAGACGGGGTCTGGCTCTGTCACTCAGGCTGGAGTGCAGTGCTGTGATAACAGCTCACTGCAGCTTTGAACCCCTGGGCTCAATCAGGACATTGGGAATGCAGTCCGGGAGAGCTCCAGGGAAAGGCCAGCGGTAGAGCTACAGTTATGGGGACTGTGGGTGTTCAGAGGGACACTGGTGGAGTTGACAAATCTCCCAGAGAGAGTGTGCCTGAGGCGGGAGGCCGGCCGGCACAGACCTCTGTCCTTCCCATGGCCATCCCCACCTGACCCCTGCTGGCCTCCCGTTTTGTTCTCCACAGTTGTCAAGAGGCAGTGGGGGAAAGAGAGCAGGCACTCTAGAGAGCTGACCTGGATGCAAACCCACTTCTGCCCCTCATTTGCTGTGTGACCTTAGGTAAGACGTTCAACCTCTCTGACTCAGACGGACATGATGATGGCACAGCTGTGGACAGGAACACACAGGACATTCTGTACAGAACTGGATCTATAGGAAGCCCATGGCAGGTGTGGCCTCCTGTCCCTTGGGCCGAGCCAGCCATCAGAGCTGCTGCAACTTTTCACTGCCTTTGCCAGCTCCTCTTCCTCTGCTGGTCCCCTAAGTCCCTCAGAGTTCTGAATGGCAAAGTGGCGGACCCAGGTTGGAGCCCCAGCTCTGCTCCAGCTCCTGGGACCAGGGCAAGTCTCTCTCCAACACCAGGCCTCAGCTTCCCCAGCAGTATGGTTCCTGGGCCCCTGTGGCCTGCATGTGCTGAGTTTGTAACCAGGCGATTAGAAGAAATGCTTCTGCCCTTTATGGTGAAAACAAAAGAGTCCTCAAAAAGATCAGCAGCAGAAAAAAGGCCCCAGGGCTGAGGAAACAGCAGAAGGGGCCTTCTCTCTCCTGCCTGGCCATGGAGAAGCTGCACCTGGGCAGTGAAGCCCAGCCCAGTGCAGATGCTGACTCAGTCACTTTGCAGGGACAGCTGAGGTCACTGCGTGACTCCTGCCAGAGCCGCCCCCTCTCAGTCTTCCCAGCAGGACCTGCCACAGGGCAGTGTGGGTGGGAGGGGTCTTTCTCTCTCTGAGCCATGGCTGCCCCGTCTAAAACCCCTCCAGAAAAGCTGCTCTGCAGGTCCAGTTTTCTCCCCACCCTCCGCTCTGAGCTCATCGGGTACCCCGGCCACCCCTTCTCCCCATTTTCCATGGTTCCAGGCCCCCTGGAGTCTCTGAGGCTGCCCCAGCACCTCCATGGGAGATGCCAAAAGGACGATTCACCAGAGTCAAGGAATTGAGGCCCAGAGAGGGTGATGCATGAGCAAGGCCACACAGTGGACGCAGGAGGAGGTGGGGGTAGTGCAGGACTTGGGCCCCCCGAGCAGCCACTCATTTTCGTGGCTCCCCTCTTGTGGATGTTATGACAGCAAGAGTCCCATTCTTTGTCTGTATAACTCAGACTAACACCTAGACTTTCAGTTCACCAGACATGCCTCCCGTCACCCACACCTCCCTGCCTGAAGTGACCATAGGGGCCCCACCCTCTCCCCTCCCCTAACACTCACTCTCTGGTGACCCTTCCAGCCTCCTATCCTGCTCACTGGCACATCCAGCCTGGCCTCCCCCGAACTGTAGACGTCTCCATGCAGCCCTGCCCACTGGGCCTCTCCACCTGGATGTCTACAAGGTATCAGACAATTTTCACCACCTTCCCTTCCTCTCCCGAACCTGCTTCTCCAGTAGTTTTCCCCATCCCACCTGGGGGTGGCTCCAGTTTTTTTTCCCGGGACAAAAACCTTCCCGTCTTCCTGGACTCCTCTCTCTCGCCCCACACTCAATCCTCCAGGAAATCCTGCTTCCCCTCCCTTTAAAGCATCTCTAGGATCCAGCCAGCCCCCCCGACTTCCACTTCTGCCACCGGGTCCCAGCCACGGTCACCCCTCCCCCAAATGAGAAGCCCCATGGCCTCCCTGCCTCCACTCATGATCCCTTCAGCCCCATCTCCACACCGCAACCAGGCGGTCCTGTTGAGACACAGGCTCTGCTCAAAGCCCTCAGTGGCTCCCATCTCACTGAGTGGAGGCCGAGACCTCGCCCTGGCTTACAGGGCCCCATAAGTTCTGGCTCCCATGTGCGTCTCTGCCATTCCCCACTCTCACCATCACACTGTCCTTCCCCCACTCTGGCCTCCCAGCTCCTCTTCAGTTGCAGCTGCTCCACCCCAGGCCCTTTGCACTTGCTGTTTCTGCTGCCAGGACCACTCTTCCCTGGATCGCCCAGGGTTCCCTCCCTCCCTCATTTCCCTGAGCTTCTGTAGCTGTCACCTCCTCAGAGAGGACTTCCTGGACCCGGACCAGGCATCCTGTCTCACCTGCCTGCACTTCCTAGCACTTTGTCCTGGTCGTTTTGCTTTTTAGCACTCACACCACTGACCTGGCAGCACATCACACCTGCAGGTGGGTTTGGAGGAGCTCCCATTTCTAAAGTGAGTTCCAGGAGGGGAGACATTGTCTCTCTTCCCCACCAACACATCTGCAGCCCCCACCACAGTGTCTGGGGCATAGTAAGTGCTTAGTAAATATCCGTCAAACAAATGAAAGACTGTGACCTTGCGCCTGCCCTGCTGTCTCGTGGGGCAGTGGTCCCCAAACTTTTCGCCACCAGGAACTGGTTTCATGGAAGACAGTTTTTCCACAGATAAGGGGGGATGGTTTCGGGATGATTCAAGTGCATTACATTTATTGTGCACTTTATTCCTATTATTATTACATTGTAATACATAATAAAACAATTATACAACTCACCATAATGCAGAATCAGTGGGAGCCCTGAGCTTTTCCTGCAACTAGATGGTCCCTCTGGGGGTGATGGGTGACAGTGAGAGATCATCAGACATTAGATTCTCATAAGGAGAGCTCAGCCTAGATCCCCCACATGCGCAGTTCACAACAGGGTTCGAGCTCCTATGAGACTCTAATGCTGCCGCTGATCTAACAGGAGGTGGATCTAACAGGCCGGCCACTCACCTCCTGCTGTGCAGCCCAGTTCCTCACAGGCCACGGACCGGCACTGGTCGTAGCCCAAGCGTTGGGGACCCCTCTTGTAGGGGGTCTGCCATTTATAAGTACTGATGACACCCCAGGTCTTGCCCACCTAGAAAAGATGGCACAAAGATGGCAGTAATCCCAACAGAGTGGGAGCAGTGGGTGCCACTCCCTCCTCTGTGCCAGGCAGGGGGGCTCCAACCTCTCCAGGAGCAGCCTCTCTTACGATCCCCATTTCACAGAGGAGGAACCGGAAGTTGTGAGAGGTGAAGTCACTCGCCAGAGGGCAGGCGGCACACGCTGGAGTTAAGATTAAAGTTTAGATGTGTCTGGGCCCACAGATACCTCTGAACCAACAATCCAGCTGCCCTGGCATGGCATCTGACTCCTCAGGCCTTTGGGATTCCGGAGTGAGGGGTTTGTGGTGCTGGCAGGGACGGACTTTCTTCCCCCAGTCACAAGCAGCCTCTGGGGCAGCAGAGGCCCACAGCCCACTGCAGAAAGTCAGGCAGTGAGGGACGTTCCCCTCCAGCATCTGCGAAAGGGAGACTGAGCCAAACTGGTCAGCAGTCCTCAGCACACATCGCATCTCTGCCATCTGCTGTGAGCACTTCATGATCACCTACTGTGTGCAGAGGCCTGAGCCGATACTTTTTGGAACAACGGAGGTCATGACCTGCCCCTTCCCCACCTGGTGCCCTGGTACAGAGGGCATGCCCTTGTCAGCCATTGTATCATCTGATTCAACCCAGGGAAATGACAGAGGGACACTATCAGGCCCATTTCACAGACCAGAGAAGCGAGGCATGCATTTTTATTCAGCACCTGCAAATCGAGATATTGAAGGAAGTTGAATTCTGAGTCTCAGCGGGGTCAGGACAAGGCAGGTGCTGGGGATGGAGAAGGGGTCTCCCCAGGGCCAGGTGGATGGATAAGGTCACAGGACCCCACTGACCCACCCAGGAGGGACTGCTCTCACCCAGGCACTTGCTCCCGCCTCCCACAGCCACTGGGCTACTCATCTGCTATATCCACAAGGAAACTGTCTCCAGCACACAAGGAGAAACTGATGCCAAAGGGCTGGGGGGCCTAAGGGCAAGCTGAACTCAGGGGATGATGCAGGCTTGGCACCCGCCAGCCTCCTGGCTCCCTGTGCAGATCCCCATCCTGTCCCCATGGCACCTCCTCCATGGTACCTTCGCGTTTGAGGACACAAAGAAGCCGCTTGGTACCCACAGGCTAAAAACGTGGCAACTGAGAGATGCTGGTGCACTCACCTGCTTGGGAGCCCATGGGGATGAGGGGCCGGCATCAGCACAGCTGTGCCTGGTGGGGCTGCTCCTTCAGGGCGGGAACACGGCGGGGCGGGGCGGGGCTTGGGAAGATGGCAGTCGGGGGAAGACAGCCCATCCCCTGGGATACGGGGATGCTGCTTTCCCAGAAACACCTTGGGGAATTTGGTTTCCCAAAAAATAGCTATTATTTATTGAAGTGATGACCGCATACTTTATCATCCCAACAGGGATACTTATGAGCTTGAAAAGGAAGCTGTTAGTAATTACTCCAGAACTGTCCTGGGCAAATCATGACATGTGGGTACCTTATCTGTTGAACAACCAGGATGAATGCTGGGCACGTCATATCCATTGCCCTTTTTTATCCTCACGATGACCCATGAAGTTACTGCAGCAGCTCTGGCCTCCTTCCTGTTCCTCTGTCAAACTAGGCACGCCCCTGCCTCATGGCCTTTGCACTTGCTGTTCCCTCTGCTCAGAGCCCCCTTTCCATTAATGGCTTGTCCCTTACTTCATTCAGGTCTGTGCTCAAATATCCCCTCTTCAGGCTACATTCCCTTCACCTAAAATAGTACATCCATCTCACTATATTGTTTTGTTTTGTTTTGAGACGGAGTCTCGCTCTGTTGTGCCCAGGCTGGAGTGTGGTGGCGCCATCTCGGCTCACTGCAACCTCCACGTCCCAGGTTCAAGTGATTCTCCTGCCTCAGTCTCCCAAGTAGCTGAGATTACAGGCGCAAGCCATCACACCTGGCTAATTTTTTTGTACTTTTAGTAGAGACAGGGCTTCGTCGTATTGGCCAGGCTGGTCTTGAACTCTCAACCTCAGGTGATCCACCCGCATCGGCCTCCCAAAATGCTGGGATTACAGGCGTGAGCCACCACGCCCGGCTCCATATCACTCTTTATTCCTGATTTTTAAAATCATAATACTTTTCACTGCTTGATGTTATTTGTTTGTTTAGTGTCCGTTTCCCCCTCTAGAAAGTAAGCTCAGCCAGGTGCCGTGGGTCACGCCTGTAATCCCAGCATTTTGGGAGGTCGAGGTGGGCGGATCACGAGGCCAGGGGTTCGAGACCAGCCTAGCCAACATGGTGAAACCTCGTCTCTACTGAAAATACAAAAATTAGCAGGGCGTGGTGGCACACACCTATAATCCTAGCTACTCAGGAGGCTGAGGCAGGAGAATTGCTTGAACATGGGAGGCAGAGGTTGCAATGAGCTGAGATTGTGCCACTGCTCTCCACCCTGGGCGACAAGAGAGAAACTTCATCTCAAAAAAAAAAAAAAAAAGTAAGTAAACTCTGCTAGAGCAAGGACTTTGCCTTTTTTCTTCACAGCTGGCACAGCACTCAAAAGGTGGCCATAACTCAGAGTAAAGCTCACTAAATATTTGTTGGATAAATGAATGAAGAGTAATGACCTCCAGTCAGGTGAAGAAACAGCATGGCAGGCATTGCTAATTGTCCCCCCATATCTCCTCCTTTCTTCTTCATTAACTGAACTCTTTATTTTAGCTGGGCCTTTGGCCATCTAGAATAAAGTGTACATTTCCCTCCCTCCTGTGCAGATAGGGGTGGCCATGTGACTATGTTTTTGGTAGAAGGATATAAACGGAAGTCATATGTGCACTTTCTAAGAAAATCAGCTTAGACGTCATACATGCAATATGGCTGGAATGTGGATAAGATGGCTGGAGCTGGAGCAGTCATCAGGAATCATGAGGTAAAGCTCCATTCTATAGAAGGCACAGTAATAACTCCTTATTGAAGAAGTCTAGGTTCTTAATGATCATGGAGACACCAATTAGGCCCTGAACTGCCTACCCAGTCTCATATTTGGGAGATAAATAAATTTTCATCCTATCTAAGCTACTGTTATTATTATTATTATTATTATTATTATTATTATTATTTAAGAGTCTTGCTCTGTCATCTAGGGTACAGTGGCACAATCATAGCTCTCTGTAGCCTCAAACTTTTAGGCCCAAGTGATCCTCCTGCCTCAGCCTCCTGAGTAGTTGGGACTACAGGCACATGTCACCACATTTGGTTAATTTTTAAAATTTTTTGTGGAGACGGGGCCTTGCTATGTTGCCCAACCTGTAAGCCACACTATTTTGAGGTCTCCTGTCACTTGTAGCCAGAGTCCCGCAGCTTTTCCATGAAAGTGCCAAAATTCATGCCCTGACCATCAAGCCTGTGTGAGCATATTTCGTTTTCCACAGCACCCCAGCACGGGGATTGGCACGTGGTAGGTGCTCAACAAATACTAGTTGAATGAATGGACAAACAAGCTTCTCTTGGCCTGGGCTGATGCTGGTGCTCAGTGGCCCATGATCTGGCCCCATCTGCCCCCTGACTCCTCTCTCACTGCCCCTTAAAGAATCAATCTCTCCTCCCTCTAAGCCCTAATAACCTTGCTTCTAATCTGATCCTATTACCTGACTCTTGTCAAGTCCATAGACACAGGGGGTCAGCACTCTTCTGAATGACCCTCTGGCCCAGACCCCAGCTGGGAACTGGGGTTGCTGATGATGGACCATCCTCAGCCTTCCTTGAGGTTCTGCCCCAACGAGATCTGGAAGGCCTGCACTACCACATCTCCCCAACCACACAGAGCACTCTGAGGGCAGGGACGGTGCCCAGCACCGGGAGTGGCACAGGCAAAGCTTCAGGAAGGAGGGAAAGACTGGAAATGTCCACACCACATACTGTGGGGTGACAGACCTGTCAATGTTCTCTCAAATGTCCCCAGTATGCTGCCCAAGTTTCCACTGCCAGAGTCTCTGTCTTGGGCCGAGGTACTGAAGGCCCCTGTTACAAGAAACCCCTTCCCAACCCTGTGACAATCATTTTTGGCCACTGTGGCTTCAGCATGGATTCACTTCATAAGAAACAGATTGGAAGGTCTGGGTATGCTTGAGTTTTAAGAGGAGAGAGATGATGGGAAAGAACTGGAGCTGGAGGGGAAGAGTAGAAATTGGGGTCATAGAATGAAAAAAACAAATGGGTCCTAAAACCCTCAAGTGACAGAAGGAAAACAGAGAAAGGAAATCAAGGGGCTTGTATAAGATGTAACATTCCAAGTCTTTGACAATCCAGATAAATCCCACCTACTTCTCCCAATATATCATCCACCAGCTCCCACACCACACACCAGGCACAACCTGTTTTTCCTGCCTGCACCACTTTGTGGGCTCTGTTCCCCATCCACAATGCCATCTGCCAATCTCAGCTGGGCAACATCCGTCCCACTCTTTCAGGTCTGGCTGAAACCCACCACTTCCAGGAGGGCGTCCCAGATGGTTCCTCTCTGGGCCCAGCACCTTGCCTAGGCTTCCAGTGCCTGTCCCAGAGGGCAGAGCTCCTGCTGACGGTGAGTAGGGCTATCTCACCCACATGGTCAGCATATGGCTATACCACAGTTCTTCACTGAACCCCCTGAGGTAGCCACAACAGTGCCAGAGCCACTGACAAGCATGAGGTACCCACACCCATCAGACCTTGGACTCTGCCCATAGAGTCCTGGATCCCAGTGGTCTTGGTGAGGCCAGGGATTTGCATCAAGTCCCTCCAAGGGATTATAATTTATGCTAAATTTCAAGGCCCTCTGACAAGGCAGGTAAGAGGTCAATGTCTGCTGGAATGAAAAAAATGTGAGGCTGGGCGTCGTGGCTCACACCTGTAATTCCAGCACTTTGGGAGGCCGAGGCAAGAGGATTGCTTGGGGCCAGGAGTTTGAGAACAGCCAGAGCAACATAGCGAGACCCTGTCTCCACAAAAATAAAAAAGCAAGCCTGGTGTAGTGGTAAGTACCTGTAGTCCTAGCTACTTGGGAGGCTAAGGTGGGAGGATCACTTGAGCCTGGGAGGTCAAGGCTGCAGGGAGCCATGGTTATGCCACTGCGCTCCAGCCTGGGTGACAGAGCAATACCCTGTCTCAAAAAAAAAAAAAAAAAAAAAAAAAAAAAGTAATAGGATCAGGAGGAGGCAGCCCCCAATGTCCTGAAGAAAAGCTCTTACAGTGGGGCAGGTGGGTGGATTCTGCTCATTCATTCAACAAATACGTCCTGGGCACTCACTAACAGGTGACTATAGTAACAGCTGACATTGGCTGTACACTCGCCATAGGCAAGGCTTGAGGCTTATACCATCTGAGTCAATCTTCAAAACAAGCCTGTGACGCAGATGCCATCATTCTTCCGTTTCACAGATGAAGAGCCCGAGAGAGAAGAGAAGTGACCTGCCCAAAGTCTCACAGCCTTGGCAGAGCTGGAATTTGAACTTAGACTAGTTGGCCCCAGAGCCAACGCTCTATCTGCCACAGTGTGTACCAGACCCTGGAATGTGACCACGAACAAATGGCCCTGGCCTTGGTTTGTCCACCAGCAAGAGAAGAGATACCAAACACAAAAACAACACACGCTTCAAATTATGGCACCTGTGAGGAAGGACAAAAAGCGATTCCTCCAGAAGCCAATTGCAGGGGGCCTATTGCAGGTCTCTCTGAAGACAGTACCTTTGCCTCAGTTCTCTCATCTATATAATGGAATAGTGGGGCCAGCTGATACCTGGGAACCTTCCAGCTGGGACATCTCAAGAATCCAGCCTTCCTTTCTCTAGGCCTCAGTTTCCCCATCTTGTATAATGGGCTGGAGGGAAAACAGAGCCAGTAGTGACTTTAGGTCCCTTCAAACTTAATCCTGAGCCTCCCAAGGCTAAGTTCCTGAAGTGGGGTCTTTGGGAGTGCACCCTCCACCCATTTCCATGGTGATGGCAAGGCCCAGGAGGAGTGTGGAGGTGCTGGGACATAGAAGTAGGGCTCTGGCTCCTCCTCTCCCAAAGGGCCTCTGGGTCCAGTGGACTCGATGTGCCTAGGGAAGGAGGGGGGACCCTTAGCTTTGCTGGCTCATCCAGAGCCCTGCTGCCTCCACATGGCCAATATGAGGTGGAGGGTCTCACCCCACCGAATAGGACCTCACACCCAGGGCCCTAGCCCGAGCCAAGGCTCAGGTCCACCGGAAGCTGTCCAAGGTGCTGAAATCCCAACCAGGCTCCCGAGACCAGGTTCCCCATGGAAAACACTTCTAAGAGCAGCTGGAGGTTGGGGACTCAGAAAGGAAGATTAGTACCTGGGGACAGGTAGGGAGCCATGGTCAGCTGGGCTCTACACACCCCAGCAGTGTGAGTTCAGGCCAACTCCTCTTTTGTGCCTCAGTTCCCTCAAATGTAAATTGGGGACAATAAGCACTGACCTCAAGGGTCTACAGTGAAGACCAAGTGCAAACGAGGCATGTGGTAGATGGAGGGGCCCAGTGAGCATCAGCCATCACTGTTACATTGTGGACTTGTTACTATTTCGGGAGGCTGACTTTGCTTGGGTGCCTGCTGTGTGCCCGGTCTTCCAAGAATTTTACCTGCTTCTACTCCCAGCAGTCCAGTAAAGTACGTAGTAAAATGGGGATAAGAATACAGATGAATATTCTGAGACTCGGAGAGGTGAAGTTAACTGCCCAAGGTCACACAGCCAGTGAAGTGTCGGGAGCAGAGATTCAGACCAGGTTAGGTTTGAAATCACTGAATCTATCCCACCACACTCCCACTGTTCAGATGGGGGAAGTGAGGACCAGAGAGGGACCTGATTTACCACGAGTCACCCAGAAAACCCACAGTTCCATCTCCCAGCACAGACTTTTTCCGGATGCTCCATGCTAGGCTCCCCTGGCAAGGTGTACAGGAATCCCCCGCACCCCCATGGCCGGAACAGCAGGCAGGCAGCTCCCTCAGTAGTGATCCCACTGCCTGCTGGAGGGTTCTCTGTCAAAGACAGAGACATGAAGTAGCTCAGAGACAATGTGTGTCAGCTGTAGCCACGGGCCAGCAGCCACTCGGGGCCCACCAGTGCCCTTGCCAGCAGGCATCTGAGTACCAGGGAGAGGGTGGCACCAGAGCAGTGCTATTGGGGCCCCTCCAGCTCTGGCCTGGTTTCCCAGCAAGGAAAAGGCCCAGACATGCACCCAAGCTGCTCCTGTCCCAAATTTCCTGCTGAGTGAAGTGTGTGCATGCATGCGTGCAAACACAGATATAGTTCAAATTCACCCAATGGGGGGTGGGAGGGACCTAGCAGCCTCAAAAATCCATTTTTTTTCCCTTGAGGAGGTGCAGCTTTCACCTCCGGTGGGAATGGGGGCAAATGAGGCACTAAAAAGCGGCGGAACTAAGAAACCTGGCTTCCCATCCTGCTCTGCTCCTTCCAAGCTGGGTGACCTTGAGCACGTCATAAAGTTGGTCTGATGTGGCACTGACTCTGTGAAACACGGTTCCTGGGCCCTGGTGTGTGGCATCAAGGGATCAGTTTTGAGACATTTAAATTGGTCACTGCCCAGTGGGGATGAGTGGCTTCAACTAGAATCCCAGGGACAAATTCCAGCTCCCAGGCTTCAGTCCTTCTTGGCCACCCTGGGTCCAAGCCACAGCTGTTTGTTGCCACAATGTCTGCAGCCGTCTCCCCAGACTCCCTGCCTTCCACATGCTGCTCTAATTCACTTTCACAAAGGCCAGAGGGGTCTTTGTAAAACGTGAGCCGGTGAGCTGCCGGCACTTCAGAGGCTTTCCAGCGCACTTAAGAAAAGGCCCAAACTGGGGCTGAGGCCCAGAGGGCCCCTCAGGGCTGAGCAGTCCCTGCCCCTCTCTAGCATCCTCTCCCTGTCCCCTCCCCCTCACTCAACCCCTCAGGTGCCCTGCCCTCCTTGTTCTTCCCTGAACGTGCCAGCCTCTATCCCACCTCCAAGCTCATGCCCTTGCTGCTCCCACCACCAGCTTACCTCCTACTAGCATGGCTCCTTCTCACGTCTCAGGACTTAGCACAAATGTCGCGTCCGCTGAGCGGCCTTCCCCAGCTCCCCTGCAGTCTATAAGGTACCTCCCAGTACTGGACACTAGTTCTGGCTTTTGATTTCTGCTGCCCACTAGAGGGCCTCTCTGCCAGCAAAGGCCTCTCCGTGGGCCTCAGTTTCCCCACCAGGACTATGCGGCAGAGGAGCCAGGCTCTGAGCCTTTCCAGTTGGCAGAGTTTACCTCCATCCTGGCCCTGCCCTGCATTGACCCATTTTTCTGAGGCTTCTCTGAGCTCAGACAGTTGCTCCCTGCAGGCCCCAATCCCATAAATCATAGCTGATTCCACTGAGCGGGGCAGCTGCTGGCGCCAAGGCATTCATCAGCATTGGTAGTATTGAGGCTGCCACAGGGCCTTGGCGGGAGCTGGGCCTGGCCTTCAAGGCTGGGAACCTGCTGGGCTGAGGCCTCCAGCCCCAAACAGACTCCCTTTTCCCTGATACGCCCTTACCCAGACACACTCACTGGCCTACCCTGTCTATCCAGCCCCCAACTCCATTCAGCCAACAAGCACTCCCATTATCCCCTCTGGAGGCAGTGCCTTGGCTTCCAGGTTCTTGCAGTGGGATGAAGAAATAGGCGTCATATTGTGCCCCACTTTGCCAAAGAGGAGTCTGAGGCACAGGGAGAAGGAGTGACTTGCCCAAGGCCACACAGCAAATGTATGGAAGCCCCTGGCTCTAAAGTTCTGACCATTGCCCCTCGCTGGGGAGACCCCAGCCTGGAAAGAGGGTGGTCGGGGGCTATGTGCACAGCCTCCTACCTGGACCTCAGGGGTCCACTCCGGTCACCAGGGGCTCCTGGGAAAGGAACCCTCTTGTCCCTGACACCCCGATCCAACAGCCTGCTGCTGTTCCCACTCTTCAATCTGCTCAAAGAAATGAGGAGAAAGTCGAATGAGGTGCGCCTGGGGAGCTGAGCCTGCTCTGCCAGCCTGCAGGAAGGCGGGAGGCTGTCGTGGTGCCCACTGGGTGCTGAGGACGGCGCCCCAGCAGCATTAGGAAAACGCTGGAGAGCGGAAGCTGGGACGACAGGCCCGCCCTTCCCCCAATGTCTGGGTGACTGGGAGAAGCTTGTTCTCCCATCTGTTCACCTACCCAATATTTGCCAAGCGCCTACTGTGTGCACTAGAGCAGAGGAACTGAGGGGGTGGCAGCCCAGTGGCCCTCCCTAGTGCAGCTCTGGGAGATCAGATCCCACCTCCTCCCCGCAGGAGCTGCATGCCCTTCAGCAAAGCCTGTGGCCCCCTGCACGTCATTCCTCATCTCCAAACCAGGATGGATGGAAACCGCACCTCTCTCAAAGGGTTACTGCGGGAGCAAAGGCTTTCGGAGGTGGTTGCATGGTGCCTGGCACGCAGTGCATATCAATGAGTGCCAGGCATCACCGTCGTTGGTACATGCCAGGCACTTTGCTAGGGGCTGGGGTTGGGGCAGTCAACAAGACAGATGAGGACGCTGAGCTCCTGGCAAGGGGGTGAGACAAAACTGGCAAAACAACTGTAAGTCGTGATAAGTGTCCCAAGGGCCCGGGACAGAGAAAATCAGGGGCCAAGACAAAGGTCACAGAAGGCTCCTCTGAAAAGGGCACTCGGTGGAGAGTCTTGATGGATAAGAACTGGGGAAGTGTTCTGGGCAGAAGGGATGGCGGGGCCGAGGTCCTGAGGTGAGGAGCAGCCCGTTAAAGGTTTAAGGACCTGAACAGAGAGCTGTGCAGACAGGGAGGATTGCGCAGAGGGAGCATGTGCCCTCTCTGGCCTCAGTTTCCCTCTCAGTGCAATGGGGTGATGGAAGTGCCTCCCAGCTCTCCTCAGAGATACCACCAGGAGCAGGCCCAGTTTGTTCCAGGAGGAGCATGGGGAGGGGTGGGAGGCGCTCAGGGAGACCTGGCCCAACTTGCTGGCATGTGACCTTGGCTGTGTCCCCTTCCCCTTTGGGGCTGACTCAAAGCTACGAGTGGTGCCTGACTCACTCCTTTGGTGACAGCTAATTATGCCTCCCCCTCCACCCGCTGGATCGCAGCACCTGCATCAAGCTCTTTGGCTCCTGACAGCCCCACCGAGGGACCAGGCTGAACTGGGAGGACCCTGGGGTCTCCGGAGGGATGCCAGAGGGAGGCCTAGTCTGGGCAGCAGTGTCTCCGCCTCTTCTCACGCACTCAGCCCTGCTGCCCAGGAACTCCTGCCTCACCCCAGAGGGTGGGCAGGGGTGGGGACACAACCAATGCCACTGATCAGATGTGGCCATTTCCCCGGCCACAAAGACCAGGGTGCAAGGAGGCCAGCAGAGACCCCCAACCTGGGCTGGAGGCACGTAGGTGTCAGGGGCACTGGGGACGAGCTGGCGATTGTGGGGAGCCCCTGGTGTTTCCTGCCTGAGCCCCCCAACTCCCTGGCACATGTGCCACGGAGAGGGTGAGTCACTGGAGACCCATGCACGGGCCTCTCCTGAGAAGCAGCCATGTGCGGGGAGCCACAGCATGGGGCTGGGCAGCCTTGGCCCAGCCTGCAGCGTGGGTATGGCATGGGCATCCCAAGGACATCCCCTTCCTCACCATCTCCCCTTCTGGAACAGCCAGAAATTTCCACAAAACGGAGGATGTGCAGGGGCTGCTGGGCAGCCAGAAGGGAGGAGCTGACGCTGGGGACATGGGGCCCCTCCACCCCACTCCTACTTGGGGCTCTGTTCCCAGAGGTGAGGGTGTTGGGAACTTAGGCCTCCTTCTACCACAGAGGGGAAAACAAAAAAACCCAAAACCCCACAGGGTTGATTAGCATATTTACGTGGGCAGCAAGATCATGAATATGCTAATCAACACCCATGGCTACTCCAGGCTCCTCTCCTTCCCTACTCTGCGGCTGCCTTAGCCTTGCTCTCCCACCCAGCCTCCACTGCCTGCCTGTCCAGCATGCACCTCTTGCCAGAGGCCCAGAGCTCAGGCCCTCCAGGATCTTCCCTCCTCTGCCATTCCCACCTTAACGCCTCTGCTGGAGCTGTGCGTCCCCTCCATGAGCAAATGCCAGCCCTGGCTCTGCCTCTCCACAGGAAACACAGCCTTCTCAGTCCACCTCGAACGCCACGCTGCCGGTCCTGCAGATGGCCCGCTGGGAGTTTGTGCCCCCCATTCCCCTGCTCCACTCTGGCCTCCTCCAGCCTCCCTTACTCAGGGGGCAGAGTAAGCACATCAAAACACACACTGGGTTGGGCGCCATGGCTCAGGCCTGCAGTCCCAGCGTTTTGGGAGGCCAAGGTGGGAGTTCGAGCAAAACTCAGTTCCCACAAAAAGTTTTTTAAAAAATTAGCCAGGGGTGGTGACATGCACCTGTAGTCCTGGATACTAAGGAAGCAGAGGTGGGAGGATCACTTGAGCCCAGGAGGTTGATGTTGCAGTAAGCAAAGATCGCACCACTGCACTCCAGCCTGGGCTACAGATAGAGAACTTACGTCAAACAAACAAACAAACAAAACAGTCCAGGTGCAGTGGTTCATGCCTGTGATCCCAACGCTTTGGGAGAACGAGGTGGGTGGATCACCTGAGGTGAGGAGTTCAGGTCCAGCCTGACCAACATGGTGAAACCCTGCCTCTACTAAAAATATAAAAATTAGCTGGGCATGTTGGCACACACCTTCAGTCCCAGCTACTTGGGAGGCTGAAGCACGAGAATGGCTTGAACCCAGGAGGCAGAGGTTGCAGTGAGCTGAAATCACACCACTGCACTCCAGCCTGGGCAACAGAGCAAGACTCCATCTCAAAAAAATAAACACACACCGTATCATATTACCTTCTGCCTAAAACCCTCCATGGCTCCCTACTGCTCTTGAGATACACTCTGCAATGTCTCCCAAGAAGGCCACTGAGTCCCCAGCCCCTTTCAGCCTCCTCCCTCTGGCTCTTGCTCCCTGGCTCACCAGTGTTCCCAGGCTTTCATGCTTGCTCTGCCCCACCTATCGCAGTGCCTTTGTCATGCTGTTTCCCTGCCCAGAATGCCCTTCTCTCCCTCTTCACCTGTCACTTCTTCCTCAGGGCTTAGCTCAAATGGCATTTGCCCAGGGAGGACCTCCCAGCCCCTGACTGCACTGGGGCCTTTTACTGAGTGGCACGGTTGCATTTATTTATTTATTTATTTATTTATTTTTGTTGTTGTTGTTGTTGTCATTTGTTGACTCTCCTACTGGACCGAGGGCTCCCCAAGGACAGAGGCCAGTCTGCCCAGGGCTTTGCACATAGGCGGTGCTAAATACATGACTAAATGAATAATGTTTTTCTTTTTTTGAGACAGAGTTTCACTCTTGTTGCCCAGGCTGGAGCGCAATGGCACGATCTCAGCTCACTACAACCTCTGCCTCCCCGGTTCAAGCGATTCTCCTGCATCAGCCTCCCGAGTGGGCAGGGATTACAGGCATGCACCACCACACCTGGCTAATTTTGTTTTTTTTTTTTTTTTTTTTTTAGGAGAGATGGGGTTTCTCCGTGTTGGTCAGGCTGGTCTTGAACTCCCAACCTCAGGTGATCCACCCACCTTGGCCTCTCAAAGTGCTGGGATTACAGGCGTGAGCCACCGCGCCCAGCATGGTGTTTCTTACTACCATTCCAGTAGCCTCCAGATGGGCCCTCCTGCCTCCTTCCTTGCACTCATGGCTGAGTCTCTGCCAGTGCCCAGCTCTCAGCAGACAGAGCTCCCCACACCATGCATCTAGGGCATCACACACAACTTAAGAAGCTCCCCTCCCAACCCCGCAACCTTCCCAACTTCCTGGGCAGCTGAGGACCATGAGGTTCAGGGGCACAAGCTATGTGCCCACACATGTGGACCACAGGACTGGGGCAGACCCAGGCCTTCCAGACTCCCCAGTCCCACTCCTCCCTCCCCTCCCCTCTTGGGGCCTCAGCTTCCTCATCCTGGCACAGGCCAAGCCCCATTCCCTCTTGGCATAGTGGTGAGGATAAAGGAAGGCAGGGGTGGGGAGGTAAGGGCCTCTGAGTGCCCAGCAGGCTGACATCCACCAAGAGGGGTCACAGGCATGCCACCAATCCCAGCTCAGGCAGCAGGCAACGACCACCCTAGCCCTTCTTCCACCAGAAGAGGGAGAAAGAACACAGGGCTGCGGGCTGCAGAGGGACCCAGTGGGGTGGGGAGGTCTGGGCTTGAAACACCCTGGGGGGAAGCACCCTCTTCCCAGAGGAGAGGTTATTGTGACAGCTGCATCCACTGCAAATTTAACCCTCAGGATCCCAGAGTCAGGAGACCACAGGAGGAACAGCCAGTGTCCCTGCCTCCCGTCTATGACTGAACCCACCCACCAGAGCCCACAGCACAGGGCAGACCCGGCCCTCTCAGGCCCATCTCAGCTCAGCACTCAGTGGCTTAGGCCTCCTACTTTACCTGGACTCCCTTCCTGCCTTCCTCAGCTGCTTGGAAATGCCCACTCATCCTTCACATCCCCAACCTGGAGCCTTCCCTGCACCTACCCAGCAGGCCTCGCCCCCTCCACCACCCCCACCACTTCCCTCCCACCCCCCACCACAGCCTGCCACTGGGCACAGCATGTCATTTCCATGAATTCTTGGGCCAATGAGCAGTAACCCCTAAAACACTCTGTTGGTTCTGGCTTTGCCCTCGGGGCTGAAGCAAGCCTGACCTCCAGTACGTATGTAGATCATGCTGGGGCTGTATCTGGGCTTTGTCCCTTGGGCAAGTCACTTAACCTCTCTGAGACCCAGTTTCTGATGCGCAGAATGGGTTTGGTCATCCCCGCCCAGCGTGGGGAAACACTGCTGCAGCTGCTGCTGGGCCCCACCCACTCTCTCCCGACTCCCCCAGCTCCCTCCACGGTATCTGCTTTTTATTTTAAGTCCAAAATGTATCTGCTGTAGGAGGAGGGAGGGGTGTGGGCATAGCAGAGAAGGGGCTGAGATGGGAGACTGGGTGCTGGCTGGGGGCCCTTCGGGGGTCTGCTGGGCTCCAGTGGCCCCAGGAAGGAGAAGAGGGCTGGCTGTCTCCGCAGCAGGTGGGAGCAAAGCTGAACTGATGCCCACTCTGGTT
Source organism: Macaca nemestrina (assembly GCF_043159975.1). Taxonomy (NCBI): domain Eukaryota; kingdom Metazoa; phylum Chordata; class Mammalia; order Primates; family Cercopithecidae; genus Macaca; species Macaca nemestrina. The sequence goes on from NC_092139.1 coordinate 28,495,563, forward strand.
GGACACAAGGCCCCAGTCAAGGGTGGGCACATCAAGGCAGCCAAGGAAACCAGAGGAGTGGGGAGCAGCTGATGGTGGGCTGCCCTCCGGGCCCTCCAGTTTCCCAGTTCCCCTGCCCCTGGGACTGCTGAACCCCATTGCCCCTTGGTCCCACCCACACCCACAGTTAGGAGAGTCACTCATCCACAAACACCCCCTGGTACTCACGCCAGCCATCGTCCTAGGGACTGGAGATAAGATGTGAGCAAAACACACAGGGCTGCTGACTTGAAGTCCAGTGGGAAAGATGGAGATTAAACAAACAAATGTACAACATGTCAGGGTGTGATCACAGCCATAGGCATAACAGAGCAGGGAGAAGTGAGAGGAGGGCTCTTTGAGGAGGCGACATTTAACGCAGGCCCAAAGGAGATGAGGCGGGAAGCCCTGCAGGTGTCTGGGGGCAGAGTCTCAGGCAGAGGAAACAGCAAGCGCAAGGGTCCTAGGGAAGAAGATGATTCTGACGGAGCTGCCAATATTGGTGAGGGGAGGAAATCAGGATGGGGCATCAGCAGTTGTCTCCTGGGTGATGTTGGAGGTCAGAAACTTCAGTTCTGTGGCCTTTGTGTCATCATCAGCCAAGTGGGCATGGAAAGATGTTGTAGGTGGTTACAAGGATGGAAATGGAGGAAGTTGGTGGTAGAGGTGCCCTGCAGCTCAGGGCAACACACTATAGGTGTTCCATGGGCATGGACTGGATTGGCAAGCTCTCTAAAAAGAACTGTCCTCTGGAGGCAGGGGAGGATGGCCCTGGCCACAGGTGGGAGCAGCACTTAGAAACAGGACTCTGTCATCCTTCACTCAACGATATTCCTCTGACCTGATCTGCCAGGTCTTGCAGACCCCTGAGTTTGCAACCCCTGGGAGTAAACCAATCATTAAAGGCAGGGAAACTAGGCCCCTAGGAGGGGATGCTTGGGCAGCTCTGGGAAACCAGGTCCTAAAGGAGGAGCTGAAGAAGGCTTCCCAGAGGAGGGCAACTCTACACCTGGGTCTAAAAGGATGTCCAGGTAGGCAAACGATGACGGGAGGCACGACAGATGGGGAAACAGCATGTGCAAAGGCAAAGACGGGTCAAACCTCCTGCACGCGTGGAAACAAGAGGGAGGAAGAAGGCAGCAACATCTGCTATAAGGGCAGCTGACGTGTCCGGAGCAGCTGTGTCCGGAGCATCTACCACGTGCTAGGCTCAGACACACAGCCTCGCTTGATCCCCACAGTCTTGACAGTCACAATAACATGACCCCCATTTATTGAGTGTTCAGCATGGGCCAGGGGTTGGATCATCTCTTTATTCCTCTTAACAGCCCTGTGGAGGCAGGAACTCAGCACTCCCATTTTATAGATGAGCAAACGGAGTCTGCGGCCATTTAAGCATCTTGCCCAAGGTCCTGCAGCCAGTAAGTGGCAAAAATGAGACTCAAACCCAGGTGTGTCCTACCAGCTCCCTACCACCAGGTCCGTTTACAAATCAATGTCATGCCATCTGTGCTGGGAAAATCTTCTGGTTGTATCACAGGCAGAGAACTGAGGCCTGGCGGTGGCTGTACATGGTCTCAATGGCAGTGTCCCCTAGTCTCCCCATGGTAGGGGCCACAGCTCCCATCTTGAAGTCTCCAGCTCAGTAAGAAGTGGGGTGAGCGCTTGGCAAGGCTTCTTCCCACCCACCCCAGGGGCTCAGGCACCAGCTCCAACCTGCAGCTTTAATTAAAAGGCCTTTTCAAACCATTAGCAGCAATAATAATAAAATCCCAAATAGGAACAATAAAGCAGTATGACTGTCGGAGAATTAAAACGGGCACCTGGCGTTCTGCCACCCCTGGGGGGCAATTGGGTTCAGGCGGGAGGCATGATTTTCACCTCCAGTAGACACGTCAGTCCCAGACACAGGCTGAGAGGCAGGGCTTGGGGACAGGGACCACCCTGTGCCGGGGACTCGGCTGCCCCTAGGCCACTGTGGAGATCCTCACAAAGAAAGCCTTAGCTGCCATGTCTCCGGCAGTCCCCACTCCCCAATCTCAGTAACCAGCGTTCCCCACCTCCAGGACTCAGCCAGACTGCCTTCCTTGCCCTTCACCTAGCCCAGCACAAAACCCAGCAGGCTCTGCCACTAAAATTGAATTGGCCCCTTGCCTTGACCTCCCCAGGCCCTGTCCTGCTTCAGGCCACCTTCATCTCCCCTGAAAACAGCACCAGCCTCCTACGTGGGGTCTCCATGGCCACCTGGGCCCCTGCAAACCGCGCTCCATGCTGCACACACAGGGGGCTTTTCAAACCACAAACCAAGCCCTGTCTCCGCTGCTACGCCCCTCAGACCATCAGTGGCTCCCCCTCCCCTGGCCCTCGGGTCACACTCCCTCTCATCTGCTCCCTGAGTGAGCTTACATCCTCTCACCTCATGGGCTTTGCAGGATGCGGGTCAGACACGTCCCTGACCAGCTCCCTATCAGCCAGCGGAGCTCAGCCTCAGTAACACCCCGTGAAAAGTCTCTGATAACTCCCCCTGCCCTCAGAGGCCCTGCAGACCAACCCCTCAATTGTTCTTTTCCACACTGCAGCATTTTTGTCAATTTCTGGTCTGTCCATCCTCTACCTCTCATGTGAGAGACCTGGGAGGCCAGGCGCTGGGTCTCGCTTGTTCACAGCTGTGCTCCTGGTGCCTAGCCCTGTGCCTGGCACACAGAGCTCAATCTGTGTTTGCTGAATGACCCAGCAACACGGCATCCCTGCTGACCACAGAGTCGCCGCTCCTCAGATACCTGGGCACCTCTGTGGGTCGCTGGGTGGGGACAGTCGCTTTCCAGCCTGCCTGGGTTTCTTGCTCCTAGTGCCTCTGAAGGCAGGTCCCATGAGCTTCCAAGTTCTGCCTTAGCTCCATAATGGCAGGGACTGGGGAAAATTATCTAGATTTTCACCCATTTGGGAAACACCTGTCAGTGCCTCCTCAGTGCCAGCCCCAAGCTGCGTACCCGAGATCCAGACCCACATGGACCCACGCTTGAAGGGCTTCGAGGCCAGCAGGGGCAGACCCAGCCAGGAAGACCTGGGCTACAGAACGCCGTGTGATGCACAGGGCAGAAGGGTGGAGTGGTTTGCAGGGAGTCACACAGCCACCCACACATTCAAATCCTCACCTATGCTATGCAGCCTTGGGCGAGCCTCAGTTTCCTCACAGGACTGCTCCAAGGAATCAAAGCCATCCACTGGATAAAGGAGGAAGCGCAGTACAGCTGTGACCACCCAGGGAGTCAGGGGAGGCTTCTGAGAGGAGGTGACACTGGAACCAAGCCTTGAAACATGCACGGGAATCCACCAGGCACACAGAGGTGCATCAGGCAAAGGGCAAGCGTGGGCAAAGGTGGAGTGGCTGGAACAGAGTGAGGTGCTCAGGGAGCTCAGGGGTTTAAAAAAAACCCCTCTATTAACTTCTTAGTATGAAAAATGTCAAGCACACACCAATACAAGAAGAGCTGCATTTTCACGGTGAATTTGCAGCAGGATGAGTATGCTGCCCTGATGCCCTCTCAACCCTGTGCCCACCCTCTGTGACCCTCAAAGTGGGACCAGATGGCCTCAGAATCCACTTCAAGGCCAAGGTCTCTGAAGCCCCCACAACTGAACAAATGTTCAGTCGTTAAGAGCCGGAGGTAGCATCTCCCTTTTACTAGCTAGTAAAAAAAGAGAGGGAGAGAAAAAGAAGAAAAAATAAGTCTTTTTCCAGCCAGACTACATCCTGCATCTGAGAGGGTGAGAATTTGCTCTTGGAAGGAAAGAAAGAGCCTCCTGTCTGGAGCTTCCTCTTTGAAGCTCCATGAATATACATGGTGGCAGGCGAGAGCGTTCTTTGAGATGCTAACAAGCTGCCTTACCTTGGAAAATTGAGGTCATGGCTCAGAGGGGGCCTTGACTGGTGGGGGGCTGGGATGGGATAGGAGGTGCCAGAGAGAATGGAGACCCAGGCAGGCCCAGCTCTGATCCAGGGCAACTCCTTTCCCCTCTGAGTCTCCACTTCCTCACCTGTGAAATGGGGACACCTCCTCCAGGGGCTGCAGGGACAGATGATGCACAGTGAGGCACCCAAGATGGCACAGGCGGGCGGATCACTTGAAGTCAGGAGTTCGAAACCAGCCTGGCCAACATGGCAAAACCCTATCTCTACTAAAAACACAAAAATTAACTGGATGCAGTAGTGGGCGCCTGTAGTCCCAGCTACTAGGGAGGCTGAGGAAGAAGGCTTGCTTGAACCCCAGAGGCAGAGGTTGCAATGAACTGAGATCGTGCCACTGCACTCCAACCTGAGCAACAGAGTGAGACCCTGTCTCAAAAACAAAAACCAACAAATAGGGAATGGGCAGGACAGAGAGAGGCTGCAGGTGTCGAAAGGAGAGGGAAGGAGCGGGGCTGTGGAGATCGGCCCATTTCTTGGTGAAGAGGACGAGGCTCAAAGGCTGGGAAGGACTCATTGGAAGGCTCTGAATCCCTTGCCCAGCCCAGCCTCCTGCCCCTACCCAGACCTCATCCTCTCCATCCTGTCCAGATGACTGGCCCAGCCTCCTCCTGGGCATCCCTTCTCCAGAGGAAGTCTCATGCCCATGAATCTGATCACATCACTTCCCGGCTCCAAGCTTTCCAAGGTCTCTGGCTTGACTCAGGGAAAACCCATGTCCTTCCTATGGCTAGATGCACCCCCTGTCCTTATTTCTCTCACTTCATCTCCCCCTACCTGCCCCTGACTCTTTTCCAGCCGCATCTGAACATGGCCACCAGCACAGCCTCCCCTGTTTGTTCCCTGCCTGGAACCCCCACCCCATCCCAGATCCTCAAAAGACTGGCTCCTTTATAAGTGTTCAGGTTTATAAGTGTTCACTTTATAAGTGTTCAGGTCTCAGCTCAAATGTCACTTCCCCAGAGAGGCCCTCCCTGACCACCCCAGCAGACGCCTGTCACCCTGCTGCTCTCCATCACAGCATTTATACTAGCAGCAATTATTTTACTTTTGTTGAGAGCTCTGTGAGGGCAGGGACCACATCTGTCTCCAGGGCACACAGTAGGTGCTCCATCAACATGTTAAACACCTGTGAGTGGGTAAGTGAAAAGAGGCTGAGGCTTCCATCTCTGCATCCGTCTTTAGTGATGTGGGAGATTCTGCTGCCAGGGAACCCCCTTCTCTGGGCCCTCTCCCCAGGGACAGAGTGAGTTGGGGCTGAGGCTGGGTGGGCAGAGGGCCAGCAGCCTGAGTGACCCTGCCTGGCTCCTAATGCTGCCCAGACTGCAGGTCTAATTGCTACAACTCCAAAGCAAAGGGAGGTAATGAGGTGGATTAATGTTCCCATGTTGGTCCTGCTCCCTCCAAGGCCATCAGTGAGCTGGAGGAGGGGCAGCTGGGGCTTCAGGAGATGGGCCTCCCAGTGGCTGGGGCGCCTGACCCCAAGTTGGCCCTCCCACCTGGCCTCTCCCACTCTTCCCCTCATTTTCTGACAGCGTGAGTCCTCCCTGAAGGGCCGGGAGCAGATGCTCAATAGGTGCCTTTGGAGTGTGGGCACTGGACAGGGGACCCATTTATTTCTCAACAGCTGAGAGAGGAAGCCAAGGCCCAGGGAAATGGGGTGGCCTCCCCACAGGCCCCCAGCTGGGATGAGCTGTCTCTCTCACATGGCCCACCTTGTGAGGGACAGCCCAGCCCTCTCTCCTCACCACTTAAATTGGAAGCAAGGGAATGATAGATGATGATAATCATAATAGTAATAATAATAATAACGACAACAGTTAACATTTACGGTCCATAAGGCACTGTGATAAAAACTCAAAAGTCGGCGGGGCCTGGTGACTCACACCTGTAATCCCAGCACTTTGGGAGGCTGAGGTGGATGGATCACGAGGTCAGGAGATCGACACCAGCCTGGCTAACATGGTGAAACCCCGTCTCTACTAAAAATACAAAAAATTAGCCGGGCGTGGTGGCAGGGGCCTGTAGTCCCAGCTACTCGGGAGGCTGAGGCAGAATTGCTTGAAGCTGGGAGGCGGAGGTTGCAGTGAACCGAGATCACACCATTGCACTCCAGCCTGGGTGACAGAGCGAGACTTCATCTCAAAAACAAAAAAACTCAAAAGTCACTGAAGCCTCAGCAACCCTATGAGGTAGGTCCCATAAAGGCACATGTTACAGATGAGGAAACTAAGGCACAGATAAGTGAAGGCGCTGAGCTGAGGTCCCACAGAGAGTAAATAGGTCCGCCTCTAGAAGCCATATAGTCCACCACCTCCCTCCATATTCTCCACTCAGAGTCCAACCTTGGCTCTAGCCTGGGGCATGGAGGGGCAGTCACCTAGCCCTATTCCAGTCCTGCTACCCCCACCACGACGGCTGGAGCTGCCAATATGGTCAGAACCTTCCCCACAAAACCCTCCTCTGGCCTGGCCCATCAGGCTCCTCACTCCTTCAAAGGCAGGCTCTGGAAGAACGAGACACGCTGTGTTTTAATTGTCATCATCATTTTTTTCTCGTTACAAAAGCAATATACGTTCACTGTAGAAAACTGGAAGAAAACAGAAAGTCATTAGGAAAATAAATAAAATTATTCTTCTCCCAGAGATGACTGCTTCTGATATTACGGTCTGTGTCCTTCAGTCTTTTTTTTTTTTTTTTTTTTTTTTTGAGACAAGAGTCTTGCTCTCACCCAGGCTGGAGTGTGAGATCTTCGCTCACTGCAACCTCCACCTCCCCCGTTAAGTGATTCCTCTGCTTCAGCCTCCCAGGTAGCTGAGATTACAGGTACCTGCCACCATGCCCAGCTAATTTTTGTATTTTTTAGCACAGACAGGGTGTCACCATATTGGCCAGGCTGGTCTTGAACTCCTGACTTTGTGATCTGCCTAACTTGGCCTCCCAAAGTGCTGGGATTACAAGCGTGAGCCACCGTGCCCGGCTCAGCCTTTTTATTTTCTATACATAATCAGGGATAGAGAGGAAGTGTCAGGACCAAAAGCTTGGTGGAGGCCACTTCTGATTCAGTTTTTCCATCCACGTCATCAAGACATCTCTCAGGGGCACAAGGTTCGCGCTGTGTCTGGCCCTAAGCTGAATATCTTGCACACATTACTTCAGTTAACCTCACTACAATCAGATAATATAAATATTAAAATTCCAGTTTTACAGATAAGCAAATGATACTTCAGAAAGGTAAAGTAACTAGCCCCAGGTCACATAACTGGTGACCTGAGGTACATCCAGGTTCAAATTCATGACTGTTTGGCTCCAATAATCTGAACTGTTTTCTTAAAATTTCCTGGAGCTGAAATTGCCAGGTCAAACATATATAAAATTCCAAGCTTGGCCAGGTATGGTGGCTCACGCGTGTAATCCCAACACTTTGGGAGGCCGAGGTGGGCAGATTACCTGAGGTCAGGAATTCAAGACTGGCCTGGCCAACATGGTGAAACCCCGTCTCTACTAAAAATACGAAAATTAGGCCGGGCGCGGTGGCTCACGCCTGCAATCTCAGCACTTTGAGAGGCCAAGTTAGGCGGATCACAAGGTCAGGAGTTCAAGACCAGCCTGGCCAATATAGTGATACCCCGTCTCTACTAAAAAATACAAAAATTAGCTGGGCGTAGTGGCTCATGCCTAAGGCTGAGGCAGAAGAATCTGGTTGAACCTGGTTGCAGTGAGATGAAATTGCACCACTAAACTCCAGCCTGGGCAATAGGAGTAAAATTCCGTCTCAAAAAAAAAAAAAACCCAAACTGTGTGACAATTCTGTACCAACTTGCCCTGGAGAAGCTGAGTGATCAAATCAAGGGGCACACCCAACCACCTGACACACTGGCCACTCTACCAATGTGCACTTTAAACACAGAATTTTTTTGTTTTTTTGAGATGTTGTCTTGCTCTGTTGCCCAGGCTGGAACACAGTAGTGCATTCTCAGTTCACTGCAACCTCCACCTCCTGGGTTCAAGCAATTCTCCTGCCTCAGCCTCCTGAGTAGCTGGGATTACAGGCGTGTACCACCACACCCAGCTAATTTTTATATTTTTAGTAGAGACAGAGTTTCACCACGTTGGCCAGGCTGGTCTCGAACCTCTGACCTCAAATGATCCACCTGCCTTGGCCTCCCAAAGTGCTGGGATTACAGGCGTGAGCCACTGTGCCTGGCAACCTTGGAATTTAACCAGATAATTCTTATCTGGAACAAAGGAATGTCCTGGAATGCAGGTATATCCCTCAGCCTAGCAGATGGATAGAGAAACTGAGGCAAAAGTGGCCTCCACCAAGCTGTGGGCTCTGACACTTCCTCTCATTCCCTGTGCTGCACTCTGCCAGGTGTAAAATTATAAATTATAAATCTTCACATTTCAGGAACTAAATGAACCCAAGGACAAAAAATATGAAGAAAACCATATGGAGGTAAATCATAACCAAAGTATTCAAAACCAGTGGTAAAGAGTAAATCTTGGCCTGGTGTGGTGGCTCAAGCCTGTAATCCCAGAACTTTGGGAGGCCGAGATGGGCGGATCACGAGGTCAGGAGATCAAGACCATCCTGGCTAACATGGTGAAACCCCATCTCTACTAAAAAATACAAAAAACTAGCCAGGCGAGGTGGCAGGCGCCTGTAGTCCCAGCTACTCGGGAGGCTGAGGCAGGAGAATGGCATAAACCTGGGAGGCAGAGCTTGTAGTGAGCCGAGATTGTGCCACTGCACTCCAGCCTGGGCAACAGAGTGAGACTCTGTCTCAAAAAAAAAAAAAAAAAGAGTAAATCTTACGCCAGGCATGGTGGCTCATGCCTGTAATCCCAGCACTTTGGGAGGCCGGGGCAGGTGAATCACTCAGGGTCAGGAGTTCGAGACCAGCCTGACCAACATGGCAAAACCCCATCTCTACTAAAAATATAAAAATTAGCCAGGCGTAATGGTGCACACTTGTAGTCCCAGCTACTCGGGAGGCTGAGGTAGGAGAATCACTTGAACCCGGCTGGCAGAGGCTGCAGTGAGCTGAGATCATACTACTGTGCTCCAGCCTGGGTGACACAGTGAGACTGTCTCAAAAAAAAAAAAAAAAAAAAAAAAAGAGAAAATCTTAAAAGTAGCCAGAAAAAAAAAAAAGATATGTGTTACATACTGGTAACAAAGATACGCATAACAGCATATTTCTTGTCAAAAACAATGCAAGTGAGAAGACAGTGGAACAACTTTAAAATACTGACAGAAAAAAAAAATCTGTTAACTTATAATTCCATGCCCAGTAAAAATAACTTTAAAAAAATGAAGGCAAAATAAAGACTTTTTCAGACACAGGAAAGCTGAAAGAATTCCTCACCAGCATACTCACACTATAAGGAATGTTAAAATCCTTCAGGCTGAAGGAAAATGATACCAGAGAGAAATATGAATCTATAAAAAGGAATGAAGAGCATTGAAAATGATAACTACATGGGTAAATATATAGGATTATGTTTCTTATTATTTAAATATCTTTAAAAGATAATGACCATTGAGACAAAAACAATAACAATGTAGTGTTGTGTTTATTACATATATAAAAGTCAAATGCATAATAATAATAATAATAATACAAGACCGAAGAGATGGAAGCATGCTATTGTGATGTACTATACATGAACTGATATAATATCACTTGAAAGTAAACTGCTTTAAGTTTAAAGTATAGATTGTAAGCCATACTACAAACACTAAAATAAAAGTTATAGCTATAATTAACAAGAAATAAAGTGGAATAACAAAAATGTGATTAATTCTAAAGGTAGCAGAAAAATAAGAAAAAAGAAACAAAGAATAGTTGGGGCAAATAGAAAACAAAGAGCAAGATAAAAGACTTAAACCTGGGGTGAATCTGGGGCCCAACTTGTTGGGTTTTCCCTGAGTACTGCTTTAACAGCATCCAGGAAATTTTGATATGTTGATATATGCTGCCTACAAGAAATGCTCTTCAGATATAAAAACACAAACAGGTACAAAGTAAAAGGATGAAAATATATAGACCATGTTAATACCAATTTTAAAATCTTGAGGGCTACATTAACATTAGAAGAAGTCTATTTCAGGCCAGGCACAGTGGCTCATGCCTGTAATCCCAGCACTTTGGAAGGCCAAGGCAGGAGGATCACCTGCCTTGGTCAGGAGTTCAAGACCAGTCTGGTCAATATAGTGAAACCCTGTCTCTACTAAATATACAAAAATCAGCCAGGCATGGTGGTGCGCACCTGTAATCCCAGCTACTCAGGAGGCTGAGTCAGGAGAATTGCCTGAACCCAGGAGGTAGAGGTTTGCAGTGAACTGAGACTGTGCCATTGCACTCCAGCCCAGGCGACAGAGTGAGACTCAGTCTCAAAAAAAAAAAAAAAAAGGTATATTTCATAATATTATAAAATCATTTCATAATGATAAACAGGTCAATGCATCAATAGGAATGATGATCCTAAATATGTATGCATTGAATAAAAAAGCTTCAAAATACATAAAGCAAAAAGGGATAGGAATGTAAGGAGAAATAGGCAAATCTCCAATTATAGTCAGAGATGTCTATAGCTCTCTCTCAATAATTGGTAGAGCAAGTGGACAGAAAATAAATAAGGATAGAGAAGATTTGAAAATGATCAACCAACTTGACCTGACATTTATAGAACACTCCATAGCCTAACAACAGAATACATACTCTTTTCATGGAACATTTACCAAGATAGACCAGATTCCAGGCCATTAAACAAGTCTCGATACATTTTAGAAGATTAAAGTTATGCAAAATATGTTATATCATCTTAATGGAATTAAAAAACTAAACTAAAAACAATTAACAGAAAGATCCCTGAAAAATCCTCAAATATTTGGAAATCAGATAACACATTTCTAAAAAACCCATGGGCCAAAGAGGGAAGCAAAAGGGAAATTAGAAACTACTCTGAACTGAATAAAAATGAAAATATAATATATCAAAATGTGTGGGGTGCTGCTAAAGCAGTACTTAGAGGAAACTTTATAGCACTAAATGCCTATACTCATGAAGACAAAAGCTTTAACATCAATGACCTCTGCTTTACCTTAAAAAAACAAAACTAGAAAAAGAAAAACAAATTAACCCTGAACTAAGTGGGAGAAAGAAAACAGCATCAGAACAGAAAATCACTAAAAGAGAAAACAAACAATAAGAAAAATCAGTGACACCAAAACTGTCCTTCAAAAAGATCAATACAATTGATAAATATGTAGCCAGACTGATCAAAAATTAAAAATAAGAAAGACAGAGAGATCAGACACATATTACAAATATCAGGAATGAAACAGGTCACATAGCTACAGAGTCTACAGATATTAAAAGGATAATAAGGTTCAAAACTTATTACAAAGCTACAATAATCAAGTCAATGTGGAACTGTCATAAGGATAGATCAATGGAACAGAACTGAGGATCTAAAAACAACTACAACAACAAATCTCACATTTATGGTTAATTGATTTTCAAAAGCGGTGCCAAGACCATTCAATGGAGAAAGAACAGTCTTTTCAATAAATGGTGCCAGCACAACTTATTATTCATATGCAAAATAATTAAATTTGACCCCTACCTCACACCAGGCACAAAAAATTAACTCAAAATGGATCAAATACCTAAATGTAAGAGCTAGAACTATAAAGCTCTTTATTTTATTTTATTTTATTTCATTTTATTTTATTTTATTTTATTTTTTTGACAGAGTCTCACTCTGTTGCACAGGCTGGAGTGCAGTGGTACAATCTCAGCTCACTGAAACCTCTGCCTCCTGGGTTCAAGTGATTCTCCTGCCTCTGCCTCCCTAGTAGCTGGGACTACAGGTGACCACCACCACACCCGGCTAATTTTCGTATTTTTAGTAGAGGTGAGGTTTCACCATGTTGGCCAGGCTGGTTTCAAACTCCTGACCTCAAATGATCCTCCCAACTCAGCCTCCCAAAGTGCTGGGATCACAGGCATAAGCCACCGTGCCCAGCCGAACTATAAAGCTCTTAGAAGAAAACACAGGCATAAATATTCATGCCATTGAATTAGGCAACTGTTTCTTAGATATGACACCGCAAGAAAATACACCAAAAGAAAAAAAAAAGAGATGAATTGGACTTCACTAAAGTTTAAAACTTTCGTGCTCTAAAGCAGGGGTCCCAAGTCCCTGGGCCATGAACCTCTACCAGTCTGTGGCCTGTTAGGAACTGGGCCACAGAGCAGGAGGTGAGCAGCCGGCAAGCCAGCGTTACCGCCTGAGCTCCTCCTCCTGTCAAATCAGCGGTGGCATTAGATTCTCACAGGAGTACAAATCCTACTGTGAACTACGCATGCGAGGGATCTAGGTTACATGCTCCTTATGGGAATCAAACTAATGCCTGATGATCTGAGATGAAACAGTTTCATCCCAAAACTTGCCTTCCATGAAACCAGTTCCTGGTACCAAAAAGGTTGGGGACCCCTGCTGTAAAGGCATTATCAAGAAAGTGAAGAGACGGCCGGGCGCGGTGGCTCAAGCCTGTAATCCCAGCACTTTGGGAGGCCGAGGCGGGTGGATCACGAGGTCAGGAGATCGAGACTATCCTGGCTAACATGGTGAAACCCCGTCTCTACTAAAAATACAAAAAACTAGCCGGGCGTGGTGGCGGGCGCCTGTAGTCTCAGCTACTTGGGAGGCTGAGGCAGGAGAATGGCGTGAACCCGGGAGGCGGAGCTTGCAGTGAGCCGAGATCACGCCACTGCACTCCAGCCTGGGAGACACAGCGAGACTCCGTCTCAAAAAAAAAAAAAAAAAAGAAAAGAAAGTGAAGAGACAACCCACAGAATAAATAAACTCTACTCTTGGTATATAACCAACAGAAATAACCTCATAAGTTTCCCAAAAGACATCTATCTATAAGAAAGCTCAAAGCAGCACTATCCATATAGTCAAAAACTAGAAATATTCCAAAATCTATCAAGAATAGAATGGATAAAGTATGACATATTCGCTAAATGGAATACTAGGCAGCAATATAAAAGAATGAACTTACCAATACACCCAACAGCCATGATGAATCTCATTGACAAAGTGAGGAGCAAAAGAAGTTAGCACAAAAGAGACAATCTGCATGATGTTGTTTATATGAAGGTGCGAAGAAGACAAAACGAAGCTATGGCTTTAGGAGTTAGAATACTGGCTAACCCTGGGGGAGGGAGGTAGGGAATTAACTGGAAAAGGCAAGACAGAGCCTTTTGGTAGAGCTGGAAATATCCTATATCTTTTTTTTTTTTTTTTTTTTTTTTGAGACAGGGTCTCTCTCTCACTCCAGGCTGAGTGCAGTGGTGAGAACATGGCTCACTGAAGCCTCAACCTCCCAGACTCAAGCGATCCTCCCACCTTAGCCTCCTCCCGAGTAGCTGGGACCACAAGCACGCACCACCATGCCCAGCTAGATTTTGTATCTTTTGTAGAGACGGGGTTTCACCATGTTGCCCAGGCTGGTCTCAAACTCCTGGGCTCAAGCGATCCACCCTCCTCAACCTCCCAAAGTGTTGGGATTACCGACGTGAGCCGCTGCACCCGGCCTGGAAATATCCTGTGTCTTGACCTCAGTGGTGGTTACAAGGGTGAGATATATGCATATATCAAGCTATACTACCTGCTTAAGATTAGTACACTCTACAACACGTGTTATACCACAACTCAGAAATTTCAAATATAATAATACCTGGCAGGATGGCCAGCATCAAGGGGAGAAGTAGCTGCAGATGAGCCGGACTAATGTGACCCTATTGCAAAATCATCTGCACAGATGCCCTCCGTCTACAGACGACTTTGACATGCCAAGAGCTACCATTTATAAGCACTTGCTGTGTGCCACATGCTGTCCTAAGCAGTTCATTAAGTCATTTCATCCTCACAATAGTCTTATGAGGCAGGCACCATCACTGCCCCTACTTTACAGATGACGGGAACTGAGGCACAGAGAAGTTAGGTAACTTTCTGAAGTCAAGCCCCCAATAAGTAGCAGAGCTGGATTTGCATCTAGACCTTCTGGCGCCACAACCCATACTCTTACATAAATTCCCAAATCCTGACCATAGTGCAGAAGGCCCCATACGGTCTGGCCCCCGCCACCCTCTAGTGCTTCACCTGTCCTCCCTCCACATCCCAACACTCCAGCCTCACCATCTTCCTTCCTCTTCCCTGAAAACCCCACCTTCCTTACACCCCGGGGTTTGCACATTTGCAGTTTCCTCTGCCGGAATGTTTTCTTCTGCTCCTCTTTGCTGGGGCAACTTCTCATCCCTTAGGTCTCAGTTCAAGTGTCACCTCCTCCAGGAAGCCTTTGCGACTCCAGTCAGGGCCCATGGTCCCCGTGACCCTCCTCCGTGGGCCTCATCACTGTTTTACCTGCTTTTGGAGTTCCCTAAGGGCCACTCTATGCCAGACCCTGTGGTGGGCAGAGGGGACATGGCTCTGAGTGAAAGGGACTCTCCTGGCCCTTAGGGCTGGAAGGTCGGCATCAAAATGTGGTCACCACTGCAGGTAGATCGAGGGGGATCTGTACGTTTTTCTTTATACTTTGGGTTTTATCTGCTGGATATTTTTCTGGTGGGCAGGTACTATTACCAAGCCCTCGGCATTTCCCCACTCTGGGACCCCCACCTTTCTCCTTCCTCGCTCCCTCCCCATGCTCGTTCTCCCAACTCTGCCTACAGCCCCAGTGGGAGGGATATTAATAAGCAGGAGTGAGAAGGTCACCCAGCTCACAAGCACTGAGTCCTCCTAGACTCGGGCGCAGATGAAATGCACTGAGGCAGGGGAGCGCACCAGGCGCTGAGCACGTGTGAGCTATTTCTGATTCCCACCAGGCCGGGCAGAGCACATCTGAGGTGGAAGCCGGGGCCAGCCTGGTGAGTGGCTGTGGAACCAATGACCAGCTGCCCCAGCCATGCTCACACCAGACATGGCCACTGCCCTGCTGGAAACTCCCCCGCAGCCCTCCAGGGCCCATGCGGCAGCTGAGGCCCTCAGCCTGGCACTCGAGGCTCTGAAAGACCCCATCCCTGCCTGTCTTCTTGCTCCCCATTTTCCCAGGTGCAGCCAGGTCTTCCCTCTACCCTGGCCCTTTGCACGTGCTGTTCCCTCTGCCAGGAAGGCCTGTTCCATCTCCAGGTGTGGACTCACTCTCACTTAACCAACGGGTGTCCGCTTGGACCACTCCTTCCTCTGAGAAGCCTTCCCTGACCATCACCCCAGCGTGGGTGCCCTTGACCTAGGGCTTCCTGCTGCCATGCAGGTACCCGCTGTTGTCTTCGTGGTCTATGATCCCGCTCCTAGACTGTGATGTGGCTCCTTTGAGGGCCTTCATCTCCATGTCCTACATCCAGCAAGGACCTGGCCCGCAGCAGGCGCAAATCCTCTTTTGCTAACTGACTACACAGGGGACAAAGTGCTGAGTCCTGGGGAGGACTACAGGAGGGTTCGGGGACTCAGAGGAAGTTGGGGGCAGATGGAGAGCCAAGGATTGATTTGGCTGTGACTTGGAGGTAAAGAGTCAGAGAGATGTGGCCTTAGGCAGCAGAGAGGGTGCAGAGGGAGACCAGTCCACAGTCAGTAGAGGGCCAGGCCTCTGTCTGATCAGTGTCCCCCTCACCCAGCCAGTAGCCCCCAGAGGTCCCAGGCAGGTGGGCAAAGGGGGCCCAGACTCCAGGTGCCAGGTGTGGCTGCTCACAGGCCCTGCCTCCCCAGCCCTGACAAGTACAGCGGATGCAGAATCTGTCTGGAACAAAGCATTTCATCTAAATATATCTGCTTTCCAATGCAGGGCACGCAGCAAGGGACTGGGGGGCACGACGCAGGCCTGCAGTGTGAGGAGAACCGGAGTCCCCACCCACAGCCCCACAGCCCCACTGCCGCCTGCCCTGGCAGAGGGAGTCCACCAGGGCGAGGGTCAGGGTGGCCCTGGCTGGGCCCCTCCAAGCAGGGTTCCCATTGCCTGAGCTCCCACCCCAAAGCTGCCACTTTGAATGTGGGCCAGGCACAAATCAGGACAATAGAGGAGGGAGGGGACACAGGGTGGGGCTGGGGAAGGGGGACACAGAGGAGGGCTTGGAGGAGGGGACAAAGGGAGGCCTGGGAGAGGAAGACACAGAGGCGGGCCTGGAGGAGGGGGACACAGAGGGAGGTCCGGGGGAGGGGGACACAGAGGGGGGCCTGGGGAATGGGGACACAGAGGGGGGCCTGGGAGAGGGAGACACAGAGGGAGGCCCGGGGGAGGGGGACACAGAGGGAGGTCTGGGGGAGGGGGACACAGAGGGGGGCCTGGGGAATGGGGACACAGAGGGGGGCCTGGAGGAGGGGGACACAGAGGGGGGCCTGGGAGAGGGAGACACAGAGGGAGGCCCAGGGGAGGGGGACACAGAGGGAGGCCTGGAGGAGGGGGACACAGAGGGAGGTCTGGGGGAGGGGGACACAGAGGGAGGCCTGGAGGAGGGGGACATAGAGGGAGGTCTGGGGGAGGGGGACATAGAGGGAGGCCTGGGGGAGGGGGCCTTGAATCCAGGTTCCTCAGATTCCAGACTCTCCCCACTACCTTGCTGTGAGAGAGGCACAGAGAAGGAGGCAACTCCAACAGGGTCACACAGAGGCCTGGGGTGGTGAGGGGAGGAGGACCCAAGCACCCACCTCCCAGGCCTCCTAGTCACCCTGGGGGCCCCTAGATTTCTCTTTAGCTCCTTGATGTTCTCCCAAGAATCCCTAAGGAGTTGGGCGGCAGGAAAGGCACTGGACTGAGAGTCATGAGGCTGTGATGCTGTCCCCGCTCCACCTCTGAGGCCTTTGGACTAGTCATCTGTGGGCCCTGGTTTCCCCCTCTGTGAGGTGGGGACAAGCACTGTGCCCTCTGCGCAGGGCTCTTTCCACAGTGCTCACCCTTGGCCCACTTTCCCAGGCTGGCCCTTCTGTGAGCTGCCCTGGGCTAGGCTAGGGAGGGAGTGCCAGAAGGTTCCGGGGGGTGTGCGGGTGTCAGAAGAGAGCACAGTAACACCAGCTGCCTTATTTTGGGGACTTGCTGTATGCCAGGCTCTGTCCTCAGTACTTGAACACACAGGACCTCAATTCACCCTCAAACCAAGCCTCTGAGACAGGCAATGACACTGTTATCCCTCCGAGGACAGAGGGGGAAACTGAGGCTGAGAGAGGTTTCTGTGACCTGCTCAAAGTCACACAGCCGGTGATCGGAGCAGGGACTCAAACTTGGGCCACCCCTCAAAATCGGCAGCTCCCTCCCTCCAGGCCTGAGACTGATGCCCACCTTTCCAACTAGTTTTGCTCTTTTTTTTTTTTTTTTTTTGAGACAGAGTCTCACTCTGTTGCCAGGCTGCAGTGCAGTGGCGCAATCTCGACTTGCTGCAACCTCCACCTTCCGGGTTCAAGCGATTCTCCTACTTCAGCCTCCTGAGTAGCTGGGACTGCAGGCATGCACCACCACACCCAGTTAGTTTTTGTATTTTTAGTAGAGATGGAGTTTCACCCTGTTGGCCGGGATGGTCTCCATCTCTTGACCTCATGATCCGCCCACCTCGGCCTCCCAAAGTGCTAGGACTACAGGTGTGAGCTACTGCTTCTGGCCTCAGTTTTGCTCTTGTAATGGTAAACAAAATCAGAAAAAACCCTGCTCATTAGAACAGCTCGTCATCAACAATCACTGCTATGAACACCTCATTTCCAGACAGGCCTGAAGACCCCACCCAGCCAGAGCCTCTCTGCCCTTGTCCGTCTCACCCAAGGCAGGAGGGTGCAGTGGTTAAGATCCTGGGCAAGGGCTGGATGCACACTTGTAATCCCAGCACTTTGGGAGGTTGAGGAGGGAGGATCGCTTGAGGCCAGGAGTTCAAGACCAGCCTGGGCAGCAAAGTGAGACCCCTCTTTACAAAAAATTTTAAAAATTAGCCAGGTCCAGTGGCACACCCCTGTAGTCCCAGCTACTTGAGAGGCTGAGTGGGGAGGATCGCTTGTGCCCAGGAGTGGGAGGCTGCAGTGAGCCATGACTGCACTACTACCTTTCAGCCTGGGAGACAGGGAGACAATTCTGGGTCCACCAGCTGCCGGATGAGCGACCTTAGGAATGTCACTCTTCCTCTCTGTGCCTTGCCTCCTCTCCTGTGAGGACAGTGGCCCCTTCTGCTTAGAGTCCCAGGGCATATTGGAGAGACAGCTGGTGTCAAGCTGTGACCCAGAACCCACTCAGAAACAGCCCTTATCACTGCCTAACCTGACCATCATGAGGGTAAACTGGATGCCCTCAAAGTCACTCCTGGAGTGGACTGTGTGTGTGTGTGTGAGTGAGAGCACACATTTATTAGTGCTTTAAGCTGCTAAGTGTTGGGGTAATTTGTTCCACAGTAATAGGTAGCGAGTATAGAAGATGAGCCTTGATTCAGGGTAGAATTGAGGCTGGAGAGAATCAGGGCTGGCTTCAGAGGCTGTGCTGGACCATGCTCCCAGGCTGGGCACGCCCAGGGCTCTTTCCTTTAGTGGCCCTGATCTGTCCAGAGGACCATCCCTGCCAACCTCAGCCAGCCCTGTGTGGCTGCTCTTTATGACTGTGTTGGACTCAAGAACGGATCTGACTCAGCTATGTGCAGCACCCAGTTAGACGTGCTCACCTCTCAGTTTTCAGAAAATTCTCACAAGAGTGCTGGGCTCGGTGGCTCACACCCACACCACCAGCAACTCGGGAGGCTGGACAGAGGATTGCTTGAGCCAGGAGTTCAAGACCAGCCTGGGCAACATAGCAAGACCCCATCTCTAAATTTTTTTTAAAAAATGTAGCTGGGCATGGCAGCATGCAACTGTAATCCTGGCTACTTGAGAGGCTGAGGTAGGAAGATTGTTTGAGCCCAGGAGTTAAAGGCTGCAGTGAGCTATGATCATGTCACTGCACTCCGACCTGGGCAACAGAGCTCTGTCAAAAAAAAAAAAAAAAAAAAAGAGGAAAGGAAGGAAAAGAAAAGAGAAGAGAGGAGAGGAAAGGAGAGGAGAGGAGCGGAGAAGAGAGGAGAAAAGAGAAGAAAAGAAAAGAAGGAAGGAAGGAGAGAGAGAGAGGAAAGAAAGAGAGAGAGAGAGAAAAAGAAAGGAGAGGAGAGGAGAGAAAGGAAGAAAATTTTCACAGTAGCCTCCTTGGAGGTTAACATTATTATCCCCAGTGCCTAGAATAGTCTCTGGCACATAACAGATATTCATATTAGTGTAGACTAGGTTACAGTAATAAATAGACTCTAAAATTTCAGAGGCTTCAAGAACAAGAAATTTATTCCTATCCTGGAGAAAGATTTTCAAACAGTTGAGCTTCTTCCCGGTTGAAAAGCCAGCCCTGGTAGGTGTGCAAGCCAAACAGGTTGCCGGTCAGCCAGCTCCCTGTCTGCCCAGCCTCAGTTACTCCCTCAGTGCCAGGTCCAGGTGAGGGGGTGGCCCCCAGAGAAGAGGCTGGGGAGGAGAGGAGTGATGGGCTGCAATGGGACGGGCTGGCCTGGGCTGCTGTCCAAGGCACCCCCGGGAGACCCAGCTCCTCTGTGAGGGGGCGCTGGGGAGCACTGCTGAAGGGGATGGGCTGGTGAGCTGGGCTGCCTTTCCACCCCGACCTGTTCTCAGGCCCACCTGGACTACCAGGCTCAACAATGCTCAGGTAACACACACGCTGTGCCCCTGCTGTGTGCCAGGCCCCAGCCTCTGCCCGGTGGGAGACCCTCACAGTCTAGTCCGCTGAGGGGGTACGGTGACCCATATGGTTGGGAAAGGCAGGTTTCCTGGAAAGGGGAGGTCCGAGCTGAGCCATCAGTAACAAATCAGAGTTACCAAGCCAAGACTGTGGGGAAGGATTTCCAGGGAGAGGGAACAGTAAGCACAAAGGCAGGAAAGCCAGAGGACATGGAAGGTTCTGGGCATGCCCAGTCATTCAGCATTCAGGTGAGCTGTGGGTGGGGTGAGATGGGGGCACAGCAGGAGGGGCTGCTGAGGTGCACAGAGGCAGGTGACAGGGGCAGCAATGGCCTCATTCAGGGCTCTGGGCCATGAGCAGCTGGATGTGGTTACTTAACCTGCGTGGAGGACGCACCAGCAGGAAATCAGTTAGGAGGCAGGGATGGTCATCTTTGCCAGAGGCCATGAAGGCTGTTGCCAAAAGATGCTTGAGAAGGGGAGGTCAGTGAGGAAGGAGCCCAACTTCCGCTTTGTGGCTGATCCCCCAGACGCATCTCAAGGGCTCAGGATGAGACGCTGCCTTCCCGCTGGCCTCCAGGACCAGGCTTGTCATTATCAAACCCAGCCTTGCAAATGGTTCCTGAAAGCCACAGGGCTGGTGGGCCACACCACCCACTCCCAGGCTGCCCACTGCCTTTGTCTCTGCCCGGCCAGTGTCAGCAGAGAGAGGCCACAGACTGAGATGGCAGAGGTCAGTCACCTCTGGCCTTGGCCTCAGCAGCAGGCAGGCAGCCAACACCGGGAAGTACCAGGAAGGCCTGGGGAGTGGTCGGCGAGGAGAGCACTGTAGGTCTGCCCTGCTCTGGAACCTTCTGTGGCTCCCTAGTTTCTTTCAGTGGGATGCTCCCAACAAGAGGAGGCTGAGAGGCTGGGAAGGGGAGGCCCAGCCCCTCTGACTTGCTGCAGGGCCTCAGGAACGTTGCTCAAATGTCCTGAGTTGGACTCAGTGATGGCCACTGGCTCTGCTAGCTGTGGCCAGGAAAGACCATCCAGCAACCCCAGGGACCCAACCATGTTCACCAAGTTTCTAGTCTTGCCTAGGCAGGCTGCTTCGTGGCTCCGAGCCTCAGTTTCCTCCTGTCACCAGTCCTTGCGGTCCATGAAGCCCACGCAGCCAGCCCTGACTCTTCCTTATTCCAAGTTCCTGGCTGCTCTGTCCAGGCTTGTGACCCATGGCTCTCCGTGCTGCCCCCACACCCCACCACACCCCCCCTCACTCTCAGGTCTCAGCTCCTGGACCCCAAGACGGCTAAAGTCTCCTCTTAGCTCTCCTGGGTCGCAGTGTCTGTCACTATTGTGAGTTTATATTCATCTGGGAGGTGATGTAACACAACACACACAAACACACACCTCACAGCACACACACACACCACATCACACACACCACACACACATCACACCACACATCACACACACACCACATACCACACATCACACACCATACACACACCACACACACATCACACCACACACATCCCACACACCGCACACACCACACATGCACCACACACAACATACATAACACACACACCACAAACACACATCACACACCATACACACACATCACACACATCATACATAGCACACACACCACACAACATACATAACATACACCACACACTGCACACCCACACCACACACTCATCACACCACACACATCCCACACACTGCACACACCACACATGCACCACACACAACATACATAACACACACACCACACACACCACACACCATACATAACACACCACAAACACACATCACACACCACACACACACATCACATACACCATACATAGCACACACACCACACAACATACATAACATACACCACACACCACACACCCACACCACACACACATCACACCACACACCCACCCCACACACACATTACACCACAAACCCACTCCACACACATCATACCACACACCCACACCCCACACCACACATCACACACACTACACACCACACACACACCACACTATATATAACACACACACACCACACACACCATACATAACACAGACACAACACACAGCACACAGCACAACCACCAAACATACACACACTACTACACACCACACACATTACACACCACATACCCACACCACACATACCATACATAACACATCATACACATCACACTTCATACACACCACACACCACATCACACACACCACATACACATCACACACACCACACCACATACCACACATCACACACCACACATCACACACACCACACACACACACCACACACACATCCCACACACTGCACACACCAAACACACACACTGCACACCATACATAACACACACACACCACACAAACACCACACACCATACATAACACACCACACACACACATCACACACCACACACACCACACACACACATCACACACATCATACATAGCACACACACCACACAACATACATATACACCACACACCCACACCACACACATCACACCACACACACATCCCACACACACATCACACCACAAACCCACTCCACACACATCATACCACATACCCACACCCCACACCACACATCACACACACTACACACCACACACATACACACCACACCATACATAACACACCACACACACACATCACACACCACACACACCACACACACACATCACACACATCATACATAGCACACACACCACACAACATACATATACACCACACACCCACACCACACACATCACACCACACACACATCCCACACACACATCACACCACAAACCCACTCCACACACATCATACCACATACCCACACCCCACACCACACATCACACACACTACACACCACACACATACACACCACACCATACACAACACACACACACCACACACACCATACATAACAGACACAACACACAGCACACAGCACAACCACCAAACACACACATACCACTACACACCACATACATCACACACCACATACCCATACCACACATACCATACATAACACATCATACACATCACACTTCATACACACCACACACATGCCACACAAATACCACACCACACACACCATACATACCACACACACAGCCCACACACTGCACAGATGCCACACACAGCACACATGCCACACTGACATCACACACACACCACACACATGCCAGATACCTCAGACACCATAACACACACACACCACACACACAACCACCAAACACACAACATATATACACCACACACGCACCACACACATGCCACACACACCACAAACCACACAGATGCCACACACACCACACACCGAACTACCAAACACACAACACATACACACCACACACACCATACATACCACACACACACCACACAGATGCCACACACATCACAGAAATGCCACAAAGATACCCCTCACACACACCACACACATCACACACACACCTCACATACATACCACACACACCCCACATGTATACCACAACACCATACAGATACCACACACACACCACACAAATCACATACACACCACACAGATACAGATACCACACACACCATACATGCCACGTGTACATACCACACAGTATACATACCACACACACAACAGATACCAAACTCATACCACACACACACCACACATACAGCATACATACTACACACACCACACACACAACAGATACCAAACATACACCACATACAGCACACACACACCAAACACAACACACACACATCACACACCCTACACACACACCACATACCACAACACACCACACACCACATACATGCCACACATCACATACATGCCACACACACCATACACATGTCACACAGACACTACACATACACACCACACATACATACCACACCATACATACATATCATACATCCACACTCACAGCACATACCACATACACACCATACATGCTTCACATGAACATACCACACACCACACACACACCATACACACCATAGTCCCACACACATCACACACACCACACACACCACACACACACCATACATACATCATGCACACCACACACACCACACACACAGCATACGCCATGCAGCACACACACACCACATACACACGACACACACACTACAAACACCATACACACCCCACACGCACACCACAAATAGATACATGACACACACCACATGCACATCACACATACCACACACCATACACACCACATATCCTACACAGCACACACATCACATACCATACACATCATACACACACCACACCACACTACACACACCACACATACATACCACACACACATACACACACCACACACACACTACACACTACACATACACACAAACAGCATGCACACACACACACCCCCTTCACATTCCCTACACACACACACACACACACACACACACACAGAGGGAGTGGGAAGGACCCTGAGGGCGGCCCTCCCTCCCTGTCCCCATCGGCACTCTCCCAGAGTCCCCTGTGAACCAGATCTACGAGGGTCGGATGCATAGATGGGCAGAGGTGGGCCTGGCCCCTGGTCTAGTCAAGATCCCCAGAGCCGCCCGCCTTTGCACGCGCCTCTGCTCCCAGCATGCTGTCCCTGGAAGGCCTCGTGCACTCCCAGTCCTCCGGGAATCCCTCACACCCCGAGGTGGCAGGTCCCTGAGGAAGTGTCAGATGCCAACACCCCTTCTCCTGCCGCCACACTCACTTTGAGGATAGGAGCTGTAGGTCAGGTGGGGAGGCTCAGAAAAATTCCAGCAGTACCAGGTGGGGCTCAGAGAAGGGCAAGGCAACCCCAACATCACCTCCTGACTCTTGCTGCGGAAACTGAGTCCCAGAGAGGGCACAAGGAGCCCTCATAAGGAGTGGCCCAGCAGGCCTCTTGCCTGGGGTCTACCTTCTCAACTGGGTGCATGAATCACACACACCTGGGTTCAAATCCTAGCTCTACTACCCACCAGCTGTGCAGCCTCGGTTTCCCCAGATGTAAAACAGGGATGACCACAGCACCTTGCTCCCTCAGCTGCAGGGTGTGCCCATGGAAAACACAGGCGGCAGAGGGTCCTGACTCTATCTCCAACCCAGCAGTCTCTGGACCACAGCCCTGTCTCCCCAGCAGCAGACCAAGTCCAGTCAGGAGCTCCTCCCCAATTGCAGGTGACCCCCTAGAGCCGTCACTGCAAAGTTGCCTGGTCAGCCCCAGAATCTCACAGCCCAGCACACACAGTACACACAGTTGGGAAAAGGCAGGCAAGCATGCCAGGGTCACACAGCAAGGCCTTGGCATGCTGAGACTCCAACTTGGGCCCTGTTCAGCTGAGCCTCCAGCCT
Source organism: Macaca nemestrina (assembly GCF_043159975.1). Lineage (NCBI taxonomy): Eukaryota > Metazoa > Chordata > Mammalia > Primates > Cercopithecidae > Macaca > Macaca nemestrina. The sequence continues at coordinate 28,520,620 of NC_092139.1, forward strand.
TGAGCCTCCCACTCCCTGAGTGGATATGGCAGAGCTGAGGAGGTGTCAGGGCTTGGTGGCAGCCACAGAGGGAGAGAGGCAGGCAGGCGGCTGGGGGTGGTGGGAAGAACCTCTCCCCCTGTCTCTAGCAAACCCAGATTCCCGTTTCCAAGCTGCACTCCAGAGTCCTCGGGTGCTGCGTCACTGCACGCAGTCAGCCCACAGTGGGCGGAAGGAAAGGCTCCCTCCCCATGGCAGGAGCTGGAAGACAGAGGGCGGTGGGGAAGCCAGGTGGCAGGTCAGGGGTGAGGACAGTGAGGACTCCCTGACACCGCTCAGAGGGAAACCCAACTCGTTTCATCCCTGGAGTCACAGAGGGCTAAACCGGGAAAGACTCAGAAACCAAACTCCCACCTCTACTCCCACCGAGTAGCTGGAGGCCCAGAGAGGTGCAGGCAATCAGTTAGGGACACACAGCAGCAGCAAACCTGCTCGTTCCTCTTACTACAAACCCCCAAATACCCAGCACCCATGTCCTGGCAGCTGCAACAAAAAGCCTCCTGGACCCACCTCTGTCTGCCCCCGCAGGCTTATCTGTCACTACAGGAAGAAAAATACCTGAACCCAGAGGCCGAGTGCTCAGTCTCAGCCCAGCACCTGGGGGGTGCAGAGTCCCACTGCCCCCACCAGCACAATACCTCTTCAGGACGTGGTTCTGATCCCCCATCTTGAGTCCCAGTGCAGTGCCAGGTACACAGCAGGCACTCCATAAGTGCCTCAATAAGTCTTTTGCTCCATTTAGACACCAGGATGCCTGCCCCATTTCTACATCATCAAAGACAGAACCTGCCCACATCTTTGCTTTCTAAAGATGACCCCCTCACGCACCAAATGTTCTGTTAGCCAGTTTTGAAGCAGACTCCCAGAGGTGGGTGACCGGCACAGCCCTTCTCTCACCTAAGCAGAGTGCAAATGTGACTGTGGCTGGGGGGTGGCTGCACTGTGTGTGCGCATGCGCACATATTGAGGGCTCTGCCCTTTCCATGAACAGTCCCAGAAACCAAATATCTTGTTCTTCCTCACCAATGGACTGCCGGTCATGGTCACTCCTTATCACCCACATCACTCCCCGTGCCCTGTGAGAAGCCTGAGAGATGCGCTGGCTTAACCAGAATTGTGTGCTGGGGAAGTGCAGAGGAGTCGGGAGAGAGGCCACAGTTCTCTGATGCCCATTCCTCAGTACCCGCGAACCTCATAGTTCAGATGGGGCCCCTGGAGGGGCTGGAGGAGTGGTGGCCGCCGACAGCAGAGCGGCCACGGAGTCCAAGGGTAGTCCCGAGGCTGCTCTCCAGACCGGGCCCAGCTCTGCCCCCAGCATGTCTGTTCAGGTTTCCCTAAGCCAGGAACTGGGACTGCTGCACTTGATTCCCTCCTCACTCAACGCTTGCTGTGGAACAAACAGGAACTTCAGAATCCCCAGAACACGGGGCTAAGACCAGCCTCTAAACTCTAACTGACTTATGTCCAAACCCTGGCCTCTGTCTTCCAGTCCCTGTCATGGGGAGGGAGCCTTTCGTCCAAATGCTGGCACCTCCACTTCACCAGCTGTGCAGCCTTGGCTCTCTGTGCCCCAGTTTCCTGTTCCATAAAATGGGGGTGATAATCATAACAGGGTGTGATGGAGGCTGAAAGAGAGTCCAGGCATCAAGTATTGCATCAGTGCTCACTAACAGAGGGCTGAGCAGTGCACATGGCCTGGGAGATGGTCTAAAACGCTTTGTTGAAGGAATGACTGAATGAAAAGAAATGCTAGCCAATGATACAGTTATTATTATTATTATCACCGTCAACATCAGCAGGGATCCCCAAGCCTGGTTTTGCAACCAGCCCTGGTGAGGGGTGTAGCAAAATTCTCCAAACAAAATGTGCTTCCATTCATTTTGGGTTTTTGAAAAGGCCACGTCAGACAGCTTGGTGGCGAGGAGGCGGCGTTGCGAAACCTAGCACAGAAGGATCCTGGGCCCCGCTCCTTGGCTCAGGAAATAATGTGCGATCTGCAAGCGAAAGGCCCCTACACACTGCCCTCCCGGCAAGGACCCAGTGAGAGGGGCGCCTCGGCTGAGGGTCCACCCCCCACCCTCCAAGTGACTTTGGGCAGCCACCCAACCACTCTGAGCCTCAGTTTCCTCATCTGTCAAATGGAGACAATATCCCTTTTCATTCCTAACCCTGGCTGCAGCTAGGATGGGTGATCAAATGGGTTCTACGAACTGTAGAGTACTGCACACCCCTAAAGGCTTCAGTCCTGGCCCTGGAGGAGCTGCCAGGAGATGCTGTGGAGGGGATATAGGAACAGAACAGGCAACCCTCTCCCCAATAGGTCACAACGAAAGAATGTCTAGTCATGTGAGTCTCAAAGCGTCCCCCCATATTCTGATGAAGTAGGAAGTGGGCCTGTCTTTGGTACAACACACAGGACTCCTCAGTGACAGCTTTTCCCAAAGATGCCCAGTGAGTTTGCTCTCCAACCCCCTCACTCCCTTAACCAACAGAGTCATCTGTTAGAAGAAACTGCCAAGCCTCGTCAGCCCCATGCTGACGCCAGCCCTGGGAGCTTACACACGAGAGCTGCCCTTCAAAGCCACTACAGCAAACCCGGTGGCTTGCTCTGGATTCAAACCCTGGCACCTCCACCTCACTAGCTGTGCAGCCTTGGAGACCTTACTAATAAACTAAACTAATGCTCAGTTTCCTTGTCCAGAAAACAGGAGGAGAGCCCACCAGATGTCCCAAGATGCAGGGCTCTCAGGATCACAGACTTCGGACAGTGGAAGGCAGAAGGCCCCTCAGAGATCACCAGGTCCAAGTCTTCACTCTATCAAGGGCGCCCAGAGAGGGGACACGCCTCATCCAAAGAAACACAGCAAATTCGCAACAGGGCTCCTAGAAGAGTGGATGCCCACCGTGCTGCACCCTATTCCCTCCACCACCAGCCTCCCTGTGGCCCACTCAGGAGTGGCCACCTCCGCTTAAAAGGACACATAACCCGCAGCATCCCCAAGCTCACCCAGCATGTGGCTGCCTTCCTGTCTTTATTGATGCAGTTCTTTTCTTTTCTTTTTCTTTTTCCTTTTCTTTCTTTTTTTTTTTCTTTTAGAGACAGGGTCTCACTATGTTGCCTAGACTGGTCTCAAACTCCTGGGCTCAAGGAATCCTCCCACCTTGGCCTCCCAAAGTACTGGGATTACAAGCATGGGCCACTGTGCCTTATCCATGCAGTTCTCACAGCCAGCAGTGTCCTTCCCCACTATTCTCCATCTACCCAAATCCCCAAAGCCTCCAAAACCCAGCTCAAGTGCATATCCTTTAAGAAGCACTTCTGGCCCTTGGACAGCACCAGTCTCCATCACTAGGGAGCACCTGGCAGGATGGCTGCAGTTTACAGAGTGGGATCCTCGCAGGTCTGACTCTGTGTCCCCAAGCCTGGCACAGGGCTGGGCACTGAGTGGGCCTCAGGAAGCACTAGTAGCCCAAAGAACGAACAGAGGACTAGGAAATGAAAGAGTGAACAGGCCAGTGACCTGGCGAGTGAGGGAAGGCTGAACAGGTAGACAGGTGATGATGTGAGCAAATGAATAGCCACAGGGGGAAATGCCTGGCCGGGGGCACACCCATAAAGATGCTGGGTCTGCCCCAGCATGGCCCCTCGCCCTCTTGTAGAGCCCTTGGGTGTCCCACAGACCTGCTGGGATTTTAGAGGCTACAGGCCTGTAACTCCCACAGATTCTGGCTAAATGCCTCTGTGTATGCAGACCCAGCTGGAGGCCGGGAACGCACATGGACAGTCATGTTGGCAACGGCCTGGCCAAGTCTCCCCCCATTCCCCAGAGCCCAGCCCTCTACTCAGAATGGACCAGGTCGTCAAAAGTCAAAAGAAATGGATGAGTGCCCACGTTGAGCCAAGACATCTTCTCAGCATCAGGGGAATGGCGTGAAGAGGCAGGCGGGACCCTGCCCATCTCTGCACCAACCACACCCAGAGACATCCAAGAAGGATGGGGATGGGGTAATGAAGCACAGGCCCACGGGGCTGGGCACGTGGTGACAGTGACACAGCCTGGCCTGGGCATCGAGGAAGGCTTTCTTCTGGAAGCGATGCTTAAGCTTGGGTGATGAGCAGTAGTTGAACAGGCACATGGGGGAAGGGGGCTGGAGATGTTCAGGCAGAGGAGCCAGCATGTGTGAAGACCCTGAAGCTGGAGGGAATGTGGCCTGTTCCAGGAACTGAAGGCAGGCCAGGGGGACCTGAGCCAAAGAGGGAGGGGGTGGGGAGCAAGACGTGGCTAGAAAGTAGCTAGTTGGGGGGAGGGGGAGGTTGGGTTTCATCCTGCAAGCCATGGCATTTATTGAGTACCTACTGTGTGCTTTCTATTAAAAAAAAAACCCTGCATTCAAGATTGTATTAATTCACATTTCAGAACATTTAAATGAAAGTGTTCAAATGCACTGATGTCAGATAATGCGATTTTCTAATGCTTTTCTGAATGAATGAATACCCATCACAGAAGTATAGGAGGGTAGGGACCACCCGCTTCTGTCACATACAGTGCCCAGGATACGGTTCCTCAGAGCCTCCCCATCATGTGAAACTGCTGGCATTTACGAAGCCCGTGGCTCACAAACCACACAAGAACCTAATGAGATGTCAGTGGGTGCCCCTGATACATCCGATACGTCAGCGTCTCCTGAAAGCTCCAAAGCACACATTCTCTCCTAGTTCCCAAGTGCTGCACAGCCTTCCTTCAAAAACACCAACTCAGCTGCCAGGCAGCTTCATGCCCGGGGCACAGCCCTCAGACCTGCGGCTCCATCTCAAGGCTGGCACCAGCCGGATGCTTCCTGGGGTTCCACATAACCCAGCCATCAGGTCCTGTCCAGCTCACAGTTTCTCTTCAGCATGGACACTGTCTCCAATACCTGACACAGGCTGCCTCCCCCCACAAAACAGAGGCTCCTGGAGGTGGGGACCCTGTCAGCCATTGAACTCCCCAGCGCCCCAGCACAGGCCTCACCAGGCCTCTGGCAGGTAAGTACGGGGTCGCCATGGACACCACACACAGGCACACTCCCAGAAGTTGAGTTGTGCTGTCCCAGCTCCTGGAGGACCCAGGATCCCTGGCCCACCCCTGCCACAGCGGGAGACAGGCACTCTCGCCAGCCCCACGTGCATAGCCAGCATCTCCCGAGCTGCTGGTAACACACTTGGAGTCTGCCGCTGACTGGCCCCAACAGCGGGCTCTGGGGCCTGGTGGTGGCTCCAACACTCCAGCCACCCATCAGCCAGGCCAGAGCACGAGCTCTGCGGCCCCACCCTGGGACCAGGCAGCCCAGTGCCCTCTGGCAGAGAAGGCAAGGGAGAGCTGGCCACCAAGGAGGGACAGAAACAGGGCTCCTCCAACCGGCGTTCTCGGAGATGGTCCTGTACAACTGATTCCCACCACCTCCAGCTGGCAGAAAACAGCCCCCTCCCACAAGTGAGAGCTCAGAGGCAGAGAGAGCCAGGACTCCCTCCTTCCCACTGAGGACTAGTCTTGGAGAAGAGGTGCAATGGAGGTAGAGGCAGGGCAGGCCAGTCTCCCCAGGGGCTGGAACTGCAGCCCCCTCCCGCTATGTCATTTCCACTTCCAGGCGGGTGGAGGTGCCGGGAACCTTCTCCCCATCAGCGCTGCCCTCCAAGCTTAGGGCTTCCCATTCTCAGGGCACCTCCACTACCCACCGCACCCCCTCCCCCTCGCAGAACTGGCCTTTGCCAATCACAACCCCTCCCCCATTTCATTTTTTCCCACATCAACAGTCTCTGACAGCCCGTCTCTTTAACACAGGCAGCGGAGGAAGAAGGGGAGAAGGGACAGAGGAATAGAGGGATGGAGGGATGGAGGGATGGAGGGGGATTGGAGCGGCAGGTTGGGCCAAAAGAGACCAAGGGCCATCACACGTCCAGGTAGCACATGTCCCCTCCCAGCAGGCCCGGCACATCTGGACCCAGCTGGTCCCCGCGGCCACCTGGTCCATCCGCCACTGGGTCTAAACGTGAACCCCTGTCTCCGTGGGGCGCCGCACGTGGGGGCCTCCAGTAGCCATGTGAGTGCCCCCCCAGCCCAGGTGCCCAGGTCAGCCCAGCCCCTCGCAGGGACGCAAACAGGGAGGGGGCGCTATGCAGCGCGTGAGGGGGGTGCTGCCCCCGCCCCCTCCCCAGATGCCTGGTCCGGGAAAGAGCTCGGGAAGAGGGGAGCCAGCGGCTCCTGGGGCTACCGAGGCGGGATCCGAGGCAGCTGGGATGAATGGAGGAATGCCCCGACCAGCATAGCCCTGCTCTCCCAGGCGCCAAGGTTGGCCGGGCACGGGAGGGGTCCGTCTGACCCCCAGGCCGCCCTGCGGATTAGGGGGCGGGCCTGAGAAGGGGGCTTCCAGGCTTTGGCAGCCGCTTGATACAGGGTACGGGGGAGTCCGCGGGAAAAAGAGCCAGAATGCGGGTCCGGCCCCGGACAGGGGTTCCGGGCCCCAGTGCCGCCGCCCCCGATTTGAGGGTCCGGGGAGATGTAGATGGGGCGATCCCAACCAGAGAAGGCGCTTCCCAGCCGCACAGCCGGCCCCTCGGACCCGGGCTCGGAAGATAGAACTGGCAGGGGAGGGGGCTTTTCTGCGCCAGCACCGCCCCCCAGTTCAGGGAGGTCTGTCGGGGAGGAGACCGGATTGGGGGGTCTAGACGAGGGACTGAGCGCGCCGGCCCGGGAAGGGGGTAGGAGCCGCCGCGCGCCACCCCCGCGCCCTCACCTGCGCCGGGCTCTTCGGCCGCCTCCGGCCCGTTTGGCCGCTCCGCTGCGCCGCCGCCGCCGCCGCCGCCGCCTCTCGGGTCCGCTCGCAGGTCCGCGCGCCTAGGCCCCAGCCCCCGCCCCGGCCCCGGCCCGCGGGCGCCCCATGCCTCTCCTCCGGCCGGCGCGGCGCCCCAGATGCGGCTGCGGGAGGAGGAGCCGCGCGGCCCCGGCTCCCCGAGAGCGGCGGGGAGGGGGCGGGGAGCGGGGAGAGGCGCGCGGGGGAGGGGGCCGTGCGGCTGCGCCCAAAACCAGGCGCGGATCTGGCCGCGGGCGCGGGGCTGGGGGGGCCTTGGGGGGGCCCGCGCAGTTCCTGGCGCCCCACCCCCACCCGCGCCCCCGCAACCCGGGGGAAGCGGGAGGGTCTCTACAGCCGGAGACCGCTCTGTCGCTAGCCGGAAGAGCGCTTGGAAATCCGGGGCCGCCAGTCCAGAGAGGGCAGGCTACTGGAACAAGGTCACACAGCGCGGCCCGCGGTGGCACGGGACCCCGGAACCCCAGGCTATGGGGCGGGCCGGTAGGAACCTGTGTTGACCATCGCTGCCCCGTGGAGGAGGGAAACTGAGGCCCAGAGAGAACAAGACTGGTCCCGGTCACACTGCGCGAGTCAGGAACCACCCCACCCCCGAGAACTCGGGGCTTCTGCCTCTGGGAATGGGTGCCCCCTCCCGGTGACCTGCTTCCGCAGAACCCTCTCCCAGGTGTCTTCTCGCCTCTGGCTGAACGGGGGTTAAATGCAGTCTCTGAAGTGGGATGGACCTGAACTGCGTACCAGCCCTACCTCTCCTGGCTCTGTGGTTACAGACAAAAGACTGTCCCTCTTTGAGCCCCATTCCTCCACCTGTAAAATGGGGACACCATGAGTCTCTATCGCCAACTTGGGTGAGAAAACCAAAGAGATAATGGGTATAAGCTCTTTACTGGTGCCTGGCATTCAGTAGGTGTCAAATGAATGTGCCTGCCTTCCCTGGCTCCCACACACAGCCATCTCCAGAGAATGCCAGCTGAATGCAGAAGGGTCAGAATGGGTGAAAGGGTGGCCTGCAAGGCTCCTCACAGCCCTATTCCAGTCTCCTCCACCACCCATCCACCCTGCTCACATCCCCAACCCAGTGATGACTGTTCCAGTGCCCAGCCTCTGCCTTTCCCTGTGCCTGACATGCCCTCCCACCTCTCTACCTGACAAACTCCTACTCATCCATCAAGGCCCAAAGCAATCTGTTTCGTACCCCAGCTTCTCATACTCCCTACTAGTCTACCCATGTTTCCTTTCTTCAGAACATATTCCCTTTCCCCCAGTGTCTGGTCTGGGTTTGTCTCTATCTTCTCTGGCTCTAACAACTGGGGTGAGAGGAAGTCACTCAGAGGAGATGACACCCTGAGGCCCAGTGCTGCCCAAGAGGGCTTCCTGGAAGAGGTAGCATTTTAGTAAAGCCTGGATGGAGAGGTGAGTTTAACACTTGTATGCAGCAGGCAAAGAGGTGGCATGTTTGGGCAGGGTGTCAACAAGGAGGATAGTGGGCTCCCTGGAGCAGTGGGAAGATCTTGGCGAATGAGCTGGGAGCCAGCAAGAGCCAGGGGCTGGACAGCGACCTGGCAGTATATATATGATCAGGTTGAAGATGAGCAGGCTTTGCCCTCGAGAACACCTCACACGGGGGCCCGGGAGACTTGCACAAGGATGTTCATAGCAGCATCGTTTGTAATAGTGAAAAGTTGGACACAGCCTTAATGTCCATCATCTGGAAACTGGATAAATAGCAACACATTCAGACAATGGAAAACTGTCTCTGCTCCACAATCCTCAAAATAGGTGAATGCAAGCTTATGCATCCTGAGGCTAAATCTCAAAAACACACTGTTGATTCAGTTTGTGAAAATCCAGGGTTGTACACTTATAATTTGTGTGCTCTTTGTATGAATGTTGCTCTTTGTATGAATGTTATACTTCAACACAATTTTTAAAATAAAAATATATATTGTTGGATGGAAAAAGCAAGTTGCAGATGGAAAATATAATTTCATGCCAGATATATAAAGTTTGAAAACACGCAACACAATACCATATATTGTTTAGCGACACATACATATGTAATACAAGTGTAAAAGCATGCATGGGAGTGATAGACAGCAAATTCAAGAGAGTAGTGACCGTGAGGGAGAGAGGGAAGGGAATGTTGTAATAAGGGCTTTAAATATACTTGAAGTGGTTTATGTCTTAAGCTGGGGTGGTGGGCACATGGGTGTTTGTCATGCTGTTCTCTAGACTTTTCTTTGGACATTAAATATTCCTATTGTAATACTTTTTTGTTTTGTAGAAAGTCAGGTGGTGCCTGGGAAGGCAATGGGGAGCCATTGCTGGTTCTTGAGCAGGAGTGTGACATGGCAGTGGACTGGAAGAGGCAAGGCTAGAGAAAGGAAGGTCAAGGAGGCTAGTGTGATGGCACAGGGGAGAGATGCAAAGCTCCAAGTGGGAACAAGGATGGGGTTATGAGGAGGAGGGGAAGAAAGGGCAAGTTTTAGAGGAATAAGCATTGGGCATGCTTAGGCAAGGGTCACAAACCTAAATGCCCACAGGGCTTGGACAGGTTGTTTAAGCAAGTTGTGAGCCTGGAGTTGTGGGGACTGTGATACATAGTCCAGCAGGAGCAGCCCCTACTCAGCACCAGCTGATTTTGCCATCTAGGGAAGGAGACAGTGGAGCCATATCTTATTTTTTCAAGAGTAACTAGCAGTTAAGATTTTCTGAAATGTAAAACTTCAGAAAATCCTGGAAAATAATGGCAACTAAAGTGAAAAAATTGTTAACTCTATGCAAACCAAGCCATATAGGTTCACAGCCTCTCCAGTGAGGAAGAGACTTCAGGAGAAGAAATGAAGGGATAATGACATAGAGTTTTCCTGCCTGTGAGGCTGAGGAGGCTCACAACCTGAGCAGCAATCAGGGAGGGCTTCCTGGAAGAACTGGCACAGGACAGCGAAGGGGGAAGGCATTTCTGATCGAAAGAACAGCATATGCAAAGGCAGGACTGAGTTGAGGGAGCCTAAAAGAAAAAAGAGCAAAAAACAGGAACAGGCGTTTCACAGAAGGGGAAACATATGGCCAGTAAACATACGAAGAGGTGCCTGACCTCGTTAGTCATGGGGGAAATGTAAGTCAAGACCATGATGAGATGCCACTGCACGCCCAGTCGACTGGTAACAATGAGAACGCGGGACAATACCAAGAGCTAGGGAAGCTGTAGCTCAGTGGCAGCTCCGAAGTTGCTGCCAGGAGGATGATCTGGGCCACCCACTGCGACCCAGCACTTCCACTCCTGAGGTTTATGCCCACGAGAATCCCATGCAGAGGTACACTGGGCCAGTGCTTCTCAAATGTGAATACCCAGTGAATCCCCCAGGGGTCTTGTTAAAATGCAGATTCAGTTTTGGCGGGGCTAGGGCATGGCTCCAGACTCTGCATTTCTAACAAGTTTCCAGGGGATGCCCAGGCTGAGGATGCCCAGGCCGCATTTTGCAGAGCTTTAGGATTTATGCACAGGAACAGCCACACAGCACTGTTTGCAATAGCAGAAGACCGGAAGACAACCTGATTGTCAATTGAAGGGAGAATAAATAAATAAATAATGGTATAGTCACATACAGCCTTCAAACAAATGAATCATGATTATATACAACAACCTGGAGACATTCTCATCAACAGTATTGAGTTAAAAAGAAAAGACGAGTATATACAGTATGGCACTTTTAACATAAAATTAATAAACAAGTAAAAACAAACTACATATTAATTAGGTATATATACATGTAATAATACTAAAAACAAGGAAACTAGCAGAGGATAAACTCAAAATTCAGAATCTTAGTGACCTCCAGCAGACAGCTGGGGGATGGGACGGGGTGCAGCACAGAGGCAGATGTCAGATACTATTCTGGTCTAGTTCTTGGGGTGAGCAGTGGATCCAGGTGCGTATATTAGATTATGTTTTCTACTATCTTGTATTATATACATTGTAGGACTTGATGCACCAATGCTGAAGGCATGTCATGAACCAAGGACTCAGTTTAACTCACTTGTGTGTATCTGAAGTATGGATTTTTAAAAAGAGAGAGAGAAACTCAGAGACAAAGACAGAAAAAGAGTTGGAGAGGCCCACAGAGATGGAGTGAGAGTGGAATATAAGCCAGGTCTGTAATTTGATAATGATTAAATCCAGATAATGACCATATCTACCTAATGATGACATTGAGCTTGTACCAAACCAGATAAGGTCCAGATCGGTCAACATGGATCTGGGGAATGCCCACTCCAGTGCTGTTCTCTGTATTCATCAAGCATATGTCAGGCAGGGCCCACCCCTCAGGGAAAAGGGGAGGGAGGAGCCTCACAGGCTAGCCTGGGCCAAGGACCCCTGCAGGGATCCTCCTCCCAGGGCTCTGGCTCCAGTCTGCCCCTTCGCAATCCATCTTCCACACCAGCCCCAGACAGATCTTTCTATAATATGGATCTGACTGTGCCCCTTTCCTGTTCAGAAGCCTGCCTTGGCTCCCTAGTACCTGGGGATAAAGTCTGACCTCCTGAGTCTGGTATTCAAAGCCCTTCACCAGTTGGCTTTCACATCTGCTCCTACCTCAATCTTGGCCAAACCCCATGACTCAGGTACAAGCTCTGCAGTTTCTCCTGAAGACAAGCTGTTTCACACCTCAGCCTTTATCTGAAATGCCTCTTCTCCCATTGTGTAGTCACCTTGCAAAATTCAACTCAAATGTCACCTATTCTGGGGAAATCACCCCTGACTTCTATGTCTCATTCCTGGTTTTATATCCCCAAAATACTTTATGATGACAAAGACACACCACGTCTCAAAGCAAATGCTATTGGTGCCTGCCTTGAGTTCTGCTGCAGCCTTGGTGGACAGCTCCTGAACTCTGGTCTGCTGCAAGCACCCACCAGGTCTCTCCACTTTTCTGCCTGATGGCATTTTCTGAAGTTGCAAGAGCTTGTCCCATCCAAGCACAGGATGGCTTGGAAATGCAGGAGAGTAAGGTCCCCAGCAGAATCTTCAGTCCCTTGGGGAAAAGAGTCACAAAGGAAATGCTGCAGCCTCCGAACCTTCAGGGAGACAGTCTCAGGCATGCTTTCCACCATTCTTCAGAAGGTCCCCACAGAGCTCCAGTGGCCCACAGTGGTGCCCTGCTGGCAAATGCCCATTTGATTGACTTTCCCTCCTCCTCTGCCTCCCTCCTGCAGACCAGGATCACCTCCCAAATAAACTACATGCACTCAAGTGCCTGTTTCAGGGTCTACTTGGGAGAAACCCACACTTAGGCACACCTGTTACTTCTACCTCTCCCACAAGTCTGGAAGTAGCTCCTTGGGGTTCAGGCCACATTAAATTAACCTCATATTGTGGTATTTGAGACCTGTCACGGTTATGGCTGTAATCCCAGTGTTTTGGGAGGCTGAGGCAGGAGGATTGCTTGAGGCTAGGAGTTCAGGACCAGCTGGGCAACACGGCGAGACCTCATCCCTACAAAATTAAAAAGTTAGCTGGGTGTGGTGGTGCATGCCTGTAGTCCCAGCTACTTGGGAGGCTGAGGTGGGAGAATCACTTGAGTCTAGGAGGTCAAGGCTGCAGTGAGCCGTGTTTGCACCACTGCACTCTAGCCTGGGTGACTGGGGGAGACCCTGCCTCAAAAAATAAAAAAATAAAAAAAGGCAGCATTTGACAATCTGCGTTCATACTACGTGCTGCTTGCATCTGTATGAACTTGGCCACGCTCAGCCAAAACAAGCAGAAGATTCTCAAACTTTTAATGACACTTAATGACATGTATCCCAGGAGAGGGGAGCTATGCAGAATTACCTCCTTTCTTCTCCTTCCCCATATTTTCCAAATTTTCTATATTGTTCAAATTTGTTCCAAAATAAATGTCTAAGTGTCATGTATTCCTTTGCTCTGTTTTGCTGTGTTTTCCCGGTGTAGAGGGAGTGTGGGCTCTGGAGTGAGCAGCCCTAGATTCATATCTTGGCTCTGCCACACACTGGCTGTGACCAGGCAAGTTACCCAACCTCACTGGGTCTCAGTTTCCACATTCAAAAAATGGACACAGCCCAAAACAACACAAACACCTACTTTGCAGGGTGGCTGGGACTTTTATAATGGAAGCACGTTGTGAACCACAAAGTGAATTGCAAGGCTGAGTTATCGTCTTCCCCGGGGCTGGCATCAGGCCTGACATGGAGGAGGTGCCTGGGAAATGTTTGGAGAACAAAATGATTGAGGCTAGAAGTAGCAATTCCACACTGTTCCTTATTCATTCATTCACTCACTTGATGCCCACTGATGCCTACCCAGGTCCAGCCCCTGCTGGGTACCAGGGATGCAGAGTTGCATGAGGAATGTCACTGGCCTCAAGGGGCTTGCTGTCCACAGAGGAGACACAAGAAAACCCACCACTCCTGGAGGGCACCAACTGAGCTTTGGGAGAGGGTGGGAAGGGTTCCAGGAAGAGGCGGCCCCTAAGCTGTGCAGGACTTAGCCTGAAGAGCAAGGGGAAGACAGAGGGGACGTTGCAGCATAAGGACTTGCTCAGAGACCCGGAGGCCAGGCTGGGGCACATCTGAGCCACTACTGGCAGCTCACTGAGAGGGAAGCCTCGAAAGCTTAAAAGGTGAAGCCAGAAAGGTTGGCAGGGATTGGATCATTGTGACCGTGAGGTCCTCTCAAGGCATCAGGACTTTCTATTGAAGGTGATAGTGATCTATAGAAAATGAGGAAAAGGCTGGGAAAGAACTGTTGACTTTTTTTTTTTTTTCTGGAGATGGGGTCTGTCTCTGTAGCCCAGGCTGAAGTACAGTGGCATGATCATGGCTCAATGCAGCCTCAAACTCCTGGGCTCAAGTGATCCTCCCACCTCAGCCTCCCCAGTAGCTGCGATTACAGGTGCACGCTACCGTGCCCTGCTTGAGTCTTTGATTTCGTGGACTTGGGTGATTCATTTTGCCTCTCGGGGCCTTGGTTTCCTCGTCTGCACAATGGGGACAAAAATCTCACAGCAAGGATATTCTGAGGAAAACGTGAAATGAGGTGTGCTCATTGCCTGGTAGAGAGGAGGAAGGTGTTCAGTTCCGTAGATATGAGTTGAACGAGTGAATGATTGAATGAGTGAATGAATGAATGAATGAATGAATGAATGAATTTCTGCCCAGCTCAGGAGCACCCTGAGACCTTCCCTTATACTCTCCTAAGCCGGGAACTCACCAGCCCCAATCCACCTTCTCCCTCCCCACCTCCCTTGCAGTAATACCTCCCACTCACCCCCAGGCCACAAGGCTGGAGGGCTGGGACTTTTTCAGGGCCACCAAGTGAGGTAAATGCACAGCGGAGTCCATTGCTCTGTCCCTGCTCTGTGGTGCCAGGAGCATTTTTCCTCTGCCCCTCAACATAGATTTGCCATAGGCCCTGCCTAGTGCTCTCTGAGATGAGGCGGCACCTGGGTCTCACTGTCTACTTGAAGGGCCAGTACAGCCTGCCTCTGCCTGCCAGATGCCCGAGCCACCATCCGCTCCCACCCGAGTCCTCGGCTCTTCTTAAAATAATTCCTCCTGTTTCCTTGGAGACATCTCTCACATGGAAGAAAGGAAAGGCGGAAAGGAGGAAGGGAAGGAGGAATATGGGCTGGATGCCATTTCCTGAGCACCTACTGTGTGTCAGCACCCCTGTGAACTGGAGATCGCTCCAGGGCCTTTGCAGTTAAGGAGCTGAGGCTTGCAGACCTGAGATCATTTGTGCCAGGCCTCGGAGCCGGGCCAGGATTTGAACCCAGGTCTGTAGGACTTGAAAGCCAAAATTTGTTGACAGGATGGAAAGGTGTGTTTGGGACTGTGAGGGAGAGTCCTGTCCCTACTCCAGGTCCAAGTGTCCTGACCAGGGCACTGCTTGTTTCCCAACACCCTCTCCCTTCCTTGATTCAATTCAGAAAACATTTCTGGGCACCTTTTGTATGTCAGGCCCTGGGCCAGGCACGGGGTAGGAGGAGTGTCTCAGGAACAAGACAAGGTCTTCTCCCTTCGAATGCTCAGAGCGTGGGACAAGTGGGAGGGGTAGAAGGATAGAGAGAAAGAGGCCCCTGGCCCTGTATTTCCTGAGCATCGCGCCAAAGTCTTCAGAGGGGCTTTCAACTGATTCTCCCGATACCTCAGCTGGGAGGATTTAAAAGCCCCCTTTTCTGAGGGGAAACTGAAGCCCAAGTAAGTAAATGCATTTTTCCAAGGGAGAAAGTGGTGGAGCCGGGATAAAGTCCCAGGTTATGCTGAAGTGGGCAGAAGACGACTTTCTGGAATTGTCCCACAGACCCATACAAAGCGGGGTGAGGGAGGGGTTGTGGCTGGGAACCCAAGGACCCTTGGGTGGAGAGGGAGAAATGGAGGGATGTGGACAGATGGGTTTCAGCGCTTTTCTGGCCTCAGCTCCCTCATGTCAGCTCTGGGCCTGACCTCACCTGGGTATCTGACACCTTCACCCAAGTAGAGGGACAACCAAACCCTGCCTGCCTCAGCATCTAGTAAATCCCACTCAAAGCATCTCGTAAACAGGCCTCACCAGTGAACATCTGGTCAACCATCAACCCATGCATCCTCTGGTGACCCACCCAAGCAGCCCATCTTGTTGACCCTATTCATCCAAATCTTGGATTTAGAGGCAACTCTCACATCTGAAGTCTAGGAGAAGAGAGGCTTTTTCCGAACAGAAGGAAGCCAGGGACACCAGAAAGGAGGCCACTGAAACTGTCCAGGAGAGAGCTGATGGGACCTGGACTGGGCTGGAATGTAGGAGGGGGAGGAGGGAACAGTGGAAAGACATAGCAAGTAGGCAGAACTGACATTGTTGCTGATGGATCCCAAAGTGGGGATGGGGGAGAAGAGGAGGCAAAACCAGGCTCCAGTATCTGGTATGAGGGACTGGTAGGGCTGCCCTGGAGACAGGAGGTCTGGGCAAAGGGCAGGGGGAGGCAGGAAGAGGAAGGCCCACTTGGGGACTTGTGTGCACTGTCTATGGGACACAGAGTGCTGTTCCTCCTTTGGCGCCATGTTTTAAGTTTGCAAACAGCTGTTAATCCACAGTCTCCCTGGAACCTCCCAACAAACCTGTGGGGGTTGAATGAGAAGATGTGCTTTTTCTCAGAGGGAAACTTGGAGGCTTAGAGGGTGGTGAGGACCGACCCACGGATTCACGGAGTGACTGTGGGGCCGGGTGTTTTGCTTCAAGACCAAGGCTTTTCTCTTGCACACAAGGAGCCTGCCAGGCATCCAGAGGCTTGAAAAGAGATGTCCAGAAAAATGGGCACTCAGGGGAGAGGCTGAGCCTGGAGAGGGAATGACTGAAGGCGTGGAGTGAGCAAGGTCATTCAATAAGTGGGCCTTGAGAGAGACAGGAAAATCCTCCGGGCAGAGCCTCAGGACATAGCCACTTCATGAGTCAAGCAAAAGAGGCTAAAAGAATGTGAGCAGGTAAGAAGGAAAACAGCGAGTGGCATGTGACAGAAGTCAGGGCAGACTGTGCTTCCCGGAGGAGAAAGTGGCCCACAGCGCTATGAGATGCAGGCTGCCTCTGCACCACTCACACCTGAGCCCTGTGGGGAGGCTCAGAGGAGACAACGGGCACATCGTAACAGGCCAGGAGAAATTGTTCTGGTCCTGGCTCTGCCACCATCTCTCCAGGTGACCTTAGACAAATCCCTTTCCCTCTTTTTTTTTTTTTTTTTTTTTTTTTTTTGAGACGGAGTCTTGCTCTGTAGCCCGGGCTGGAGTGCAGTGGCCGGATCTCAGCTCACTGCAAGCTCCGCCTCCCGGGTTCACGCCATTCTCCTGCCTCAGCCTCCCGAGTAGCTGGGACTACAGGCGCCCGCCAGCTCGCCCGGCTAGTTTTTTGTATTTTTAGTAGAGACGGGGTTTCACCGTGTTAGCCAGGATGGTCTCGATCTCCTGACCTCGTGATCCGCCCGTCTCGGCCTCCCAAAGTGCTGGGATTACAGGCTTGAGCCACCGCGCCCGGCCCCCTTTCCCTCTTTGCACTCCTATTTTCCCCTCTGTCCAATAAAAGGACTCAGTTTCTGGGCATTTTTAAAAGAATATTTACTGGGCCAAGCGTAGTGGCTCATGCCTGTAATCCTAGCACTTTGGGAGGCTGAAGCAGTTGGATCACCTGAGATCAGGAGTTCGAGACCAGCCTGGCCAACATGGTGAACCCCTGTCTCTACTAAAAATATAAAAAATTAGCTGGGCATGGTGGTGGGTGCCTGTAGTCTCAGCTAGTCGGGAGGCTGAGGCAGGAGAATCACTTGAACCCAGGAGGTGGAGGTTGCAGTGAGCCAAGATCACAACACTGTACTTCAGCCTGGGCAACAGAGCGAGACTCTGTCTCAAAAAAAAAAAAAAAAGAATATTTACTGAGAGCCTGCTATGTGTCAGACACTGTCCTAGGGATTTGGAGCAAACAAAACATAAAGAACCTGCCTTCGTGGAGCTTACATCTAACAAAAGGAACTGGTCAATAAACAAAAAACATAATAAATCAGTAAATGACACAGATGGCTATAAGTTCTATGACAAAAAGGAACGAGACAGGCATGGTGGCTCGTGTCTATAATCCTAGCATTTTGGGAGGCTGAGGCAACAGCATCACTTGAGTCTAGGAGTTTGAGACCAGCCTGGGCAACATAGCCAGATCTCATCTCTACTAAAAAAACTGAAAATTAGCCAAGTATGCTGGGGTGTGCCTGCAGCCCCAGCTATTCAGGAGGCTGAAGCAGAAGGATCATCTGAGCGCAGGAGATGGAGGCTGTAGTGAGCTATGATTGCACTTCAGCCTGGGCAACAGAGTAAGACCCTGTCTCAAAAATCAAACAAAAACAAAAACATAAAAAAGGAAAAGCAGAGAAGGTAAGGGGAATAGGGGGTGCTAGAGTTGATGAAGATGATTAAATAGGGAAGTCAGGTAGGACTCACTGAGAAGGTAAGATGTGAGGAACAGAGCAAAGGAGGCAGCCCTGCAGATATCTCGGTGAAAAGCATTCCAGCTGGAGGGAACAGCAATGCAAACAGCCTATGGTGAGAGATACTACACTCTCACCACTGTCAAATGCTATCGATTTTAAACATTATATATAAATGAATAAGTCTTCAAGAAAGTAGGGAAATTCTCTTGTGCCAGAAACAAAGCAGGAATATGAGTCCTGGGAGATCAACCTACACTGGTGTTGTGGGACGCCATGCAGACATCTCTAACTCAGGCAATACAAAGCCTGCAGCCTATACAGGACAGACAGCCAAATGAGTCAGCGACCACCCTACACAAATTATGGACTCAGGAAAGGCATGATTTTTTTTTTTTTTTAATCCTGCCCCATGAAGACAGACAGCAAAGAAAATGATCTGTCTCAGCTTTGGATCTGGGTGGGATTAAAGAGGAGTAACCTCTGAGAAGTTGTGGATATTGACCGGCCCTCACATGGATTCAAGGCCTGAATTCTAAATATTTACGTGATACCAAAAAATTCAAGCTCCGAATTTCTTTCTTTCTTTTTTTTTTTGAGATAGAGTCCCCCTTTGTCACCCAGGCTGGAGTGCAGTGACACAATCTTGGTTCACTGCAACCTCTGCCTGCCCGATTCAAGCAATTCTCCTGCCTCAGCCTCCAAGTAGCTGGGATTACAGATGCATACCACCACGCCTGGCTAATTTTTGTATTTTTAGTAGAGACAGGGTTTCACTAATGTTGGCCAGGCTGGTCTTGAACTCCTGACTTCAGGTGATCTACCCACCTTGACCTCCCAAAGTGCCGGGAATACAGGCGTGAGCCACTGCGCCTAGCCTGAGAATTTCCATTGTAAATGGATAGGAAAATTAACAAAGCCAAAGGTTGGTTCTTTGAAAAAAGATCATGAAGAGAGAGAGAGAGAGGGAGATAACATAAGTTATAAACATCAAGAATGGCCGGGCGCGGTGGCTCACGCCTGTAATCCCAGCACTTTGGGAGGCCGAGGCGGGCGGATCACAAGGTCAGGAGATCGAGACCACGGTGAAACCCCGTCTCTACTAAAAATTACAAAAAATTAGCCGGGCGCGGTTGTGGGCGCCTGTAGTCCCAGCTACTCGGGAGGCTGAGGCAGGAGAATGGCGTGAACCCGGGAGGCGGAGCTTGCAGTGAGCCGAGATCGCACCACTGCACTCCAGCCTGGGCTGGGCGACAGAGCGAGACTCCGTCTCAAAAAAAAAAAAAAAACATCAAGAATGAAGAAAGGGCATCACTACAGATACTATAGACTTATTTATTTATTTATTTATTATTTATTTTTGATACAGAGTCTCAATCTGTCCACCAGATTGGAGTACAGTGGTGCAATCTCAACTCACTGCAACCTCCGCCTCCTGGGTTCAACCAATTCTCCTGCTTCAGCCTCCCGAGTAACTGAGACTACAAGAGCACACCACCACGCCTGGCTAATCTTTGTATTTTTAGTAGAGATGGGGTTTCACCATATTGGCCAGGCTGGTCTTGAACTTCTGACCTCAAGTGATCTGCATGCCTCAGCCTCCCAAAGCACTGCACCCGTAGATACTATAGACATTTAAAAGGCAATAAGAAAATATTGTAAACATCTTTATGCCAAAACTTGGATGATTTAATTGAAATTGACAAATTCCTTGAAAAGCATTACTTACCAAAAGGATACAAGAAGAAATAAAAATTTTGAACAGCCTTATACTTATTTTTAAAAACTGAATCTCTAATTTAAAGCCTTCTCACACAAAAAAATTATCTAAGCCTGGATGGTCTCACTGGTGAATTTTCCCATTTAGAGAATAAAGAACATTAATCCTATAAATTCTTCTAGAGAATAGTAAAGGAGGGAATATTTCCTGACTCAATTTATGAATACTTCCTGACTCACTTTACATTACAAAAAAGAAAAATTATAAGCCAATATCTACATAAATGTAGATGCAAAAATACTAAACAAATATTAACGTAATAAATCTAGTGTTATATAAAAAGAACAATACAACATGACCAAATGTGATTTATTTCATGAATTTAATGCTGCTTTTAAATTCAAAAATCAGCCATGTGCGGTGGCTCACATCTGTAATCCTAGCACTTTGAGAGGTTGAGGAGGGCGACTGCCTGAGCTCAGGAGTTCAAGACCAGCCTGGGGAACACAGTGAAACCCCATCTCTAGTAAAATACAAAACGTTAGCTGGGCGTGGTGGCATGCACCTGTGGTCCCAGCTACTCGGGAGACTGAGGTGGAAGAATTGCTTGAACCCGGGAGGTAGAGATTGCAGTGAGCCGAGATCGCGCCACTGCACTCCAGCCTAGGTAACAGAGTGAGACTCCATCTCCATTAAAAAAAAAAAAAAAAAAAATCAATATGGCAGGGCATGGTGGCTCACACCTGTAATCCCAGCACTGTGGGAGGCCAAGGGGGGCAGATCACTTGAGGTCAGGAGTTCAAGACCAGCCTGGCCAACATGGCAAAACCCCATCTCTACTAAAAATACAAAAAATTAGTCGGGCATGGTGACACACACCTGTAATCCCAGCTACTGGGGAGACTGAGGTGGGAGAATCACTTGAACCTGGGAGGTGGAGGTTGCAGTGGGCCAGGATCTCGCCACTGCACTCTAGCCTGGGCCATAGAGCTATAATCTGATTTTAAAAATCAATCAATATGGCCAGGTGCAATGGCTCACTCCTGTAATCCCAGCACTTTGGGAGGCTGAGGTTGGTGGATCACTTGAGGTCAGGAGTTCGAGACCAGCCTGGCCAACATGGCAAAACCCCATCTCTACTAAAAATGCAAAAATTAGCTGGGCACGGTGGTGCATGTCTGTAGTCCCAGGTACTTGGGAGGCTGAGATGGAGAATCGCTTGAACCCAGGAGACGGAGGTTGTAGTTAGCTGAGATCTTGCCACTGCACAAAAAATCAATATAATTCACCACTTTAAAAATGTTCTGTTTGTTTATTTATTTATTTATTTATTTATTTATTTATTTATTTTGAGACGGAGTCTCGCTCTGTTGCCCAGGCTGGAGCACAGTGGCGCGATCTCAGTTCACTGCAAGCTCCACCTCCTGGGTTCACGCCATTCTCCTGCCTCAGCCTCCCGAGTAGCTGGGACTACGGGTGCCCGCCACCACGCCTGGCCAATTTTTTGTATTTTTTTTTAGTAGAGACGGGGTTTCATCATGTTAGCCAGTATGGTCTCGATCTTCTGACCTCATGATCCGCCTGCCTCGGCCTCCCAAAGTGCTGGGATTACAGACGTGAGCCACCAGGCCCGGCCATTACTTTAAAAATGTTCTAAAAAACTATCATTTCAAAAAATGTGGGAAAAAAATAAAAAAATGTGGAAAACATTTGGTAAATTCAATACCCATTCAAAATAAAAATTATGCATACTAGAAAATGAAAAGGTCTTCACTTACCTTATAATGGGCACTTATAAAACCCTATAGCTAACATCACACTTATTGGTGAAAAACATTTAGAATGCTTTTCCCTTTAGATTAACTGTCTACTGTCATTATTTTTATTTAACATTGTATTAGAGATCCTAGTCAGTGCAAAAAGATGAGAAAAAATGTACAAACTGGAACTGAAGAAGTAAAAATATCATTATTCACAGACGACATTTTGTGAATGTGGAAAATCCAAAAGAATCTACAAACTATTAGAGTTAAGAAGTGAGTTTAATCGGATTATAGCTCTATGGCACAGGCTGGAGTGCAGTGGCGAGATCCTGGCCCACTGCAACCTCCACCTCCTGGATTCAAGCAATTCTCTTGCCTTGGCCTCCTGAGAAGCTGGGATTACAGGTGCACGCCACCACACCTGGCTAATTTTTTTGTATTTTTAGTAGAGATGGGGTTTCACCATGTTGGCCAGGCTGGTCTGGAACTCCTGACCTAAGGTAATCCACCCGCCTTGGCCTCCCAAAATGCTGGGATTACAGGCATGAGCCACCGTGCCTGGCCCAAACAAAAAAATTTAAATAGACAATATAATATCACCAAAAACCCATAAAATACCCAGAAATCTCTCTAATGAAAGACGTGTAAGACTTTTACACTGAAAATCACAAAACCCTGCAGAAACAAAAGAAAAAAAAAACCTAATAAATGGGGAGATATATCGTGTTCATAGCGAGAATCTGTTTCAAAAAAAAAAAAAAAAACCAATATGGCCAGGGGCGATGGCTCACTCCTGTAATCCCAGCACTTTTTAACTATTTGAAAGATAACAGTTCTTCCCACATGGATCTATAGATCCCAATCCCAATTAACATCCTCTTGGGAACTTGATAAGCTCATTCTAAAATTTATATGAAAATCCAACAGACTTTCAATTGCAGAGACTGTATCGAAGAAGTAGCATGAAGCTATAGGACTAATATTACTAGATTTCAGGGTATATTATAACATATATTGGAGAGAAAATATTTACAACAAAGGGCTGGTATCTAGGATATATAAAGAACTCTCAAAACTCAATAATTTTTTTAAAAAAAAACAACAAACAATCCAATAAGAAAATGGGCAAAACACATTAGTGGACATTTTACCAAAGAAGAGATACTGATGGCATATAAGCCCATGAAAAAATGTTCATCATCATTAGCCATCAGGAAAATGCCAATTAAAAGCACAATGAGATAGCGTTATATACCTATCAGAATTGCTAACGTGAAAAACAGTGACAACACCAGATTTTGCAAGAATGCAGAAAAAGTGAATCACTCATATGTTGCTAGTGGGAATGTAAAGTGGTACAGCCCCTCTAGAAAACAGTTTGACAGGTTTTTAAAAAATAAAATTAAACATAAACTCTGGGAATTAATAAGCAATTATAGCAAGGTTGCAGGATACAAAGTTAATATACAAAAATCAATTACTTTCACCAGCAACAAACAAGTGGAATTTGGAATTAAAAACCTGATACCATTTACATTAGTATCCCCAAAATGAAATAGGTATAAATCTAACAAAAATATGTATAAGATCTACATGAGAAAAACTATAAGATTCCAATTAAAGAAATCAAAGAACAGAATACATGGAATGTTATTCCATGTTCATGGATAGAAGATTCAATCTTTTCAAGATGTCAGTTCTTTTCAACTTGATTTATAGTCAATGCAATCCCAATCAAAATCCCAACAAGTTATTTGAGGGTATTGACAAACTGATTCTAAAAGTTATACAGACAGGCAAAAGACCAAGAATAGACAATTAAACATTAAAGATTTATAAAGTTGGAGGGCTGATACTACCCAGCTTCAAGATTTACTATAAAGCTATTACTGTCAAGACAATGTGGTCATTGGTGAACGAAAAGACAAACAGATCAATGGAACAGAATAGAGAGCCCAGAAATAGAACCACGTAAGTATAGTCAGCTGATATTTGACAAAGAAGCAAAGGCAACACAGAGGAGCAAAGAGAGTCTTTTCAACAAATGGTGCTGGAAAAACTGGATATCCCGTGCCAAAAACAAACGAACAAACAAAAATAGTCTAAACACAGACTTTTTATCTTTCACAAAAATTAACTCAAAATGGATCATAGACATAAATCATAAAACACAAAACTATTAAAGTCCTAGATGATAATAGGGTAAAGCCTACATGACCTTAGGAATGGTAACGACTTTTTAGATACAAACAAATACCACCAAAGGCAGGAGACATAAAAGAAATAATTTATAAGCTGGGTTTCATTAAAATTAAAAACTTCTGCTCTGCAAAAGACAATATCAAGAGAATGAGAAGATGAGCCATAGACTAGGAGGAAATACAGTCAGGCATTGCTTAATGGTGGGGATATGTTATGAGAAATGCTTCATTATGTGAATTTGTCCCTGTGCAAAGAACATCATAGAGTGTACTGGCACCAACCCAGGTGCTATAGCCTACTACACACCTAAGCTGGGTGGTATAGCCTATTGCTCCTAGACTGTAAGCCTGTACAATATGGTACAGTACCATATACTATAGGTAACTGTACACAATGGTACATATTTGTGTATCTAAACATATCTAAACAGAAAAGGTACAGTAAAAATATGGTGTAAAAGATTTTAAAATGGTACACCTGTATAGGGCATTTATCATCAGTGGAGCTTGCAGGAATGGGAGTTGCTCTGGGTAAGTCAATGAGTGAGGGGTGAATGAATGTGAGGGCTGAGGACATTACTATACACTAATATAGAATTTATGAATACTGTATACTTAGGATACACTAAATTTATAAAAAATATTTTTCTTTCTTCAATAATAAATTAACCTTAGAACTCTCAAGGAACTCTCAAAATGCAACAAGAACTCAACTCAGATTACTGTACCTTTTTTACTTTATAAACTTTAAACTTAAAAAATACTTTTTGGCTTGGCACGGTAGCTCACACTTGTAATCCCAGCACTTTGGGAGGCCGAGGAGGGTGGATCACCTGAGGTCAGGAGTTCAAGACCAGCCTGGCTTACGTGACAAAACCCTGTCTCTACTAAAAATACATTAGCCGGGCATGGTGGCCGGCACCTGTAATCTCAGCTACTTGGGAGGCTGAGGCAGGGAGAATTGCTTGAACCTGGGAGGCAGAGGTTGCAGTAAGCCGAGATTGCGCCACTGCACTCCAGCCTGGGCAACACAGCAAGAATTCATCTCAAAAACCAAACAAAACAACAATGACAAAAACTTTTGACTCTTGTGTAATAACAATTAGCTTAAAACACAAACACATTGTACAGCTGTACAAGAATAAACACGAGATGCATGAGCCGCTGCCAGCATACCATGGCATACTGTTTTAAGTAAACTTTTTTTAATAGTAGAAGTACGCTCTAAAATAACAATGAAAACATGATATAGTAAATACACAACCAGTGACAGTTGTTTATTATCATTATTAAATGTACATAATTGTATATGTTAGACTTTTATACTACTGGTGGCACGGTAGGTTTGTTTACATCGGCGCTACTACAAACACATGAAGAATGTGTCAGCCTAGAACATTAAGACATCTACTATGTCACTAGGCAATATGACTTTTTTTAAAGCTCCATTATAATTCTATAGGACCACCTACATATATGTGGCTTGTCATTGACAGAAACATTATTATGCGGTGCATGACTGTATTTGTAAAAGAAATACTTGGTAAAGGACTGTTATCCAAAATACACGAAGAACTCCTAAAACTCAACAATAAGAAAACAAACAACCCGACTTAAAACTGGGCAAAAGACCTTAACAGACACCTCTCCAAAGATATACAGATAGCAAGTAAACATATGAAAAATGTTCAACATCATATGTCATCAGAGAATTGCAAATTTAAACAACGAGATACCACTCCATACACACCTATTAGAATGGCAAAAATCCAAAACACTGACAACACCAAACGCTGGTGAGGATGTGGAGCAACAGGAACTCTCATTCACTGCTGGTGGGAATGCAAATGGTACAGCCACTTTGGAAGATGGTTTGGTGGTTTCTTACAGAATTAAATATACTCTAACCATCTGATCCAGCAATCATGCTCCTTAGTATTTGCCTAAACGAGTTGAAAACTTACATCACATAAAAACTTGCACTTCAAATTCTATTTCAGTTTTATTGATAATCGCCAAAATACAGAAGCAACCAAGATGTCCTTCAGTAGGTTAGTGGACAAGTAAACTGTGCTATATCCAGACAGTGAAATATTATTCAGCACTAAAAAGAAAGGCACTATCTAGCCATGAAAAGACATAGAGAAATATTAAATGCCTATTACTAAGAGAAAAGAGCCAATCTGAAAAGGCTACCTACTGTATGATTTCAACTGCAGTTGACCCTTGAACAACACAGGTTCTAATCACACAGGTCCACTTATATGTGGATTTTATATATATATATATATATATAAAACAACTTTGAAATTTGCAATAATTTGAAAAAATTCACAGATGAACCACCACCCCTGAGACAGCAAGACCAACACCTCCTATTGCTCCTCTTCCTCAGCCTACACTATGTGAAGATAAGGGTAAAGACCTTTATGATTATCTACTTCCACTGAATGAATAGTAAATGTATTTTCTCTTTCTTATGATTTTTCATCATAACATTTTCTTTTCCCTGGCTTACTTGATTGTAAGAATACAGTATGTAATACGTATACCATACAACATAGGTGTTAATCAACTGCTCGTTATCAGTAAGGCTTCTGGTCAACAGTAAGTTATTAGTAGTTAGGTTTTGGGGGTCAAAAGTTATACTCAAATTCTCAACTGCACACAGGGTCAGTACCCCTGCCTCCTGCATTGTTTAAGTATCAGCTATAAATGACATTCTGGAGAAGGCAAAATTATGGAGACAGTAAAAGCATCAGGTGGTTGCCAGGGGTTGGGGGTAGAGAGGGATGAACGGGTGGAACATAGAGGATTTTCAGGGCAGCGAAAATTATCTGAATGACACTGTAATGAGAGACACATGTCGTTTTACATTGGCCAAAAGCCACAGAATGTACACCAGAGTGAACCCTAATGTAAACCATGGTCTCTGTGTGATAATGATGTGTCAATTTAGGTTTATTGATGATAACAAATGCACCACTCTGGTGGTGGGATTTCGAGGCAGGGGAGGCTCTGTGTATGTAGGGTTGGGGACATATAAGAACTCTCTGTACCTTCCATTCAATTTTTTTTCTGTAAATGTAAGATGGCTCTACAAAATAAAGTCAATTGAAAAAAACACCCTAAACATACAGTTACCATACACCCCAGAAATTGCACTCTTGGGCATTTATCCAAGAGAAATAGAAACTTATGTTCGCACAAAAATCATGTTCACATAATTGTTTATAGCAACTCTATTCATAGCAACCCCAAACTGGAAACAACTCAGATATCCTTCAACAGATGAATGGCCAAACAAATTGGTGCATCCACACCATGGAATACCATTCATCAATAAAAAGGAACAAACTACTGACACACGGAACCACCGTGTGCATCCCACGGGAATTTACGCTGCGTGAAAGAAGCCAATCCCGAAAGGTTACACATTGTGTGATTCCATTTATATAACATTTCTGGATAAAGACACAGAAATGGAGAACAAATTAGTCAGGGATTGGGGTTAGGAGTGTGGTGAAGAGAGAATGTGGAAGGGTGGCGGAGGCTAAAAAAAAGGGAAACACGAGATTCTGGTGGTGATGAAAGTGTTCTGAAGCTCCACTGTGTGTGGATACGCAGACCTACACAGGTGATAAAATTATACAGAACTAAACATACACACACTCATGCACAAATGAATGCAGGTAAAACTGGGGAAATCTGAATTAGACCAGAGGGTTGCATCAATATCAATGTTCTAGATGTGATATTATACTACAGTTTCACAAGATGTTACCATTGGGAGAAACCAGGTAAAGGGAATGTGGGATCTCTCTGTATTCTTTCTTACAATGGTGTGCAAATCTACAATTCTCTCCAGACAAAAAGATTAAATAAAAATAAGCTATAGTAATCAAGACAGTGTGGCATTAGTGCAAAGACAAACAGATAGAAAGTACTGAAGACAGTCCCAAACTGGACCCATGCCCCATCAGCTGGCTCATGACGTATCCTGAAATTCAGTGGGGGATAGGGTGGTCTTTTCAATAAATATGCCACCAAAACTAGATATCCATATGACAAAAAGGAATTTTGACTCTTATCATGCACCATACACAAAAATTAATTGAAGATATAATTAATTTCAAAATAGATCAATTTCATAGATCTGTACAAAAACGATACAAATTCTAGAAGAAAATATGAATAAATATCTTCATTTCCTAAAAGATATAAGAAACACTGGTTGAGCACGGTGGCTTACACTTGTAATCTCGGCACTTTGGAAGACTGAGGCAGGAGGATCACTTGAGCTCAGGAGTTCAAGACTAGCCAGGGCAACATGGTGAAATGCCATCTCTACAAAAAAATACAAAAATTAACTGGGCATGGTGGTGTGCACCCGTAGTCCCAGCGACTCGGGAGGCTGAGGTGGGAGGATCACTTGAGCCTGGGAGGTTGAGGCTGCAGTGAACCTTTGTCATACCACGGCACTCAGCCTGAGCAACAGAGCAAGACCCTGTCTCACAAAACAAACAAACAAAGAAACACTAATGATAAAAGAAAATAATGATAAATTAGACTTCATTAATATTGAACTCTTCATTTAGAAGAGGTAAAAGGCAAGCCTCAGACTAGGAGACATTATGTTTTCAACACAGATATCCAACTGATGGCTGAGAGCCAGACGAAAGAGCTCCCAGGAACCTACAGGAACAAGACAGACAACCCAATTTTACAAATAGACATCAGAACAACAGTTTAATGATGAGAACCTGACAAGAGTGGCCACTGGCCCTGCCTCTGGCAGCTGGCTTTCCCTTGGCCCGGATGGTGCAGGACACAAAGCATGAGCCTGGTCACAGCTTCCGCTGCCCCTAGAGGGAGGGAGGAGGCGAGATCTAAATCAGGGAGGGGAGGGGAGAGGTGAGATCTAAATCAGGATCTCCCGACAGGCCCTACAGGAAGAAAAAGACTCAAGAAACCAAGTCTGAGATATCTCACAGTGGTGGATTTCGACCTGTTGCCAGGGTTGGGGGAGGCCTTCGATGCGAAGTTTCCTCAAGTAGGAGCAGGATTTCCTGAGGAAGGGATAGGCCTTGGGTCTGAGCGCCGCTGACCAAGAAGCTGCCTCAGGGAAGATGGGGAACACCGAGGCACTAAGTCGTGCGGAGTAAGATTCTCTTGTGGCCACTGCAAACTGCCCCCTCCACTGGTCAATGCTGGCTGACTCAAGATGCTCAATGCCATCTGGGGTCCTATGTCTGAGGAAGCCCCCCATGGGCAGCCCAGAGATGGACCTCAGGAATTCCACCTTTTGTCACACGTCAGTTTTTATCAGTGAGGAAACAAAGGCACAGAGGGATTTCATGTGACTTGCCCCAAATCCAAGAGCAAGCCAGTGGTGGAGCCAACATTTAAGTCTAGGCAGCCTGACTCCAGAACCTTCTGTGAGAAGGACCATGTGGGCACTGGGTTTACCAGAAACCAGCGCTTCATGGCTCCAGAGACCATGTTTTGAAAGACTCCAGCCCACAGTAGTACTAAAACAGAAATAAAGCCAAATGGGCAGTTAGTGAAATATTTCTTAAATGTTTAGCCATAGACTTCTAGAACTAGAAGGGACGCTGGAGACCACTGAGCTCAAAATCATTGCTCACTGCTGCTCACAACCAGGATTTCCTGAAGGATCCCAACAGTATCAGCAAACCTGCAGACGGAGGAATCCATGCGGAAAAAGACCCACTATCTTTTACATGCAATGTGAAAATCCAAAGATCTTTCTCAACTGAAAGTCCTTCTTTTACAGTTAATTCATGGTTGACTCATTTGCACGCAAAAATCTGACCTCAATGGATATGAAGATGTTTTATACAAATTAGTGTGAATATTTACACAGTTTGCTGCAGAAATATCAATTAGTTTTATTAGAGGTGCTACCCTAGACACAGTGGTGTCCTGGAGCTAATCCATCCTGGCTCATGGGAACCATTTGTTAAATATTCAGGAGTTTTGCGAGCCATTCAGTAACTTGAAATTGGCTATGGTTGAACTATGTATATCATGGAAATCAGAAAATATTGCAAATCGGCCGGGCACGGTGGCTCACGCCTGTAATCCCAGCACTTTGGGAGGCCAAGGCGGGTGGATCACGAGGTCAGGAGATCGAGACCATCCTGGCTAACAGGGTGAAACCCTGTCTCTACTAAAAATACAAAAAATTAGCCGGGCATGGTGGCGGGCACCTGTACTCCCAGCTACTCAGGAGGCTGAGGCAGGAGAATGGCGTGAACCCGGGAGGCAGAGCTTGCAGTGAGCTAAGATCCCACCACTGCACTCCAGCCTGGGTGACAAAACGAGTCTCTGTCTCAAAAAAACAGAAAAACAAAAAACCAAAAAACCCAGAAAACCCTGCAAATCAGCTGCGAAAAAAAACCTGGCCAATCTGGTTGGGCGTGGTGGCTCACATCTATAATCCTAGCATTTCAGGTGACCGAGGTGGGAGGATCACTTGAGCCCAGGAGTTTGAGACCAGCCTGGGCAACATGGTGAACCCCCCTATCTATAAAAATACAAATATTAGCCGGGTGTGGCAGGGCACGCCTGTAGTCTCAACTCCTCAGGAGGCTGAGGCGGGAGGATTGCTTGAGCCTAGGAGCTTGAGGCTGCAGAGAGCCGAGACTGTGTCACTGTACTCCAGCCTGGAAGACAGAGCAAGATCTTGTCTTTAAAAAAAAAAAAAAAAAAAAAAATCTGAGAACCGGTTTGCCAGCACATCACTGCCCTACACTGTGCTGGAGGTGTTATATAACCTGGAATATAAGCCACTTTACCTTTCCAGTGAATTCCACTTAATTGAGTTCAGAAAAAAAAAAAAAAAAAAAAAAACAGGCAACAGACTACACTACATCAAATAGATCAAAATAGCCAATAAACATGGAAAGGTGTTCTACGTCATTAATCATCGGGAAAATAAAAATTAACACCATGGTGAAATACTACTACACTCCCACCACAATGGCAAACTGTCAATGCGAAGTGCTGGGAGGGGTGTAGAGTAATCAGAATCCTCATATGCAGATGGTGGGAGAGTAAATTGGCACAACCACCCTGGAAAACTTCGGCAGGGTCTACTAAAGCCAAACATCCATATATTCCATCACCCAGTAATTTCACTCTGGGGTATTTACCCTATAAAAATAAATGCAATGTTCACCAAAAGAAATAAACAGGAATGCTCATGGAAACTTTATTCATCATAGTTCCTAACTGGAAATTAGCCAAATGTAACTTGGATAACTCATCAGGAGAATGGAAAACCCAACTGTGATATATTCATACAACGGAATACTATACAGAAATGAAAATAAAGACAGTGTCACCACATGGGATAACATGAATGAATCTCACAGATATACATCAAGATAAAGAATACTACAGTCAGGTAAGGTGGCTCATGCGTGTAATCCCAGCATTCTTGGAAGCTGAGGCCAGAGGATCACTTGAGGCCAGCAGTTTGAGACCAGGCTGGGCAACATAGGGAAACCCCATCTCTACAAAAAAATTTTTTTAAAAAATTAGCCAGTGTGGTGGTGCATACCTATAGTTCCAGCTACCTGGGAGGCTGAGGTGGGAGGATTGCTTGAGCCCAGGAGTTTGTGGCTACGATGAACTGTGATTGTGCCACTGCATTCCAGCCTAGGTGACAGAGTGAGGCCCTGTCTTGAAAACAAGAAAAAAAAGTACCACATGGTTTTGTTTGTATATCATTTCACAACTCCTCAGTGATTTGGCAGAAGTTAGAATGGGGCTCCCTCTTGGGGCGCAGGTAGACTGGAAAGGGAGATGAGGAGACTCTGCAGTGCTGAGAACGTTCTATATCTTGATCTGGATGGTGGTTATGGGGATGTACATCTATTTAAAATGTGCATTTAAAATTAATGCACTCTATTGTATGTTCCCTCAATAACAATTCAATTTAAATGTTTTGCACTCTCCCTGGAAGTAAACTCCTTCAGCCTGGTCCTCAGTGAAATTCCCAGAGGTCCGACTGAAAATAAAAATGAAATTCAAAGCATCCAAGAGACATGCCACCCTGAGCAAGACAGAAGAAACAGCAAACAACAAAGTCAGATCCACAAAGACTTCAGATATTGGTATTGTAGGATTCAAAATGTAAAATACAGTAAATACATTCCATGTGTTTACGGACAGAACAGAGGAGCTTGAAACAATGAATACGCAGTGAGGGATGCTACAGAAAGAACAGGCAGGTTTGAAAAAGAACCAAGCCAAACTTCAAGAAATAAAAAATATACAATAATTAGAATTTTTAACTCTTAGAAGGGTTAAACCACAGGTTGTTAACCTCAGCTGAAGAGAAAAAAAAATGTGATCTGGAATCTGAAGAAATTGTCCAGAATACAGCAGAAAGAAATGGAGGGAAAACTAAGACAGACACAGAGGATAGATGAAAAAGGTCTGACAACCTCTACTTTGAGTTCCAAGAAGAGATAATTGAGAAAATGGGGGAAAGGTAGCATTCAAAAAACTGTCCAGAACGGATGAAAGATACGAACCCTCAGATTCAGGAGTCAAAATGAACCCCAAGGGAGATAAATTTTAAAAACAAACAACAACAGGTCGTTCACAGTGGCTCACATCTATAATCCCAGCACTTTGGGAGGCAGAGGCAGGCATTTCACTTGGGTCAGACGTTCGAGACCAGTCTGGCCAACATGGTGAAACCCTGTCTCTACAAAAAATACAAAAATTAGCCGGGCATGGTGGCACGCGCCTATAGCCCCAGCTACTCAGGAGGCTGAGGCAGGAGAATCACTTGAACCTCAGACGCAGAGGTTGCAATGAGCCGACGCCACCACTGCACTCCAGCCTGGGCAACAGAGCAAGACTCCATCTCAAAAAGGAAAACAAAACAAAACAAAACAAAAACCAAATAAAACCCAAAAAAACAATAAAATGACACTATATATCCAGTGAAGAGCCCTTTCCAGCCCCAGGCAGACTTTATGGGGTGCAGAACCTAAGCCATCTAGCTGACCCTGAGGGGAGGTCTGCTGTTTCGACTTAAAACACCTGTGAGGCCATATATGGGGAATCTCAAGACCACAGTGGGAAATCTGCCCAGTAACGGGGCACTTGGTTCACTGTCTTCAGGCCTTCTCTGTGGCAGCCCCACCTTCCCAGAACTCACTGGAAACTAGGTGGGGCTCAGCCTCCCACTCTGGTCTCTGTGCTTCCAGACTTTTCTTTTCCTGTTCATCCATCACACAGTAGCAGGAGCAATTTATTGAAATCACAACTCTGACCCTACCTCTCCTCTGACCAACCCTCTCCACAGCTGCCCGCCACCTGCAGGATAAAGCCCAAACTCCCTGGCTGGTACCGTAGGCCCGCTCAGATCAGCCCTGATGACACCTCCAGACTTGTGTCCCTCGACACCCTGTGATCTTTCATCTCTCTGCATAACGTGCCGTTCCCTCCGCCTGGTGCGCCCTTCTCCTTCTTGAGTGTCTTGAGAATTTCTGCTCATATGCTTTAAGATTTTGTTTAAATGTCACACGCTCACAAAGGCCTCCCTGCTGAACTTTCTGCCCTCCCCACAGCAGTCACAGTGCTTCTCCAGCTTGAACTTTTCATACTACACCATCATGGTCTGTTTATGCGTCTGTGCCACTGAACATGCCATGCACTGTGAGCATATTGAGGGCAGGGACCAGGTCCTGCTGCATCTGTGCTGCTGGGAGCCAGCCAGGGCACATCATAGAGAGGTGGGTCCTACTCCATTTAAAAGGTGGGAAAGTCAGCATGAACCAAGGACAGTTAAAATTACCCTGTAAAATCCAATAAACTGCCCCAGAAATGCAGCTATGTGGTTTTGCTCTCACCTCCAACCCCACAATTAGTAACATGGCTCACCTCATACTTCCTCTGGGCCACACACCCATTGTGCAAAATGGCATGAAAAGTCAACTGTGCTTTTAAAATTCGTTTTCCATCTTTCTTTATTGCTAAGAATTGAACTCATATAAATTAAATGTGCATATGGTTAACTGTACTACTGAATAAATGAAAAAAAAAAAACAGATGAATGGGAGAGTGGATGGGAAGATAGATTTATAGGTGGGTACATGCCTGAATAAAAGAATCATACTCATGTTAATAAAAATAGATAATATTTATCGAGTTATTAATATGTGCTGGGGACTTTACATTTATCAATTCATTGAATTCTCAAACAATCCCATGAGGCTTATATTATGATCCCCATTTTACAGATGAGGAAACTGAGTCATAGTGAAAGTGAATAAGGTATATAGGTGGGTAGACTAAATGGATGGATGAAAGGATAGACGGATGGATAAATTGGATAGATGGGTGATGGATGAATAGGTGGATGAATGGATGGATACATGGGTCGGTGGATGGAGGATGAATGGATAGGTGTGTGGATGGGTGGGTGGGTGGATGGATGGATGGATGGATAGATGGATGTGTGGATGGATGAATAGATAGATGGGAGACCAGGTGGCCAGACTGATGGAGGGGTAATAGGTAAATAAATAAAACAATGTTTGTTCCTCGGCGTCCAGCTGAACCTCTGCCTTGGTATCTCTGGCCTTGTTGCCTGGATCTCAGAAGTCAACCTCAATCCAAGCTGCTCTCCCTGTCATCCATTCAGACTGGCCCCCATTCAATGCTGGCTGCCCCTCCACCCTTGAGGCAATCACTCACACCTGGATAACCAATTCCTCCCTACTGTCTTTGGTAGTAAATTATGTGACCAAAGATGTCCTTAACAGTATCTCCAATTCCATATGTTATCCCATTGAGAGGTGAGGTCTGTGTCCGCCTGTCTTTAATTTGGGTGGACTTGTGACTCTTGCAGAAATGATACAAGGCTATGTGATTTCCAAAGTTAGGTCGCAAAAGAGATTCAACTTCTACTTGCCTCTTTTGGGAAGAGAGCCCTTAGAACCCAACTTGTCCTTAGAACTCAGCCGCCATGCTGGGAGGAAGCCCAAACTAGCCCACAGGAAAAGACAGCACACAGGTAGCTGTTGCAGCTGACAGCCCAGCTGAAGTCCTACCTGACAGCCAGCATCAACCGTCAGACATGTGGGTGATGATCCTCAGATGATTCCAGCTGCCAGCTGTCATGGTACCCACAGCTACTGAATCTTCCTAGGTGAGACAGTGGACATCATGGAGCTCACGCCCCCACTGTGCCTTGTCCAAATTCTTGACCCACAGAGTCTGTAAACGTAACAAAATTGTTAGTTTAGGCCACTAAGATTTAGGCTGATTTTTTTTCCTGTAGTAATAACAGGAACATCCTCCCATCAGCAGCCAGGTCCTGCCTTGACTACCTTTGGGGAGGTGGCAGGGAGGGTCTGGGCTTTGCTGAACCATATATCAGTCCACAGGGGAGACCCACTGGGCACAGGGAGCAGGGCCTCTCCGGAGCCTCCCTTCCCTGACTCTTTAGGGTGAAATGAGGTCAGCTTCCAGGTGTCCTGGATTCCCTACAGACAGGGGTCACAGACCAGGCTTGGGCCCCCTGTAGATGAGGCAGGGCCTCGGAGCGGGAGATTGACCCCAGCAAAAGCTTGTTCTAGCTCCATCTGAGCCTGGCCTGGTTTGCTTCCAGGTTTTGTTCTTTTAAAAACTGGTTCACTCAGTGGGTATTTAAGACAAAAGCCACAGACTGTGGTCTGATTCGAGGGAAAAAATAGTATGGGGGGTTGGGAATCCGACAGATCTAGGTTGAAGCCCAGCTCTGCCACTTCCCAGCCATGTGGTCTTGTGAGTTGCATCACCTTTCAGGGCCTCTTCTCTGTGTGGAGATAAGAATAGCTACCCTCATAATGGATTTGTTGTGATAAGAAATGAGATTCCAACCTGAGCAACATGGTGAAACCCCGTCTCTACAAAAAATACAAAAATTAGCTGGACGTGGTGGTGCGTGCCTGTAGTTTCAGCTACTTGGGAGGCTGAGGTGAGAGGATAGCTTGAGCCCAGGAGATGGAGGGTACAGTGAGCTATGATTGCACTACTGCACTCCGGCCTGGGCTACAGAGCAAGACCCTGTCTCAAAAAAAAAACAAAACAAGGCTGGACGCAGTGGCTCACACCTAATCCCAGCACTTTGGGAGGCTGAGGTGGGCAGACCACCTGAGGTCAGGAGTTCAAGACCAGCTTGGCCAACATGGTGAAACCCCATCTCTACTAAAAATACAAAAATGAGCCGGGTATGGTGGTACACATCTGTAATCCCAGCTACTTGGGAGACTGAGGCATGAGAATCGCTTGAACCTGGGAGGTGGAGGTTGCAGTGAGCTGAGATCATACCACTGTACTCCAGCCTGGGTGACAGAGCGAGATCAAAACAAACAAACAAACAAACAAACAGAACAAAAACGAGCAAACAAAAAGGAATGAGATAAACTATGGAAAGCACCCTACTCAGTGCCTGGCACACAGTAGTAGGAGCTTAGTAAATGTCAGATGTTACCTTGTCTCCTTTCTGAGTAGAGCATGATGATAGCCTATCTCTTTCATCCACAAGGCCTAACACGGTGCCTCATAAGCCATAATTACTCAATAAATGCCTTAAAAGAATGGATGAATTTACCAGAGGCCTCTGAAGTTCTTCTTCACTCGTCTCTAACCTTGATCCATGCATTGATACGACTCTCTTCCCCCACGGACTCAGACCTCCCCAGGGACGAGGATGGTTGCTATCTCATTCACCTGTTTTATCCTCAGCATACAGTAGGTGCTTAATTGGTGACTACCAAACAAATCAGGTGCCTCCCTGCTTCAGCGGAGTCCTCAGTTCAGGGTCTGCACCTGCTCCTGCCAGGCACTGAGGTGAGGCTTTCGATTTATCGTCAGCCTCTATTGGCCAGAACGATCCACTGACCACCGCTCCCCCAACCCCGCCCAACCAAGCCCCAGGTGCCCTCACAGCTCACATGATGGATGCCCTCCCAGGCACATCCACAGACTTGAACACCTCTCAGAAATTCCTGCAGGACAATAAAGCAACTGTAATTTTGGAGTGTGTCTGCGATTCCGTTCCCCCAAGCACAGATCCTGGGATGAGGAGTTGGGTGCAAGTAGTTTACATGGGACAAGGGGAACGAGCCAGGAAAGGGAGGGAAGTGGAGACATGAGCCGCCACTGTGGGTGACTGTCCCACTGAGGGTCAAGGAAGTCCTTCCTGGCCAGCCCCCAGGCCCTTTGCTCGAGAGCAGCTCCGGGGGAATCGAGTCTTGGCACTTCTAGAGGAGTAGGCTCTGCGCAGACTCTCGGGCTGAGAGTCACAGGGAGCCCTCGGCCGGCACCTCTGGGAATGCGGGCAGGACACAGCAGCCTGTGCTACAATGTGATGTCCACAGGTGAGGGACAGCCAACAGTCGTCATTCTTCAGGGGCTCGAGGCACAGGCAAGAGAGGCTTTGTGAACAACAGACAGCTCTGGTCCTTCACTGTCCACTCAAAAATGTAGGTGCGTGGGGCCACACTGTCTCAGGGATAACTTTGTATCCGCTCTAATTGATCGTATTTAAAGTAACTCATTTGGAGAATCTGGGACTTTAACAGTTATTTGTGTAAGAAACCTCAGATCCCAGCGGAGAGGGTGGAAACCACTGTGCCACGGAGATAACGATGATCCCCAAATGCCCTCTCACTCTTCAAAGGCAGATTCCTTAGATCCAGTCTTCTTAGGTGGGCTGCAGGCTCCAGCCCCTCTGGTCTTGCTGAAAATCCAGAGCCTCCCAAATTACAAGAGCAAGGAGTTCTTCCAGGGCTTCCCAGGCTGTAGCTCCTTGGTTGGCCCAGAGGTTTCTGCAGCTGTCTCTAGATGTTCCCTCCAGAAGCCGGTCTCTGCCTCACCTCTTAGCGGCCACCTATGAATTGAGGCTCCTTGACTATTTCTAGACTTTTTGTTTTTCCTTTGCTTTCCTTTCCTTTTTTCTTTCTTTCCCTCCCTCCCTCCCTCCATTCCTTCCTCCCTTCCTTCCTTCCTTCTTTCTTTCTCTTTCTTGTTTGTTTGTTTGAGACAGAGTCTTGCTCTGTCACCCAGGCTGGAGTACAGTGGTGTGATCTCAGCTCACTGCAACCTTCATCTCCCAGGTTCAAGTGATTCTCCTGCCTCAGCCTCCACCAGCACTGGGATTACAGGCACACACCACCACACCTGGCTACTTTTTGTATTTTTAGTAGAGATGGGGCTTCACCATGTTGCCCAGGCTGGTCTCAAACTCCTGGCCTTAAATGATCCACCCGCCTCGGCCTCCCAAAGTGCTGGGATTACAAGTATGAGCCACCACACCTGGCCTAGATTTTTTTCTATATTAATTTAAGGAAGAACCACCTCTGAGTAACAGAGTTGGTACATAACAGTGATAATAACAAAGATAATAATATTAATACTTATCTCCTTGAATCCTTTTTAGAGCAAGGTAGAACATAGAGAAAATAGTATCTAATGGTTTAGCACTTTGCAGCTTACCAAAGGCTGTCTCACATACTAGTAATTTATTGAACACTATGAAATTAACAAGACAGACAGTCCCTATCCTCATGGAGTCCATATTCTGGCAAGAAAGATGGACAAGAGAGAAGCAGTTACAGCGAAGTGTTAAGTAGCAGCGTTTGATGAGTGTTTGCCAAGCACCAAGCGCTGTGCTAAGTTCTTTGTGTGAGTTGCCTTATTCAATCCTTAAGCAATGCTTTGAAGTGATAAGGTCTTGTCCCCAATACACAGATGGAGAAACTAAGGCACAGAGAAGGTAAGCAGTCTGCCCGAGAGCACATAGCTGGCAACGGAATTTCGTACCCACGATTTTCTGATTCCAAAACCCATGGATCCAGGCTGGCTTATCCTTTGGCTCTCTACACCTCAGTTTCTCCATCTGTAAAATACGAGTAAATAATAATACCCCGCTTGGTCCAGCCCATGGCATGTCATGAGGATTAACCAAGACAGTGTTGGGAACACTGTAAATGGCCAAGAGTGAGCTGCTGTTTTTCTCACTCGTGGCTGAGGCTCTGGCCTCTCGTGCCTGCCCCTTGCCCCTGAAGGCCACCCGTGCATGGCATGGGCTGCGGCCAACTGGCAGGCCTCTCAGTTCCCAAGGAAATCCCGGTCTGCCCTCACCAGCTCTCTAATGACAACATGGTTCTGTGGCGTCTGTGCTGATTTAATTATAGATTAATCAGGAGACCCAGGCAGAAGCTCCTCTCTTTTCCCCAGCAAGCTGCAATGTGGCCCCTGTGTGTACACGCATGCGAGGGACAGAGGTAAGGCCCCTCTGGCTCCCACCTCGGGGGATGGCTGATGTAAGTTGGGATCCCTCACCTGGGGCTCAGGGGTCTCCCAGCCTCCACCTGGCTGGCCTCTCCCAAGCTGTGTTCCCATCCCCAGCCTTTGCCTTTGCTGTCCCTTAGACCTCAAGTATCCATCTTACTCCGTCCAGTCTTGTTACAGCCACATTTTCAAGGTTCAGCCTAAATGCTGCCTCCTACAGGAAACCTTCCGGATGCCCAGCTGGGATGATTTCCTCCCCTTCTGAACCCCCAGGCAATTGATCTGGCCTCATCTGAAGGCCCTGACCACTCTGTAGCCTGATTCACCTCTCTGATGGGATGTAGTCCACCCGAGCTACAACAGGGCAATATCCCCAGCGCCCAGAACGGGCTTGGCAACAGTAAAATAACACAACGAATAACTGAAGGGAATAACCGACCTAGAAATTCCCAAGGGCCAGAAGAACCTGGAGTCTAGAGCCCTGCCTCCTTCCAGAGCCCCAGCCTCCCCGCTGGCCCCTGGTGGGGGCTACATACCCTGGACAATCCCAGGGGCCCTTCCTGAGAGACCGGACTGCATCCTCTGGCCCCACCTGCCTTTTGGGAACTGCCCTCCTGACCCTCACTTGAGGGGAGGAGCTCGTATCAGCAGTCAGCAAAGGCTGGACAGAAACAGCCCATAGCCTCATCGCCAGGGCAGACCCGTGCACCAGCCCACCACCCCGCTTCTCCAGGACCCAGAGCCACGATGAGTCACTGCTCAGTAGGAACGCCAATGACAACAGGGAACTACACTGAATACCCACTGTGATCATTTATGTATATTCTCTTGTTCGATCTTCCAGTGACCCAGAGCAGGGGACATTATTGTCCCCTTTTGCAGATGAGTAAACTGAGAGGCGAAGTGATTTTATCAGCAATGGCAGAGAAAGATGTTAGCACAGTTTGGCTCCAGAGCCTCCACCCAGGGACACCCCCCACCCCCTACCCACAGGTGCTGTACCCTACACCACTCTCTGGCTGCAGCCTGCGCCCTTGACCTCTGACCCCCGGTTGCCCTGGTGGCAGGTGGGACCCGGGAACCAGGCAGCGCGCTGCCCACTACTGCCCAGCATTCTGGGGGCGGCATGAATGAACCGGCTCATGAATATGCAGGCAGGCCGGGCTGCGGAGCGCTCTCAGCTAAATCTGATCACAATGCGGGATAAATTAAGCGGCAGGATAAATGTATTAAAAATAACGGTTGGAGGAACAGGCTGTTCAAGGTGGGGTCTGGGGAGGAGGGGAGCGGCGCAGTGGGGGAAGTTCCACCAGGCACTGCCAGCCGCTCCCAAAGAGCCCCAAATGAAGTTCCCTTCCGTGGGGGAGGACCCTCTCCCCATCTCCACCCTCCCCTGGTTCCTATGGAAACGCAGAGCAAGTTTAGGAGGGAAAATGCCTGGAGATGAGGAAAATGGGGAGGGACTAAGAATAGCAGCTGGGCTGGGGCTGGGGCTGGGGACAGATGCAGACAGGGTCTCTTTCCTGACACGGGTGAGGAGAAGACCTGGGCCAGGGCAGGCTCCCCACACCCCTGCAGGCTTCCATCAGCATCAGGAGAGGGGCAGTGGGGGAGAGAACCACGTTCTGCCAGCCCCAGGGCCGAATACAGATGGTGTCCCTGGATAATGGCAGCAATAATAACAGCAGCTATGTCTCCACGGAGCATTTGTTCAGGGCCCCCCAAAGGGAGGCAGGCACTGGGGCATCTCTCTCTCTACAGGCAGAGAAGTGCAGCCCAGAGGTACGCGGTGACTCACCCAGCATCACACGGCTGGGACTGGAGAGGGCAGCCTGGCTCCAGGCCTCTCTCCTGACTGTTGCAGGCCCACTGTGAGTCCCAGCACCAGCTACACAGGGCAGAGCTTGCTCAGCAAACTTTTTTTTTTTTTTTTTCCCCTTTGAGATGGGGTGTCAATGTATGGTCTCGAACTTCCGGGCTCAAGTG
The DNA here is from genome assembly GCF_043159975.1 of Macaca nemestrina. Classification (NCBI taxonomy): domain Eukaryota; kingdom Metazoa; phylum Chordata; class Mammalia; order Primates; family Cercopithecidae; genus Macaca; species Macaca nemestrina. Next base: position 28,561,466 of record NC_092139.1, read on the forward strand.
ATCCTCCTGCCTCAGCCTCCTGTGTAGCTGGGATTACAGGCACATGCCACTGACCCTGACCCTTGGTCAGCAAATCTTTATTGAGCAGCTACTATATTGCAGGCACTCGTGTAGGCACCGGGGCTACAGTGGGCAGGAGCGTGTTCTTACTGGATGGAGACCGGGTGGCTTCCAGACTCCCTCTCTCGAGCCCAGATAGGGGGTGGGTTGGGAGCTCGGACCAGGGAAAGAAAGGTTCTGGGAAGCCAAGGATGGCTTCGCAGAGCTTGGAGGACAGAAAGCCTGATTAGACTTTGGCTGGGTGGGACAATCACAGGCTCCAAATCCAGCTCTGCCACCTGCTGGTTGTGAGATCTTGGGCCAGTTACTCACCCTCTGCACCTTGTTTCCTCCATCTAAAAAGTGGGGATGATGGCGGTACCCACCTTCTATGACCTAAGCAAGGTACTAACTCGACAGTTCCAGGCACGTACTGAGCGCGCTTAAATGTCAGCTTATCATAGTATTTTGTGTTTTTTGTTTGTTTGTTTGTTTGTTTGAGATGGAATCTTGCTCTGTCTCTCAGACTGGAGTGCAGTGGCACAATCTCGGCTCACTGCAACCTCTGCCCCCCGGGTTCAAGTGATTCTCCTACCTCAGTCTCCTGAGGAGCTGGGATTACAGGAGTGTGCCACCACGCCTGGCTAATTTTTGTATTTTTTGTAGAGATGGAGTTTCGCCATGTTGGCCAGGCTGGTCTCGAACTACTGATCTCAGGTGATCCGCCCATCTCAGCCTCCCACAGTGCTGGGATTACAGGCTTGAGCCACCATGCCTGGCCAGCTCTTCACAGTTTTATGATTTGACCGTTCAGGCAAGAGCCCCGCTCTCCACTCCACCCACCCCCAACCTGAAGGAGCCAAGGGTGTGCTTCTGTTCTTTCTCCAAGACCCCCGACCTCAGGCTCCCAGAAGCTGTCCCCTGGGGGAAAGGGGGTGGCCTACAGGCTCACAGGTCATTGGCCACCCAGCCTCCCCCAATCACACCTGGGCGCTGGGTGGATGTTTGTGAGCGAAGCACACCACGGCCCACCCATCTCTCCTCCGTTCCCAGCAGGCCCAGAGTGCAGCGGTGGGGAAGGAAAGAGAGGAGAGGCCACGGAGAGGTGAACCCCACCTGAATCAAGTGACAAAAAGGGAAGTTGGGGGGTGATGAGCAGAGAAACTTTGCTCCAAGAGATGTCTCCTCGGCAGCTGCCCATAGTATCGAGGCACACGGCCTGTATACTATACTGCACATATAGTATACTATACTGTATACTGCACACGGCCTGGGCACTGCGCCACACTGGGTTTGCAACGGGCAGCCCTGACGCTTTCCTTCATCTCACAAGATGGGTTCACTTGTGCTCTGGAGGGGATTAATAAACACGGGAATTCAATGCAGGGCAAGAGTGGAAAGAAGCCGAAATGGCTGAGCCTAATGCGGGACCCTCCTCTCTGAGCTGGCGCCCAGACCTGCATGGCTGCCTCGTTGTCGGACGTGCCTGCACGCACTTTTTAGAACCGGGATTGTGGTCCTGAGCTGCCTGAAAACCTGCTCTCCCAGCTTGAAGGTCTGTTGCAGTCTCTTACTATTATTGTTATTTTAATTTTTGAGACTTGGTCTCTGTCACGCAGGCTGGAGTGCAGTGGCGTGATCATGGCTTATTGCAAACTTTAACTCCAGGGTCAAGCGATCCTCCCACTTCAGTCTCCCGAGTACCTGGAACTACAGGCACGTACCACTACACCCGGCTAATTTTTAAAAATATTTTTGTAGAGACAGGGTCTCACTGTGTTGCCTAAGCTGGTCTCAAACTCCTGGCCTCAGGCAATCTGCTTGCCTTGGCCTCCCAAAGCGCTGGGATTACAGACCTGAGCCACCACGCCTGGTTTGCAGCCACTGCTGAGCTGACCACAGGGGAAGGTCTTCACTTAGACCTGTGCTGGAGTCAGGAGGCCTGGATGGCGTGGCTTCCTCTTTAGGGTGGTGGGCTCTCCTCCCTTCTCTGTTTCTTCCTATCTCCCTCTCTCCCTTCCTCGCCCGCTCCCTCCCTGTCTTTCTGGTTAGTTCTCAGCTCACCTTTTCCTAAGATGGATCTTTCCTTTCCCAACTCTGAATTAACTGAGATCCCAGAGAGCAGAGCAGCACAGTGATGGAGAGAGACGAGACGGTGTCCAGGCCGGCCTGGCCGTCAGTGCCCTCGGAAGCTCTGGGCAGGCCCTCCCTGTCCTACCCCGGGCCTGTTCCCCTTGTTGCCCTCTGCAGGCTCCAGGCCCTTCCTGCTCTGGGTCTCGTCCTGTGGGTTGGCCCTGCATTCTGTCCTCTCCAGGCGGACCCTCCATGCGCCTCTGAGACTCACCGCCCGGGCTCACACCTGCCCAGTCTCGAGGCCGCCTACCCTGGCTGCATCTCTCCCCTCCTCAGAACAATGAGGACTTTGTAACACCTCACATTCATTCTCCCGCTGTGCATGGTCTCAGGTGAGTGGGATCTAGAGACAGGAAGAGGGCACGTGAGGTATTGGGTTTGCAGGAAGTGGGCGGGGGAGAGCCAGCAGGAACCGGCTTGTGTGCTCATGGCTTCCGGTGGGGGGGGCTAGTTTTGATCCCGGCTTCCTGGGCACAGAGGAGCCTTCCTGGGCAAAGGCCCCATTCAAGGCCAAGGCCTTTCTCTAAGCAATCAGCCTGGAGAGCAGCAAATGCAGCACAAGCTCCTGCCTCGTTCTACAGATTCCGGGCCCTTCCTGTAGACGTCCGTGCAACTCAGTGGAGCCTCTGTGCTGGTTTGCTGTTTAGACTTCCGGTCAGAAACGATGTGATATCAACAGCAAAAACAAACACAAAAAACAAACAAATGAACAACAACAAAAACCCTTGACCCAGCAATTCCACTACTACAGAGCCTACGAACGCATATGGACAAGAAGCAAAGCTGCTTTCCAAGCATGTTCATTACAGAGCTATTTATACTGGAGCAAAATCAGAAACCTACTTCCCCAAAACAGGACAGTGGTGATACCAAGGTATAAACACAGAATGAAATACGCTGTGGCAGATAAAAGTGATGCCGTGGGCCGGGTGTGGCGACTCACGCCTATAATGCCAACATTTTAGGAGGCCAAAGTGGGAGATTGCTTGAGGCTAGGAGTTCACGACCAACCTGGGCAATATAGAAAGACTCCATCTCTACAGTTTTGTTGTTGTTGTTGTTAATTAGCCAGGTGTGATGGTGTGTTCCTGTAGTCTCAGCTACTCTGGAGGCTGAGGTGGGAGGATCGTGTGAGCCCAGGAGTTCAAGGCTGCAGCAAGCTATGATTAAATCACTGCACTTCAGTCTGGGTGACACAGCGAGACCCTGTCTCTAAAAAAAAAAAAAAAAAAAAAGTGATACTGTGAATGTAAATTTATGTATCGACATGAACAAATGATCAGTTTTACAAAACAGCATGTATAGTATAATCCCATTATATGTGTACACACACATACAAAAAAGTCTAGATGCTTTCCAGCAGCATTCTTGACCATATCTTGGTAGTCAGATTTGGGGAAAGTTATGATTTTTTTTCTCGTATTTTTCCTTATCTATATTTTCTAATTTTTATTTATTACCTAATTATTACACATTCATTATAGGAAGACAGGACAGTATTATAATTTTGCATTTTATCTTTTTAAAAAAGTATAAACCCTTTGGCCAGTAATTCCAATTCCAGGAAGTTGTCCTACGGAAATAACTAGGTTGATTACAAAGATGTAACTACAAGAATAAACCATGTACTGTTTCTCATAGGGGAGAAATGGACACAAGCTAAAATGCTGGGCATTGGGGATTGGCTGAGTAAAGCGTGGTGTAGTCATATGCAAGGTGCCATGCAGCCACTAAAAATCATGCTGTGGAAGTGCAACTGTTGACTAGAAAGATGCTTGTGAATATACGATTGGAAGGAAAGAACAGGATTTAGAACATTATGTACTGAATCAGCCCCTCTGTAATATGTGCTGAGTCCTAAGACTGGAAGGATATATGCTTAATTGCTAATGGTTGTTTCATTTAGAGGAGCTGATTACAGGTGATCTTAATTTTCTTCTTTATACTTTCCTGATTATTCGATGATAAATACGTATTATTACAAAATTTTAAAAATTAATTATTTAAGAAGGAAAAATAACCTATTCCAAGAGGTCAGGCAGTGAGAGGGGAAAGCTGGGCCCCCTGGTCCCAGCAGCTGGGGGCCATGGAAGCACCTGGGGAGGGGGTTGGAGCTGGGGACAGCCGGTGCAACACTGATGTGGAGTCTGTCTGCACCTGCGTCGGCTAAGGAAGTGCACCCCCCCCCTCCCTGCAGGCCTGCTCTCTGCCATTCACCCTCTGGAATTAGCTTGCAGAGACCATTTTAGGAAGCCCGTGGGAGGCTGGAAGCAGCTTGTGAGCAGAGCTGGAACGGCTGAGAGCTGCAGAGAGCGAGTGTCCAGAGGAAGACAGGCAGAAAATAAGGGGAAGCCAGCACCTTTTTCCCATTTTTCTTTTTGGTTTGATTTTTCAAAAACAGTTCTCCAGAAAATCCTCACTTTGGCCCGAATGTTTCTTCTTCTGCCTTCCTTCCTCCGGGTCTCCATAGAGGGGCTGAATCTAAACTTGCTACAAAGCCGGGACCAGGGGTCTGGTCTCGACACTTCCACTAACTCACTGTGCAACTTTGCTCAGTCGCTCCCCCTCTCTGGGCCTCTGTTTCCAATTTCTGTCACACTGGTCTGGAATGGACTCTGGGATTCCATCTTAGGAACAAGACAGCTGAACTAGATGTCTCCAAGGCCTCTACAGCTCTGACATTCTGAGATTTGTGCTTCAAGATCTTTGAGAGCCTGAAACACACTGGCAAGAGCCTCTGGTTTTTGCAGCTGTGGTTCTGGAATGCTATGGCATTACGCTGTGAATATTCCAGTCAAAGTTCTAGCTGAGTGGCTGCTTATTGTTTAAGACTACCTAGCTCAGCCCTGTCTTTGCCAGAGGAATGGGGTTCTCTTTGCCAGTCTGGACATGGAGGCCTACATCCTGGGTCCCTACAAGTGAAGTTCAGACCCCAGGTAGCCCCCCGAAGTAGACATGAAAATAATAGCTCACCAATATGGTGCACTCACCAAATGCCAGTCTGCAATGGGTGAGTGGCCATTTGCCAAAGGAGCCCTCGCCCTGGGGCGACAGCAACAGTCTCTGTTTACTGAACATCTAGGATATTCCAGGCCTGGGGGCTACAGAGATCACAGGACTCAAGGGTTGGCACTATGTTATACCCATTTTCCAGATGAGGAAGCTGAAGCTCAGCGAGGTCCAGTGACTTGCCCAGGTCACAGAGCCAGAAGGTGGGAAAGCTGAGACCTGACCCAGATCAGCTGACCCCAGGGCGCTGCTGAACTACTGTGTTGCCTCCGGGCAGCCCCTGGCCCTGCAGACCTCCAATGGGCAGGGTAGGCCATGGCTTCCAGATGATCAGGACTCCCAGGGCAAGGAGGCTGATCCAGGGCACCCACCCGGCCGGCCTACCTTCCCCAGCCAGGGTGGCCATGCTGGAGGTGGAGTTGGTTCGGAAGTAGGCAGGGCCTGTGTTTGTGCCCGCGTGCACGTGGGTGTCGTCTGTGTGACTCCGGGAGGGTGTGTATCTGTGTCTCCATGTGGGCGTCTCTGCACGACGCGCACGCGTCTGATGTGTGTGAGCGCTCGGATGTGGGTGCTGGTTGTGTCTGCCTGTGTGTGTGCTGCCGTGTCTCTCCTGGAGCGTGTGAGAGAGACAGAGTGTGATCCGTGGAGCCTGTGGGAGAAGAGCTGGGTGGGGATGGTTCTCTGCGTGCTCCCTGCTGCCCTCCTTTGGAGCTCCATGGCCTTGGGCCCCTGAAAAGCTGCCTGACCCCGTGGGTGTACTGACATTTCGCCAAGTTGAACCTGCAACCCCCAGCTCCCACACCTACCCAGTGGCCGGACCCACCACCCAGGACCATTGTGGGAACCTCTTGGGTCAGATGGGGGGCTCATAGCAGCCTTGGCCTTGGTCCTTGCAGGACAGGTGAAGGCCCTGCAGAAAAGCAGCTGGGTTGCAGCGTCCCTGCTCCTGAGCCCAGCCGTGGGTTGCAAACAACTCGCCTTCAACCTGGGACTCCCCTTCCTCCACCCTGAATCAGGCCTGCGAAGGCCTGTGTCTGTCTTAGGGGGTGGACTGGGGAGAAAAACCCTACAAAGGAGATTCGTGGTCTAAGAACTGGAAGGGAACCTCAGTCATTTAGTGAGGCTACTGTCCTAGCAGATGTGTGTTAGCCCCATCGGCTGCAAGTTTTACTTTCAAATCTCTGGGAACAGAAAACTTACCTCTTAAAAAGAGCCCATTCCATTGTAGGCAGCTTTGATGGTAAGTTGTACCTCACACTAAGGTTTTCCATCTGCCTCCTGTGGCTTCACCCTATGGGTCTCAGCCCTGCCCTCTGAGGGCCCTGAGGCTCAACCTCGATCAGTCAAGCTGAGGCAGGGGGCATCAGTCCAAAGCCTTGTGGGGACCCTCAGGCTGAGAGGTAGTTTCTGAGGCCAGGTAAAGCGCTGAGAACCCTCAAAGACACAGAGAGGCTAAGGTAGGGCCGTTCTGCTGGGGGCTGATCTCCTGCCTGGGTAGCTGAGAGCCCCCAGGTCCCACCAGGCCAAGGATGGGGGGAGGTAGCTGACACCCAGTGTGCCAAGGAAATCTGGGGATGGCTGCCCTGACTGGGCCTGGGTCAGGGTCTCGGGGACAACTCTGAGCCCTGGGGAGAGTTGGGAGCCACCTCCTGAAAAGCAGGGGTGCATGCATGGTGAATGGATGAGGGCAGGGCTGCAGCTCCCCCCACAGCACAAGACTCCGTTGGGATGAAGCATGGCGTAAACTAAGAGCTTGGCACACGGGTGCAGGGTGTGGACGAGAACTACTGTTAGGATGCTGTTCATCCACCCTCCCGCTCATTCTCCTCTGTGTCAGGCCCAGGCCTGAGGATGGTGACCTGGAAATGAAGCCCCCCTCACCTTCCTGACCCCCACTCCTTTCCCAGAGGACTGGGCAGGCGGGAGAGACAGACTCAGCTCTGGATGTGTCACCATAACTCAGCGCGTGCCCAGAACAGTCCCAGCCCCAGAGGCACCGCAGAGGGGGCTGCAGGTATCTTTGGCTCAGTGCCCTGCTCCTGGAGGTGAGGAGTCTGCCACGCTCTACCCCTCTGGGCCTGGGGGCCATAGTTTTACATGGGCGTGGGGGCAGAGCCAATGCCTCTGTTTTACAGAGGACATGCCCATTTTACAGATGGAGAAACTGGGGCTCACGGTTTCAGTGACTTCCTTATTATCCTTATCATGGGCAAGGCTGGGCTCTGCCACATCCCAGAATCCAGGTGTCTCCTCTACCAGCCAAAAGGCCAACAGCAGGGTAATGTGTGCTCAGAGGACCATACTTACGGTTCGGGAAGACCTTGGACCCGGTCCCAGCAGCTCTTTCCATGTGTCGCCGGGGACCCAGCTGTTTATATGGCCTCGCTTGGTCTCAATTTCCTCACCTGTAACATTGGATAAGGAGGCTTCTTCTATGCTCCTGGCCCTCCCCAGCAAGCACACGTGCCCTACCACCCGCCCCGCCCAACCTCTACTTCTGGCATTGGCTGGCCTCTGACACACACTCAGAAATGAGTGAGTGTGAGCAGGGCAGGGTGGCATCCTAACCACATCCAGGTAGGTCCGCTCTCCTGCCAGGTGACGGACAGAGTCCTGTGGGTTACAACAGCTTCCTGCAGCCACAGAAAGAATATAGTAAAGTCGAAAAGCTGCAATCCACTGGCTTGCAAATGTGGTTTGGGTTGCCTTGCACAGTGTGTGTGTGTGCTTTTTTTTTAAATCTGAATTTCTTTGCCAACATTTAAAAATAGAGATATTTCACATAAAAGTCCAGATTTCCGGCTTCTCTTGAAAAACTGGAAGCTCTGACAAGTCTGCCTTGAATTGGCTGCCCTGGGCCAGAGCTGGGGAGCCGAGGCACGCTCTCCCACAGTCCTCACGTGGGCCTCTACTCATCCATGTGGCCTGCCTGATTTTGCCCCTCCTTGGTGCAAGAGTCAGGCTCTGGAGTCAGGCTGACCCCGGTTAGTCCAAGCGTGTGGCTCAATCGCAGTGTGACCACTAGGAAGTTCCTGTTTTCCCACTGACAAAACAGGGATTCCCATAGCACCTACTTCATAGGGACGCTGCAAGGCTGAGAAGAACGAATGTAAAGCTACTGTGCCCATTTAACATGGCACATGGCCCACAGTGAGTATCAGCAAGGTCTTGTTCACCACCATTTTCTCATTCTCTCCCGACAGGGGCTGAAGCAGCAGCAACGATGCCCTCCCCACCCCCGCTCTGGTCCCGCCCTAGAGCTCTCCCTGGGCTGCACATGCGCTCGTGTGGCAGTGGCAGTCCTGTCTGGGTAACACATCCAAAACAACAGATCAATAGCCACTAAGCACTGCAATGCCATCGCAGAGGCCACAGCACCGTCCGGGCTGCTGGGCAGTGAGTTCAAGCTCTTTTCCTTGCTGCTGGGCAGGAAACGATGCACCACGTGACCTTGGACAAGTTCTTTCCCTCGTTTCACCAACTGTAGGATGAGACTGTGGTCTCTAAAGCCCCTTTCAGCTTTGACATCTTAGGAGTTTTACAGGCGGGCAGGCAATGAAGTCCAAAGCATCACAATGCAGAGGTGAATCAGGATTCTTTAGCAAAAACCTGTCATAAAGCAGGCTCAAATTAAAAGGTACTGTATTGGCTCATGTAGGAGGAAGCCCAAGGATTGTAGGATGCAGGTGAGGCTGGATCCAGGTGCTCCAGATATTTTTCTTGGCTTCTCTTGCTCTTGTCTCTCAGCTCAGCTTCCTTCTGTGTTGGGCTCACCCTCACTTCAGGTACAAGGGCTTTCTGTGATGGGGATGATGACCCCAGTAGGTCTAACTGAGAGTCCTCTAGAGCCACAGCTCTAAAAGCAAGTGGGGTCCTTTTGCGCCTTCTTGAAGCAGCATCCCAGGGAAGATGCCAGTTGGCCTAGCTAGTGTTGTGTGTCTGTCCCGGTGAGTGGAAGGACAGGGTGAGGTGCTGTGATTGGCACTCCCACCAAAGATGACAGGGAGCAGAAAACGTCGTCCTGAAAGCAAAGGAGACCTGACATTAGAAGAGAGATGAACAGAAATGGGCTATGACATCTAAAACAACAGCAACCGCCGGCTATTCGAGGGGCCTTTAGTTCAAGGACAGAGGAGGGGGGAGTCTTCCAATCAATGACCTATTTATGTAAATGACTTTCCAAGTATGGACATGCAGAATCTTAAGCGGACGATTCTAGTCCCTGAGAAGCAACAAGAAAAACACTCGGCTCCACCAGACTCGGACACCCGGAGCCAGCCACGTGTGTGGTTCTTCTGACTGCAAATGCCGGGAGGGGTCAGGAGGGTTTGTGAGAGGCCCTTGGTGTCCGAGGAGGGGACGAGGATGGAGGCGTGAGGCAGCGTGCTAGGACTTAAGAAGAGAGGAAAAATCGAAAACAGATGTTGAGGCATGAAAGGTGGCAGTGGGGCTGGAGGAGGTGGGGCTGGAGGAGGTGGCGCTGAGGAAACATGATATTGACTATTGTAAAATACAAAATAAATAAAGAATAACACTAGGAAAAACTGAAACACAATACAGATTAATTACATTTCATCTCAAGATAAGAATGGATTTTTAAGCATTAAAGCAATGGGAAAAAATCAAAAGGAAAAAGCTCGACATATGTAACATAAAAAATAAAGCGTACATTTCAAAATCAAAACATTAAAAAAGCAAATGGCAAACTGGGGGAAATATTTATCATACTAATGTATTTGCGACACGATAAATACAGTGTCAAGAACACGTGAGGACACTAAGAGAAGAAGGGACAAAGGACATAGATAGACCCTTTCCAAAAGGGAAATGAACAATGGTGTCGTCTTCCTCACTCAAGCAGACCACAGAGAGCTCCTCTAACTAGCCCTGGCCCACTCCTGCTTTCAGGCTGCTGTAGTCAGAGTGACGGTGTCTCGCTTACTGACCCACAGGGTGGGCAGCTGAGGCGAGGCCTATCCAGAGGGCGGCCAGCCGTTAAGTCAGCCCCTCAGGGGCTTCGCTTTTGCAGCATCTTTTTTTTGTTTTGTTTTTTAATTTAAAAAAAAATTTTGTTTTCTAGAGAAAGGGTCTCACCATGTTGCCCAGGCTGGTCTCAAGCTCCTGGGCTCAAGTGATCCTTCCACCTTGGCCTCCCAAAGTGCTGGGATTACACGTATAAGCCACCATACTCGTATGTAGCATGTCTTTTTTTTTTTTTTTTTTTTGAGATGGAGTCTCGCTCTGTCGCCCAGGCTGGAGTGCAGTGGCCGGATCTCAGCTCACTGCAAGCTCCGCCTCCCGGGTTTACACCATTCTCCTGCCTCAGCCTCCCGAGTAGCTGGGACTACAGGTGCCCGCCACCTCGCCCGGCTAGTTTTTTGTATTTTTTAGTAGAGACGGGGTTTCACCGTGTTAGCCAGGATGGTCTTGATCTCCTGACCTTGTGATCCGCCCGTCTCGGCCTCCCAAAGTGCTGGGATTACAGGCTTCAGCCACCGCGCCCGGCCTGTAGCATCTCTTTCTAAAGCAAATGCCTTTTGCAAAACTCAACAGCAGCTCTGGTAGGACAGGGATGGGTGAGAGGAGGGCGGCCTTTGCTCAGGCATTCCACCCTGAGTGGCCCCTCACTGGCCCTCGTTGTTCCCAAGGAGGGCAGAGGCAGGCTCCTTTCAGATCAGAAGCAACCCCACCCGCAGTTACCACCTTGCTCTGAGCCAGGTCAGTCCGGTGTCCCCAGAGGCCCAGACACAGACACAAAGGGTCTGGGTGGAAAACTCAGCAAGCTCTCATGACCCCAGAGGCCAGTGGGGCCTGCCTGCCACCCTTGTGACTGATACTGTCATCAGGCTGCAGCCTCGGATCCACTGATGATGACCTTGGATTAAGTAGCCGTCTTTGTTGAGGAGCGCTGCATGGTGGTAGGGGCAGGGTGGGACTCACAGGCTTGGGCTCCAACACCAGCCGGGCTCAGCAGCCTCTGCTTTCCAGGAAGTCCCTTCACCTTGCAGGGCCTTGCCTTCCTTCTTCCTTGTCTGGACAAGGCGGAAGGATGAGGCCTCCGCTGGAGAGCTGGTGCTCCAGACTGAGGAAGGCAAGGGCCTGACACAGTGCCCGGCAGCCAGGAGGGAAGCCCCCAACACACACCGGCTCTTAGTAATCGCCTCTACATCCGGGAACTTCCGCAGCAGAAGTGGGTGTATGAATGATTCCAACCAAGAACCATTAGTACCAATAGAGAATTCACATGCCCTCAACTCCTGTTTTTTGGGGTTTTCTTTTGAGACAGGGTCTTGCTTTTTCACCCAGGCTGGAGAGCAGTGGCATGATCATAGTTCACACAGCCTCAACCTCCTGGGCTCAAACAATTCTCCTGCCTTAGCCTCCTGAGTAGCTGGGACTACAGGTGTGTGCCACCATGCCTGGCTAATTTTACGATTTTTTGTAGAGATGGTGTTTCGCCATGTTGCCCAGGCTGGTCTCGAACTCCTGAGCTCAAGCAAGCTGCCCGCCTTAACCTCCCAAAGTGCTGGGATTACAGGTGTGAGCCATGGCGGCTGGCCCTCAATTCCCTTTTAGTCGTATGGACACCGGAACAGTTAAGTGGGACTCTCCTCATTGCCCACCAGCAGCAGGGACATCCACACAGGCACTGGTGGTGTGACCACAGTCTAGCAGGGGCCCTGACCCACCCACTGCCTCTCAGCAGAGCCACTTCAAGTCCTCCACTGCCACCCAGCACCCAGAACACCCGTGACAGCCCTCCCAATTCATCATTGCCCCACCTCCCCAAAAGTACCATGGGCATCTGAGAATAGGAAGGCTCAACGTACCCCATGATAGGACAGTCAAGAGGTAACTCCTGTTGGGGGAGCGGGCCCAATAAGTTGGCATTCTGCCCAGATCTGTGGCCTTGGAGAAGTGGAGGCTATCAGGTTAGAAGAGATCTTCAAAGACATCCTGTCCGTCCCTTTTTTGAATCATGGTACAGCACAGCCTGCACCCCTGACGCCACTGTGACCCGAGACACTATTACCTCTCCCCGGGATTGTCACACTAGCTCCTTAGTGGTCCTTCTGCTTCCACCCTTACCCCCTGCAGTCTATATCCGACACAGCAGCTTGGGATCCTGTTACAAACAGAAGTCAGCTGCCGGGTGTAGCTCATGCCTGTAGTCCCAGCTACTGAGGAGGCTGACGTGGGTCACTTGACTCTGGGAGTTTGAGGCTGTAGGGTGCTGTGACAGCACCTGTGAATAGCCACTGCACCCAGCCTGGGCAACATAGTGAGACCCCATCTCAAAAAAAAAAAAAAAAGCCAAAAGATGGGTCAGCTCATGACACTTTTCTGCTTGAAACCCTCAAATGTGTCCCCATTTCGCTGTCTTACAACAGCCCATAGGCCCTGGACAACCCGGTCCCTCTGTAAGTTACTCTCTGGTTTCCTCTCCTGCTATTCTCATCTTTGATCACCCCACTCCTGCCTACTGACCCTGACCCCCTGATGCTCCTGCAATACACCAGACAGGCTCCTGCCCCAGGGTCTTTACCTTTGCTGCTTGTTCTACTGGAACACTCTCCAGACCCCTACATGGCTCACTTGCTCACCTTTAAATCTTTGTTCAAATGCCACTCCCTTTAAATTGCAGCATCTCGGCCAGGCGCGGTGGCTCACGCCTGTAATCCCAGCACTTTGGGAGGCCGAAGTGAGCGGATCACGAGGTCAGGAGATCGAGACCATCCTGGCTAACACAGTGAAAACCCGTCTCTACTAAAAACACAAAAAATTAGCCAGGTGTGGTGGCAGGCGCCTGTAGTCCCAGCTACTTGGGAGGCTGAGGCAGGAGAATGGCATGAAGTCAGGAGGTGGAGCTTTTAGTGAGCCGAGATCACGCCACTGCACTCCAGCCTGGGTGACAGAGCAAGACTTCGTCTCAAAAAAAAAAAAAAAAAAAAAAAAAAGCCGGGCGCGGTGGCTCAAGCCTGTAATCCCAGAACTTAGGGAGGCCAAGACGGGTGGATTACAAGGTCAGGAGATTGAGACCATCCTGGCTAACAGGGTGAAACCCCGTCTCTACTAAAAAAAACACAAAAAACTAGCCGGGCGTGGTGGCGGGCGCGTGTAGTCCCAGCTACTTGGGAGGCTGAGGCAGGAGAATGGTGTAAACCTGGGAGGTGGAGCTTGCAGTGAGCTGAGATCCAGCCACTGCACTCCAGCCTGGGCGACAGAGTGAGACTCTGTCTCAAAAAAATAAATAAATAAAAAAAATACAGCATGTCCCCTCACCCCGCCAGGACTCTCCGTTTCCCTTCCCCTGCTCTATTTTGTTTCCCACGGGCACTTCTCAGGATGGGCCCACTCTGCCATCTACTTAGCATGCTTACTGTGTGGCTCCCCCAGGAGGATGTTAGCTCACTGGGCAGGGGCGTGGTCCCTGAGTGCCACAGGCATGGAGCTGACCTCAGCTGCCCTGTAGCTTCTCCCGGGCTCCCCACTCTACACCCTCAAGTATGTGGAGGCCTCCTCCTTAGGACAGCCCTCCCACCTCTCTGTTCCTGGGTGAAGGTCCTACATTTTTCTCCAGCGCTCCTCACTGCAGGCGGGCTCTCCTGAAGATGTAACTCCATCTGTTGTCCCTTAGAAGTGAGAGGCCAGACCTGAGCCAGGTGCACATTTTTGGAAGTGGACAGAGGGAAGAGGGAGAAATCAGGAGAGAGAAGCAGCAAGACAAAGATCCAAGGAAGAGGGACCTGTTGAGTTTCTTTCGGGTGGGCCACCTGACATTGGACAATGCAACTGAGATGCCCATATTTTTTGCCTCCTCCCACTAAGCAGCTGTCAGCTTGACAATGCTCAGGATTCCTGTTTTCCAGAGAAATCGAGGGAGCTGACACAGATCCAGGACACGTGATAGTAGGCCTGGCAGGCTGGGGGTGGGTGGGGCGGCGGTGGCGCAGGGGACATGGGGAGCTGAGTGCCAGATGAATGCCTGTGCACCCTGCCCCCCAGCAGTGAGCAGCTGACATTATTTCTCGCTCAGCCCACCTCTCAGCAGGGAGGCCTGTCCAGGAGCCCAGGGTTGGGGGAGAACAAGCCAGTACCAGAGACCTTGGATGCTCTGGAGATAGAAGGGTCTAGAAGCCTCTAACAGAAACAAACAAAGCCTGTCCAGGACAGATCCAGTGAATTTGAGGTGAGGAAGTACCATCTACAGTCAGCGGGGGACTGAAAAAGAAAGCAGTGTCTGCAGAGCTGCAGGACCACACGGGCTCCCGGGATTACAGGGGACCTCAGGTAAGCCTCCCCATGAAAGCAGTATGGTTCTGCTTTCAATCTGGCGGACGTGACTCAGTGCTGGCCTTGACCGTGGCATTCACTCTGCATTTTCGGCCCCCAGGTCAGCAGGGGACAGCATCTCAGTCAAGCCAAAGTCTGATTAGTTGGAGACACCAGCATGTCCCAGTGCGCTGGGAATATTAAGTAATATTTACAAGCGTAGGATGGTGGGGAGATAATTACCAATGGCAGGAGGCAGTCAACAGTGGGGAACTCCTCCACTGCTCACGTGGTGAGAAATTCGATGGGAAAGAGGCTCACAACAGGGAGGGTTTGTCATGGGGACAGGGGAAGGGGGTTAGAAAGTCACCACCTCTGCTGATTCTGCTAATAGGATGAACCAGCCTTGCAAATAAGAGCTAGACCCCATGAGGCCTGCATTTGGGAGGGTTTTTAAATCAGGCCAGGTCCTGCCAATAGCTTCACATGTAGAGGTGTTAGAGCTGGAAGGGAGCTTGGAGATCAGCAGTGCCACTGGTTCTGTTCCCAAAGCGTCCGCCTTCCAAAAATACTGCAAGTATTAAGTAATAATTAATCTGTTTTCACATTTTTTATTCATCAAAGACACACAGAGGACTGCCTGTTGGGACGAGCAGGAGACCTAAAGTGGACGTCACTGCAGCCCCAAACAAAAGAGACCTATTGTTTTTTTTTTGTCAGCCCAGTCATATCCTGTATAAATGTAGTTTCTGTTTTTAAAACATTCAAAATAACACAAGGGTCAACTTTTAAATACCTGTGAGAGCCCACAGATTCTATATCAGAAACCTAAATCCAAGCCTTTTTTTTTTTTGAGATGGAGTCTCACTCTGTGGCCAGGCTGGAGTGCAGTGGCAAGATCTCAGCTCACTGCAACCTCCACCTCCCGGGTTCATGCGATTCTCCTGCCTCAGCCTCCTGAGTAGCTGGGACTACAGGCGCACGCCACCACACCCAGCTAATTTTTGTATTTTTAGTAGAGACGGGGTTTCACCATGTTGGCCAGGATTGTCTCAATCTCTTGACCTTGTGATCCGCCCGCCTCAGCCTTCCAAAGTGCTGGGATTACAGGCGTGAGCCACCATGCCCGGCCCCAAGCCAACTCTTATTTCGTGCAAGGAGCTGAGGCTCAGAGAACATAAGCAGCTTGCTCACGATCACACAGCTGGATGGCAGCAGGGCCAAGGCTGGGAGCAGGGCGGAGGGGAAGGCTGCCCTGGACACGTGGGGCCAGCAAGGAAGGAAATCGGAGCTGTGAATGCAGCTGCAGAGTGGGCTGTGGACACCAGAGGCAGGGGCCTGACTCTTGTTCTCAGTACTCACTGGCTGTGACCCTGGCAGTGATTTCAGCTGAGCCCATTTTCCTATCAGCAAAATGGGGATAATTGGAGTACTTACCACATATTGCTGAGGATTTCAGTGAAGTAACAGAACAGAGCCCTTGGTAAACAGTAGCTAGTTTTGTTTAACCTGTTGTGTGTGTGTGTGTGTGTGTGTGTAAGGGGCATGCATCTGTGTAAACACAGGAATACTGACTGACACGCTTGGGTAACAAGGTTACACGATCCAACTTTTAGGTACTGCCCTGATGGGAGACAAATTCTGTCCCAGAGGAGCTCCAGGTACTAATCGCAATGCTGTCACTTACAGGTAATGTTACTTAAAACTGAGTGTGCCTCCGAGGTCAGGAGACTGAGACCATCCTGGCTAACACAGTGAAACCCCGTCTCTACTAAAAATACAAAAAATTAGCCAGGTGTGGTGGCGGGCGCCTGTAGTCCCAGCTACTCGGGAGGCTGAGGCAGGAGAATGGCGTGAACCCGGGAGGCGGAGCTTGCAGTGAGCCGACGTCGCACCACTGCACTCCAGCCTGGGTGACAGAGCAACACTCTGTCTCAAAAAAACAAAACAAAACAAAACAAAGCAAAACAAAACTGAGTGTGCCTCAGAACTCAGGCCCCATCCGGATTCGCTGCCTCAGAAACTCTGCAGGATGGGACTTGGGAATCTCCATTTTCAGAAATTATTGAGATGTAATTTACATACCATAAAATTAATCATTTTCAAGTGCTTACTTCCAGTGGTTTTTAGTAAATTCATAAGGTTGTACAACCATCACCACCATCTGATTCCAGAATATCTTCATCACCCCAAAAAGAAATCCCAGGCTTATCAGCAGTCACTCCCATCCCAGTCTCTTATTCTCTGGTAACCACTAATTGACTCTCCCTCTCTGTGGATTTGCCTATAGTGGACATGCCACGTGAATGGAATCATGTCATAGGTGGTCCCTGTCTTTGACTTAGCACGTTCTCAAGGTTCATCCATGTTGTAGCATGTATCAGGACTTCACTCCTTTAAAGATACAGTTTTCACAAGCTCCCCAGGTAGTTCGATGAGTGGGCTTTGGGAGAAAAAGAGGAGCCAATTCATATAAGGTGAATCTTAGGTTATTATTGAGACATGGGGCCTCATCCCTTCTTCCTTGTGTACCTGTCTCAGGGGCCTCAGAGGAACAGGAGGAACACTGGCTGCCTGCCTCTTCCAGACTCCAGAGGTTGGGCAGGTCTCCCAGACACTGGAGGGAGGTGTGTGTCTATGGACAGCAGCCTGGCTGCTCTGGAGATCAGGCGGATTAGCTGCAAGAGACACACACACAAGGGGATTCTGTCTCAACTCGAAGACTTTAATGTACATTATGCTCTTGGAAAAACATCTCCAAGGAAACAAGTGGAAGCAAAAGTCTTAACCAGCAGGGATTCTCATTCAAAAACCTGGTGTGAGCCCCAGCCTTGGAAAAGGATGGCACAGGGACTGTGATCATAGTACAGCAGTTTCATGTCAGGGTGGCAGGGCCTGTGTACTTGTCTAGAGAGGAACCCTGCCACACAGCACGAAAGGCGTGCCCCCAGGACTCCCAAGGAACCAGGAGCTTATTATTCCAGTGACTGACAGCTCCACAGCAGGACTGGGAAGATTTAGGCTGACCAGGTCTTCTTCAGCACTTGGAAGGCACAAAACTTCCTAAGGGCCTTAAGAAGCCTGCCCTGGGCAGAAACCTTTCTGGTTGTTGTTGACGCTCCAGGTCATCAGAAACAGTGACGGTGGCTCTGGTGAGGAAGGGGAGGGTCCCACTTCTGGGTGAGGCCTCAGGATGGAGCAGGTGGGAGGTAACAGCACCAGCAAGGCCCCTGAGGTCAGGGGCCACACCCACCTTGGGAGATGACCCACTGGGCCTCTGGACATGAGAATGGGATTTTGATGGAGAAAGCTGAAGCTGACCACCTGCCAGGTTGAATCCAGCTGCCTCCCTTGACACTCTCTTCCCAATCAAGGGCTTCCAAGAAGCCGCAGGCCCAAGTCCTCTGCTCCCATTCAGCAAGAGGCAGGCTCATTTCCCCATCACCCTGCATTTAACTGCAAAAAATGTCACCAACCGACCTCTCAGACCCCCTGGGCAATCCAGGGTTTCTCGTTTTCTAAGCTCCTATGGAACAAGCAATCAGTTCTTTCTAGGACTTTTGGTTCAATTCCTTCTCACTCAGAGGGAATCTGGTTGCCATGTAGGCAGGTCTCCCCTAGGAGTTTCTGTAAGAGCCTGTGTGAAATTCAGCCAGGTTAGCACCAAGGCCCAGCTGATGGGGAACGTACAAATGTGCCTTCAGGATGGGTACAGCCTCTTTGGCAATGAAGAAACATATTTATCAGTGAAAAAGGGAATTCTGGCTCCATCTTTGTGGGATCTGGAAAGATTGCTGCCCTCACAGGTCCCAGGATAGGAAGAAGTAAATGGAGAGGCCAGGACTGCAGCCCTGTGGCAAGGGGCCCCTCGCAGCTGAGAGCGCTGCCCGAGTTAGCCCATCTCGGTGCCCTCAGGGAGCTCCACCACCACAGGGGCACAGTCCTCAGGTTCTGCAGCAAAGTCCCACCGGAACTTCTTGGTCAGGTGAGCTTGGAACTTTTCAGCTTTCTTCCTCAGGGTGGCATCCACGGCAATGCTGCAGGCAGAGGAAAAGAAAACCTACAGAGAACAGAGGATAAGTCACTCCTGAGAAGACGGGGGGCGAGCGCGAGAAAGCTGTGGAAATTTCCTCATGGTGTTCGGCTCTCTGGGGCGGGTGGATCAGCTGCCACTGGCATAGGCCCAGGACACCTGCTGTGCTCCCCCCAAACCAAGAAAGAAGGTCCAAACCCAGCTGAGATGCTAGGGCAGGACTAGAATGGAAAATTACTATCTGGGCAGAGATGCCCCACTGTTAAGGCTGGGGCCATGACTCCGGCCCCACCCCCTGGGGGGTTCTACTGGACACCTGGGCAGTATCCCAGAGGAACAGGTAGTAGCTACACCAGTTGGTACTAAGGTCCTAAGAAAGGCTTGGGGGTGCTTATAAGCCCCTGGACCCCATAAAGTCCTAGGCGCCAAGCCAACAAGACTGAATTGCTGCTCTAATCTTCTAAATGGGCCACAGGCTGCCAGTTTGAGGCTTCTATCCCCCTTAAAAGCTGTCTTTGATTTTTTTTTATTGTGGTAAAATATACAGATGGACCCTGACTTACGATGGTTCAATTTACGACACTTCGACTTTATGATGATGCAAAGTGATACACATTCAGAAGAAGCCACACTTTGAATTGTTTCTTTCAGTACAGTATTAAAGAAATTACATGAGATATTCAATACTTCATTATAAAATAGGCTTTGTGTTAAATGGTTTTGCACAACTGTAGGCTAGTGTTAGTGTTCTGAGCACGTTTGAGGTGGGTGAGGCTGAGCTGCAATGTTAGGGACATTAGGTGTAATCAATGCATTTTTGACTTACAGTATATCTGACTTTACAGTTTATTAAGACATAACCCCATGGGAAGCTGAGGAGCATTTGTACATAAGATCTACCACTTCAACCATTTTTAAATATTTTTTTTTAAATTGTGGCAAAATATACATATTACTTTTAGCCATTTTAAGTGTACAGTTGAGTAGCATTAAGTACATTAACATTGCTGTACAACCATCATCACCATCCATCTCCAGAATGACCCCATCATCCCCAACCAAAACTCAGCAGCCATTGAACAGCAACTGCCCCTCCCTCTCCCTCCAGGCCCTGGCAACCCACATCCTACTTTCCATCTCTATGAATTCGACTACCCTATCCCCCTTCCCTCCTCCCACCAGGCCCTGGCAACCCACATTCTACTTTCCGTCTCTATGAATCTGTAGGCACCTCATCTAAGTGGAATCATACAGCATTTGTCCTTTTGCAACTGGCTCATTTCACTTAGCATAATATCCTTCAAGGTTCATTAATGATGCAGCATGTGTCAGAATTTCCTTTCTTTTGAAGGCTGAATGTTGTACGCAGATACCACATTTTGTTTGTCTATTCATCTGTCAATGTCCATTTGTGTTGTTTTTACCTTCTGGCTATTGTGAATAATGCTGCTATGAACATGGGTGTACACATATCTCTTAGGGTCTCTGCTTTCAGTTCTTTTGCACAGAAACCCAGGAGTGGAGCTGTTGGATCAGACGGGAACTCCCTGTTTAAATTGTGATGAACTGCCACACTGTTTTTCACAGGGGCCTTACCATTTTATATTCCCACCAGCAATGCACAAATGTTCTCATTTCTCCACATCCTGGCCAACGCCTGTTATTTTCTGTGTGTGTTTAAATCATAGCCATTCTAATAGGTGGGAGGTAGTATCTTACTGTAGTTTTGATTTGCATTTCTCTAATGATCAGTGGATATTGAGTATGTTTTCATGTGCACATTGGCCATTCTGTATCTTCTTTGGTGAAATGTCCATTCAACTTCCTTGTCAATTTTTAAATTGGGTTGTTTTTGCATTGTTGAGTTGTAGGAGTTCTTTCTATATTCTATTAACCCCTTATTCTGATGCTCTCATGAACAGTTTCATTTAATACAAACATGGGCAGGGGAGCAGAATGGTAATTTTTTCCACATCTGAAACCCCATTCCAGATTGTCCGGGATCCCAGCCCCTTCCTAAGAGTAACAGCAAACCCATGATTCCTTCTTATATTGTTTTACTGTTTTCAAAGAAGTTTCACAGAGCATCCAACTGGATCCTCCCAACACCCTGGGAAGATACAACAGAATGCCTATTTTAAGGAAATGGAAGCTGAGAGGAGTTAAATGACTGAATACAAATTACCCAGAAAGGAAGAAGTGTTTTTTCCCAGACTACCATCTGCTACCCTACAGGCCCACCCAGAGACACAGGGGTGTGACGGTGGAAGAAGCTCTTTGATCCACATCACCCTCATGCCACAGTTGGCTTTCAGGCCACCATGGAAAGATGCTGGGCCCCAGGAGACCTGACCCAACAAAGGCAACAGGCGTACTCTGCAGCTGATTCCAGAGGCAATATTC
Organism: Macaca nemestrina; assembly: GCF_043159975.1. Taxonomy (NCBI): domain Eukaryota; kingdom Metazoa; phylum Chordata; class Mammalia; order Primates; family Cercopithecidae; genus Macaca; species Macaca nemestrina. The sequence goes on from NC_092139.1 coordinate 28,582,356, forward strand.
CTCCCACCCGCTTCTGTGCCATCTTCCTGTTAGCAGGAGTGCGGCTCGTTTTCAGTGGTCTTTGTCTGGAGCCATTCCGTTGGAGTAGCAGCAGTGTGAGCCCAGGGAGAAGTGATGCGGGGGAAGGAGGACGGTACAGAATCCAGCTTCATTAACTTGGGAATCGACTATACGTAGGAGTGGGAAGCACAGCCACAACAAAATGCCAGATCAATAACTAATTAGAGGGGCTGTGTGATCTTGGTGGCGAGGGCCATGGGGAAGCCAGGGGTCGGCCTGTCTGTAGGCAGCTAGTGGAGCCTGCCTGGAGCAAGGCTGAACTCTGGGGAGGGGCCTGGTACGGACAGCACAGAAGCCTTCTCTCAAATAGTTTTAGTTCTGGAGGCCCTGCACACCCATGAGGCCATCCCCAGAGGTTGTAGGGAGCCTGCTGGGCTGAATTAGCAAGTCTCTTCCAGTTTCCCTTTCTTACATGGGAATTGGATGACTTTCCACAGTCCCTGCTCTTCAGCCACTGAGCAGCCACCCAAACATGTGCCACTGCTTCCTCTGCACCTCTCTGCACACACGCTTTTCCTTCTGCTCTTAACACCCTTCCACCTCCTGCTTTCTCCTCCTTCACCTACGAATTTCTCCTAAAGACTCAGGCTCAGCTCAGACATCACCTCCTTTAGGATGTCTTCCAGACCAAGGATGGAGTGGGTGCTCCTCTGCGCTCCCTCAGCCCCAGGGCTACCTTGATCAGTCTCAGTAAGGTAACAGGCCATTTGCTGTTGATCTCGCCCACCAGACAAGGAGCAACCTCACAGCAGCGGCTCTTTCACACTGTGCTCCACTCTCAGCACAGCGCCCGACACACAAAAAGAACCCATTAGATGTTTCGTGAACAGAAGAATGAAGACAACCACAGGTTCAATTTTTGGTTCACTTTTGTACAGTGCCTAGCACCAAACAGCTGTTCAATAATGATGTGGTGATGCCGGGGAGAATGAAAGGCTCATCTTAGGGAGGAGCCAGCTTCTTTACTAGGCCCCTGAACGCCATGGCTCTCAAGCCACCTCCTTGTGACATGAACTGCTCGGACCTCTGTTCCCCAGCACTGTGCCCAAGCCTCCCTCATGGCATTCCTCACACTGTGCTTGTATCACAGTGATTTGCACCCTCTAAATGTGGGGACTGCGTCCTAATTATTGATGTGTCCCACAAAGCATATTGCCCAGGGCCAGGTATAGAGTTAGAGCCCAAAGGGTACTCCCCAAATGACCTAATGAGACCCAGGAACTGCCCTGCACTTGGCAATGGCCAGCAGTGACAGGCTGGAACAAGCTGGGCTCACGCTCATCACCCATCTTCCCGAAGCACCTCTCAAACACTGCCTGGGAATAAATTCCACTACAGGCAGGTAAAACAGATACCTTCAGTCTAACAAATAAGGTTTCTAATTTAAAAAGTGCTTCGTCCTTTTTAAAGAACTCACCAACTTGATCTTTACCACAGCCTGGGAGGCAGCCCAGGAACTGACTATTCCCACCGTAGAGGTAAGACACTAGGCCTGCTGCAACACGCAGTGACGAATGCTGAGCAAAGTCCTGTCAAAGCAGAGGCATCTCTGCTTCATCCTTCCCCTACCCAGACCTTTTGTCTTGACAGAGGCTTAATCCATCCCTAATATTCAGTTTTAGCACTGCCTTGTGGGGAACCAACGTGCTTCTGGAACTGTCCCCTCTGCAGCCTCCAGGACACAGGGCATAGTCTGGATTGACTTAAAACAAAACAAAACAAAAAATCAACCTTATTGTGGTACAACTTACACACAATTAATTTTATTCATTTATTTATTTATTTATTATTTATTATTTTTATTTTTATTTTTTTTTTGAGACAGAGTCTCGCTGTGTCGCCCAGGCTGAAGTGCAGTGGCGTGATCATCTCTCTCTGCAGCCTCGAACTCCTGGGCTCAGCATCCCAAGCAGCTAGGACTACAGGTGCGCCACCAACAGCTAGACAATTTTTTTTTTTGAGACAGGGTCTCACCCTGTCACCCAGGCTGGAGCACAGTGATGTGATCACAGCTCACTGCAGCCTTGACCTCTGTGCTCAAGTGATCCACCCACCTCGGCCTCCTCACTAGTTGAGACTATAGATGCCTGCCACCATGCCTAGCTAATTTTGTATTTTTTGTAGAGACAGGGTTTTGCCATGTTGTCCAGGCTGGTCTGGAACACCTGGGCTCAAGTGATCCTTGCACCTTGTCTTCCCAAAGTGCTGGGATTAAAGGCATGAGCCACCACGCCTGGTATTTTTTTTTTTTTTTTAATTTTTTGTAGAGACAGGTTCTCACTGTGTTGCCCAGGCTAGTAAATTCATCAATTTTAAATGCTCAGTTCATCTGGACAAATATATATATATACCCCCATGCAACCACCATGTGATATATGTTCATAGTGTTTGCTTTTGGTATCCAGTTCTGAGTTTGAAGGTGCATATAAATTTGTGTAACCATCTCCCCAGTCAGGACATGGAACCATCCCATCACTCCAAACAGCTCCCTCATGCTGCCCCTTAGCAGTCAAATCCTTCCCTCACCACTAACCCCTGGCATCCCCTGATCTATTTTTGACCACAGTTTCACAAACTTGGTATTTGTAAAAACTCCTCACAATTCAGAAGTGAAGATGTTTAAATACTACTTAGTTTCCAAGAAATAACTTATTCTGATTCTTTTACTTTCAGATTAATTTTATGCCTTCTTCAGGAAACTTAACAGTGATCTAGTTATTTTTTCACTAAAACAAAATCAACACTTTTTAACATCACTGGGACATAAATCACCTTAATCTCAGCAGATTAATACTAAATATTTAAAAAATACTTTTGAAATAGGATAATATTTTATAAACAAACGCATTTATCTAAAACAAAAAGCACATCTACTGGGTGTTTTTCTTCAAATATAAAATAAAGCATGAACACTTTAATCATTTAAACTGTGTATTATGAAATTCTAAATTACTTTAGTCATACATGTGAAAGCTTCTCTTAAACCTAAGTTAAATAAATTGAGTTCAGTTAGGTCACCTCGAGAAATTCAAAATATCAAGGTAGTATCCTATTTTTTTAGCTAGACCAAAAAGATGACATTTCCTAAATTTTTCAATTCCCAAATAATTATTCAACTTAGAATGAAACTAGCAATAGGTAGAAGATTTTGTTTCTACTTGCAGCAGAAGAAAGTGGTATTAAAAGCAAGACTATTGTTTCACAATGATGACCAGGAAGGTGAAAAGCAGCGAATGAGATCACCTGAGGGCAGTTTGAAAAATCTGGGATGTTTCATCTGGGGCTCTAATCATATACGGAAGCCCACCACAGGCTATTAGAATGTAAAGCTCAGCCTTGCCTTCCATTAGCTCTGTGGATTTTGAGCAAATTATGTGACCTCCCTGAGCCTGCTTCCTCATCTGTACAATGGGATTACAGACCTAGCCTCTAGCACTGTTGTGAGGGCTCAATGAGACTAAGCATGCAAAAGAGATAGCTAACGGCAAGAGTGTTAGGCGTAGGCAGGCACATTTATCATAGTGGGCATCGTGATAAAAATACCATAGACCTCACTGTCGAGTTGGTGCTTTCCCCTCAAGAGTTAAAGATGAACGCATATTTAGAATACTAGCAAAAAAGGAAGTTGGAAAGCATACATGGCCTATTGTAACTAGAAGTATTTTTAAAAACAGGTTAGATGACTATATGCCTAAATACTACACAATCAACAATAAAAATCCTTATTTTGTACATAACTCACTTTCTAACATATCATTAAATTCAGATTATCCTTTCATTGGTTTTAAATGAATTATGATGACTTACGTTGCTTTAAATAAAAGAAAAAACTGTATCTATTTTTGTAAAACAAATCACTTTTATTCAAGTGAAATCCAAGGGATTTGTAAAAAACCAGTGGCTTCCACTCAAAAGGGCCTCACATGAGAAAGTCGAAAAAAAATTAATGGCTAAGAGCATCACATTACGTGGCTGATTTTATCCATGCTAATGTGGCTGTTTTTAAGTGCTCACACACACAAACACCAATCCCTCTCCATGGGTAGTAGCCATTTAAGCTCCTAAGTAAGAAAGCCAGTTCCACTTACTTGACTACCTGGGAGGGCAGGCAGCTGGCTCAGGAAGCCTTTTATGGGCTGATTCATTCAGTCACAAATGCCCTGAGTGAATGCCTCTGTGTGGAGAACTGGACTCTCACTGCCAACATAGCATCAACGTGACTCTCCATTTAAAACAAAAAAAAAAGTTTTATAATATACTTCTCCACATTGTGCCTTTTGAAATCTCAGTCATCCCTCAAGTGCATGGTCAAATGCCCCCACTTCCACCCTTGCATAAAACCATTCCTAGTCCTTTATCCCCTCAAATCTCAACCCCAGTCAGAATTAACCAGTCCCTCTTTGGTGCTCCTAATGCCCTTTGATCAGACTCCACTGTTTATACCTACGATATTTACATTGCCAAAATAATTATGAACTCTATCCACCTAAAAACACCCAATAACATGAAATGAAATAAATGTTAGGCCTTGACAACATATTGATGATAACCAGATATGAGCTGGGTGGATCACCTGAGGTCAGCAGTTCAAGACCAGCCTGGCCAACATGGCAAAACCTTGTCTCTACTAAAAACACACACAAAAAATAGCTGGGTGTGGTGGTGTGCACCTGTAATCCCAGCTACTTGGGAGGCTGAGGCCAGAGAATCACTTGAACCTGGGAGGCAGAGGTTGCAGTGAGCCAAGATCGCGCCATTGTACTCCAGCCTGGGTGACAGACCAAGACTATGTCTCAAAAAAAAAAGAAGATAACCAGACGAACAAAACATAGGCCTCATGTAAAAGGAACCCATGACTCAGTGTGGGAGTCAGGCAGACAATATATTAATCTCATGCAATATGATAGTGACAAGTACAAAGTAGGCTAAGAGTAGGGAAAGGGGAGAAAGAGAGAGAGAGAGATTGAGAGAGAGAGAGAGGAGGGATGCCTTGAGGGCATGTTGTAGAATGAGCAAATATGTACCAGGGAGAGGGAAAATCAGGTTCGGGCAAGAAGGTATGAAACATGGGTATAAAGTTTCAGTTATGTAGGATGAAGAAGTTCTAGAGATCTGCTGGATGGCATGATGCTTATAGTTAACGATACTGTACTGAATACTGAAAATTTAGCATATCTCATGCTAAATTGTGTTTTTTACCACAATTTCATTTTTATTATTTATGTTTTTTGAGATGGAGTCTCACTCTTTTTGCCCAGGCTGGAGTATAGTGGCACAATCTCAATTACCACAATCTCTGCTTCCCCAGTTCAAGAGATTCTCCTGCCTCAGCCTCCTGAGTAGTTGGGACTAGAGGCACCCGCCACCATGCTCGGCTAATTTTTGTATTTTTAGTAGAGACGGGGTTTCACCATGTTGGCCAGGCTGGTCTCGAACTCCTGACCTCAAGTGATCCTCCAGCCTCTGCCTGCCAAAGTGCTGAGATTACAGGCGTGAGCCACCACGGAACGGCCATGTTTTTTACCACAATTTTTTTTTAAAAAGCATGAAACAGCATAGCCTATCTGGGAACCTGCAAAGAGACCACTGTCGCTGGAGTTGATGGGGGAAAACAGAGAGAGGGAGGAGAAGCTGGAGAACAGGATAAGAAGCCAGATCAGAATGGCCTTTGCGAACAATGTTTGGGCTTTTAATTTTCTAGGCAATGAGGAACCACAGAGAAGCAGGATCACAGCTGCATTATGGAGCAGCACCTCAAGTGGCAGCGTGGGAGAGAGATGGGGTAATGGGTAAGCATGGAGGCTGGTAAACTCCGATGCAATCTAGGTAAGACCAAAAGGCTGGGGTTAGGGAAATGGTACTAGGGCAGGACTGCCTTCTAAAATACTTACTGCTATCTGGAGTTACTTAGTTAGTTAACTTCCTCAAAATACAAGAGTCAAGACAGTGACTCTGTTTTGCTCACAGGTATATTCCCAGTTCTAGAACAGAGTCTTCTATACAGCAGATGCTCAGCAATTACCTGCTAAATCAATGAACAAATCCGTTGAGGGCAGGAACCCTGGCTAACTCATATATATATATATATTCCTCAACACTTTCAGTAGAATGTTATATATGAAGAATGCTCAGACTTTTTTTTTTTTTTTTTTTTGGGACATGCCCTGGATTTTTCCAAATAATGACATCGAATTTTCTTGGTGAAAAGTCCAAAGACTGAATGTTTCCAACCATCAGCTTTGCACAACCCACCTGGGCATCCAGCAATCCAGCTGGGCACTTTCTGTTTTGTAAATCATTGCTGGCAACAAAGCCTGGCAATTATAGAGCTCAGCTGCTGGTTGTGCTAACAATGGTCCCGACAGCCAGCGACACCGTGGCCCTCCCATGTTTGTGCGACAGCATCAATGTGCATCAGGAGGGAAGCAGCCACTGCCAGAGGCAAGTTAGCAGGCTAATGCCTCCTCACACTGCCTCACAACCCATAACCAGTACCTTTGGGGAAAATTTTCCCCACAGAGGAAGGACAAACGGGTTTAATTTCTCTGTTACATGAAGAACCAGTAAAAGGACAGTTTTATAGCTCTTCTGAGTGGAACAGACCAGGCTCAAACCATGCGCTTGACTGACTCATTGCCATGGTTTACACAGGTCCTTCAACTGCCAGCTTTAAGTCAGATGCTTGCTCACAGGGACTCGTCCAACAGTAGGTTGGCTTTAGAAAAGCGTTCTGTACCTCTGAGAAACAGGACCTCGATGAAGTCTTCACTGATATCAATCAATAATCCTTTCTAGGGGATTCACTGTATTCACTACACAAGGGCATAAGCACAGGCAGGAAACCAAGACTCAGGCCTGGGTACAAATCCTGACCTCCATCTGCCAGCTGTATGACTTCAAGTAAATGATTTAACCGTTCTCAGTGTTCTCATTTGTAAAGTGGGAATAATACCTCCATCTTACAGGGTTCCAAAGGGATTCAATGAGTGAACAGGGTCTCACTCTGTTGCCCAGGCTGGAGTGCAGTGGCACGATCACGATCATTGCTCACTATAGCCTCAAACTCCTGGGCTAAGTGATCCTCCTGTCTCAGCCTCCCAAGTAGCTAGGACTACAGGTATGCATGACCATACCTAGCCATTTTTTAAATTTTTGTAGAGATGGGGTCTCACTATATTGCCCAAGCTGGTCTTTAATTCCTGGGCTCATGTGATCCTCCTGCCTTCACCTCCCAAAGTGTTGGGATTACAATCATGAACCACCACACCCAGCCCCAACATTTAATGAATATTCATCCCTTCTGTTACCCTGAGTGGGATTGGAAGGTTGGTGAAAAGCTGCCTTATATGGAGCAGGCCTCATGGGGGTACTACACACAGAGAGAAGAAAGAAGCTCATGGGAGGGAAAGTATGGAAACTGATAGTTGGCAGCTTCTGCCTCTTCTATTCTTGAGAAAGTTACACAATGTGAGTGACAGAGGCTGTCCCAAGTACATAAAGGAAACTAATCTGTTTGCAAAGGGAGGAAATAGCATAGGATGAAGATTGTAAGTTGTTTGAAGCTTCTTTCCTAATTACCACTCATAATGAAAATTTAATTGCCAAGTTAAAAGCAAATTTCACTTTTTCTGTCATAGAATCTCTGCAGAAACTGGCACATTTTGTTTGAACAGGAAATCAAAGTTATTTTAATGCTTAAATGAGATCTAAGGAGCTGCAGATGTTTCACTGGGAATAAAAAACTTCAAAACTTTGCTTTACTGGGTTGTAGCAATTCATGGCTACAGGGAGAAAGAAAAGCTGTTTTAAGCTGAGTAAACCAAAGCAGTGGAAGGAATTCAAATCCAAGTACCCCACTGTACTTAGGCACACTGGGGATGAGGTATAGGGTGAGCGTGGTACAGAGAGAAAATTTCTGGCATAGAAACACAATTGAGTAAGAGAGAGAAAACCAGGAAATATCCCAAGACTAGGAAACTGAAATATAAACATTTTTGGGTCATGGAAGAATAGCAAGAAACAAAACACATACTGTTGCCTCAATTCTGACCCACATCTGCATCAGCTCAGTCAGAAAGACTGCTCACCTGTAAGGTGCTGGTGAGGAAGTTGTCTTGGGAGACAATGTCTACAAAGAAGTCAGCGGGGATCTCACCAAGCTGGTGGTACAGGATGGAGATGAGGTTGATGTAGAGAGTGTGGTGCTTCACCATGGCTGCTTCTGACCGGCACAGGAGGTTCAGGAGCCGCTTCCAATGCTCAAATGCCTCATACACATTCCCCAGCAGGAAGCACACAAAAGCAAACTGGAGTTCACCTGAAAGGTGCAGAGAGGAGAAGTGATTCTGAGGGAGAGGAGAACCAGCTGACACTCTCCATCACTGTTCACAAGGCCATCAATTCCACTGGACCTCAGCAACAGATTACTTTTTATCCTTGTCACTCCTGCAGAGCCTGGCATGGGATTTTGCACCTAACAGGTACTGAACAAATGTTTGCTGAACCGCTATGAATTCAAGCCATGGGAAACCAACCTGTGGCTTTGGATTTCTGTAAAGTCAGACTGCAAGAGAAGAAGTATTCCCAGTATTTGCCTGGCATTTTAAGTTTACAAAATGTGTTCATGGATATTATGCCAAGTGGCTCTCAAACCTGGCTGCCCATCAGAATCACTGAGAGTCTGTTAAAAGTAAAGCTACCCAAGCTTCCCCCTCAGAGGTTCTGGTTGAGGAGAGATGATGGGGCCTTCATATCTGTAGCTCTGACAAGCTCCCCAGGTGATTCTGATGCGGATGGTCTGCTCCAGGGTCACAGAAATACTGCACTACACCATGTAACCCTCAGCCCAACTCCACAGGCGATCAGGAAGGTGGTATTTGCCTCATTTTACAGATGAGGTCAAGGGCTTGCCCAAGGCCGCACTTCAATGCTTCACAATGTGGGCAATGGAAAGATAAAACAGATTCTCTATTGGGTGGGAACAGTTCTAGGACCTCCCACCAGAGAAAAATTCCTGAGTACTTATTCCAGGGTCAGCATGCCAGCCAGATTATTTTTTGTTTGCTTAATCACAGGGCTCCGTGATTTAATCTCTGTGAGCAGCTTGGTGGCTAAGAGCATGGGCTCTGGAGCCAAACTGCCTAGATTCAAATCTTAGCTCTGCCACTTAGCAGCTGTGTGACCTTGGGCAAGTTACTCAATCTATTAAGACCTGGATTTCCTTATTTGAGGGTTGCAGCAAAGATTAAATGAATGGATACAGTACACGTAAAGCATTTAGAATAACACCTGGCACAAAGTAGCACTCAAAAAATATTATGTTCCCAATTTCTATCAGATGCCCATCTCAAACAAAGAGACCTGATGATCCAGACACCACTGTCCCTGGGCAAGTAACGGGGTCTCTGGTTACTGCAGAATTACTGCCACTCATCACAGGCATTCTCTCTACTTCAAAGGTGGCTGGAAATTTAATGAGGTATATGTCCATGTGGGCCATAAAAAGAAGAGATGCACTCAACACCAAATACCTCTTTAAATGCATAGTGTTTGATCTCTGCCACTTCCAGAGACCTGGAAAAACTAGCTCCCTGTCCTAAGCATATGGAACTAAGTTTGATGTATGTGAATAGCTACCTGGTTGAGATATTTTGGATCTCTGACCAGTATTTTCAAATACAGTCAAATTTTCTTTGTGTAATATATGTTAATGATTTGCTTCTTCAGCTGGCTTTACTTGGTTTGTGAAACTAAATATTAGCCTATTCTTTGCATTTAGGACATTTATTTAAATTTGTGCATTTCTGACCTTGTCTAAAATTTAATTATGACATCAAAAATAATTTCAAAGAGCTGTGATGTAGATTCAAAATTATCCCTGGACAGGTGTGGTGGCAGGGATAGTCCTAGCCCTTTGAGAGGTCAATGGAGGAGGATTGCTTGAGTTCAGGAGTTTGAGACAAGCTTGGGCAACACAGGGAGACCCTATCTCTACCAAAAATAATTAGCTGGGCGTGGTGGCACACACCTGTGGTCCCAGCTACTTAGGAGGCTGAGGTGGGAGATCACTTGAGCCCAGGAGGTTGAAGCTGCAGTGAGCTGTGATCATGCCACTGCACTCCAGCCCATGTCACCAAGTGAGGCCCTGTCTCAAAAAAAAAAAAAAAAAACAAAAAAAAAAAACCCAACAAAGTTATTCCTGTAACAGACTTTTTCACAAGATATATTTTGAAGAATTGAAATGTTTAAGAGGTAGAAAGACAGGATTTCTATTCATTTTTAAGCCAGACTTTCAAAAGTTACTTATTACATGAAAATACTAATGCATTAAGATATACCTGTTAAAATATACGTTATATCATCAGCTGACCCAATGATATAAAAAGTCCTGTCTAGGCACAGTAATCCCAGCACTTTGGGAAGCCAAGGCAGGAGGATCGCTTGGGCCCAAGAGGTTGAGGTGGCAGTAAGACATGATTGTGTGACTGTACTCCAGCCTGGGCGACAGAGCGAAACCCTGTCTCAAAAAAAAAAACAAAGTTCTTTTTTTTTTTTTTTTTCTTTTTTTTTGAGACGGAGTCTTGCTCTGTCGCCCAGGCTGGGGTGCAGTGGCCAGATCTCAGCTCACTGCAAGCTCCGCCTCCCGGGTTTACACCGTTCTCCTGCCTCAGCCTCCCGAGTATCTGGGACTACAGGCGCCCGCCACCTCGCCTGGCTAGTTTTTTGTATTTTTCAGTAGAGATGGAGTTTCACCGTGTTAGCCAGGATGGTCTTGATCTCCTGACCTCGTGATCCACCCGTCTCGGCCTCCCAAAGTGCTGGGATTACAGGCTTGAGCCACCGCGCCCGGCCAAAAAAACAAAGTTCTACATTCAAATTTCTCGCTCAACTTCCAACAAGAAAATATGCAAATTACCTGGAAAATTTGTAAATATATAATAGCTGTTCAAAATGTGACACATATTTGCTGTCACTAGTATTTAAGAAATATAAATAAGGTGCCATTTTTCAACTATCCAATTGGAAGAGGCCTTTGTTAAACTGCCATGCCCAATGCTGTCAAAGGTGATGGGCAATAGCTTCCTACCAGCCAGCAAGGATGCAAAACCTTCTCCTGGCAACATGCACAGTCTGACCCAGCAATTCTATCCCTAAATGTACGCATAAGTACACGCGAGAATGTTCACTAGATGATATATGTATATATATTTTTGAGACAGCTCTTGTTGCCCAGGCTGGAGTGCAATGGCGAGGTCTTGGCTCACTGCAACCTCCACCTCCTGGGTTCAAGTGAGTCTCCTGCCTCAGCCTCCAGAGTAGCTGGGACTACAGGTGCACACCACCCAGTTAATTGTGTATTTTTAGTAGGGGTTTCACCATGGTGGCCAGGCTGGTCTTGAACTCCTAACCTCAGGTGATGCCCCTCGGCCTCAGATTCCCAAAGTGCTGGGATTACAGGTGTGAGTCACCACACCCGGCCACTTGATGATATTTATAATAGGGAAAATAGGGAACATCTCAATGGTCCATAACAGAGAACTGGTCCAGTAACTATGGAACATGAAACAGCCACTAAAAAAGTGACTGTTAGTGACATGAAAAAACATTTATATTAAGGCAGATTACAAAGTAATAATATACTTCAATCCTGTTTTTATAAAAACTCATATATACATAGATGCATATACTGAATTTTAGTTTTTTTTTTTGAGACAGAGTCTCGCTCTGTCGCCCAGACTGGAGTGCAGTGGCATGATCTCAGGTCACTGCAAGCTCCGCCTCCCGGGTTCACGCCATTCTCCTGCCTCAGCCTCCCGAGTATCTGGGACTACAGGCGCCCGACACCTCGCCCAGCTAGTTTTTTGTATTTTTTTTAGTAGAGACGGGGTTCACGGTGTTAGCCAGGATGGTCTTGATCTCCTGACCTCGTGATCCGCCTGTCTCGGCCTCCCAAAGTGCTGGGATTACAGGCTTGAGCCACCGCGCCCGGCCCATATACTGAATTTTTAAAAGACTGAGAGGAGGTACATAGAAATAAACAGAGAAGACACTGAAATGAAATACACAGAAAAAAAGGAATATAAATATACCAAAATGTACAAATGGTTATTTCTAAGTAGTGAAGATTTGAAGTAAATTTTTTCTTCTATGATTAATATCTATCATTTTTGTAATAAAAGGGGAGGCAACAATAAAAACTGTAATGATTAAAAAAAAAAATCACTGTCCTGTTCTAAGCCAGTTGAGAGACCAACATCTTGAGGGTCAGGAGCAAACTGAGGAGGGAGGTGAGAGGCTACAGTGAGCAAAAGTCTGGCCCAGAAACCAAGAGTCCTGGGTTCTGGTCTCAGTTCAGCCACTCAGTGGGCCAAAGCTTTTCCTTCTGTAGGACTGGGCTCTATCAGTGGTTCCCAAACAGAAGATTATCTGTACTAGGTTCACCTAGGATGCTTGTTTATCAGACAGAAAGACAGACAGAAACTGCGGGAGCCCCGCTCCAGATCTCTGGAATCACAATCTCCAGGGTTAAGGGTAAAGATACACCTGTATCTTCAGCCTCCTAGCCAGGTTTGGTTTCTGCTGGACTAACACAAGATGTACTCCCTATTCTAAAACACCTCTGCTAATATCCTCCCCTTGGCCCACTCCCAAAGAGCCTTGTTCCTTCTCACCAAGCACATCCTGGGGGCTGCTGGGGAACTGCTTGTTGAGCACAGTCTCCAGGGCATAGCTCAGGTCCATGCTGTGCTTGGTTATCTCTGCTGGCGTGGCACCCGCTGGGAACATCTGCGTGGGTAGCTCTGAGAAGCGGATCTCTGTCCCAGCTCTGGGCTTCATCTCTGGTAGCCGGGCCAGGCCCTCTTGGTAGCTCTTGCACTCAGTGCCACAGCGGGGTAGATTCTGCCCCACGCGGTCCTTGGTGTGCTTCATGGAGAGCACAGGTAGCACATCGGAGAAGGCACAGATCTGCCGGTTCTCAGGCTGCAGCTTCTCCACTGTGGCTTCGCTGATGAAGTTGGTGAGTGAGATCCACTTCTTCAGGGTGGCATATGGGTAAGGCCCCAGGAACTGGTCCAGCTCCTGGAGGTTGGCCCTCATGGCTTCCACCTCAGACTCTGGGGCTGGGGACAGGTCTACCTCTTCCCTGAGTGTGCTCCAGCGCAGCACTGTCAGCCCCCGCTGGTGCAGGCTAAGGAAGAAACCCATACGAGGGCCTACTTCCTTCGGATTAGCCTTGTCCACAGAGCTGTAGTAGAGGAAGTGGATGCCTGGAGGGATCATCTTCACGCCCCGGAACTTGGGCCCCACCTCCCAGGAGTTACAGTCAATCCCAAACTCTGTTCCCTTGGGCATGTTCAGGATGACAACAGTGGCCCCTTCAAAGAAGAGGCGCTTGGCTAGCTCAGGATCCATCTGCAAGGCAGCCATGGGGCCAGTGGTAGGTGACCAAAAGAACCCTTTTTCTTTGTCTTCCAGAACAGCTAAGAAAGAAAGAAATCAGAGTTAATCAGAATGTGGGGAAAGATGCTTCATTTGCTAAGCATTCTGTATGTGCCAGATACTGAATTAGACTCCTGACATAATTATTTCCCTTAATCCTCATGACAACCCTGCATTGAGTTTACAGATGAGAAAAATGAGGATTAAAAAGAAAGGATTTTTGTGTTTTGGTTTAACATGCAAGGACACTCCCTTCACAGCTACAAGATACCAGTGAAAGAAAAGTGACATGCTCATGGTCACACCAGGACCCAAATTAGAATCTGGGTACCCTGCCTGCAGGCCAGTGTTCTGTCCACCATCCACTCTTAATATCGTCTGAGATCTCTTTCTCACAAGAGAGGGTGAGGGTGGAAAATGCTTGGACGGCTCACTCTAAACTATAACTATGCCTAAATCATTTAAAACCATAATTCTGCCTAAAAACTATCCCAAAAGATTTGGAAAGATTAAATCAAGTACATATCCAGTTTCCCATAAGCCTCAGGGAAGGCCCAGAAACGGACAGATGGTAGAAAGTGGAGGCTCAGCATCTAAAATTTGTTCGAGGTCTAGAGAGCTTTTCAACCACAAATCTCCCCTCTTCTTTCACTCATAAAAAACCTAAACTCCAGAGAGTGAAACAACTTCCCAAAGAGCCCACAATCAGTGGTGGCTCTGGACCATTCATCCAGAATGAATTCAGGTGGTAAAGCTGGCCTAGGAAGAGAAAGCAGGCCAGAAGAGAAAGAGCTTAGTACACTTACTTTACCTACTTCTAAATATCCCAGACATTGCCTCTGGGATATCGGCAAGAATGGTACCAACACAAACAAATGTAAACAAACCATTATCTAACCTTCTAGTCCAAAGATACCTACCTGATTAATTTAACAAATACTCACTGAGTGCCTGCATTGTGCCAGGATCTTTGCCAGGCCCCCAAAGAAACATCACAGATTAAGACAGTCACTGCCCTCTAGGCAATTCCAATCTAGCCAAGATGCCAAAATTTCACACACAGAAAAATCAGCTGCCTGTTTAATTCTGTTTACTTTTTTTTTTTTTTTTTTTCGAGACAGGGTCTTGCTTTGTCACCCCGGTTGGAGTGCAGTGGCATGATCTCGGCTCACTATATCCTCCACCTCCCAGGTTCAAGCGATTCTTGTGCCTCAGCCTCCCAAGTAGCTGAGACTACAGGTATGCGCCACCACGCCTGGCTAAGTTTGGTACTTTTAGTAGAGAGAGGATTTCACCATGTTGCCCAGGCTTATCGGGAACTCCTGACCTCAAGTGATCCGCCTGCCTCGGCCTCCCAAAGTGCTGAGATTACAGGTGTGAGCCACCATGCCTGGCCCTGTTTACTCTTTTTACTTTAAATAAAACAAAATAAAACAGTGCAGAAAGGAAGACCAATCCTTTTCCAAAAATAAGAGCACATTTTAACATTGTTACCTCAGAACCACCGCAAGTGACTCTTACCCTGAATCCACACTTTGCGTTTCACCAAACTGCAAGTCACAACCCATTTGTGGATTAGGAAATCAATATAAAGGTCTCAACAGCATTATTTTTTAAATGAAAATAACAGAAATTTTGAAATATCACAATACATCAAGAGTAGTAAAGCTAAGTACTGTTTTCTGGAGCTTTGTGTGTACACTTGGTTGTGTCATAAAATGTATTTGTTACTGTAGGTCACAGTCATAAAGGTTTGAAAGACACTGCTCTAAATAATTCATATCAACAGGCAGGGCACGGTGGCTCACGCCTGTAATCCCAGCACATTGGGAGGCCGAGGTGGACAGACAACGAGGTCAGGAGTTTGAGACCAGCCTGGCCAATATGGTGAAACCCTGTCTCTACTAAAAATACAAAAAAATTAGTTGCGCATGGTGGTGCGTGCCTGTAGTCCCAGCTACTTGACAGGCTGAGACAGAAGAAGCGCTTGAACCTGGGAAGCGGAGGTTGCAGTGAGCCAAGATCACACCACTGCACTCCAGCCTGGAGGACACAGCGAGATTCCATCTCAAAATAATAATAATAATAATAATAATAATAATAATAATTCGTATCATCTTCCTATTTGTAATCCTGAATTCAGAAAGTATTTCATGTTTGCTGAATGAACAGATATTCCATTTAGAATAACTGCTCATCAATTAGCCATTTTGCCTTGTGACATCTGTGTGCTCCTCCTTGATAATGACATTTCTTTCATTCTAATTCCACCAGTCTGTAATTCTATTCACTATATCTCCAGCAGCTGGCACAGGGCCTGGCACAGAGGAGATGCTAGGAAAAGGTTTATTAAATATGCATAGAACTCTGCAGTCTACCAACCTCTGTCACTGACAGCTCTGTGAGTTCCTCACAGTCCTGGAACACCTAAAGTCACATCCATCCACTTCTCTCCACCACCTCCCTAATGCAAGCTACCATCGTCTCTCACCCAGAGTGCTTGCTCCTCAATCCATTCTCCACTCAAGAGAAGTAACCTTTTCAAAATACCAATCTAATCACATCACCACCCATGTCAGCTTCTGAGTGGTTTCCCACCTGGTTCTTGAAAAACCAAAATTCTTCCTATTACCTACAAAGCCTGCACGGTCTGACCCCTGGCAACCCCTTTAGCTTGTTTCACATCATGGTCCCCCACAAGCTCTCTGTTCCAGCCACAACGGCCTCTTTCAGACCCTGAAATTGGAGGCTCTCTCTCTTCAGATAGAAAACTCTTCCCTCCCCACTCGGTCAAATCCTTTTTTCTGATCGCAACTCAATATTCACCTCCTCAGTAAAGGTTCCTTGACCTGGGGCTAGATCAGGTCTCCTGTGATATACCGTGGGGTGCCTTGTACCATTCCGTTTCAATGATCACCACTGCAGTTTTGGATGTTTGATTGTGAGCTGTCATCGCCACAAGACTTGAGTCCTGCTGTATCCCTAGCACAGATTCGACGCCTAGTAAATATTTATTTAATACAAGTATGATATCCATTTTGTAAACGAGAAACAAAAGCTCAATTCGGGGAAAGACCTTACTGGAAGTCACGCAGAGAGCAGGGCAGAGCCAGGTCGAGTGCAATCAGGGTCTCCGGCCCCCAGGCTCTAAAGTTAAGAAAAACGCGAAGTAACTCCGTGTGACCCGGGAAGCCCTGGCGACGGCTTCTCAGGAAGGGCCTCCAGAGACACCAGCGTCCCACAAGCAGAGAACCAGCCGCCCCAGCGAGGTGGGCCTAGTTCAAGGCACTCCGTGACTCTGAGCCGAGAAGAGGGGCGGCCCGGCCACACATACACAGGGAATCAGGAAAGGAAAAAGAGGCCAGGAGGCCACACTCACCGCCTCGCCCCACGTTCTGGTACCGCGGAAACGCACCGGAAGTTCTCCCGCTTTGGCGTCTGACTGGAGCCACGGGGAAAGCGGTCCGGCCGAGCCCTGGGTCGCGGGAAGAATGGCCCGTACCTGCAGGTTCCGCCGGATGCAATGTTGCCTTTTGCTATTCTTAGTTTCTCGTTTTAGCTTCTGAACTGTGAACAACTTTCATTAACCTTTGCATTTTATATCCCCTTCCAGAAACACAGACACCAGCCATCTTACTTTGGGCGCAAGCAGTCATGGTCACTAAAGCATAACCAAGACTTGTACCAATGGCTACTATTCAGTAGTAGCCAGTCAGGCGCTCGGTCACTGTCTTTGTCAGCCAGTCTCTATCCGGGTCACAATGTCTCAGCTTCCAGTCACACTCAGCCCTCGGGGAGAGCCTCAGAAACCCAGCCCAGAGAGAACCAGCGTCAGCCTCTGCTGCTGCAGGAGCAGCAGTCACCACCTCAGTCCCTCTGACCCTGCGTCCTTCCGGCAGGCCAAGTCCTAACATCTTAGTCAGGCTATTAACGCTCGAGGGAAGAAGCTGCCTGTCTTGTTCCTCACTGTTTCCCTGGAACCGAGCACAAAGCCAGGCACAAAAGCTCAGCTGAGTACATATATTATGCATTTAATTAATAATGATGATAATTTGGTATTAATAAATCACTTCTATTTGTGAGTCTAACCCTGCACTATTAATCAGGGTTCCACCAAAGATGCAGAGCCAGTAGGAGATCTATATTAAGTGATTTATTGCAAAGAATTGGCTTATGTGATTTTAGGGCAGGCAACTTGGGTCTTTCTTTCTTTTCTTTTTTTTTTTTCTTTGAGTCACAGTCTCACTCTGTCACCCAGGCTGGAGTGCAATGGCGCAATCTCGGCTCACTGCAACCTCTGCCTCCTGGGTTCAAGCCATTCTCCTGCCTCAGCCTCCCGATTACAGGCGCCTGCCACTATGCCCAGCTAATTATTTTATTTTTAGTAGAAACAAGGTTTCACCATGTTGGCCAGGCTGGTCTCGAACTCCTGACCTCAGGTGATCCACTGCCTCAGCCTCCCAAAGTGCTGGGATTACAGGGGTGAGCCACCACGCCTGGACTGCCTTCTTTTTTTGTTTTTGTTTTGCGATAAAGTCTTGCTCTTGTTGCCCAGGCTGGAGCACAGTGGTACAATCTCAGCTCACTGCAACTTCTGCCTCCCAGGTTCAAGCGATTCTCCTGCCTCAGCCTCCCTAGTAGCTGGGATTACAGGTGCACACCAGTATGCCCAGCTAATTTTTGTATTTTTAGTAGAGACCAGGTTTCACCTTGTTGGCCAGGCTGGTTTTGAACTCCTGACCTCAGGTGATCCACCCACCTCGGCCTCTCAAAGTATTGGGATTACAGGCGTGAGCCACCACACCCAGCCCACTTGAGTATTTCTAATCCTTGCACTAACCCTAGTAAGGTATGTGTATTCCCAGTTTGCAGAAGAGAAAACTGAGGTTCAAGGAGATGTTACACAGCCAGAGAACGGCAGAGCTAGAATGCAAACCAATGGCTGTTCTTATCTCTTGTGCTGCTGCTCCTTAGCTTGTCTGTCACATTTCCTCAGTGACAGCCGGATACGCCAATCCGTCTCGGTCAAAATTTATCTTTTAGTGGGTTGCAGACTAGACCGGGCCCTGCAGTCATGGTTAATCACAATGAGCTACTGCAGGATTAACCAGAGACAGCCTCCATCAGTCACAGTCATGCTTATCAATCTCAGCCTGTCCTGTCAAGTTTCATTTCCTGCATGAAGAAACTCAGTTCCCTCTCCACCCCTCCCCACTCCCAGTCTTAAGTGCTGAGCTCTGTGGTCTGGTCTCAAAGCTCCCTGTTTTAGTTGGGCTCACCATCTTCTCCAAGACTCCAGGACACTGAACAATGGATGTAGAAGCTGTAGATGGTGGCCTAGGAGTCCCACCTTGTGGGTTTCATGTCCATTCAGATCAGAATTTCTCAACCTTGGCACTATTGACATTTGGGGCCAGATAGGTATTTGTTGTATGTGGCTGTCCTGTGCATTGTAGGATGTTTAGCAGCAACCCTGGCCTCTACCCACTAGACGCTAGTAGCATCCCTCAGTTGTGACAACCATTCCTAAATGTCCCCGGGGCGGGGGTTGGGAGCAAAGGAGGAGGGGTCATTTCCCCACTCTCAACGCAGTTGAAAAACACTGATCTGGGTGAACTTACCTTTGATTATTCCACAAAAGCAGAGAGGATGGTCCTTTATGGGAGACAGAAATATGGATTAGGGTGTACGGGGTCCTGAGGAATCATATGAAGACCCATTGTTTATAAACCAAGTCCTATTCCAGAACCCTAGGGATAACAGATTGCTAAATGAGACCTATAAGGAAAATTCAGGGAAGGATTCATAATGTTCCTCGCAGCAGTTGCCTCTGACAAGAGACAGAAATCTGGAGAAGGGTGAAGAATCACTTTTCACTGCATAGTCTTTGTATCATTTAATGAATTACCTTTCCAAAGAAAAGAAGTATTTAGTATTTGAAAGTATAAGGAAATGCTCGGGTATATATTTATGTATTTATTTTGAGATGGAGTCTAGCTCTATCACCCAGGCTGGAGTGCAGTGGCGCGATCTCGGCTCACTGCAAGCCCCGCCTCCCAGGTTCATGCCATTCTCCTGCCTCAGCCTCCCGAGTAGCTGGGACTACAGGCGCCCGCCACCACACCCGGCTAATTTTTTTGTATTATTTTAGTAGAGACGGGGTTTCACCATGTTAGCCAGGATGGTCTCGATCTCCTGACCTCATGATCCGCCTGTCTCGGCCTCCCAAAGTGCTGGGATTACAGGGGTGAGCCACCGTGCCCGGCCAATTGATCCTTCTATTCATTCAACTTACAGATCGCCTCCTCAGGGAGGCCTTACCTGGCCACCATATTTAAAGTGGTCTCCTTCAGTGACCCTCCTTCCCTTTTCCCTATATATTTCTTTCCCAGTGATGATCGCTCTGTAACCAACTGTTTGCCTGTGTTGGCATCTGTTTCCTCCACTAGCCTGTGAGTTCATGAAGGGCAGGGACTTTTGTCTTGTTTGTGTTGTGCCTGGAGAGTCACCCAAGGCCTGTACCACCTTGAGTTCCAAACATTTGTTGAATAAACATGTTCTAAGTTGGGATGTCTCCACTTCAGTTTTAGCCCTTCCCACAATGCCAATTTGTACCAGTAGCCAAGGTCAGAGAGAGACAGTGAGAGAGAGAGAGAGAGAAGGGATGCCAAGGAAGTATGGTTCAGCATCAAACACATTTATTTCACTTTTATTGAGTATACAAGAACAGAGAGCACACGCATACAGCACGGAGCACTGAGGTGGGGGAGCATGGGGACGAGAGAGGAGAGAAGGGTGTGAGTAAAAAGGAACAGGACAGCATTGCAATTGGTTGTTAAGGTGCTTTTGGAAAAAAAAATTATTTCGAGTGATGTTGCTCATGCAATTTCAGGCCAGTCTTGGAATGTGCTTGCAGGATTCAGAAACTGAAACAGGTCCTGGCACTTCCTGTACCCTCAGATGGAAAAGATCCATAGAAAACAAAACAAGAGAAAATGAAGATCCATGAGATGGCAGAGTAGAAAAAGACCCTGGAGAGCATCTGGTTCTTTCTGCTTATTTTGCAAGTCGGGAAACTGAGGCCCAAGAGGGGGAACAGGGATAGCCTGATGTCACATGGTGAGTTAGGAGCTGAGCCAGGATGGTCACCCAGAACTCCTAACCGCCCTTAGGGACTTTTTCCACTATGCTACATGGCCTCCTGGGTGGAGAGGCAGCACAGAGAGGATGAGAAACGAAAAAGAGAAAAGGAAAAGTAGGTTGAAGACAGACAAGACAAACATCTCTATTCTCTACAAAGAGGAGGATGGGGAGCAAACAGTGCCCTAGATTCTAGCTTTGCAGGTCCCCTCCTCCCTAGTGGCACTGCCTGCGTCTCTGTAGAAGGGAGGTCAGAGCATCCACAGGATGGCAATTTCCCCAAGCCCTGGTGGCCCACAAACTCCACAAGCTAAGCCTGGTCACTTCATCCCTGCCCTGAAGCCAGGTACAAAATCCAGAACAAGGATCCTCCCTCTGAGGTGTGTCCAGTGTGCTCAGGACTCCTGGTTCCTGCAAAGATGAGTTCCTAGACCAAAGTGGCCCAGAGAGGATTGGAGCCACCACTCCAGCTCTTGACCCAGAACGAGTGGGAGCTCTCAAGTTAAGAAGGGCAGGAAGAAGGTTCTGTGGCTTTCCACCAGGATTGTAGAAAGAACCTGGTGTATGGAAAGTGTGCTGCTGCACTCAGGGGGAGTTGGAGTGGGTTCACCGGCCTGCACCCGGGGGATGCCGCTGATTCTGCTGCCCCGCTGAACTTCCCATTTGCCTAGAGAAGCAAATGCTATTCTGATTTCCTGCCCTGCCTCAGGCCAGCACCAGCTAAGCAGCTAAGGTATATGTCATCACTGACAAGCAAGCCAAAGGGACGCATCTAACCTGGGCTGCCTGGAGGCACCCCTGGGCAATGCCCCAATAGATTGGCGAGAGTGGGGAGATGCTCTCAGATGGGCCAGCCATGGCTGAAATATAAAGCTGGCTCAGGTGGCTTCTCAGGCTCCACCCTCCCCTCCCACCTTCTTCAGCCTGAGAATAGTCCCTGGCACAAGCAGGTAATCAGTAAATAGTTGTGGAATGAATTTATTAACTGGTTTAAAAGGAGGACTGGGAGGTAAAATGGAAGTGAGAAATTAGCAGTGCAGTGGGACATTTTCCCTCACCAAGGGGCACTTTCTGAGCTCAGAGCAGTAGCTTGTGGCAGACAAGCCTGAGGAAGCCCATGTGTGGCAGAGGGCAATGCCAAACTTTTGATGTGAGCTTCTTGAAGGGCTCCTGTGGTCTTGGAGCAATTTCTGGGTACAAGCTCAGAGATCAGATGTTGATTAAGAGGGAGGTCTCCAAGCCAAGGTCTTATGAAGAGCTGGAGCCTTTGAGCAACATTGCCCGTCACTCTCAACTTTGTCCTGGGACAGGGGAGGCCTTTGCAAATGCAGTTTTTATCTCTCAGGGTCTGCCCCGTGCAGCCTCCTTACCACAGCTACTTTGGCCCGAGAAGAAGAAATGATTCAGAACAAGGAAGAAAGTAGAGGAAAAGGCTGAGCTGGGAATTTTTAGACAGTCAGGTTAAAGCCATCATCTTCTATAATGGCTGGGAGCACCACCTCCCTTTGGATATGGAGTTGGTTATTACAATGGGGTCAGGGAAGGGCAGGATGTGGCCAAAAAAAAAAAAAAAAAAAAAAGAGAGAGACAGAAAAGACTGAAAACCAAGGCAAGCCCCGTAGGGAGATAAGGACTAAGCCAGGGACCTCTACTGTGGCAACTTCAGCAGCAGAGTCCCAGATTGGGACCCGGTACCTGAGCACAGACCAGGTCCTGACTGCTACTACCGGGGGGGCAGGGAGAAGGTGTCTCGAACTGGCATTTTGGGGACAACATCTGTGTTGCTTCTTTCTTGCCAAACCCACACCTCTCCATTAGGGGCCCCCACCGCTCCCCACCAATCAACCAATTACAAACACCACACACAGTATTACTACACTGAACCCGTCAGCCCCTACTGTGAGCCAACCCACACCCAGAGTCCAGGTCTCCTTAGCTGGGCCAGTTCAGTGAGATCTAGGAACCTCAGGACACATCAATCACAGTCAGATAATTATAATTTTAGAATGTCAGCTTCATACTTACCAGCACTGTTTATTTTAATATTTTTTTCCTGTTATATGCAATATACATAACTTAAAAGCACATCCGTACAAACCTCCTACAAGCTGCACCTTCATAATGAGAAACCATAAACATACAATGTCTACTTCCCTTCCTGTGGCTTCGTTTTCTGTTCTTGCTTTCTTTTCTTTTTCTCATTTCAAAGGAGAGTCATCTGCAGTGGCCCTCAGCAGGACCCAGACACAGAGGGTGAGGGGTGTAGGGCCGGAGAAGGGGGAGGAGGGAGCCGAGACAGAAAATGACAGCAAGACATTGAGAGTTGAGGGTGAGGGGAGGTGGGAGAGAGGCAGGTGAATTTTGCAGCCCAGTGTCAAGATCCAGGAAGTAAGAATCCAGTGTTCTTCCTCTTTCTTTCCAAGTGGGGAATTTTCTTTCTTTCTCGGAAAATGGTTGACTGTGCGTGTCTTGCTGCTGCGACTTCTCTTGCTTTGCTGCGCGAGTGTTTTCCTTTGCATTCAAGTGGGCCTCAGAAATGCTGGAGAAGAACAAATGGAATTGCTCGTCTGCTAACTGTAACGTGCAGAACCAGGGTGGGAGGGACTTCTACAATCATCGTGGTCTGGCTTGCGTTTCTTATTTGGCGGGGGAAAGGAGTGAGCAAGGGATTATAGTTATTATATAATTTTTTTTTCTTGAAAAAAATCCCACCAGTTCTTCAATTTGTCTGCAAAGGAAATGTAGGTGTTCAGATGTCGGTTGTTGCCGTCGGCCAACTGCTCTGCCAGCCCCAGCAGCAGTGCAAGGACGCGGTGTTTCCTGTATATATATCTATATCTCTATATATCTATATATATATGCTTTTCCCTTCCCAGTCTCTCATCAGTGACAGTACGTCGCAGCTGGGACGTCGGTGTTGCGTCGGAGAATCCAGAATGAAGGCCCCTTCTTAATGGTTCTCTGGCTTGGGTTGGACCAGAAATGCCAGGATCTCTTCACAGAGGTCAGGATTCCTGGAAGCCAGAGGCATGGGGTAGAATGCGGGGTGGGGAGTGGGGGGAAAGGAAGAGGACAAGGAAAGTTAGCAACTTCGGTCACTTGTTTTTAAATACATGGCAAGAGGTTGTTTTTGCTACCCTTTACCATATGCCCTTTATTGTGACTCAGCAAGGTAGAGTGACTTGCACCTGTAATCCCAGCTACTTGGGAGGCTGAGGTAGAAGGATCTCTTGAGGTGAGAAACTGGAGGCTGTAACATGTAATGATCATGCCTGTGAATGGCCACTGCACTCCAAAGCCACACAGCTTTTGTGTGGCAGCAGAGAACTGAACCCACATCTGTCGGATTCCAGAGCCCATGTGTGTTTGCTTGCTTGTTTCCAGGGAGGTGTTAATCTTTTATTTTGGCCTGAAAATGTGTTAAAATGTCCTTTAACACCAAGAAGCTAAGATCATCATCATTTCACTTTTTCTTCCTATCTTTTGTCAGCTCTAAGAAATGTTTAGTCACGATTGCAGATGTTCTTTTTTCATTTGTTTTTCCTTTCTGTTGTCCGTGGGCTAGCTGTGTCCTGGAGATTAAACCACAGACAGCAGTGATTAAATAAAGAAATGGAGCCTGGATTCCAGGTTTGGCTCCAAAACTCAGTGTTTAAGGGAGCAGGCTCTGCACTCTATGGGCCAGCTAGCTCTGTAATCTTGGGTGAGTTTCTTAACTTCCTTTCCTTTAAAAAAATTTTTAAGCGATGAGTCTTACTATGTTGCTCAGGCTGGAGTGCAATAGCTATTCACAGGCATAATGAATGCACATTACAGCCTTGAATTCCTGGCCTCAAGTGATCCTTCTGCCTCAGCCTCCCAAGTGGCTGGGATTACCGGTGCATGCCACAGTGCCTGGCAAGTTTCTTAACTTCTTTAAGCCTCAATTGCTTCCTCTGTAAAATGGGTTCTGCCTCCCATTATAGGGAGGAATTGAAGCAAGGGCCCAGCATATAATAAGTGCTGAATAAATACTGGCTGTTCTTATTATGACGATTGTTGCTGTTGTTAATTTAACTACACACTACTCTGATCTCCTTGAGGGCAAGGGCTGTCTTTTAACTCTTGTCTTTCCAGTGTCCAACACTGTGCCTGGCACACAGCAACTACTCAAAACCATTTAACAGATGAAACATCATTTCTGCTACTTGCATACAGTCAAGTGCTAATGGAATCATAGAAAACAGATCTTTCTTGGCTCATTTGACAGACAGAAAAACTGAGGCCCAGAGGCTTCAGGCTTAGCAAGTTGGCAAAACTAAGGCTAGAGCCCAAGGTTCCTGTTTTGGAACAGGTCAATTTTTTCCCGTTAAATTTTGTAAGGTCAGGAAGATGGGCAAGTGCTGCCCTCTTGCTGGTGGTGTTTGGGAGACAGGTCTTCTTTGAAGGAAGTGGGCCAGTGGGAGAAGATGGAGCAGAAACCAGACGTCTGACCTGCGAGGTTGCAGGGAGAGAAGGGAAAAGGTTCTGTGTGAGATGGGTGACTTTCCACACTCATAGCAAGAACTTCAAGAAGGAAGAACGTTAAGAAGGAAGACAAAGAGTCAACTGAAGCAGAGACAGACAGATGTTTCTGGAGGATTTGGGGAGAGAAGAGAAGAGTAAGACCAGCAAGATAAACACCCTCATGGAGACAGGGCTTCAGGCACCAGGCTGGTGGTAGACAATTATGGTCTGACTTTCTCAGTGCTCTCATCAACCTCTAAACATGGAGAAACCTCAGAGGGACAAGGAAACAGGTTCCCTTTGCTGAGCCCCTTCTGTAGGCAAGACACAGATCCAGTATATCACAGGTGTTGTTTAGTTATTACAGCAACTCCAATTTCTACATTAATGACATTTTGTAGGTGAGGAAACTGAGGTCAGAGAGGTTCCTCTGGACACACAGCCACCAAGGTGTTTCTAGCTCCAAAACCTAGGTGTATCCATCTATTCCTTCCTTCCTTCCTTCTTTTTTTTTTTTTTTTTTTAAACAGGGTCTTGCTCTACTGCCAGGCTGGAGTGCAGTGGCACAATCATAGCTCATTGCAGCCTCGACCTCCTGGACTCAAGCAATCCTCCTGCTTCAACTTCCCAAGTAGCTGGAACTACAGGTGCCAGCCACCACGCCCAGTTAATCTTTTAAACTTTTTCTAGAAACCAAGGTCTCATTATGATGGCCAGGCTGGTCTTGAACCCCTGGGCTTAAGAAATCTTCCTGCCTCAGCCTCCCAAAGTGCTGGGATTCCAAGTGTGATCTGCTGCGCCTGGCCCCTGGTCAAAATTGAGTAGTATTCTTTCTACTCAATTTTGCTACATCCTAACCAGGCATTGGTTTTTGTTTTGTTTTTCCTTACAGTAACAGGCTGCACTTTAAGTTTGTGCATCAATTAATGAAGTGGCTGTCCTATAAGTCAGTGTAATCATTATTCTGGGTATGAGGGATATCTTCATAAGCCCATAGACACTTCAGAAGTACCAAAGACATCTAAACAACAGTGTTATGATTTATTCTTTTTGGTTTATTACAGCACAGCACAGTCCCTGCGTGCAGCATTTTGTTAGCCTACTTCAAGTTAATAGTAATAGTAGTCATAATGAACTTTTATTAAGCACTCACTATGTGCCAGGCACTGTGCTAACTACCATGCTGCATGGATGATCTTGGTAGCCTTAGGAGACAGATGTTATGAAAAGTGAGTGTGGTGAGGTCAAGACCATTGGGTTTTGGAATCTAACAGATTGGGTTTCACTCTCTAATCAATCCATCATGTTCACAGCTTCATGACTGTGAGCAAGCCACTTAACATCTGAGCCTCAGTTTCCTCATTTGTAAAATGAATGAGCAGGTAACAGTACTTGTGTTGAATGCACGGCCTGGTGCCTGGCACAGCATAAGCTTTCCATAAATTATAGCGATTGTTATTACTGTGATGATCACTGCCATTTGGCTGACAAAGAAACATAGGCTGAAAAGTTTAAATGATTTGCTAAAAGGTCACACAGCTAATAAAGGGCAGGGCTTGAGACTCTGCAGGAGTGCAGAGCTCTTCCTTGGGGTACCAAGAGGCATCCATCCATTAAGCCAATGTTTCCAAGCACTTTAAAAAGGAGTTTTCAAATTCAGAGGAGACCTCTTCCAGAATTAATGAGTCTGACTGTATTAAGAGTCAGATGTGGGTTCTACTTGACCATAACTACTGGTAAAGCATGTGGGCAGAAAAGGCAAGGGAGAGAAACTTCTGGCTTGCCAGGGCAACATAAACAAGGTGACCTTTACAGAACAACCCAGAAGAGAGAGAGAGATGGTGCATGGTGGTGCGTGGGGCAATGGCAGCAAAGAAAGAACTAAACAGAGGCGAGGAGGAGAGAATGAGACAGCAAAGGGAGCAGCGAGGTGGGCAGATATGAAAGACTGCATTGAGGCGGGGGCGGGGCGGGGGGGCAGGATGTGGAGGCCAGGACGAGAGCTCTGAATGGCTAGGGAAACGGGAAGGCAGGAGCCTGGGGGCCTGTTTCTGAATGCCCTGGGGAAGATGAGGAGGCGTGAAAGAGGGAATGGAGAAGAGATGAGAAACACACAACAGATACCCCCAGGAAAGCAAATAGCCAGAGGACTATAATTGGAAGGGGGCTCGCTCCACCTCTTCATTTTGCAAATGAGGAAACCGAGTCCCTCATTGGGACTCGGGAAGAAACGGACCTACTGTCACACACCAGTCAGTGGAATAGCTTTAGAGCCAGGTCCCTGGATTCCCAGTACAGAGTTCTTTGCATCAGTGGCTCCTATACCTGGCTGCATGGGGACTCCCTAAGGACCAAGGTAGAAATGAAGATTCCCAGGCAATGCAGATCCCAGGTCCCAGTCCAGTCTTTCTAAATCAGAGTTTATGGAGAGGGTTCTCTAGTGCCTGTATTTTAAACAGGCTTCCCCAGGTGATACACCCAGCTTAGCAAGTGGCCTACACTCTACCACTCTGAGATTTGGGAGGAATAAAGGAAGAATGATTGAAAAACTGAGGGGATAGGAATGGCAATCACTTGTAAAGTCTGAGGAAGGCTGGGAGGTAGGCTGCACCCATGGCCAACCTACACTTCTAGACCAGTGCTGTCCAGTAGAAATAGAATGTGGACTACATATGAAATTTAAAATTTTCCTAGATAGGCCCGGGTGCAGTGGCTCACACCTGTAATCCCAGCACTTTGGGAGGCCGAGTCAGGCAGATCACTTGAGGTCAGGAGTTCGAGACCAGCCTGGCAAACATGGTGAAACCCCGTCTCTAATAACAATACAAAAATTAGTTGGGTGTGGTAGCACATGCCTGTATTCCCAGCTACTTGGGAGGCTGAGGCACAAAAATCACTTGAATCTGGGAGGTGGAGGCTGGAGTGAGCCAAGATTGTGCCACCACACTCCAGCCTGGGTGACAGAGTGAGACTCCATCTCAAAAAAAATAATAATTTTTTTGGTGAGACTCCATCTCAAAAAAAAAATAATTTTTTTTCCTAGATAATAGATTTTCTAGATAACATTTCTGAAATTTTCTATATATTTCTGTCTTTCTAAAAATTTCTAGATAAATGGAAAATTTTAATTTCACAATCAAAGTTCTCAATTTTAGTTTACATTCAAAACGATTTAAAAAGAAACAGGTGAAGGCCGGGCGCGGTGGCTCAAGCCTGTAATCCCAGCACTTTGGGAGGCCGAGACGGGCGGATCACGAGGTCAGGAGATCGAGACCATCCTGGCTAACACGGTGAAACCCCGTCTCTACTAAAAAATACAAAAAACTAGCTGGGCGAAGTGGCGGGCGCCTGTAGTCCCAGCTACTTGGGAGGCTGAGGCAGGAGAATGGCGTGAACCCGGGAGGCGGAGCTTGCAGTGAGCTGAGATCCGGCCACTGCACTCCAGCCTGGGCGACAGAGCATGACTCCGTCTCAAAAAAAAAAAAAAAAAAAAAAAAAAAAAAAAAAAAGAAACAGGTGAAATTAATTTTATTTTATTTTTATTTTTGAGATGGAGTCTCACTCTGTTGCCCAGGCTGGAGTGCAATGGTGCCATCTTGGCTCACTGCAACCTCCACCTCCCGGGTTCAAGCAATTCTCCTGCCGCAGCCTCCCTAGTAGCTGGGACTACAGGCACCCACGAACCCCCACTCCTCATTTTGTATTTTAGTAGAGACAGGGTTTCACCATGTTGGTCAGGCTGATCTCAAACTCCTGACCTCAGGTGATCCACCTGCCTCAGCCTCCTAAAGTGCTGGGATTACAGGTGTGAGCCACCATGCCTGGTCAGGTGAAACTAATTTTAATAGTACATTTTACCTAACCTGATGTATCCTTTATCATTTAAATATTTAACCAATGTAAAAATTATTGGGATCATTTATATTCTTTTTTTCATATTAAATCTTCAAAATCCTGCACGTATTTCACCCTTAAAGCACATGTTTTTTAGACTAGCCAATTTCAAGTCCTCGGTGGCCACGTGCAGCTAGCGACTACCATCCCAGACAGCACAGAAAGAACACTTCCATCACTGCAGAGAATTCTGTTGAACAGCCCTAGTCCAGACCAGAGGTTAGCAGCCTTTCAAAGCAGCAGGAAAATGTTTCAGTGCTTCTTCTTCTGACATTAAGGGGTCTGGTAATCAAAGGAAAAGAAACATTCTTGTATCTTTCTAGAAAAGACTGGTTTCATTCATTCAAGGAAAAGGGCAAAAAGGAGACCAGCGGTTATATTTGTGGGGTCTTTGAGATGGATTTTTTTTTCATTGTGGTAGAACCCGTGAAATGTGTGAGGTGCACAACTCTAAGTGTGAGAAGAATTTTATAAATGTGTTTATATCTATACACCCATGTAACCTACCCAGTTGAAAATAGTGACATTTCCAGCACCCTAGAAGATTCCTTTGTGGCCCTTCCCTCTTCCTTGTGAATACTGCATCCCAGAAGTAACAGAAAAATCAGAAGGATATTTTTCTCAGATAGAAAATCAGAAATATTCTGATTTTCAACATTGTAGATTAGTTTTGTTTGCTTTTGGACTCCCTATGAATGGAATCATACAGTTTATACTTCCTGTGCCTGCCTTATTTTATCCAACTCAATGTCTATGGGATTTTGTTTTATAGATCTGATAAGATCTGGTAAATTTCCAGAGGGCCCAGAAGAACCCCTCCCCTAATTCAGGCTGCTAAAAGCCCTATCTGCCCCAACATCATCTTATTTATCTTATTCACCAAAGCACTGATGGCCTACAATTAAACAGGAGAATATAGGTTCCCTAAGATTTTGGCC
The DNA here is from genome assembly GCF_043159975.1 of Macaca nemestrina. Classification (NCBI taxonomy): domain Eukaryota; kingdom Metazoa; phylum Chordata; class Mammalia; order Primates; family Cercopithecidae; genus Macaca; species Macaca nemestrina. The sequence goes on from NC_092139.1 coordinate 28,612,313, forward strand.
CCTGCAGGTCTCAGAAGTCAAGATGCAATCATGCCAGGTGTGGTGGCTCACACCTGTAAGCCCAGCACTTTGGGAGGCTGAGGCAGGTGGATCACTTGAGGACAGGAGTTTGATACCAGCCTGGCCAACAAGGTGAAACCCCATCTGTACTAAAAATGTAAAAATTAGCCAGGTGAGGTGGCGCACACGTGTAGTCCCATTTACTCGGAAGGCTGAGGCAGGAGAATCACTTAAACCCAGGAGCCGGAGGTTGCAGTGAGTCAAGATTGCACCACTGCACTCCAGCCTGTGCAACAGAGACTCCATCTCAAAAAGAAAAAAAAAATTGCAATCAAGCAAGACAGAAGAGATCAAGGGCTCTGGTCATCATGTCCCCTTAACAACATTCAGTGACTTGTAATAGAGAGAGAGACTCAGGGCCAGGAATGTGGCACTGGGCCTAGTAGGACTTTTTCTGACTTCTGGTTTATAGGCAATGCCCAAGGAGATAATGAGGGCCTCCATTTGTCCCACCTCAATATCCACTGTCATTCCTCTCTCCATTTCCCTCCCTTTAAAAACATTTTTAACCACTTCTGGATTTATTTTTCTGGATCTGGAGCCTGAAACCCCAAAGAAGCCAAGGAACCAGGCTTCCTTCCTCTCCCCACGGACTTGTCTCTCGGGGAGGTGCCCAAATCAGCAAATCAGGTAGGCTGGTGGGGGGGCGGGTCAAAGTTGCACTAGGGGTCAAGCCATTGGGTTCTCAGATGGAAATGGCCCTCAGAGGATCTTGCTACTGATCCCTCCTCTCTCTCATGGTTGCTGGGCCTCAGGAGCCTTACCTGTGGCTTCTTGTCCGTCTCCTCCGGGGATGGGTCTGTTTCTCTGTATACGACAGCTTTGGTTACCAGCATATCAGGATGCTGCAGTTTGGCCTCCTTGATGGCCAAAGCCAGAGCCTGGTGGTAAAGAACAGCAAAGGAAGGAACCATGAAATATCCAAGATGAGACAGACTGTGAAGAACAGCAAGCCCTCTAGTGCACAGCTGGAGAAACTGAGGCCCAGGGAGGGGCAAAGTCAAACAATTAAAGGGACAGACTAGAGCTCGGCTCTTCTGGCTCCTTCTGGCTCCCATCCAATGCCCCTTCCTTGGGGGTTTCTTATCTGAACAGGGTCAGCAAGAAGTGGACACCTTCTCTGCCCATGAGCGTAGCCATCCATGGGTAACCCGACATAGGAGGGATTGAGGACTGGGCAGTGGCACTGGGAAGAACGGTCCCTACCCCCATACCTGGTCTTGATCGACATCTTCATCCCCAGTAATGATGATTCGCTTCTCGATCCTCGTCTCAGAAAACCCTCCTTTCACAGTCTGCAGAGGGAGAGGGAGGTGAGGTCACTCTTGGGTCCTGTTGGGGCAGCAGCCTCAAGAGGGGACCTACCCAAATCATCTGTCAAGGGCAGGGTTGAGAACCAGCAGTTACCTTCTCTCCTGACTTCCTCAGATTTTTTCTTTTCTGGTTTTGGACTTTGAACTGCAGATCTTGTCTGGTTGCCACCACTCCCCAAAAATACCAAACCACCCCATCTAGGTCTTCCAAGCCCAGCTCCAATGCTGCCTCTCAGACACTGGTTGGCAATGCTTCTGCCTTCCTGCCTTGGTACTCCCTGAGTACTGAGTCTGTCTCTCTCACAGTTCTGGACCTCTCTGCCTGGTGCCGACCATATGTGTGTCTGTGGCCATGTTCACCTCACCAGGCTGCCAGTTCTTGAAGGCAGGGTCTGTATTTTGTTCATCTCTGTATCCCCTCCTCTCCCACTCCCTCACCCAGTCTAACCAGGGCAGTGCTGAATGCAGATTTGTTGAATGAACACATGAATGAAATGTGAATGGTGACAAGGTTCTGCCTTGAACGACTTCCAACAATACTACAAGAGAAAATTAGATTGATGATACTTATGACCTCTGCTGTTTCCTGAAGGCACAGGATTTGGACAAGTTTCGAAGTAATAGCTGAGGCGGGACCTAATTGTTTGGCATGTTAAAGCAGGGTGGTGTCTGTGGGGAATCCCAGCTGGAGTCAGGAGTGGATAGAAAGAAGAGGGGGCTCCCAGTTGGCAGGGACTTTGGGAGGAAGAGTTTCCTGAACTGTCTGCTGTGGGCGTGGGATGTAAAACCTCCCATAAAGCTTTCAGAGAAGTCAACATTGCTGAGTAATGTTTTTATTGAGAGTGGGTTCTCTGTGGGGTATGTGAGAAAGTGCTGAATCCTGCAGAGGCGCAGGCAGAGGCCAGGACAGTCTGTGCATGAAGGCCTGGTGCAACTGACCAGAGTTCTCCTCTGATGGCTCATCAACCTGGCTGCTCCAGGCCTCCAGCCCTGGCTAGGCGCCCTCCTGCCTTCCTCCTGGCCACATAGGTATGGACGCATCAGCCCGCCTGCCTCCCAACTAGCCCTTGTCCTTATTGCTGGGTCACCCAGGAAGGCCTCCCTCCTTTGTCCCTACCTCTTCCCGCCTGGGCTCCGACTCACACCCTGGTCCAGGCCCTCCCTATCAGGCCTGAGTTATTTACTATTCGTCTCTCTCCATACTTCTCCCTCTTCTTTCTCCCACCTATCTATACATCCTGGTGGATCTGATATTCTCTCCTTAAACCTATTTTCAATGGGTTACTCTCCAATCTAAAAATCTTCATGGCTTTCCAATCTCCCTGAGGCCCAGATCCTCCAGAGTCAAATGTGTCCTGGTATTTGTTATTTGCTCTATATTCCACCTCCCTGTCCCCAGTACAACCTAATTTCCCAGATACACCCCCTACATGTGATTCTCATGTCCCATAAACAGGCCTCACTTATGGCTACATCCAGCAGCCCCTGGCACAGAGGCCAACACAAATAAAGTTGACACTCACTAACATCTGCTCAACAAACAAACAAACAAATAAGCAAACACACAATTTCTGCTTCCCTCTTCTGCTTTGCTTAGAACACCTGCATCTGTCTTCTCCTCCCTCAGGTGTCCTGCCTGGCTTTCCAAGACTCTACTCAGTCCCTACTTCTTCTAGGAGATGTTTCCTGATTCTTGCAGGGCCTCTCATATGTCACCCCATCTAGATTCCTCCAGCATTTTCCATCTACAAGGTACACACGCCATGGTTCACAGTTACTGGAAAGAGGAGAGTATTGTTCCCTCTAGCCTGGCTGTCAACACCGTGTGGGAAGGGCCCGTGCCTAGAACAACATGTGGCACAGGACAAAGCGCACAGTATTCCAGAAGCTGGTAAACACTACAGGTTTTCTCTGCCCACTTTACAGATGGCGAAGCCAAAGCTGAACAACGGTTATGACCTTCTCGCCTGCAGCTCGGCTGGGGGCATGGGGCACCCTGCTGCTACTCACTTTGGTGACATGGGTGGTGGTGGAGGTTGAGAGGGTTTCCGCAGTGGCGCCGTAGGTGCTGGTGAGGACATCTTTCCCGATGATCTGCAGAATATAACCACCCCCCACCCAGGGTGTCAGGTAAGGACACTGGGCTCTGGAGGGGTGGGGGCGGGGTGGGGTAAAGGGCCCTGTGAAGGTGACACTTCGAAGCCAAGATGCTTTGAGCCATTAAGATTTCAAGAATACTGGAATCTTCAGAAACCTAGACCCAACAAATTCTCAAACCCTGGAATCTGAGATTCCTAGACGCTGAGATTCCTGAGGCCCAGAATCCTAACAATACCCTATAATTTAAGAATCCTGGCATCATGGAAGAATGACCAAAGGGATCCAAGGTGGAAACACAGCCCTCCTGACGCCCCAATCTGTCATAGCCAGGTGCACGCTCTCTACGGAGCTAAACAATGAGAACCACAGACTTGGAGAATGCAAGAGCTGAAAGAGACCCTACAGTGACAGACTCAGGGTCACCGGGCAGGCACCAACAGAGGCAGGTCCAGAATTCAAGCCTCTGGCCTCCTAGTCCATTGCTCTTCCTGGTTAGTAGGGAGGGCAGATGCAAAAGAACCATCAGCGGCACCACCAAGGTGAGGGGCCGCTTCACCCTCACACGCCACCAATGCCCCACTTACATGTGTGGGCGGAGGGGAGAGGGCCACTCATGAGATTCTAGCAGGTACCAGGGAGCTCTGTTGGCAACTGAAAAGGGTCCAGTTTCCTGGTTCTGCACCTAGAAGGGTGCCTTCTGGGCTCAACACTGCACTTCCTGCCAGCCATACATGGGTCTATGCCCATATTCTCAGTGTGGAGTCCCCTAGCCTGAGCTGGCCTTGCCCACTTACCGGAGAAAGAGAACGGATTTCCGTGGCCACCGTCTGTGGGCCTGGGATCATGGCAGCTGCCCCCTTCCCGGACTTGAGACTGTTCTCCTGGGGAAACAATAGTGCTCAGATGGCCAGCTCTCAGCCGGGTGGGCCCCCAGGATGGCCGGAGCATGTGGCCACGTAGCTATCACGACCACAAGGTTGAGTAGAAACAGTAGAAGCAAAGGACTGAAGGCATCGTTCAGTTCTGCCTCCTCTCACTCATCCCTTGCTCACTCAGGCACACACTCGTTCACTCGCACACTTGCACAGTCACTCATTCAACCAACATTTACAGACTGTCTGGCGTTAGGAACACTGTAGTGCTCAAGACATGGCATTGTTCTCCAGAAGCACTAGCAGAGGAGTTGCCAGATTCAGGTTCGTGTCCTGCTCTGCCACCTTCGAGCCATGTGACTTGGGGCAGAGCCACTTCCTCTCTATGGGCCTTGCAGATTCATCTGTAAAAAGGGACCCTTGCCCCAATCCCACAGAGAACCTATGAAGCCAATGGAGTAGAAAAGGTTTTGCAAACCAGAATACATAGGATAAATATAGGGGCATAAGCTGGCTATTTAGAATATAATAATAATAATGACTTTCTGAGTGCTTGCTATGTGCTAGGCATCGTTTTAAGGATGTTACATGCCTTATCTCATTTAATTCTCATAACACCGGTAAGGCATTATTTTTAATATTCCTGATTTGCAGATGAGAAACTGGAGGGTGAGAGAAACTTAAGTGTTCAGTCCCCCAGCAAGCTAGTGGTAGAGCTGGAACTTAACTCCATGTTGTCTGACTCCAAGTCTGACACACTCTGCACGCCACTCTGCCCTTGGGAATCTTTCCCTTCAAACAGCCCTCTTGGCCCTACCTTAAATTCTAACTGCTAGATCTTCCTGGAATTGTCCCCGGACTTACTGCCCCTGATCTGGCCAGGGCCCAGCTGCCTGCTTCTACCTCCTACTTTCTGCACCATCTCAGGGCTCAGCCTTGTCTGTCCAGAGACCCAGAACTGTGTCCATTCTGCAGGTCCTCAGTGGCCTGACCTCTTGTTCTGGTCCGGGCATGGCACTAGATCTGGACTTCTGCCTACCAAGGGGCAGGTGAGAACAGAAACTCACTGACTTTCCCCTGCCGCTCCCACACCTGTATCCAGCTGAGGCTGCCAGCAGCCTGGTTCTTTGGTACTGTACCACAAGGCACGTTCCCAGATGCACCTGCAGTTCCAGAATGTGGCCCAGCAGCAGGCTTTCCAAGGGCAGCTTCCGGGCTCAATGCTTCCTTTCCCCTTAACAGACACTAACCCCTCTGAATCCTAGCATCATTCTGGGAAGTTCTTCCTTAAAGCCTCTTATTCTCTCATTGTTCTGTCTTTCCCAGGGCAAAGCCTCACCTCCACCTTCACACTGAAAACAGAGGCTACCACTAGGGACTTCAGTCATTCAAAACAAGGCACCCTCTGCTCCTCCTTTGATCTCCTGTATCCTTGGCCAGTCCCATCACCTGCCTCTAGGAGGAGCAGTTTCTCTCCCTGACCAAGGCAAACTCAGCCCTCTCTTCCTCCACATTCAGGCTCTCCTCACTTGCCACCCGCTCTCTGGGCTACCTCGGCCACTCAACAGCTTCTGCTGCCTCATGGAGGTCAAAGTCCCCTATCCCTTCACCTGTAGCCCAGATCTTTCTTGGACCCTAGGCCTTTAAAACCGGTTGTGTCCTAGACATTTTCCCCTGGAAATGTTCCACAGGCACCTCAGATTCATCCGATCTCGAACGGAATTCACTGCTTCTTCCACTTCCAACACATGCTTGTCACTAAAGAGCACTTTCCCCCAGTGCTCTGTTTATATCAGCAGAGGAATCAGCTGGAGGGCTTGGAAAAACACACACTGCTGGGCCCCACCCTAGAGTTTCTGAGTCAATAGGTCTAAGGAGGAGCCCAAAGTACCTGCCTTGCTAACAGGTTCCTGGAACCACATTTTGAGAACCACTGGTTAGTGAACAGTGTCACGAGCTCATCTTTCCTCTTGTCCCCTGAACATCCTACCAACGACCAAATCCTGGGCTTTCCTCCCCCCAGGCATCCCTTAACTCTGACCCCTTCTCTGCATCCACCTCCTTGCACTCCAGCCCCAACCCAGCCTGGGCACCAACGTCTAAGCTGGTTCCCTGCCTTCTCTCTCTGTCTCTCCCAGTGGCATGTGGGCCCCAGATCTCAGGGATGTTCCCTTCTTTAGCTGGATTCACAGTGGCTGGTACAGAACTGTACACATCATGGGTGTTCAATCAACACTTGTGGAAGGAAGGAGAGAGAGAGAAGGAGGGAAGAATTTTTTGCTCAAGTCCCTCATCCACAGAGGTTGCTAGAATAATCTTTCTAAAACAGAGAAACACGTATCTGATGACATCATGTCCCTAATGTAAAAAATTTAAGTGATTCCCCATTGTCTGCATGACAGAAGTTTGAATTTGGTATATGACATCTGAGGCCCATCAAGCTCTGGTCTAGACTTCCTTTCCAGCTCTTCACCCCCGACTCCTCCTCCATGTGCTTGACATCTGGCTTTCTTGACCACTGGCCCTTCCCCAAATGCTATGCTTCTTCCCTTCTGCCCTTTGCACTTGCTTTTCCCACTGTCTAGAATGCCTTTCCCCGGGACTGTACCTTAATTTATCCTTCAAGCATAGCTCACTCAAATGTCCCTGCCTAGAGAAAGCCTTTCCTGGCTCCTCCTGGCAGAGCTGTCACCCCATAGCTGCCTTCCTCGTGGCCCCTAGGAGAGTGTTATTACCCTATCCCATGAAGGCAGGAAAGAAGTAACTGCAGCTCACATCTTCAGACCACTTACTATGTGCCAGGCACTGTTCTCGGGGCTTTGCACAGATTGCTTTGGTTCCCCCTCACATCAGCCCTTTGAGCACATGCTATTACTGCCCTCTACCCTCACCCATTTTACAGAAGTGAAAACTGAGGCTTGGAGAGGTTCAGGTGACTTGCCCAAGGTCATCCAGCCAGGAAGTGGGACAGCTGGGCCTTGTTCTCCACTGTATGCCCAGAACCTAAATACAGGGGCACAGCACATTAAAGGTGCTCATGACGATCATTTGAATGAATGAATCCCAGCAGGCAGTATAGTTTCTTCAACCGTATCCCCCATACCAGGCAGATAGTAGAGACTAATAAATGTTTTTGGAACAAATGAATGAATGGATGGATGGATGGATGAGTAAATGAATGATATAAGTGCCTGCTCACCATACGCGTGGATTTAAATTTAGCCCTACAAGCATCCCAATGACACGTGCTGAAGGACTGAGGGGAGAGGAGGAACTGAGTGACCAGGGAAAGGTATGCAAGCTGGTAACTAGTTTGGACTTATTGATCTTAAAATTTCTGTGTATTCAAAACCTACCTGCTGGCTAGTCTAGATTGATGGAATTCCCTTCCTATGTATATGTCAGGGGGTTGGCAAGAAAAAGCATTTGAAAACAACTTCTCAGTGGCTCAAGATAGATCTGGCTCCAGCACTGCTACCTTTCCTAGCCCGAGTAGCGGCCGCAACTGCAGCCCCAGCCCCATGTGGCCGATGTTCACAATGGTCAGGATTAAGGGAGCAGAGCAGAGTGGCTGGGGTTGAAAGTGGGGCTCCTGGTGTTAGAACGCCTGTGGATAACCTGGCACTACCACTTATTAATTGTGTGACCTTGGGTAAGTCGCTTTACCTCTCTGAACTTCAGTTTCCTCATCTGTAAAGGTTGTGGAGGGAAGAGCATCCACTGAGATGATCCACTCAGGAGTCTCAGCACATTGCCTGGAACCACAACCTGTGTGCCGAATGCTATCTGTTCTGTTTAATCATGAAAGGATCTAGTATTGCCGGGGTCTCTTAAGAACTGCAGAATGGGGATTACTGCCATTTTACAGATGAGGACACCTGAGGCCAAGGGTCTTCCTTCATGGGTCAGACAGCAAATAGGTAGCAGAACCATGAGGTCCCTCAATGAGGGGGGTGGTCCCAAAAATCCTGTTCCAACTTAGGGTCACCACACGCCATCTACTGACCAAGGCAAGGAAGTGGTCTAAGACAAGAGACAATGTGCAGCCACCAGGATGGGTCCACAGGAAGGACTCCAGCCGCACCTTCAGAGTGGAGGTGAGATGAGCCAGTGAAATCTCAATGCAAGATGAGATTCGTGGGTGCCAATAACCAAAGAGGACCATCCTCTCTCTCTCCCTGCCGCGGCTGAGATGGTCTAGATAACTGACACTCAGGGATTCCACCACCCACATTACTCACTTTGGAAAACTGAGGCCTGTCTCTATGTCTTGTGGCAACTAAAGCCCCAGACAATAAACGGCTGATTTATGTCCCATGCCTGATACAGCAAGGGCAGCTCACAACTTCCTGAATCAGCCAGGCGATGTTAGCTTGTCCGCTGGCTGTTTGGCGGGGCAGGGGGCTGGTCAGAGAGGGAAGCCTCCTGGGTTCAACTTACCATGGTGGTCGATATGGTCTCCGTGGTGATGGAGGGAGTGGTTGCTATGAACTCCCTCCCCACTGAGGCACTCCCATCAACCTGCTGACCAGAGGAGGAGTCGTTAGAGCTGGGGAGAGCCGGGTACACCTGCAGCATCTGTCACCTGGGCTCACGGCCTCCCAGTTACAAAGTGACAGGCTGTGTGAGTGAACATCACTGGCAGGGGGCTGCACACAGACCAAATCACAGAGGTGCAACAGGCCCTCATTACATTTCAACCAGTGTATCTGATAAAGAAAAAATAATTTCAGACTATCTGGCAAATTCTATCCAAATTGCAATGAGTGTGATTTTTGACCTAGCCATCTCTAGGAACTGACTCTTTGGATATAACCTTTGAAAAGCTCGCCGAGAAGTACCAGCAAGGAAATTCACGGCAGCGCTGATCATGAATTGCACGAAACAAAAACAACCACAAGGCATGCCATTGGGAGACAGTGAAATAAATCAAGATTTGCCTCCTAAGTGAGATGAACAAGAGTAAGGTGGGTCTATGTAGGCCAACAAGGAGTGATCTCCAAAATAATTACTAAGAAGAAAGGTAAGGTGTAAGAAAATGATCGCTTCTGTGTAAACATTGTTAAGTATATAGAGATGTAGGTATCTGTGTTGGAATAGGCTTATATATTTTTCTGGGTGGTAATATAAGAAAAATCCCATTTTGTTCTGTTTGAATGGTATAACTATAAACTTTTTTTTGTTGTTTTGTTTTTATGTCGATAAGGGTTACTGGGCTGTGGGATCTAGGGCCAATTTTAGTTTCTTTATACTTTTCTGTGGGAAAACACAACAGAAACACGTGTTACTAAAACAAAACAGGTCAGGGGGGAAAGCAGCTTGCCCAAGGTCACACAGCTCATCAGAATTCAAGAGTCCTGACCTGTAGTAGGCGGCCTCATAAACTCCTACTATCATTATAAAAGTGGGAGAAAAAAACTCTGGAAACAAAAAGAATTGCCCATGTTGTATTGGTTTATGTCTTATTTCAGTTTTCTCTTTGTCTCTCTTTTTTCCCCTGTCACCCAAGCTGGAATGCAGTGGTGCAATCCTAGCTCATAGTTCACTGCAACCTCAACCTCCTGGGCTCAAGTGATCCTCCTACATCAGCCTCCCGAGTAGCTGGGACTATAGGCATGTGCTACCACGCACAGCTAATTTTTGTATTTTTTGTAGAGATGGGGTCTCACTATATTGCCCCAGCTGGTCTTGTACTCCTGGGCTCAAGCAATCTGCCTGCCTCGGCCTCACAAAGTGCTGAGATTACAGGTGTGAGCCACTGTGCCTGGTCTTATTTCAGTTCTTGAGAAAAAGGTTAGCCTAAGAGCCAAAAAGCTCCTAGCATTGTAGCTCTTCTGGCCAGGAAAAACCAAGAGGGCATCTATCAGACCCGCAATCTTCATTTCCTAAGTCTAAAAAGCACGGAAGGAGTGCAGGGAATGGACTGGAAGTGGTGGACCTGTGCCTATGCCTGATGGCTTTCTCCAGGTGGTCAGGGTGCTGCTGCTTGTCAAGACACATGATCTTTGGTTTTCTTCTTTCACTTTGCTCATTTTACTGATCTGATGTGGAACTCTAATACATAAAAAATGACCCAAGGTGAGCTGTTCTGACTGAAGCTGAATTGGGATCTCTCCCTCTTCTCTCCCCAAGCAGCTCCTGGGATACCTCAAGAAACCTCTCCAACTCCTTGAAGCAATGTGAACATCAAGGTCCCAATCCACTAGCCAGTACAGTCCTCCCAATATGCCCAGGAGGAAGGGGTAGACAGGGTCATTCCTATTTTATGGATGGCTAAATGGAGGCTTTAAGAGGTATGGTCTGCCCAGGACAAGAACCTACTTTACCCATCACCCCTTCCCAGAGCTCAGGGAGGACACTGAGGCACAGAAGAGCATCAGGATTAAAATGTGGGTTCCAGGGAAGCTGAGATTAAAAGGGTTGGCCAAGGGTTTTGGCCACAGCAGTGGGGACCCTACCACCAAATGCCCAATACCTGTTGCTTAGGGTACATTGGAAGGCACAGGTTACCTGGGTGTTATCCATAGCGGAGACTCTGGTCTGCAGTACGGCCTCCGGCTCAATCTTCTTTCTAATGGCCAGACTGCTGACAGTCATGGTTTCCGTTTTCACAGGCTGTAGGAAAAGGAGGGAGAATGCTCTGTAACTGAAACCCTAGCATGACCCTTGCTCACAGGCAATTGCAGTGTGGGGTCTGCAGGCTATCTCCTATCCCCACAGCTGGCCACATTTCTGGAAGGGTACTCAGGTCCGGGTAAAAGAGACGTGGTGTGATATCATAGACAAATAGCCTGCGAGGAGAACCAGGACCATCACCAGGACCAGGTAGGCCTGCCCTGCGCCCCTGTGCCACACACCCTCATGGTGGCTATAAGTTGTTTTTTAGGCTACTATTAGAACATCTACCATTTTATTAACATACTATATGCCAGGCCCCAGGCTAAATGTTTTGCTTGTATACATAATGTCAACGAATCCTGAATGACTTCACTGGTGAGCTCACCACCTCTCAGCTGCTTCAGCCGAACTCTTTTTTTTCTTTTCTATTCTTTTTTTTTTTTTTTTTTGAGACAGAGTCTCCCTTTGTCGCCCAGGCTGGAGTGCGACGGTGCGATCTCGGCTCACTGTAACCTCTGCCTCCCAGGTTCAAGTGATTCTCCTGCCTCAGCTTCCCAGGTAGCTGGCACTACAGGCCCACGCCACCACACCCAGCTAACTTCTGTATTTTTAGTAGAGACAGGGTTTCACCATGTTGGCCAGGCTATTCTTGAACCCCTGACCTCAAGTGATCCACCTGCCTCAGCCTCCCAGACTGCTGGGATTACAGGTGTGATCCACCGCACCCGGCCTGAACTCTTCTTTAGAGCAAGAACCACATATCCTTGGAGGCCTGCAACATCCAGGCAGGAGATGTCAATGAGTGAAGAGCGTTTGTTGAGGACGGGCGAAGTAGAGGGGTCCATTTGGGTATGGCCAGCTGTGACTATGACCTTTGAGCGTCTGATTGTTTGTTTGTTTTTTTTTTTGAGATGGAGTCTTGCTCTGTTGCTCAGGCTGGAGTGCAATGGCGCAATCTCAGCTCACTGCAACCTCTGCCTCCCGAGTTCAAGTGATTCTCCTGCCTCCCGAGTAGCTGGGATTACAGGTGGGTGCCACCACACCTGGCTAATTTTTGTATTTTTAGTAGAGACAAGGTTTCATCATGTTGGTCAGGGTGGTCTCGAGCTCCTGACCTCAGGTGATCTACCTGCCTTGGCCTCCCAAAGTGCTGGGATTACAGGTGTGAACCATCATGCCCGGCCGGTTTTTTTTTATTTTTTTCTTGTTTTGTTTTGTTTTTAAGAGACAAGGTCTCACTCTGTCATCCAGGCTGGAGTGCAGTGGCATGATCAAAGCTCACTGTAGCCTCAAACTCCTGGGCTCAAGTGATCCCCCCTGCCTTCTTGCCTCAGCTCCTGAGTAGCTGGGATTACAGGCACAAGCCACCATGCCTGGCTGAAGGGGATTCTTATAGATGGTTGCAACCCTGTAACCCAGCCATTCATCCAGTTAATCATCTATTAGTGCCTAGTATATGTCAAGCCTTGAGGAGCTGCCACCTGGTAGGAGAGCAGGCTCGTTAGCCACTGACCTGACCGCTTTGGATAGTGCTGGAGCATAGGCATTACAGGGCAAGGGGGTAAGGGGGCAATACTTCTGCCCAGGGTGGTCAGGAAAGCAAGCCCCTGCTGGGAAACTGACATTTGAACTTGGTCCTGGAATATGATAGGTTTGTAAGGCACCGAAAGGGAGAAGAAAAACCTGCTCAGAGAGTATAGCATGAAGTGAGAGCCCGGAGTGGCTAAGCTTGTATGTCAATGCTGGGAACGTTGGGGAAAGGAGAATGTAGGAGGGAGCCTGGGTCTAAAAGAGATGAGGGGGCAAAGGAATGATATGGGCAGATGTGCCTTAGAGAAATCCCTTCACAGCTCTGCAGAGGAGACCACAGAGAGGCCCAGAGACAGTCTGTCCCTCCTCAATGACCACATTTCCTCTCTTCCAGGAGCTTCCATTACCACCCTGAGACCCCAGGGCCAGATGGATTTAAACTGCTTCCCCTTCCCTGGGAAGCCCAGACTCCAGAGAGATGAGCCTGGGCCTGGATCAGGAAAAACCATTCAGCTTTCAGACCAGGCTGCAGGAGCCCCCAAGAGTCCAGAGACGCATGCTCTCTGCAGGTGCCATGCAACACAGGTGGGGGTGGGGGGGTCAAGTAAGACCAGACTACCTGTCATCGCTCGACCTCAGCAAGCAATGGGGTCACAGGGTTAAAACGCCAAGGAGCGCGTGTTAGGGGTAAACCGAGATGGCAAACATGCGAGCACAGAACCATGCTGTTCTGCGGAGGGGCAGTCATGCAACACGAGACAGAGCTTCAGGCTGCAGGCTGGGTGCTCGGTCTTCTCACAGGTAGTCCCGGGCCCTGTGAGCATGCGGTGCCCAGCGGGCCCGGCTCTTGAGGAAGCTCCACTGTACCTCAAACTGGGGCATATCCGGAGTGGAGCAGGCCCCTCGATCCGGGCTGTCCTCAATGCCCCCAGACTCATCATCCTGGCTGGTGGCCCCCTTGTTAAGATCCCGGGAGAACACCAGGCCCTCAGTGTCTGAGTCGCTTTTGTCCCGGTCGAGCTCAGGCAGGCTGCGGGAGAAGTCTTCGAAGGCGCTGCCGTGGTAGTCACCAATGACCGTGAAGTCCACCTCAGCCTCCAGGCTGGACGTAGAGCTGACCGTGATGCTGGAGCACTTGCGCTCAATGGCCAGGTGGTTGTCCTTCAGGAACACCGTGTCCCTCTCCTGGTCCTGGTCCTCATCGCCTGTGTCACTCTCTGGGGCCCGGGGACGTGGTGGTTTGACTTTCTCCTCGGAGCCCTCCCTCAGCCCTGCTCTCTATGGCCAGATAAAATCAAAAGAATGGGGATGTGGGGTGGGGGGAGAGAGAGAAAGAGAAATCAAGACGGTGAATGTCAGGAGAAATCTTGGGGCTGCGTTGACATCCCGAATGGAAGAGCAGACCAGGAAATGAAAAACACCCCAGGAAAGGTTCCTTGAAATCATAACAAGCTTAAAAAAACCAAAAACGACTCAAGAGTGGAGATGCCCCTTTCTGAGGGTCTCACACTGATGGCGCAAGCAAGTACAAAGCAAACGTCCTGCCAGTGAGTCCTGGACAGGAGGCTCCATCCAAGGGTATTGGATCTGGGAGCTTATTGGAAGCAGCATTGCACGAAAGGCAGGGATGGAAGCCCGGACCCCAGGCCCATCCGTGCAGGCGGGTGTTGAGAAACAGAAACTAAGGAGGGAGATCCAGGGATTCAGGGAGACCCAGGAAGGGAAGGCAGAGAGGTTGGAGCCAAGAGCTTTGAGGAACAAAAGAGGAAGCCAACATGTTTGTCAATTCCACTGAGTCTCCGGGGGAGGGGTCAGCATCTACTAGAGAGAAGAGCAATTTGGGGTCAGGCCTTTTGGGCACAAGCTTCTTGGGAGCTGAGTGCTACGCTGGCTCTACCCTGAGCTCCATGAGTAGACCACGGGCAGGTCAGAGAGTAGAGGCTCTGGTCCCATCAGTGTAATTGACAACAGCGGGCCAAGGCAGTGCCTCGGGGAACCAGCAACTCTTGTCCGACATACATACCTCTCAACTGGCCTGTCAGGGATTAAACACCACACACACATTTTTGGCTGGTTCATGACATTCTTTTTAAAGACCAACCTAATACCCATGAAAGATTTGTAAAGAACTTGGCTTCTGGTTCTAGGGATTCAGTGGGCTTAGACATTCACTTGCTAAGCAAGCCTCCATTTAGCCAGTTTCTGGAAGGTTGAGAGGTGTGAAGGAGACATTCCAGACAAGCCAGAGTTGAGCAGCACAAGAGGTGCTGCCACAGCAGGTGGGAACCTAAGGCGGCGATGCATCCTGGCCAGGTGAAGGTGACCGGGTCATCAGGGCACAGAGGGGCTGCAGAGACCCAAGGGGCTGGTGAATCTCAGGCGCCCCCCCTTCCCAGGGGTGTTGGCTGCTAAGTTGGTGGAGTGCTTCTCTTCCCTGACCGCATCTCCGGATTTGTTCTGGATTAGAGAAGACAGTTAGTCTTAAGGAGGCAGAAAGAAACTTGGCACTGGGACTGAGAGGGAACCAGAAGCGAAGGATGGAAACCTCTGGACTGTCAGTTTTCCCAAGGCGGGAGAACCAGGGATGGGAAAGGATGAAGAAAGATCGCTGGACAAGCCAAGCAAGGTAGGCAGGAACCCAGCGGGTAGGAGCGGCAAGGCAAAGCAGGTGTATCATTTGCTGGTGATGGCGCCACCTTCTCCATGGGGGTTATGTGACCCTCTGGGCACCAGGTCACACCAAAAGCTGAGGGTCTTTGTGGCCAAGCTAACATGGGCCAAGCAGAGAAGCCCATCATTCAGCCTGAGCTACACCCAGGCTCCTTTAGGGAAAAAACTCACAGGGATGGATAAGCAGCCTCTGATTGCAGTAATGACGAGGGGCCACTGAAACATGCTTCTAAAAACTACAGAGCATGCGGCCAGCCCCCATGGGTAGGGAGCAGCGGTGGGGGCGGGGGCTCACGCGGCCAGTTACCCCAGTTCCAGTTGCTTCTGCCAGTGTGGTTTCACAGCCCGAATCGGGGGACACAGGCTCTAGTTCTGTGCGTGCTTCCTGGTAGGATGCAGAAGTGTCCTCCCTGAAGTGTCTGGTAGCCAGAGGCATCAATGTAGAATGTGTGGCTTTGGGGCTAGCAAAGTCCCCTGGGGGCTGGAGTTGGGCGAAGCCCAGGTCTGAGAGTGTACTCCACTGCTGCTCTGCCTGTCCCGCGGGGGCCTCTGAAGACAAGTCATTTGGAAGGGCCCTTGCTTCACCCTCGCTCATTCGGCGAGTTTCAGCTCCATGGGTCTCGAATATCCGAATTTTATTGGCCACTGAGGTCTTGCTAATATCTTCTATGGAGCCCTCTTCGACCCCCGCCTGGAAAGAGGTCATCTCTCTTTGCTTCCCTGAAGGGAACCCCAATCCCAGAGGTATGCGCCCCTCAGCTTCTTCAGAGACTACTCTGGGCTTTCTGCTGGTGATGGAAGGAGGCCTGCGCTCACTTCCTGTGGCAGGGGACACCACAAACCCTACTTGGTCCTTGGGCTCTGGGCTGGCTTTCAAAAGATGGACATGTCTGAGAAAGGGCTCCCTGAACTCCGAAGGCTCCCCTGACCCATGGGAGGTTGGGCTTGGAGAAGCTTCCTCCAGAGCTGCCAGGTCCTCAGAGTGACCAGGGGAGGCCGGCAGGGGGATGATCACCTCCATGTGAAGAAATGCTGAGGCCTCACGGTCCTTCAGCTCAGCCCCTCCTTTCTGGATGGGAACCACTCCCCTCTCTTTGGGCGGGAAGTTGCCTCTGCCTGGTTTGGCTGGCTTCCTGACATTCAGAGGGATGGCCCGAGGGAGGGCGCAGGCCTGGGGTTCCGGACGCACACCGCATCCTCTGTGAGGAGGGTGTTTCTTCAGTTCCTCTGTGGGACTTTCCTCAGCCTTTCCCAGCAAATCTCCACTCACGGGGGCCCCTTCCTCTCGGGTTGCGCTAGCTGTTGGGTGGGGAAACTCTCCTTCCACTCCCCACTGAGCATCTTCCCAGCCTTCAGCAAATGCCTGTCCTGCAATAGGTCCCTTCAGGTCACCAGGTCCCTCATGGTTCTTGGGGGTCTCTGCCCCTTCCTCTGGGGAAGCCATGTGGGCTTCGTCCTTGCTCCTGCTGGAAACAGCAGCAGAAACCCTCAGGTCTGAGGAATTTAGCGCCGGCCTGGGCTCACCTCCAGGAGGGGCATCCAGGCGCCCTTGTCTCTCCTCCAGGGGTGGAGGGAGGACTTGGTCTTCTGAGTCTTTTTCTTCATAGTTTAAATAGAAGCTCCTCTCTGCACAGGAGGTATCAGTTTCATCACTCGACTCAGCTCTGGCTTCTGCGTGGGCTGGATCCAATAGAAATGACTGGAGTCCTCCCTTGTCGGAGGCTGGAGAGAGGACGTCCACCTCTGCTGGCCTGGTCCCTGAAGCAGTGGGTCTCCCACAAGTGTGGGGCTCCTCCAGCCCCTTCCTCAGCTCTGTCTGGCCCTCCGACTGACCATGTGACATGCAGCGGTTCCTGATGGTTGCCTCTCTGGTGTCTGCCCTGAGCTTGGAGCCCTTGAGGAGCTTTTCTGTCAATGTGCGGCCAGAAGACAGGGCAGCCCCTCCTGGGCTTTCCTTGATCCAGGGGCTTTCCTTCCCCACTGACTCAAAGTCTTCAGGACTTGCAATCATTTTTCCTCGTTGCTGGGTGTTTGCTCTTCTGGTTCCCACCATTTCTTCTGTGGCCACTTCCACTTTGAACTTGTCCACCAAAACGTCTACCTTGGAGAGTCTGCCGTCGGCAAGGATACCAGCAAGGCCTGTCTGCCTTTCTTCCTGATGCATGGTGGTCACTTTTAGGAGACCGAGCTCTTCTGGCCTAGTGTACTGTCTTTCTATAAATACCCAATGCTCTGAACCCTGTGTTTCAATTGGAGCAAGAAGAGTTAACATGAAATATCAGGCACCTAAAGAATGGGTGAGTTTTTCCCTTTGTAAGAGGGGACCAATCTACCACTGAAATGTTTGACTTTGGGACAGCACATCCCCAGAACTGGCTGGGGAGAGGAAGGCATGATGTGCCAGCCATTCTCATCAAGGTCCCTCTTCCCATCAGGTGCTTGATAAATTATTGACCAATTTTCCTCAACCACTGCCCCCAACTTGATAAAATGGGATGGGGTCTTATGCCCTCCCCCATGTCAGCCATGGGGAAACGGAGATCCATGGATGGGCCAGGACCCTTCCTCTTCCTCTTTTAATAATATAACTGCCACCGTCAGAGGGGAAAGTTGTTTCCATCACATGGAATCTTTGAATGTTAGAGTCAAAAGTACTCTTACGATGTTATCCAGTCTCATCTCCCATCTCCATATTGTGTAAGTGAGGAAACAGGTCTAGGGAAGGTCAGTGACTTGTGCAAGGTCACTGTTAGTAGAAGATAGAGTCAGGAAAAGAAAGCCTGATTTTTGAGGCTGGAGATCTTTGCTAACTTATTTTACAACCACGGAATATAGGTGCCAACTGTGATCTAACGGCAAGTTGAAGGGATGCGTTAAGTTCCACAGGCCACAGCCTGAAATCAAACCTTTCTACGAGGACTTCTGGGAAGAAAGCAGAGTAGTTGTGGAGATACCACTTGGCCAGGTTAGTGCCAGGCACCACAATGGCTTAAACAGCTTGAACACTGTAGGGTTCAACTCAAAAGAAACAAATACCAGGGCCCATTCTAATTCTAACAAAACCCATATAAAGAGCAGAAAAGGACTGAATAGAATGCATCAAGGAAGCGAGAGAGGCAAAGATCCAAGCATCATCGTGCATCAAAAGCACCAGAGGCCAGCGCGGTGGCTCACACCTATAATCCCAGCATTTTGGTAGGCTGAGGTTGGCAGATCATGAGATCAAGAGATCAAGACCATTCTGGCCAACATGGTGAAACCCCATCTCTACTAAAAATACAAAAAATTAGCTGGACATGGTGGCACGCACCTGTAATCCCAGCAACTTGGGAGGCTGAGGCAGGAGAATTGCCTGAACCCAGGAGGCAGAGGTTGCAGTGAGCCGAGAATGTGCCACTGCACTCCAGCCTGGCGACAGAGACTCCATCTAAAAAAAAAAAGGCTGGGCGCAGTGGCTTATGCCTGTAATCCCAGCACTTTGGGAGGCTGAGGCAGGAGAATTGCTTGAATCTGTGGGGCAGAGGTTGCGGTGGGCCAAGATTGCACCATTGCACTCTAGCCTGGCAACAAGAACAAAATTCCATCTCAAAAAAAAAAAAAAAAAGCGCACTGGATCGCAGCACTGTTAGGCCATCTCCCAGCAGCCTCTACCTCCCCCCAAGAGTTCTTCAAACAATGCCTGGGACGGGATGATGGACTTCTAGGATGGTTAGAAAAGCAGGAAGGTAACTGGGTTTTTCACCTTGTGGCCACAAGATCCTTCCCACAAAATTTTAATGGAAGTCGGCTATGTGACAGAAATACAGAGCTGCCCTGGTAAAGTTGGGGGTGTGGGTGGCCTTAGTGCCCTGAGGTACCTCCTTCCTTTGAAATCACTGCCCCAACTACAGCCCCTCCATGATACAGATATGGAAACTGAGACCTGGAGAACATCTTGCCCAAGGCCATACAGGGAGCAAGTGGAAAGGCAGGCCTCGAACTCAGTCTCTGACGCCAAGTTCTGTGAAGTGTGTCCTCTCCACCCTACCATGACCACCTCCACAGGGAGACGTGCCCAAAACTGCTCCTAGCAGCAGGAGGGGGAAGGTTTATATGACCTTGGGCTTCTTTTCAGGTTATGACTTGGTGAGGAGTCTGTCAGATCCCATAAGATCTGAAAAATTTTGAAGGCCCAAGAGAGCATCATAAACTGTGTTCCCCACGGTGTTTTGAGAAAATCTCTCTGATTGTCAGGGAATCAGAACCCATTAAAATAATCTTGTCCAGGGGAAAGTGAGATAAAAGGAAGGGGGAAAGGTCTAGGTAGAGTCTGGGGTGGGTTTCTGAGCTTTTACTTCAGGTCATTAAGCCTTCAGGACCACAGCTCCTGAACCATCCCAAAGGGACGTGCTTTGAGAGCCTATGGAAGCTAGGTCCCATTGCTCATTTCCTTGAGAAGCAGGTTCCTTCAGCTGCCTCCATTCCAGCTGTACTGACATCATCTGCCTGGTAATAATGGCCAAAGCTAGTCAATGAGCCTCCTTCTGGGACATTCCTGCCCCAATTCTAACTAGCAACTAGGCTAGATAAGCAAGAGTGAGTGGGGCGGGTGCTGGCAGAGAATGAAAAATAAGACTGCATGAAGAAAGGGGAAACGTACAGTGATTGTTAGTTACTATGTGCCAGGCAATGCCAGCCCTTTGTCTAAGTTATTAAATTTAATCCAAATGGCAACTTGTGATATCGTTATCCTTATTTCAGAAGGGGAAACGGTATCCCAGAGGGGAGAGGCCATGCGCAAGATCACAGACTGAGCAGTGGGGGACAAAGTAAAACGTAGGATCCTGAAGGGGAAAAGAAGACTGAACAAAAAGAGAAACACTTCCACTGAAGGAAAGCACGGGTGGAGCCACACCCCTGGCCCGCGGGGTTGGCATGAAAGTCGTTCTAACCTGAATCACAAGATGGGATAATGTTACGGTAGCCCCAGGTAGCCACAGCCCTGCAGCCATTCAAGGCACATGACAGGAAACTCTCCAGCCTGGCTGTTCCCCTGACTCCAGGCTGTTCAGGCCCCTCCTGGAGCTCTGGGTCACATTTTGGGGCCTGACTTTTTTGTTTTGTTTTTTTTTGTTTTGTTTTTGAGACCGGAGTTTTGTTCTGTCATCCAGGCTGGAGTGCAGTGGCGTGACCTTGACTCACTGACACAGCCACCTCCCAGGTTCAAGTGATTCTCCTGCCTCAGACTCCCCAGTAGCTGGGATTACAGGCACGCACCACCATGCTCAGCTTATTATTATTATTATTATTATTGTTATTATTATTATTATTATTTGTATTTTTAGTAGAGACGGGGTTTCACCATCTTGGCCAGGCTGGTCTCGAACTCTTGACCTCAGGTGATCTGCCCAACTCAGTCTCCCAAAGTGCTGGGATTACAGGTGTGAGCCACCTTGCCCAGCTAGGCCTGCCCTTTATAAGAGGAGGGGTTTCAGGATAAGGGGCCCTCCAGAAACCATGTCCTGGGAGAAACTGTGAAGAGAGTGAAGTGTTCTAGGGAAGGGGAGGTGTTCAAGTCTCTGAAGGGCTGGCCTGGAGGAGGATGCAGAGCGGCAGTGGGCACCAGCGGGCAGAATGAGGCCTACAGGCTGCTGATTTGAAAGGGCAGGTTTTAATTCAACACGGAAACTTCCCAATAGTTAATGGGCTGCCGCCAAGGACAGTAAAAGTACCCGCTGTGGAAGAGGCTGGATGGACGTTACCAGGAGAATGATGGGGGCGTGGGGTGCAGGTTGTGGGCTCTGCTCCCCAAACAGGCACCTGTCCTTGGTCACAGGAGCATCTCTGTGTCCAGGACATCTCTCTGGCCCTGTCCTTGGTATGCTGTTGACTCCTGTCCGATTTCCCTCAAGAGAGTGCGCAGATAGTTTTGTTTTTATTTTTAGATTGAGGAAAAATGCATAGAGTAGAAGTATGATTTATGTTTTATCACTTTTGTAGCTCATTTATGTCTTTCTTAAAGTTCCAGCACGTTTGCAGCAGCTACGGAAGTTTTCTCTGAGAATGGAGAAAGGTACAGGCCCTCAGAGGAGAGCATATGCCAACAGAGGAGCAGCAGATTATCAGGGAAGAAAGTTCTGCCCAGATGATCACTCAATACCTTCCAACCCTGAGAGTCCATGAAATCCCAGCAGAAGAGGGAGTGCAGCCTCCTGCCTGGGCCTGGATTCTATGCCCAGCATCCATGCAGGGCCACAGGAATTTCAAAGAGCCCTCCACTTGCTGCCACCCTGGGCATAGAAGCAATGGTCGCCTCATTTCAAACACTTGCCTGACCAATCTCTTCACAACCCTAAGGATACTCCTTAGAGAAAGATGTCCACTTTTGCCTGCCTCTTTGATGGGCCCAAGCTCCAAGGGAGTTCAGAGAAGATGCAGGCAGGAGATGGCTGGAATGTCGTGCCCTAACTAGCCACTGCTAGACCTTATTCAGGCTTCTGAACAGAGACAAGACCTTAAGGCAGAAGGCATCTGGGTGCCATGACCCCTGATCTTAGCATAGAAGTCAAAGCCTGCCTCTAGAGTCACCTGCCTTACCAGGGCCTGAAAGAGGGAGATCATTCCTGCCTCTCCTTCAAGGCCAAGGCAATGCAGGCTGTTCTGTCTTCCCAGAATGGTTGCAGTCCTGTCTCTCCTCAGAAACAAGGGATGAGGGAGGGGCTGGCCCTTTATGGATCTCTGGGATGGGGACATTTCCTTATCACAGCATGGGGACAGCATGGGTTACCCATTGCTTCCATCTGCTTGGCAGAATCTGCTACATTCCCCTCACCCCAGAGAAAGGGTTTTCTTAAGACCACAGAGGGTGGTTCTAGGTGGGCAGGAGGAAGGGGCACAGGAAGGTGGAGACAGTAACCTCAGGAGATGCTGCGAGGCTTTTCTGAGTGAACACTTCCAAGCCTGCGGCTGCTCCAGGCTCAGGTGCCAAGTCCTGCTGAGAGATGTCCTGGGTCCTCTGGGACTGCAGGGGAGGCCCAGAGCCAGAGGAAATGGGAAGAGGGAGGAAGGGAAGGAGAGACAGAGACAGGAAGAGAGGGAGAGAGAAAAAGTAGGAGAGAGACACACACACACACAAAATCCATAAATAGCCCAGCTTTTTAAGTCCCACATCTTTAGGATTTGTGGATTAGGTCAGGGAGTAGCCACTCTGTGGGGTGAGCTAGGGAGGGACTGCCCTTCTGAGCTACTTAAGGGAGAGAGGCCCACAGTCAGCCCCAGTGCCCTTCCCCCATGCCCTGCCCACTCTCATTCAGAGATGTTGGAGCCATACCTTTTAGACTCTGGCTCCAGGGCTTCCCTGGATGTCTCTGGCTTAGGCTATGGTTCAATCCTGCAGTTTGGATTACAGCCCCCTTTAAACATTGAAACTTGGGTTTGGCAAATGGGAACAGTTAAAGTTCCCACTGTTTTCCCCTTGGCCCAGGTGAAGCCCAACAATATATGAGGAGGCTGCTAGGAATTCTGGATGACACAGGCATCTTCAGGATACCCCCCACAAAGCTGGTTTCGGGATCAGGGATTCTAGTCACCATCAGCAATAACCCCATGACTGCCCAGCACCTTCCAGTTGAGAAAGTGCTTTTATATTCATTATTTCACTCCACCTTCCCAACTACCCTATGGAATGACAATTTTGGTCCTCCAAAACGGGCTAGGCAATGAGGCTCAGAAAGGGGAAGTTACTCACCCAAGGACCCAGTCAATCCTTGTCTATGGCACCTCCCCATCTCCCAAATCTTCAAAGGCCCCTAAATGCCAAGGGAGCCTGTAAGCCAGTTCTGAATGGTCCATAGCTCCAGGGTGAGCTCCTGGACCATAGTTCTTTCCAGCAGTGGACTATATTTCTTGGGGCTGAGCAGGGCTGGGAGGTGGAGCAGATTCTACCTTTTAGTAAGACCCATCTTCTAGGAGTTCCAGCTATCACCAGCAGGTGGGGCACACCCTACACCAGGCTACACTGAGACACTCCAGAGCTCTAGACCCCACTTCCCAGGGCTCATCTTCCCCTTCTCTTCTGGAGACTCACTCTTTCAGTAGCCTCTGCATCCCACCTCACCCACAGCCAGGCCAAGCCTGGCCAGCCCACATCAGGATTGATTAGAGGCCACGGTGAAGGGCAGAAGGGGGTGCTGTTCACTGGCTCACTAGACCAGCCCCCACCACCCAGTCCAGGGTCTTGCTTGTGCCAGAGGCAAACAGAGGCCCTTCATGGATGCAGAGGTCTGCCATTCTTCCACGGCGCCAGCCTTAAAGGCCCCCAAAGCATCCCTAATTCTGTGACTCACCAACCAGAAAGCCAACCCAGTAGCTCTCTCTGGACTTATGCCTTACTAGACAAAGCCGTCTGTTATCTGGCAGGTTCAGG